>NC_136070.1:1157536604-1158860771 GCF_964261635.1 Lissotriton helveticus
CTGCAGACTTGCATTTATTTTATTTAAATATCAAAATGATAGCTTTCACTTCAAAGTGTAACAGTAGCAGATTCAAATCTATAAATAATCTCTGTGGGACATCTAATGATGGATATTGGTACTTCAGTCTTACGTCTACCTTTAATGTCTGTGAGGATGCCACTGACCTGTGACTGGAATGGCACCAGCCTTTCCTCTTTGTGTGAGCTCTGCAAAAGCGTTGATTGATGGTAGTAGCAAAAACGCTACATTTCATGCAATCTCTATGAGGATATCTCCAGTGGTTTTGAAACCATTTCTATTTATGTTGTATCTGTGGGGAATATAGTTGTTGAGTGTGATACTGCAGCTTCTGTTGGCTATGGGATTTTTGTACTTTGTGGGGACACCTTAATGGTCACTAGTGGTTGTATAGCGATTAGTCTCAATGTTATGTAGTTTGTTATGCTTTTGTAACATCATCAGTGATCTGATGTGTGATGTCACAACCTGTGTATCCTGTTGACTCATCTGTGGTGGAGGATGTAAATGTTAATTCCCTAAGCAAAATTTGCACTTTGCTCTCACCTAGAGAAAAAAAATCACAGAATGGAATTACATCAAATTCGGCTAGACTTTTACTCAAAGGTATAACTCTGCTTGGTGTTTGGTGTATATTCATTAGTAGTTCTAAAGAGTGTAATGTTGCAAAAAAAATTTCATGAAGGCCTTGAAAGGTTAATGGTAAAAACATTTTTTCTATATTTTGGGGCTCTTGGTCCTCGAAGTCTCTGAGAAAAATAATACTGAAAAACAAAGAAATACCACTGTAAAAGAGAGAATTATTTTCCTTATGTCCAATGCAGGATTTGCAGATCCGATTGGCTGAAGGCATGTGCACATGTGTGTTGTGGTGGCCGTTACAGGATGGCTCCACCAAAACCTTGTCCTGAAAACAGTGAAAAGGGGGCTACAATGGTGCTGGAGAAAGCATACCTTCTTCTTGCTGACATCAACAGAGTATGCCCACCTTGATAAAATAGAAATGACTGCTATCATTTCTGTAATCAGCTGATCACTGTTATTGATTTCTTGGTTTTTCATCCTTTGTTCTACACACCTCAATTAACCATTGTGTTTCTATATGATTTATGTGAATTAATGGAAAGACAAAACAACATTGGAGGAAACCAAATAATGGAAAAACAATGTTAAGGAAATACAAATAAATTGGAAATGTTAAGAAAAGATAATTTTAAGGAAAGATCCAAAATCACACACTTGGATGAAGAATAGGGGAGTGAGGTGTTTTTGGGTTCCATGATCGGTGATGTTTAGTGGCAATGAGGGGGGTTTAAGGGTTCAGGGATAGAGGTGGAGTTTGATAATGGTGAGGGTTTTTTAAGGATCAGGCATAGGTGGAGTTTAGCGTAGTACACTTTTAGGTTTTACGGATGAGTAGAGTTTAGGGGTGTGGAGTGATCGTTATATGCAGAAAGTGTTTTTTCAGGAGTCTGGATGGGAAAGTTTAATGATGATGAGGGGTTTGAAGTGATTATGAATGAGTGGTGGTTAGGGGTGGTGAGTTTTCTTTTGGTTTTTTTGTTTAGGATTTAGAGGTGAGTGGGGTATAGGCATACAAAAGAGATTTTTAGTATTTAGAAATGGGTGGATTTTAGGGATAGTGATGGGATTTTAGTTTAAGAGATGGGTAGAGTTTAGGAGTAGAAAGACTTTAAGGGTTCAGGGTTGGGTGGAGTTTAGGGGTCAGAGAAGGGTGGAGTTTAGGTGTAGTGAAAGTTTTTTAGGGGGTTAGGATGGGTAGATTTTAGGGTTAGAAAGGACATTTTGGGTTCAAGGATATGTGGAATTTAGGAGGCTGTGATGCGTGTAGTTTGTGCATGGGGACGACATTTTTAGGGGACCGAGGTGGCTAACATTTAAGGTGATGAGACTTCAGTGAATTAAAAGCAAACAAAGTAATTGTTTGACAATGTAAATGTAAAAGATATAAATCTGAAATAATGCCCTCCGATGTAAAGGATTTAAATAAATAACTTCACCATTAATGTTTCTAAAAGTGAGGCCTGCAACCATTTCATTTACATCTTAAAAAAAGTATACAGAAGACACTTTTGACAATAAAAAAAATATTCTATCAATTGGTTTCTATGAAATGGTAAATGCCATTCATCATGAAAATTTCGATTAAACTGTTCAGCTGAAATGATTTTTTAGTAATGGTATTCCAATATATTGTTTTTCTAAGAAATCTCATACAATCGTGCAAATAGCTGTTATTTTCCCATTAAATAGGAATATAGGAAATGAATGAATAGTCACTAAAAAGTTTAGAGGTAGAAACAGTACAGAATATTTAAAAGATTAATTGAATTGTTTCTACATTCATGTACACAATGTGATTCCTAGTTTTAGGACCTTTTACAGAGATGACTTTCTTACTGTTTCTTATTGCAAATGCTAAAGAGCATCTTCACGGATGCCCATCGAAGTCTGAAAGGGTTCATTAACAAAAGGAAAAAAACGAATTATCCGTGAATCTCATATTAACATAGGCAATTGGCCAGTTAACAGTATAGGAGGGGGGTTAGTAAGCATAAGCAGTTTGCAAATTGATAGAGTGTTGTAAACAGACTTCCAGTGAAGGTCACATCACTTGGTAGAACAAAGGGAGTATATGGGTGTCTGATTCTGAGATTATGAGAACGGAAAAAGATGACCTTAACATAGTTATAAGGAAGTACACTTTTTTAACTGAGCACGCTGAACTTCATTTCTCAGCTCAGGAACCAAGGGCTTAAAGAGAGGCTCTAAATGTCATAGACGGACCCTTCTTTGGGCATGGTTAACATGAGCTAGAAAACATGGCAGCAGCAGTTATAGTTACCCTAATGGTTTAACTTGTATTTCAAAAGTACATACGAAAAGATTATAGCAATTTTTTTCAGTTGTTTGATGTAAAAGACACTGTGATGAGTCAGAATCATTTTTATAAAGAGGATGTCATCTTTCTATGCTCACCCGGAGGGATCCCTGAATTCACTTGATATGAGATCCTACAATTGTGCAGAGACACTTTAAGGCATGGGCAAAGTGGGCAATTTCCTAGGACCCCACTTTCCAACCTTCAAACAACACGCCTCCTCAAATATTAACCAAATCATTTTGTTTAAAACAAAAAAACTGTCCACAATACAATATCCTGTTTAATTTTCTTGCTTTCTAACTTCCTAAAGGTTTAAGATTTGGCTGGCTGGGCCCAGGCATGTGCTCAATGTTATTCAGAGCAATCCGAGAGATTTTATGACATGGGTAAAGTGGTGCCTCTTGAAAGCCTGGGACTCATTCTCAACTGTGTGCTTGAGCTGGCTGTGTTCTGCTGATAGCCCTGCTGTGATCACGTCCAATGCCGTTCAAAAATGAATATTTTTAAATACCATTTATTTTCAGTTGATGTATTTTTGGTAAGGGAAATACTAGGGTGATATGTGGGAATCTGTACAGAAATGGTGCAAACATGTTGTGATATTTTTAACCCTCTGCATCATCCATAAAAATGTTTATTTTAGATCTAAACGGTACTTTGATTATGTGTTGTGGTAGAGGGTAGAGCTGATATGTGATAAGGCTGATTATCACAATATTGAAAACACAGGTTGCTTTCTGGCACATGTATTCTAAATATTAGATGTAAATAAGGGGAGAGGATGTAGCCTTACAGCTAGAGCGGTCTACCTCGAAGCTGGGGAACCGGGTTCGAGTCTGGGCAACAACGCTCAACATCCTGTGATTCTGGGCAAATCACTTAATCTCCCCATGCCTAACAAAAATGTTTGTGCTCTTCTGTAACAAAACTGGTGCTCATGTAAAGCGCTCTGATACCCGATGTCTCGGGTCTAGTTTGCACTAGATGAAGCTCTTGAAAAGGAAATACCTTTAGAGCATTGTGCAGTGTGTGTATTTATACGTTATTTGTGCATATCACTCACTTAGTTTTAGCACGTTTCAATTTAAATAAATTGGCATACAGTCCCTCCTGTTACAATAACCTCCCAAACAAGAAACATTTCAGAGAGCATCTTTCAAGTTTACATTTTTCAATAGTATATTCCCTCCATAGTAAGGCAGACACATTCAGTTCATTTAGTGCAAAGTCCTCGTCCTACTTGCAAGCCTAGTGCTGGACTGCTCTGCTCTCCTTTCAAAGACTGTCAATTTGTGTCTGGGGAGCTTGTTTGGTGTCTGTCCCTGGGCGGAACTAATGTGTGCATGAAGGAAGATTTCAATGCTGCTGCCCATGCAGTACTTTGTCTGTTTGAGTGAAGTGTGTACCTGATGTTGCTTGTTTTGTGTGAGGAATGCTTGAACTCTTGATGTGTTTTTGCTGCGTTAGGGACTCTTGCAGTGCTCTAGCCCTCAATGGTCTGTTGTGTGTGTTGAAGGGACCTTGTAAACTTCATCCTTTCTGCGCTTGGCCGTTTCTGTATCTGAGAGAATCCTGCATTGGTGATTCCTGTTCTTTTTGTGACTGACATTGCACTACAGCTGCCTCGACTGTGCAAGAGATGACTGGTCTACTATTGTCTGCACTGTGCTTATTCTGCTTGTGAGAGAACCTTGCACTGCTGTTGCCGTATATCTTTTTCATAAAAAGGTAACGGTCAGCACTCCAGAAATGCAATAATGCCTCAATGCCAGATGCATGGACATCAAATAAAAGCTAGTTGAATTATGGCATTGAAATATTTTGTTTCTATTTCAGTTATTTTTGGATGCTATGGATGCATTTTCATAGACCTTAAACGTTTTACATCCACAATAGTGTGCCATATTCCAGTCTAAAGTGAGCTGAATACAAGAGAGAGCATAGCTAGCTATTTCCCTTATGAGTAGCTAAAGTATAGCTTTGCTGTCATAAACCACAACCTGAAGTATCTTCTAAGATATGTATATCCAAAGGTGTAGATGTCCTGCCTGATGCCTAAGCATGTGATATCAGTGTAGGACATTGCCTTTGTTTCTCTTTTAGACTGTAACCTGTCATACATTTTCACCCTGAGGTATATGTTGTCCGAAGCTGCAGCCTGTGAGTTGTATGTAACATGGTGTACTTATATCTGGGACCTTAAGTGGTACATTTGTGTAGCCTAAAAAATCGGAAACATTCTTGATATCTTCACCTGTAAGATTTCTTGAATAAGAGGCCTGACCCTATCATACCTGGGTATCGTGAGAAACAGTTTTGCTTTCAGATGCTGGAGCATGTACCATTAATATAAACCAAGAAACGCCTTGCTGTTAGAAGACTGAAGACCTTATTCAAAGTTTGTCAGATGGGATAAACACAGTAAAGGGCACATGCTTCAGGGGAGGGACACGCAAGAAGAAGGAAAGCACACACATCTGATGAATATGAAGCAAATGAGTGATAGTGAAGACAAGCAATGGTAAGGGTTAGACTGTTAAGCCTTAGGGTGGTCGTCCCCCAAACCTTTCACCTGGTCTCCTCCTGTTTTGATGAATTTGTCTTTTTTTGGCCTTAGGACTCGGTGCACTTTGTCACTGCTAACCAATTCTAAAGTGTGCTCACTTCCTAAAGCATGTTAAAATTGGCATACACCTGATTGGCAAATTTAATTTACGTATAAGTCACTAGTAAAATGGTATACCATCTATCCAGAGCAAAAATTAGATCGTACTAGTGGACCTGCTACATTTATTGTGCTACCCACCTAAGTAGCCCCTTAAACATGTCCCAGGACTGCCTTTGAAGCCCATGAGAAGTTTTAAACTGTCAGTTCGACTTGGGAAATATACCCCTTGCCAGGCCTAAAACTCTCATTTTTTAATACACATAAGTCATACCAAAGGTAGGCCCTAAACAGCCCATAGGGCAGGGTGCTTTGTATTTAACAAGGTTGGATATTCAAATTTAGGTTTTACATATCCTGATGGTGAAAAATGATGCGTTTTATTTTTCACAGCTGGGAGGCCTACCTCTCCCATAGGATAACATTTGGGTTACTTTATTACATTTAATAAGCGATAACTTTGATTTGGGAATAGGTAGACATATCAAATTAGCTGTCTAAGGAATTGTCATTTAAAATCCTTTTAATGGCAAAGTCAGATTTTGGTCACAATTTTGAAAATGCCATTTTTAGAAAGCTGGAATTTACTTTTCCTAACTATTTTGTGCCTGCAGCCTGTTTCCTGGGTCTTCCGACTAGGTGTAATTGGCAGTTGGCCTTTGTATGTTTCTCCCAGACAGCCACAAAAGAGGGACTGGATGTTGGCAGTATTGCCCATCTAGCAGGATGGGGGAACGGAGCTGTGCATGGCCTAACTAGCACTTCAAAGACACTGCCTCAGCTCACACACAAATAACTTCACACTAGCCTATTGTGACTGCAGATAGATTGGGACAAGGGCAGGGAGGTAGGACATTCTAGGCAATTCTTTTGGGAGGGAGCTCCAGAAGTTTCTTCCAAGTCAAAGCTGGCACCAGATTATAAAATGAGGGCCCTCATACCCACTCTTCAGTTCACCTCTGGACCTGTGCAAGGACTCTCAGTGGACTGCCCTGCTGCTTGTGGCCTGCTGTATACTTCAGTATAACTGTCCTCCTGCACCAAGAGGATTGCCCTGCTGCCTGAAATCTGCAGTGTGACCTCAGAGGACTGCCCTGCTGCTTGAAACCTGTTGCCTTGCTTGAACCCAATATTTCCAGATGGACTCCATGGGCTATTTGACTGGCCTCCTGATCAGAGCCTCAGGGACAGAAAAGGCTCCATTCACCTTAAACCCACACCTGGACCCAGACTGAATCTACAGGTGGTGTCCTTCCAGTCCTGGACCCTTGAAAGTGATACTAAAGATGTACAGCTAGCCTAAATCCAAACCTAGGTACTTAGAACTTTTTCTGCCAGAAAGTGCACTAAGAACCAAGAGGAGACCGGGACCGACCTGCTCGCCAATCTGCCCAAGGTGCATCACCAGTTGGTCTGACTTCACGGCAGCTCCCACTTTTTTCTTCTCTGCAGCAGTAAATCCAGGTCAGTGGCTCCTTGCAGAAGGGATGTACAGCCTTGGGGAGCCCTCATCAGCTACAGCCTGCAGCTTCGCCCCACTGGAGAGATCAGCTTCCATAAGAGACTAGTCCCATACGTAGAAATCTTCATCACAACACTGTCCAGCAGCTCCCTGATGACAACACCTCCTCCTCAGGCTCTGCTGGCTGCCTTGCCCCACAGAACTTTACCTTCTCAGATATTTTTCTTCAAAAAATTTTCTTAGTCCAATGGTAAGTGAGACCGGGCCCAATCCACTTTGTGTATCTGACCACACCCCATAGTAGTCAGCCATAACTTTCGACTTTGCCCAGGTCTAGCACAACTAGATTTCCGCTGTTAGTGTTTTGCTCTTTTAGGTGCTATTTTTAACTTTGTGGAATTTTCAATTTATTACTGGTTTAGTGTTGCATAACTACTTCACATATTGTGTCTATGTTAAGCCTGACTTCTTTTGTGGCAAGCTACCAGAGGTTTCACCACAGATTAATTTTGTGTTTTTTTGTGGTTCTCCCTGACAAGGATTGTGGCTGGTGCTCCAGTAGGGTTTCACCCCACCCCCCACAAAAACAAATTACCAACCTAATGTTTCACAGTTAGTAATGAATGGCTCTAATCCACCAATAAGCTAATAATATTTCTTGCAACAGACGGCACATGTGCTGTCTATCTAATAAGCAAAAGAGTCCAATTTAGAGAACAGGTTATAAATAGAGAAAATATACAGGATAGATTTAAAATACTGGCAAAAGCAAGGAATTGAAGCAATGGCCAGAAAAACTTGATAGACGTACATAGTGCCCGGGATGACTGAAGCACAGCACAGCACAGGACAGCAGTAAAAGGAGATTAGGGCTGAAGTAATGATTTGATGCAGAGGACTGAAGACCATGTTTGAAAGTCTGGTGTGATGACCAAGGACTGATATTGGGGGATTTCATAGAATTATGGGGCTGGAAAACAAGGGGCAAAGTTTAAGACCATGAGAGGAAACTGACAATGTTGTCACAGTGAGAGCTGTACAGGGAGTTTTGGCATACCTCCTGGTAGCACTTGAAACTAATTGACTTAACTTCTGACATGGTCTTTACGGGATTCTCCCACAACTTGTCCCTCCTTGATGATCTTGTTAATTTTATACATGTCGCATTTAATACTGTAAAGGGTCACGTTTGCGCTATATTAAACTTTGGAAATAAAGTAATAAAGCTCTAAGTGGCTGGGGATCTGGATTGCACTATTACTGTGCTCAGCTTCCTGGGCGAAATCTCTATGACATTCTTGATACTCTGGATCATTCTGTTCTTACACATCTTTATCTTAGTTTGATAATCTGGTTTTCATCTGCTCTATCATTGACCGGATGGCAACAGTGAGTGTTCAGGTTAATACCAGGCAGTCAGCTGATTTACCAGTTTCAAAAACCTATTTTTCTGTCAATGAAAATGTAATTCTGTATTATTCTTCAGTAACCTCTCAGATCAAGTCCTGGTGTAAAACTGCCAAGTGCATAGCAAGCCATCCTTTCGCTGATCAATCTTTACATTCTATATCGACAGGGTAAACATTGACCTCTTCCCTCACTGTAGTGATCATGTAAGGGCTAGCTTCTTTTATGCTTCTGTGTTTGCCAGTAACACTCGCAAAGATATCCAGACGTGAAAGTTAATACAGGTGCATAGCCCAGTGGCAATATCGAATTTATGCTGGGTGTTGTCGGATTTTCTGCAGCTAATTTACAGATCAGGGCAAAATGGAGACTAATGCACACAAACACTACTTGTGCTTTTTTTATACACTTCCACTTTTAAATTGATCTGAACATTAATGCAGTTATTACGCTCAGGTTTGTCATTTAGGTGTGGGACTTTTGTTCTAATATTTCCTTTAATGCACTACCCTCTGCATCTTCCCAGTTACTTTCTTTCATTAAAATTCGGAATATTTTATTATTTTCTGAGACAATACGAAACAGAAAGCATGTAAAACATACATACATTAAGCCTACTAGAACATCCTGATGTCAGTAAATATATACATTGCTTCTGCCTACAATCTTTTAAGATGGGGAATACAGATAAACACCGTCAAATTTAAACTGGTCTGCAGGCAGAATGTGATGCATCACAAAGGCAAGAGCAACATTGAGTTTCGCTAAGTAGCGCATATAAAACAGTAATGCATATCCCTAACAAACACAGATGTGGGAGAGAGTTACAGTACGCATACCCAATATAAATTTTGAGTAGGAAGAGAAAAATGTGAAAATGGGGGAGAGGTAAAAGGAGTATGGGGAGGGGAACTGCCACGTGGGTAGAGACAGTAAGAAAAGGGTGAGAATGACAGCTATGATCGAGGATGGAGCAGAGTAGACCAAGTGGGCATCAGTTGATGGCCAAAAAGCAATCCAGTGTGTGCCAAATGGATTGAGCTGCAACAGTGTTCCCCGTAGAGGCGGGTAAACTCGTATGTGCACTTCTAAGATATGAAGCGTTATTTAATGTCTTCCAGTCCAAGAGCATGACTTTAATGGCCAGTGTTAGTAGAAGATCTAGTAGAGCTAAATCTTTGTCATGTAAGTCTAATGGAAGAGTGGATGCATAGGGTCCTAACAGTATAAGGGATATGGATAGTGTGAAGTCCACATTGAAAATAGCCTTAAGTCGCTTATTGAGATCGACCAAGTAAGAGCAAAGCCATTTGCATGAAAGGTACATACGCACAAGCCCCAGGGGCTTCATCACAGGACCAGCAGGAGTCGGAGTCAAATCAGCTTCAGTTTGAATAATCTGGATTGAGACCAGTGTAAGAAGTGTGGTGCAAAAATATTTGCTCCCAGTTACTTTCTAATACCATATTCCTTTGCTGATTTTCATAGTCTTTTTCTTTCTCACTTCTCTCTCCTTTTCAGTCAAAGTTCTCCCAGCTCTGCTGAATGTACTCCTGATATCCTAGGTTCAAACCTATTGAATGCCCACCTACTGAATTCTGCTTAAATGGATATTAGCTAATGTTTGACAAGCATCAAAATAAACTTCTCTGATTTTAAATCGAAACTCCAAAGCAGAATACGTTGTAATCAGGCATTAATTTAATATTACACAGTTTTTGGGAGAGCAATACTACAGCCCTTGGTGATTCTCAGTTTATTGCAGCACATTCCTGTCGGATTAGATATAATATTGCAGTGTGAACGGTAGAACTCGTCCTGTGTGTCCCGTTAAAGCTGTGATGTTTCGCACATTGTCTTGCTTTAGGCAGACACCTGGTTGGGATTGATGGAGCTTGGTCTTGGCTCAGATCTTTACTGCCCACAGCTGTGTTTCATCTCGTGAGCTGTAAACAAAGTCAGGATTCAGCTGTAGTTTAACTGCAAACTGTTCAATCATTATGTATGGCACTAGGGCTAGTACATTTCTTTAGCCTCCCTATGAACTTACCTCTTGGCAATTTAAAGTCTGTTTGTGAAACCACTAGGTTATCATTTATTCCAGATATTTATTTTTCAATCTGTTAGTGAAAGTCTTTTGTTTTAAAAGAGGGTCCTAAGTCTGAAAACTACTGAAATAGAGGTTGGATTTGTTAAACACTAAATATGGCTTTTTTCATACCATTTCTTATTTTCACATCCTTTTATCAGGCCCGTGCCCTCTAGTAAGTCATTTCTGGGCTAAGAACCCCAAATGCTGTAATTTACCTGCCCAGAATGCAATTACAGGTAAATATTGCTCATCATTTTACCACCTTAGGATTTTAGTGAAGTGTAGTCAAGCCAGCCAGGTGAGCCAGGAAGTGTCCCTGTCCTCATATTGCAATTATTTACATTGTCAGTCAGTCAGACTGTGTAGCAGACAGATTCATTTGAGTCAATATAATATCAGATGCTTAGATGTTAGTTCTAGCCTGACAGCGCAACTGTTGGTACACCTTATGTGATCAACATAGAAGAGCTGTCAAAGTACTCTTGAGAAAGGGGCTTAGGCTCCACCCATATGCTGGTTGTGTGCATACACTGAAAAGTGTGCTTGTACTGCATTTTGTGGCTTGTGGGAAAGCTTATGTACTGCCGTTTTTGGCTTTTGGGCATAGTTATACCCAATATAGCAGAACTGAGTTAGTTATGGTGGCAAGCCAGTGATTCTAGCTACAGGCCTGATCTGTTTTGAAAGGTTAATAAAGGCAGTAGGCCTGGCATATTTATGGTGAAAAGCATATGTTAACAGCAATCCATTTAAGGCTGGAATGTCATTAGTCTGTGTGAAAGCCTGCAGAGAAGGATTTTGTGAAATGGAATCTCACCCAATGCTGTAGAAGGCAAAGATAATGGTGTTGTTTTACCAATCCCAGATGGCCAACACATTGGTTCTAAATGTGGTGGCCATGCTGGACCTTTACAAACCCTAATAGACTATGTACAATTTCACTGCAACACAGACACCCGCTGGTATGTTTAGTTTTGTTATTGCAAGCATATGTCCGCCATGTTTTCTTTTTTCTACTTCCATTCTTTTAATTTATCTTGATATGTTGTTGAGTTTGTGTGTGTTTTATTATGGTTGTATCAGAGAGGGAATGCAAGAATGTGGCAGAGAATGGATAAATTGATCATGAGTTTAATAAAGAGTGACAGAGTAAATGTATGATTGATTGAGTGATGAAATCCATCAATGAATTAAGAGACACTTTCATTCATAACCCATAATTAGTGGTACTGCCAAAGCTTGTTACAAAGTTGTAATGGAGCAGACTTTTGGTGGGAGCAGTCGCATGGACCTCGTATTAGAAGGGAGGGCAATTCACTACTGAAAGGTTTGTGATCAGAGTTGTAGTGGAGGGAAAACGAAGAGGATGATGACTGCCTTAAGGGGAATTTTCATGTGCCACACCCCTTGGTTTTGGATGAGTGAATCAGGTAATTTGCATAGCAAGAAAATGGTTTAAGGGCTTGTGTGGTATCCGCAATAAGAGAAACATGTATATTCCTTATTGGTACACAATGTGCTAGCACTAGACAGGTCACCCTATAAAACAATATGCCTTTAGGCGCTATCCTGAAGAGGAAAGGGATAGGTAGGGCAAGCAAACACAATAAACTACTTATACTGTCACAGCTGTTCCAAATAAACATGGTCCTAGCCAGGACTGTACTTCAACCCAACTGTGTGGACCTGCAGCAATATGCTTGGGATCATTGGAGAAGGTGTTGTTGTCCTGGGAGTCTCACAACCAGGTTGTAGTGTCACGACCTTGGGGCTGACCTCCCCAGTGCCACAGTGGTTGAAGATCTAACCCCTTGGTGCAAAGACTTTGTTCAGTGCACCATTACTAATTTGAAATCCAGTAGCACTGCAACCCATACTGAACCCACCGAGCAGTACTGTGTTGAATGTCTTTTCTTTACATGATCAGTCCCACTTAAACAAGTTCAGGGACACAATGGAACTCCAAACTCTCTTTCGTAAATGAATAACACACTCAAAATAGCAGTAAGATACTAGAGATGAACTTTAAAATATTTTTATTTTTAAAACCCAATTCCAGTGCCTAAAGTTTGAACAGTAACCACACAGAATGAGAAAATAAATGTAGTAGTGCATGACATGGCCTGCGAAAACAGTATGAGCATTCCCACCATGGTTAGCAAGTTCCTAGCATGCTAACACTATCACTACGTTTAAGTTATATGCTAAATTTGATAAGAAGCAGAAGATAGCAAGTCTATAAACTGTATTTCGTAACATGAATCATGCTGCATAACTTCTCTCTGTAAAATAGCTGTTTAGGCATTCTCTGTCACAGATCTTGCCCGGGAATAATAAACAGTGCAAGGCTGAAGGATCCTTCTCTGCTCTGCTCTTGTAGCAGCCCCCAGCTGACACTGATTGTTACTGCACACCAGCATGAACTTTGGCATGATGGTTCTAGCATTAAGCCCTTCCAAATAAAGGTCCGATACCTGGGTTTTTATAGAATCTGATTGCTGATTTTATCTCATTTGTGTAAATTAAAACAGTATTTGCAGACACTGAAGCATCAACAAGACGAAATAAATATGGCAATAAATGTGTCATTTCGATTTACATCTACCGAATATTCTTCCTATAAAAACATGTCTGCTTTGACTGTAAGCAGCCATGATTTATGGTAGCGCCCCCAACACAAATATGTCAGCTTAGATAGGAGGAACACATGATACTAACACTCTGCAAAAGTCTAAAACATCACGTTTTCTAACAAAAAGAGATGAAAGAATCTGCAAACAAGCACTTGATAAAAACAGAAGAGGTCTAAACGGGCCTTGTGACAGTGTTCACGACAGTAGGGATGAAGCCTCTGAAGTGGCAGGTAAGTCAGGTGAGGGACTAGGTAGTGGTTATTGGTGCAGCAGTGAGGACCCAAACCCAAGATACAGTAGGCTTTCGAGAGCTGGTGAACAGAGAGGGCAAAATGGGCAGTTTGCCAACCATGACTTCTCTTTGGAAGACCATTAACTGTATCCTTGCAGCATGTGGACATCCGGAGAGAAAAGTCAGAATGAAGCAAAGTGATCTAGAGTGCATTGATACTCAAAATAATACTTCACTTAAGCACAGCAATGCAGCAGTCTGTGGAAACAGTGGTGGTTGTTGTGTCCTGCTGGGCACATTCTAGTTGATCACAGGATGTGATCTCACACTTTACACCCACCCACCACTGTGTCACGAATCACGTGACACAGCCAATAAAAGGAGCCGAGCACACGTGCTCGAGGCTCATTAACCCAGCAACCAGTGTGTGTTTGCATCCACTCATTATGCTAATGCGGGCCTAGGGCCCCGACAAAACAGTGGTCAACCCCTCACGAATTTAAACAGTGTTTGCACACGCCATGCATGGTTTAGGTTATTTCATTTTACAAAATATGGTGCTATAAAAATGTTTTCACAAAGTCGTGAAATATAAACAAAACTATTTCACAAGTCTCTGTGAAATAGGAGTTCATCATCATAATGACAGCCCCCTAACCACTCTGCAGAGGTTAAACTTCGTCCGTGCCACTGGGATTAACTGGCAATGTGTTCTCATTTAATACTGCAATAATCAAACATTATAGTACTGCATTTCAGGAATATCAGTAAGAAAATGAAGTAACGATGCCTGCATCTTTTTTAAAGTGAAGGAATACCTTAACTAACTCATACACATTTTTAATGACAAATTGCACCTGCCAAAGCTGAAAGAGAACTTTCACGAGGCCAATTGGAGAACTGAGATTGTTAATTTTGTGAACTTTCTTTGATCTACTTCTGTTCCCCAGAATGTGTTTTTGACATATTTGTAATTGTGATCCTTCTATCTAAGGACTACGTTACCCACTGTCCTAACCACTCTATAGAAATGGGTACAACACATTGAAAGTCAGACTTTTTCTGAATTTGTTACTCAGCAGTTTTAAAATATTTGTTATAGGCTGAGGTATTAGGAATTCTCATAAGGAGCATTAAATGATCTTTTGGATAACACTTTAACATAATCAAAACGCCCGGCCCTATAAATAAGCATTCATTAATTAATATGTGTCTCAGTCATTGTACTTATTCCAGAGTCCTCACATTAAGTATGCCCCAACTTTTACTAGCAAATACAGAGCAACACGCTGCTTTTGCTTGAAATGAAATGAAATGAAATTTGATTTATAAAGCGCATTGCTGCCCGAAAGCGTCCCAGCGCTACCCGAAAACGTCCCAGAAAGTCATGGCTTCTATTTTTTGATCAATATTAAAATGCCTAGAGTCTGACAGTATCAGCTAGTAAACAGCCTAATTACTCAAGGTAGGAATTAAGAAGCAGATTGACAGATCACTTTTTTTTACTACACTAAATACTAGGTGAACAAAAAGTGTCACCTTTGGTCTCAAATGAGAGATCCTGATTCACTGAATCAGAAGCTGCAAATGTTTATTGGCCATTGAACTTGCGACTGAGGCAAACATATCAGAGGCCACATTATACATGCAGTGCATTTTCCTGCATTGCACTGAGCGCACCTTTTAAAAGGTGCCCCCAGCGCAATGAAGGAAAATGTGCCATATTATGATGAATGTGCTGCCCCCAGTGCAGGGGGCAACCCACCTGCACTTTGAAGGGGATTACAGATCCCCTTGCAGTCGGGTGCAGTCAGGGGCTGCACCCGCCTGCAAGTGGATGCCTGGGGGGACCTTGGGACCCTTTTCTTCATCAGAGGGCTGCAGTCAGGGGGCGCACTGACAGCGCAACACCTTCTGAGCGCTTCTTTGTCTCTGCGCCTACGTCTGTAATACAGCGCGGGCGGCGAGGCAAAGGGATTCCCTTATTTGCATGGGGCACAACCTCATGCAAATAAGGAAATGCCCCTGAAGATAGCGCTGGCATTTTATGTGCACCAGCACTATCGGTATTATAGAAGGGGCCGCACAAGTGTCTGGGGCCCCTTCTGTAATACCAAAGTGTCCAGGAGGTTGTGCAAACCGTGCGCAAATGACCATTGCGGCTCCGGTGCATTTTGTGTAATATGGCCCTTAGTGGCTACATTTTCCTTATGTTAAATAAATGGGTAGGAATATTAGAGATTCTCTGGAGGTACCTGGGAAGTCAGTGGCAATTTTGGAATCCAAGGTGTGGCTGTGTGCATGTTTATATAAGTTCTCCAACACTGTTCCCACATTAATTGTTCACATAGAGTTGATTAAGAAAAGATCAGAGTCAGTGCAAAGCTAAGGTAGAAAAGTACCCTAACCATCTCATACTGTCTGGGTTTTTAGGAGAGCATATTTCTCTAAAAATATTTTACATGTTGAGAAAAAACGTGGACATGTTCAAATGCCCTTTCATCCTTATCTAAACTCTTAGATTGTCCACCTGCCTACCATTCGCAGGTGGAGTGTGGGGCAAAATATATACATCCGAAAATGATTTTCCTAGAGCTCATATTTATGTTTTTTGTGGAACTCTACAATTGAGTAAATCTATGAAAATGATGAGTGTCTACCTATGACTAATACGTTTATTCATTTTTCTTGAAAGCTGGTCCCAGAGTAAGCAATTTATCAGTGTATCTTTCACACCACATTTAATTGGCTACATACAATATATTGTGACACAGATAATCTAGGAGACTCAAAATGCCTGCGTTGGTGGCAGAAAAAAATGTGAGACGTGCAGAGGCATGGACATTGTGCAAAAACACTGAGGGAAATGAAAAGATGTGGAGGGACTGGAAAATGGTTGTCACTAGTGAGAATTATGTAGATTTGTGGAACTTCTCTGTAGAAGTTGCTTCATGGAATCTAAAAAAGAAAGCTGAACGTTACAGTTCAGGGAAGAACCATTTATAGCAAGGGTTCCAGGATCGACTTATAATGGCAAGCAAAAGCGCATTTTCCAATGCTATATCCTTAAAAAAAATCTCAATTGCATTACATTAGAGTTGCAGCCTACCTGTGCCCCAGATTGCAGTGAGCAGAGTCCACGAAGTGGTAAGGAGGCAGACTAGTGCTGCCTGTCTCTTTCCTAAAAAAGTTAAAAAAACTATTTTCCCTTCCTATAATTGCATCATCTTATTTTTTTCTTTTAACATTTCTTTAACTGTCATTGCCTGTGGTTGTTACAGTTTAAAAGTGTAGTTTTAACCTGCCAGTGATTGCATATTTTATCCCATGTTTTTGTGTTTAACCTTGTGGTTTCTGTTGCCTGTGACTGCTTCCATTTCACCAGTTGAATTGTGGGATTTGCAGTCCAAACTCTGTAGTTTTTCCCTCTCATTCCCCGTGACTACCAGTTTTTCCCTCCAAATGTCTCCTTTGCTCTGTGCTAAGACTTGTATGTTAAGCAGTGCACCCCCAGCCACCATTTTGTGTTAACAAGTCAGTGAAATCAGCCCCCCTTCTCCCCTCCCACCCAGCAACAGGGATATTCGACATCAGAGGGTGCTCTGAGAAAGCAGTAATCTGCTGTGTGCTGTTTAAACTGTATTTAATAGGGACTGTGCACTTCGTTTTTTGGCCGGGAGAGGGAGTAAAGTTTTATTGAAACATTATTGTTAAAGGACAAGTTTGTTAGGCCCTTACCCACAGTCCAAAGTGTGGATTGAGCCTGTCTGTCTCCTAGGAGATTTCTGAATAGAGCAGCAGCTTCCAACTCCCTGGCCAGCAAATCTTGTCTGAGGTAGCTGGGACCTTATATAGTCTGCTATTGTTTGGTAAATGTGTACACTGATTGGTGGTTGTATCTGGTGTTTTTACTGGATTAGGGTTAGTGTCCTCATTGGTTGGGTATTTGAGGGTTCTGATTGGTTTCTGGGTCTGTGATTCAATCAATGCAGGGTTGGGACTAGGGCTAGGGCGTCCCCTGTTATTGGTTGTTGGGACTAGGGTGGGACTAGGGCTAGGGTTAGGCCTTAAATTAGAAGTAGCGATTAGGGTTTATGGTGCAATTGGTTGCTGGAATAGGTGTGGGACTAAGAGTAGGGTTAGGCTTTCTATTGGAAGTAGGGACTAGGGCTTCCTGTGCCATTGGTTGCTTGGACTAGGGTTGAGACTACTGGTAGGGCTAGGGTCTCTATTGGACATAGAGATCAGGGTTTTTGAAACTGATTGGGTGTTTGGACTAGGGCTAAGATTAGCTGTAAGGTCCTCATCTCCTATTGGTTCTAGATTTTAGGGCTAGTGCTGTGATTGGATAGTGTTAGGGTTCCCATTGGCAGAAGGGGTCACCTGACTACTAGGGCTATAAACGGCTAAGGCTTAGGGCGTCTCAGCCTGAGCGTTGAAGTTCAGTGTGGAGAGGACAAGGGTGAGTGCCTGTTTGAGCCTGCTTGAGACTGGTCGGGTCCAGGGCCAGGAATGCTGTCCATTTTCCCATTCATTTATACCCACCCTATGTATTTGTCCCTCTGTATATAAGCATTTATTTTCACTATAGATATGTGCCTATTCTTGTGTATTGCTTTGTATAAACATGTACAATAATTATGTTGTTATAAAAACAAAAACAAAAGAAAAAAAATCATCTTTGGTCTACATGTACTTGCTTCCATTGTGCAACTATGTACCTCCATGTACTTGGATTTGTGTGTCTGTTACTTTTTTCCTGAAAAAGCATATCTGTGCACTACCCTATTTCTCATCCGCTACCTCTATCAATACCTTTAATCTGCATATACTTACCTCCTTTATGCATCTATATACTTTCAATGTACTTATGGATCTATATATTTATCACTTTCTTCTAATTTAGCATTTCCAATGCACTACCCTATTTCTTAGCCTATATTTCTCTCAATGTATCTTCTAGCCCAACTTTCTGACTCATCTCAAACTTCTTTCTACTACTCTTTCAAATTCACTACCCTATCTCTCACCCTATACATCTATCATTATATCCTCTACACCCACTCTCTCATTTATCCAAAACCCCATACCACTGCTATGTTCCCCAAAATAACCCTTTCTTGACTCTCTCCTACTCTACCCCTCCTTGCATCATCTGACACCTCTTTTACTATATCAATCCACCAAAAACAAACCTTTCTTAACCCTTTCCTCTGGCTCTTCCCCTCCAAAAAACCTTTTTACTCATCCAAAAGCCTCCTCCTACTGCTATGACCTAAAAATAAATAAGCCTTCACTCTTCTATCCCTCCGCTATCCTTTCCAATCAAAATAACAGGCTAGCATGTTTGCTTCTCTAATTACATATTCCACTATATTAATTCACCACTAATCCTTTATGGGTTCCAGAGTAGCGTGCTACTCGCAAACTAAGCGTTTCAACACCTCATCAGGGTTACAAGCGCTACATAAATGCAAACCTTTTTTCCTTTTCTACCCCTTCCCAACCCTTCTCAATCCAAATAACTGATTAACATATCCACTACTCAAATCACTTCATATTTCAATATACTAATTTTCAACACTAATCCTTCATGGGTTCCGGAGTAGCCTGCTACTCGCCAGAAAAGCGCTTCAACACCCCATCAGGGGTAACAGGCTCTATATGAATGCAAACCTTTCTTTCCCGTCTATCCCTCCGCTATCCTTCTCACTCCAAATAACTGACTAATATCCACCACTCAAATTACTTTCTTATTTCACCATACTAATTCACCACTAATCCTTTATGGGTTTCCGGAGTAACGTGCTACTCGCCAAAATAAGCGCTTCAACACCCCATCAGGGTATATACAAACCTTCCTTCCTCTCCTCAGAATCCAAATAACTGACTAACATTTCCACCACTTAAAATGTACTTGCATGTTTCACTATACTAATTCAACAATAATCCTCTCTGGGTCCCGGAGTAGCGTGCTACTCGCCAAAAAAGCACTTTGACGCCTCGTAAGGGGTAGTAAGCCCCCTTAAATGCAATTACAATACAATACAGGAGAAAAAAAATACTATTTTAAAGAAGCAAGAGCTACTAATTCAGCTTCCAACTAATTCCTCCCTATGCAAACAAACCTGTCTATAGAAAGAATAATTCAATGCCAGGGTAAGGAACTTGATAATGGATTTTAAAAACTAAATGCTGGTGGTGAAGCAAAGAAAGAACAATACAATTATGACCATGTATTACACATTGCATTGAGCGGATTGGCTTGTTAGTACTTCATGTTCTATTATCATTACCTCTTTTTAAAATGGGAAAACTCTGTTTATTATTTTTCAATAACGTTTTCGAAAACGTCCTTGCTGTTAGTTTATAATAAAGGTAAAGAACAGACATGTAATAAGAGAAAAGAATGCTCTTCATGTGTGCTTTTGCACATTCGAAACTTTAATAATTCACTTTTATAAGTCAGTATTATACAGGAATTTGAAGTACTGAAACCGAAATCAATAAATCTATTGAAATAGTAGAGAACAGGACATACCGTTGATAAAACGTTTAATTCTGACTTGAAAATCGGTTCTCCTTTTTTGTTACATAAAGAGCAATATATTACTATGTTCAAGTTAGTATGATAGTTTTATAAAAAAAATATTGTGATAGTTCCTTCCTCTCTGTTAATTAGAGGAATATTTTTAGACGTTTAATTTGTGACTTCTACATAAGACATCATCTACAAATAAAAAAAGATGATCAGTGGTCTAAATTATGTAATTACCTTCTACAGGTTTTTTGCACAAAACTATTAGAGGCTGGTATTCCCCCTGAAGTGACTACTGGAATCTTCTCTAATATTTCATCAATCTATCGGTTCCATGGACAGTTTCTCCTGCCTGAATTGAAGACACGAATTACGCAAGAATGGTAAGAACATTTCAGTAATTTCCAATCTAACCGTTGAATGCTACTATTTGTAAAGAAAATTGGGTCTGCAGATGAGCTATGGCTATTTCATGTGCATTTATCATTTTCATCCTCATCACCATTATGTAACGCAGAGTCACTAAAAAGAGACACAATTCGCTGATTGCTTTTGACTTCTGTTAATAGATATTCAACCTTGAACTAGGATTTCCTTTGAACTAATGACAACAGTAAGTACATTTATATAAACGCTGCTTAATATTTTTACATTCTAGGGTTCTGAACACATACAGGTAAAACTTCTAAAATGTTACAGAAGATAGCTGGAAGTGTATTGATCATCAATAATTACAGCTAGTAGTTGCTGTTGGATAAAGATTTGCTAAAAGGAAACTATAGCTACAAAGAGTACGGCAGTGATGAGAATTTCATCCAGTGCTTTGTACAGTTGATAATGTACGTTGAACGCACTTTCACCACCAGAGAGGTTCTACTATATGACACTGGCAATGTATTAAAAGATGGGTAGGCATTTTGTGCAAACATTCACTAATTTCATTGCATGCAAAATGTTCAGAGTGAATTTTTTCAACATTCTAGTCTGCCATTCATAGATAAAGCCGACTTTCGGCTAATTTGCATATTTATATAACTTCTCAGGTTAAACCTTTGTTATAATTAGTAACGCTTTATTCTTTCAATACAAGCCAGATATATATATATATATATATATATATATATATATATATATATATATATATATATATGTCATGACTTTCATACAGACCATCCACTATTTAAACCACTACCCTTGAAAAGAGCTCCTTCTGCAATGGCATCATATATGTCTTGAATGCACGAGTTGCAGTCTTGCACAAGTTGTCTGAGAGGAGCTAGACTGTATCACTGACACTCAACTTGTTTAAAAGTGTATGGAACCATTAGTCCTGATGTCAGAAACGTACATTGGATTGCATGGGTGCTCAACAGTTCGACTTGGCACCTGCACTGCAGATGAAGTTTCTGCTTGTACTCTGTTCTGGCTTCTTTGTTTGAGAACATGTTCTGATCGTGTTACTTATGTGAATTGCTGAGACATTACTTGTTATGGAAGAGTTTGGTCTCAAACTTTTATGCATCCATAACCAGTAAGTGTTGCTTGCCAAAATTGCATACAAAACATAAACTACTGAATGTTATGTTCTGTTAAGAAGTTTTTAAAGCGTGCAAATACCCATCGGTGTCTTGGCGCTGTCTGAAAGGCAAGCAGGTGATGTTTAGAGGTTAAATAGCCATTCCTTTAACTCCTTCCTAAAAGATGTTAATGAAGGGATTGCTCTGAGAGGAGGTGGGAGGCTTTTTCAAAGTTGATTGTGTTGAGGACTATACCTCTACCATTGCATTGCATTTAAATTTAGGAACAGCTAAGAGGTTGGCTTTAGCTGATCTGAGTTCTCCATTAGGCTTATATGTCTTAAAAGCTGAGCTAAGAAAGTCCGGCCCTGAATCATGCATTCCTTTGTGGGCTAAGCAGAGGGCTTGACATTTTGCACAACTGTGCATGGGAAGCCAGTGAAGCTTGCAGAGTCCCTGTGTGATGGAGTGAAATTTGGGAAGCTTAAGAATCGATCTAGCTGTGGCATTTTGGACCAATTGAAGTCGACTCGTGGGTTTTTCTAAAATGGTTAGATAGAGACTGTTATTGTAGTCCAACCTGGGAAGGACTAGAACAGTGATAAACGTTTTCCTGTGGCTATCTGGGATAAATAAAAGAAGTTTCCTGATCATTTTTAGGATAAAATAAGCTAAGGACTGATTATGAATTACATACAACTGAACATAAAATAGCAACAAACTGTAGGAACTAGAGGCCAACGTAATTCTTTGCAGTTTAATGTCAGACAGATGCATCTCTTCTCAAAGAAGGGAGAGTGTATAGAGTTATGTGGATTGTTCAAGGATATAATGTGTGGTGGTGAGGATTTAAGTGCAAGTCCTCTTTAAAATGAAACATCCGCAGTCTGATCTCGCTAGTTAGTACCTTCAGCCAGAGTGTCATTTTCTTACCACAGCACAAGTAATGGAAATAGAATGAGGTTCAGAAATTCCAATTTCTTTTCTCCACAAGTTACTTACATGTAAGGTCTTCAGTTATCGGCTACTCCTTAAAGTAACTATCTTTCTGGTACATGGATAAGAAATGTTGCAGAAAGTCCACAGAACTCGAAGGAACATCTGATCTACTAAGTACAAAATCTCTGTGTGGAGAACAACTCTAATGGTCCTGTTAGATTTCAACATTTGGCTGTGAAGTCTTGAATAATGAACTGCCTTTCATGTATGATTGTCTTGTGGTCGCAAGCCTCAGCCAGACCTACTAGTGCAAGGGATTCACCCTTCTCTGCCTAGAGTCCTTAGACCAATAATAAGAAGTTGACACAGAAACTGGAATAGAATAGACAGAATTTATTAAACCCCATGAGGTGGAACTACATTCACACAACACCCTTTGGTAGAATATGAGATAGCACACTGACTGGAAGGAGCTTGGTACTTTTATACCCTCACAGGGGCTGAAAGGAAGGCGGTACAAGGCACAGAGTGTTGGTTTAAAATACATATAAGGTCATACAGAGAGTGTGCTAGCAACAAGTGTAAAGGGCTGACAGACAATTCTGGTGGACACATCTTGACAGTTACAAGTTGGAGACAGCTGCATGCTCAACTGAGCATGTACAAAGCAGAAGAGGATTAATATATCTTGTCTCTAGGCAGATTTCAAGAGCAGTTAACAGGAAGGTAGGACAGAGCACATGGCAAACAAAATGGCCGACAGAAATACAAAATGAATTCCGTAAAACGGACAAGATAGTCTCTAAATACAAGATGTCTTCTGCTAATGCTTAACCTAATCATTGTTAAATTACCACAGTCTTATTAAACGTCATCTGTTGTAAGGTAACACATCTTAAAGTGATTATGTGGGACTAGTTCAAATGATACAAAACTCCATAACAAAAATGGAATAAAATAACGTTTCTGTTCGATGTTCACATAATTCTGTGAGTTATGGCTTAAAATCCTCCTTGCAAAAATAAGGCTAAAAAGTCTTTATAATGAATTCTATGAGTATTCTGTTTTAGAAGAACGTGTTTCAGCTGAAACATGTAGCATTCGGATGATCTCTTTCTGAAGCAGACACTACAGTCCTTCAAAAATCTGAGCATAAAAAACATAAATGAGATAGGTATCAAATGTCCTGTGACACAGACATATGCTCACAGATTTTAGGGTAAAACAAAAAGATACAACATTGCCCTCACTTCAAAAGGCAAGCCTTTAAGACCCCTTACAATGGACCCTACCCTCGGTGACTCAATAAGCCTTGGTGTTCAGTTGTGTGGAGAAAAAAGCTCAAAATGAAAAAAGGCATTAATAGAAAATGTATGCAGACAATGCATCCAACCATTTTGTTCGCCTATTTATGTGGCAAAACCACAAGCAATCTTAAAATAGGTCATACTGTTTAGAAACATAAATCTTCTCTCTACCTAATCCAGCATTGCGAACCGGTTTTAACATCTACTGTGACTTCTTTCACTGTATGGCATCTATAAATTAATTTTGTTTACTAAAAGACATTCCAAGTTTTGGATGATCTTGATTGTAAAAAAACAAAAAACAAGCATTTAAAGTTATGAAAAGAATAAAAATCAAATATTTCCTATGTAAATAGTTATGTTCGTTTATAGTCTGTGGGTTGTAGGTGTTTACAATTTAAAATGCTGGGCATGGACCACATGCAGCTGCGGCCTATAGTTAGATGTGCATGAAGGAAACAGTAAAATTATATGACAATAGCATTTTTATTATATCTGGAAGAAATTTCATGTCTGAGTCCATGTTCATGAACTCAGTGTCATAAAGACTACTTTCAAAATAAACAAGGAGAGTGTGAGATAACTGCGTCCTGTAATAGAGTAGCTACTCTGAGCTCAGAACTGACTTTTTCCCCTTTTGTACTTCTCCTGATACAGCCACCATAGCCTGTAATTACTTAGTGGGTGTACCAGCTACTCCATATTTGCATCCCTGCTTCATCAGTAATTAGCGTTTTGCAATTTTCTCTCAGTAGAGACCTATCGATCTAAATGAATAACCACAGTCCGCATCACAGAGGATGTGGTGACATCCATGATACCTCCTCTTAGAGCGGACTTTGAGACTACATTGCGGTGTTGCTTTTGAATTGGGCTACCAGGGGAAGAGTGGGCTTTGGTAGTGTTTTTGATGGTCAGCTGTTGACTCCTAGTAAAAACAATTGTTTGATTTGTACCACAGCGATCCCTTCACCAGACCTTCCAGCAGAGATCCATAAGAGGGTGCTGTAGGGTGTATCCGAGGCCCAATAGGAAGGTGAACTACACACCAATGGAGTAACTGATATCAATGGTCCATCCACTTTCTTTGGTGGGAACGGTAGTGCAATGCTTATTTGAAGGAGAAACGGTTTATTTTGACCGCTCACACAACATGTTATCACTTATGGTGCTGAGCATTTTAAAGCAGCATGCACTTTATGAACTTCACCTGGTGCATTAGCAGTCACTGTAATACTTTACTTGAAGAGAGCTGGGAAGTTTATTTGTTAAAACACTGCCTTATTTTGACAGTTGTTCGCAAATTCTATTGTACAGCAACATTACTTGACACAGTATGTTTAAGGAAACATTTGTTCCCTGTTTTATTTGATTTCCATGTGTACATAAAATGCCCACAAAGCAGGTGGAAGGCACTGCAGAAAGCCATGCAGCTGTACTGGTACTTCATGGAGACCTTTGAAGGCCGTCTTCTCCACTCTACATTGTCTCTGTGGTGTATTAATGCTCAAGAGGACCATTGATCCAAAAGGAAGGTTGGATGAAAAATTAATTCTTAGTACACAAAAAGAGGAGGGGCTTAGGAATTAACTAAAATCACCCCTGCTTCCCAACTGAAACTCATTCTACCAACATGAGAGGATACAGTCAAAGGCTATGTACGACTACTCAACCAAAAGAAAGGTAGAAGTAGACCCATGTGACCATTAGGTCCCCAAAGGTAATCTTAAGGTTGAGTAGTCTTACATACGCTTTACAGGTTGCCTCTTTATGTTGGTGGAATGACACCACATACCGCTCATTACTGTACAAATTGCAACCAGCTGTAATGTGTTTACCAGTGGCTTGATCACCTAACTGCGAAACAAATGGAGTCCATACCCTTTCATAATGTGGGGCACTGGATGGTGCTGCCTTTCAGTTGCTGATAACCTGAGCAAGATGTCAGTTGGTGAAATTTGGCGTTAACGTATTGAATTGTTGGTTTCGTTTCTCGATTTTGACCGACTAACATTAATATGTGCTCTCAAAAATTGCTGAACTTTTTTCAAAAACTTTATTAATAAATGTTTGTGAGACAGAGTGGTTTGACAATTAAAAGTAAATTAATGTTGTTGGAGGAGATGTAAGACAGACCTTATTATGCAGTGCAATTAGTACCACTGTTGTGGATCAACCCGAAGCATCTAATAATATTACAAACTTATAATGAGAGACTGGGAAGTTCTGTGATTGAGTAATCTACACATTTTTGATCGAGGCCATGTTGGGTACAAGCCAGATCCTCCAGTTGGTCTGATCACTTCACAAACTGTCCAGCTGCACAGTGTGTAGATTTTCTATCGACAAAGGTGGTGATGGGCTCCCAAACTAGTTAATAAACAAAAAATCGAATATAAATTTCCTTTGAGTTATAATGTTAATCTCCCTTTTCACCAATGGTAAAGCACGATTGAAGTATACAGCTAAGCTGATTGAATATGAGGTGGATGGCCCCTACGTACGTGAGAAGTGGTCTCTGTTTAGTACTGCTTTTTACAAAAACACTGTTTTGCTCTCTGGGTAACTGTGGTCTGTGCCAGATCCAGGTATACAAAGATCATTATTGATGATAAGACTTATGAAAATTCCTAGAACATTTTTTAGATATCTTATAGACTGTTTTATTAATAAAGAAATCAGTTCTTGCTGAGTTGAGGAACCCTAACGCTCTATTCCATGTGCTGCTAACCTGCCTGTAACATTTGTGTACCTGGAAACTGATCTTGCTTTCAGTGCCTGCAAGTGGTGGCATTACGTCAGCTGGTCAGGCATTTAATACACTACATAAATTGGGTGTACCTACCATTACAATAACCGTAATACGATTGTTACCGCAAACTGTTATAATTCATTTTTGCTCTGTTTGATTGTTGAATCATGAATTAGCTTTGTTTTTCTTTTTTAATATGTTCTGTGGCATTGCTTATAAGGTCATGTTTATTGTCTAGATAAACAGAGTTTTGAATTATAAACAATCCGCACCAGTTCTCATTTCAAAGGGAGACAGTAAGCGCTCTTGGCAAGCTCCCCACTCTCAGTAGAACAGTACAGGGCTGGTGCTTATCTAACCTAACCCATAACTGTTAGTTAAAAAAATGCATTTTGTTAGCCTGATTTCTTTATTTTATTTATAATCCTCAACTGAGCTCTATAGATTTTATTTGAGAAGATCAATATAAGAAATCTACTCATCATAACTTTTCTCCTACGAATGTAACAGATGTCCTACTTGTTAGCGATTGACCCAGAAGCCCCAAAGCGTGCTCATGGGAAAATTTGCAAGTCATACGTTTCTCGCAGGACGTCCCCTCCTCCTTAGTAATTATTTATGTGGGTTGGCTGAGTGGACAATTCAAATGATTAAGCTTGGTTCAGGAAAGAAGTGAACCAAGAGGACAGACAGGTTCCACTGCTGACGCCATCCCCTGAGTTATCACCCCCTATGCCTGCGATTGATGCATACATCACCAGTTTTAAGGACTCGGGGGAAGCAAGGGTTCAAATTAAGGGATATTGCAGGGTAATCAGATGCTGGCCTCCAGCCGAGGAGAGTTACAAAAGGTAAAGGCTCGCAATTATAAATGGAGGCATGGATAACATAACATCCAGGGGCTGTATCACGGAAAGTGCCCTGGGGCACTTTGGCATTGCAGAAGGTGGCCGCTGACACTTGTGCAGCCCCTTCTATAATACTGATTGTGCTGGCACACATTCAAATGGAGGCATCACTATACCTGGGCGCAGAGGCAAACAGGCCCATAGGAGGCACACTGTATGTGAGGTCCCTGGGGCAGCCCTCTTGAGAGTTTGAAGGGGGTCCCATGACCCCCCTACCTGACATCCCCTTACAGTCCGGTATGGTCAGCCTGCTGTGTGCTCTCTAGTTCACTGAATGCTGTGCCCCCAGTGTAGAACAAATGTGTTGCTGCCATAAGGGCAGGGCATTCATCAGAATAGGGCACACTGTCCTTGTCTGCGCCTGCCTCACCTGTGTAAAGGACCTATAGTCATGTATGTGCGCGGCATAACTGACAGTACCCTGTATAGCATGGCTTACCATCATGGGGTTTTCTCTGCAATTTGACAGGTGTGTGTGTGTTAGTTACTGTGATTGTCAGTAGGTAGTTTCATGGCCCCGGGGGATACCACCTCCCCACGGCGGCCCTTCTAAGCCAATAATGGGTCCGGGGACCCCCACCCCTCACCGGCTCCTGAATTCCCGCTCCCGCTAAGCCATGGCAAACTCTCCTCTGCTTCGAGCATGTAAAATGCTCTTACTTACTTGATGCAGAACAGAATTGCTTTTAGACAGAGGGAGCTGCCTGTTCTGCAGCTCCCTCTGTCCAAAAGCCTTGAGGCTCTCCCGCAGTCCCCTTCAAAGTGTCTGGGTGCCCTGGGTGTGACTGGGGCACCCAGACCTGTGGCCAGACCCTGGGGGATGGAGTCCCCGGGCTTCAATATGCCCAGGAGGGGGGCTGCGCGGTACCCTCTCATTCTTTTTAATTAAAAAAATTAGTTTTTTTAAAGTGCAGGCCCCGATGGGATTGGGTCCCTGACGCTGAAGTGACCCAGGAGGGGGGCTGCTCGATCCCCGTACCTTAAATGTTTTTCAAATGTAAAAAGAAGAAAGGCCAGGCCCCGGGGTGATGAGATCCCCGGGACTGAAATCGGCGTGGGGAAGGGGGACTGCGTAGCCCTCCCACCCCATTTCATAAAGGACTGGCCCCGGGGCAAGGGGTTACCAGGGTCTAGATTGACCCATGGAAGGGGGGCTCTGTAGCCCCCTTCGCTAAAAAAATTGTAGTTATTTTGTTTAGAAAAGTCCAGCAACTCGTCGAAGACCCCAGTCCCCTTTCTCCACCACTCTGCAAACATGCCTCCTGGTGCGCTGCTGGTTGAGGGGTAAAGTTCTCTTGGCTCTAGAGGGTCCTTGGGCGGCCAAAAAACCCTCCTGTTACCTCCAGCAAGTCCCACACAGGGGAATTGCTGAGAGGTCTTTGGAGGCCACGCACCCTTTCTCCACCACTCTGCAAACGCTCCTTCTGACGCACTACAGATTGGGAAGTGAATTCCACTTGATTCCTGAGGGCCTTCGGACCAAAGTGGAATTCTTCCCCCAACCAGTAGTTCGCCAGGAGGTGTGTTTGCAGTGTGGTGGAGAAAGGGTGCGTGGCCACCTAAAACCTCTCTGCAAATTCACTGGGTGGGAGTTACTGGAGGTAGCAGGAGGGGTTGTTAGACCCCAAGGGCCCTCAATAGCAAAGGGGACTTCCACCCCCTACTAGCAGTGCACCAGGAGGCACGTAAGCAGAGTGGCGGAGAAAGGGATGTGTCCTCCAACTATCTCTCAACAGTCCTGTTATGTGGGACTTACAGGAGGGGTAGTTGACCCCCAAGACATCCTTGGGGGCCAACTACCCCTCCTGTTACCTCCAGTAAGACCCACACAGCGGGATTGCTAAGAGTTCTTCAGAGGCAGCGCCCCCTTTCCCCAACACTCTCAGTAGCGGCTCCTGGAGGAAGAGCTGCGGGGCGGCGGGCCGGGGAGGAGCAGGGTGAAGGATAGTAAACTACGACATATGGCCGAACAGAGGCAAGTAAACAAATAAATAAATAAAACTAATTTGGTTGCGCGCGCTGCATCGCATTTGGCAATGCAGCGCGCGCAATGAAAGTCATTTTATTTATTTATTTTTTTACTGACCTCTGTTTGGCCATATGCCGTCGTTTACTACCCCCCACCCTGCTCCACCCGCACACCGCCCCGCAGCACTCCCTCCAGGAGCTGCTACTGAACACTCTGCAAACGTGCCTCCTGGTGCACTACTGGTTGGGGAATACAGTCCAATTTACTCCTTAGGGGACCTTGGGGACCAAAAGCCCTCCTGGTACCGCCTGTAAGTCCCACACAGCTGGATTACTGAGAGCTATTCAGAGGCCCAGCCCCTTTTCTCCACCCATCTGCAAATGCGAATACTACTTATAAAACCATAAAAATTCACAGAAAAAAACAAAGGTTACAGGGACGATATAGTTAGAAATTAGCATTTAAAAAAACCTTAGAAATTCGCTGAAAAAAACAAAGGTAAGAAGGACATTATAGTTAGGAATTGGCATTTAAAAAACCTTAAAAATTCAGTGAAAGAAACAAAGGTTACAGGGATGATATAGTTAGGCTCAGATTTCACTCATACAAAACCTGTGAAATTCAGAAGTTATAGTTAGTGAGCTAACTATAACTCGTGCCCCCGCAATGCACTGCTTATGTTATGGTCCCACATATTAGATCACTCATGACATGGTCAGTGATATCACTGATGACATCTCAAATGACATCACTGATTACATCATCCAGTAACTGTGAGTGTTTTAAAAAAGTTTGAGTTTTAAACATAACTACCAAGGTGTATTGGTGACTCAGTGGGTGCATGAGTACCTGTATGGATGATTCAGTGGGTGCATAACTGAATGTATAAGTGAGTGCTTATGTGTCTCAGTGAATGTATGGGTGAGTGAGGAGAACATGTGGTAATTATTTCCTGATTTATTTGTGCAATTCAGCAAATCACTACTGAGTTGGTTTTTTATAAAACATTGGTTTCCCTACCCTCAAATCAGATTGCTACTAGGACTTGGGAGACTGTATATGTGAAGAGATTGCAGCCTGCCTGCAGAAGGACTGACCAAGAATGACTTCTGCTTGCCCTTGGATCCCTGTCTTTCAAAAGTTATTACCCTGGTAATTGAAGCAGCCCTCTTGTTGACACATAAGGAGAAGAAGATCTAGAATCTCTTTTGTTGGAACTGCCTTGTGGCTTTGGCCCTGTCTGGAAGTGGAACGGAAGCCTTCTTTTGAACATGAACACATGGTCTGTTGTTGATGGAGCAGACCTTGAACATGTTCAGTCATTGGAAGCACCAGAACTGAAGATAAGGACTTTTGATATGTGTTAAAGGTTTGGACCTAACATTGCTTTCATGTCTAGAGGACTTGATGGTGTTATGGCTACATAACAAAGAAGCAGCTAAGCTATGTAAGGCAACATTTTCTTGCTCACCCACATGCAGTTATTTTTGGTGCAAAAAATGGCCTCTGGTTTTCGTTCACAATGAGGCCTGCATTGTGGATCCTGGCCTAGCTGCCAATTATAGTTTTGTCTAGCTGATGAAGTCTGACCTCCAGAAAAGTGTCTAAGTACAAGGTAGCCTAAGAGTGAGAAAAAGGCCCACAGTCCCTGCAGCGGTTGGGGCTTGTGTATGTGTGCATGTGTGTGTGGGGGGGAGGGGGGAGGGGACTTGCTCTGTTTCTGGTACTGCTTGCTTTGTTTGCATGGCCTTTCACTTCTCCTTGAATTGTGAGGGTTTTCGTTGTTCCCTGGCTTGGGTGTTGCCCTTTATCCCCCCCCCCTTGCTTTTTGGGGGTTATATTGGTCTGTACTTCCTGCTGGGCTAAGCTTGTTGCTTGGAGGTTTGGGCCCAGGGTTCATCTCTGGCATATCAAGGTTATCTGGTTTCCCTAGTTTTTGGGTGTATATGGTGGCTGTCCATGATTGATATGAGGGATTGGTGGGTTGGCCCCATGGCTATCCTGGTCAGAGGTACCCGTTGCCATGGAGTGGCGCCATGTTGGGTTATCGAGTTGTTTTCTTTGGCTAATGCTGCTATTAAGTCCTGCTCCCCTTAAGCCTTGCTTGCCATGGCTGCCCATAGTGCTAATGTGTCAGCTTCACTGGAGTGCCCTTTAAGTTCACTTTTTTGCTCTTTGTTCTGCTTCTTGGCACTGGGCTGGTGGTGTCTGCATGGCTTTGACCTATAGTCAGGGTTATTGTCTGCTTGACTCCTGCTGTGCCTCACTTGGCAGCTCTCATTTGGTGTTTTTACTGGGGAGGGAGGCATACAGCACTATGTGCTCCTGCATGTGTCTGCCTCTGTAGTTCTGCGTTGCTACATGCATTGCTGTCTTTGGCTGGTCTCTCCTTGGCTCTGTCAGTTACCACCAGGCGCGCAACACCCATTGGGCTCACGGGGCTTCAGCCCCCCCCGTCGTATGTGTCAGCCCGGGCTGACACAGCTTCCTTCGCGGCTGGCGGCGTCTAATTGCAGCCGCACCCGAAGTCTTCACAGGTCTGTTAAAGACCATTTAAATGTAAATGAGGCTTCCTAGAGAGTGAGAGACAGAGAACCCGAAAGAGTGACACAGGGAACGCTGTGATAGAGAGACACCGGGAACCAGGGGCGTAACACAGGCCCCTGCAGCCCCCGCAGTGCGTGGGGGCCCAGAGCTGCAGGGAGCCCCCTCAGCACAGTAATGAGGCCGGAGAGCTCTAGATGAAATCTGGAGCGGGGGCCTCACTATAGTTGATGTAATCAAACCGAAGAGAAAACTACAGCGAGCACAATATACATGTGTCCAAGTATTTAAGAAAATACTTCCATTTATTAAGAAAAACGCAAATGCCACCATGCTCATGCAACTAGCATTTCCTATCTGCCATTCTGCCTAGCATTCCCCCGTCACCGAAACTATGGTAAATGAGTGTTAAAATATTCACTCTTGGAAGCTAGCTCTCAGGATCAAACTAAATCAATAGAATGGTGTTTGCCACAGCAAAACAAAACACCTCTGTGTTCGGCAAAATATTTAAGCATTGGTAAAGCCAATACATCTGGCTAAAGGCTTCACTGGCATTGCCTCTTTATTGCCGAGTTTGTGCTGTGTTTTAGTGGCTTCATTGGTGAATCTGACAATGTACAAAATGTTGAATGGGTGTGTACATGAATGGATAAATGAGTGTTTCAATGAATGGATACTTGATAGGTAAGTGAATGAATGCATGTATGGGTATTTGAATGGGCAATTGCTTGAAAGAATAGTAAAATAAAATGTAAAATGGATGAATGTGTGATGGCAAGGATAGGTGCAGAGAGGTTAAACTAATCAATGGCAGAAGTGATAATGTTATTAAAATGCTAGGGATTGCCAACATTATGCCAGTGCAAGCATTAAACCAAGCATAGGCACTATTATACCAACAATGTCCACAATATATAAAGAATAACCTCAAATATGCCATTTCAGTCATCTCATAGGAGTGAGGAGTATCATGCCATGGGGGTCAAAGCTTTTCCAAAGAATTGCAGCCCTAAGGCTATAGCCAGCATTGGGCAAAGGTAAAGTTAGGCTTTTGGTCTAAGTTTTGAACAAAAGGCTAACTTTACTACTTTTTGGTATTCACAAATATAAGTTATGAGTAGTCCCTTTATGATTGAGGAGTTTCCGCACCCAGGTGGACCTCTGCCCCAAGTGCGGAGATTCCACTCCGAATGCAGCGATTCTGCTATGAGTGTGGAAACTCTGCAGTCGTAAAGATTTTACTCGCAACTTATGTTGTGCACACTGAAAAGTACTAAAGTTGGACTTTTGATCAAAACTTAGACCAAAAGTCTAACTTTGCCTTTGTGAATTGGGCCCGTTGTGTTTGAGGTGGTTATGAACATATCAGTAGACAGAGGTAGACAGGAGCAGGCAGGGGCTGTCAGGAGAAGGCAGGGGAAGGCAGGAGCAGGCAGGGGCAGACAGGGGCAGGTAGGAGCAGGCAGGAGCAGGCAGGGGCAGGCAGGGTCTGACAGGAGCAGGCAGGGGCCGACAGGAGCAGGCATGATCTTACAAGGTCAGACACGACCAGGCAGACAGAGGCTGGGACAGACGGGAGTAGGCAGGACCTGACAGGAGGATGCAGGGGCAGACAGGAGCAGGCAGTGTCTGACTGGAGCAGGCAGGGGCAGACAGGAGCAGTCAGGATCTGACAGGAGAAGTGAGGATCTGACAGGAGCAGTCAGGGGCAAGCAAGGTCTCACAGGAGCAGGCAGGGGCAGACAGTAGCAGGCAGGGCCTAACAAGAGCAGGCAGGGTCTAACAAGAGAAGGCGGCACTGGCAGGGTCTGACAGGAGCAGGCGGGCAGGAAGGAGCAGGCGGGGTAGGCAGGGTCTGACAGGAGCAGGCAGGGCAGGCAGGAGCAAAGAAGAGCAGTCAGGATCTGACAGGAGGAGGCAGGGACAGGCAGGAGGAGGCAGGGGTAGACAGGTGTAGTCAGGATCTGACAGGAGCAGACAGGCGCAGCTTGTTCCACACAGGAGACAGTTATCCAGCCAAGGGCTTCACACTGTCCGCAGGGCTGACATTTGGGTGCCGCCGTCTGCCTCCAGTGATAGATCTAACTCCTTTGCAGGGGGCTGTGGAGCTTTCCAGGAACTCTCAAGTATTTCCAGCAAAACTGCAAATCCAGTCGAGAAAGGTATAAATATTGCTTTCTCCTGCGAATGTTTGAAGATCTTGGAAAAGTAGTGTTTCAATTAACTGACCCAGAATGGTGAGAGAGAGATTGGACTGAAGTTAATAATATCCAGAGGGTGCAGCAAACCTTTTTCAGGAGGGTTTTCACTGCGGCATTTTTCCAGGCAGTGAGAAAGGTGCCTTGTCCTAAAGGAGGACTCAACAATTCCAACAAGGGGATCTTGAGAAGCAGAAACAGAGCTCCTTTAGCTTCTCCGGGCAGAATCTGACTGGGGTCTTGTGGGCGCAGCCTGCAAGGGTGGCAGCAAGGTTGGTTGCATCAACATGTGCACAGGAGGTGCAGTATCAAGGTTGGTTGCAGCAACAGGTGCAAAGGAGGTACAGGTGGTACGATCTTAAAGAAAGATTGTTGGGTGTAGGCATTATTTCAGTCAGAATCTTTTCACATATTTCTTTAATCTTAAAAAGAAAGTGCCCATTTGGTGGGGGGCGCTGATGCACTTGGAAAGGGGGGCAGAGACACCGTTTGGTGGGGTGCTGATGCACTTGGAGAGGGGGGCAGAGACACCGTTTGGTGGGGTGCTGATGCACTTGGAGAGAGGGGGGGCTGAGGCAATTGAGAATAGCGGAGAGCGTACTGTGATTTGTCGGGAACCACACTGACAGACCGGTGGTGGCGGGGGTGGTCCATGCCGCGGACACCGATGGATGCAGCAGCAGCTACAGACAAACACAACAGCGACGAGCGCGGCCCTCACCTGATCCCTCGGGCATCCTCCGGGCACCTCCTCACAGCCGGCTCGCCATCTCACCCACGGCGCTCCAGTGGCCGAGGGATGAAAGTCAGTAGCAGAAAAAGAAATAAGAGGCAGGGGTCCATGTGGCTGACATTGAAGAGCGATGGGGAGGTGAGGGGTCTTACACTGCAGAAACCTGAGCCCGGGGACCCATTAAATGTGGCCTGGTAGAGGCAGGGCAGAGGACCTGAGACTAGTGGGGCATGGGTTCGGGGGTCTGTGGCCTCGGAGACAAATGTCCAAGAGACTGGGGCCAGGGAGACTGACATTAGTGAGACACTGTTTCAATGCTTCTGACACCTGACAGACAGATGCCCGCAATTTCATTATATTATCATTAACCATCTTCCAATGACCCGTACTTCAGATATGTTTTAAAAATAAATAATGTGTCAGTGATTGTGTAAGTACTTAATTGTCTGTATAACTAGAAATGTCTCAAGTTATTGTTTTAAACATATCTGATGCAGACCTCATTGGGACATTGCTGATGTTCATGCATGACGAGTTCTCCAGGATGGCTTCTGTGGTATTGCTGAGGCATCATGATAGGCCTGGGTCAAGGGAGTCTGTCACACTAGTAAGATAGAGGTACAAGGGGTCTGACGTCTGAAAGACCGATGTCCAAGAACCAGGGTAGACCTAGGCCAAAGGAATTTGTCACACTAGTGAGATAGGGGCTCAAGGAGTCTGACATCTGAGAGACAGATGTCCAAGAACCAGGGTAGATCTGTGCCGAGGGAGTCTGCCACTGGTGAGACATGCATTCAGGCAGATGTCCAAGTTGTCTGCCTGAGATGGAGAGACATAAGTCTTGTGACACTATGGCTGTGGTTCCCAATCTGTGTGCCCCGGCGCCCTAATGCGCCATGAAAACTAGCCAAGGGCGCCACGGACAGATTCTCGCACAGTTTGGGAATCACAAATAAATAGTATGTTTTTCACTTACGTGCATCTAAATTGAACACTGCTCCGTGTGGTCAGGCCTGCAGTGGTTGCCCTGGGCAATGAGAGGGCAGTGTAACCTTACTTTCAAGGCGTCTACTATCAGATCAGGAGGGAGGCGAGGATGTTTCAATGTCTTTGCTTTCATGCTGTCCGGTGCTGTTTGTCTCCTTTTTTCTGTCCTAATCTAGAGGGTTTTTGCCCGGAATTGCAGTATAGCTCAGCCCAGACTCTCCTGGGGTCTTTCAAAATTTTAAAGCTGCTGCTGAGGCCTTAGCCAGAGATACGTGGTAAGAGAAAGTATCTCTTTGCAAGGAGGGACATGTATTATTTATACACTTATTTGGAAAAAGGTGGGGGTGGGGGTGAGGGTGGGGAGCAAGGGATATGAAACAGTGCGACTTACAGTATACATAAAACATGCTCCAGTCTCAGTAAGATCATTCAGAGGGTTGAGAGTCTGCTGTAATCATATGCGAGCAACAGACCTGCAGGTCACAAGTGCAAATGCCAGTAGTAGCCTTTTGGGTTAACAGGGCAGTAGCGAACAACACAATATAATATTTGTTTTTTCACTGCTTTTTTTATCACAAATATTTACAATTTAGGGAGCATACAAACACAGAAGTTTGTCCACAATTGCATGATTTTTGACCTGATAGAAACCAGGGTTAACATCCATGTGTCCAAATTCCAAGGCTGCTTTAGGATTTATTTATTTTTAGGTGAAAAAAGCTGCTTATTCACTTTAGAAAATAAGTTTCAGGTATATGCCTTTACAGTCTGACATATTATTGTAAGTAAACAATTTGTTATCACGCCTTCGCTTTAGCTCCCTATTGTGCCTTTCTTATTCTCTTTCCTGAATAGAGAACCCAGGAGCCTAGCAAACAGAATCACCTGTGATCATCAAATCAAATGAGATAATATTGAAATTGCAGGAAAACCACGTGCATTGCCAGTGCTCAATCAAATGTTTTTTGTTTGCCTTTTCTGTTTGCCAAAAATTGCTGCAGACTTACTCCAAACCTTGATTGTGCTTGAATGTGTCTAGATCATGTTCGTTTTAATTCTTTTATTCCATTGTCCACGTTTTACACATTATATTGAAAAGGAAATTGGAATAAACAGCAGAGAACAGTGATCACTATTAATAGTATCATCCAATATATATTTGTTTGCAAAAGTGAATATTTAGTTCCGCAGCTATGGCATATTTTGTTTCTCACAACGTGTTGGTAATTCATTTGTGAATTCCTCACCTGCTGTCTTTTTCAGAATTTGTAAATGGCTAAGAAACATGGCATGCTCTGATTTGAGGTGAATAAACCTTGTTGGGGTTTTGTCTGATGAAGCTCACAGTGTGTCAAACAGTCTGCAGTGCACACGCCAATGTGTTTCAGGCATGGACACTGACGTGCATTTACAGTTCACTTCTCCGAGAACACTATTTCTCTCCAATTAGTCCAATCAGTTGTTGATACAGCATGGGGCTCTGCAGTGGCCAGGATATGATTACATCTATGTTTTAGAATACCTTCAGCTTTATCCCAATTATTTTTAGGGAAAAACATGAAAGTACTCCAGAGAATGGGCTTACATTCACCACCCGCCACAAAAGGTACCATAATGGGGAGCCGCGGCCAACAGTCAATAGGTAAAGGGAGCCGTAGATTGGAAAAGTTTGGGAACCACTGCACTATGGCATGGGCCCAGGCAGGCGGGCAACGCCCATTGGCCTCAAAGGGCTTCAGCCCCCCGTCGTGTGTGGTAGCCCGGGATGAGACACTTCCCGGGGCCTGCTCACAGCTGCACCCGAGCACTTCACAAGTCTTTAAAAGACCTTGTGCATGTTAATGGGGCTTTGTTGTTGTTTCACCCCTTCTAAGAGCCCCTGCAGCTCGACTCTGCCGAGTGCCTAAAGATTCAGCCCCGCCGAAATTTTTTCTTAGCCCCCCCCGAAATTTGACTCTAGTTGCGCCTCTGGTTGCCACACTCCTTGTTTGGCTCTATCTGGGCCTGTGGAGTGTGCTGTCAGCTTGGCAGGGTTGTAGGGTGCTGCTGCATCTTGGCGGTATTTAGTCAGTCACTCTTCTAGGTGACTTGTCTCTGTCCATGGAGCATTCCTACTGTCTGGCATGATGGGCTTTGGGTGTTGACTTTGACATTCTTCCTTCTAGCTTTCCTTAAAGTGGTGGTTTGGTTGATCTAGGCTTAATCAGCTGGGCTCCTCCTCCGGTGTGGGTTTGATTTGGAGGAAGGGAGGGAGAATTTGCTTTGTTTTTGATCGGTCACGTGGTAAGAAAGGGTAATCGGGTTAATAAAGATCACAGTAAGAAAGCAGCACATTTTAACTTTTCAAGGTTCTGCTTTGTGCACAATGTGACTGAATATGTTTATTCATGCAATTGCTCATACGTTTGACCGCCTATTGAATTACCATTTACTCAACAAACACGGAGGCCAAATACTACAAGTTAACCGAAGGCTGTCTCTGATTTAGATTGCATTGCCGACCTGATGAGGGGGCTTGGCGTCTGTCCTTTTAGGCATTGTGAAAACATGCATAAGGCCACATGCCGATTTTTTTTTTTTTAATCCCTTTGCCAGCAAAGGCTGTCTGGGCTATTATTCATCTATCATTGGCATAATCATTAGAACTGGCTGTGCAATGGTTAATTCTAATGTATTGTGTATTGCAGGTATGTGCCACAAAAAACAGAAAACTAAACGTAGCTGTCATATGCTTGCACTGCAAGTTATAAATATTTAAAATTGATGCTTCCATGTGGCAGTTTCAGGAGTGATATTTTTATATAATACATTTTTAAGTTGTTCCATGCATATCATTTTGATTGTTGGATTTATTAGTATTATTATTGTGAAGGAGACAAGAATAAATGCAACCTAACCAAGCCCTCTAATCATAGGCAGCAATAGTGTTACGTATACACTTATAAATCTAACTGGACACCCAAATGTAATGGCAAAATAAATAGCTGGTGTTGACAATTAATATACAAATAATTACATTAAAAAAAAACACTTTTTAAAGCAGCTTTGTCACTGAAGAGAAAAGACCTATGGTCAAGCGGATGTGGGCAATGTGCACTGATATTATGCAGTCCCTCAAAGTGAAAGGATCTTGTAGGTGAAAGTATAGTAGATACATATGTAGGATCTGTGAGGATTGCAAGCTCGTGTGAATGCACACCTTTGAAGTGGGGAATGAATAAATCGGACTAGGAGATTTAACTCTCTCTGTGCTGATGACGGAACCTCTCCGTCATCAGCTGCGGTGGCGCTGTGCTAATGACGGAGCGGTTCCGCCATGGCCCGCCCGACGCGCCTGCGCAGCGCTGATTTCGCGCCTGCGCAGCGCGTTCTATTAAGCGGGCGGGCCATGACGGAACCGCTCCGTCATGAGCACAGCCCAACCGCGGCTGGTGACTGAGTGGTTCCGTCACCAGCATGGGCCCGCCGCGCGGCCCCCCGCCCCCTTAGCGCTGCGGCGGAATAGCCGCCGCAGCGATGTGGTTAAGGATCTTCATGGGCAGACATTCAACAACCTGTAGGAAGTAGCGAGAATGAAGAAACCTTATAGAGAAAGGAGGTGTGATAACTGCTCACTTGGCGGTATTGTATTTGTTGACAAAAGTTTGCACTGGAGAAATCGAGTGGAATTAATTTACTAGCAGACTAAGAATGTGAATGACGAGATGAAGGTAAACGCCCTAAAAAGAAATCCGTGAGAAAACTTACAGGAACACGTGGAGAAAAGTGAAATGTATGCCTAGAACTGGAAAACTTTACAATTTGAAGAAACGAAAATAGACGAGAGAAATATAAGGGTTTTAGAAGAAAGAATGGGGAGGCACATAGAATCTGGGTTGAATGCTAGATTCATCTGATCATATAAGTATACGAATATTTATTTATTTACAATACTGATTTTGCAGCTAAATGTTTTGTGAATTTATATTTTGCGTACGTCTGCCATCTAGTGGCTAGATGCTGAACCGGTCTAAAAACAGCATACATTGTCAGTGCTTTGGGTAAATTGTATTTCATGTATTCGAATTTGTATCTCTTTCCCGACCATTGCGAGCCCAAGAGCAAACTGCTGATTCATGGTTGGCAGGCGTTGCACCCAGAACTTGAAAGAAAAAAATCACAGAAGGTGGTTTAGAGGAAAATACTATCTGCCATAAACGTTCTGGTTCTACTTAGCCACATTTAAGACTTGCTATTGAGATAGGTATTGCTGTTTCCTCAGACTATTGTTTTTTCTTAAAATGAAAACATAATATACATACTTAGGTCCTTTTTGGCCAAATTACATTATTCTGTTAAAATGGCATTTTAAATTCTGCTTTCACCCCCATACCCTACAACTTTGGCTAATGGGTCAGCCCGTTTTACCAATTGACTCCCTTAATTTTGAGTGACTGCAGAAACCTTGTGCACATTGCTCATATCCACTAAAAAATAAAAAATGTGTTCGACAGTGACACAGGTGCATCGAAGTGTGTTTTTTTCTCTTCTTTTTTTTTTTAGTATATTAACCTTGAATGCCAACTATTTATTATACCTGCATTTGGATTCCCATTTAGATGGTCATTTATTTTTCGTTTCATTTTTAAAGTTACAAAGTGTTTAAGTAACATTGTAGCTGCCTGTGTTAGGAGGGCTTTGTTATGTAGTGATTTATTTGTGTCTTCTCCATAAATCATAACAAAATGCATGGCACACCTGAAAGATTATTTTTTTAAAACATATCAACTGAACCTGCCACGTCAGTGAATGTTTGTTTTATAAATGTAAAATGCTACCTCATTTAATTGTTATTATTTGTCTTTTTTGCGATATCTGCTTGTAACAAAAAGACAAAAAGATTGAGCTATCGCACAGTTTGTAAAGACCTGTCTATTGAATTTGCCAATGCTTGTGGGTAATTGAAATGCCATTAAGTTAAGACTTTTATGACTTGGTGTCACTCAGTCCAGTTTAAAGATTGTGCAGGAAATTGCACTTTTGGAAAGTGAAACAAGTTGCCAACACTGCACAATTATTTGCACATTAGTTCAAGGCACAATGAACAAAACAATTGCCCTTGCAAAACCGCTTTTTCAGTTCGATTTGAACCAACTTTTTCAAATATATTCAAAAATAGTTTTTCATTTTTTGTTGTCTTTTTGTAAGTGTGAGTTGTGTATATGATGGAGGTGGTTTGCAGAATGTATCAAGTAAGACAGGTTTTGTTTTTGTTTTTCAGAATTTATCGGTTCTGAGGAGAATCCCCAAAATGTGGGAGATTCGAAACGTGTAGACTATTGCTTTGCTTAAGCCAATCTGAATATATTCAGTTGTGAAATTGAGGATTAAGTTTTATTGGGCAGATGGCCTTGATGTATAAATAATGTCTTGTTGTGTATATAAGATTTAATTAAAAGTGTGTTCACTGGAAAAAGGGTTGTGTTAAGTTACCCCAGGGTGGGCACTTTTGTTTGTATGTTTTGTGCTTACACGGATGGATGTGAGGATTAGTGTAATAAATGTATGAGTCTTCCACGGTATATATGTTGTGAATATAGGTTACATCTTAGAGAGTGAATGTGTAGTTCAATTCAAAATAGGGCTAAAAAAAAAGAGAATTGATAGTGGTTTTGTATATTTGTATCTGTGATTTTGAATAGTTCTTACAAAAAGTGTTTTGAATATATTTGAAAAAGTTGATGATTAAAATCGAACTGAAAAAGTGGTTTTTCAAGGGCAACTGTTTTGTTCATTGTGCCTTGAACTAATGTGCAAATAATTGTGCAGTGTTGGCAACTTGTTTTGTTTATTGATATTGTGGCGTGGCTTCACTGAGCTTTAGCCAAACCCTTGTTGTTTTCTTCACTTTTAGAACATGGACATTTCTCTTTACTGCTCTGTGTGCTTGTAGCCTGTCTCCAATATACATCTGGGTGGGTGACAGCTACACTTTGTGTATTTCCACTAGGCAGCCACAAACACAGGAAGGGTAGGTGTGACAGAGAACTCATCGGCATTCTGATAGCTCTTCCTATGCAGGAGGGGGGGGGGAGCTGACTCTTACACCGGAATAGACAGTGTCCTGTTTCCCACACAAAGGGCCGACTTCCCCTTACTGATAGTCTAGAGCCCGGTCAGGGCTGGTATGCACTTCAAATACCCTTCTTTGAAGTCATCCCCACTTCAACAGCAAAACTGGATACAAGTACTGGGGCTCTGACCCTACCAAGATAGTACACTACTGGACATGTGAAGAACTCTGCCTGGAGTAAAGACTGCCATGCTACAAGGATTACCACCCTGCCTGACTGCTGCTCTGGAAGAACTCCTTTCTGCTTTTCTGTGCTATTCTGCTGCCTGCTGATCTCTGTCCTATTGAGAACCAGGACTGGACCCATCTCATTTTAACCCAGAGGGACTCCAAGGGCTTGCTGGTTTGCCCCCTGTTCTAAGGTCTCTGGGCCATCAAGACTTCATTTAACTCTGCAACAGCAACCTGGACTCTGCCATCTGTGAGCCTTGCCAGGCCAAGTGGTGCAAATCCAGTCCTGGGCCCTTGAAAGGTGATTTCTGCTGTCTAGAACCATCAAAATCAACGCAGTGACAACTTTGCCCTTCGACACTGATGCAGGTGCCGATCGACTACATTGCTTTGACAGACTGCGCAGCTCTAAGCCCATGCAGTGCCTGCATCATAAAGGGATTTGGTGACGAAGCCTCTATCGTCTGCGCTGATAGGAACTGAGTCATCAAGCCTTCAAAGTCTATGCCCGCCCTCAATCGTGGTTGGTCTGAACTCTGGATTTACCCCGGTCCAGCTCGACAGCAAGTAACCCCTAAACACTATTTGACTCTAAGCACTAGATTTTGATTTCATCTTTAATAACTCTGGTTCTACTTATTGTGTTTTTATCGTTTTGGTCTTGTTTTACTCATAAAAATATAATCTATTTTTCTAACCCGGTGATTAGTATTTTTGTGGTGATTTCATTGTGTTACTCTGTGTGTGTGTGTGTGTGTGTGTGTGTGTGTGTATGTGTTGCACAAATTCTTTGCAGGTTATCGTTTAGTGGATATCTAGCTTACCCTGATTAGAGTGTTGGTTTCTGCTTGAACAGGATGCATGCCTCTGCCAACCAAAGACCTCAGTTCTAACATGTGGCTTTAAAAATTTGTGTTGCATTTTTCATTCACCGTTTCATGCTTTTCATCCCAAAGGAATACAAATCCCCGCATAGGAGATATCCTTCAGAAACTTGCCCCATTTTTGAAGATGTACGGCGAGTATGTGAAGAACTTTGACAGAGCCATGGACATGGTCAACACATGGATGCAGAGGTCCTCACCATTTAAGGATGTCATTCAGAATATCCAGGTACTCTATTCTGTAATAGATGTTGTTCAGCTCCACCCAAAGCATCTTCCTTGAATGTGAGTTCTCAGCATTAGTCCTACTATGAGGCATAACTTCTGCTGTACTGGTAAGTTTGGGCATAGATGAATTATGCATAAAATGGTGCATCTATGCCGGCTTATATCTTTACATATTCTTTAAACACAGTGAACGAAAATCCTTATGTTCTTTAAAATACTAATTTAGCTAAATATTTCTTGGATATTTTCATGCTGAAAAGCGAAAGAAAGGATTACGAAATTCAAAGACTTCCCTAAATTGCTGTACATAGAGGTCTTTGTATGTTGGCTCTTTCTTGACTTGTTCTAGCATTAAAAAATCCAAAAAAGGATTTGTTTAAAGCAATAGATAACAGCTTGACAATAAAATGAGGATTAATATTGCAGCTCTTCTGGAAAGAAGGGATATGAGTTGTGCCTAACATCTGCTGCTATTAGCCTTTCTCTGTAAAAGAAAATGAGAAATCGTAATGAAAAGTGTTTAATAACCATATGTTTAATTTTTTATGCAGCATAAATGGATCAATAGCAACTTGATTGGCCAAACCACATATTACTTTCCCGGTCGCGTCATCAAGCTATACTTTCACTATTTAACAGCTTCTACTCTGCTAGTTAATTTCAACTATTCTCCACTGTTCCCTGTCTTACATTAGTCAAATATTAACGGTTGGCCCTGTTCCATTCATGTCTGTATTAATTGCAATCTGCAATTTAGCCATTGTGCTTGTATAGGCATCTGCTTTACACTCAACGCTCTGGGCATATCATTGTATATTCTCATGATATCCAGCCTTCTTTAGGCTTATAATTGAGAACATTTTGAACTTCAGTATGTGTTTGCTGATTTTCTTAAAAGGTATGAAACCTAGTATGCTCTGCTCAGGTTTGTCGTCTAATTTATGTTTGACAAAGCCATTGGTGTGTCTACACACTATATTCTAATTTAGGGACATACAGCATTCACACAATAAGTGCACACAGATTGTTCATGTTCCAGGCATGTAGAAACTGGGCACCTTTAATACCCAGACTAATTGAAATCATTATTGTATTATTTATTTATTTAATCATAATGTTTCACATTCTTTGCTGTATTTACTGCTGAAACATATATGTTTCTCATTGATGAAATAATCATCACAGGTAGAAACAGCAAATTAAAGTAACGTTTTTTGTGTATCTTACGGCATGATGTGAAATTTTAAGTTGTACAAAAATTACCTATTATCAAAGCATTCTGAGATTTTTTTTAAAGGTGATTGCAATGCCTGAATGTCATCTCCCGTATAGTGGTTTAGAAAATGATTACAGATTAAGTTGCTTTGGTATATCACTTATGCCTACATCCATGTAGGTGAGATCTTTCGGAGCAGAGCTTCAATCCCTAACACCTTGCCACTGTCAGGTCTCTGTTCACCACCTTCCAATTTTAATAAATTACTAAATGCGGTGGAATTGTTGAATGAGTACGTTCCCAAAACTACAAAAATAACCAGTAGTTTTTTCTCCATACAGAAGGATGACGTGTGTGGGAACCTGACATTACAGCATCATATGCTTGAGCCTGTGCAAAGAATTCCCCGCTATGAAATGCTGCTGAAAGACTACGTAAAGAAACTTCCAGAGGTTTCTCCAGACAGGAAAGATTCTTTAAGTACGTTTTCTTGCCGCGTGATTTTTTGTTAATTTTAACTTTTTCTTGATAGGAAACACTCTTCAAACAATGCATCTTTGTATCATGGTCTATAAAGTGCACATTTCAACCAATTCAATAAATAGCAAAGTTCATTTGGGGTCATCAAAAATGTGTTTTTTGTTTACTTCGATAAACCAGACCTTAAACAGTCAAATAAAAAAAAATAACAGTGATGATTGTATTGACATGCATGGTCAGCTCAAGTAGAAGTAAAGAAAACTTACAGGAAATGCTCTTATTGTAACTCAGGGCACTAAAGTCCAGTATAGAGAGACGTCTGATGGAACGTAAGTTCTGACAAAAAAAAAGTATGCAATATGGCTAATGTGGTTTAATTATGCATTTCCTGTTTAATTAGTAATGCATTCTGTAGTGACTACTCTGAGTCTGGGAAGTAGAGAGACACTATCTTTATTGACTGTACATCTGTACAGCTCCCAGAAGAATGACAAACACCAACTGTACATTCAGATGGCAACATTCCAGGACATGGGGAGCTACATCACAATAGCTGCATTCAATAAAGAGATTACCTTACTACACCTACTTAACATACATCTCCTCCAGTTTAATTGAACAAAGAAATGCAGTAAATTGGACTTTTACTCTTTCCCTCTCCTTTGTCTGAACAATGTCCCAGTCCACGTGACTCCATCAGAGAATGAATATTGGCAGTGGTGACTCCTCCGCCATGGTGGAGGAGTTTCGCCCCACTACTTTCAAGCAGTTTGAGAAGAGGAAAATAACATGATAATAACTTTCAGTTATTATCATGTTATGTTTCCTTTGTGGGTGGGTGGGGCAGCTCTGCTCACAGAGCAGAGCAGGGGCGGAGTGGTTTGACCACTCGTGTGCAATGACTGTTTGGTCGGCCCTCTCGGGCTGCCCAAAGCAGTCATGCGCACTTCCCTGTTCTCCATGCAGGCTGCATTACAGCCTGTGTGGAGAACATGCCCAACTCTACAGCACCAGGCTGAGTGGCGTGTCAAGGCACTCAGACTAACCACAATGCTGCAAGAGCACAGAAGACGCGGGCCCCCACCCTCCCGCGAGCCATGCCGTCTGCCCCGGAATATTGGTCTTGGCTTTGTGGCCTCATGTAGCCCTAGGTTATCCTAAGGAAATGTGCTGCTTGTAAAGGTGGTGTGTCATCTTTTTTGATGTTAGCAGAAAGGCAAGAGCGAGGAGCCACCGCTCTCCCAAAGTGCATTAGTTGGGGAAAGGAGAGACAGAGAAAAAAAATGTTTTTGTATACATGGAGAGAACTTTAACATAAATGATTTCTTCAGACAGTTTGCTAGGAGGAAAGCATCTGAACAGGTATCGTAGAAGGCCTACCAGTATAGCCAGTTAATAAATGTAGGTGAGGGACCTACCCTGAGTAGCTTTCCAGCAGACCGAAATGGAGATCAGATTTATTAGCTGAATGTCTGGCCCTCACACTGAAAAAATATTTCTGCCTTGAACTTGAGATACATGTGTGGGATAACTCCAAGCCAATTCCTTCATCTGCTAAATTTCTATAGAGTTGCTTATACAGAGCTTCCAGGGGAAAATAGTAGACCAAATATTGGGTGTAGTGCTTGCTGCCATGTGAAAAGATATACTACAAAAGTATATTTTACAAAAACACAGACCAAATAGTGAAAAAAATAGACTGTCAACATCTTGCCATTACATAAATACTTCCAGACACACCAATGTAATTGCTATATCCAGCCAAATCCCTTTTCACATATGTTATGGATGGGTTTCTTTATTTTCTAACAAATATCCTGGTATATTTGTGGGCAATTATCTAGTGGTGGTATTAGACATATTTACATTTTTCGAGGGAGGCATTTATGTACATCCAAGGCTTTGGCAGTATGAGTCTTGCAAAAGTTGTTTTTCCAGTATGTTATCACTTACTACCATTTCCTCGGACACAACATGATAAAACAGACTCAACAACATAGAGAACAGATGCACAGAGGGGCAATTTCAGTTGCAATATATTGCATTCAACTTGTACTTTAGTGATGATATAGCTACATCAACGTACAATCCACTTGAGTAGTGGGAAGGTTTACAATGTTTAAAGAAAGGTACGCAGGGGTCCACAAATTAATTATTTAAGTGCCATTGGCAGTCTCGATTAATTTACAATAAGTGTGTGTGTTTTTGGGTTACACATGTTTAGTTTGTGATTTGTTTTTCAGAATCATTGGAGTTAATTTCTACTGCAGCAAACCATTCAAATGCAGCCATAAGAAAGATGGTTAGTGTAATTTATGTAATTGTTAAACTTGTACGTTTTGGGGAAAATGTATTCTATTTGAAACTGTTTATTAGAGCAACTGTGGCACAAATATTGTACAGCAAATAGTATATTGTATATTACAGATGGTAGCATTAAGCAAGATGTATGATCTACGATAGTACAATAAGACAGTACAATTAAATCAATGGTCATCTGAGTCAACAGGGAGCGTGTTCTAATTATCCTTCTGGGTACAGGGCTGGTGGGACTAAAGCTTCCTTAAGGATGAGGCAGATCGCCAATGCTAATGTGTAAGTTTTCCAAAATGCGATAGGTTTGATGATCAGAGTTAGCGCAATCTAGTAATGTGGTGCATATGGGGAGAATTATCTGAACTGAGATGATACACAGTATAATTTGGACCCAAAAGCAGAAGGGTGGTCACTGATAAATGTACTTGGATGGTAAGTACAAGGTGAAGGGTTAGAGTGGTATTACTGGTTGCACTTTAGTAATAGTTTTAACAATTTCAAGTAGGCCCGCGGTACATTCAGAGTCAGTGTTTTTGACTTGGACAAGAGGCGGACAGTAAAATGCCATATATAGTAGAGAGGGGGAATGGTAAGAATTTCATGAATGGGCTGAAATAATGAGTATGGGTGACCTAGAATTAGACTTTTGCTTTAGTTCAGCAAAGTACATTATTCAAAGTGGAGTAATGCAGATTGTATAAGGGTTTCATGTTTTAAATGAAATCAATTTTGAGGGTATGCACATGAAAAGCACAAGTTACTTGAGCTCTCTGCTACAGCCCAAACTATCCAAACTATAGAAAATATTTAAACCAACTTTGGAGTGAACACAGGATTTGTGTGAATCTATTCAGTGCTTTCTGGGATATTTGCAATTCAAGCATTGTCAATTCAGCTTGAAGCCTTACATTGTTTGTGGTCTCTAAAATTAAGTATTTGAACCAGTTTACACAGAGAGGAAATGGTCTAAATTGATTGGCTTGAGACCCACCACCATCTTTATAATAATTGTGATCACTTGAAGTTCAAAGAAAAAAGAAATGATTCAGAAACCTGATACTCTGAACTGAATGCCTTTTTACATCGATCACTATCAATTTTAGTTGACAAATCACTGAACTAGTTAACAAACATTTTAAAAATGAACTCTACAAATTAGACTTTCCAAAAAAAGCAAAATAATTGAAAAGATGCACGCTAAGGAATGTTATAGTAGAGATTTCAAAAGGAACACTAAAAAACAATGAAACTAATCATGTGTGTCACAGGCACCATAATTCAGTCTCTGCCCAGTTCCAGTACTTTTAGCATTTTCTTTATTTCTCAAACAAAATGCCCCATAGAATACATTTTTGGGAGATGGGATAAAATAAATAAATTTTCAGCCTTACATCTGCATTTCATGTCTGTGAGTATCTCGACGTTCTATGGCTTAAAATCCTCAAATGCCACTGTCCCACACAAACAAAGCAACACTGTTGCTCTTTGTGACTTCACAAATACCATGCCAGAAAAGTAACAGGACATCATCCCTTACATCATGGCTGATGCACACTAAAGTACCTTACACACCGTTTTGCTGCAAGTGGAAGCTCAACATTTGGGTGGATGACAATCAGAGCAGGAATTATGTGTCTCTACCCTCAGCCAGAGAGGTGTTGGGGTAATGGATGTCAAATGCATTGATCTCCAAATCTTGGGATTGGCCATGAACCTAGCCGTGGTTGTGAAGTCTCCCTGCCACAGATTTTGTCTGTGTAGCAAAGGGAGAGTAATGGAGAGAGATCATCTTTTTTGAGCTTCTCAATTATTTCATGGGTCAGCACGACAGGGGAAGGTGGGGAGGGGAGGCTGTTGTCACCAGATTTTGTAATTACTAGAATGGTCCTGGTGTGTGTTGGCACCCATATACTACTTGGTTTGTGTACTATAGAAGTTAAATAGACAATTTAGCTTCTTTGTTTCCCACATCAAAATCTGCTCAGAAATAAGAAATGGCACTAAAAGAAAATTACTCGACTATTGTAACTGAACGTCACAAGTAGCTTATCTTACCACAAAAAAAATACCAGATAATGAAGAACTTTAATTAACTCCCCGATTCTCATGAGTTACATAAAATAATATAAGACTGATGTTGATGTTGCCAGTATTTGTGTCTTTATACTTCGAACACTATTCTTGTGTTTCTTGACTTTTCAAAGTATACCAATTTGATCTTCTATCTCTGAATCTCTCTATATCTAACAGCCACTTAATTTAGGCCTTACTTTTTTTTTTACAATATTCAACCTTTCCTTTCCCAATTTGAATCCTCAATTTGGAGATCTGCCTTTGACTCCTTTTTAAATCTCAGCTAGGCAGCGCTTACTTGTCTCTTAAAGGCATGTTGTATATACTTTGTGGGCTTCAGCCTTCCCATTGGCTTCCCATTTACTTGCTCCATTATCGCTCTCCTATTCTTTCTCCCCATTTGTCCGTGGCATGCATTTGTCATGCCTCTTCCTGTGTCTAGCCATGCCTAAGAGCAAGGACCAAGTACTATATCAATTTACTGATCACCATTTTAGCATCTGTTAAGAGCTACTTTTTTCTTTTGTGAAAAGTAATTCACACATTCGATCCTGTTCCCAACTCCGCTCCATTTTTGGAAACAGGCCTGTAAACCTTGTTCTTATCTCATCACATTTGCAGGCCATTCAAAGGCCGAGATCAAATGTCAGATGCTGTTGTCTGAGGGCATCTGTTTACTAAATGTCTTGGTGTTGCTTGTTTTCTTGTTTTTTCTACATCTATTACTATTACTCCTACAGTGCACACTATTCATTTCTGCTTTTATCTTCCTGCATCACTGTCTCCGTGGTGTTGGCCACCATCCTCTTACCCCTCCCTGCCAATTGTCATTGTTGTGTATATTCACATGTGCCCTCTCTGTGTTCCTCGATTGTCTGTTTTGTCTTCATGTTTCCTCTTCTGTCTCCACTTCTGTTTCATTTAGTGTGCATGCAGTGTCTGTCTTTTCAATCATCTTGTTCTCAAACCAAATCAGTGTTGCTGTTTCTGTATATGGAGGGTTGTGCAACACACTAGTTGTATTTTAGCACTTTGATGCCTCATTAGGTGTAGAAAGCGCTATATAAATACACTTACAGTATAATTTTGTTCAGTTCACCTCTGCCTCTATTTGCTGGTCTGGGATTGATGCCTTGGAAATAGGCATCTCTGATTGATCCTGTTATGCGATGGTAATTGCCTAGCATTAGGTTTGTAAATGGGCCTGGAATTCAGTTGGCACCTCAGGCAGTGGAGTCCTGTTTCCTTTTTTTTGTTTCAAGTCTGAGACACAATTGTGGAGTCCTTTCAGCCCCATAATTTTAAGCAGGTCACCATTTTACAGTTACCACTTAGAGAATCTTGTGTTAGAAAAACTTACCACCAAAATAAAAACAAAGGTCTAGCTGTCATTACCAGATGACTCAATTTTACCAGAGAGACCCACAGTTCTAGCCCCTTCTGTTAATTTCACATTGTAATGCATGTTGGGAATTGTAGTCTTTGTTCACTTCCTGGAGCCAAGTAGACAAAACCAGGACCAGATTACAATGGTTTATAAAGGGATACCCCAGTAATGTAATAACTGCGTCTCAGGAGACATGAATTATTTCTTATTGCTAGACTGTCACAGAGACCTGGTACAGAGAATCAAGCCTCAATGGCACATGCAGGGCTACATGTAAAATACTCCGAGAGTGTAGAACACGAAGGCAGCTTCAAATCACTGACGCTGAAGTGAAATGAGCACTCTTAACACTCATGCCTCTCAGCACCAAAAAGGGTGCGACTATGGCAGTCTTCACATTCAACGAATAAACCATAATATAGGGCAACTTCCCTACAAATGTGTAACCGTCAGTGCCCAGAGGGTAAGGAGATGACAGACTTCATACTAAATGTAAAAAAATTTAAATCCAGTATTTGTAAAGCGCGAACAGTTACCCGGAGGCATCCCGGCGCTGGGGGACGTCGGAAAGATTTAGCGAGCTATTGCCCAGAGTCACATGGCTGACCTGCCGCCGGTGCCGGGGATCAAACCGTGGGCCCCAGATTCCAACATCAGTCGCCCTGGCCGCGGTGCCACACCTCTTCCACTAAACATATGCATCATAAAATAATACAGCCTACATATTTTTCCACACCCAGACACCAAGCACATTTTTTTGACAATTGCCATTCTTGGTACCTCAGAGTTATATGATGACTGTTTAGCCTATGCGTGACCTATTACATGGTGGCCATACATTCAAATCATGATAGATATGACTTAGCGCTTCATCCTAGCATTACAAAGAGTAAGTGTAGGACCTGCTGTTTACAGCAAAATAAAACTGCAAATCTGTATTAGCCAGCAATCTATGAAATACTATTATTCATAGAATTATTTTACAACACCCCAGAAATCATTTCATGATATCTCTGATCATATTTTAGACTTATGCTGTGTTTCCCTCCTAGGAAAAAATGCACAAGCTGCTGGAAGTATATGAACGACTCGGCGGTGAAGAAGACATAGTGAATCCAGCCAATGAACTCATCAAAGAAGGTCACATTCACAAACTCTCAGCCAAAAATGGTACAACGCAAGATAGGTATTTATTTTTGGTAAGTTTTAAAACCGAGGTAATTAAATACTTGTTTAATTAGTAATTTATTTATTTGTTATTTTATGTATGCCTCTGATAAACATGAACCTTGCCCCAGGAATCAGTGGAGTGCTGTAAAGAGCAAGTGGGAAACTGAGAAATGGGACACACGTAATAATTAATAGTTTGTATTATTCCCAAAATTATTCTGTGGTTGTCAAACAAAATAATTGATTATTCAGCATATGCGGCAGTGGGAGGGTCAGAAATTGGTAAACCGCAATCTCATTTGATCATCCCTGAGCTAAAGGGAGGGCAGGGTGGTTTCAGGTTTAATAAAAATGATTCCAAGGTTTGTTGGTTGAAGGGAATGCCTAATATTGAGCTCTTGGTTGGATCACATCTAGGATCTTATGATAGCTAGTTTGCTGGTGTTGGAGTTTGACTGGCAGGGCCAGAAAGTGTTGGTCTCTAATAATAGGGCTGATGCAGTAAATGTTTCTGCACCCATTGAGTAGGCAATTGTCAGTGTGCTGGGGAGAGATTGAAAAATATTTCCTGATCCATCTAGCTTGATGATCACTCATTTGGACGGTCCCTGCTGCCTTGTAAATATGTGTTTTCTCCTTGCAGTTTAACAGTATGCTGCTCTACTGTGTTCCAAAACTGAGACTCATCGGCCAAAAATTTAGTGTACGGGAAAACATAGATATAGCAGGTCTGCAGGTTCGTATTGACAGAGGTTTGTTTTTTGCTAAATTATTTTTCTAGCTTCGCTAAAGATACTTCTTTATGTTCTGGTGCATGCATGTAATTAATAAAAATATGCTGATAGTATTTGCAATTTCCTTCTCGTCAAATTGTTAATACTACTTTTTGTTCAGCAAACCTAGTTGCAATTCATAGGAGACATACCAGACAGAAAGAAAATGTAGACGTTTCCGATAAAGAGAAAATTAAAAGAGAAAATGTAATATTAATTTCAGATCAGCCAGACCTCCTGTTTGTCCAAGGTATCTCGGTAGGGAAGGCATCTCCGCTAAACCGGAGGAGCCTCTCCCCACTGCTATTTCAGCAGTGCGAAAGAGAAAATGATAATAATAGGACACTATTATAATTTTCTATGTGAGAGTCGGGACAGGGCTGGCTCTGTGACACCAGAGCAGGGGAGGAGTGGTTTGCACTCCTCTAAGTGCCCACAACAGTTTGGCCGGCCTTAGGGTTCGGCCAAATCGACATGGGCACTTGGCATGTTCTCCATTGGGCTGTGTTGCTGCAGCCCCATGGAGAACATGCCCAGCCTCCTCAGGCACTGCCTGAGCATCCAAACAGGATGCTGAGACCAATCACAACGCTGCTCCTGCAGCGTAGTGATTGGCTGGGAGAGTCCAGAAGCCTGAGTGCTTCCGGTTCTATAGCAGACCTGAAGAGGACAGAGGAGAGGCAGCAGCTGAGTGGCGGAGAAGTTATGTTTATTTTTTTTCAATTTGTTTTTAATTCACCCCCCCCCCCCCATGTTCCGAGAGAGCTGCTACAGCATCTTTGAATTGATCACTTCCCACAGTCATCCAAGTCCAAGGTGTATTTTTTATGTAATCAATACAAATATTTCAAGCCTGTTGGACCAGCAATTCTCACATCACCTTGTACACACACAGAGATATTTATAGATCACCTTATGTGCTCATCCTTGCATACCCTTTCCCCATTTTGGCTGGTATTGACATAGAATCAATGCCATCTTCCATCCTCCTCTTTGAAATGAGGCAAGCATAAACTGTAGTACAGTCATGTGGACTTCTGGGCACATATTACAAATAGGACATACTGCCCCAGTCTGCTCAGCAGTATATCTTTAAATGGTTTGCCCTGGGCGCAGACTGGGGCAGTGTGCTCTATTACATTGAATGTGCTGCTTAGCAGGCAGGCATGAACTTGTCCCTGCACTGGAAACAGTGCATTAGTGAAAGGCTGATAACTTAATGAAGCCTCTGGTCCTTCTTTGCTGTGCAGGTTGTGACGTGGCCTGCAATTCAAAGGGGGACAGAGATCCCATTGTGGGCGGGTGCAATGAGCGACTGCATGCACCCGCAGGGAAATTTGCCTTTTAGGGGAGCCTGTGGATCTCCTTTTCCCCTTGTCCAAGGACGTCTTCATGGGCACCCTATCTGCCACCTCTATTTGGCACCACATGACAGTTCTTTGCCTCTGCGCCCATGATCTGTCATACGGTGCAAGCACAGAGGCAAAAGGTTTACTCATTTGCATGGAGTCACTCCTTCTTTACAATGAGGGAATGCCCACTCGGTGCAAAATGTGAACAGACGCATCCTTTATTATAGAAGTGCCTTACAAGCATCTGTGACCCTTCTACAATACCATAGTGCCCCCTTCCCTTTGGTATTAAAGAAGCTGGTACAAATGCCCATTGCCCCCCCTCCCGGGGCGCTTACTGTAATACTGCCCCCCCCCCGTGGGTAGATATGCTCCTTAACTATTTTGTACGTGATAAACTAATTTAGATTAAAGAAAATTATAGAAACTCCTAAATCAAGGAGTCTGATAATAGAAACCGCTTTTCATTGTTTGTTTTCACTCTTATTTTACTGGTTGAGGAGTTCTGTTCTTTTTTTTTTTCTCAAATTTTACTGTCCTGTCGTTGCTTTATCTAATAATTGGGCAACTTCTCAACATGTAGATATCTTCTTTGAAAAACAGTTATTTTGTTACAAAGTAGCAAATGTCTTGTAGTAATACCATCACTATAAGAACACTTTATATTTTGGGTGAAAATGAATCCAACAGTTTTTACAAATAAAATAAATATTACATTTGAAAAGAAAGAGACTCTCAAGGGAAAAATCATGCTGAAAGGTATGCTTTATCGCAAGCCGGTAAGAGTGAGAGTCTCCACGTGCATCCAAGGGTCAGAAAAAAAGGTCACCGACAAGTCAAGCGCCATAGAATAGAAACGCAAGAAAGTGCGACAACTATGTTCTTGTCACACATTGCCACCTTCAGAATCTTGCTTCCACAATAGAGTGGTAAAAGGTGTATGAAGCAAGCACTACCTTTCAATTTAAATCCAAATAAATTCCAGGATTTGTAAATCGCAGCAAATCATCCATGAGGGTGTCAAGGTGCTGATTTGTAGGCATGGGGAGATTAAGTGATTTGCCCAGAATCAGAGGATGTTGGCACTGACGCTGAGTCTCAAATGTGGTTCCCATCGGCTCTGAAGTAGGCAGCTCAGGCTGTTACGCCACATCTATCCCCCTCTAACAAGGATACAAAATGACACCAGTCAAAAATGTTTTGTGATCCAGCCCTATATTGTGTTTTTTCAAGAACTGACTAAAAGTTGATTTGTTTTTTCCATTTTCTTTTTTCAATATTTTGAGGTTTAATATTGGGTTCTTTCTAAAGAGAATTCTTATGAATACTTTTAATTGCCAATTCCTAAACTTTTGTCTCAAATCACCCAGCCCTCCCTAACTGATGGCAATCTGTATCTGGAGAATTTTCTGCAATTGCACCATTGCAGTGACAGGTTGGCAACTTTGAACTCCGTCCCACCCATGGATGTAGCGGCACGGAGCTGCATATAAGCGCCACCCTTGTATGCTGACATCAGTTCCTATCTTTCCACTCCTCTGACACAGACTAAAGCTCACCTGTCAAATCTTTCTGGTGCTTTAATGACGTTTACAAAAAATAAATTTTTGTGACAGTATTTCGGGACGACTTCCTTCAGGGACACAGTATTTACGCCATGTTACGTCTGTCGGAAGCAGATGTCAGTCATGGACATATATGAAGTCTGTCTTTTTGTTTTAATAAATAGATTTTATTTGGATCCAAGACAGCATCTTGGACCATCACATCATGCTTAGTTAATCTGCGGTTTAAATGCATTTCTGTTTCAAGCGTGAACATGCTTTCTGAACTACCCTATAATTTCTTCCCTGAATCAAGGCTTCAGAATTGTGCCCATTTTAATCTGCTACCCCATGTAGTCCATCCATGCCAACGCTTATAGCTTCTGGTGTTTTCATAGGCAGCTGTGGGTTTAATAAAGCAGGTTCTCTATGATCCAGGGGTAGTTTAGGCCAACCTCCCATTTCTTTCACGCTTAAGATGCTCTCTACAACTGAATAGTGTCAAGCCCAATAAGGTATGCATATCGCTCCCAATGTTAACATCATCAAGGCTATTAAACAGGGCTATTTGGTGTGAAAGAATTGTCCTGGTCCCCACCACCTCAGAGAGGGATATTGCTATCCTGTTCCAGAATGCCTGAATATGCTCCAATTCCTCCTCCTCAGACCTACATCTCAAGCAAGCTGGAGATAAGTCTCTCTGCATTTACCAAAGCTGATGTCTAATGAGATAAATTTGATGTACGTAGAGTAATTGAAGGAGCCTATATCTCACAGAGATTGCTATCTCCCTGGGGCCATTAGTTCAGTCTGTATCTTCTAGTGGGCCCTTGTCTGTCTCCTATGCCACCCTCAAAGAAGAGTGTGTATATGTATAGGCGGCAGGATCAGCTGAGCTCCCGCCAATGGGAGTGCCCTTAAAAATACAAAGGAGGGAGGAGGTGACACCCACGAACGATTCAGCATCTGAGGAAGGCGTAATGGCCGAAATGCATCATGCTGTGCGGTTTGGTGATTACAAATCTCCAACAAAGCTCCCAACAAGTACCCCGCTGTGTCCTTGGGTTTCCTTGTGAGAAGGTGATCATGTGGCATATATATATATATATATACTGTGATCAAGGGCACCCCGCCCGAAACGCGTCAGTTTTCTTTCTCTGTTAAGCGTTGCTTAATAAAAACCTTTGCCTGGATACTGGATTCGTGGAGTTGTCTGCTTTCCTGGGGACCCGGGACGGCAGTTTTGCTTCTTCTTGTTTTCGAGATATATATATATATATATATATATATATATGATCATTTAATATGGTATCTGTGAAAAGGTGAGCTTGTTTTCCAAGGGGTTGTGGTCATGCATGGATGTGATCATGGTACTCAGATTTATCCAATTAAGGACTTACTCAATGTCTGTCTTGGTGCCTTGCCTTCAAACACTACTCAAAGTCCTGTGACAAATGCTCACTGATGCATCCGAAGGCTATCAAGAAGCATGACCCAAGCTTTATGTCACTAAGAAAATAAGGCAGGTCTAATTCAAGGCCTCAGGACATTCCCTGTCACTGCCTTCAGGTATGTCCAGGATAAAGTTAAAGGATTTATCTAGATCAAAGCACAAAAAGGCCAAAGAGATTTGACTCTGCTCCGCTGATCTGGCTCCAAGGACAAGTCTTGGCATCGACTTTTGACCTTCAGAACGTGTAATGTTTAGACACTTACCCTGAATCAGAATTGGGTTAAGCTTTGCCTGCCGTTCCACCTATGGAAAAAGTGCACCCATTCCAGGTTTTGCCATTTATGGTTGTCCACAGTGGAGACATTCTGACTGAGATTTAGCATTCCTTAAATGTGCATGCGTAATTGTAAGATTATAGGGGGCAGTGATGTTAGTCTTTCTGACTTCACGATTTTAGGGTAGGAAAAAATCATAATAATTTTGACATATTTATGTTATATTTTCAGGTTCAAGAAATTGTCAAGCAAAATGTGGCTCGTACTTTTTTGATAGTAGGAAAAAAGCGTTCGCTGGAATTACAAGCAAGGTAGGATACGGTTCAGTTTTGAAAATAATCATAAAATGTGCTTAAAGTTGTGGCAACCAGGCAGAAATAAACTGGGCTCCGCGTCGGATTTTCTCAAAGGGGAGGATTTGAGAAGGTCTTTGTAGAGGTTTGGGCACCTGAGCAGTAGAAGTCCAAAATGGGGCTGCGGAGAAGAGGCAGGGCAGGATTAGAGTTTATATGAAGGATAGAAATTTGGGGCTTTACATTTTGTCTGCTTTGAGCATCTCATAGAGGCGAAGTGGGTCCCGTACGACTACTGGCTAGACCCTCAGTAATTATGGGGGAATAAGAAGGACACTGTCCATGGGGACCCTCTGTGGCAACTTCAACCATCTGTGGTGTGGGGCAGCCATTCTTCTGGACTTGGGTGTTTCTGCTTTAATCCGAAAAGAGCTTGATGGGCCCCTGATGTATTCAGTTCAAGGCAGCTTCACACCACTGCGTGCAGTGCCACATTTTTGGAAAGATAGTGTGCATGTGGTACCTGGGTTTCTCATTTTATAATTGTCATTGTAAACGTTTCCCTACGTTTATAGCATGTGCACCTCTCTGGCAATCTTTCTGGGGCAGCTCTTTGCCTTTAAAAGACCGCAAAATAGGTATGCACACGAATAAGCACGTTTAAGGTGTCTTATTTCAGTCTGGAAACCATATTCAGTGCTTCTACATAAAACCATATAGTACTCTTAGGACTCTCTTGTTTACTGTCTTGAATATAACGTTAACAGTGTGATTATTTCAGTGACTGAGTTAATTGGTCACCGAAACCATGCTTGTAACCCGTAGCACTGCGCATGTCACCTGAAGAGAACATTTTTATTCATTAATATTGTTATTGATCTTTTACAGAACGGAAGAAGAAAAAAAAGATTGGGTTCAGGTCAGTTACATGTTCTTTTTGCTGATACCGATCTGACAGACTTTTAGTCTAGCAACAACCAGTGCTTAATTTAAGTCGGTGGTTTCTGGTGCTCGGCACCAGCACTTAATTGTCAACACCGGCACTTAATACAGTCTGCCACATGTCCAATTTCGAGATGGACTCAACCATAGTTGTTTAGTAATTCAATATACATTAAAAATGAATAATACCTGCCACCCAACCATTCTTATAGGTTTGGGTGGCCTACAATAGTCTAAATTGTCATACTTGTATGAGTGCGGTGGTTAGTAGTTGCGTTGGTACTGTCATCGGCAGTGCTGGCAGGGGCGATGGGTGGTGCAAGATATAGTGGCCTCCTGACGAGGGCCCGGGCACTTATTATTATTTTTTTTAACAAATGAAGCACGGGAAACAACCTTTCCCCGTTTGGAGTGCGTTTTGTTATACACAAGTTGGTGAAAGGTCAAAGAGAAGAGAATTGTATTGAGAATTGTATTTATTTGTAACCCATATATCAAAAATAGGTTTGGGGTTTAGAAAAATTTGCTCAAAATTTCTCCCCCTTTCTGAACTGACCAAAAAAAGACCAAGGCTATTTTCGCCAGAACTACTGTGTCCACATTCTCACAAGAATAGGCCGATAATGAAACTTTGCATAATAGTGTAGACTCTTATTCTTTGTTTCAGTAGGCACATTACTTACTCAGCATTTGTGCTAACAAATGTTTGGTATGGGGAGTGTTTCTGCACTTGAATCGAAGCAACTCCACTTAATAGTCAGCTGTTGCAAGCTAGGCATTACTCAGACCCAACCTTGTTGACTATTTACCAAGGTTCTCTGCATTATCTCCAACGTGTATAAGAGCTACTCACCATTTACTTCAATCTCTCGCTGGCTGAGGAGACCCCAGCCTCAGAAACTGTTTTACAGACCAGAGGTTGTTTCTGCCTTTTCTGCCTGATAGCTAGAGCTTAACAATACTTTCTTCAGTGTCTCAATGGCCATGCAACATCTGGTGAACCACTGTACAAGCAGGTATGAGCCAAAATAGGTTCATGAGACACCAGCACAAAGTAGATGTGTGCGTGTGGGGGCATCGGAAAAATAAAAAATAAATTTAAATATAAATAGATTTCTTATGACATGTTGTAAGAAGGGCAACGAATGACGCAGATGGACCAAACTATGAGGCTGTGATGAAAGACCTCTCCAGTTAGCAATAGTTCATCTTACTTCATTGCAAAAATGGCTCACCACATTCTGTCTTTAAACAAGGTTTGGGTGATGACAGTGTGAGCTAATACTGGATTAGTGGCTTCCCAGTGACAAGATCACACAGTTATTCATCTAGTTTTGTATTTGTGTAGCCTTAAGTACATACCTTCTTTGAAAAAAATACTATACATATTGTTTCTGTGGGTTATTGAAGCTGTTTTGTGTTTGCTAATTTTTTTAGGTCATTCAGGCAACTATTGAAAAGCACAAACAAAACAGTGAAACATTCAGAGCTTTTAACAGTTCTTTTTCAAGGGATGAGGAACTACCGCCAGTCTCCCCTGTAAGTAAAATAAAGTTCACCTGTGTCAAGCCTTATAGCATTCTGTTGGTAATTTACATTTGTGAGTTTCACTGATTGCAGGAAAAGAACTATGTAAGACAATTTTTAAAAACTTGCTGTTAAACTTGCATCTTTTTTACGTTTTTAAACTCTCTATTACCTGGTGAAAGAATGTAACACTGTGCCTGATGACGCAAACCACACCGTTTGCACATTCCGTGGAATCATTCATGCCTCTACCCTTAGTCCTTCTTCTTTTTCAGCTGATGAGGTTGGACTCAAACATTTGCCATGACTTTTGTCTACAACTAGTCCCATCTTTGTTCAGTAATTACAGGTGTTCGCCCTCAGAGTATACTTCTTGGAATCAATACAGATCCTGAAGTCGTGTCTCAGCTCCGCCCCTAATTTCTATTGGTGTGCGTCATTTAGCGTCATAGCTTATGCTAAACTGAGTCTTCTAATTGTAACTGAGGCTATTTAGTCCCTCCTGGTTGCCACCCTTCCCTCTTTTTGCCCCGCCCACCAGGATTGCATCGTTTACTGTCAGCGGGAGACAATCATTTTGTTATCATTTGGCTTTGGCAAAGGCAGCCGCGTGTTTATTTTTGCATCGCGCTTTCACTTAAAGTGAAAGCGCGATGCAATTATAAACAAGCGGCTGCATTTGCACATGTGAGGACACTTTACCTTGCATGTAGTCAGTTTACCACGCATGCAAGCAGCGCAACCATCTCTGCTTTGCTTCTGTGTATGCTTACATTTTGGCTCCGGGAGTAAGCCCTCTATGGCTGAGCCCGAAATGTGCCCACACAAGATCACTTTTTACTGTTCAATAAAAGCACCTCTGGAGGATAAGGTGACCCCTTCCCTGCCTCTCGTTTTTAAGTCAGGAACTAACTGAAGCTCCGTAGAGGAGAATTTGTAAAAGTTATGTGGGGGCGGAGACCGCGTTGACAAAGGTCTCAGCAAAGGAATGGCGGAACAAGGGAAAAATTAAGTATCTCTCTGTTGTCACCTTTCCCTTCGCCGCGCTGCACTCGGGTGTTTGTGAAGGTTCCCACCGAGTTGCGCAGGTAGTTTTGTGGTGAAAGTGAAATAAAGGCTTCCTGCCCTGTGATTGAAAAGGGGAATCCTTGGCTCTATGACGTCTGCCACTAGCCGCCGTCTCGATCGAAAACGGGGACGCAGACTCACCTACTAATGATTCCTGGCTCCGGCTCGGCCCTCTGCCCTCTAGTTATGAAGGGAGGAACTGCAGCTTGGTTCCACAGGCTTTCTCTGGTGCAGTTTCCTTCGCTGGTCTGGGGGGGGGGCGTCAACTGTAGGGTTGTCCGGTGCACGTACTCGCTCTTGTGAGGGCTGTAGTGACAGCTCTCAGGGTTGGTGCGCAGGAGGCAACGTCTCTGTTCACCTGCTTCCGGCGATTCTGGAGCCTCTGCTCAGCTTGGGAGGTGCGCTGTCGCTGGAAGTTCTGGAGTCCAGCCGTAGGGTTTTGCCGTGCACTCTTCCCGGCTCCAGCCTTAGGGGCCCTGGATGGATTCAATCCCCCAATGGGCTCACAGGAAAAATTCTCGGGACTGATATTAAAAGTGACCCTGCCTGGCTCACCGCCAGGGTCTCCTCGACGGGGTCGGCTCCCCCCCCTCCCTCTCAGCGGCGGCAGGTTTAGTTAAACTGGTATGTTGACATTGGGGTTTACATTTGCTCAACATCCTGTGATTCTGGGCAAATCACTTAAACTCCCGGTTCCTAGAAAAAACAAACATAAAAAATGCAATAGGTCTCGTCTTTCATTAAGTTTAAGCAATTTGCTTTGCTATACGATACCATTAGCAAAGCAAATGGCTTTAACTTAATCAAAGGCAAGACCTATTGCATTTTGTTTTGAGTTTGTTTCAGCACCACAAACCCCTTGTCTCAGTCACAGACTTCGCTCAAAGCCTGGATCATCTATTTCTGATTCTGGTGTTCAGGTATGGTCTGTATACTATGCACTCAGGTCATAGGCTGTCCCTAAGGACTTGACTTTAGCTCCTCAAATGTGTCTGCTATGATGCCAATTAGGAGATTGTCAGTATCGATATGGATAACCCAGTAGTTAATTTGTAAAATAAAAAGTACGGCTCTCCTCAGGAGGCAGCACTAACAGGAGAAATAGGCTGGTGCAAACTGCTTCCTGACGAGAGCCCAGGCACTTATCAGTCTGGAGAGGACTGGGCCTAATGTCTAGAGCTGCCGATTTCGGAGCTGAGAAACCCGGTTTGAGTCTTGGCGTGGCTCAAAATCCTGTGATTATGGGGAAAATTGCCTGCTTTCCAAATGAGTAGGTCCTTAATTGGTCCTATAAGCACTGGTGCTGAGGATTAGGTGCTGGTGCTGAGCACCGGAAAGCCCCTGCTCAAATTAAGCACTGGGGTTTCGAAGAGACAAACCTCTATTAGCTGTTATAGGATCCGCATAGGGACCATGCTGACAGACTGAATTGTTTCTGAACAAAATCATCTCACTTTTAGATGTGGTCTAAAAACTCTCTAGTTCTCCTGATCCGTAATTTTTTTGTGAGATTTCCTATTGGCTGAAACACGCATTGCTAATTAGTCAGTAGCAAAGTGCTGGACAAATGGCATTGCTCACTCACACTGTGAGCCGGTCCTCTTCTCACTGTTCCCTTCCCACCCTACTCTTAGAACATCAGTCTAGACCAGAAAGGAAAAAAGCCTCCCTTTGGGAGTTAAGTGCGTTTTTACCTAACTTGGACAGGATTTGCTCTTTAGTGGTTGCTGCACTAGTGCCCTTTCTGTGCTGCATCAGTCTATTAAGTCCTGGATGCACAAAGAGTAGGGAAAGCGCAGTGAGCACAGCTGACTTTGGCAGTGGTGGCCTCCTATGGCAGTCTGCACCTTTTACACTCACATGTTACACAGTACAGAAAGACCAAAAAGTGCATTGACAAAAACTGGCCTGGGGCCAACTCCAGACTAGCTGCAGTTAGTAAGTAGGCTTAGCCACCAGAAAGAAGAGAACAGAGGGGAACATTACCACTGATCCATGCAGATGGTGACATCAGCACGCACAACAGATTGCAGAAACCGATATGCCCAGAGTCATGCCAAATATATCAATCAGATCTACCATACGTTCTGTTGCTGCGTTCGTTTATGTGCAGATTTCTCCTATGCACTCAGCACTTGATTGCACACCTCAGAAGCAGTGGCTTAGCCAGATTGCAACCGACAGACCAAGTAAAAGAACCAGACTATGACTAACCTGGCCCAAACCTACTCATCTTGGTTATTTTCCAAAGTCTGATTGACTGAAAGATGAAACCTAAGCCTGTCCTTAGCTGAGGTCAGTTTCAACATATTGAGGGCTGGATCAGACTCGAATCAAAGAAGGCTCGACTCATAATAGAACTGTATAAGGAAGTATGTTTCTCGTCAGCCTCTACAAACATGCTTAGCAAGCAACCAGATCAATGCATTAAAAAAAAATCAAGTTATGCTTGCAAATTAGATTCAGTTAAATTTTCTTTTGCATTACAAGCTGCAACTAAGAGCGCAGTAGCTGCTTTCATAACACATCGGTTAAAAGCAATATGAGCAACTTTTCCACATTGTATCACATAACTAGCTGCAACTGGAAGAACTGTGCTCTGCTATCTTGGCTTTACTTTGTTGCTTTGTGTTCAGTTACCTGCAGGTTGTTGCATTTGAACACAGCTGATTGAAGTTAAATCAGGCCACAATCTCCTCTAGTAACAAGTGGCAGCTAGTTAATATCAACCAATTATCCTTTTCAGAGACTTCGAAACTCCCCTGTTTCTAATTCTTCAGACCTGAGTAAACCGTACTTCATTTATAAGTATTTCGAAACGTAAAAGGGACAGTTAGCAGACAATCTAGAACAGGTTGAGTGGTTCATCGGACGTGGCGTCACCCTTCGTTGTACTTCTCACTCAGTGTGTAGCTGGGCACCACTGATCACTCTTTGAAAAGTGTGGGGCACAGCAATCAAACAACAGATGGAAATCACCCAGCACAAATAACGGAGCCACCATTCTAGTAATACTTATTGAACTTCTGATGAGCTAAAAACTCTTACGTCTCTTCTTTTTAATCTTTCTAGCTGCTCCTTAGTGTTGTTGATTTGTTGGTCCACAACATAGTCGCTTTCTTATCAGAGATTGCTATTATCCTAATGCTAGAACAAGCTAAGCAAGAGAAACTGAAAGCTCCAATCTCACCACCCACCTTAATGGAGTTTGCTGCCTTTATATCACTGTTCATACACTATAGTTTTTTTGCTTTCATAAGCTGATTTACAGCAGTGTCCGTCATTCTGGAGTGTCATCTGTTAAGGCTGGATCACTGACAGAATATCGAGGAGCAAAATATCGACCTGCCAAAATATCAATGACAAAATATAGAATGCCAGAATATCGAATTTCTATCTACGAACAGGTAAGTACAAAAATGTCTTACTAACTTTCTTGTCATAGTTGCCTGAGATCTAAACTCCACATTTGAACCCCTGGCCCCTGACGACATTACAGGAATAGAGGTTGATGATACTAGATGGAGCATACCATCATTAACTTTACCGCCAGTTAAGAAATGGTCACCTGTGGTCATCCAAATAAATGCCCTAGCATTAGAATTCGGGCTAAGAGCTGTTAATGGACGTACGCCTTCAGACGTTTCAGGAGCCAACACTTTCAACAGAGTTTCGTGTCCCTCCAGGATTGATTATATCTTGGTCGACAGGAGACTCTGGAGAAATGTGATTGATATGGTCATTATTCCATCTATTGATAGTGACCATAATCCTTTATCCCTCTCTATGAGGGAACTGTGGCCCAGCAAGGAATGTTGCCCTAAAACTGTCCCCAGGATGTCCACAAAAGAAGTCTTACCATCCAACTGTAAGAGGTTTGTTAAATGGCCAAAGATCGCAGTAAACGAACAGAAAACGCAAGTTTTAGGGGAGATTTTGAGTGCCCAGATCAATAAATTAGAGATGGCATGTTTGGACAAGGATGGGTGTCTAGCTGTTGAGTCGATCTATGTAGACACCGTCGCCCAGATGGGCTCTCTTTTCATAGAGACCCTTCCCCCCTAATAGGCGTCCAATTGCTCATAAACCACCAGAAACATGGTACAACAAGGCATGTAGACAGAAAAAAACTCTACTGATATCTGCTATCAAAAGTCCTAACACGGCGGAGGTACGTCTGGCCAGATTGGAGTACAGGTTAAGCGGCATGGGAGGAATCACATTGGACAGACTTAATGGACGCTAGTCTGTCTAGGAATGGTGAGCTGTTTTGGAGCCTGGTCCGGAGATCCAATGGGCTGGACCCTGGCCAGACTCCTAATCATATTACCGATAGGGAGTGGCATGACCACTTTAGAAATCTTTATGCGGGAGATGAGAGCTACGATGGAAAAGGACTTCCATACTGCTCCCCGTCCGCATTTTTCCTAGCACCCTTTGACTCTGTAGTGAAAAGCGAGGTGGAGGCTGCTATAAATAAGATTGTCCCGACAAAAGCCCCTGGCCAAGATGGGTTACTAGGTGATTTATTCCGGGCTACTCCTGGAAAATGGGCCACATACTTTGCTCTTCTTATTAATGCTCTTCTGGATGGGGCCCCCGTCCCCGACTCTTGGAAGGGGGCAGAAGTAATTCCGATTTATAAGAAGGGCCCCCCGGGGGGATCCTGCCAACTATCGTCCCATCAGCCTTATAGATGTTGGTCAGAAGGTGGTTGGCAGGGTCCCACTGGAGAGGATTCTCTCTTGGGCCAAGGAGAACAATATCCTGTCTCAATTCCAGGCAGGGTTTAGGGCATGTACAAGTACGGTTGATCAGGCCTTTAGGCTGGCCCTCTTGCACTGGAAAGTGGTGACTATCGGCAAGGGCAGTCTTTATGTCGCTTTTATCTACCTAAAGACTGCCTTTGACCTGGTCCCTAGAGACCGCCTATGGTCGGTCCTACAGGGGATGGGGTTTCCTCAGCCTATCCTAAATCTTCTGGTTCTCATGCATGAGGATAATTATGCCCGAATAAGGTGGGGTTCACAGGAACAGAAAACAGATAAAATTCCTGTTAATAGAGGTGTCCTTCAGGGATGCGTAATGGCCCCCACCCTCTTTTCACTGTTTGTGAATGGGGTGGTCTCTTTCTTATTGGAAATAAATGCTGATGCCCCTGTTCTTGCGAGTGATAAAGTGCCTGCTCTACTCTTTGCGGACGACACTCTACTAATATCTAAAACTCCTGTTGGACAGCAGAAACTGTTCAATAGGTTCCATCTTTTTTGCCAGTTAAGGGGCCTAGTAATTAACACCTCTAAAACAAAGCTTCTCTACTTCAACCCTAGGAGGTCAGCCAAGTCCACCCCCACACTTGACGGGACACCATTAGAGTGTGTCAACACATTTGATTACCTAGGAATCAGAGTTTCTGACAACCTAAGTTGGCGCCCACACATTGACAAAATGGCTTTGAATCACAAGCGTGTTGTGGGCGTGATAGGAAGGGAACATCGTGCCTCAAAATCTAGACCAATTGCCCCCGCTCTTGAAATCTTTGCCGCGAGGGCCGTAGGCTCGGCTCTATATGGTGCAGAGCTTTGGGGCTTTGACTGTGTTGACACCATCACAAAAGCGGAGAATACGTTTTTTAGAGAATTAAACTCATTGCCGCAGGGAACCCCCATCAAACCACTGCTAAGCGATTTGGGACGCCGCTCTATCAAGGATCTCGCCACTCTACGCCCCCTTCTCTATTGGGCACGTCTTTGGCGAACACCTGAGCTATCCAAATACGCCGACGGCCTTAGAGAGGTGATGAATTTGGCGGGATCACATAAGATTAGTTGGCTAACAAACACACAAAAAAGTCTCTTTTAGTATTGGGACTTAAGGGGCGTGGGAGTTAGAGACCCCGTTGACTAAAGCTGATATTAAGGGAGCATACTGGGCATGGGTCGACAGTCAGGGAACCAGAAACCCGAGATTAGGCAGACTGACTGACGAGTTCTATCAGCACAAGCAGGTGCCCGCTTGGAACCCTATCTAGATTTTATTCTGAAACCTAGGGATAGGGCCCTTTTTAGGTTTCGCCTGTCGAAAACTGTGCACCGCGCAGCTTTTCGGCGCAGGCGAAATCTAATGTTTACAGTATGTGTGTGTTGTCCCACCCTCTCTTTCCATTGGCTAGCTCCACAAATGGAGGCTAGCCATTGGAAGAGAGATCTGCTCGTCATTCTGCGAGCAGATTCGTGGGCGATCCCGCGATTTTTACTCCTTCCGCCCCTTTGCGATCGTCATGCGGCGATGGACGGTGTTTTTTTTTTTATCCGTGTTGTTTTCGTCTTTTTCGAAATGCCTTTAGCCGGATTGGTGGTGTTTTTATTTGCAATCAGGTAAGCAGCATTTTGTTTATATTTTAAACTGTTTGTTTTACGTCTTTGTGTGTCTCGTTGCTGCCTCATGTTGTGAATGTTTCGCTTTGCTCGGTATGCGTGTAACTTGTGCTCGTTCCCGCCCCCCTCCCGCTGTCCGTGTGCCCGTTAACCCGCCCCCCTCCCGCTGTCCGTGTGCCGTTAACCCGCCCCCCCCTCCCACTGTCCGTGCTTAATGCTTGTTGCAAAGATGAGATTGAGTGTTCCTCTTTCCGCCTTTTGTTTTTGTTGGCGTGCCGCATTAGCAGCATCTCTCGTCCTGCTGAGTGACTGGCTTGTTCAGATTGGTTTTCCAGCCCCCGTCCTTTGCCATTCGCAGGTGGAGAGAAGCTATCAACGAGGCGCTATGTTGGCGGAGAGTATGGTTGTTAAACTCCTGGTACTCAAGCTGCCTTCTGAGCGGACCCTTTCATTTCTGATCCTGCCATGCTCCATTCAGCCCGTTGTGGAGCATGATCATGGTAGGATTTTTCCTCCACCTCCTCCCCTAGTGCTTTTGGCAGGGAGGGTCTGTGTAATACTCTGTGGAGGTAGCAGTTGCTTTATGCTACGTCGTACTCGAGGCCCGGCTTGTAACCTCACGTGCGCCGTTTGTTTTGCTGCAATTCCTCTGATGAGAGCATGCTTGGTGCCAAAATTGCCCAGCGGGGATGCTCTGACTAATAATGTACATGTTGCATTTGTGGTCCTGTTTCTGGGGAGGAGTAAGCCCCTCCGTGGCTGCCTTCTGCTTTAAAGGAAGGGATGCATATGATGATTTGGCATGATGATTGGAGGGGTGCACTGTGTGAGGCCCGGAGGCTTACTACAGTGATATTTTATAGACTAGAGATTTGCCCTGTGACCTTTCTGCCTGGCAACATTGGGTAACTTTGTTACACTCTTATTCAGAGGGGATGCTTTGAGTCCACCCTCGGCCAAAATACACGTCACCCGTAGGAAAATGATGGAGTCCAAGCAGAGCTTTTCAGATTTTCATCTTTTCCAATGTAATACAATGAGCACTATTATATCGAATGATTATTGGATGATACTATGTTTTTTAAACAGAAAAGACAACATACTGTGTAAACTGCCAGCCTTATTCTTAATATGTGCTGGGAAGGTCTTAGCTGCCTTACATTATTTCTGTTTCCGTGTATGAGAGGAGGCACTGCCCTGTAGACGAGAGAATGTGCTACAATGACTCAGCATTACTCTGCTCTCCATGTTGGCTAAATCCATATATGTTGAGCTAAAGTATCTTCATCTGCTCAGTGATTTGCTAAATGACACGAGTCGCTGTATGAATTCTCACCAAAGCACCTCTCCTTGGGTAAAGGGAAAATCTTTTATGTGGTTCTTATGGTCGAAGTGAGCATTGACGTCTGAAAGGTGTGATTATTGGCACTTTAACGTTAATTTTGCCGTTGAACATTTTATCCCCCTTTTAAAATTGAGGGAGCCCCCTCCTTCTACCTAAAACGAATATGACAGACCCCATTTTGCTCTATTAGACATCAGGGAGATGCATTTACCTTGGAAAGAACCAACAACATCGGGTGTATGCAGATCTTGTTACTGAATGCCCTATCTTCTTATAGTCTTCTTTGTGAAAGTAGATCTTTACTAGTTCCAGCTTTTTGTTGTTCAGGAATCGGAACTTGTGCTTTAGCTGTAAAAGAGTGTTTTAATACTGCAGACCTGCAACTGGTTAATGGTCTGACAATTAAAAAATAAATGGCAACGTCCAGACATTGGATTTTTCTAAGGATAACATTATTGAATGTTAATGATTTATTCCTTTTTTGAATTCACATAATGTGAAAATGTGCCATGGGTTTTGCGGGTCTCCTCTGTATCGAGACCACATTCTCTTTAAAGCCAGTTCATGGGTGCTTCTTTGTTATTTTATTCATTACCTGGTGTTGCTGCACCCAACCTGTCGCTACTTCTCAGCCTATTTATTTCCCTAGTCATCTTCATATAGCTCCTAGTTAGTGATCTAGCAAAGCATTTTCAGAGTTCTCTTATGGATCAAATACATTGACCTACGTTCCAGACCAAATTATGACAATATAATCAACCTATTGTTTTGACAAAAGGTTATGGGCTCTAAACTGGTTTTATTTTGTGAGTACTTTCAGTTGTTGAGTTCCACAAACTAAGAGCAAAGGTTGAAAATGTCGTGCCCCCTTTCAAAGTGACCCAAAACTGATAAGACTATGTCCTCAAACGTGAGCAAGTTTTTATTATGGGTTGGTCTCAGTCAGTCTGTGAACCAGACAACCACATTTGTAATAACCTGTAGACTACGCAAAAATGTTTGCTGCCATATCTAAAATCACCAAGCAACGCTGGCATTTTAATCAAACTGAATGGCACTCGTGCCTTTGGATGCCTAGGCATAAGTTGCCTTTTGCAGTTTCACATTCTGTCAAGACTGTTACACCCTTTCTGAGCTAAAAAACAAAACATTGTGCGGTGCACTGCGCAGTAATTCATGATACATGTTTCTTTAAGCAGTGTGAGAGAGACAGCAGTGTGAGTGTTCTAGGGAGAGCATGGTGTGTGGGAGAGCATGGTGTGTGAGAGGCAGCAGTGTGTGAGAGACAGCAGTGTGAGAGACCTTTTATTTATGTTTTGGTTTTTGAAACATAAATAAAACGCATTGTTATCTGCAATATCATTAGCTCAAACTCGCGTAAATACGCAACCTATTGTATTGCAAATGCTATAGTTCTCGCATTTGCGAGACATTAAGCTATTAGCATTGTAAATGACAATGCCATTTATTTCCAAAACCAACACATAAATAAAAATTTTGTCATTTACAATGCCAATAGCTCAAACTTTTCAAAAGGCGAAACCATTGCATTGTAAATACTTGTTATTCAGTTTAGACTAGGAACGCTCCCAGTGCGAGAATACATAAACAAATGGAAGCCCCCCTACCAAACTCTTCCAAACGGCCCACATTGTGAAGGGGCAGTTGAAAGTGTCCCACATCTTGTGTTTGTATGCCCAGCTTACACTAACCCTAGAACCAAGTGGTTGAAACCTATTTGTTGTCAACTCGGAACTAGGAACCACCGCGAAGCGCTTAGAACTTTGCAAGCCGACGCTAATACAACTTTCGCTTGTCGCATGGCCAAATTTTTAAGCTGGGCTTGGGTGTTAAGATCAAAAGCGTTAGGCTCTGATTGAAGATTCCATTTTTTTAAACCTGATTCGCATCATAGCTGAGATTTTTTAACTCCCCCTTAAGGGTTTTTTAGCTTTGTATTTTGTACTAAAATGTTATGTATTGATTAAATGTTTATGATGAAAGAATCCCCTAGGTTGTGGTATGCAGTGGACTAATTGTTTAGAATATTGAATAGCCATTATATTGCTCTGCATAGCAAACCGCACCCTTCGAGAGTTGTTTTTTTAAAGCTTTTTTCGAATATAACCTTTCATGTGTATTCTTCTTAAAATGTGTTTTTATATAATTTGTAAAATGCTTTTAAGATATTTTTCTATATCGAAATAAAGCTTTGATGATGATGATGAAAATATCGAATCCAAACTATAGTTGTAAATAATATAGTTTGTAAAAATATTGAATTTTTTTAATGTCTAACAAGTAATTTAAAATAATAAAAGAATTAATATAATTAGTAAAACATACTTAAAAATACTTAAATAACCTTAAAATTTATAAATAATGTAATAAAAAACATGCATTGTTCTTTTTTAATACATATATATATATATATATCTGAAACAGATCTCCCATGCAAAGGAAACGTGCGACGACACTCAAGGAGTTGCTGTGCTTCAAAAAGTATTTTATTCGGCAGCAAAACAAACAACGCGTTTCACCTAGCGGCTTGGTCACGTTTGTTATGGATTCAGAATCGTTGTCCTTTTACATACCAGTGAAATATTAACATAGACAAAGGACTACCTCAAACTCACCCCCAAGTATAAATGCATGGCAGACATTTTGGAATGGTAAAGTGATTAGATCTCAACCAACATGATGCGGTTTACTGCCTAAATGCAAGTAGAAACATACAGTTCATATAATGTTTTGATCAGATTACGCCATATTTCTGTGGTAAAATCAATTATCATGCCCAAGTGGGCATACATTCTTAAAGCAAATTAGTCGAGCCTCAAAATAGACAAAATAATCATACTATTTACAAATATCGCCCAAGTGGGCATGAATTCAATATCTCTTAAGCTCGCAGTATAGCATACCAGTCCCAATCGAATTGATTAGAATATAATCCCAACAGAGAATGGCTAACTTAAGAGGACACTAATGTACAAAAATACTGATTTAGTATCCTCTGGATCAACGTTTGTTTTATACATCACATGGACAGATCATCCTTTGTTTTTCAATGCTGAATCCTATCCCGGATTGTACCATATCCAATAGTCCCCACGTGCAAAACATCTGTGAATTTTAAAACAAAGTATTTTAAAATCAAGGCGTACATTTACGGCAACAGCTATGGACAGAATAATGTTCAACATTCATAGATCCAATAATTCATTACTTTTCACTTATCATGGTTACTTTCTCAGGAATTCGTTGTCATGTTACTTTTATTACTTCTCCAGATGAACAGACAGTTCTTCATGATTGTTCAACCCCTGTGGATATGTACATTCAAAATCAATAATGAACCTTGATTCCAACTTGCGTAGGCATGAGGTTCTGTCTCCTCCCCGTGTACCCAGGTCTACTTTGTCCAACACCACCATTTTCAGTAGACTTTCATTTTGATAATGCTGTTCGAAAAAGTGCCTAGCAACTGGGTATTGTGTGTTATGATTTTTTATGGCTCTCATGTGTTGAAGCACTCTTTCCTTTGCTTTCAAAGTAGTGTTGCCCACATACCATTTGTTGCAGGGACAAATTAGCAAGTAAACACAGTACATGGTATTGCAAGTCAGAGCTTTATGTATTGTGAAAATTCTTCCCGTGCTAGGTACAATGACCTCTTTACAATTCTCACTATTGCGACATGCCTTGCACGATCTGCAACATCTGAACCCCGGTGTATCTTTAGGTTTCGTAACTCCTATCACTGCATTTTCTATACAGGCTTGTGGTCATTCTAGTCCCTTGTATTTCTATCAAGACATCCAAAAACTCTATTCTAGACGTGTGTATTCCTGCTGTAAACTGTAAATTCATAGAGTTTTTATTGAGTTGGCACACAAATTGTCTGGCAGATTCTTCTGAGCCATTCCAAATCATAAAAATATCGTCGATATACCTCAGCCACAGCCTGTATAGAAAAACTACTGCAGGTAACAGTCTCTTGAATGCGAGAAGCGCACATCCCAGGCGACTGGTGGACAGTATCCCCTATGGGGAACTACTGCGTGCCAAACGCAATTGCAGTACAGCTGAGATGTTTGAAACAGAAAAATCAAAAATGATTGCACGTTTCAGGGAAAGAGGGTACAGCAATAAAACTATACAAGGGGCAGTTGCAAGAGCAGATACGAGAATCAGGAGGGATCTCCTTGATACCAATGTGGATAAAGAGGTTGAATCTAATATCAGATTCATAACGACTTTTTCAGGACAGTCAAGTGAACTGAAAAGGATTCTTAACAGACACTGGCATGTGCTGCTTACAGATCAGCATCTGAAACCACACCTCAAAAATTACCCCCAAGTAACTTTTAGAAAGAGCAGATCACTTAGGGATGAACTAAGTCCTAATGCAGTGATAGGAGTTACGAAACCTAAAGATACACCGGGGTTCAGATGTTGCAGATCGTGCAAGGCATGTCGCAATAGTGAGAATTGTAAAGAGGTCATTGTACCTAGCACAGGAAGAATTTTCACAATACATAAAGCTCTGACTTGCAATACCATGTACTGTGTTTACTTGTTAATTTGTCCCTGCAACAAATGGTATGTGGGCAGCACTACTTTGAAAGCAAAGGAAAGAGTGCTTCAACACATGAGAGCCATAAAAAATCATAACACACAGTACCCAGTTGCTAGGCACTTTTTCGAACAGCATTATCAAAATGAAAATCTACTGAAAATGGTGGTGTTGGACAAAGTAGACCTGGGTACACGGGGAGGAGACAGAACCTCATGCCTACGCAAGTTGGAATCAAGGTTCATTATTGATTTTGAATGTACATATCCACAGGGGTTGAACAATCATGAAGAACTGTCTGTTCATCTGGAGAAGTAATAAAAGTAACATGACAATGAATTCCTGAGAAAGTAACCATGATAAGTGAAAAGTAATGAATTATTGGATCTATGAATGTTGAACATTATTCTGTCCATAGCTGTTGCCGTAAATGTACGCCTTGATTTTAAAATACTTTGTTTTAAAATTCACAGATGTTTTGCACGTGGGGACTATTGGATATGGTACAATCCGGGATAGGATTCAGCATTGAAAAACAAAGGATGATCTGTCCATGTGATGTATAAAACAAACGTTGATCCAGAGGATACTGAATCAGTATTTTTGTACATAAGTGTCCTCTTAACTTAGCCATTCTCTGTTGGGATTATATTCTAATCAATTCGATTGGGACTGGTATGCTATACTGCGAGCTTAAGAGATATTGAATTCATGCCCACTTGGGCGATATTTGTAAATATTATGATTATTTTGTCTATTTTGAGGCTCGACTAATTTGCTTTGAGTGTATGCCCACTTGGGCATAATAATTGATTTTACCGCAGAAATATGGCGTAATCTGATCAAAACATTATATGAACTGTATTTTTCTACTTGCATTTAGGCAGTAAACCGCATCATGTTGGTTGAGATCTAATCACTTTACCATTCCAAAATGTCTGCCATGCATTTACACTTGGGGGTGAGTTTGAGGTAGTCCTTTGTCTATGTTAATATTTCACTGGTATGTAAAAGGACAACGATTCTGAATCCATAACAAACGTGACCAAGCCGTTAGGTGAAACGCGTTGTTTGTTTTGCTGCCGAATAAAATACTTTTTGAAGCACAGCAACTCCTTGAGTGTCGTCGCACGTTTCCTTTGCATGGGAGATCTGTTTCAGATAATTGGGCCGCCGGGACCCTAACGACGACCCACTCGCGAGCAGGTACTGGCCGAATACCGGAATTGTGACTTTGCAATATATATATATATATCAACATAATAATATCAAAAAATATTAATTTTGTTTTGTGTAGGATAGCGGGAAGGTAAAATGTACTATTCCCACTCCAGTGAGTGCAACAGTAGGGAAAGCGTTGGATAGCGGGAGGGTAAAAATTACTATTTCCACTCCAGTGAGTGTAACAGTAGGGAAAGCGTTGGATAGCGTAGGGGTAAAAATTATTATTCCCACTCCAGTGAGTGCAACAGTAGGGAAAGTGTTGGATAGCGTAGGGGTTAAAATTACTATTCCCACTCCAGTGAGTGCATCAGTAGGGAAAGTGTTGGATAGCGGGAGGGTAAAAATTACTATTCCCACTCCAGTGAGTGCACCTGTAGGGAAAGTGTTGGATAGCGGGAGGGTAAAAATTACTATTCCCACTCCATTGAGTGCAACAGTAGGGAAAGTGTTGGATAGCGTAGGGGTAAAAATTACTATTTCCACTCCAGAGAGTGCAACAGTAGGGAAAGTGCTGGATAGCGGGAGGGTAAAAATTACTATTCCCACTCCAGTGAGTGCAACACTAGAGAAAGCGTTGGATAGCGTAGGGTTTAAAATTACTATTCCCACTCCAGTGAGTGCAACAGTAGGGAAAGTGTTGAATAGCGTAGGGGTAAATATTACTATTCCCACTCCAGAGAGTGCAACAGTAGGGAAAATGTTGGATAGCGTAGGGGTAAAAATTACTATTCCCACTCCAGTGAGTGCAACAGTAGGGAAAGTAATGATTTAATATTTAAATAAAAATAAATGAATTATTAATACCAATACGAAATTAATTAAAATTAATTACCAATTACAAAATATTTAATAATGAATTAATTATAAATACCAATACATATTATTTATTAAAAATTAATTCTCTATTAATTAACAACGTAATTTTCAGTTCCACAAATTAATAAGTAATACCTATTAATAATTAACAGTAAATTAATTATCAATACACAAAAATGATTGCAATAATTAATCAATTACAATTAAATTACTTCCCACCCTATTCCCCTATAAACCCACAACCCGATCAGAATAATTAAAACAATCAATATAATTATAAATTAATGAATTAATAAAAATGGATTACCAATTAATAAAAATTAATTACCAATTAATAAAATGTAATTAGCAATCAATAATTAATTAACAATAAATTAATGATCAAAACCAATAAATAAAAATAAATAATTACTTAATAACAATGAAATTACTTCCCCCCCCATTCCCCTATAAACCCACAACCCGCTACAGAATTAAAAAGCAAAATTAAATTAAAAATAATTAATAATTCCTAAAAATTAATATTTAATTTACTATAATTAAATTACTTCCCACCCTATTCCCCTATCAACCCACAACCCGCTACGGAATTAAATCACGCAAACATTAAATAACATAAAATTCATTACTTTAAAAAAATTCAAACATACATTACAAAAATAATACATACTTTTAACACGTATACTAACACTTAAAACACTATAAAAGAATTAGATATTTCTCTATATTATGACTGTCGATATTACTAACTTCGATATTATGGAAATCAATATTTCTTACCTGAATTTCGATATTCTGCACCACTATATTTTGGCAATTCGATATTCTGTCGATTCTATATAAAAAACTCGATATTCTGTCAATTCAATATTTTTTTTTCTTCGATATTGTGACTGTTCACCGTTAAGGCTAATGGTTGGTCATGAATCATATATATTCATGGAATTACTTGTCACCTTTTACCATTTCCTAGAGGGTAACCCATCCAATGTCTCCTAATTACGTATAGTGAATGTATATCCAGGTAGTGAGTTTTGCATCTATGTTCTTCGCAAGCATTTTTTTTTGTATAAAGGAGCTGCAACAGCTTGTGATTTCATCGTAAAGCCTGAATTTATAGAATGCAATGTTGAAAAATCATTTTCCCAAAGCTGCTATTTTTTTGCATAGATCTTCCCCCCCCCCCCTCCCCCCTACCACATCCTGCACTTGGCGATTTATCTCTTTTAAGACATGTTTTTTATTGCTGTTCCGGAGAGAGACCCTCCCAAAACACCTGTTTCCACAATGTTTTACTCTTGCCTATATATCTCTGTGCATAATCATCCTCCTGCTTCCATCCTTGTGTTTTTTTGTTGTGGGAGGCCCCGTTCACACCCCTCCTTCACAGGTTTTTATTATTGTCTCCCCTGGCTTATCCCTTTTTTAGGTCGAGCTGGCATCCAGCGAAGCATCTATTGTCGTCCACTTCCTGGGAATGTGAGCCAGGGGATGGGCACGCGCAGGGGATTTTCCCATGTGAGCGCGCACGTTCACCCACACGCCGTGCATATCTCCTGTCCCACATTGCCAGGAAGTGGATAACACACACACACAGACACACATGCGCGCGCGCGCACACACACACACACGCATGCACACACGCGCGTGCACAGACACATGCGCACACACAGACAGACATGCACACACACAGACACACGCGGGCACACATCCCCCCCCGCCCACCCCACTCACCGGGCTCTTTCCGCGTGTCCCTCTCTCCCTCGGCAGCCAGCGGGTCAGTCTCGGCATGGGAGCCCCTGCTATCCGCTGGTCTTCACCCGGGCCCCCTCCTGGGACCCGGGACTTCAGCTGCTGCGCTCCGCTTTGGCGTCTGGGCTCGCTGCTCATATCGAAAGTTAGGAATGGCGCGCATGCGCGGGCAGCCCCCGCCCTCTCAGTAACAGCCCGGACTTAGTCACGTGTTTGTGCAGGACATAAGGACTTTTGTTTGTAAGGGATTTCCAACTTCCCCATTAAAAGTAAAAAAAAGTTTGTTTTCTTTCTTTTCACCGGTTCTACTGTCACGTGTCCTTTACAGCGCACCGTTTGATCTATAACAAAAGAAAGCAGAGGGCGCGAGGCAGGCGGACCTGGCCATTGACACCGAGATTTGCTTCGTAGATATGTGGTCATTTTAGTCAGTCGTCACTCTGGAAGTTCACCCCGTGATCTTAACAGCCCTTCAGTAGAGGCTCCAGCGCACATCAACCGCGCTTTCACACCGTCACCATAGGATATAAATACATATAATGATCTCAAAAGGAGCTCGTTTACATGGTGGAAAAGGTAGTGTTCAGTGCCCTAGGGTTCTGTTTAGTAGACATTCATCTTCTTTGTCGTGGTCGCACTTATTTTGGGGATTTCTAGAGTTCAGATTCTTCTGACATGATTTTCCGACTTGCCCTTCCCTGCTTGGCAGGATGAAGGGCTGGTAACAGGATCTGCGCCTCTGTCTTCCGCCCTCGCAGCAGCCATCGGGGGGCTCTGCCCAACCCCCCCACACCGACCCTCATAGGAGCTCTGCGAACTGCCCCCTCACAGCACCTCTCATAGCAGCTCTACAGACTCTTCCCCCCCCCCTGCAGCCCGCAGAGGGGCTTCGCCGTGTGACATAGCTCGTCCTCCATCCCCCGGTGAGGACCCGCGGGGGAGCAGCGCCTCATCAGCTCCAGACACCCAGAGGCTGAGCACAGGCTGCAGGACGGAGAACTACAGGCACGTGCTGTAGCTCGGAGGGTTCATGCGCCTGCTGCAGGGGCGGTGCAGAGGTCGAGATACCTGCTGCAATGGAGGAGGGGCTGGGCAAAACTACAGGACAGAAAGGACTGGCGGAGCAGGGCCGGCTCTAGGCTCACGGAGGCCCTGAGCAGGGAATGTAGGTAGGGGCCCCGAGGACGCCAAATCCCTGCCAGGGGCCGCCACGCAAATATGTATCTACGGATTTATATTGGCGTGGCGGCCCCTAAGGCACATGCCTTAGGCCGGCCCTGGGCGGAGTAGGCATTTACCACTAGGCGCCTGTTTCAGGACAGTAGGGCTGGGCAGAGGTATACACCCCTGCTGCAGCGGGGGAGGGGCTGGGTAGATCTACAGGGCAGAAAGGACTGGGTGAGTAGGCACGTACCGCTAGGCAAGTGTTCTTGCTGCAGGGTGCAGGGGTTGGCAGAAGTATATGCACCTGCTTCAGGACAGTCGGCCTGGGCAGAGGTAAAGTGCACCGGCTTCAGGACAGTAGGGTCGGGCACAGGTATAAGCAAGCACCTGCTTACGGGCAGGAGGGGCTGGGAACAGATGCCAGATTCAGGACAGGAAGGCTGGGCAGAGGCACCCTCGGTAGTGTCAGGACAGGAGGGGCTTAGTACAGATACAGGCTCCTGCTTCAGGACAGGATCGGCTGGGCAGAGGTATAGGCACCTGCTGCAACGGGGGAGGGGCTGGGTGCAGGTACAGGCCAGGAGTTGTGTCAGAACAGGGTGGGCTGGTCAATGGTATATAGGGTAAAATCTCCTTTATGGAAGGGGAGTTCAGTGACTCTCATCTTCCGCGCTGCTCCTACTGGCTGTCTTCTTAACGGCACTGTTTTTCCTTGTTTCTTATCTTTCTCGCCTGCCTTGTTTTTTGTTTGCATTGGCAGCGCGTTCTGTGGTACAAACATGGAGTTAGTTTGCTCCCACTTCACTTAATCTCCCTGTGCAGAGCCGTCCCCACACCACCACCTCCTACCCGTCGCTTTTGTTTGCTTGTTTACGTAGCTCTTATTCTGGACTGGATCGCTATTACTCAACGAGTTTGAATCATCGAACATGCCCGTCTTGCATCTTGACATCTTTCTATTATTTGCGTAACTCTCCGTAGCAATGATTAGGACTTACTTTTATTAAGTTTAATTATTGTGAACATAATTTTAGAATATTTCAATGACTTCAAACATAGCGAGGATGATGGTTGGTTTGCATATATACTTAGCACATAAAAGAGAGTGTTTTTTACTCTTTCAAAATGGCTGGCATTTTTGACCTAATAGGGAACGTGCAGCTTGATGTAATGTTGGTTTGCTTTCTGTTCCATTTCTGTGAAACTTGAGGTTGTGTGATGTGAATTCCTCATGATAGGTGGCACAATGCAATGTTATGAGGTGAAACAAGGGGCTGCCCAGAATAGCAGGGTTTTTGTGCTGAAAATGGGTTGGTAAAAATTTGCGAACTTAATTTCTGCTCAAAGGTTTGTATACACTTGAACGTTTGGTTTTCACTTGTGTACCCCAACACATTTTAACTCGTGAGCCACAGCTGCCAAGTTCTGAGCTTGATTATATGCAACATTTCCATGTTTTATGGGGCTTAGGTGTGATGTTTAGATTCCTGTTCAGTACTCTAGTGTACATAAGTGTTTCTTGAGGCAAGCATGGACTCCTGGATTCAACTGCATGACCAGACCAGCACAGCAGCCACTTTTATTTGTATTTACATCAGCAGCTTGTTCATTATTGTGGTGCAAAGATGAGTTAGTTTGTATCCGTTCATAGAAGAGGCATCCGCATCTTGTTTTTTACTGGACTTACTGTGTGCTTTCACCGGATTGATCTTGTCCACGCCCACCACCACTACCACCATGTCCTCCACCACCACGTCCATCTCCACCATGTCCACAACCACCATGTCCACAACCACCATGTCCACAACCACCACGTCCACCACCACCATGTCCACCACCACCATGTCTACCACCACCATGTCCACCACCACCATGTCCACCACCACGTCCACCACCACCATGTCCACCACCACATCCACAACTACCACTTCCACCACCACCACCTCCACCACCATGTCCACCACCACCATGTCCACCACCACCATGTCCACCACCACCATGTCCACCACCACCACATCCACCACCACGTCCTCCACCACGTCCATCACCACCACGTCCACCACCACCACCACCACCACCACGTCCACCACCACCACTACCACGTCCACCACGTCCACCACCACCATCACGTCCACATCCACCACCACCACATCCACCACCACCACCACATCCACCACCACCACGTCCACCACCACCACCACGTCCACCACCATGTCCACCACCACCATGTCCACCACGTCCACCACCACCACGTCCACCACCACCACGTCCACCCCCACCACGTTCTCCACCACTACGTTCACCACCACTACGTTCACCACCATGTCCACCACCTAGTCCACATCCACCACCACGTCCACCACCACCACCACTTCCACCACGTCCACCACCACCACCACGTTCTCCACCACCACCACGTCCTCCACCACCACCACGTCCACCACCACGTCCACCACGTCCACCACCACGTCCACCACGTCCACAACCACCACCACGTCCACAACCACCACCACCACCACAACCACCACCACCACATCCACCACCACCACATCCACCAACACCATCCTGTCCACCACTACCATGTCCACCACCATGTCCACCACCACCATGTCCACCACGTCCACCACCATACCCACCACCACCACCACCATGTCCACCACATCCATCACCACATCCACCACCACCATGTCTACCTCCACCACCACCACGTCCACTACCACCACCACTTCCACCAAGTCCACCACCACATCCACCAATACATCCACCACCACCGCGTCCACCACCATGTCCACCACCAACACCACCACATCCACCACGTCCACCACCACAACCACCACCTCCACCACCACCACATCCACCACCACATCCACCACCACGTCCACCACCACCACGTCCACGTCCACCACGTCCACCGCCACCACGTCCACCGCCACCACGTCCACCGCCACCACGTCCACCGCCACCACGTCCACCACCACGTCCACCACCACCACGTCCACCACCACCACGTCCACCACCACCACGTCCACCACCACCACGTCCACCACCACCACGTCCACCACCACCATGTCCACCACCACCACCACCACCACGTCCATCATCACCACGTCCATCATCACCATCACCACCACGTCCACCACCACCATGTCCACCACCACCGCATCCACCACCACGTCCACCAGCACCACATTCAACACCAGTACATCAACCACCAGTACGTCCACCACCACTACGCCCACCAACACCATGTCCACCGCCATCACACCCACCTCCACCACCACACCCACCTCCACCACCACACCCACCTCCACCACCATGTCCACCACATCCACCACCATGAATGCTATAGGTGTCACATTTGCGAAAGTTATAACTATTGGCATTGTAAATGACAAAGCTATTAATTTCGCTATTTTCAAAACCAACACATAAATAAAAAAATTGTCATTTACAATACCAATATCACAAACTTTCCTAATGCGAGACCTATTGCATTGCAAATGCTTGTCTATTATTTGAAACGACCCCCTTCTGTACCCTCACTTCTTCTCCAAACCATATATCTACCTCACCTCCTCCTACCTGCACCTCATTACCTAGTTTTCTGCTTTATTATTGGATTATGTGGCGTAACCTGGGTTAGCTGTGAAGTCTATAGTTATTTTCATTTAAATTCTATCTCTCTGACCTCAGTTCAGCGTTAAAGTCAAGCAATACACCAGTGAGTGATCAGGGAAATTGAAATGTTTGGCACATACCATCAAACCATACAAAGATGAGTCGATGGTAGCATCAACAGGCACTGTTTAATCAATGGAACGTGTCCCTTAAAACGGCAGCCCCCAGGAGAAAGTCACACAACTCCTGAGGCTTATTGAGTCGGTCTGGGTCAGCTTACCCCTGTAGACTGACACAGGTGTACATGACAGTGGAAAGAAGCTTCTTGACAAGGCATCGTAGATGCGTGGGCGCCATCCAACAGCAGGAAGCTCACTCCAAAACCTCTACACCAAGTGTCAAATACTTTTAGGAAGGAAGAACAGGATTGATGCTGGTCTGAAACTAGATCTTGCTAATTTGTGGATCAGTCCCCACACAGCCTCCACCTGTTCAGCAAAGGCAGCTCTTGCTGGCTTCCTCTCAGGCCTGATGAATCATGGGCCTCCTACACAATCACCTTGGTGGGGCCAAGCATAGTACCATGACCTTGGAATTATATTGTAAGAAGGTGCTCGTCTGTAAACCGGTGGAAGTTTGGAAACCTTTCATAACTGCCACTCGGCTGTGAATTCTGAAATAATAATTTGGATGGAGTCGCTCATTTTCGAGGTAAATTCATCCCAGAGGTTAGAGAAAAACAATATTGTTGTTTTAAATACACCTGCTACGTATTTATTTTCATATTGCTTATGACATAAAGATGTGACCTTTTTCATTTCATACTTATTGCTTTTAATTTCTGTTTTCTAAAAAAATTTAATATATGAGCAGGCAAAGGTTTTCAGCAGGCTCTTGTTGACAAAATCAAGGTTTACAACTAACACACGAACAACTAACTGTTAATGAATGAAGTTCGGCTCTTAACTTTCAGGAAAAAGAACATTAAATTCTACTTCATGCCCTTTTATGCTTTAGTTGGTTCGAAGCTGAACACCTAGACAGCCCTGTAAGCATTCCTGCAATACATCAAGGGCGCCGAACAATCCACGGCTCTTTCTTGCCCGAGGCTTAGCCACAAAGCACTGAAAGTGGGGCAGTGCTGTCATGGCGGCTGTAAACTGCTGAAGCCACAACACGCGCTCGCTAATGAAGCGATTTAAAAGGCCGTGACTGAGCCGGCATCCTGTGAATCAGCCACGTGCCACCCAGCGCGCGCTGCAGAATTCCCATATGAGCTTGCGCTCTGCCATTCCTACCAGCAGTTAAATGTTATTAAAGATCCAGAGCTCTTTACCACAGCGGCACGTTTTCTTCTAAGCCTTTTATTCGCTGAACCGTCAATAAAAAATATACTTCTAATATTAATAACCACTTGTATTTATTCAGAGCCTCACACTGAGCTTCTGACATTTCTATGCACTTTAAACAAAATACGTTATTACCCTATTTGTGATGTTTAATTTACTGTCGTTTGTAAGGTTGGAAAACGGTATTCCCTTATCTAGATTCAAACCCAAGACCATTCTGGTCATCCCATTTGTCAGTGGTGACTGTTCAACTCACTGAGCCATTCTGTGTTTTTTTAGACACAAAAAGTATTTATGAGGACGGGATGATAGTACTTTACGAGTATATTTTATGTACCTTTAAATGCCTCTGTGAATCTGCCCAAAGCATACACCTCTCTATTGATAAAAGGGAAAAGAGTGCTCAGGCCTTTCTCTTTATACCACTTCACATACTCCAGAATGACTTGGTGAACAGGCCCCTGTGTTTTTAGAAATGCTATAATTAATACAATATTACATTTACCAAGAGATACCTCATATTTCACCTCCAGGGTAACTCAATACTCCAAAGGCTGAACGACTTCTCTTAGGCACTCAGATTAGTGAAAAACACCAGTTCACCTAGCTGTAGGCACCACTATAGTGGCTTTGCGAAGGCACCCGTAGTTCATGGGGGCCCAAGCTCCAGGAGCCCCACAGCACTGTGCCCTATCCTGAGAGCTCCTAAGCATGTCAGGAGGGGGGCTGCTCCATGAACTTCGCAGGGGGCCCCCCTCAAGTATTGTTACGCCACTGACCACTATGTATATAACCGCATTTCCTCAAATTCACATAGTTGTAGGAACCACAATCAGTAGCATAGCAAAGGCCTCCACAGCCCCCGCAGGGCATTTGGGCCCCTGGGCTCCTGTGGGCCCCTCAGCAATGTACCCTGGCCTGAGGACTCCGAAGAAAGGCTGGAGGGGTCTCCTCCATGTACTTTGCAGGGGGGGCACTCAAGTTTTGTTGCGCCACTGACCACTATGTATTCATACTCCTTTCCTCAGGCATGCTTTTTGCATCTTACCTTTTTATAGCATGCTCACCCAAAAAAGTACTACCTTTGCCCGGCAATTATGTATAGATTAAACCCATTTAAATGTGCATTATACTTGACATACGTGGACATATGGCGTGGAGCACTGGAATCTTCCCTACACGGCTGTTCTCCGGTAAAGTACCTTCCGTGCAAATATATCTGAAAAGCAAAATCTTCCCTCTGCATCCATCTATTGCTTCCTGAAGACTGAAGAGATGCTTACCCACCAGGCACTTGATTTTGCACATTGTAAGTAATAATCCCAATGTTTTCACTGGGAACCCACCAAAGGTAGCTGTGCAGGCTTTTCTGTCACCTTGTGAGTTAAACCTGCCTATGACTCTGTTGAACATAGAAAGGGTCGCGGTAACTGAAAGAAAAACCAGTAAATCCTCTTAAATAGAAATAAAAAAGCAGCACATTTAGGGTTGAAATTTGATCTGTCAACTGGCTAGTGAAGATGACCAAACCTCTATTCTGGAAAGAAGTTGGTCACATCTTCAAGAAAACCAATGCTGTGACAAACAGGCAATGATACAGCCAATCGGTCTGGCTGTAACGTGCCAACACATGTAAACACAGGCATTCATAGATACTGTTGACTTGCACTGCATACACAAGTGCTGTCTACCCCATTAAATACAACCCTATTGGCTTTGTCAGGGCTATGGAAAAAAGTGGAAAAAAATAATTGAATTCTGTGTGGCACATATATGATAGACAATTAAATGTGATGATGAGCGAGCGTACTATTCAGATGTAAAATAGCTATTCCTGGAAGTTAGAATACAACTATAAATAAGCAGGAGCTTGAGGAGAGGGAGTAATACTATTTTGGGGAGCCAAAGCCCATTCTTTGTATACTTGAATGAATTGGTAACAATATATCTTTGAGACAGCGGGCTTCACTGTCAAACGTAATAAAGCTTATGTGCAATTTTGATCTCAGCATAACAGGGAGTTGTCTGTCAAAAATGCTCCTGGTTGCTTGGGGAGGCAGTAGGGCAGGGGTTTGCGGAACACGTTTGTTCTTTAGCTGAATTTTTGCAACTCTGAGTCCTGAATATCAAACAGCCTCCTTAAACTATTGTAAACTCACCATTAATTAGCTTGGGCTAGTTGCAGAACTTATTCCTGGGATGATGCAGAGGGTTTAAGGGTCAAACATTCAAGTAAAAGAATGAGTAATGTGGAGTCTAATTTAAGTTTATAAAAAGTGATCAACATTTATTTACTAACACCTCTAGAATTTGGGGAAAAAAATAATTTCTTTCGAGGAGAAAAATACGTTTTGCCTTATGTGAAAGAAGTTAGTAGTTTAAAACCAATAAAAGTAAAGCAGTGAAAAGTGGTGAAAATTTCACAAAATATAAGTATCTACAGTTAACGTCTAGGCCTACCCGCGAGTGCTTGTCATCAGAGTGTAGCTTTGGGTATGAGCCAGTCACATGTCTCCTCCCTTGCCTACTTCCGAGTTCTGGGTGAGTAGCAGAGTACAGTGCTTAGGAAGAAGGGGAGTAGGGGATATAAATTCCAGATAAATGTGAGGTGCTGAGCCACCATCCTGCTTCACTTACCATTGCAAGTGCTCAGTTCAAAGCCAATATATAGGAAAAGGTGTTTTGGGTTTATCAAAATATCTTGTGAAGATTACCAACACATCCCACCATACTCTCTACGATAATTGCATTTTCTTGCCTTGTGTTGCTAATATCCTTTTGCTACTAATAGATTTCTTTGATGGTAACATGCCATAGCATTTTATGATGTCACACGGTATTACCGATCCTATCAAAATCAGTGTTAATAGCAGACGTGCGGAAGAATCCGAGTATGTTCATTTATGCCTCCAATGTCACACTCTAAATGAGCCAATTGCTACTTGGGTAGTTCTTTTACGTAATTGCATCACTTGTGAATGGAAGAAAAAAGTCATCAAATGAAAACAAAAAATAACTGGAGAAGACATTACTTAAAATTCCAGAAAAACTGCTTACTGTTTTTACTCTTTAGTAGAGAATACCCTGGCAATTGTACAGATCGTGTGATAAAAATAACTTGATATTGCCATTTAAAAAGTTATTGGTATCAGGTTCTGTAACATTGGTGTCATCTGTATCACTCTCTTTAGTGAATTGACACGTGACATGCATCTAGATAAGATCGTTTGTTTGCTGTCCTGGTTAATGCACCCTTCTGCAGGGCAACGTGCCAGTAACTTATTGAAACCTGGTTGGTGCAGACCAGCATTTCATCATTGTGAGGTCGATAATAAAAAATTCACGTGGTAGGTAGTCCCTGCCAGTGCAGTCTTTTTGGGATTTAAAGATATTATAATTGATATTATTATTATTAGTAGGATTTAATAGTATGAGTATCGGGGAGGAGCTTCGGATGCGTCCAAAATGGCCACGTAAGCCTAGGGCTCCTGAGACCCTCGCTACCCCTCGAATATATCCTGCCCATGTTCCTGTTGCTGGACCGTGAATCATGGTAGCGGAGGAGAAGTGGCGCTGAGGGCAGTAACTTGCGTCCCGCTTGGCCGCGATACGCCGGAGGGAGAGGGCCGAGAAGATTGTGGCCTGCCCACTCTGAAGCCGGGGTCTCGAGTTGTCATCAGACCCCGGCCTGGAGTGTAACAACATCGGGGCCGAAACCGGAAGTTGCCTGCCCGACCCGCAGACGTCTCGGCCTTTTACCCCATGACAAAGGGGTGACCCCCCCCACCCACTACCCCCGCAGTATATTACGCGCTGGCCCACGGACGGGGCACGCTTGGGCCGTCTCAGAAATGATCGGCGCGCTACCTGCGCTTGCAGTCCCGGCCCAGTGAATCCTGATTGTGGACTCGCAAGACTCTGCGGCACTGGCTAGGAATTGAAGCTGTGCGCCGGAGGGCCCCGACCAACAGCAGGAGAGTCTGGGGCGAGCTGAGGGGCCCCGAAGTGTGGTTTCCGGGCCGGGTGAGGTGGGTGTGGCGCCGGTGAAGGTTTGCATAGACAGAAATGGATAGGCAGAGGATATGAAGGGTCTTCCACGTTAAGGACCGCTGGCATTGACTGTGAAGCTTCAATGGTGAAGCGGCGGCCTGTTGCCTTGCCATTGCGCCGGAGACTGTAAGACAGCACTGTCATTGGGCGGGTGGTGAGGTCTAAAGGCTGATCGTCCCCTTGGAATGCTGGTCTGCTCGATTGTTGGATACTACGCTGGCTGGACGGATGTGACTACGGTATCGCCCGCACAGCTTTCTCCGTTGTCTAGTGCCGCAGTCACGGGGTCTCAGCCACTGCTGGACTCGCTCTTCCCTGGCCTTTCGAAATGCCGACCAAACCTGAATCTGAGAAACCACAATCTAAGATGACTAGAGGGGCCAGGTACACTCAAGCTAACAAGCTGGATCGCTACACGCAACCCAGAGGGTCGCCTACCGGCAATGGGAAGTCACAAGATGGGAGTGTTGCAGCATCGGCCGCCACAACAAAACTTACGCTGCAGGATGTGATGACCGCGATCGACAGGGTGAAAACCTCTCTCAGTCAAAAGATGGAGTCCTTAGATCATAAACTGGACGCGGTCACATTAGAAGTTAACTTAATCCGGGTGGACCTCACCAAAACTAGTGAAAAGGTAAAGTCACTGGATATCAAGACGTCCAGTCTTACCGATGATGTAGCGCAGTTGCAGTAAGACGTTTGTGATCTCAAAGCCTCTGGCGAAGCCGCAAGTCGAAAGTTGGACGAATATGAAGGAAGGGCCCGTAGAAACAACGTGCACATTATTGGTGTACCTGAGAAAGCCGAAGGTCAGGCTGCGGACCTTTTTTGTCGAAGACATTATACTCAATCATTTGAAACCCAGAGGCCTGGTTAACTTTTTTTACAGTGGAAAGAGTGCACAGGGTACCGGGAGGAAGACCGCGAACTGGGGCGCCCCCCCGGCCGATGATTGCGAGGGTGCTTCATTTCAGGGACAGACGCTATCCTGCAGGCTTCCAGGACTGGGGGCCCTCTGAAGTATGAAAATTCCACCCTCAGTTTTTTCCAGTTTTTTCCAGACTTTACGCAGGCAGTACAGAAACAGCGGCAAACCTTCATGGGTGTCAAAAGGAAACTTCGTGATAAAGGGCTGAAGTATGCCATGATGTACCCTGCCAAGTTGCGTGTTGAACATGAGGGCAAGGCTTTTTTCTTTGATAATCCCGAAATTGCCTCGGACTGGTTGGAGAGTCTTTCCTCTTGGGATGAGCAGTGACGACGGAGGGGTCAGGCGGGGAATCGGAGGGTCACATTCCTCCTCAGATTTACTTTTTTATAGTTACGTAGTTAGAACATGGGGCGACAGGCACACTGCGAGTTGGGGGCAGATGTACACTGTGAGCAGGGGTGCAGGGAGGGGGGCGGCCGGTGGGGCTTGTTTGGGGTGGTTTGTTGTTTTTTCATTTTGTTTGTTGTTGTTTATCAAGACATCGTATTGGAAAATGGCATGACTATGTTGCAGTGGTTTGGGGCAGACCGCTCCTTCTGCATCTTGGATGATGGGGGGTAGGGAACTGAAAGTATTGAGTTGAAATGTGAATGGGCTAGGTGATAAAATCAAGCGTAGTGTGGTTCTTCAATATCTTAAGCGATACGCCCCGACGTGGTTCTGTTAAAGGAGACTCATTTGGTTGGGAATACGTGTAAGGCACTGCATAGAATGGGATACTGATTGGTGACACGTGCAGGCTTCACTTCGGGCTCCAGAGGGGTGGGAATCCTTGCCCGTAAGGCACTCTCTTTGGTGATTGATTCTGTTTTTGAGGATGACAGGGGCAGGTATGTTGGTGTGACGGGCCGCTGGGAGGGGCATGTTCCCTCCTTGTTATCGGTTTATGTACTTCCTGGCATGCAAGCTCTCACTTTCGTCGATTTGCGAAAAGCTCTGCTATATCTCCAGTGTGGCCTATTGATTTTGGGGAGTGACTTTAACGCTATGGCCTCGGGAGTTATGGACAGGCATCCTCCGCGGGATATGGGACGAGCTCAGAGATGGTTGGCTGATTTCCTTGATGCCATGGGTTTGGTTGATGGCTGGAGACTGCTCCACCCGGACCAAAAGCAGTATACTTTTCATTCTGGAGCCCATGGTAGTCTGTCTAGATTAGATTACTGTCTTATACCTGCAGCTCAAGCATCTTACGTGGTGGAGGCGACACACCTTGCAAGGGGCATATCTGACCATTCGCCGCTCTGGTTCCGTTTCGGTGTTGCTCTGAGGGTAGGGTAGCCCCCATTAATCCCTGGCATCTGCGTAATCCCAGAATAAGGGGCGACCTGATCAAGGCATTAGATCACTATTTCCTAGATAACTAGGGGTCGGTGTCCTCTTCGATCACACTCTGGGAAGCCTTTAAGACAGTTCTTAGGGGTCAGGCTCTTTCATTGATAGCAGGAGCTAAGAGAGACCGCAATAAAGAAATTGTAGAGGTGGAAGCTGAGATAGGTGACCTGGAGGTGGAATTGGAGCGGGAGGTGACTTGCGCTAAGCTGCATGTCCTTAATCTCAAGCAGCACGAGTATAGATCGCTGGTCACTGATAGCGCTAAAGCCTTGAGTAGAGAACAGCAGGGTCGCCTGTATGATGTCAGTGATAAAGCGGGGAAACCTATTGCTTGGTTGGACAAGAAGGATAGGGCGGATCGTGTTGTCCCAGAGATTGTGAAAGAGAACGGAATACACCTCACAGACCCCCAGAATATAGTAGATCGTTTTGCAGATTATTTTCGCACTGTATACACTTCGGTCTCGGTTCTTCCGGAGGAAGACTCCCAATTGATGCTGCGAGACTTGCAGCTTCCTTGCCTGACCAGGGAGGGCCGTGAGTTTATGGACAGTGCCTTTACCGTAGATGAAGTTGCACAGGCGGTGCGCTCTTTGAATTCCAGTAAGGCGTTGAGGCCTAATGGGATCCCAATTGAGCTATACAAGCTTCGTCCTGACAAGATCGCTCCCTACCTGAGACGCATGTTCCTTGAAGCCTGGGAGAAGGGGATACTGCCCTACGATCAGAGAGTAGCCTCCATAGTGGTCATTCATAAGGAGGGCAAACCAAAATAGAGTTGCGCCTCGTAAAGGCCTATTTCATTATTGAATGCGGAACCCAAGATCCTTGCCAAGATCCTTTCCACCAGATTGATAAAGGTGATCAGCGGATTGATACATCCCGATCAATCGGGTTTCATCCCTCATAGAAACACGGCCCTCAATTTGCGTAGATTGCATGGTGTGATCGCCAGGGCTCATACCCTGATGGAGCCCACTGTAATAGCATCGCTTGATGCAACGATGGCCTTTGATACTGTAGAATGGCCACATTTGTGGGCTGTTTTAGCAAAATTTGGCTTTGGCTCTGATTTTATCCGCTGGGTTCGCTTGTTGTATACTGAACCCCTTGCCCAAGTAGCGGTGAATAACCGGGTCTCATCTCCATTTTGTCTTGAACGCAGCACCAGACAGGGGTGTCGCCTTTCTCCCCTTTTGTTCTCACTAGCTCTGGAGCCGTTGGCCGCCTGGATCCGCTGGGAGCCCTCACTTCGAGGTCTCCGGTGGTCACCACAGTGGGAGGAAAGGATCTCTCTGTATGCGGACGATATTTTACTTTATTTGGCCTCACCTAGGAAATCTCTGGATGCTGCTTGCGATGTGTTGTACTCCTTTGGTAGGAATTCAGGATTATCTATCAACTGGGGATAATCGCTTTTGTTCGTTCTTAGTGGGGACACTCCGCTTCCCCCGCGAAACTGTCCGATTCAAATAGCGACAGGCGGGTTTAGGTATTTAGGGATATTTGTCTCGTTGGACCCTATAGTTCGTTATGAGAGGAATCTCCTTCCCCCCTTGGTCAAGCGATGTGGCCGGTTGGAAGAAGCTCCCTCTCTCCCTGCTGGGGCGCGCAACCCTCTTTAAAATTATGTCTTTGCCTCGTTTTATTTATGCCCTTCAAAACACATTAGATGTAGTGCCAGCTAGCTATTTCCGAGAGGTCGAAGAGTTACAACGCAGTCTGTTATGGGATGGTAGACCCCGGATCGCATTAGCCAAATTGACACTTCCATGGTATAACGGCGGGATTGCGCTCCCTGATATCCGGCGATACTATTGGGCTTCTCAGTTGGCGGCCATTAACCTCAGCACTTATCGGCCCCCTTCTGACCCTGGATATGCGATGGATAGATGGCTTCTTCCTTGAGGCAATTATAATAGGGCGTTATATACTAAGACGGCGGGGAGAGGTTTGACGGGGCTGACTAAGCATGCGGTGCGGATCTGGCGTGATGCCACTAGCTCTTTGGGATGGAAGGACCATTTGACGCAGGCCACCCCACTATTTGACTCTGACAGGTTGGGAAAGCTTTGGAATACAAAGGGTTTTGACAAATGGGACTTGATTGGGATCTTGACTATCGGCGACGTCTGGGCTAAGGGGAGGATTAAAACGTTTCCGGAATTGCAAACTAAATATAAATTGGGAAGCACTGAGTACTTTCGCTATGCACAGGTCAGACATGCGTTGAGGTGTCACCTCTTGAAGACAGAATTTTAGATGGCCATCTGCCCGAAAAATCTATTTCCCTGATTTATAAAAAGCTGATCAATCATAGGGCAGATCTCCTGGTTGAATTGAGGGACAAATGGTTGCAAGATGGTGTTGAATTAGATGATGAGGACTGGCAAACAGCTGTGTCTTCGCCGAAGGTAGTCACGATCCCAGCACGCCTTCGGCTTGTTCAGTTGAAAATATTGCACAGAGTTTGTCACAGGACCCCACCTGGTTCGGATGGGGCTGTCGGATACAGATTTGTGCAGACGGGGGGGTGGTCTTGTGGGTACGTTGCTCCATATTATTTGGGAGTGTCGTTCTGTAGCCGAGTATTGGAGGGGGATACACAATGTCATGCAAGAGGTTTTGGGGGTGGCTGTGTTGCCGGAAGCGAGGAGATGCCTCCTAAATATTTGGGAGCCCACTGATCTTAATACAGCACAGACCAACTGGGTAACTTTGGGTGATATGATCGCGAAAAGGAATATAGTACAGCGGTGGGGTTCTGAGAGGCTACCGACCGTCGAGGAATGGAAATAGAACATGGATTGGTGTATGTTCCGCGAAAAAACTGTTGATGTGGCGCGGGGCCGCCCGCGTAAGTGGGCATCTGTGTGGGGGTTGTGGAACCGATACAGGGGAGACATCTGTGTATCACCTGTTGATTCTCCCATTGATGTTCCTACTTCTCCTTGATTGTTCTATATTTTTGTACCATGTTTCCCGTTTCACCCTTCACCCCTTCTTACTTCTGATGAGAAAATGTGTAATACGGGAGAGTGTCTCCCCCATGTTATGTCTTTATTTTTTGATGCCTTGTTTCAATAAAAAGAAATATATTTAAAAAAAATAGTATGAATATCTTTATTATTATTGTTATTGGTATTATCTTTAAGAGTATTAATATTATTTAAATATAAATAAATGGCACGTAATATTCCAGGTTGGAGTGATATGTAAATCTTTATTCAGCAGTCTATAAGAAGTATACAATTCTGTTTGCTTTTACAGGCATTAAGCACAAGTTCCTTAGAATATATGCCAGGGGCAGATGTATGCAGTTCATCTGGTGGAGTAAGTTTTCAAAATCTTTTTATTACATGATAAATATGTCTGCTAATAACAAATCACTGGGCAGCACATACGTGATTTGATTACTTCTATGCTGTGTTTTGTTGTGTACATAGATTTGCTTTGTGTGTGCCTGATGTGCATATGTCTTGCATGTGGTGAAACTATGACAAACCATCAAGACTGACGTCGATTGTTACAAGAACAGAATATACTAACACTGTTGACTTGGCAAGTTTTGCAAAAATGTATTTAAAGAAGTGTGAGAACCATAAACAATTCTGTTATTGGTTGACAACGATATTAGGTTATTCTTAGTGGTAATGTACCAATTTAGTAGCACAAAACTGTGTTGAACAGACAGAAAATGTAAGCATTTTTACCGAACGGTGTGTTTTCTGATTTCTCCTCAAATTGGACTGTGCTTCACCATGAAATGAATATGGTAAGGGTATGTGAAATGTAAGATTTGCTGACAAATTTTTGCAGTTACAAACCTGGTAAAGTGATGAAAACTTTGCAAAACTTCACACGTGATCAAAGTGTTTTGTTGATAAATTTACCCATGACAACATTTTTCTTTAAGATATTTCTCCTGTAGAAAAACCTTTTTCTGCATGACCTTATTTTCCAGGAAAATTTCCTCTCTTTTATTGTTAACTCTGCAAAGGTTACGAAGAATATAAGGTTTTGTAAAGTGAGATTAGTGATGGGAAATCTCTGTAAATTAACCCACCGCCAGTTTTAAGGGTGATTTGTTTTGCAGAATCTCGCTCTACAATCCTAATTCATGCATTCATATACATATAATCACCTGAACTCTCTGGTGCAAGATGCTGAACGATTTTGGATTTAATTCACAAAGATATTTTCTGCTGGAAACATGTTTACAAATGAAAATGCATCCAGTAGCACCTGCCAGTAATTCACAAAAGTATTTGTTGCAGGTTTTTCCACCATGAGTGCGCAGAAATCTACAGTAGTAAATCCCATGCAACGGGTAGAAAGTGGGTATTACAAGGTGAGGTGTAAGTTGTAACCCCAACAACCCTCACACACATATATATTTTGGGCTTTTAAAAACTCCAACCTGACTCCTTCTCACTCTAGAAATAGTTGAAAATGTACACCAGGCAGGGGCGGAAGAGACTCTCCTTCCACGACAGAAAAGGGAACGGATCACCACTAGATTTCTAGGTGGTTGAGGTAAATTTTGTGTTCACAGAAAAGAAAAAAGAAAAAAGTGCATTTGCCCAGTTTGCTGCATTCTCATGTTCTTAAATCTGTGATATATAGATTTTCAGAAAGGTAATGAGGTCCACAGGAGATTTAAACTGGCATTTGTGCAGTAATACACCTATATGCTTGCACCTTGTGCTGTTTTCTAGGAGCCCTTCTGGGTGTGCTTGGGTACTGAAAAAAGAAGCTTACAAGTACATTCAGGAGATGATGTAAATCTTCACAAATACTTTTATGGGTTTATTTTGTGAATAAATCCCTTAGATTTTGACAGATGATAGCACAGCCATAAATTAGTAGTGCTGTCGAGTCTTTACCCATTGAACGCTTTCTCCTGCCCCACTTATAGGGGGGTAAATGTTGAATTTCTGCTATTGGAGCCTTAGCCAGCTCTGCCAGCAGAATGATTTTACCTAACCGTCTGCCTGCAGTAGGGCTGCTGGGTGACGGCAGTGGTAGCACTCAGATCTATTTAGGGTGGAGCTACCACTACTGTTTTTTCCTTCCCGGGACCCCTATGCAAAACATGCTGGTCCAGGATGGAAATTTTTCCCCCAAAAAAAGAGTCCCGTAGAAATTCTTAGTTTGAAAGAAAAGACTCATCTAAGTGTGAAATTGCAAAGCTTATTGGCTCACTGGTCTTCAATCATATATTCTCTTTCAGTGGTGCTTCTGTCAGGGGCTTGTGTTTGCAGTTCTCCTTAAAAATGGAAGGATCCACCACAACAGTAGTAGAATGGCTGTAGCCCTGAGCAAAATGGAAGATAATAAAGTCACTATATGCTGACTGTTTGCACCAAATACTGAAGATGCAACATAAGAGATTACAACTGAATTAGCAGTCACAGGAAACCTATTAATCGTCTGTAGGGATCTGAAATACATAGTAGATACTGCTGTGGACACTGACCACACATAGTGAGAGGATGAATATTATATGATGGTTAAGTTATTAAATGCATGGAGAAGTGAATACTAGTTGGAGGGCAACGCACTTTATTTTAGGTTCTTCACTAGCAATACTTTAGCAAGATATGGTAGAAGCATCTCATGAATTTGTCAGTTAACTTACTGCTTGGATACACTCTTAGGTTAATTCAAATCAAAGTGCCATAAAAAAACATATTTAGCCAACTGGATGGGCAGAAGGAAACCACCGTTCAGATTGACATTTCCCAGATCCTTATTATTAAGAAAGATTTCATCTTGCACCTAATAATTCTAGTTAAGGAATTCTTGCAAAATAGCTAGGGGAATGCTTCCGTGAAAGCATATATCTGGGGTCTTACAGTTGAATGTAAATATAGATTAAATAAGACCTCAAAAGAAAATAGCCTAAGTTGCAAACTAAACACCATGACTCAGGAACACTTTAAATGTATATCTACTAACGAAGAACATGGCAATCATATCTACTAGCAATTATGTATCATCAAAGGTCAAATCAAAGCAGTGCATCTATCCAGAATATATTGCAGGCTCAAATTACTAATAATATATGATAGAGTGATTACAGCTGTCCGTGATTAATAATATCGGCTCAAATATAGTGCAGAAGAACTTAACCAGATTTTTTCCAGAATATTATGCCGTTTCATATCGAGAAGACCGAGCAACATTTGAAAGATACCTAGACAATTGCAACCTATTGAGTCGCAGGGGCATACCGCAGATCCCTGCAGCCCCTGTGTTGCATGGGGGCCAAATCCTTCATGGTGGCCCCATCCAGCCCGAGGCCAATTCATATTTGTGAGAAAGGGGAAACTCGCTGGCTCCTCATCACATTCTGCAGGGGGGTGCATTTAGTGTGTGTTACACTATTGTCTAGTCTACCAACAGAACAATCAGAACTTTTAACCAATAACATTAATACAGAAAACCCATTTGGTAAAGCGTCAGACCCCAACTTAAACCCAGCTGAGCTACATTTATTTCACCATCATGTCACAAAATTCGGACTAAAATTGGCGATTCATTAAAGTTTCCTGAATCCTGGAAGATGGCGCTTATTGAAGAACACAGGCTCTAATATACCCCTTTGCGTTTTAGTATCAGTTGCAGAAATTGCTTAATTTGTAAAAAAAAAAAAAAAAAAAAAAGAGTAAGTGCCAGGGCTCTTTTAGGGAGGCCACTGCAACCTGTATCACTCATTGCCCCTGCCAGCGCTGATTATGACCGAACCAACACAAGCACTAACCGTCGCACTGCTACAAGTGTGACAATTCAAACTATCAAAGCCACCCAAAGCTATAATAATAATGTGTGCAACAGATATTATTAATTTCTATTATATGTTAATGTATTAAGCACTGTTCTTGTACATATCTCAAAATGTCACAGATAGCGCCACCATGTGGTGGACTGTCAGTAGAGCTGGTGCTGACAATTAAGTGCTGGTGCCAGCACTGGAAACCACTGGCTCAAATTAAGCACTGATTGCCCAAAAAGTCTTTGAGCAAGTCGAATGGTAGGTCCTTTGAGAGGTAATGAAATTTATATTTCCAGGCTATTTATGAGCCAGGTTGAAAATTGCTCTACAACCAGACTACTCCAGTCCTGCTAAATTAAAATTTGTCTCCTAACCTAACGATTCAGTGACGCACAAGGTGACAGTGCCTGCTGTCTTCCACACTTTACAAATGGCTGTTAGATCACAACTAGTGGCAATCCCTCTATCACATGCACCAGAAATCAGATTCATATAATGGCCCGTGCGTGGATTTTAAACTACATGCCAGTCCCCAACAACGAGTGCCACAACCACCCACTCAAATTAAGCACTGGCGTCATATGATGAAGGAGCACACAAACCTCTTTATTTTGTCCAAATGTCAGACCTTTGTATCATACGGCTACTTTTGCTATTGAATTGTAGAATGCCACTAGCCCTGCCAATGCCACGCTTGTCGCTTTAGGGTAAGGTAATTTAAATTAAGCTCCAGCGCTACGGCATGGGTGGGAATTTGTTGTCAAGCAAAGAAGATAAAGAGGCAGCCAAGCGGGATAGCTCTAATTTCCTGCCTTGTTGAGGATGGCTTTGCTCTTTTAAATTAGCTGTCAGACAGTGACACCTAGTGGGAGCCAGCTCCATTGGTCAAAACAGCGGTAAGAACTCTGCTGACACTTGGGTAAGCTTACATAAGAACCAGGCCTCAGAGTGTGGCGGCTTAACACTTGCAGACTGTAGTGCGTGGGTGCAAACTGTAGTAGGTGGACCTGCAAACATTGATGTTTTCAAGTCCAGTTTAAGGAAATGAAAAAGAACTTGCATATCTGAACTTTCCTCCGCCAACAGGTGGAAAATGCCATTGAATAAAAAATACTATATTTTTGCAGGGTTTATGTTTTGCTGGCGAGGCCTTCTTTTATGTGATTTACACTTTCTGCCAGTTCTGACTTTGCAGTCCGATTGATTACCTATTATCTGTGTCAGTTGGGTACATTAAATGCTGGTTTAGAACCTCTTCAGTGCATGAGATTATGTGCCTTATTAGTGTCAATGAATATAAACATGTTTTAAAACAGCCTTATAAATTGCATCCATGTGCAGGAGTTGATATATCTCACACTACAGTCAAAACATTTTGGCCCATCATAGGAATACCAACACAGCTTAGCTGAGCTGCACTTATGTTCAGTGTGTGCAGGGTGGTTCTAGAGACATGAACTCATTAAATGGACAAAATCGCTTGATTACACCCCCATCAAATATCACTCAAAGTGTCACACATAAGGCAATCAAGTGTCAGACATAAACACAATGAAAACACAGACATGTCACACATAAGGAATCTGAAAACTTGACAGCTATGCACCACTACTCATAGTCATCATATTTTCTATGTATTATATATATTATGTTATATTTTACAACCTAGGGAGCATATGTGGCGTAAGGGGCAGATCTTCGTACTTCGAAACTTGGGAACCATTAATTATCGAGTCTCAGCATCGCTCAACAGCCTATGATCCTGTGCCTACAATAATGAGTGTATCCTTGTGTAATGTAACCGGTGCTCATTGTAACGCACTCTAATACCTTTGTTTCGAGTTCCTGCTATATAAAACAAAAAAAACCAAAAGAAATCCTTGTCTTGATAGTCATAAATGAAGATGTGGCAACAGATGGCCACAAGATGGCAGTCAAAGACAAAATAACTGTGTGCTCCTTAACTAATGTATTTTTTACATACTTTCCTTACACGATAGAGCTGGTCCTTGGAGAAATACTGCTGTTCTTTAAAGAAAAACTGCTTAGAATCACAAAATACATGAAATGCTGAGGAGAACGTAACAAAGAAGTTATTACAGTCTGGTAGGTGGTGGAGGGGGCCGGGCTGCTATAACTGGTTTTTTTGCAATTTTATATAGAGTGAGCTCGAAAAAGGCATTGGAGCGCTTTAAATGAGCACCAGTTACATTACGCAAGGATACATTCATTTTTTTGTTTTTTGGGTAGACACAGGAAAAATAAGTGATTTGCCCAGAATCACCGGATGTAGAGTTGATACTGAGAAGCAAACCTGGTTCCCCATCTCCAAATTCTGTAGCTCTGGCTGTTATGCCACATTCTCTCCAACATTAGTGCTGAAATCAGTCACAGACACGAACATTCTTGACTCTGCGGCCATGTCCACCACACTGCTGTATCCAGTCTACCCTAAACGGGGTGGGGGTGGGGGGGGGAGACAAGGATGAGCTAGATGTACCATCCTTGCAGGTGTGGAGTTTTACAAGACTTTTTGATTTGGCAAAGATTATTTATGTAATATTCTTCTTAATTGGGCTTTTCAGCCAGCACGCTTCCTCCATTAGTGTGTGCTATTGCGCGTTTCTTACTTTTCTGTCGTCTGCTATTGCACCTTTACGCAAGGGGCAGTAAGACATCGCACTTCGAACTTTGACTGACTTTACTATGTGTAAAGACATTTTGCTCTTTCTTAAGTAGCACAATCTCCCTTGAGGTAGTCCCTTTCACTGCCAGGTACTATGCCAATGTATGCTTTTTTTCACCTTTTTTTTTATATTGGTGAAGATCCCACAGCTGGCCCCAAAAACGTTTTACAAATATATTGACCAAAAAGAAAAATTCCAAAGTCAAAAGGATGAATTGGATTCCTCAGGACTTGTTTAAGTGCGGTTTATCTAAGCCATTTGATTCATTGATACACAGGAGACGATAAGGTGGGATCATTTAGATTTAAAGATTCAACAGGCATCAATGCATAGCCATTGTGAGGAGTTGGAATTGGGGTAATGTGGTCAAATCAATGAGTGGCATAGATTGGGGGAGGATGGTTAGCATGGATGACCTCTTTGAGGGAGGCAAGGTGAACTTGGGTAAGAAGGTGAGGAGTGCATTTCCATAACAAAGTCAGGACAGAACCAGTGGTTGGACGTCACCTGGATATCTGCCTCAAGTGTGAAGCATTTGACTTTCTCAAAGAACTCAGTCGGTTACCTGGCATTCTTAAACCTGTTATCAGCTGCAGCCCGTGCAGGTAAGAGCAGTGGGGCAGTGGGGCCGCGTGGGGGGGATTTCGACAGACGACAAGTGAAAAATTATTATTTAGTTAATTTTCCCTCATGGTTGTCTGTCGAGTCCCGTTCCCCCCCTCCCCCCCCCAAAAAAACCAGCCCCACTGTCATTACCATGCACAGGCTGCAGCTGCCTGTTATTGACATATAGACAGTGCTCAGCATGGCACTTAATTGGTTTCCGGTGCTTGGCACTGGCACCTAATTGTCAACATCATACTTAGAACAGTCCGCCACATGGTGGCGCTGCTCTTCCGATTTAGAGATGAGCAGAAAAACAGTAGTTGAGGAATACAATATACATTAACATTGCTAATATCTGCCTCCCCAGCCATTCCTTTAGCTTTGGCGACCTGGAATAATCTGAACTGTCACATGTACATGCGAGAGAGATGGTTTGTAGTTGTTTTGGCAGCGATGACAAGGGTGGTGGGTGGTGCCAGCTGCAGTGGCCTCCTGATCAGAGCCCTGGCACTTAATATTTTATAAATTAAGCACTGGATGTAGGTGTCTCGCCTAGGACGAAACCCTGCCACTGTTGATATCTATGGTTGATTATGGAGACTGGAGGTGCCAGGGTGAGCAGAAATCCAGACTTTTTTTGATTAAGGTTGCTAGTGGGTGCCTTTGTAATTAAGCCATGGTTTACCGGAAGCAAAGTATATGCATTCAGAGAAAACCTTAAGCTTTGTGTCTTCAGCTTTTTGATAGTTGGCAATGCCCGAGTCAAAGAGGGTTTGCGATTTGCACAAAACTGTGCACTTCAGGTTTAGGACCAGGGGCTACCTTGATGGTTTTTCTGGCTCAGCGCTTAGCTGAGCGTCTGTTTTATGCACCTGCAGGGCGTAAAGGGAATTCATGTATCCCAATATTTTCTTTGTTAGTGCTTTATTTTCAGATAGTACAGCTCGGAAACGGTGAACATTTGCCTCTTTCTGTTTCTGAGCTGTGGAGTCTGAAAACAAAGCACTAACTCCCAAGAAATATCGGCTTACATGATCACATGTTATGCCCTGCAAGTGCTTAAACAGGAGCTGGGTTCTGCAATGCACTGGAAAAGCCCATCATGATACGGCTCAGTGGCTAAAAGAGAACATGTCACTCATTTTCCAATATTGTATATAATATATTGACATAATCTTGACTAGTTAAAAACATCCATGTAGTTCATAGGTTCCCCTGCGCCACATCATTGTAAGAAACACCAGATCAGGGGCGGCCATAGGCATGTGCAAGCTGTGCACCTGCACAGGGTTACCAAACCCCAGGGGCCACCACGCCAATATATATCCTTAATATAATAGTCCTCTGAGGATGGATACATATTTGCGTGGCGACCCCTGGCAGGGATTTTGCGGCCACCGGCTCTGTTCCACTTCCAAACACCCTGACCCCCCCTTCCCTCCCCCCACCCCCCTTCACTGGCCTCCGCGCTCCGCCCCGACCCCCTCTTCTGGGGCCCCCTACCTACACTCCCTGCCCAGGGCCACCATGAGCCTAGAGCCGCCCCTGACCAGATAAGTGGTTTTCATGACATTGTGATACCATACTTTCACAGCAGTATCAGGGATTTAAGTGTTTAATCTATGCATATTATAGTTTGTCAGATGGAGGGGTCTTTCAAATCATGGCTGTGAAACAGTTAACTAAACTAATGGTGTAGACTATGCACACCTCACTATAGCGTTTTAATCCAAAATCCAAATTGCTAACGATCTGTGTGCAGCGCCTGACTGTGTGTACCTCCCACACTGGTTAAGACAAAATAGGGGCCAGCAGCCAACCGGCCTGCTGGGCACAGGTGCGCACAACTTTAAATGATATACAATCCATAAATCATGAAAACATAACATTCATTTCTTTTCTCTCCAAGATTATTTAATCATTATTACGTAAAATTTCAACCATGAAAATCTTCTATGATTTGAAATACCAATACATACAAATTACTGTATTGTTAGTGTTGTGGCAATGAAATCAAAGAATTCACAAGCAATATCATTACAAGATGATCAAGAACAAATGACCTTTTGTACATACATACAGTAATTTGTATGTATTCGTATTTCAAAAGCATAGCATGCTTGCTTGAGTTGGGGGCAGCTCTTGTGCCTGCCCCCAACTCTGCACTAACCCACAAACTCGGCAGTCAAGGGAAGAAAACAATAAGAAAACCTGGTTTATGATAGTTTATTTTTCGCATTTAATGCTGCCGGTGGGGTGGGGGGATACTCCTTCACGACAGCGGAGGAGCCGCCACTGCACAAATGGAATGGAACGTGGGATTAAACGATTGCAAGGCCTTTCTTGCCATCCAGAATTGCTTAACCCCACATTTTCTTCCTATAGAAAAAAACACTACTTGAGGTTCACTTTCAAAGAAAATGAGGGTATCGCAGTTGTAGATTGTCAATCTTCCCAAAATTATTTTGCTACTTTTAACACTTTACATTAAGTAATGAATCAAGGTGAAACACTGCTGAGGTGTTTCATGTTTGTATGTGCTTTATCAAAGGTTTTGTTTTCTGAAAAATACCTTATTTGCTTGAAACAACGCATACATTTTTGTAGTTTGCATGTGGAAGATGAATATTGATTTCCCTACCCAAGTCAAACATTTCCGTCCAAAACCATTTCCATGGAAATATACTTCACTTATATCTCACCCACTCTTGAAATCCTCAAGAAATTGCACGCCACTGGAATAGTGACCAGCAAAAGACTTGAAGCAGTTTGTGATTATGTCTCAACTCAAAAGAACATCCCTGCACCTTGCCATTATGACAAATCCGGCACAATCACCAGCCTTCACTGGATTAACAGAAATCCTTGAAAAGATGGATAGAAACTTGGGTCTAGGTATTCCTGAGAGCTCAGCACATCCTTTATAGCTGTCAGTCTGCAGTCTATCACACAATCAGCATTGCATCTGTTCTCATTACTGTATGCGACCGTGTGCTTATGAAGGATGATGATCCTCCTCCTTCCCCCATCCCGCGCATCCTCAGTGATGCGAGACCCCCATTTAATGCGGCCACTTGCATTATTCTTGTGAATTGTCTAGAGGCCTCTGCATTGAACTGCAGCCCCACTTTTGATTTACTTCATTTACTTTTTAGCAACACATAAAACTCAGTATATTTCATTAGAAACCAGTCCTGTGTCGCATCCTTTACAGTTCCTTCATCTACTCTTTCATATTTAACATTTGCATTGTCCCATCCACACCCATTCAGAAGCTCATACATCTACTGATATGTAGGTATAACCCATGCTGGGGTGCAGCTTCATTTGATGTAGCTGGTGCAGTGACACTGGGACCCATGGGCATAGAGGTCCACTGAACCATGATTATTGTTGTATCTCACAGTTTAAACATCGGCCAGGGCCCCATTTCTTTCCTTACACTGAAGCGCAGGACCCACTGGCTATGTCACTGCAACTATGTCTCCCTAGAGGTAGATCTCCAAAGACCATTCCACAACTATGCTTACATATGGGAAGCCGCAGAATACTATTGACAATAATAATAATAATAATAATAATGATAATAAACCACATTTGTAAAGCGCAAACAATCACCCGTTAGGGTCTCCAGGCGCTGGGGGCTGTTGGGAAGATTAAGCAAGCTATTGCCCAGAGTCACATGGTGCTGGGCTAATCTGCAGCCGGCGCCGGGGATTGAACCGTGTTCCCCAGATTCCAGCATCAGTCGCCCTGGCCGTGGCGCCACACCTCTCCCTAAGAGTAACCTGAAATTGAGCATCTTAAAACATGTAAATATTAGCCACTAGTTTCCATCCCTTCTCATGACACTTATATTTTAAAGACTGAGTACCATTTCGGCCAAAGACCTGGATGATTTCTACAGAAGCGTCTCATCATGTCCGCACCAATATACTCCTTATTTTTTATTTATTTTATTTTGAAAGTTTTATATAGCGCGAACAAGATCTTTGCAGATATCAGAGCGCTTTACAGACGAAAGGAACAGCGGGTGAGTAAATAACAATAGGGGTGGGAAGGTACATGTAGTCAGCCAGATACATCAATAATGAAACAAGTACAAATAATTGATAGCGTAAACACTCAGGCAGGTCAATAACACGAGTCATACAAAAATGCAGAAAAGATCAGTAGAACTGAATGGTACAGCGTCTGTAAAATCATCCCCAGTAATAATTCAAGTGTATTTAGCCATGAGGATAGCTTTTACTTCTTTCTTAAAAAGTATGGTAAAGGAGATGAGCATGATTTCAGGGGGGAGTGAGTTCCAGATCCTGGGTGCCATTCCTGAGAAGGAGCGTTTATACGTTTTTTCCTTGCGGAATCTTTGAGGCTTTAGCAGGAGATTGTTTGTGCCTCTAGTGTTTCTAGAGCCTCCGGAAATCGTCAGCTTCTGGGCGAGATATCCGGGTGAGCTCAGGTAGACAGCTTTGTGCGTGATGCAGGCGATTTTCAGATGTATTCTGGCTTCAAAAGGCAGCCAGTTCAGGGCTCTCAGGTCAGGAGAAATGTGTGAGTGTTTTTTTGATCCGGTGATGAGTCTCGCTGCGGCGTTTAGAGAAGCTCTTATGGGTGCCGTGGTAGTTAGGGGGAGACCGCAAAGGGCGATGCTGCCGTAATCTATTCGAGGGATGACTAGAGCTTGTACCGCAGTTTGGAGATCTTTGGCTGGAAGGAAGGGTTTGAGTTTCCTTAAGGTATTAATCTGGTAGTTCGCCCCCTTAGTTGCTTTGTTGATGTGTTCCTGCATGTTGAGGTTGGTGTCAAGTGTTATACCTAGAGATTTTGCTGAGTCCACGATGGTGGGATGAACATTGAGTGCGGTTAGGTGTTTAAGCCAGATTTGAGTGGTAGTGATCTTCGCAGGAGGTGAGATCAAGAGGAACTCTGTTTTAAGAGCATTGAGTTTGAGATGATTAGCGGCCAGCCATGATTGGGTGCTTCTGATCGTTGAATTCAAGAGCATAATGTCTTTGGGTGATTGTAATTTGAGATAAAGTTGGGTGTCATCGGCGTACATGTGGAATCGAACATTGGATGCTTGTAGCAAGGTGGTGAGAGGTTCCATCACTAGGTTAAACAAAGTTGGGGATAGGGAGGATCCTTGTGGGACGCCTAGCGATACCGGTATTGGAGAAGACATCAAGTTGTTACTCTTGAATTTCTGCGTTCTGTTGTGTAGAAAGGACGTGAACCACTTGAGCACAGTTCCAGATATACCCATTCTTGTGTTTAAGAGCTCGAGTAAGTTCTCATGTTTGACGGTGTCAAATGCAGAAGAGAGATCAAGAAGGATAAGGAGGCAGGTATCGTTTTGATCCAGGATTTGGAGGGCGTCGTCAATTATGTGAGTCATAGCAGTTTCTGTACTGTGGTCCGCTCTGAAGCCTGATTGATGAGGATTGAGTAGATCAAACTGATTAATGTGTCTAGTCAATTGAGTTTGTGCGCATTTTTCCAGCAATTTGGCAAGAGTCGGTATGTTGGTAATGGGACGGTAATTATTTAGATCAGAGGGGTCGGCTGTAGGTTTCTTTAGTAGAGGTGTGACTTGTCCAACTTTGAGGGAGTCAGGGATGGTCCCTTGTTGAAGTGAGCTGTTGATAATTTTAGTCCAGAGTGGGAGGAGCGACGGGGTAAGGTCTTTGACAGCGTTGGCAGGAAGGGGGTCCGTGAGGTGGTTGGCTGGTTTCACAGTGCTGAGCAGTCTACCAATTTCTTCTTCCGAGTAGGTGGCAAAGGATGACCATGTAGCATTGTTTTTTGGTTCAGCGGGTGCTGTGCAGAGGGGTTTGGGGTAGAGGCTTACGTCAATGAGGAGATCGTTCTTTATGTTGTCTGTTTTTTGGATAAAGAAAGAAGCGAAGTCTTCGCAGGAGGGTGCTTCGCCCAGAGTGCTGAGTGGTTGGGGTTGTTCCTTGGATTGTGTTCTGATTAGCTCAAACAGCTTTCTCGGACGATTTTTGGCTTGGTCGAGCTGACGGCTGAAGAAATCTGATTTTGAGCGTTTTATTTTCCTGAAGTAGGCATTTCTCTTATTCTTCAGCGTTTTTAAGTGCATTGCGGAGGGAGCTGATCTCAAAGTGCGCTCTGCCATTCGCATGGCCCGTCTATCGTCATTGAGACTCCCGTCGTACCAAGGATTGGACATTTTTGTGGATGCTCTTTTTAGCTGCATAGGTGCAGCTTTGTTAACTATGGAGGTCATAGCGTTGAGATAGTGATCCGTCAAGGATTGGACATCCGTAACGCCAGTGGGAGGAAGTAATATATTGCAGCTGTTGGGGGGTAGAGAGTTTGGGTTGAGTTTTTTCAGGTCTCTTTTCCAGACTTTGGGCTTGAAGGATTGAACCGGGTTAAATTTGACTTTTTCGTTGATGAAGAACGTGACAATGTGATGATCTGACCAGTCACAGGGTTGGATAGATTCGAGTTGGATAGAGTCCTCTTTGGAGATGATAAGGTCGATGATAGAGCCTTTCTCGTGGGTCGGGCTGTTGCATATATGGGTGAGGTCAAGGGCGTCGAGGAAGTTTTTAAGACTATTTACCACCGCGTCATTATGATCGTTCCAGTGAAGGTTGAAGTCACCAAGGTATATTTGTGTGAGTGGTCGCCCTGAATTGGTTGTGATCAAATCCATGATTTGTTGCGAGAAGGTAAAGTTGTCCTCTGGTGGTGGTAGATGCCGTGAAGAGAGCATATTGGTTTGCCCTCACTGATAATATCGAGGCAAATGTATTCACAGGAGGTTGGGGAGGGTAGGGAGGGAGAGGTTACTTTCAAGACAGAGAGGTTACTCCTGTGTATACATGCGATTCCCCCACCTTTTTGACCAACCCTGTCTAGTCTGGTGATGTGGTAGTTGGGGGGAACCAGTATGTCCAATATGGGTGTAGAAGATTCAGTTAGCCAGGTTTCAGTCATGATGATTAGGTCAAGGTCCAGTGATAAGATGAGATCAGCGATTGCAGAGGAGTGCCTAGAGGCCGATCTGCAGTTGAGGAGGGTGCATTTGAGACGGGGTGTGTCGAGGGTGGAAGGGGGTTCTAGAGAGAGGGGGACTTTTCTCAGGTTACTAAGGATAGAAATTCTGTTGTTTTGCGTGGGGGGTCTAAGGGGATTTGGATGAATCGTTGGAATGGCGCGGAGTGTGGAGGGTATGTTGTTAAGGGGAGCTGGGTCGTAGGAGCGGAGGAGGGTAACTGTGTCGAGGTCCGAAAGTGTGTTGCAGGAGCGATGGGGACGGTTTTCCCGATTGCGAACAGGGATTGAGGTCCAGTGCGAGGGGCGTTGAGTGCGCGAGTCAGCCGACCAAGTGGAGGTCCTGTTAGGAAGGGTGGTGCTGGTGAAGGCAGGTGCGGGGTGTCTGGGATGTGTGCAGAGTAATTGTTTGATGATGTGAATGTCTTGTTTGAGCTTGAGGAGGGTGGTGGGTGAGGAGTGACTGGAATGCGTGCAGAGTAGTTGTTTGATGATGTGAATGTCTTCTTTGAGCTGGAGGAGGGAGGCCATAACGTAGTCTAGTGTGGGATTTGTGTTGGTGGTGGGTATTGGAAGGTTGTGGGAGGATGACATAGTATGGAGGAGGGTATTGGTGGTAGGTGGAGAGTGCATGGTGGAGGATGGGCGTGTGTTAGTGGTGATGGGGGCGCGTGTAGGGTAATGGGGGGTGATGATGGGAGGGGAAGTGTGATTGTATGTGGTTCTTTTTTGTGGAGTCGGAGTTGAATTGATAGAGGCGTGCTCATTGTGGTTGGGGGGAGAGGGGTGGGGTTTGTCTGTGTGCGTGTCGGTCTGGTGCTGAACTCGGTTGGGCGGATTGTGGGTGGGAGCTGTGGTGTCATGGGTGAAAAGAATGGGAATGTGGGCTGGTGAAAGGGGGGAGGGGGTACGGTTGGTGTATGTGGGTGACATAACTGCGTCTGTGATTGAGGGGTGTGAGGTATCAGCCGTAGGTGGGTGTATGACTAAGGTGCCGGTGGTAGAGGAGAGGTGCGTGTTCATTTGGGGCTGAGGTAGGTTAGAGGCGTTGTGGTTGGGGGGCTGTGTTGTCAGGGGAGAGAGGAATGGGAGTGGTATGAATGGAGATCAGGGTGTTGGTGGGACGGGAGGGGGTGCGGCTGGTGTATGTCGGGGAGAGATCTAAGTCTGTGATTGAGGAGTGTGAAGTGGTTGCAGTAGGTGGGTGGATGACGACGGTGCCGGTGGTGGAGGAGAGGTGCGTGTCGTTTAGGGACTGAGTTGGGTTAGCATCGTTATGGTTGGGGGCTGTGAGGTCAAGGGTGATCGGACTGAGTGGGGTCCGCGGATTGGAGAGGTGCTGTACGAAAGTGGGGAACAGGTTGTCTAGTAGTTCCAGGTTCCTGTCTGTGGATTGGATTAGGACAATCCCGTTGTTATAGATAGTGATGGAGGTTCTGCCTGGGAAGAGTTGGGATGGTGTGATGGAGAGTGTTTGGCCATGAGTGGATTTCCTGGAATTGGATATGGTGAGTAAAGAGAGGAACGTTTTTCTCCATTGAGCACTGCGTGCGGTGTGGAAGATGATATCAGTGTTTACGGCACCATTGACGGGTGAGTAGTAGGTGTCTGCAAAGGGTATTTCAGGGTGGGAACTCAGTAAGTTGTGTTTAAAGCGTTTAGCTACTTTTTTGGTGAGTGCGGGTGGGTAGTTGATTCTGTATGTGTGCTTGCCGATGAGCTCCATGTTGGGGTGATGGAGTCGGTAGGTGTGGGAGGGTGCCCAGTAATCGCCGGTTGCATGGAATGAAAGTGACACTAGTGGGCAGCCAAAGTGTATGCTGTATAAGTCAATGCAAACAGGGATAAGATCTGTAGTGGGTGCGGGTTGCACAGATGTAGGGTGCACAATAAGGATATACGGGAGCAGAATACAAACACAAACACTAATACCCAATTGCATATAACAACAGTGACATTAAAGAGCAGCCAGAGTATATGAGGTAGTAATTGGTGCATAAAGGAATGAAACTTGAAATGGGAGCAGGTTACATAAGTGTAGCAGGTCAATATGAGCAATTATTCGGTGCATTACAGTGAAGTCGTAGTGGGTTACAAACATGTACAGCATAAAATATGTACAGCATAAAATATAGGTAAAATACTGATGATATGCTGGACTGAAATACCAATGCAGATAGTAGAATGCCTGAATCCAAAGTGACAATAGTGAAAAGTCAAAAATGGGTGTTTCAAAATACATGAGGTACATGAATCAGTAGCAAGATAGAGTTGCAACAAAAGTTATATGCTATATAACAATAGTGAGTAATCAAGAATAAATGAGGTATATGAATCAGTAGCAAAATACACTTGCAACCAAAAATTATATGAGACCTAAAGTGACACTAGTGAGCAACCAAAATATATGAGGTAGCAATTGGTGCATAGAGGTGAAGAAAAAGTGGGATGTGCAGTATACCATTAGGAATATAGACATATAATACCACCGTAAAAGGCCGACACCCTATCATAATAATATTGCGTGAAAACATATGATGCAAATATATGAGGCACTGCTTCACTAGTGATCCCTGCTCAACCAGCGCAACAGCCCACGTCTCCGCCGCGGAGGTATGGGCAGTTTAATGAGGATGACTAGTCTAAGATGGCCACCAAAGTTGAGGACTAGTCTAAGATGGCCGCCAAAATGGAATATAGGGAGACAAGAGTAGTACGAGTAAGAGTAGTACGGTTCCTTGTTCCTTGAACAAGGAACCATATTTCTATTTATATAACTAAGAAACTGACTTCTTTACTGTAAGAAATGGGGTTATTAGTTGAGAGGGTTGCAAGCCCCACTCAAATAATAAACACAATCCTTGTCTGGATGAACCACAAAAGGTTCTGGTAGCTTGGCACAAATCAGTCGGACTTAACTTAGAGGTAATGTGTAAAGTGTTTATGCAGTACCGAATGAGTACTAAGGTGAAAACACAACACAAGAAAATCCCCAAACAAACTAGACAAATATAGTCAATTTAAATAAATAAAATGACAAAAATCCAATGAGCGGAAGCAGAGATATGAGTTTTTAAAGTGAAAATTGAGCCAAAAAGCACAAAGAGCTACTTGCAGTTTTCTGGGAGCAAGTCAAGTGTTCTGGACAGGTGCTGCTGTTACAAGAAGAGCCGGTCGTTACTGGAGCTTCACATTGGTGGTCGACACAAACAGGCACTGTCGGCACAAAGTGCAGGTCTCACTGGAGCCTTCTGTTGGCAATTGTTACAGACAGTCGCTGTCGGCGCGAAGAGCACGTCCCACTGGAGCTTCATGTTGGTGGCTATTCTCAGCATGAAGGGGTTGCAAGGAGCCCATAACTTCTGTATCTTCACCTTTTGTTTGTGAGGATCACACTCTGATGCCAGCCAAGGGTCAAGAACCTGGAGGACAACTCTCAGGGATCATCACGCACTCCAGCAGAGGCCTGCAGCAGGGCTCAGCTAGGTCCAGCTGGTGCTGGTCAGTTAAACAGTTGAAGGGAGACCTTTGAAAGCTTGTGGTGTCCCTGTAGCTCAACCAGGTAGTTATCAAACTGGCCCTTGGAATTCCTTCTGAAGAGCTGGGTTAATGGCAAGCTGGTCCAATCTTCCTTCTTACGGCCGCAGGCCAGTCCTTCTTTGGAATCTTTCACAGTTTCAGGAGTGTTCTCATGAGAGATTCAGAAGGTGCAACTTTTACTGCTGGTGCCAGCCTTTGAGTGGAGAATTCCTTGACTACCACCAAAACTGGTGTAGGTCAGTTCCCCTTGCCCTGGTCCTGGATCCAAACTGACAAATGCAAGGTCAGGCCTGGTCTCAGGCTACTTTGTGTGTGCTGCAGACAGGCTAATTGGAAGTGTAATCATGGCAGGGCACAATTCCCACCCTCCCCCACCACACTTTCCTGTCAGGAAGGCCATCTCTCTTCACACCTAGGCATCTTTTGTCTCTGTCTGGAATCAATACACACAACACCACAATCAAGCCATTCATGGTCTTTTGACCCTGGACACAGACCGAAAAGGCACTTTTGGTTTAGGAATGAAAAATACCACTTAATAAAAGTACCATTTTCAGAATAGTAACTTAAAATCGGACTTTACCATTACAGAGGATTTTCAATTACCATTCATTTGAGTGGAAAACAGCATTTGTGAACAGTGAAAACGGCTTTGAGTTTCTTTCAGGACTTGTAAAACATAAATACACGTGCCCTATGTTTTAATAACCAAGCACCCTGCCCTATTAGTTTTAGAGCCCACCTTAGGGGTGACCTGTAATTATTAAAAAGGAGGCAAAAGTTTAATTTTGCTGGGTAGAAATGACAGTTAAAAATTGCTCTATAGGCTGCAATGGCAGGCCTGAGACATGTTTAAAAGGCTACTTTAGTTGGTGGCACAAAGAGTGCTGCAGGACCAGTAGTAGAACACAATGTACAGGCCCTGGGTACAGGAAGTACCATTTACTAGGGACGTAAAAGTAAAGTCAATGTACCAATCAGGTGGAGGCCAGTTTTATCAATCTTTATGGAGAGGGTACAAGCACTTTACCATTGTTTAGCAGGGAAAAAGTGCACAGGAGTTGGGCAGACATTGTGAGTTTGAGGTGAAGGTGGTGAAGTTAAGAAACGCCTCTTCACCTTGGTAGAAGTATATGAAAGGCCTACTAGGAGCATCGGGCTAAGGGCCATATGTATCAAAAAGAGTTTTGCGATCCTCAAATTGCGATTTTGAGCGAATCGCAATTAGAGCATCCCAAAATGCAATGTATGGAGGATTCGCTAAAAATGTTGCGAATCCTACATATTCCTTAATTGTTAATCGCAAATTGAGAATCGCAAATAAGGAATACCTTCCCATTCATTCCTATGGGCTTGTAGGCCCCTAGGAATGAATGGGAAGACATTCTCAATTTGCGATTACCAATCGCAAATTGAGAATGCAATTTCAAGGTTGCAAGGGTGCCAAAAGGACACCCTGTTGCACCCTTGAAATATGCATGTGTGCACATTTCACGCGCATGTATGTGCACAAATGGCACTTTGAAAAAAGCAAAAAAGTGCTTTTTTTCTAGAAAATCGCAGATTACCACCAACTTCAAGTTGGTGGTAATTTGTGATTCCTTAAGGCTAAATAGCAAATTTCTGGTGCTTCCAGAATTGCATTTAAGGAATCGCAATTTGCAATTCCTTGATTGCATTAGTAGAATAGAGTATCTCAAATTTTGCGATTCTCTATTTTGCGATTGCATCTTGGGATTTGACGTCCCAAAAGGCTTTTTCCCATTCACAAATGGGCAGATTCTGAGAATCGGCCCATTTGCGAACGGGAAAAAGGCTTGATACATATGGCCCTAGATTCCGTCATACAAGAGTCCTGGCTCAATGAACTGTGAGTGCAGGGCAAATCTTACACTTGTAAAATAAGTTTAAGAATGCTTTATTTGAGAAATCACTTGTTGGCAGTTACACACTCAGTGGATTAATTCTGCTTTGCTACTTTTAGTTAAAGAAATGATAAATTCATGCATTCTTCCTGCATCATTATTTGCTGAATTATTACATATAAATGGGGACTACTAACACGAGTGCAGTGTCAGATATAGTGGTAGTTGATACTGTAACTGCAATATCCACCACTTCCCCATTACACCTACTTCTGCAAGCTCCAAAGTCTTACTCGAGATCGCCATTCTTCCAGGAATGCCTAGGAAATTATATTGCTGTTTATTAATATAATTTACTATTCTGAAACCCCTACTAATGCTATTTGTTTTCAGTAGAATTCATATGCTCTCTGTCGTTCCATTGTAATGAGTTAATCTACTCGAGCAATTTGTTTTAATTTATTGTCCATTGTCAAGCACACCACCACAGACAGCATTTTAAAAGTGATTAAGCCAATATCATATTGAAAGGATTGTGAGACGGATTAATTGCAGCGGCCAATGTGTATCGTGACTGCTGTATGCTCCATCTGAGATCAGTCCTGATCTCATTTCATCATGACTGAAGCAGCGTCACCCCACTGCTCTAAGAGCAGTGCAAAGGAAAAATAAAATGATAATAACGGAATGTTAGCATTTTATTTTTAGTCTGGCTACAAGCTCCATGTTAGGAGAGTGTGGGGTTGGGATAGAGTAATGTTAGAGGGTGGAGGAGTGGTTGCTGCAATATAAATGCGCATGATGGATTGGCAAGCTTTCTTAGGCCGGCCAAATCCTCATACGCAATTAGCATGTTCTCCCCCAGCTGTGATGCACAGCCAGGGTGGAGAACATGCACAGCCTACCACTTCCTGTCGGAGCACTGAACCACGACACTCAGACCAATCATGAAGCTGCTGTCATTATGACAGCAGCGTTGTGATCGGCTAGAGAAGTCTGGGAGCCTTGGTGCTTCCAGGCAGGATACAGCCAGGCTGGAGGAGAGGGGGCGGCTGGCGACCCACATGTACTTATTTTTTATTTTTTTCTAACCCCCTCCCCCGTTTCCCGCCACCGTCCCCTACAAGCTGCCACAGGACTGAAGTAAACCACTGAGTGAAGATTACTAATGCTGTTAAGCCCACTCTTGAAATGCACTTCACCATACTGCACTCTATAGGCCCTTCCATTTCCCATTCTTGCATCACCTAACCACATCTCAATCAGATTTTTACCTCGGTTTCTCGTTCTAAGATCCTCAACACAGAGGCATTTTAAGTCGAATGGGACCAGTAATAGCAGAGTGGTTACACCGCAGATCTCTTCACCTTCACCCGGGATTTCGGCTGCTATAAGCAGCCTAGACCTCTGAGCGAAAGGCTGGACGATTTACTGAGGGAATTGAACCCAGAATTACTGATTCCCCTCTTAATTCCTCATTTCTTAGCCGGTCCACAGGGTACAACTCTTAATAAGCTGAATTGATCTCACCCCTCATCAGTAACAGTGGTGGGGGGACGACTCATAATGAGAATCTAAGAAACATTCTAGAATTCAGGATTCAAAATGATATATTATTGGTAATAATATATGTCGCGTTGCATTTCATGAGTTGTAGCAATTGAGCAAATTGGGTAATTTTGTTTCTTCAGGGATTTGCATAACAAAACCTAGATTCCAACTAAACTCTAAATAATGGATCGGATACATATAGGGTCCACATGCCGGCGAGGAGCATGCAGAGGATGGTTGAGGGTTGTGAAAGGTGCAGAATAAGGAGTCCATGGGTAGAGTCGGATGTAAATGCGGGAAAAAGGGCAGGGTTTTCTTCATCTCCTGTGGCCCCTCTGCATGTTGATTATCTGCCAGGTAATCTGCCACTGATCACTAGGTTACACAAAAAAATGTTGTTGGTGTGGGATAACTTCCTGTTTCTGTATTGAGAAATGTTCCTAAGCAATTGAAGCAAGCGTCAGTGGTCTAACATATGTAGGCCGAGCTGTGAATATAAGCACTGAAACTTACTGTATCTGGAACATCAGGCCACCTGTCTGCGAGACAAGCTGTGTCACCAAGGTTACAGAGGAAAAAAATAGGTCTCGGGATTATGATAAAATAGATTGCTTTCCTCCATATGCTGTGATCGTTACAGCTGCAGTAAGACTCATGCGTCCTTATCTGTACACCTACACTTCTGATTAAATGGACCCTGACTTATATTAGGGATGCTTATTTCTTCATGAAATGTTTTATGTTTTAAGCTCACCTATAATTGAAATAAAGCCCCTTCCCAGTTACTTTGAAAAAGATAATATTTACTTCTAGTGGCTCATTCACAACATTTGTGTGCATCTTAGTTCAACTCGTGCGTCCAAAAATGACATCTGTTTAAAATGAGCTCTGTTAATGGCCCCAAAAACAAATGTATTCCTCAAAATAACATATGCTCATAATTTTATCCCATTCAACTAATCTTTCCTAAGTGTGAGCACTTTATAGAGATTGTGTGTGTGAAACAATTCAGGTAAACACATAGGTGCTATTCATAAAGGTAAATTTTAGTTTATGACTATTTAGTATTTTGTTTTATATTTATAAGAGTTCTTCAAAAGATTTCTGACAGGCGTATTTGTGGTGAAATCATCTGCAGTAGTAAATCCCACTCAAAGGGCAGGAAGAGGGCATTCCAAGAGGTGGTTTACCTTGGAAGTTTGGGAACTTTCACAAACTTGTTGTGGGCATTCAAACTCCTCTCTGACACCTTCCCAACCTGAAAATAGGTAGAAATGTACTCCAGTCAAAGCCAGAGGAGTTCTTCTTGCAGAAAAGAAGGTGGAAGGGATCGCCCCAGACTTGTTGGGGGTGTAGGAAAAGTACTTTCTTAAACTGCGGGAAAAAAATTCCAAACAGAGAAAAGCAAGCATTGGCAGAGCTAATAGGTCTTGCAATCTGAGAGCTATGGCGTTGTCAGTGTCTTTTAACAATGTTGAATATTAGCACGTCTGCTGTTCAGCATGGCTGAAATTGAAGAAAAAAAGTATGAAGCCTTCGCCTTCGTGAAACCGAACTAACTAGTGGAGTCAAAAACGAAATCACAATTTACTTATGTATGAGAGACGAACCATGAGCTGCAAATGTGACAGCAACATTAATTTCTTTGCCCAATCACCACCAACAGAGCCAGGGAAATGTATGGGGTGTTCTAGACAACACAGGTGGAGATGGCAGGAAATAAACAGGCAATAGCAAAGGCATGCAAAGCTGTCACCAAGACTCAGAAGCACCATTAACATGCCTACAAAAGGGAATTCAAACTAATTACTTGTAGACGCCACAAAACTGCTTCCCAGCTTAATCCTCAATAGGGGCGAGCTCACACTTGTGACCCAAAATAAGGTACATCAAGGTTAAATAAGAACGTCTTCATCCTTTCCCCCCAATTTCAACACACTGTTCTGGAGCACCATCTGAATGCTCATTTCTGATTTTAATGTTTTGCATGGGAATGTGAAGAAAAAAGTCCATCGAAATTAATACATGCATGGCTTAGAAATGGTACTTGGGGTGGCAGCACTTCACGTTACAGACCCTGTGTGACTGTAACATCAGTCCACCAACATATCTCAGTAATCACACCGACACAGCTGAACAGCTCATCTTGAACACTGATCTCTGGAGCTTGTCAGTATACTTGACTGTGATGTCTGCTACCGGATGGCACAAGCATTTATGAAATTAAGCCTGATCAATGCTGTCTCGAGTAACCAGAATTAGGCTTCATGGGACAGCCTATAAACACACAGACATTTGGGTGTCAAAAGTTGGCAATTATGACCATCTGCAGGCTAATGAATATGGTACAATAAATAGAAAGATAAGTAGGGAAGGGCTACTCTTTCACATCACTGCATCGATGTAAACTTGTCCCCTCCCCACACACCTTGAGGTCCACACTCCTACAGCCATGCCTGCATGGACCTGTCCACAATAAAGCGGAAAGAACTGAGCACAATGAAGCCCCACAAATGGTAGTATGGGCACAACACTATTACTACCAATGACCCCTGTTCTCCTGTGTCAAAAATGCCCAAAACATTTCCTTGTGAACTGATTCCCGAAACTAACACACAATGCATTAGCCACCCAAAAACAAGTGCATGAACACTCAAGAATGACCCAGCTGAACAAGGGGGTAAGCACAAAAGGTCTCTGGACAGAACGAAATACAATATGTATGAAATATGTACTGCAAAGGAGGTGTGGCACCACACACCAAAGCACAACAATCATATGAATGCCAATTAGAGTGACACCAATAAAAAAACAGAAGAGGCTGTGTGAAGTTAGTATGTGGTAGCTAAGGTACTGGGATGTTTTTGAATGGCATGTGTGGTGCATGTCCAATAGAAAGCCTCCATGAATATGGAGGTGGCACAAATGCAGTGCAGTAATCTGGTCTTTTATAGATTATCATGAGACATGTTCCTAGGGCCATGCCCACATATTAGTAGAAGCGAAGAGATAGGTACACATTTATTTGCAGAGATCTGCACATACAAGCACAACTACACACATAAAGGAGACCTACTTTGGCTTACTGCAGTTGGATGAAGCTCAGTTGGTGCATAAAGGGGTTCCTGACAGGGTGTGCCAGCTCCTGGTCAATGCGACCCCCCCAGGCCCAACAAGCACTTCTGGGTCTGGGTCAGCCTCCTGCAAGACGATGGCGAGGAGATTCCTCGAACAGGATGTTCAATTTAAACATGAAATTCGATCAGGACACGATTTGCAGGTCTGTTTACAGAAAGCGGTCGGACTAGACGAAGATGAGGAGATTCCTCAAACAGATATTCAACTGAAACTAGAAACAAGATAAGAACATGAAACAGCATGGCGCCACCCTCTGAGCGAGTGAAAAAATGACCGCCCCTGAGGTGGACTCTTAAAGAAAGAAAAATAAGTTCCTGAAATAGTCATAAAATTTTAGCAGTGGAGGGATAGTGCTATTGGTCCATGCTCTTTGGGAGGGGTAAACACAGGCATGCCATGGACAAATGGAGAGAAAGAATGGAAGAGATATGATGGAGCAAGCAAATGGGAAGCCTATAGGCGGACTGGATTCCACAAAGTATATACAAAATGCCTCTTCAATACAGTACATGCACTGTCTAGCCGAGACCTAAAAATGTGCATTTGAACAGGAGGCTCCATTCTACCTTTTCTGAATCATCCACAATGAAGAACAACAATATGAGCTTTTGGGAGAACTCGTGTTACATTCCCTCAAGCACATCTGGAAACCTACACATATTTGTGAATAGCAATAAAAGGTTAAGATACATCCAGGTGGAGATGTACACCTCTGCCACATTTAAAACAAATTTTTTAGTAGAGTATGCACCAATATTCTGCCACAAAAACAATGAAGAACACGAAAAAGGTACCCTGGTCTCTTATATCTTGGAGTAAATTTAGCAGTAGTAAGGCATATCTGTTTTAGTTGAGAATTTGCAGTTAAATATTTACAGAGAAAATAAAAAATAGTTTCATAGGTTAAAATGTAATTTGATAACAAGAACTGGCAAAGCCAATAGGTGTAGCTTTCTTTTTATTACTGGTCCCAAAAACACAATTGCTCAATGGCTCTTACAGACATACCCATATCACACTTGTCTGTCTTACACACACACACACACACACACACACACACACAGTATTGTAGCCATTGGCCTTTTTGAGCATACAGAGCATCCAAAACATCCACATATTCTAAAAAAAAAAGAAGCAATAAATCACGTACTAAAATGTCTTTGTGCCAGCAAAGTAAATACAGCAGCACTAGCTTTATTTGTCATGTCACATTTTCAGTCAAAATGACTAATTGAAGCCTCATCACCCAAACCTATTGGGAATAAAAATGAGACATAGAGACCCTCCACTTAATGCTTTGATGGACAGCCCATCCAAGCATGGACAGTCCATGGAAAACATGAAAGCCAGCGACTGCAGGGGTCTGACTGAAAGCCCACTCTTTCGCTCTGTACTTCTAGTTATACTTTTTGAGGATTTGATAACATGAGGTCGTCTAGATGGCTGAAGATTTCAGTAGATGTAATGCATGTGAATAATAACTATACAGCACTGCTTACACGTTATACTTTAATTATCTAAAGCAATTACAAAGACAGTGTTATTTGAATTCATATCCCAAGGGCTCCCGCAGCATAACTTACAGTTTATGAAGGTGAAAAAGGAAAACCTTTAACACCTTACTGTGATATCTTGCACATTCCTTTACCTTTCCTGTATACATGATGTTCTTCTTCTGTACAGCATCCCTGGCAGAGTGCGGAGGATGTACCTAGATGGAGATGAGTGAGGAGTAGTCAAGCCATTATCACTGTGTGATGATATTTCTAGTCCTCGAACATAGCTAGGGAGCAGCTGAATTATGTCCTAAATACTGGCAGGCAATGGGAAGCCGTGTTTAAAAAGAAAAACCTATTTTTTGACAAATGGGAAGCTGTATGGGACTCACATGCCAATGAACTGTATAGGATTAAATGGAAAGAAAATGGAAGAAGAGCAACAGCCAGCATGAGAGAAGTATCTTAATAAAGGCCGTACGTGGGTACAGGTTATGCCTCTCCACATGCATATCCCCCCCCCCTTTTTCACTGAATCCCCACACCCTTGGAGCATGGTAAGGACCACAACAACCACAAACTTTTCTCTTTGAATATTCATCTTCTTTGGTGCATTGCACGTGCCAGGGAAGTTTTAATTTTCATTTTGCCATCAGTTGATGAAAACTAACTGAGTACATTCTGAAGCAGGGAGAATGAATGGAGGTGCATGGAATGCGAAAGTGCTCCTTGTGAATAACCCCGGGAGGAGATCTCCATTCCACCCGCGGAGTGTGCAGAGATTTGCCTTCTCCGCGTTCCGTGGAGAAGGCAGATCTCCGCACACTCCGCAGCGGAGCAGAGATGGCCAAAACTCCCACCTCCACCCATCTGTTAACAAGTAATTCAACATTAATTAAAAATAACTTAAAAACCACTGACCTGTACTGTGATGTCCCCGGGCTGCCCTCCTCCTCTTCCACGCCGTATTGGTAATCCTTTGAGAAAACTGTGCATGTTTGAGAGCCCATGCATATACTTTTCTCAAGGTTTACCGCTATGGCGAGGAAGAGGGCAGCCCGGGGACTCCATAGTACAGAGGCAAGTGGTTTTATATTTACTTTTAATTAATGTTGAATTACTTGTTAATAGAGGGGTGGAGGTGCGTGGCGTAGCGGAGTTCCACAGAGTTTGTTTGCAACTCCATGGACCTCTGCGTAGCCCAGCTACGCCCAGGGTTACTTGTGACATCCGAGTTGCCAGCACAAGTCGTGCTGCACTGCATAGCAGCAGGTAAAAGTTCCCTGGCCACCTGATGAAGTCCGCACACTAGGACTTAAGGTACTACTTGACCAATTCAGAATCCGGCCAATCACACCCAGATTCTAGGAGACCATAACAAGACACAGCCTCCATTTTTTCTAGGTCCTGAAGAAATCCCCCTTGACCCACATGGGCAACCACAAGGGCTGAAACATGTCGACCTTTTTATGGACATTTTGTAGTGCGGTAGCCCAATAATAAGTCTTCCTACACACGACACAGTTTTTAAGCATCTCGACCCCAGACTGATTAAATGTATAAATCTGGGCATACGAGATTTTAACACCACATATTTTGATATCCACTTAACCAGAGCACCCTTCTCTCTGATCACTACTGCAATAACCAGTGGTTTACCTCCTGATGGAGGACGCATACAAAACAAACCCAATGATGATGCTGTCATGTTTTTAAAGCAGGGGGGGAACCAAGATATACCGCCTTTCCGACTTGTGTACGTGAATGAGGGTTTTTTATCGGTATCCTACGCGAACATTGCAAACCCTGGTTACTCAGGTCAAGTGATCCATTCTCATTTGATTTTGAATATTGATGCAGCTAACACCAGGCCTAATAAAAACAATAACTAGTTCTTCATACTGAAATACGTGACATTTCTCTGCTATTTAAAGTACTAGCACCTTGTCTAATGGTTTTCAATTTACTAATCTTGGAATAATGGGAGGCAGAGTTGACCTGGAAGGATTTTTCCTTGTGACTGGCTTGTGTTAATTACAAGTGTTTATCTCACTCAGGCATCTCTCATGCAAGAGGAATGTTGCTCTGCTAGTGCTACTTGACCTCTTGGTTGGCCAGAGAATTTTATGGTGTGTTTGTAGGTGATGAGAAGTGATATACCTAGACTGATGTGTTACCATGAGTTTTTGTGGTGGTGCGACTTGGGGCAGTGCCTACCTGTCAGTAAGTGTAACTGGAACCCTTGTTGAGTTGTGTCCGTGGGTATTGCTCCAGCTGTTTTCTTTGGGCTCTTTTTGTCCTGCTGTTATGCCTTATGCGGTTGTATGGACTTAGCTGTAGTAGTTGTGCTCTGCACTTAGCCAATGCTATTGGTCAGTTTTACCCACCTGGGCTTTTAAGCCGCTGCCCTGGAGTTGTAAGCAGTAAGAAGTGAATGATGTTTCCTCAGTTAGCAGCCATTTTGTAGAGTTTTCTTTTCTTTGACTCCTCTATACATAAAGGTGCATCAGAGAGTATTTAACTCAACGCGCACATAGCTGTTGCCAGCACCAGCTATGCTTTAATTCTGAGTACCCTAAAAACCCTTTTATTTCTTCACTGATATTGGCCTTGTACTCTTACCTTTCTTATACTTATGTATTAAAAAGCACCAACCTTCTTCTTTCCGCCCCTTTGAAAGATGGGTCTGCGACTTAATTTGGAATAAGTCACAATGCAGAGTGGCACACTTGAAATTGTAATTACCTAAAAATCAAGGGGGGTGGCCGTGCCTAATTATGAGCACTATTACCCCGCATTCCAACTTCAGTGTGTGGGTCGCTAGCTGGCAGGCTTGCACCTTAATGACACAGCAGCAGATACACCTGCTTGGAGGTTGGAAACTCTCCTCCATCTGTTCCACCTGTGCACCTAGACTCCTCTGCCTCATCCCCTGTTGTTGCAGGTGGCATACAGATGTTGTTGTCGCAGCCTATACCTCACTAAACATGTTACACCTTACACACCCCTGCAATTTCATTGCTGGGCATGCCCAGGGGACCAAGGATTACCCAAGTGGCAGAGCTGACTGCTTGGCATGCAGCAGGCCTCCACACACTTGGTGATTTATATTGTGAAGGTGCACTCTTTCCATACGAGACATTAATGCAGGAGAAGGGGCTACCGCCAGGGCATTTTTTTTAGTCACACTTCCTGGATGAGTACACTGCGACACCATTAGGGAGACATTACACATGAGCTGCAATTACATCTTACAATTCAATATTTACATGTCATGGGCACAGGACTGCATCTCACCCAATGGTTTGTTGACTCGCTTCGGGTGCAGGCCGCTATAACACTGACATCATTATGAAAGCAATGGAAGAGTGACAAAGGAGTGGGACACTCTCCTTGCAAGTCCTACCTACATTCCCTGAAATGGCAGGTTTAGATTAATACAGCTTTATATCATACATAGGGCATACCCCACACCTGAAAAAAATAATTGTTACTGCCACAGAAACGTTACAGCCTGCCCCTGTTGTGCTCAGTTAGACGGTGACCTTCTACGCATGCTGTGGTCCTGTCCCTTCCTGCAGCATTACTGGTGCGAGGTCATGCGCCATCTGTTCACGAGCACAGGTAGACAACTTACATGCTCATGAGAGGTTTGTCTGATGAACCTTTATCTCAGGGCTAAGAAGCACCATCGACCACCCACATTTTAGACTTGGGCCTGCTTGTGGCCAATCGTCTGTTTATCAGGTGTTGCAATCTTGCGAGCCACCGTCGATGGAGGTTGGGTCACGTTCTGTTATTACCTGGGCTAGGTCAGAAGGTGTATCCCTTCTTAGAAAGAGGATACACTGGGCCTCCACAAATATCCCATCTCCTCTAGCTGGTGTGCCATTGTGACTAACCTTCAGGTCTCCCTGCATGCTAATGAGGAGACGCATGGGCCAACTGGCCCACTGCTTACGTCTGAATAGGTATACCTATGTAACACCCGAAGCCATGACCCGCACTGTCCTATTATGTATTGTATTTTGGGTAGTTTGCCATTCCTTGTAACAATGGAGCAAACTAGGACTATCTGGAATTGCGGCACTCCTCTTTTTTTGTCTTTCTCGTCCCTTCTCCCTCCTTTTTTTTGGTTGTGGTTGATGGTTAATGAAGGTTGACAGGTTAACCATCAGTTTGACAACAGTACCATACAGTGCTGTGGCTAGGAATGAATTGTACCACACGGGCACACCGATTGTATCATTGCAATTCAAATGCAGAACCAATGTTTGCTACTGCCTTCGCTTGCCACAGTCAGATCTCTGTAAGAGGTGTACTCATCATCAGATTTCATTGTATCATAACAATGTGTAACTACATCTCCTAACGGGATTGTGATTATTACGTTATTATGTCTGCTATGTGATGTAAATGCAAAATCTCAATAAAAAGATCAAACAAATAAATGAAAAGCACTAACCTTGAGATGTGTCCTGTTTTAAATATTTACTAACAAGCTGGATTGAAATGCAGCGATCTGCAAAAATCTGGTCATTCAGTAGTGATGAATAGGGTCTGTCGCTGGCCTGTGTTTGTCAATAACTAGTAAGTGCATTATAGCGTTAATCAATGCAAATTGCCAATGTGAAAAAATGAAAACTAGTTTTAAACCAGATGGCTTCTCTCCAGAAGGTAATTGACTTTCTCCATTACCATGCCACGTACTACATTTGCAGCCTGCCCCTATAAGTAAATGCTCATACTTAATGAGGAAACTTGAAAATTACTTAGATCTACAGTGGTTCAGTTATTGATCATTTATCTCGACTTAGTACTTTCATTAAAAACAAAAAATAATAATAACATATCCTATACCATTCTCAATCCTCATAACATTTTGGAAATAATTCTGTCCCAAAACTCACATTTCTGTTGCTAAAGGCATAATTTACGTAACAAGCATTGGCAAAGCCAGTAGGTCTGGTATCAGCAGTCTTTGTCAATGCTTATTTTGATTCGTCATGGGTTGTGCAAAACTTTATTATTGGGAAAGTTATTATTGGGAAAGTTGCTGGGCCTTTTGTCAATTAAAAAAAAGAAAAGTGGATAAAAGCATAAATATTTTGCAGTAAAAAAAACAGCCATTCCCATATTAGTAATTGACGCCAAAGGGAATTACTGTGTGTGTAGATGCGGGCACTCCTTGTAAAAGGACAGAATGCTGTCACTCACAGTGAAATTAGTCCACTGGCTCTAGTGGGCTTATCCACTACCCTATGCTGTAAAAAATGATAACCTCGAGTTATTATCATTTTATTATTATCATTTTTATTTTTTTCCCTGCTGTAGAAGCTTTGCGTACATGGTGGGGCTGAAGTGGTTTGCACTCCTTAAAACGGCATGAATGTTTGGCCGGCTGTCTCGGGCCGGACAAACAGTCATGCGCACTGTGCATGTTCTCCATCAAGGCTGCATTACAGCCTGGGTGGAAAACATGTCCAGGATCCCATTTCCTGACTGATCGCGAACCACGGCGCTCAGACCAATCACAATGCTGCATTGCAGCGTTTCAATATGCTCAGGGAAGCCTTAGCCTGGGTGCTTCCTATTCCTGGAAAAACGTCCGGGAGAGACGACTTTGGGATGACTGAGGAGAGGCACGGCTTGGGAGTCAGGTTTTTTTCTTCTTTTTAACACCTCCCCGTGCCCCCACCCCGCCTTGCCACCTCACCGCCTTGCCACCCCACCGCCTTGCCACCCCCATCCGTGCCGGTCAGTCCTGCTGCAGTGGGTGGGTTAAAAATGTCAATGACTCAATAACAGATCAATGGATGAAGAGGGCTTGTTGAAACGAAGTACATTGTATGTATCATTTTAGGAAAAATCAAAAGGCCAGTGCCTGACCTAAAAATCAGCAGCGCATGGGCAGGTGTGAGTAAATTCCATTATTTGAAACAAATCAACTTAGGCTTGTTATATTCTTAACTGATGTCATGAACACTCCTTTCGACTGAGAGTTTGTGTGTCTGTTGAAGACTGGTGGCGATTATGCCACACAAGCCTCACACCTCCTCCAACCTATGCCCAACACAGTCCCATAGATAGCAAGCGTTTGCTCTGAATTGGATTCAGGAGCTGCAGTACAGTGATGCCAGATTGATATTCTACTCATAGAACATGGTTCTGCATGTAAGCCGTCCCTCTTTTATCACATCCAACTATAGAAAGCTGAAATCCTTAAATATTGAGAGATAGTTGAGAAATAAACTTCGGTGCTTTAATTGATCGGACTATAAGAGCGAAATATAATTTTGAACTTACTCGGATACCACAAAAAGAGATACACATGGCCAAAAAACAGTAATGTTTTCATCCTAGCCAAGAGGGATATTTCGTGGTTTTTAAATAAGTTTTTAGAATGCATGAGTGGATCTCTGTTAGAACCATACATAGCTAAGTACATACAACAGCATCCCTTTACTTTTAAGTCCACTGTCGGCAGAATCACAAGCACTATGCATATCTAAGTGGATTAAATGATGTTTAATGAAAAAGGGTAATATATTTTCATCTAAAAAGTGATATACTTGACAGTATTATTCCATAAACAAATTATAATATTGCATATTTTGATAATGTCTGATACCTTTGCAGTTACTTAATGAGTGGCTGAATGCAGGGATATTTGCAGATTAGATTGCTCATGGGTTAAATCATCTAAGGTTCTGTTCGCTGCCTGGGCTTTTTTTAATAATAATCACGCCAAATTAATTCTGAAATTAGATTTTGTAGCAGTAAAATAATCAATTTTAAGCACTGCTGGCTGTCATTAATTCTGTAATTATTTGGTCTTTCTTGCTTCCTTAGTTGTTATGGTTTCTTAATAATAGATAGCTCACATTAATTTTTAAATTGTGTAACCTAAATGGAATTGTTAGATTCCGAAATGAAACCACACACTCATGTCTTTGGCATCTCATGTTCTTTTTCTTTTTTCTTTTCAAATTCTAAGAAATCCAGAAAGTGTATCCTTGGTGTTGTTTCCCCGAAAACATTTCGCCTTCACTCCTCCTGTTTTACTGAATTCATTTTAGTTCGCATTAGGACTTTGTACACTTTACCACGGCTTACCAGTGCTGACGTTTTTGTTCTCTCGCCTTCATACAAGGTAAAAATAGACTACACCTATTTGGTACAGTTAATTTACTTGTAAGTACCTAAAATATTATACTACATCTACTCAGCGCCTGTAAATGACATGCTACTAGTAGGCCCACAGCACTCATTGTGCTACTAATTAAAATTCCCTTTTAAAATATGTCTTGGGCCTGCCATGGCATTCTATAGTGCAGTTTTAAACTGCCATTTCAACCTGACAAAATAAACCTTTTGCCTGGCCTCAACCTTCCTTTTTATTATATTACATATAAGTCACCCTTGAGGTAGGTCCTAAAGGTTCATAAGGCAGAGTGCATTGTACTTGAAAAGTGGGGCATGTGTGCTTAAGTTTTACATGCCTTAACAGTGAAAAACTATTGAAGCCATTTTTCCCTGTTGCAAGGCCCAACTCTCCCATGGACAAACACTGGGTTACCCAGGGCGTTTTTTTTTTATTTTATTTTTTATTTCAATGCGTTTTATTGTTTTTATATACACATTAAGTCGGCCTGGTCTCTTTGGTGCTGAGCTCGGGCAGTTTTTTAAAGGAGGCCTCGAAACGGGTCGATATCGGACTCTGTTTTGTGCCTTGGCACAGGCGGTCCATTTTTTCCAGGCTGCAGTGACAGAAGGCACATCGATGTGCATGATCTCACAGTGCTCACTTCTCACTAGTGGAGAAGTTACGGCATGCTAACATGTCAGGTGAGTGTTGTAGGGGAAGAGTCATTTTCTCTCCGGATTTCCCTTCTGTTTTTGAAACTCAGGAGCAGCAACATTGCCGTGGTGTCACCAGAGCTTTAAGTGGAAGCTTTTTCAATATTGTATACAAGCCATAGTTGCTGCTTATTTATCTCATGCAACTAACAACCATAACCATTCACAAAGCCAATAGTCCTGACTTCTTGTAGGTATGATGTTACTTGTTGTATCATATATCTGCATGCAATGACAGAAACAACAACATACAAGTCGGGCGGCACACTAAGCTAAGCACAGATTTCTAGCTTACGTGTTTTAAGCAATGCCCTTAATTACATTGGCCATGCCCCTGTCCGAGACCACCCAGTTTTTTCATCTCACTTAAAGCCCTGGGGTTACCTTAGAACATCTAGTAAGTGATAACATTAGATTGGGAGCAGACAGAGATAGTGTTTACATTCAAATGAATTGTAACTTAAAATCCTCTTTAACTGCTAGAAAGTTGTAATTTTCTTATCCCAACTATTTGTGCCTTCTGTCAGTGCCCTGGGTCACTGACAGTGAATGGCTCTGCTGTTGGGGTCTCTGTATTGCTTCTAGACAGTAACACAAGTGGGCTTTCACATAAGAGGATGGGCCATCCTAGCAGGATGACTGGGGTGGAGCTGTATCTACCTCACTAACACTTCAAATGGCTTTGCCTCCTGCACACACAAAGGAATTTGACACCAGACCTGCCTGCCTTCTTCACCCCCAGTTTGGAGCCTTGACAGGTAAGAGCTTTCCAGAACAAGGCAGGGTGCACCCCACACAAAGGATGGCCCCAGGTATAAATATTGTACCCCCAGAGCCACTCTTCAGAACACTCCTGAACCTCTTGACACTACAGACGAAAAACTGCCCTGCTGCCAGAGGACTGCCCTGCTGCATGATGACTGCTTTGCTGCCTGAAATGGAAGGCTGAACCTGCTTACCGTCCTCGTAGGTTAAATCAGAGTGACTCCAAGGGTCAATTGGCTGACCTATTTGAGTGACAGGGACACAAGCTCCAGAGGCTTCTCTGGAACTGCTGAGCTGACCTGCTGGAATTGGGCCTACCCGAGTCCTCCTGCTGGTTTCTGCTGGAGTGAGATCCTGATCCCCAGTAGGTGCTCCCCCTGGTACTGGACCCTTGGCTGGCATCAGCTGACCTCCTCCAAAGAAGAAAAGGTGAAATCCTGAAGATTGGGCTCTTCACATCTGCAAATGGGCCCGTTTGTGCTAAATCTCTGCCGCCTGTTATTGTGTTATGTGATTAGATATTTGGTATAGCACCTTGCTCATCTTGACACTGGTAAATAACCTTCACTCCGCATCCGTAACCCCGCATGCTGTCACAATGCGGTCGCTACAACGACTTGCTGAGGGGGGAGAAGCTGTTGGATTTAAAATCCAACCCCTTCCCTACAGTCTGCACCGACTGGAGTTGGAATAGTACATTTTACTATTCCAACATCCAGCACCCCCCCCCCCGCCAGTCTTTGTAACGACTTGCAGGGTAATAGTATGCATTGTCAGAACGCGGTCGTTGTGACAGCATGCGGAATAACGGTATGCGAGAAAAAGAGCGATATTCCTCGAGACTGCATGGCAGGTAGGTGAGAGAAAAGCAGCCTTTAGAACAACCAGGTTTTCAGGCGTTTCTTGAATTCAGCTAAGCTTGGGCATATTCAAATGGAAACAGGAATTTTTTTCCAATTGAGGGGAGCCAGATAGGAGAAGGCACTGCCTCCACCTGTGACAACCACCAATGCAAACCTCCGGTGAGGCTTGCTCTTTGCGCTACAGTGACTGCAAGCAGGGACCAGCAACGCAACAACTGCACTAAGCAGTACAACAACAGCCCGCTGGGACCACCAGTGCGAAGCTCTTGCATCAACCATCTGTTATGCCTGGTGGGCTCTTTGTGCTACAGCAATGACCATCCCCAATACTAGGCTTGCACTTCCCATCCCTGACGCTTTCTCTGCTCCTCGCAGCCTCCTCCGCTGCAAACAGAGCCCTTTGTACCAGACTTTCAAAGAACTCTTTTCAGAGGTCGAACCTGGTCCATGTATCTGACCCAAGCTCAAACACGGTCAGCCTGAACTTCTGACTTCATCCGAGTCTATCGTGACCAGATGACTGTGAGTGACGCTTGGTGCTTCTAAAAAACACAGTTGTTGGACAGAATGTAGAACAATGTCATACATTCACCCCAGTACAAGGATCTGGGCCTAAATCCATCGTTTTTTTGCACTCCACACCACCCTGGGTTAGACACTGGCTATATGCAAATCAGCTCTGACCCTGTGCCTCATGGGAACAGTCCAGTCCGAACTACCAAGCCATGTCTTTCCCAGACCGGAATCAAGCATCCAAGGACCGGTTTCTGGCTATCAGCCTTCATCAGCCTGGATAGCTTGACTCCAGTGGTGTGGAGAGCCTGGGACTCACGTCTGAGCATCCCCAGCCCACTCGGGGTGAAATTGCAAAAAACACAGTTGATGGACAGAATGTAGAACAATGTCATACATTCACCCCAGTACAAGGATCTGGGCCTAAATCCTTCGTTTTTTTGCACTCCACACCACCCTGGGTTAGACACTGGCTATATGCAAATCAGCTCTGACCCTGTGCCTCATGGGAACAGTCCAGTCCGAACAACCAAGCCATGTCTTTCCCAGACCGGAATCAAGCATCCAAGGACCGGTTTCTGGCTATCAGCCTTCATCAGCCTGGATAGCTTGACTCCAGTGGTGTGGAGAGCCTGGGACTCACGTCTGAGCATCCCCAGCCCACTCGGGGTGAAATTGCAAAAAACACAGTTGATGGACAGAATGTAGAACAATGTCATACATTCACCCCAGGACACGGATCTGGGCCTAAATCCATCGTTTTTTTGCACTCCACACCACCCTGGGTTAGACACTGGCTATATGCAAATCAGCTCTGACCCTGTGCCTCATGGGAACAGTCCAGTCCGAACTACCAAGCCATGTCTTTCCCAGACCGGAATCAAGCATCCAAGGACCGGTTTCTGGCTATCAGCCTTCATCAGCCTGGATAGCTTGACTCCAGTGGTGTGGAGAGCCTGGGACTCACGTCTGAGCATCCCCAGCCCACTGGGGGTGAAATTGCAAAAAACACAGTTGATGGACAGAATGTAGAACAATGTCATGCATTCACCCCAGGACACGGATCTGGGCCTAAATCCATCGTTTTTTTGCACTCCACACCACCCTGGGTTAGACACTGGCTATATGCAAATCAGCTCTGACCCTGTGCCTCATGGGAACAGTCCAGTCCGAACTACCAAGCCATGTCTTTCCCAGACCGGAATCAAGCATCCAAGGACCGGTTTCTGGCTATCAGCCTTCATCAGCCTGGATAGCTTGACTCCAGTGGTGTGGAGAGCCTGGGACTCACGTCTGAGCATCCCCAGCCCACTCGGGGTGAAATTGCAAAAAACACAGTTGATGGACAGAATGTAGAACAATGTCATACATTCACCCCAGTACAAGGATCTGGGCCTAAATCCATTGTTTTTTTGCACTCCACAACACCCTGGGTTAGACACTGGCTATATGCAAATCAGCTCTGACCCTGTGCCTCATGGGAACAGTCCAGTCCGAACTACCAAGCCATGTCTTTCCCAGACTGGAATCAAGCATCCAAGGACCGGTTTCTGGCTATCAGCCTTCACCAGCCTGGATAGCTTGACTCCAGTGGTGTGGAGAGCCTGGGACTCACATCTGAGCATCCCCAGCCCACTCGGGGTGAAATTGCAAAAAACACAGTTGATGGACAGAATGTAGAACAATGTCATACATTCACCCCAGTACAAGGATCTGGGCCTAAATCCATCGTTTTTTTGCACTCCACACCACCCTGGGTTAGACACTGGCTATATGCAAATCAGCTCTGACCCTGTGCCTCATGGGAACAGTCCAGTCTGAACTACCAAGCCATGTCTTTCCCAGACTGGAATCAAGCATCCAAGGACCGGTTTCTGGCTATCAGCCTTCATCAGCCTGGATAGCTTGACTCCAGTGGTGTGGAGAGCCTGGGACTCACGTCTGAGCATCCCCAGCCCACTCGGGGTGAAATTGCAAAAAACACAGTTGATGGACAGAATGTAGAACAATGTCATACATTCACCCCAGTACAAGGATCTGGGCCTAAATCCATCGTTTTTTTGCACTCCACACCACCCTGGGTTAGACACCGGCTATATGCAAATCAGCTCTGACCCTGTGCCTCATGGGAACAGTCCAGTCCGAACTACCAAGCCATGTCTTTCCCAGACCGGAATCAAGCATCCAAGGAACGGTTTCTGGCTATCAGCCTTCATCAGCCTGGATAGCTTGACTCCAGTGGTGTGGAGAGCCTGGGACTCACGTCTGAGCATCCCCAGCCCACTCGGGGTGAAATTGCAAAAAACACAGTTGATGGACAGAATGTAGAACAATGTCATACATTCACCCCAGTACAAGGATCTTGGCCTAAATCCATCGTTTTTTTGCACTCCACACCACCCTGGGTTAGACACTGGCTATATGCAAATCAGCTCTGACCCTGTGCCTCATGGGAACAGTCCAGTCCGAACTACCAAGCCATGTCTTTCCCAGACCGGAATCAAGCATCCAAGGACCGGTTTCTGGCTATCAGCCTTCATCAGCCTGGATAGCTTGACTCCAGTGGTGTGGAGAGCCTGGGACTCACGTCTGAGCATCCCCAGCCCACTCGGGGTGAAATTGCAAAAAACACAGTTGATGGACAGAATGTAGAACAATGTCATACATTCACCCCAGTACAAGGATCTGGGCCTAAATCCTTCGTTTTTTTGCACTCCACACCACCCTGGGTTAGACACTGGCTATATGCAAATCAGCTCTGACCCTGTGCCTCATGGGAACAGTCCAGTCCGAACAACCAAGCCATGTCTTTCCCAGACCGGAATCAAGCATCCAAGGACCGGTTTCTGGCTATCAGCCTTCATCAGCCTGGATAGCTTGACTCCAGTGGTGTGGAGAGCCTGGGACTCACGTCTGAGCATCCCCAGCCCACTCGGGGTGAAATTGCAAAAAACACAGTTGATGGACAGAATGTAGAACAATGTCATACATTCACCCCAGGACACGGATCTGGGCCTAAATCCATCGTTTTTTTGCACTCCACACCACCCTGGGTTAGACACTGGCTATATGCAAATCAGCTCTGACCCTGTGCCTCATGGGAACAGTCCAGTCCGAACTACCAAGCCATGTCTTTCCCAGACCGGAATCAAGCATCCAAGGACCGGTTTCTGGCTATCAGCCTTCATCAGCCTGGATAGCTTGACTCCAGTGGTGTGGAGAGCCTGGGACTCACGTCTGAGCATCCCCAGCCCACTCGGGGTGAAATTGCAAAAAACACAGTTGATGGACAGAATGTAGAACAATGTCATGCATTCACCCCAGGACACGGATCTGGGCCTAAATCCATCGTTTTTTTGCACTCCACACCACCCTGGGTTAGACACTGGCTATATGCAAATCAGCTCTGACCCTGTGCCTCATGGGAACAGTCCAGTCCGAACTACCAAGCCATGTCTTTCCCAGACCGGAATCAAGCATCCAAGGACCGGTTTCTGGCTATCAGCCTTCATCAGCCTGGATAGCTTGACTCCAGTGGTGTGGAGAGCCTGGGACTCACGTCTGAGCATCCCCAGCCCACTCGGGGTGAAATTGCAAAAAACACAGTTGATGGACAGAATGTAGAACAATGTCATACATTCACCCCAGTACAAGGATCTGGGCCTAAATCCTTCGTTTTTTTGCACTCCACACCACCCTGGGTTAGACACTGGCTATATGCAAATCAGCTCTGACCCTGTGCCTCATGGGAACAGTCCAGTCCGAACAACCAAGCCATGTCTTTCCCAGACCGGAATCAAGCATCCAAGGACCGGTTTCTGGCTATCAGCCTTCATCAGCCTGGATAGCTTGACTCCAGTGGTGTGGAGAGCCTGGGACTCACGTCTGAGCATCCCCAGCCCACTCGGGGTGAAATTGCAAAAAACACAGTTGATGGACAGAATGTAGAACAATGTCATACATTCACCCCAGGACACGGATCTGGGCCTAAATCCATCGTTTTTTTGCACTCCACACCACCCTGGGTTAGACACTGGCTATATGCAAATCAGCTCTGACCCTGTGCCTCATGGGAACAGTCCAGTCCGAACTACCAAGCCATGTCTTTCCCAGACCGGAATCAAGCATCCAAGGACCGGTTTCTGGCTATCAGCCTTCATCAGCCTGGATAGCTTGACTCCAGTGGTGTGGAGAGCCTGGGACTCACGTCTGAGCATCCCCAGCCCACTCGGGGTGAAATTGCAAAAAACACAGTTGATGGACAGAATGTAGAACAATGTCATGCATTCACCCCAGGACACGGATCTGGGCCTAAATCCATCGTTTTTTTGCACTCCACACCACCCTGGGTTAGACACTGGCTATATGCAAATCAGCTCTGACCCTGTGCCTCATGGGAACAGTCCAGTCCGAACTACCAAGCCATGTCTTTCCCAGACCGGAATCAAGCATCCAAGGACCGGTTTCTGGCTATCAGCCTTCATCAGCCTGGATAGCTTGACTCCAGTGGTGTGGAGAGCCTGGGACTCACGTCTGAGCATCCCCAGCCCACTCGGGGTGAAATTGCAAAAAACACAGTTGATGGACAGAATGTAGAACAATGTCATACATTCACCCCAGTACAAGGATCTGGGCCTAAATCCTTCGTTTTTTTGCACTCCACACCACCCTGGGTTAGACACTGGCTATATGCAAATCAGCTCTGACCCTGTGCCTCATGGGAACAGTCCAGTCCGAACAACCAAGCCATGTCTTTCCCAGACCGGAATCAAGCATCCAAGGACCGGTTTCTGGCTATCAGCCTTCATCAGCCTGGATAGCTTGACTCCAGTGGTGTGGAGAGCCTGGGACTCACGTCTGAGCATCCCCAGCCCACTCGGGGTGAAATTGCAAAAAACACAGTTGATGGACAGAATGTAGAACAATGTCATACATTCACCCCAGGACACGGATCTGGGCCTAAATCCATCGTTTTTTTGCACTCCACACCACCCTGGGTTAGACACTGGCTATATGCAAATCAGCTCTGACCCTGTGCCTCATGGGAACAGTCCAGTCCGAGCTACCAAGCCATGTCTTTCCCAGACCGGAATCAAGCATCCAAGGACCGGTTTCTGGCTATCAGCCTTCATCAGCCTGGATAGCTTGACTCCAGTGGTGTGGAGAGCCTGGGACTCACGTCTGAGCATCCCCAGCCCACTCGGGGTGAAATTGCAAAAAACACAGTTGATGGACAGAATGTAGAACAATGTCATGCATTCACCCCAGGACACGGATCTGGGCCTAAATCCATCGTTTTTTTGCACTCCACACCACCCTGGGTTAGACACTGGCTATATGCAAATCAGCTCTGACCCTGTGCCTCATGGGAACAGTCCAGTCCGAACTACCAAGCCATGTCTTTCCCAGACCGGAATCAAGCATCCAAGGACTTGTTTCTGGCTATCAGCCTTCATCAGCCTGGATAGCTTGACTCCAGTGGTGTGGAGAGCCTGGGACTCACGTCTGAGCATCCCCAGCCCACTCGGGGTGAAATTGCAAAAAACACAGTTGATGGACAGAATGTAGAACAATGTCATACATTCACCCCAGTACAAGGATCTGGGCCTAAATCCATTGTTTTTTGCACTCCACAACACCCTGGGTTAGACACTGGCTATATGCAAATCAGCTCTGACCCTGTGCCTCATGGGAACAGTCCAGTCCGAACTACCAAGCCATGTCTTTCCCAGACTGGAATCAAGCATCCAAGGACTGGTTTCTGGCTATCAGCCTTCACCAGCCTGGATAGCTTGACTCCAGTGGTGTGGAGAGCCTGGGACTCACATCTGAGCATCCCCAGCCCACTCGGGGTGAAATTGCAAAAAACACAGTTGATGGACAGAATGTAGAACAATGTCATACATTCACCCCAGTACAAGGATCTGGGCCTAAATCCATCGTTTTTTTGCACTCCACACCACCCTGGGTTAGACACTGGCTATATGCAAATCAGTTCTGACCCTGTGCCTCATGGGAACAGTCCAGTCCGAACTACCAAGCCATGTCTTTCCCAGACCGGAATCAAGCATCCAAGGACCGGTTTCTGGCTATCAGCCTTCATCAGCCTGGATAGCTTGACTTCAGTGGTGTGGAGAGCCTGGGACTCACGTCTGAGCATCCCCAGCCCACACGGGGTGAAATTGCAAAAAACACAGTTGATGGACAGAATGTAGAACAATGTCAGACATTCACCCCAGTACAAGGATCTGGGCCTAAATCCATCGTTTTTTTGCACTCCACACCACCCTGGGTTAGACACTGGCTATATGCAAATCAGCTCTGACCCTGTGCCTCATGGGAACAGTCCAGTCCGAACTACCAAGCCATGTATTTCCCAGACCGGAATCAAGCATCCAAGGACCGGTTTCTGGCTATCAGCCTTCATCAGCCTGGATAGCTTGACTCCAGTGGTGTGGAGAGCCTGGGACTCACGTCTGAGCATCCCCAGCCCACTCGGGGTGAAATTGCAAAAAACACAGTTGATGGACAGAATGTAGAACAATGTCATACATTCACCCCAGTACAAGGATCTGGGCCTAAATCCATCGTTTTTTTGCACTCCACACCACCCTGGGTTAGACACTGGCTATATGCAAATCAGCTCTGACCCTGTGCCTCATGGGAACAGTCCAGTCCGAACTACCAAGCCATGTCTTTCCCAGACCGGAATCAAGCATCCAAGGACCGGTTTCCGGCTATCAGCCTGGATAGCTTGACTCCAGTGGTGTGGAGAGCCTGGGACTCACGTCTGAGCATCCCCAGCCCACTCGGGGTGAAATTGCAAAAAACACAGTTGATGGACAGAATGTAGAACAATGTCATACATTCACCCCAGTACAAGGATCTGGGCCTAAATCCATCGTTTTTTTTGCACTCCACACCACCCTGGGTTAGACACTGGCTATATGCAAATCAGCTCTGACCCTGTGCCTCATGGGAACAGTCCAGTCCGAACTACCAAGCCATGTCTTTCCCAGACCGGAATCAAGCATCCAAGGACTGGTTTCTGGCTATCAGCCTTCATCAGCCTGGATAGCTTGACTTCAGTGGTGTGGAGAGCCTGGGACTCACGTCTGAGCATCCCCAGCCCACACGGGGTGAAATTGCAAAAAACACAGTTGATGGACAGAATGTAGAACAATGTCATACATTCACCCCAGTACAAGGATCTGGGCCTAAATCCATCGTTTTTTTGCACTCCACACCACCCTGGGTTAGACACTGGCTATATGCAAATCAGCTCTGACCCTGTGCCTCATGGGAACAGTCCAGTCCGAACTACCAAGCCATGTATTTCCCAGACCGGAATCAAGCATCCAAGGACCGGTTTCTGGCTATCAGCCTTCATCAGCCTGGATAGCTTGACTCCAGTGGTGTGGAGAGCCTGGGACTCACGTCTGAGCATCCCCAGCCCACTCGGGGTGAAATTGCAAAAAACACAGTTGATGGACAGAATGTAGAACAATGTCATACATTCACCCCAGTACAAGGATCTGGGCCTAAATCCATCGTTTTTTTGCACTCCACACCACCCTGGGTTAGACACTGGCTATATGCAAATCAGCTCTGACCCTGTGCCTCATGGGAACAGTCCAGTCCGAACTACCAAGCCATGTCTTTCCCAGACCGGAATCAAGCATCCAAGGACCGGTTTCTGGCTATCAGCCTTCATCAGCCTGGATAGCTTGACTCCAGTGGTGTGGAGAGCCTGGGACTCACGTCTGAGCATCCCCAGCCCACTCGGGGTGAAATTGCAAAAAACACAGTTGATGGACAGAATGTAGAACAATGTCATGCATTCACCCCAGGACACGGATCTGGGCCTAAATCCATCGTTTTTTTGCACTCCACACCACCCTGGGTTAGACACTGGCTATATGCAAATCAGCTCTGACCCTGTGCCTCATGGGAACAGTCCAGTCCGAACTACCAAGCCATGTCTTTCCCAGACCGGAATCAAGCATCCAAGGACCGGTTTCTGGCTATCAGCCTTCATCAGCCTGGATAGCTTGACTCCAGTGGTGTGGAGAGCCTGGGACTCACGTCTGAGCATCCCCAGCCCACTCGGGGTGAAATTGCAAAAAACACAGTTGATGGACAGAATGTAGAACAATGTCATACATTCACCCCAGTACAAGGATCTGGGCCTAAATCCATTGTTTTTTTGCACTCCACAACACCCTGGGTTAGACACTGGCTATATGCAAATCAGCTCTGACCCTGTGCCTCATGGGAACAGTCCAGTCCGAACTACCAAGCCATGTCTTTCCCAGACTGGAATCAAGCATCCAAGGACCGGTTTCTGGCTATCAGCCTTCACCAGCCTGGATAGCTTGACTCCAGTGGTGTGGAGAGCCTGGGACTCACATCTGAGCATCCCCAGCCCACTCGGGGTGAAATTGCAAAAAACACAGTTGATGGACAGAATGTAGAACAATGTCATACATTCACCCCAGTACAAGGATCTGGGCCTAAATCCATCGTTTTTTTGCACTCCACACCACCCTGGGTTAGACACTGGCTATATGCAAATCAGCTCTGACCCTGTGCCTCATGGGAACAGTCCAGTCTGAACTACCAAGCCATGTCTTTCCCAGACTGGAATCAAGCATCCAAGGACCGGTTTCTGGCTATCAGCCTTCATCAGCCTGGATAGCTTGACTCCAGTGGTGTGGAGAGCCTGGGACTCACGTCTGAGCATCCCCAGCCCACTCGGGGTGAAATTGCAAAAAACACAGTTGATGGACAGAATGTAGAACAATGTCATACATTCACCCCAGTACAAGGATCTGGGCCTAAATCCATCGTTTTTTTGCACTCCACACCACCCTGGGTTAGACACCGGCTATATGCAAATCAGCTCTGACCCTGTGCCTCATGGGAACAGTCCAGTCCGAACTACCAAGCCATGTCTTTCCCAGACCGGAATCAAGCATCCAAGGAACGGTTTCTGGCTATCAGCCTTCATCAGCCTGGATAGCTTGACTCCAGTGGTGTGGAGAGCCTGGGACTCACGTCTGAGCATCCCCAGCCCACTCGGGGTGAAATTGCAAAAAACACAGTTGATGGACAGAATGTAGAACAATGTCATACATTCACCCCAGTACAAGGATCTTGGCCTAAATCCATCGTTTTTTTGCACTCCACACGACCCTGGGTTAGACACTGGCTATATGCAAATCAGCTCTGACCCTGTGCCTCATGGGAACAGTCCAGTCCGAACTACCAAGCCATGTCTTTCCCAGACCGGAATCAAGCATCCAAGGACCGGTTTCTGGCTATCAGCCTTCATCAGCCTGGATAGCTTGACTCCAGTGGTGTGGAGAGCCTGGGACTCACGTCTGAGCATCCCCAGCCCACTCGGGGTGAAATTGCAAAAAACACAGTTGATGGACAGAATGTAGAACAATGTCATACATTCACCCCAGTACAAGGATCTGGGCCTAAATCATCGTTTTTTTTGCACTCCACACCACCCTGGGTGAGACACTGGCTATATGCAAATCAGCTCTGACCCTGTGCCTCATGGGAACAGTCCAGTCCGAACTACCAAGCCATGTCTTTCCCAGACCGGAATCAAGCATCCAAGGACCGGTTTCTGGCTATCAGCCTGGATAGCTTGACTCCAGTGGTGTGGAGAGCCTGGGACTCACGTCTGAGCATCCCCAGCCCACTCGGGGTGAAATTGCAAAAAACACAGTTGATGGACAGAATGTAGAACAATGTCATACATTCACCCCAGTACAAGGATCTGGGCCTAAATCCATCGTTTTTTTTGCACTCCACACCACCCTGGGTTAGACACTGGCTATATGCAAATCAGCTCTGACCCTGTGCCTCATGGGAACAGTCCAGTCCGAACTACCAAGCCATGTCTTTCCCAGACCGGAATCAAGCATCCAAGGACCGGTTTCTGGCTATCAGCCTTCATCAGCCTGGATAGCTTGACTTCAGTGGTGTGGAGAGCCTGGGACTCACGTCTGAGCATCCCCAGCCCACTCGGGGTGAAATTGCAAAAAACACAGTTGATGGACAGAATGTAGAACAATGTCATACATTCACCCTAGTACAAGGATCTGGGCCTAAATCCATCGTTTTTTTGCACTCCACACCACCCTGGGTTAGACACTGGCTATATGCAAATCAGCTCTGACCCTGTGCCTCATGGGAACAGTCCAGTCCGAACTACCAAGCCATGTATTTCCCAGACCGGAATCAAGCATCCAAGGACCGGTTTCTGGCTATCAGCCTTCATCAGCCTGGATAGCTTGACTCCAGTGGTGTGGAGAGCCTGGGACTCACGTCTGAGCATCCCCAGCCCACTCAGGGTGAAATTGCAAAAAACACAGTTGATGGACAGAATGTAGAACAATGTCATACATTCACCCCAGTACAAGGATCTGGGCCTAAATCCATCGTTTGTTTTGCACTCCACACCACCCTGGGTTAGACACTGGCTATATGCAAATCAGCTCTGACCCTGTGCCTCATGGGAACAGTCCAGTCCGAACTACCAAGCCATGTCTTTCCCAGACCGGAATCAAGCATCCAAGGACCGGTTTCTGGCTATCAGCCTTCATCAGCCTGGATAGCTTGACTTCAGTGGTGTGGAGAGCCTGGGACTCACGTCTGAGCATCCCCAGCCCACTCCGGGTGAAATTGCAAAAAACACAGTTGATGGACAGAATGTAGAACAATGTCATACATTCACCCCAGTACAAGGATCTGGGCCTAAATCCATCGTTTTTTTGCACTCCACACCACCCTGGGTTAGACACTGGCTATATGCAAATCAGCTCTGACCCTGTGCCTCATGGGAACAGTCCAGTCCGAACTACCAAGCCATGTATTTCCCAGACCGGAATCAAGCATCCAAGGACCGGTTTCTGGCTATCAGCCTTCATCAGCCTGGATAGCTTGACTCCAGTGGTGTGGAGAGCCTGGGACTCACGTCTGAGCATCCCCAGCCCACTCGGGGTGAAATTGCAAAAAACACAGTTGATGGACAGAATGTAGAACAATGTCATACATTCACCCCAGTACACGGATCTGGGCCTAAATCCATCGTTTTTTTGCACTCCACACCACCCTGGGTTAGACACTGGCTATATGCAAATCAGCTCTGACCCTGTGCCTCATGGGAACAGTCCAGTCCGAACTACCAAGCCATGTCTTTCCCAGACCGGAATCAAGCATCCAAGGACCGGTTTCTGGCTATCAGCCTTCATCAGCCTGGATCGCTTGACTCCAGTGGTGTGGAGAGCCTGGGACTCACGTCTGAGCATCCCCAGCCCACTCGGGGTGAAATTGCAAAAAACACAGTTGATGGACAGAATGTAGAACAATGTCATACATTCACCCCAGTACAAGGATCTGGGCCTAAATCCATCGTTTTTTTGCACTCCACACCACCCTGGGTTAGACACTGGCTATATGCAAATCAGCTCTGACCCTGTGCCTCATGGGAACAGTCCAGTCCGAACTACCAAGCCATGTCTTTCCCAGACCGGAATCAAGCATCCAAGGACCGGTTTCTGGCTATCAGCCTTCATCAGCCTGGATAGCTTGACTCCAGTGGTGTGGAGAGCCTGGGACTCACGTCTGAGCATACCCAGCCCACTCCGGGTGAAAATTGCAAAAAACACAGTTGATGGACAGAATGTAGAACAATGTCATACATTGACCCCAGTACAAGGATCTGGGCCTAAATCCATCGTTTTTTTGCACTCCACACCACCCTGGGTTAGACACTGGCTATATGCAAATCAGCTCTGACCCTGTGCCTCATGGGAACAGTCCAGTCTGAACTACCAAGCCATGTCTTTCCCAGACGGGAATCAAGCATCCAAGGACCGGTTTCTGGCTATCAGCCTTCATCAGCCTGGATAGCTTGACTCCAGTGGTGTGGAGAGCCTGGGACTCACGTCTGAGCATCCCCAGCCCACTCGGGGTGAAATTGCAAAAAACACAGTTGATGGACAGAATGTAGAACAATGTCATACATTCACCCCAGTACACGGATCTGGGCCTAAATCCATCGTTTTTTTGCACTCCACACCACCCTGGGTTAGACACTGGCTATATGCAAATCAGCTCTGACCCTGTGCCTGATGGGAACAGTCAAGTCCGAACTACCAAGCCATGTCTTTCCCAGACCGGAATCAAGCATCCAAGGACCGGTTTCTGGCTATCAGCCTTCATCAGCCTGGATCGCTTGACTCCAGTGGTGTGGAGAGCCTGGGACTCACGTCTGAGCATCCCCAGCCCACTCGGGGTGAAATTGCAAAAAACACAGTTGATGGACAGAATGTAGGACAATGTCATACATTCACCACAGTACAAGGATCTGGGCCTAAATCCATAGTTTTTTTGCACTCCACACCACCCTGGGTTTGACACTGGCTATATGCAAATCAGCTCTGACCCTGTGCCTCATGGGAACAGTCCAGTCCGAACTACCAAGCCATGTCTTTCCCAGACCGGAATCAAGCATCCAAGGACCGGTTTCTGGCTATCAGCCTTCATCAGCCTGGATAGCTTGACTCCAGTGGTGTGGAGAGCCTGGGACTCACGTCTGAGCATACCCAGCCCACTCGGGGTGAAAATTGCAAAAAACACAGTTGATGGACAGAATGTAGAACAATGTCATACATTGACCCCAGTACAAGCATCTGGGCCTAAATCCATCGTTTTTTTGCACTCCTCACCACCCTGGGTTAGACACTGGCTATATGCAAATCAGCTCTGACCCTGTGCCTCATGGGAACAGTCCAGGGGCAGACACATGACATTAAGGTTTGTTAGATACCTAGATAATTTAGGGTGTTTCTTTTTCTCTGGCAGTAGCACAAATGGATGTTGGGCAGTCATTCATTTTAGACTTAATAATGGAGTTTTGTGTTTAAGATCCCAGGGCCACACTAATCTAACTGGATGTCTAGGTCTGGCTCACAAGCGCAACGGTCAAATGAACTAATGCAATCAACAAACTTTCAGCATCCTACCAGGAGTGTAGCTTAGGCTCCACTCACATGTTGGTTCCCTTCAGTTCAGGATTTGATTCGGCTGAATTTGTGAACACTCCACTTAAATTACTGCTTGTATTGCACTCTTTGGCTTCTGGCAATGATTGCAAATGACGCAGCAGGACTAACTTGGTTATGATGGCAAGCCAATGATGATGATTATAGGCCTGATCTGCTAAATATGAAATGCCATGATAAAAGCACCAGGTCTGACGTATTTATTGTGAACCTGTTAAAGTCAATAGGCATTTCAGTGTGGATTGTTGGTATTTTTATAGACTTCAGCTATATATTTTTTTACATGGAATATCCCGATTACTGTGATAGGCAATGGTCTTGGTCTAAATCATCAAGTGTGACAAACCATGGATTTATAACGCTTGCTAAGTGATATTCCTTTTTAGGTCTTTTTAGGAGAGATTTTGCTCAGCCTCCTGTAAGTTTGTCTATTTTTCTAATTTTATGACTGAATGTTTGATGGTTGTCATCTTGAAAAGTTTACATTCAAAACTTTAGGCCTTAGTTGGTTATGCTGATAAGCTATATGCCTGTTGGGTGCACTGGACACGTTCTGTCCAACGCTATAGGTCTTGTCTGCTTATTATAAAACATGATGTCAAAAACAACTGGCCTAGTTTATTCATTGTAAAAAGACTATCTTAAAGCCAGTACTCCTTTAAGAGTGGGTTGTTATCACATTTTGTTATAGATTATACACAGGTATTTTATTATAAGTTATCTCACATATTTCCACAGTAGCCAAGATTTTTGGTGTTGGCCACCCACTGTGACAAATCATGAGTGTTTTCACTGTCATGATTCTTGTAGGAACTGTTGAGAAGGGTTGCATGTTCTTTTGCAAGCTGTATTTTTCTACATATTTGTAATTTTATATCTGTATGATGATGGTTGCCAGTTTAAGTGCACTCGAATAGGCAGGTGTTCGGTAAACTGTAAAACCAAAGTTAAAGAATAACATCTTCATTCGTTCATCACAGGTGTGATCTTTTTGAATCCGAAACCGGTCCCAGGATGCTTGTTTCCGGTCCAGGGAAGACATGGCTTGGCAGTTTGGGCTGGACTGTTCCCATGAGGCACAGGGTCAGACTGATTTGCATATAGCCATGTCTGAACTGGGGTGGCTGAGTGAACCAAAGAATGGTGATGGATTAAACCCAGATCAGTTGACTGGGGGGTGAGTGTTTGATTTGTTCAAACGCTCCGTCCATCATCCCCTTTTTTATCGCTTTGTTCGCCCTAAGTGTGGCAGGGTATGCTCAGACGTGAGTCCCTTGTTCACTTGGCCACTGGATTCAAGATAGCCTGGCTGATGAGGATTATGAATCCGAAACCGGTCCCAGGATGCTTGTTTCCGGTCCAGGGAAGACATGGCTTGGCAGTTTGGGCTGGACTGTTCCCATGAGGCACAGGGTCAGACTGTTTTGCATATAGCCATGTCTGAACTGGGGTGGCTGAGTGAACCAAAGAAGGGTGATGGATTAAACCCAGATCAGTTGACTGGGGGGTGAGTGTTTGATTTGTTCAAACGCTCCGTCCATCATCCCCTTTTGTATCGCTTTGTTCGCCCTAAGTGTGGCAGGGTATGCTCAGACGTGAGTCCCTTGTTCACTTGGCCACTGGATTCAAGATAGCCTGGCTGATGAGGATTATGAATCCGAAACCGGTCCCAGGATGCTTGTTTCCGGTCCAGGGAAGACATGGCTTGGCAGTTTGGGCTGGACTGTTCCCATGAGGCACAGGGTCAGACTGATTTGCATATAGCCATGTCTGAACTGGGGTGGCTGAGTGAACCAAAGAATGGTGATGGATTAAACCCAGATCAGTTGACTGGGGGGTAAGTGTTTGATTTGTTCAAACGCTCCGTCCATCATCCCCTTTTGTATCGCTTTGTTCGCCCTAAGTGTGGCAGGGTATGCTCAGACGTGAGTCCCTTGTTCACTTGGCCACTGGATTCAAGATAGCCTGGCTGATGAGGATTATGAATCCGAAACCGGTCCCAGGATGCTTGTTTCCGGTCCAGGGAAGACATGGCTTGGCAGTTTGGGCTGGACTGTTCCCATGAGGCACAGGGTCAGACTGATTTGCATATAGCCATGTCTGAACTGGGGTGGCTGAGTGAACCAAAGAATGGTGATGGATTAAACCCAGATCAGTTGACTGGGGGGTGAGTGTTTGATTTGTTCAAACGCTCCGTCCATCATCCCCTTTTGTATCGCTTTGTTCGCCCTAAGTGTGGCAGGGTATGCTCAGACGTGAGTCCCTTGTTCACTTGGCCACTGGATTCAAGATAGCCTGGCTGATGAGGATTATGAATCCGAAACCGGTCCCAGGATGCTTGTTTCCGGTCCAGGGAAGACATGGCTTGGCAGTTTGGGCTGGACTGTTCCCATGAGGCACAGGGTCAGACTGATTTGCATATAGCCATGTCTGAACTGGGGTGGCTGAGTGAACCAAAGAATGGTGATGGATTAAACCCAGATCAGTTGACTGGGGGGTGAGTGTTTGATTTGTTAAAACGCTCCGTCCATCATCCCCTTTTGTATTGCTTGGTGCTTCTAGGCACTATTTTCACAAAAAACATTAAAATTCCATTTCTCAAGTTGTACGAATTGGATTTTTGTTGTTCTGGTATCATTGTATTAATTAAAAATTTACTCTATTTTCCTAAAGTGGTTTGGGATTTTTTTTGTGTTGTATTTTCATTTTATTGCTGTTTGTGTGTTGCATAAATATTTTACACATTGCCTGTGTCAAGCTTTACTGCTTTTGTGCCAGAATACCAGAGAGTTAAGCACACGTAAATTAAGTGACTTCTCTGGTTCACCCTGACAAGGATTGTGGTTGTTGCCTGAGTTTCCAGCCCCACCCTCAAGCAATAACACACATTTTCATGGATACAACTAGCTAGCTGACTGTGCATTATTTTTTACGTTTTCTGTGTCTGGAGTAACCCATCTCCACAATGAAAGCCATGAGAAATTATATAATTAATAAAAACAACGATGGTATTTTAGTACTAAATTTTGCAATATAATTAATTTGTATAAAGAGATCTTCCAGTTAGTTAACATTATTATGAGACGGTCTTTTTAGCTCAAGTGGAAAATTCATGCTTCTCTTTCACTCGTTTTCTACTTTCAGAGGTTTAAAAAGCAACAATACTACCTAATTTACCAGTGCCTTCTAGATAGTGGTCTCTGCTTCATTCTACTAGTATTAGATGCTGTTCTGTGTCTTTGTTCCTGTCAGTAGAGGACCTTTTAACTTTGCTCTGCTGTGTGTTTATATACTTGTGTATATTTATATGTTTTGGGCATTTTTTACTTTTGAACAGTTCAGCTCCAGATCTATTATTCCAGCATAAAATCTAGCTGTAATCCAGATTATGGAGTAATTGTGGTGGTTTACCACATTTATAATTAATTACTTGCTTAGCACAAGGCAAGAATGAGGGTTTCATCCAGGAATTGATGGCCGGGACCACCAAACATCTGGGGTGCTGGAGGCAGCAGCAGACCATCCACCAAACAGATGATATTGCAGGTGCTCCAACTAACATGGCGGCAGCACCTTTGGCCATAATTGTGTCGGTTGGTTATGCCATGATGGCATGGTGAGACAGTCAGAATTTTGTTTATATTTCTTTTCAAAGTCGAGGCATTTTAGCCAGTGCCAAAAAAGGCCTTTTTCTTTTTTTTTGCTTGCCCTGTAAGGCCATGCTTTGAGTAGAACAGAAAGAAAGGAATGGCATGGAAATTCAAGATCTGCAATAAATAGGGGCCCCTTCTAACGCTGTCATCTTGCGTTTCCTAGCCAACGGGGAGTTTCCTATGACGGACAGGTGTCACTCCACTGCATAGCCCTTCCCAAACCTTTACATGAGGCAGGAGAGGCAAGAGGCATGCAAATAGGTCATCTGTAAATTTTTGGTGATAGCCCAATACTGCCTACTGTAAATGAGCCCTTGAGATTTACGACTGTTCCATCTCTTACTATCAAGGAGAAGAGAGGAATTCAGTCTATCTTCCCCTTCATCTAGATGAGCTACAAGATGAGAACGCCTTTCTTGTAGAATGTGGGCTCTGCACACTGCAGCAGCATTACAGCACTTTGGGTATAGCCTGTAACTGCAGTCCCAGAACAAGGCTGGTCGTCGTTCCTTACAGGTGCAACCTTGATATCCACTGTAGAGAGTTCCCAAAGAAGCTCTCAGAGTAAAAAATAGACATGCAGTTGCAAATGTACTCTCTGTGCTACTTGCAAATGAGTGAGCTTTACGACTCAACCACAAACAGGTGTAGATGCCTGTTTTTGTGTTGTATACAGATACTTACAATGGCCTTTTGGTCTGCCCATTGATTATTATTGGTTGCTTGCTTGTCAATTCGTATTTCTTGCTTCTTATTTGACGACTTTACTTCCTCCTTGTGTGTTTCCCTCTCCCCTGGAACATAGCGCCGTTTCCATCCCTGTGATAAAATGACTTGTATCCTTCCACTGCTTGCATTCAGGCAATTACTTTTTATTTTTATTTCAACACTTCTGAGCTCTCTCTATCTCTCATGTGCCCCTGCCCCCTCCTAAACGCCCTGTATTTGCTCTTGAGTTACCCAATGCTTACATATTCCTCTCCCACCCCTCCTGTCTGGCTTATTTTTTAAATTGTATTTATTTATGTCACATTTCCAGCTACTCTGTTACTTCCTCTGCCCCCACAACCTTTTGCTTCCCATACCTTTACTCTGGCATTGATTCCCCCCCCCACACTCTACTCCATTACAACCCCAGCCCTTCCTATCAATGTTTTTTTATTTTAAAAAAGTATTTGATTAACTGGTTTCAGATTTTTGTCGACCATCTTAAAATGGTAGACTAACAGGAACAAAGGGCAGCTGCACCATGAAGTAGAAGTGCATATATGTGGTGAAGCCTGTACAGATATAAGTCATCATGCTGCAACAATTATTTTTTTTGTGTTTCCACATTGGGAAAGAATCACTTTCTTTTTCTTCAATGTGGAACAGCATCAATAAAAAGCATAGTCAAAGCCTAAAGGTCGGGTGCAACCATTGAAAGGTGAAACAGATTTTTTTTTGCCAATACTTGTTCTTTGTGGTGAACCGCCTGAAAAACGGTTCTATGTCCCGTATGAGAATATTTTTAACATAGCACTGACATCTCCATGGGACAGCTGACTGCTTTACAGAGAACCGCTTACTTATTTTTATTGAAGGAAGAACATCTCATATTTTTGGTGTTTTAGTTGTATTTCGGTTGAGTGCTCGAGCCAGGATTATGGTTCCAGACTTCTTAGTAAACATCAGGATAGCCGATAGACCGCATCTCCTCCTGCTCTTCTTGGTAAATATGCATGACCCATAACATGAGAATGAAGGGGGGGATATGAAAACAAATCTTGGAAATTTATGTATATTGCTCTAGTTCCAGCCTCTCACTGACCGAGGAGGAGACTTTTAAAAGAGATCAACCATTGTCTAGGAAGTGATAATATATGATGGGAGTTGGGAGAATAACTTAGATGTAGATTAGGGACCCAGTTGGACTTTTGAAGGAGGAATTGTGGATTGATGGGGCATTATGGTGGAAAGAAACTGATTGAGAGTACAAGGAAGTGTACTGTAGTATCTGCATAGTAATATGTAGAACTGGGAAATCCTTCTTGGGAATGTTTGGGTTTAGACATTATTAGGTTATTTAATGTTTATGAATTATATCAAAATTTCCAATGGTACTCATAGATCACTATTTGAGTGACCTGAAGTCGAGCTTGTAACAAAAGGTAATACAGGATAGTGATTACTACTGGTTAGCTTAGAAATGTAAAGGTAGAGGTGTACATGTGAAAGGGATTGTCAGACTCCATTTTTAGAGATAGTGGAATGTACACAGCCTCTTCAGCCATGGAGGAATATCACAAGGACTGTAACTCCCAGACACTTATAGGCAGGAGGTGCCCTAAAAGCATGTGCATGGATTGGCCATTGTATGAGTTGGGTAGTAATACAGAACAGGAGGCATGTATGTTGAATGCCCCCCCGGCCTATCACGGGAAAAATTCCTTTTAGGCTTCCAGAAGACAGAATCCGAACACAAGGGAATGCCTAGGCTGGACGCTGTAACCCTGGCATTTTTAATTTCATTCTGCTCTTTTTTTTCCCCCTTTTTTTTTAACTGCTTAACCACGGTACGAATTCCGCCGCGGTGCAGCGGTTTTAATTAGTGGGCTGGGCCGCGTTGGCCAACGAATGTGCGCAGCCTACAGAGGTAGTGCTTGCGACGGCCGCTGGCCGACGAGAGCACTAAAGGGGTTAAGTAAGGGTGTGTGTGTAGGTATGCAACAGAGAGCGAGAGAGGAACTACCCTGTCATCTGTATGTTTCAGTCCTGTTATGTGCAATGCATTTTTAGCATCTTCTCGGATACTGGGTAGTTTGAAGCTAGTGGGAGAGACCTGAAAAAGCTCAATTGGAACCTCAATCTGACTTTAATAAAGATGTCCCTCTTTTTGGGGGTGAAGGCCCTCTCAACAACTATTTCATTACTCTTATTGAAGTCCAAGCTTTAAAACTCCAATTTGGCACACGAGTCTGCCTCCTACACGATGCAGTTCTATACATTATTTGGGGAGTGGAAAACATGAACTTGTAATATCAACAGTGGCGACTGGTATTTAATGATGGTGGGGACATGAAATGCAAAATAAATTGAAACACTGACTTGTGTACAGCTGAAGCCGCTGCCACCTCTTGGTCTTCTTCGCCTACTTCCTAGACTCCAGGGCAGGAAAAACACAGCTCCCCATAGCCGATCACAATGCTGCAATGCAGCATTGTGATTGGTCTTAGCGCTGTGGTTCAGTGCTCAGCCAGGGAATGGGAGCCAGGGCTTGTTCTCCACCCAGGCTCTAATGCAGCCTGGGTGGAGAACATGCAAAGTGCGCATGATGGTGTGGCCAGACCAAGACGACTGGCCAAAGCGTCATGTGCACTTGGAGTGGGCAAACCACTCCTCCCCTGCCTTACTGTGTGAGCAGAGTTGCACGCCCCTACCCAGCTGAGCAAGGACGGAAGCATTAAATAATATTAGAAATGAGTAATTAACATTTTATTTTTTCATTTTTGACAAATGCAGTAATTGGCTTCATTCGATCGTCTGTGCAATACACCTAAACCTCTGCTGCCTGTTATGAAATATTTGTATGCGGAGGTTTGCTCAAAATTTCTGTCACTTTCTTGCTAGTCCCTTTTCTGCCCTTTCACTCTCCACACTTTATCCCCCTTACCCACCCAACCATGACCCAGCAATTTCTTAATGTGCTGTTGTTTTGTGTTTGTTCTTGTTCACATTGTGAAATTTTGCTTATCGAATGTTCGTCTAAATTATTGATCTGGAACTCACAAAACGAAAAACTCAGAATTTAGGCTAAGGCTGCCTTTTTGATTTTAGGGTGATGCTTTGAAAAAATCGAAATTAAGGCGAGACAAAGAAAAACAATCATGCAAGAGCTGCAGCGAAACCTTCAATTCTATTACTAAAAGGCGACATCACTGCAAGCAGTGTGGATGCGTGAGTACCACATATTGCATGTCAGAGCTCCCACAGCAAATACGGTGGGAAATATTACAACATTGGTGATTGCAGTAAATAAACCACTTTAAGATCTTAAAATTGCATAATAGGCTTTATATGGATTAGAACATTTGCATCTTTAGAGGGCCTAGAATTTGTATCTTGTAAAAATCCAAATCTGTGTGCACTCCTTTTAACTTTTACTCACTAGTGAGAACTAGTGTGTACATGCCTTTTAATGCACATGCAAGGGGTCATTTTGTGATTAAGAGACTCGTGACAACACTGTATGTTTTTTACCAATCTGCATTTGCTAATTCTACGTGACTGGTATTTTCCAAATTGTCTTTTGGACTCTGCCAATTCCCAGATCTTCTCCTGTCACATCCGTGAAATTTCACTGACGTGATTTAGGATAAGAAAATAAACTGCCTTGGAAGAGTGCAAATTAGCCACATTTGCTAGATTTCACAGACACAAATTGTGAATAAAACAATTAATTCGCTCAAGATAGCTCAATTTCTTTTGAGGAGAAACAATTGTATGATTGGCTTTATTATAATTGGACAACTTTTAGAGAGCTCTTGGACAAGTAAAGTTGTATTGTGCTATTAGCTGCTGTTCATTTATTCTTTTGACAGTAAGTGCATATCTATCTAGTTTTACACAGCAGCAATATATTGATGCTGTTTTAACATTGTTTGAATTATGACTGTAACAAGCTATATCTTTCTGATGCAGGTTATTTGTGCAAAATGCTCTGAATTTAAGCCCCTTGCAGACAACAGTCGTCATAATCGCGTTTGTAAGGAATGTTTCCAGTTGTCGTCAGCCGTGCCAGGCAGCCCAGGAGCTGAACTAATTGGTGAATACAAGAAAAAAACAGCTGTGGAGGTAATCTTTTAAACAGGGTTAGAGAACAATTAAATGGCTTCTATACTGTTACAGTCACTGCTAGTTTGTTACATTGTTATTTTTCCAACTTTCTTCTCAAAATGGGAACTTTGGGCAAGGCTCTAAATTTCTATTCACAAATACAACATATAGAATTTGTAGACCAACTGCTTTCCAAATATAAATAACATTTCCAATTCGACCTTATGTGGAATTAGTTTTTGTTACAGTTTGCAGGAGATCAGAGAACAAGCTGCTAATGAATATTAATTATGCCATTTGCAACCACGTTGCATTGATCGTGAATGCATAGTTTAAGTCCTTCAAGGGACAGCAGATCACCATCCTTTTATGGGCTTTCACAATTTGGAAACCTTTTTTTTTTAGAGCAACATATTTGTAGTACGGGGGCGGGTGCTGCTATTAAATAAATGTTTCCTACTTGGGACGACACAGGGCGGGAGGAGGGGGGGGGTTGCTCTTGCCCGCTGTCGTCAGCCCTTTCCATTGGTGGAATTTAGAGGTCTGAAGACAGCAGTCAAGAGGACCATTACGCCCCCCACCCAATACAAACAACCTCTCCCCATACTCCCGATATGACCACCGAAGTGGAACCTGTCCCATGGACACAGCAAGCCCTTTGGCAATCAGTCAGCATGCAACTTGGATGTCAGTAGCTGATTTGCCACTGCAAAAGGTCTTTGTGATACTGGCTCATTTTTCCCTATTTGCTGACCTAATATGACCTACTTCGAATGACCAAATGTAGAAAGTGTAATGAATGTGGAAATGTAAGAGTATGCATGAAACAATACATAGCTCAGGGAAATTGTAAACTATTTGACATGCAACACATATACTCTTTTGTAATAAGAAAAATACATCATTGTGATACTTACAATATGATACAGTTGTGATTTGATGTCACAAAACCTGGGGACAGAGAGAGCCTAATGGTAAAAATATCTCCCTATAGAAGTAAACTTCAGCAATGAAAGAGACACATTCTGTTTTTACAATCCTTCAGTTTGACGATTCTTACTCTGACACTTCATAGTCATTAACCTTTGTAGAAAATGGTATGGTTCTCCCTTTAAAAGGACACTTCTGGAGATGGTGCTTTCAATGGGAGCTGTACAGAGCCCTGAACATTCTCTCTTTAATGCCAACCTTATATTGCATGAAGCTGTCATCTCCAGCATCACTGGGGATTGGGGAGGAGGGGGTTGGTAGGATCAGGGAAAGTTCTGCTACCAAGTATTCTTTCTTATGAAAAGGCATTAATCATTATCAGCACATAATCACAGAAGTATATTGGTTAAAAAGTAGTATTTTAATTCACTGTTCCACTGAACAGCCTTGAAACTATACTACCAAGGAGCATGATGTCTTCATTGCCACTCACTTTATAAATATATTTTCAACTGAAGAAACTCAGTACGGATCTAAGGATCCAAAATGGCAACAGCAAGCACATTGGTTACATGTATCCCATTGTCCCACCTGTAATCAGCGATCCTACATATCAGTATTTATGTTTGTTTTAACTGATGGGGTCAAGATCTTCACTTGCATGACCTCCCCTTCCTTTATATTCAATAGGTTTGTGGGATGAGCCCACATCCCCATCCCCATCCCCATCCGCATTTCATTTTCTGAACCATTGGATCAATGATCATCTGAAGGTTGTGCACATCACAAAATGCCAGTCAAGGATGTGTGTGGGTCCTTCACCGGAATTTGTCACAAAGTCATTATCACCAATAAATAACAAATATTAATAAAAAATTGGTCCCGGTGTGGACTGGTGGAGTTAAAAATATGTATGAATGGGGGTTTTAAAATTATTCATTTATGTAAGAGCAACCAGTCATTTAACACACATCTGGCCTTCCTAAAGAGGTGAGATGTAGTAAATACTTGCCATTGCCAGGGGCGGGGAAACATTTTGATGCCCCCATCCATGATGTACCAAAGGACCATAAGGGGGTGGTATTATTATCTTCAATTCTCCTATCTTTGGCCAACAGCTGACATTAGAGTTTGTGTTATTTTTTCTACTGCCTTGCCAACGACCAGAAAGGGATACCCATTTATTTGTATCCCTCTGTGTGGCATAAGGTCTGTCATGGTTCTCAGAGCTTCTGCTCTCTCCATGAACCACAGAAAAGCAACACTAGCCTTGTCCAATGTCCTGGATTTGTATGACGCTGGTATGACAAAGTCCCCCTATTTTTGCATGCTTTGGTGTGAAACTGAAGACATGGAAACCTATCAACTGTCCCAGTGTCATGATGGAAATTGAACTCATGACTTTCTCTGGGTAAAGGACTCCCTCCTTGTATCTTGCCTAGAGCATGAAGGAGAAACAGGGAAGCACACACTCTGCTCTAATGGCAGCGTATGGAGTAAGGCAGGTGGGTGTGAGGACCTACAAAACTGGCTCATGGTTAAGACAAGGCAGTAAATATAATATGGTGAGTGGTGAAAAGCAAGAGTGGGTTATTTTGATGCAAAGCCAAGAAGGTTGAAGCCAGTTCCTCCACAGGGGCATGCCATCCCTCATAGACAGTAGAAAACACAATTGCTCTGTGGAGCATCCACTCCCCACAAAGTACTAAACCTTTATTACAAGTAAAGGTATAGCATGGCATAGCATGGTGGGCTGTATAGATGACTATCCACTAAATACTCCTCCCATTTAGTATTGGGCTCAGACATTTGCAAGTCATTTTTCTACGAAGATGTCTTTAGAGACACAATATGTGCTGGGACTCCTCCCTTAGTGGACAATGTGCATGGGCACCTGCGCCATGTTGGATTCTTATTTTCTGCCATTAGGTACGGGTGCATACCAGATTGTTTTTTTTCTCCCTTTGGATTTGGACGTCCACCAAAAAAGCTCCATGCTATTTGAATTTTGACACCGAAGCTGCGGAAAACCATTTGGGACCTCTATGATTCCATCATGGTGCTTTACTTGTCAAGCGCCATAACTCAACAACCTTGAATGCCAAGGGCCTCCTCCCACTCTTCAGGGGCCACGTGTCATTCACCGATCATCGGCATGAGAGAAGGTGATCCTTAAGGGTGTGATGAAAGAACATCCCTCCAACATTTCCCCCAGGAGAACTTGAAATACCTGTCCGACCGACCATCCCAACATATGCAACTTGTGTATTTCCTTCAACCACAACAACACCTCTTGCAAGTCCTGCATCACTGTTTGTGGAAAGAAAACCCTGAGGCATCAAATGGAGAGGTGCTAGCCACATTGCTAAATGCACCAACATGCACCCTCCAAAACTCCGGATATTTTCAAGGAAGAAGATCCCTGCAGCATAAAAGAGGGCAAAGATGCAGGCCCATTCAGAACCCGGTACCCCAGGCAATGTGCAGACCTGAGGTAATATTTAAGTGCATTGAAGCATGAGGAAGAGGAAGAGGAAGTCTTAAATAGTATGCCCGACTCTGAGACTCATGTGACCAAGCCATAATCACCTGAAAAAAAAAACTTTTCCTGAATGACAGCATCACTCCTGTGGGAGTCCAGCCTTCAGCCCCACACACGGACATAAGACAGACAGAAAGCTTCAGAGTCAATGAATGCTCAGTCCAAGGACATCAACCCTCACTGGCCTTTGAGGCCTTTTCAATATGATGGCACTGAGCATCCTCATTACACCTGAAACTGGCACCAAAGGTACCTCTGAAGCTGGCACTGAAGATAAATTTACACTGAAAACCCCATTGACCAAAAGGGTGGCTGTTAGGGCAGACACATATTGTCACATAGACAATTATGTCAGGCTCCTCTTCCGATATGACAGATCCTAGTGGGAAGAGATGCAGGACTTATCAGACATCTCCCAGAGGAGCACAGGAAGACCAGGAAGGAAATCGTGACTGAGAGCAAAACCATCATGAATGCTAACATTTACGGCACACTCAAAGGCATGGACACAGCTGCTAGAGGCAGTTTCCTCCTCCGACGACGACACACCTGGATCCACATCTCTGGGTTTAAACCTGAGCAGTATCTTCTTAACCTCCCTTTCAGAGAGGAGCATCTTTTTGGCCCCCAGATTGATAAGATGCTTTAAAAAATAACGAAGGACACAAAGCTTGCAATGTCTATGGGTACCCAGCAAACTCCAAGAGCTAGAAGTTCCTTTTGGATATAACTGCACAGGGAACAAGCCAAGCCAACTTTACCCGACCAGCCACAGTCAAAGACACCAAAGGTGTATATAAGGGTAGCAACAGAGTTAAGGGCAGGTGTACTGCTAGTAAAGGAACTTCCACCAATCTGGGGACAATGAGTTTCCTCTGTCACTGGGAGGTAATCACACCGTACCAGTGGGTTTTAGCTGTGGTTCGCCATGGCTACTGCATAGGACTTCTCACAACATCCCACTCCACAGATAAATCCTCAGCAGAGATCTTCTTCCTCTACTAAACAAAGAAGTATGAGTGCTCCTCCAGAAGGAGACATTAGGGAGAGTGCCAACACACCACAAGGGAAAGATGTTATTTCTAAAAATGTCACCTCTTCAGGTCTATCCTCTAACAGGTCTGCTATGCTACAAAGTGGAAGAGGTTTGTTCACTGCTGCATCTCCAAAGACCTGGACCCCCTGAAGCCCAATGTTCAAAGGCATCATCAGCTATCTACTACATCTGAAGAAGCCAGGTCTCGTCTATAAATCAGTATGCCTCCACCTAGCTGCCATTGCAGCCCCATATGTTAAACAGGGAACACAGTTCCCTATATAGGATCACAATAGGCAAGGCTTTCATGTAGGGTCTTACAATTGCCTACCCTTTTGTAGAATTTCAATGTAGTCCTCATGGAGCCACCCTTTGAACCTCTACAGTTCTTTTCCTAGAAAGTAGCTTTTACTTTCCTCTGATGCACTACTGAGTTGCAAGTACTTAACTTACAGCAACTTTTTTTTCAGATTCAGAAAAATAGAATTGTTTTCAGAAACAATCTTAAGTTTCTCCCCGAGGTAGTATCACCCTATTACCTTAATCGGACTATAGAGATTCCAGTCATCTTTCTGCTCCTAGATTCAGTAGTGGAGAGAGTTTTACACAGTTTAGATTTCAAAAGAGCTCTTGTGTATTACATTAACAGGACCAAGCCCTTTAGCAGTTCTACCCAGCTCTACGTAGCCTTTACAAGGACTCTCAAAGGTAATGCCATCTCTAAAACAGGTATAGTTAGATGGCTAGTCCAGTGCTTCCAAATCTGCTACCAAAGACCTAAGACAGTGCTATCTTTTCAGCCCAGGGCGCACTCGATCTGTAAGAAAGGGTGCAACCATTTCTCTCTTAGTTAACATCCCAATAGCAGACATTTGCAAGGCACACACCTTTACCAAGTACTAATGCATTAACATCTTAGCCCGCTAGCAGTAAGTGCTGACAAGACAGTCCTAAGTACCGTGCTCCAGGCATCTGCATCATCCACACACTAACCGTTGTTTACAAATGAGTTTGAAGTAAATGCAGTGTTCATCTATAATACACTGAATGATTTTAAGTCTTTCATATGAGTTGTGAGAGACAATTGTGGAAAATACCAATGCTCTTCATAGGCTTTGGGCCAGCCCATTGCTTACTATTGGTTGTTTTTTCTTGTCATTCTAATTTGCTTGCTTCTTATTGCATGACTTTCCTTCCTCTTCTTGTGTTTGGTCCTCCCCTGGATCATAGCCTCTTTGCCACCACTTTGATTAGATGCCTTGTATGCTTCCTCTGCCCAGATTCAGAAAACTGCATTTTCTTTTAGCACTCAAAGAGAGTGTGTTGCTTTGCACTCTTCCTTGTGTGAGGCTTTCCCTCTTAAATTATTTACCCCTGTGCACTTTGTTTTGCTCTCTCCGCTACCTAGTTCATCCCTTGCTTACTAACCCGGGGCGGAGACCACTGTTCCGCCCGCGGAGTGTGCAGAGATGTGCCTACTCCGCATTCCACGAAGTAGACAAATCTCCGCACAATCCGCAGCGGAGCTGAGTTGGCCATACCCCGCCTCCCACCCCCCTAGTAACAATTGCTTACAACTTAAATAAAATGACTTGAAAGTAAATAAAAACCACTTACTTTGGCTGCAGCGTCTCCGGGCTGCCCTCCTCCTCTTCATTGCGTTCTCTGGGAAAACTGTGCATGCGCAGGCGCACAGGCACCTGCAGTTTTTCCAGAAAACACTATCAAGAGGGGCAGGGCAGCCCTGGGTCGCCGCAGCCAAGGTAAGTTGTTTTTATTGACTTTAAAGTTGTTTTATTTAAGTTGTAAGCAATTGATAATAGAGCGTGTGGGAGGCAGGTGGCGTAGCGGAGCTCCACGGAGTTCCACAGAGTTTGTTCTCAACTCCGTGGCCCTCCGCGTAGCCCTACTACGTCCTGGGTTACTGTATAGCCGACCCCTCCCTGGGCACCATTTTTAGCTGTTAATTCATATTTGTTTTTAATTCCCACCCTCTTAAAGCTCCTCTATTGCTTGCTGCACTCCTTGTTGCTCCCCGAAATTGACACACGACACCCACCCACCCGTCTCTGTGTTTTTTAATGTAAAAGAAAACAATAGGGTCTGGCAGCTACAATTTGCTGCTGGGTTCCTTTTTTTAAAATAAAGGTGCTCTTCATGATGGATATATATGCCCATTCACGATGACCCATGCATGAATACACAACATTGCACTTTCCTATTTTTTGTTTGTGCTCTACAGCAGTGGTCTCCAAAGTCGAATGTGGAGGGCCAGATCATGCCAGAGTTTTAGCATATCCCCACTTAGATACATTTAGTTATCTTAAAAATGTGGCATGGATCTGGATTTCCTGGACCGACTTTGGAGAAGCCCGTTATACAGCATAGTTGAAAAACAATTTGTGTTACTGATGCTGAACAGAATTGCCAAAAGGCATTGGCAAAGCCAATGGATCTGCATTGACATACAAAAGGAATGATATATTTTGGCTTTGCTTTTCTATAAATTATAGCCCTTCCTATTTTTACTAAATGGAGATGAATATTCCCATCGTAGCTGTTTTGCGGCCAATTTCCAAAAGCATATAAGAGTACTATAGGATTCTACTGCTTGACCATTACAAACCAATTCCACCCAAGGTCCAGGTGTGAGGAGGAGGTGGATAGAATTAGGTGGAGTGAGGAGTGCAGATGAGAAAAAGTAGAGGACCTCAGTTTAGGAGTGGTTCAGCATAAGACACAGTAGAACCTTCAAGTAATGAAGGGCAGAGAGGCAATCATAGAAACCTGATTGGAGGCAAGGAGGAATGAATGAGTACATGCTTGTAAAGCACATGGCTACCCGGAGGCATCCCAGCGCTTTAGACCAAAACAGGCAATCAACCATCACTGAAATAGAAAGGTCTTCAACCGTTTCATGAAGGCAAGATGGTTAGATTCCAGCCGGATACAGTCAGGAAGCTGATTCCAAAATTTGGCTGCATGAAATGAAAATCGTCGGCCACCCACACGTGTCCGTTTGACCCTGGGGACTATCAGCAGGTTTTTGTGGTTAGATCTGAGAGATCGAGGGATCTGATGATGAAGAAACAAGGGGTGTAGAAGGGCCGGGCCATTGTCAGTGGTTGACTTATGGGCCATACACACAGCCTTGAACAATACCCTTTCCTGCACTGGCAACCAATGTAGAGTTTGCAATGCTTCCTTAGCAGAGCTACGTTTGGGGACAACCATAAGTAGTCGGGCCGCACAGTTCTGAACAGACTGTAGGATTTTGATGGTACCTAGCGGTGCACCCAGATAGACCGCGTTCGCATAGTCCAAGCGAGATAGAATGAGGGTCTGGACGAGGAGGCGTATAGCCTCGGGGGGAAGCAGGGCCAGGACCTTCCTTAAAGTTCTAAGCAGACCATAACATGTAGCTGCGACCTTGCGTGCCTGTACATGAAAACCCAGACTAGAGTCCAACCATACACCCAGGCTCTTAATTTGATTTTTCGGGGAGGGAGGGGGGCCCAGGCACTCCGGCCACCAAGTGTCTAGATTAATGGGGACCTTGTACCCTAATATCATGATTTCGGTCTTTGAACCATTGAGCTTTAGGAAGGAGGAGTCCATCCATGCAAGAACCTTAGTAAAACAGGGGTAAAGATTATTTATCCCTGTCTCGCCTGCATCAGCGCGTGAGAGGGAAACAACCAACTGCGTATCATCTGCGTAGGTGACCAACTGGACTCCCCAGGTAAGAACCACGTCAGCCAAAGGCCTCATGTAGATGTTAAACATGGTGGGGCTCAGTGAGGATCCCTGGGGAATGCCATATTGCAGAGGCATCTGTTTAGAGGTTGCTTCATCCTCAAACACAGCGAAGGTTCTGTCAGTAAGAAAGGAATGGAGCCAGTTAAGGGCAGTCCCTGTGACTCCTACCTCCCTCAAGCGCTGGATAATGAGTAGGTGATTGACCGTGTCGAAGGCTGCGCTGAGGTCCAACAGGACCACTGCAGCGCAACCTCCCGAATCGACAAGTTTCCTAGCTTCCTCAACCACGGCCACCAAGGCAGTCTCTGTGCCCTGCCTACTTCTAAAGCCCGTCTGGGTGGGATGCAAGGCTTCGTTGGTCTCAATAAATGATGATAATACAGTATTTACATGTTTCTCTGTGATTTTACCCAGCCCCGGCAGCAGGGATATAGGGCGGTAGTTTAACCAGTCTTTAGGGTCCAGACTGGGTTTTTTCAAAAGTGCCTTGACTCTAGCTTGCTTCCATAGTGGAGGAACCAAACCTGCTGCCAGTGAGGAGTTGATAACATCCCTGATGACTGGGGAAACAATCGCAGAAGCCAGCTTAAGAACAGAAGGGGGTGCAACATCTGAGGGGGAACCAGATTTAAGATTCTCAAGAAGTCTTTCTACTGTAGCTAAGTCAAGCAAGGGAAAGGACTCCAACATAGACGGCAATGCAGAGGTAGCGGAAGGAGAATTGATTTCCATAGGGTGGAAAGAAGAGTAGATAGTTGCCACCTTAGAGGCAAAGAAATTAACAAGCTCATCGCATCGTTTCTGGGGGTCCAACGATATGTTACGCGGGCTAGGGGGAGAGACCAAAGATTTAAAAATTAAAAAAAATTCCTTAGGGGAATTGACGGCGGCATCAATCTTATCTTGGTAATAGGCAGATTATGCAGTTTTTATTGTTTTTTATATGTCCATACTGCCAATCTGTATTTAGCTTTGCTATCATCGGAGAAATCTTTTCTCCAACTTCTTTCAGCCTGCTTGCAACACTGCTTAAGCCGTTTTAATTCGCACGAGTACCAGGGTTTTTTATTGGATCTAATACGATGGCAGACCTCTGTTTTGGGAAGAGTAAGATCAAGAGAGGCCTCTAACCAACTATTAAAAGATGAGTTGGCCATTACAGGATTATCACAGAAGGGGGGCGGGGATTTAATCAGATTAGCTGCCCAGTCATCCAGAGAAAGTCTAGACCAGACCCGGCTCAGCTTCCTCATTAATCTGACCGGATGATTTTGGTCAGGAGGCGACCACGTAAAAGATAACGGAGCATGGTCTGACCAAGGAACAAAAAACGACTGTTCCCAGCGGATATTGTCTAGGTTGGTAAAAAAAGAGACTAGCAAAGAGAGATTTGTTTGTGTGGCATGTATCTAGGGGTGGTAGGAGAAACTGACAGAGGAGATTATGTGACCAATGGATGTGGTGTAGAGAGAAAATAGGGTTGACCTCGATTTAACCTTGGAGACATCCTCTTGTAAAGAGGTCGCTGGGCGAAAGTGGTTAGCAATGTACGAGGAGAACCGTTGTAGAGCAGAACGTATTGTGCCAAAGATGTGGAGGGAGGGCATTAATGTGGGGGTGATTACCGGTGTCAAATGCTTCATACAGAGCAGCATGTGACGTACATGAGGGTAGATGATATGTGACTGATTAAATGAAGGCCATTGAGGCCTGGGTCGATAGGGTTTGGAAGGTTGGTAAAAAAGAGATATGCCGTGAATCAGTTAAAATGGACGCATTGGTGGAGAAGAAAAGAAGATGTGCTACAAAGCAGTAGTTAGAATAAGAGGAACATGTACTCTTACTGTTTTCTTTGGTAAGGGCAGTGCAACTCCAGTTTTGTAACTTTATGGCCAGGTATAAGATGGAAGGAAGTGGTTGAATGGAAGTTTGAAAGAGAGAGGCAAATATTTAACAGTGTATGTCTGGAGGGGTCATATCGGGTGCAAGGTAGAATAGTGAATTTATGCTGGAGGTGAACTCCATTGGTAAAGGGATGGAGGCGTTGGAGCACAGGTGCGTGAGGTTCAGGGGAGTGGAGGGTGAGAAGCGACGTGTAAAGTAACAACGGTGTTGCTAATAATGGTGAACACGAAAGAAATGCAAAATGATTATCTGAGAGTCAGAAATGTGTGATAGGTGTGCAAAGATGGGTGATTATGTTGATGACAGTCCTGCTCTTGCAATCCTAAACCATATTTCCTTATAAATAAAACATTAGTATTCCTTCATCATAGCTGCAATCGAACCGGGTTTGTCAAGAACACCAGACAGGAGCTGGGATTCCACACGTCAGCACAGGCGTCTTTACTCATAGGCGGGGCAAGCATGTTCCTTTAGTTATCATGATAACCATTGTGTGTCTAGTGACGGACACATCACCTAAATAGAATGCCCCGCAGTCCTGAATATGGTCCATCCACTGCTGTGTTGACAAGATAAGCTGTATTCCATCACTTCCAGTCTGCCTGGTTTAGCGCCAGGCTTGAAGCAAGCGCTGCCATCTTGATTACTGTTCTTATTTTTACCCATAAAGCTTGAATTTACAACTCACAGCACTGAATACACTCGCTCAGCGTCTTTCTCGTATGCTGGAATCACATTATGCAAATGCTTGACAATAAAGTTCCCTTTTCCATTTTGCACATTTCATTTCTGCTGCAGAGTTAAAAGGGTTTCTGCTCATAAAATATTCTTGACCTTTTTTTTCTTCCAGAAGCAAGCCTCGTTGGCGGCGGAAAACAGCCTTTTCTGCAGCAACCTTCTGTTCTTAGACAAAGGAAAGTCCTGGCACAGAGTCTGGGTGGCCATTCCGAGGAGCGAGCCCCTGGTGTTATATCTACAAGGGAGTGTTCAGGTAAAGGTGACGTTGGTTGTGGGTTGCTTCAATGATGCACATAAAACTTGTTAAAGAGGAGCCTGGTAAAATGATGTACTTTCTTCATTCCACTCCACTTCAGGGCAGCTCATTACCAAATTCTTCAGTTACTTGTCACTTTCATAAAAAACTAAAATTCCTTTTTCTGCTGCTAAGTGAAAAATGAATTATCACAAACAATATCTAGAGTATGAAATGGGACCGTTTTTTACATTTCTATGGTTTAATTATTCAGTTTTATATAATGTTTGTATTTTTGTAAACAAAAATTCCTGAGCCTTGAGCGCACTCTATCTCTCTTTCTCCCTCTCCCTATTTCTCTCTCTCTCTCTCTCTCCCTCCAGTTCTCCATCTCTCTCTCTCTCACTACCTCACAGTAATCATTAATCAAAATGGCTGTAATTTGAGCCCTGAGCAACATGGCCATGTTAAGTATAAATTATTTACAACAAGGGGTGGTGATGGACAGAGTCTCTGAATTAAGCAGAGTACTCTCACCCAGTCAAGAGATCAGGGCTAGATCCAACTCCGTTTTTTAGCTCATTGCACCATCCCAGTTTCAGAACCTGGCTGTATGCAAATTAGTCTGTCCCTGGCCCAGTGCATCATGGGAACAGGGCAGACCAGACTACAAAAGCCAATTCTTACACTGGGAAGGAAACAAGCTTCCGGGGACCGGTTTCTGCCATTTCAGGCGTCTTCGGCCCGGCTTGCTTGAATCCTGATGGTGCAATGAGCAAGGGACTCACATCTGAGTATACCCTTCCACGCTTAGGGTGGACAAAATTATTTACAACAAGGGGTGGTGATGGACAGAGTCTCTGAATTAAGCAGAGTACTCTCACCCAGTCAAGAGATCAGGGCTAGATCCAACACCGTTTTTTAGCTCATTGCACCATCCCAGTTTCAGAACCTGGCTGTATGCAAATTAGTCTGTCCCTGGCCCAGTGCATCATGGGAACAGGGCAGACCAGACTACAAAAGCCAATTCTTACACTGGGAAGGAAACAAGCTTCCGGGGACCGGTTTCTGCCATTTCAGGCGTCTTCGCCCGGCTTGCTTGAATCCTGATGGTGCAATGAGCAAGGGACTCACATCTGAGTATACCCTTCCACGCTTAGGGTGGACAAAATTATTTACAACAAGGGGTGGTGATGGACAGAGTCTCTGAATTAAGCAGAGTACTCTCACCCAGTCAAGAGATCAGGGCTAGATCCAACACCGTTTTTTAGCTCATTGCACCATCCCAGTTTCAGAACCTGGCTGTATGCAAATTAGTCTGTCCCTGGCCCAGTGCATCATGGGAACAGGGCAGACCAGACTACAAAAGCCAATTCTTACACTGGGAAGGAAACAAGCTTCCGGGGACCGGTTTCTGCCATTTCAGGCGTCTTCGGCCCGGCTTGCTTGAATCCTGATGGTCCCCGGTAGCTTGTCTCCTTTCTGGTGAAGAATTGGCTTGGTAGTTTGGTCTGCCCTGTTCCCATGATGCACTGGGCCAGGGACAGACTAATTTGCATATAGCCAGGTTCTGAGCTGGGATGGGGCAGTGAGATAAATAACGGTGATGGATCAAGCCCTGATCTTTGGACTGGGTAAGAGTGGTCTGCTTAATTCAGACACTCTGTTCATCACCACCCCCTTTTCTGTATCGTTTTTGGCCACTATAGGTGTGGCAGGGTATACTCAGACATGAGTCCCTTTCTCACTGCTCCATCAGGATTCAAGCAAGCCGGGCCGAAGAGGCTGAAATGCCAGAAACCGGTCCCCGGTAGCTTGTCTCCTTTCTGGTGAAGAATTGGCTTGGTAGTTTGGTCTGCCCTGTTCCCATGATGCACTGGGCCAGGGACAGACTAATTTGCATATAGCCAGGTTCTGAGCTGGGATGGGGCAGTGAGATAAATAACGGTGATGGATCAAGCCCTGATCTTTGGACTGGGTAAGAGTGGTCTGCTTTATTCAGACACTCTGTTCATCACCACCCCCTTTTCTGTATCATGTTAAGTATAAAGCTAGGGAGAATTTCTTGCTTCCCCTGTAATTCTCTGCCATTTTTGGGCTTGGAGGCTCCCTGCTGTGCCGCCCATTACCAGCTACATATAAATACACATAGTGGTAAATGACTGAGAAACGATTTTATGCACCCCTTTTTAAAAGCATGCAGGGGCTGCCCAACCTCTGAGAGGTGACTGAAGGTGTTTAAAGGGAAGGATGGAATCTCTCACTGTACATACCTGCCAGCCTTTCCTTGAAAGGGTGACTGCATGGGTAATGGGCAAAAAGCCAGTAAGTGTGCATATAGTCATGCTGATAGACTGTACACTGGCAAATGCAGGCAGACCTCAGAATGGTGCCAAAAGCGGTACAAAAGGGGGTGGTGATGGATGGAGCATCTGAACCAATCAAATACTCACACCCAGTCAAAAGATCTGGGTTTAATCCATCACCGTTCTTTAGCCCACTCTGCCACCCCAGTTCAGACATGGCTATATGCAAATCAGTCTGACCCTGTGCCTCATGGGAACAGTCCAGCCCGAACTGCCAAGCCATGCCTTCCCTGGACCGAAAACAAGCTTCTGAGGACCGGTTTCTGGCATTGCAGCCTTCTTCAGCCCGGCTTGCTCGAATCCAGTGGCAAAGTGAGCAAGGGACTCACGTCTGAGCATACCCTGCCACACTTATGGCGGCCAAAGCGGTACAAAAGGGGGTGGTGATGGACGGAGCATCTGAACCAATAAAACACTCACACCCAGTCAAAAGATCTGGGTTTGATCCATCACCGTTCTTTAGCCCACTCTGCGACCCCAGTTCAGACATGACCATGTGCAAATCAGTCTGACCCTGTGCCTCATGGGAACAGTCCAGCCCGATCTGCCAAGCCATGCCTTCCGAACATAATTAACTCTTACTGCACAAAAGGTTGGAGACCCCTGCTTTAGTTACTCCCATGGCCTGTGTTTTGTGCCATCAAGATTGAAGCCTGTCTTGCTGTGATAGGCTGCTCATTGGAGGAATAAAGGAGTGAACACTTCAGAGTGGACAATACCCAGAACACAAACTTCTAAGACAAAAACACTAAAGCTCAAGTGTGTCTGGAAATGGTTTATTAAAAAAAGGCAGGTTGAGGCTTCCAAATTGTCAAACAGAAGCTGCACATCAGCGTGGAGAAGCTCAGCGTGAGTTAGGCCTGTTTTTACCAGAACTGAGGACTAAAGTTGTGGAAGAGGTGTGGCGCAGTTGCCAGGGCGACTGACGCCGAACGCTGGGGATCACGGTTCGATCCCCGGCACCGGCAGCAGGGGTCTGCCCAGCACCATGTGACTTTGGGCAATAGCTTGCTTAATCTTCCCAACGGCCCCCAGCGCCGGGAAACCTACTACGGGTAGCTGCACGCTTTACAAATACAGGATTATTATTATTATTATAATAAAGTTCTGCCAGTCTCCCAACCTTGGTGAGGGATACCACCTAGGAGAATCAAGAACACTCCACTGGAGCCTGGAGCACCAACCTTTGCCTGACCCTAGACCAGTGGCCCCTATGAAAAGAAGATTGCCTGAAGGGAGGGAGGTCCAGTGGGGAGGGTGGATGGGGGGGTCCTATCAAGAGGATCCCTGGAGCAGAGTGTAAAATTCTGTTCCGTCGAGAACAGCATGCCAAATGGGTGGTGTGCCCATGTGCTCAGTGCGATCCCTGTATGCTGAGTGGAAGCCAAGGAGAGAACAAGACAGCTGCACCAATTGGGTGTGCATGTGATGTGACCCCCTGATGCCAGGAGGGGGCTGCACTGAGAGAAACGGTCGTAGCTCTGGTGCCATGCTGCATCAAAGAGAAGGTAATTTGCCCCTGATAGTGATGGGATCTGAAGAAGGCCATTGCCGTATCAATGCTGGTAAATAACCCTGTATGCCAGGAGGGCACTGCAGGGAAGACTGAGTCATCGCTCTCTGTGTGCAGTGAAGACCCCCTGCACATGAAGAAGGGCCGTAGTCCAGGAAGAGGACCATCGCCCATGCACAGCGTGCAGTTGCAATCACCTAACGGATCAGAGGAGCACTGTGGACACTTGGGGTCACACATTCCATAGGTCTGCTCCCCACCAGGCCAGGAATGCATGCCCGGGCACTCCAGACCTCCATTCATGTGAATACGGGTAAGACTGATACCAGGTTGTAGGGCCCCGGGGGAATTTACTCTGACTTACGCACCCTGGAGACATGTGGACTTTCGTTAAAAACCCTTGTAGTACATCTAAGACTTGAACTCACTAGCAGGACCTAGCTTGGATATCACCCATTTAATGGGGAATAACTGTCATCTGTAGATGAAGAAGTGGGACAGGAGCTGACCCAGGTAACGCTATTGTGTCTTCATGAAGAAGCCTTTGTAGATTTTTTGAAGTGGGTTGCACTGTACTTTGTTTTAGTAGATAAATACGCCTTTAACATAAAACACGTATTTGACTTGACAATTATAAGGGTAGTTGGGGGTATTTTGAGTTGTGAGTCTGTACTCACCCTACACCTACCTCCTGCAGGAAAAGCCTTGGACTGCCCAACCCACGCTACCAGTGAGAGTTAGGTGCTGACAGTGTACTTAGCCCAGTTGCTGAGTGCCCATAGTAGGGACATCTGCAGTCAAAGGCTTCAATCACCATGTTTGGGCCAAGTAGCTCCTTTTAGCTTCATGGGCCTCTGAAAGGGGTTCTGTTCCATCCGTCTGCAAAACACTCTCTTCCCTGTTGTGTATAGCCCTTTACACAGTTGGCATTGACCTTGGGGCCTGGCAGTGGTGGTTGGTTTTGTGCTATGGATGGAATACAGAGCCTGGCTGAAGGCCACACACATTTGTTGGCCAACCCTGATGTGCAGGGTTTCTGGTCATGTGCAGTGGGTGTTGGACGTAGGACCTGGTATTTGGAAAATGTTTGGTGGAAATTCACTGTGCGTGATGTGAAAGTCCAGCTTGGGGTATGTGTGCACTGTGCGTGGCGTAGAAGTCCAAGTTGTGGTATGTGTGCACTGTGCGTGCCGTAGAAGTCCAGCTTGTGATATGTGTGCACTGTGCGTGGCGTAGAAGTCCAGCTTGTGATATGTGTGCACTGTGCGTGGCGTAGAAGTCCAGCTTGGGATATGTGTGCACTGTGCATGGCGTAGAAGTCCAGCTTGGGATATGTGTCTGTGTGGCTCTCTATGTGTGTGGCTCTGTGTGTGGGTGTGGCTGTGTGTGTGGCTGTGTGTGTGTGTGTGGCTGTGTGTGTGTGTGGCTGTGTGTGTGTGTGGCTGTGTGTGGCTCTATGTGTTGCTGTGTGTGTGTGGCGCTGTGTGGCGCTGTGTATGGCTCTGTGTATGGCTCTGTGTGCGGCTCTGTGTGCGGCTCTGTGTGCGGCTCTGTGTGCGGCTCTGTGTGCGGCTCTGTGTGCGGCTCTGTGTGCGGCTCTGTGTGCGGCTCTGTGTGTGTGTGTGTGCAAATGCAATAGGTCTCGCATTTGCGAGAGATTAAGCTATTGGCATTGTAAATGACAATGCCATTTATTTATATGTTTTAAAAACAAAAATAATGCCATGAGCAATGCCAATAGCTCTACCTTTAACAAAGACGAGACCATTGCATTGTAAATGCTTGTTGTAAAGGGTAGTGCAGGTTCATCAAATGGCACTAAAATTATAAGCAAAGGAGAACTCCACTTTTCAGTGGAAAAGCAGATGGAAACGTATTTTCTGAGCAACTATCACCGATCAATCTATGTCTGAATTGCTCTTCTAAGCTCTCCCACGTCTGGGAAAGAGTATTACTTTGTGAACAGGACACTGGCAGATATATTGGTGCTTTTGTTGTGTAATTAACAACATTAACAAAGGATGCTTTATAATATATTTGATTAAAAATCCGTGCATCGCCCTCTGATCTTTAGCAAAGCAATACTGGGAGTCTGATAATTGTGAGACAAGAAACTTATTTCGTGCTCTGTTCAAGCGCAGCAGCTTTAATTTAAGACTTTAGCACCAACTCCCTGCTGAATCTAATCCTTTTAGATAAGAAGATAGTTTCCTATGACATGCAGTCTGATTGCAAAAAGAATGGGCTACTCTTTAAAGTGTAGTGCAGTTCCAGCATTTAATTACTGTAGTGTTTCCTTAATTTGTAATCCTCTTATGAGTACAAAGATCAAGGCACAGGCAGCGCGAGGCGCCATTGGAGACCTGGCGCGTGACAAAGACTTTTATGTTATGAGGTGGTAACTGGAATGCAGAAATAAACTTCCTGCTTTATAATTGCAGTGAACCCCTTGCTTGGATGTGCACCTTCCGAGTTAATAGTCTTGGTGATGGCTCTGTCACTACTGCCATTTCAGAGCTGTTCTGTTTCGATTGCTCCTTTATAGATTTGCGAGCGCTGACATATAAAAAAAAAATCCACAAAAGATTGCACTTTAAACTTACTTAGCAAACCTGGAAGATCAGCGTCTTCCTAGGACGATGAATCTTTGCCACTGTGTTTGAATTGAGGATTTCATAACAAAGTCATTGTTATTTGCATTTGATGTTCAGTCTTTAAAGAAAGGTATGGTGATTTTTCAAAAGTTTATTTTCTTTTTAAGGCATTAGTTAGCATTTTTGTTCTTTTTGTTCCGATTAGTCAAATCAGTTACAGAAATAATCAAAATAAGGTTGATTGGAATAAGCATGGAAAATGTGTTTCGTTCATGAAAGTAGTTCTAAGCTAAAAGGACCTATTCTATCCTATCTAGAACTCATAAATAGTTCCTTCTGGAAAGAGCAAGTAAAGTAAAGGGTCGAACGTCCCATAAAGTGCACTGGCTTCCTGCTAACCTGGTCCCCAGTGCCCGAGGTCTTTCCCAAATTTGCGAAATTGTTCCCCTAACTGGCAAAACCTTTAGCACCCTCTGTAAGTACTTAGTAAATGGTACCCTGGCACCATGATGGCTTCACTGAAAATAGGGATGTTTGGTACCAAAATCTCGTCTTGATAAACCCACACTGATGCCAGTGTTGGATTTATCAAAACATGCATGCACTCAGAGGGCATCTTCGAAGTGCACCATGAAAACTTACCCGCAGGGGCGGTTTCTTCATTAGGGCGGCAGGGCTCCGCCCCTGCTTCAAATTTTGAATCAATTGCTGTCAAGTTGTACATTTTCATTTCATTATAATTTCACAGAGTGGTGACCCTCGCTTTGCGCGAGGGTCAGGCATAACCAGGCACTTTCAAAAGGGACATGTGCTGGCGGCTGCCGTCGTAGGATTTATAGGGCTTACCTGAACTCAGCCCTGGCCTCTGGCAGCGTAAAACACTCAAAGGCACTTCTCTCTGATGACGCAGTGCAGCCTCGCTGATTGAAAACAGCCGAAGCGCTTTGAGCAAAAGCCCTGAGTTTTCTACACTGTTTGTCAATCAGCAAGGCTGTGTACAGCTGCAGCCCACCTACTTCCTAACTCGTCATAGGGTAGGGTGGGAACAAGCCTGCATGACCCCACCTGACCCTACCCAGGGAGGAGCTGAGGGATTTTCGGTGCACACTAGGTTTGCTGTCGAAGTCTGCACTGTGTGACAAAAGCAACTAGTTTCCATGAGTGGAGCAGCAGTGTGAAGGTGAAACGGAGGCTACTGACCAAGCCATGCACAGTGGGAAAATTCCCCTAACCGCTCCTCAGTGCCAAGGCAAGGCAGCAGATGTGATTGGATTGAAGGACGACTGGCAGCAAATATCCCAGGCGGCAAGTGGAGTCATTCAGAATTACGGAGGGAGGGGGCCTATAGGCACGATAAATTAAAAGAATGCACTTGCAGGGGGAAAAAAAAACCTATTTTGATTACCTTTGAATTTATGAACTCATTTAAGCTCTTTAGCACCCTTTCTGGCCCGGTCGCAGACTTCACAGTCTCACTCGTCCAAATTGTTAATGCATTTACATCTATTATTAAGGGATACAGCAGCAGCTCACTAATACTACTGCAAATAATTACCGTGAAAATGAAATGGAATCTGACACTGCCTCACATTTCTCTTATGTGAGGTACTGTTTTGATCTCAAAGAAACGTGCTTTATGGATGTTGCAATTTAACACCAATAATCTATGGGTTCCGGAGTAGCGTTCTACTCGCCGAAAAATCGCTTCGACGCCTTGTCAGGGGTAGTAAGCGCTATATAAGTGCAATTACAATACAATACAATACAATACAATAAAACATAAATACAACATTTCTCTGCAAACTGTCTGCAGAAACCTCCCATTCCATACATCACCCACATAAACAATATATTAAATAAAAACAGTATTTAAAACAATGTCAAAATTATTGAAGGTCATCAGGGGAAGACTAGAGTATTTTCAGAACCAAGTTGCCTCTATTAGGAGCCCCTGAAAGCATGGGGCCCTGGCCCAGGGCCCACTTTGCCCATGTTTTAAAATGTCTCTGCCTAGAGGGAGCAGGTTTTTAATGGGCAGTATGATTCAGGTGCTAAGCACCTGAAGAAATGAAAACTTGAAATTTACCTCCACCAGGCATTTTCTTCTTATCATCCACACTTTTTTCCAGTTTCCGCAGAATGCTTTTGGATCATTTGTATAATTATTTGCCGTGATATATTTTCTAGTTATTATCAAGGAACGCAAGAAAATGTATAATTTACAATTCAAATGTATAACAAAAAATAAATATGATAGAACACTATGTTGTTCTGCTCACGTTACATATACAGCACCTGGACTCAAATAAACCATTCAGGTTTTATATTCAGCAGTTTGTATTATTGGTTGTTCTACAATATTTTAATTTGTATTTACTTTGTTTTAGGATGGGCGCATGGCTCGTGCAATACCACTGCCTGGGTATGAAGTGAGTTTACCAAGTGCCACTGAAAAACATGAAATGAAGTATGTTTTCAAGCTGTCCCAGTCTCAGCAGAACATAATCTTCAGCGCCGAAGATGAAGACCTGCTCACAAAGTGGCTGGAGATACTCACCAAAGCAGCCAAAGGAGAGATTGCAGAAATTGAAAACCCATAAAAACCACAGACAACTCTTGCAAACCCATGATTTCATACTGTAGCAATTCACTTGAATCTCTTTAAAAAAATGGCACTTTGGTATGTGGGTGGCTTTATGTATTTTCATGTGTCTGCATAGGAGTGTCAGTGAAATTTCTCTTTTCATTGTACGCGTATTCCATGTAGCCTGGTTATCTTGCATATGGTATTCTTAAGGCACAATTAGATGTAGGCAGTGACTCTGTGTTGAAACTGAAGGACATTGGTATTTCCAAGGGCATTCATGAATGAGGTGATAAAGCAAGCTCTGTCTCCTATTTTGTAGGTGTACTTTTAACAGTCCTTTTAGTTACTGTTCAGTGTAGGATGTGTAGTCGGTGAGTAGTTCAGTGCTACCTTTTTAAGTTAAATTTGTCAAAGGGCATAGCTGGCCACTCACATCCCATCTACTCATTTCCGTTTTCTGATCCAAAACATAATGCACAAGTTTGAAGTAATTCAGTTATCTTTCCTTTACAAAACTAAACGTTATGTCTCTTCATTGTTGAGATTAACTTTTCAAAAGAAAATGTCTATTAATGTGTTAAACATTTTTAGCACTGGTAATTGTGGAGGAGGTTGACAAAAGTGGAATCCATTTTTGTTTTGTAAGACTATTTGAAAAAAAATGTGCTTTTCTGTTTAACTAAGCACCTTCTGAATTTTCTTTATAAACCCAATGTATTGTACGTTTCTTTCTTACAGTTTTGCTAACCAGGACATTATTAAACTCAGTCAAAGAAACCTGAATTTTTTTAGAACACCCCCAGTGGTGATATTTTTATAATTTTGGTTAACTCTTGAGGAATCTATGATTTATTTATAATTTGTAAATAGTGTTAAATAAGTATTTTAAAACCTTTGCAAATTTAAGCTAAAAGTAAGATTTAGCGCAGTGTCTGCCGGTATTTGTACAGATCTGTAATTTAAGTTTTCTTTTACTGACCTTTTATAACTTTACCTTAAAGTCTTACCTGCAGTCTGCTATTATACCAACCTATGGCAAGCTTCTTATTACAATGTGTTGTATGTCTATTTGTATTGAGCACTTTTGTGCTTACTTACATGGAAAGAATAAACTTTGTGAACTTGTACTGTGGTCATTGCATTGTTTTTTCACTTAAAACGTTTTATTCGATAAGCAATCTATATTAAGTCAAGCTGTTTGTGCAAATATGTGTATCCAGACATTGTAATTAGACTACGTGTATATTTACCATTGTAGCTTCACTTTAAGGCTAAATATTTATCTTTTAACACTTAATTTGAACTCATTAGTCCAGGACCGTATCAAAACCCAATATATTATTGTCTTGCAGAGCTCTGTCATAAACTGTAATACAATGAATATTACAAAATCTTAAACTGTAGGATTGATATCCAAATAGAGTTCACCCCGATAGTGTACTCTGAAAACATCCTCCAATTGCAAATACTTAAATCTTTGATTATTGTTAATGCTGTTGTGTAGTCTTTTCTCTTTGAATGGGAGACACAAATGACCTACCCAGGTGACCCTTGCACAAAGAGATTTACTAAAGAGATTAGCTGAAAAGTTTCTCATCTCCTACCTCCTTTTACAAAAAATATTTAGAATCAAAACCTGGCAGACAAAGCATGGCTAATTGCCAAGCATCAACCAATTATTGTTAAATTAAACTTCAGGTTTGGGCTCTGTTGCATGCAAGCACGACCAACCTTAGGGAGTTGTATTAATAGCTGGGAATAAAACAGTATTAAATCCAATCCCCATATCACAAATCCTTTAAATAGACTGTTCATAGGTCATTCATACACAAATGTTGTTATAATCCGGGTTGGAAACATAATTGGGAGCACAAAGAAATTCTTGTACCTTTTTAGTCACATTGCAGAATACTCTATAGTCCATAATTATCCCCTAACATTTTCGGTGGTTTCATTTGTGAGATAGAAAGAAGTATAGTTAGTCTTCTTGTATTAGTTCCTTGCAAGGTTTTTAAATATGTGTGAGAAATGGGTGTCTCTAGTTGACAGGTTTGTACTCTGTCCCAGTAGAGGCCCTTCCTTCTAGTCAGGAGGAGGGAGTTACACTTCTAGAATGAACCCTGGTCACTCCCTTGGTAGCTTGGCATGAGCAGTCAGTCTTTTCTCAGAGGCAATGTGTAAATGCACATAACACACAGAAATACAATTAAAACATTACAAACGGACAACACACACGTTTTTGACATTTAGCCAATATTTATCAGTGTAAAACAAGACCAAAATTATAAAAAAACAACATGCAGTAATCAAAATACAAATATTGCCTGAATAGACTGAAAATACAGTTCCTTGAAGGTGATAGCTCCGTCAGGGTCTACCACTGCATCATGAACAAAAAAGAATCCAACAGTTTAGGCTGGCCACTAGGTCACAGGCCAGCTACGGGGTTTGGAAGACCCGCAAACAGTACCTTGGAACAGCAGGGCTTCGGGGACCTTGTGATGAGCTCCGTAGAGGCGATGTCGCCGGCAGCAGTTGGTCCCGGAGGTTGGGGCAGGAGTCGTCAGGCCCTTGAAGTCACCTACATTGCAGATCAAACTCCATGAGGTTGAAGCCAGGAGTGCTGGCCTCAATAACGTCGGGCTGCGATGATGCGAAGTGCGGCGATCCAATATGCGGTGTCCCCAGGTCATAGTGCAGGCAGTGGCATTGTCTTTGCTGAAGCGCTGCCTTAATAGACCCAAGTTTGCAATCCTACGAGGGGCAATGCTTGGTGCAATGCCCACAAGTCACGGTGCATGCAGAGGCTCAGTTCAAGAGGTTGGAGTCGATGGCACTGACATCGTTCGACCAGGGCTGCGGTGTGGGACGGGACAATGCTTTGTGTACCTCATGAGTAGTGTCCACAGGCCATGGTGCAGGCAGCAGCCTCGATTGCAATGTGGGGCGTCATCATCATTGATACCAGGGAGGCGATGCGAAGCGCGGTGACCAGAGGTCACGGTGCCAGCAACAGCTCGATGACAGCATCATGTGGCAACGTTGGGGAGGTCAGGGCTGTGGTGCGAAGCAGGGCAATGCTCTTGGTGGTGCCTTGGGGTCATGAGCCAGCAGTGGAGTTGTTGATGGCGTTGTAGTGGTTTTTCGTCTGTTGCAGCACAAAACACAAAGTTCTCAGTGCTATTGGCAGATCAACCTGAAGTATTTGATGTTCCTGAGACTTCCAACAGGAGACAAGCTCTACTACAATCCCTTGGAGAAACTCGGGCAATAAGTTGCAGAAAGTTCAGTCCAGTCCTTTCAATGCCCGAGACAGAAGCAGCAACTTCAAGCCAACTCAACAAAGCAACACACAGCAAAGGAGCAGTACTCCTCTTGGCAGCTTTTCCAGCTCTTCATCATGGCAGATCTCTTAGCCCAAAAGACTTCTGAACATGTGGGGTCTGTGCCCCAATACATATACCAGTTCTGGCCTCTGAAGTAGGAAAACTTGTGGGCGAAATCCAGATTTGTCCCACTCTTCCCTACTCTGCCCCCAGTAACTCTCAAGAAGGGTTGAGATGTATTTGTAAGAGAACAGGCATAGCCCTATTCATGTGTGAGTGACAACCTCTCCCATTACTCTTATCCCAGGAAGGCCCATCAGCCTGGTGATGGGTCATCAGGATATACGAGGCACACCTAATCTCCCTTGGTGTGGCTGTCTAGAGTGTATGCAGGAGACCCCAGCAGTTAGCTACACAGACGTGGATTCCACAGGCAGGCACAGAATGGTTAAGCTGGAAAATGCCCACTTTCTAAAAGTGCCATTTTCAAACACGCAATTAAAAAACCATCTTCACTGAAAGATGTATTTTTAAATTGTGAGTTAAGATATGCCAAGGTCCAACTTTCTATGATCTTCCCAAGGGAATCTACACTTGTGAGATGTTTCAAGGTAGGCCCCGTGTTAACCTATGGAAGAAATAGCCTTTTAATAGTGAAAAACTAAATGCACAGCATTTCACTATTAGTACATGTAAAAACCCACCACTACATATCCTACCTTTTATATACACAGCACCCTTTACATGGAACTGCTGTGGTCCTACCTTAGGGGTGACATATGTATTAAAAGGGAGGGGGTTAGGCCTGGCAAGTGGGTGCACTTGCCAGGTTGACAGGGCAGTTAAAAAGCACGCATGTAGACACTGCAGTGGCATGTCTGAGACACATTTTAAAGGCTACTTGTGTGGGTGGCACAATCAGTGCTGCATGCCCATTTTAGTAAAGTGCAGTCAGTGCACTTTATTAGGGACTTGCTGGTAAATCAAATATGCTGATCATGGAGAGCCAATCATAACACAATTTACAGAAGGAGCACTTGCACTTTAGCATTGAATAGAGATGAAAAAGAGCACAGTGACACCAAACCCTCAAAACCAAAGTCCAGCATACCATAAAAAAACAGGAGGTCAGAAAGCAAAAAGAGCGGGGGAACACACCAAAAGATGCCAGGTCTAACAATATGTTTGGTATTAAATTCTTTCAAAGAATCCCTTTTAGCAGATGAATGTTGTTTTTCCTGTATTCACAGATCTATTCTACAAGTCTTAATATACAATGCCTCTTATCTTTATTTATATTCCCCAACCCACTCACATCTAGATACAACTTTTACTTTGGTGAGGAGTTATCACTTGGAATATTTGTAGCTCTTCACATAGTGAAAGTCAGAAACAAAGAGGCAAAACATCGAAAGTACTTCTGGCACATTTATTAATAGATTGCAGCACTCCCCTTCCCACCCTCTCCCCCGACCAGAAACCTTGCCAAAACAAACAGTGCAGCACCTATAACCCACTGAAATCCCTCAGTCATCATTCTACATGTTGTTTTAGCAGTACTACCTCCTAACCCAATCCCTTACTAAACGAAATAATGCAAATCCATATTAAAGTTTTAATTACATTTTTCTCCTAATGCTTACAGGAAATAAAGAGTGCTAAAGATAGTGGGGGAATACATAAATTATGAAGATGTACAGTTAGTGTGCAAGGTTCCCGTACTCCCTATAATATGCATTAGTGTAAAATGTAGAAAATCATATGTCAAGTGAAAATGTCCTCCATTATTTAAGCAGCTCTGCAAGTGGTTTTTCTTAGGACCATTCTAACTTGACTGTCAATCCTGAGATTCTTGATAGAGAAGTAGAACTAAAGGCCCTGCCATAATACATTTTAACTTGGGTGGTTGTTTTTACAAGCACAACGTGGGCATCTAGTGTCTGAAAGGAGGAAAGAGAAAGCTTTTTTAAGTAACCAACAAGAGAATCTCTTAAAATAGTGGAAGAGCTTTGTTTCCTAGGTTTGTTTGAGAAGCAGAAGTTTAAAAATTGAAAAAGGTCCTCAGGTAAGTATTGTGGGGATCCTTACCCTTTGAGTGGTGGGCTTTGGAGGAGGTATGTGTACTTGTTGAACGTTTCCGGCAAAATCTAATGTAGCAAGCTCAGAAAACATTTGAGAGGTTGGTTTGACCATACATTCTTGAGGATTATCTACTTCTTCTCCTTCCAGAATTCCAGAACTCTTAAGGTTAAAGCTGACTAAGGTCCTCCAAAATGATTTTGTTATTCGAAATTGACTCAGAATGAGAAGACATTCTTGCTTGCAAGTAGCTGAATCACAACCCGATCATTCAACTCACTCCACCATTCACTTTGCCATTCCTCAGGTTTATCTACATGTACAGAATTTTATTTGTCAAAGACCCCAAAGCTTCCTTTTCGTGTCTAGTGTAGTAAAATGTTTCTCATGAGACCAACACAGATCAGAAATGTCTTTCCTTAAAGCAGAGTTCTCACTTCTCATTCATGAAGAAAACTTTTGAATGAGTTCAGAAACAGAGCTGGCCCCCTCACTTTCCTACCTTGCCGCCAGTTCCATCTCTTAAACTAAATGGCCCATCCAGGGGTTTGAGGGAGCATCAAAGCTTGCTTCATCAGAAATCAGGACCTCGTTTCCACCCTCTGCTGCTAGTGGTTTTATTATTATGGACCAGAGGTGGTCCCAGATTGGTCCCTTGCTTCTTAGTGATACATTGGGCCATTGGAATAAAAGTTGAGAACTATTCCCCCCTCATACGAGGCAATTTTCTCACTACAGGAGCATGTTTTCATCGGTTGAACTGATCATAGGGTCAAAGATAGATTTAAAGTATTTTGCTGTAGGACTAATGAGCTTTTGTATATAGTGCTTGCTTAATTTATCATAAAGTCCTCTTATTAGCATGTGTTTGCTTATTTATTAATGAGATTTATAGTTAAGTTCTGTTATATAGGTCGAGTTGTGCTTGCTAATATGTATGGACTCTCACTCCAAAACTGTGAATCCCCTAATGATACAGTACATAATCTCCCTATCTGTAACCCCCCTTTAATATTTACAGCATTACACCATTCTTGGGCCTCTGGGTTCAGTTATTCAATGGAGCTCTTTAGTTGCAGCAGCGAGAAGCATCGACTCGAGGTCTTGAGCTGCAGAGAATAAGCCTAATCTTGTGGTTGTATTACAATAGTCCCACAGGATTCAAATTGCCCCTCACTAGCTCTGAGTGCCCTCTTGTCAAAGTCCTTATCCGTGTTTTCAAAATCGATTTCATAAGTAGTTCTGAAAGTGTTCAGGTTAAGAATTCTGGAATTTTCACAATAGTGTCAACAATATATTGGAATTCCTTCAACTTGCATCCCTTTTAGTTTGTTGAGCTCGGTTGTTAAATCCAATACTCATTAGTGTCAAGTGTCAAATGGTTATCCTCGTGGCAGCTAGCTGGAGGGGTCCATACTTAAGAAAAGTTAGTCTGAGTCACCAAGTAGGAGGAGCAAAAGAAATATCAATACTGAAAGTACCTGGGTTAGTGTTATGGAGTGTACTGTCTCCCCAGAAATAAAGGTCACACATTTTCAGGGCATGTATGGAAGGCTTGCGGCAGAGGGTTACAATATTGATTGGGTATCTCCTCGAAAACACCCAACCGTAACATTTGGAGAGGATGAGGCTTATCATGCCTTTATAATCACGTATAGAGATAAAGCACCGTGCCCGGATGGGGTCACCGTAGATCTATATCAAGCCTATCCCTTAATCTGGGCAAAAATACTGATGTGGGTCTTTAATGCCACTTGCAATTTAGGCCTTTTACCATCTTGGTCCAGATTCATCATTATCCCAGGATTTTAAAAGGGGTCAAGAGCTGAGGCCTAATGTTATTGACCTAGTTCTTTAACAGATTCTGCTGTGAAAATTCTGTGGAGGGTGGTTCTGGCAATATTGTCTGATTGACTGGGGCCAATTAATGTTATTTCTACCTACAATATGGGTTTCGATCAGGGAAATAACCCTAGTCCAATATATAAATCTACAGATTATCATTGGCAAATAAATAGTAGCCAAAAGGGGTCGACTACACCTGTTGTTTATTGATCTTACGTCAGCTTTTGATAGAGTTAATAGATCCACACTCTGGGCCATGCTCATTAAGCTGGGAGTGGATATAAATATAATACATGTTTTACATGAGCTCCACGTTGACCTATCAGCGTCAATGAAGGATAACCTGGATGGCAGTCTTTCCACACCTGTGAAAGTGCAGAGGGTTGGACAAGGTGTATTTAAGGCCCACTATTATTCCCTCTTTATATCAATAATCTGGGTCTAACATTAAGTGCCGCTTGCAAGGATATCCCTCAGGCAGGATCCTATCTAATCCTCGCACTTTTATATGTGGATAATGCTGGCTGGATAATCAGGACACCAGTGGGCCTACAGCTTTTGCTTGAAACTTTTATTGATTTTATCGAGGCATTAGATTTAAGTATGAACTTTTCCAAATCACACACTATGGTGGTGGGTCCAGGAAAAAAGCCCGAAAAAATATTTTAGATGTGGTACCGAACTCACTAGGGTAGCTACCTTCACTCACCTAGGGGTCCTCTTTGATGAGCTGGGGTCTTGGGTACCCCAAAGGAAGGCTAAAATAAAACCCCCAAGAGCAGTGGCAGGGATATTTGACTTTCCATCAATCAATTAAGCAACTTGTAAAGTGCACTACTTACTCGTGAGGGTCTCAAGGCGCTGAGGGGGGTGGGGGGTGCTGCTACTGTTCAAAGAGCCAGGTCTTGAGGAGTCTTCTGAAGGTGATTAGGTCTTGTGTCTGCCAGAGGTGGGTTGGGAGGGTGTTCCAGGTCTTGGTGGTAAGGAAGGAGAAGGATCTGCCGCCGGAGGTCGTTCGTTGGATGCGGGGGACAGCGGCGAGGGTGAGGCTGGCAGATCAGAGCTGGCGGGTAGGGCTATAGAAGTTGAGTCTGCTGTTGAGGTAGGCTGGTCCGTTGTTATGGAGTGCCTTGTGTGCGTGGGTGAGGAGCTTGAAGGTGATCCTCTTGACTATGGGGAGCCAGTGTAGGTCTCTCAGGTAGGGGGTGATGTGGCTGTGGTGTGTGACATTGAGGATCAGTCGGGTGGAGGCGTTTTGGAAGCTTTGTAGTTGTCGCAGGTGTTAGGCCAGGATTCCTGCGTAGAGTGCGTTGCCGTAGTCCAGCCTGCTGCTGACAAGGGCCTGTGTTACCGTTCTTCTCGTTTTTGGTAGGGATCCATTTGTAGATCCTGTGGAGCATGCTGAGGGTGTAGCAGGATGAGGAGACTTCGTTGACCGGCTTGACATGGAGAGGGAGGAGTCGAGGATGATTCAGAGGTTGCGTGCATGGTCAGTGGGTGTTGGTGCTGTTCCCAGCTTGGTCGGCCACCAGGAGTCATCCCAGGCTGAGAGGGTCGGTCCGATGATGAGGACCTCCGTCTTGTCGGAGTTCAGTTTCAGTCGGCTGCTCCTCATCCATTCGGCGACGGACTTCATTCCCTCGTGGAGGTTGGTTTTGGCGGTGTGCGGGTCCTTGGTGAGGGAGAGGATGAGCTGGGTGTCGTTGGTGTAGGAGATGATGTTGAGGTCGTACTGGCGGGCCGCTTGTGCGAGGGGGGGCCATGTAGACACTGAACAGCGTTGGGCTGAGGGATGAGCCCTGGGGTACGCCGCATATGTCGGTGGCTTCAGATCGGAAGGATGGGAGGCGAACGCTCTGGGTTCTGCCGTGGAGGAAGGACGTGGTCTAGTCGAGGGCCTTCTCTTGGATTCCGGCTTCATGGAGGCATGTCTTTAGCGTGCAGTGGCAGACCGTGTCGAAGGCGGCTGATAGGTCCAGGAGGATGAGGGCTGATGTATCGCCGTTGTCTCGTTGGCGCCTGATGTTGTCTGTGGCAGCGATGAGGGCTGTCTCTGTGCTGTGGTTTCTTCTGAATCTAGACTGGGACGGGTCTAAGATGAGGTGGTGGATCAGTTGCATGTTGACGATTTTCTCGATGACCTTCGCTGGGAATGGGAGCAGGGAGATGGGCCGGAAGTTGTTGAGGTCCTTGGGATCCGCCTTGGGCTTCTTGAGAAGGGCGTTGATTTCGGCGTGCTTCCAGCTTTCCGGGAATGTGGCTGTCTCGAAAGAGATGTTGATGACCTTCCGTAGTTGGGGTGCGATGGCTGCGTCTGCTTTGTTGAATACGTGATGTGGGCAGAGGTCTGACGGTGATACTGAGTGGATGGAGTTCATGACCTTGCGTATCTCGTTGACGTTGGTTCAGGAGGTCAGGCCGTTGATGCGGTTGGTGTTCGTCGGGCGGGTGGGGACTGGCGTCGTCGAGGTGGTCAAGGTGTTGAAGCTGTCGTGGATGTCCATGATCTTGCGGTGGAAGAAGGTGGCCAGCGAGTCGCATAGTTCTTGTGAGGGAGTGATGTCGTTGGTGTTGGCGCTGGGGTTGGAGAGTTTCTTACAATGCTGACTAGCTCCTTGCTGTGGTGTGCATTGTTTTCCAGGCGGGTTTTGAAGGAAGATCTCTTGGCTAGTCTGATGAGGTGGTGATGTCTGTGGGTGGCGTTCTTGTGTACTGTGTTGCTGTCCGTTGTTTGCTCGTGGAGCCATTTCTTCTCCAGTTTCCAGCATGCTCGTTTGGAGGTCTGGGGCTCTTCGGTGAACCAGGTGGCTTTCTTGCTGGTGCGGCTGTTGGAGTGTTTTTTGAGCGGGGCGACGGTGTTGGCGCAGTCATTGATTCACTGTTTGAGGTTGCGGGTGGCGGCGTCTGGGTCAGTGGGGTCGGTGGGTGGGTTCTGGGCGAGGGTGGTGGCCAGCTGGTCTTCAGTGTCTTTGCGCCAGCAGCGGTGGAGCAGCTGTTGGGTGCGGTGGTGTGTGCTGGGTTTCTTGAAGGTGAAGTGGATGCAGTGGTGGTCGGTCCAGTGGAGTTCTGCAGTGTGGTCGAAGGAGACGTGGGTGCTTGTGGAGAAGATGGGGTCAAAAGTGTGTGGCCGGCAGCGTGGGTGGGTGCTGTGATGAGTTGTCTCAGGCCGAGGTTGTTGATCAGGGTTGCGGAGTTGGTGTCGTTGTTGTTCTTGAGGTGGAAGTTCAGGTCCCCCGAGGAGGATGTAGTCCGTGGAGGCGAGTGCGTGGCTGCTGGCGAGGTCGGCGATGATGTCACTGAACTGTGCCCGGCGTCCGGGGGTTCTGTAGACGAGTGTTCCTCTGAGGGTGGTGTTGGGGTTGGTGTGGATCTGGAAGTGCAGGTGTTTGGCGGCGTTGAGGGTGTCGTCTGAGTGGGTGGGGACCTTAAGGGTGGACTTGTGGACGATGGCTATTCCTCCTCCGATTCCGTTGGTGCAGTCCCTGCGGGTAATCTTGTAGCCGTCCGGGATGGCTATGGCGATGTCGGGGGCTGAGAGGTCGTTCCACCAGGTCTCGGTCAGGAAGGCAACGTTCCGGGCGGAGGTGTTGAACAGGTCCCAGAGCTCGACGGCGTGTTTGCGTGCGGAGCGGTGTTCAGGAGTAAGCAGCGGAGTTGGTTGGAAATGGTTCTAGGAGGTTTGGAGGTTCTGAAGCCGGAAAAGCTGCAGGTGCAGCAGAAGAAGGGTCCATGGGTGCGTTTTGGGGCGGCCTGAAACCAGCTGTGGTTTCGGCCGGTGTTGAGTGCATGGAGAGTGCTGGCGTCGTAGCGGAGTCTGGCGTTTTGGTGGTTGTGGGGTCCAAGGGTTCTGGTGCTGGGCGCGGGCCTTGCATGGACGGGCGCAGACGGGCTTGCCTCTAGTGTGCCCGCTGCGTGGCGCCATTTAAGGCTAGGTGGGAGGGTGGAGCAGTTGGGAGGCGGGAGCGGGGCGGCGAATGGGCGTTGGGAACGTGATGCAGAAGGCAAAAAAGGGGGCGGGCCACAGAGGAGAAGCGGCGGGAAAGGAAAACAAACGGCGAGGTGTACCTAAGGCAAGGGGGGGAGACTGGGATACTGAGGAGAATAAAAGAAAACCAGGCAATGGACCGTGAACAATGACACAATTACACAATTACAGCCAGTAGACAGTTACAGGCAGTGGACAATGAACCAAGCGGCACTAAGCGCAGCCCAGCAGTGGCGAACTCGCGATAGCAGGAAGCAGCACGGGGGAAGGCACGGGCACAACTGGTGGAGCTGTGCGGCGTGGGGAGCGACCTGGCCGCTCACCGCGAAGTGGCAGGTATTATATGGCGGAGGGGGAGGGGCACAGCTGGGAGGCGGGAGCGAGAACGGCGGAGGGGAGGGGCCTATGGGGGCAGCAGCGGTGGGAGTGGGGAGCGTGGAAAAACGAGCGGGAAAAGACAGGCAAAAATGGCACAAATGAGTTGTGGGGCACAAAATATCATAGTACAATGAGAGGGGTACAGTAATTACAATAAGAATGAAACAGTGGGGCACAGTGAATACAATAAAAGAAGGTGAAACCAGCGATAAAAGGTGCTGCAAAAGGGGGCAACAAGCAAGGCTGGGCTCGAACCCCTACCAGCCTGGCAGAGGCACAGCGCAGAGAGATGGCAAACCGGAGCTATAGGGTGTGAGAGCAGGTCCCTGGCCGAGACTTTTCAAATAGACTGGGGGCTAAGCCAGTGCAGGCCCTGGTTAAGGTCTATAAAGAAAAATGCATCCCCATGGCAACTTGTGGGAGTGATGTAAGGAGCTATAAGGATGTTAGGGATCTGCAGACAGTAGATCACAATTTCCTGAGGATGCTCCTTGCGGTTCCCAAAGGAATCCCTTGAAATATCTTCCATGAAGAATTTGGTGTGGGATACATTTCTGACCTCCTAACATCTGTTGCCCCCCCTGATGAGATGGCTAAGGATATGGGTCAATCCAGAAGTAGCGCTTAATCAGGTAATGATTGTCGTTCTCTTGAGGGTGCATCCCATATCCCCTGGCTTAGCTATATCAATAATTTTGCTGTCAAATTGGAACGCCCTGAGCTCCTTGAGAATCCAAAGACAATCGTAAAAAGTGACTTGCTTGGGGTAAAAAGACACTTCCTTGAATACATGGTGGTGGAGAGAGAGGCAAGAGAATGTATTAAATCTTCAATGAGGGCCTATAGTCTGTTAAAAACTAAAGAATTACTTGAATACACCTGGGAGCTATATAACAGACTGATAAATATCAAAAGATAAACAAGAGGACTCTTGAGTCCTCTTGAGGAAGTTTAGAAGGGCAATAGCCACAAAGAGTATTTGAATATTGGATATAATTATTTTTGTGGAACTTTGCAAAATGGGATACGGCGTTCAATTTCCAGCATAGGGAGTCAACCAGCAATTACTATAAATTATACACAATAATAGGACTTACGTATCTGTGCAACAAATGGAACAAAGTAGTGCACACGATTGCTAAAAGGCATTCCCATACAGCAGTATACGGATGCAATTCAAGTCAATAGCAGCTGTTATAGAAATTAATCCTAATGTCCAACTTGTGCTCCAATCAGAAACATAGGTATATAAAGGGGCGTGGCTTGGACGCATGGCGGACTAGTCGTATTTGCCTGAGCTCCCGCCGGAGTTTCACTATCCGACGCTATCCTGGTATCCCGAGACCCTGAAATACTCCAGACAGGCAGCGGGACAGCGGAGGACCCCGCTGAGACTGACGGTAGTCCTGGTGTGGCGATCCTGAGCCCGACGTTGGCCGAGAAAGTTGCTGAGTTGCTGCGGAGTGCTGGGCGCCATCTTGGGAGAACCCGCGGAGACTGGGTGTATGGGCGGCCCGAGTGCTATCTTTAAAAGTGCTGAAGTCCCCAGAGGTGGGAGCAGATGGGGATCGGCGTGAACAAAGACGCCGAAGTGCGGCTCCCTAGCACAAGTGGCGGCATCAGACGAGGCAAGGACACCTAATAGTGGCGTACAGGGCCGCTGAAACCTGGAGGCCTGATCCCCTGCTCAGGAGCCACTAAAGAATAAAGCAGCGCAGTGTTGGGAGTGGAGAAAGTGGAGTTTTGCAGCGCTCACCTCCTTATCAGCGGAACTTGGCTGGTCTTGTGTGGACCGCGTCGGCTGAAGAGAGGGCCGTTATAATAATATAGAGATTGGGGCTGAGGAATACCGCTGGAGGAAACTACACCCCCCTCTCCCTCTGTGTGGGCAGGTATTTGTGAGCCAAAGGGGGTATCGCTGAAGGGTAAAAACTGCCAGCGGCCTCGATAGTGAGTAGTGCCCCACAAGCAGTGGTATAGATAGAGGTGGAAGTACATTTGTCCCGTAAAAGAAAGGGGAACTTACATAATTTATCTGCCATTCACAGAATTAAGCAAGAGGATAAAGGGGTGCTGTGTGGTGTTGCGGGGCCGGGGGGCCACAAGCTGGGCGTGTCCCCCTGACGGACCTCATTTGCTCAAGCAGAAGATATATGCAAGCACATAGAAAGGCCGGAGTGCAGGGGATAACAACAACAAAAAAAAGCAGTCGCGGAGTGGAACAAGATGACCAACAATACGTTTTGCCTGAATGCCCAAGGACGCACACGGTTGAAGAGGACCAGAACGGGAAACGGGGTCTGATATGTTCTGTTGGAGCCCAGGTCATTACTATTGGTGGCAACTGGCTTTGTAGGGATCAGCGAAAAAGGCCCACAACTGACTTTCGTCCGACGGAGCAGCTGCCTAGGGAAAAAGGGTGGAAGACCCAGAGGTCATGATTGTTGGGAGGACATACTGCATACTTCGCAGGAGAATACTGGTCCTGAAATCTTATAGAGATGGTGAAGAACAAGGCAAGCAAGGTGCAGTCCAATAAGATATCCAACTACGCGCAGCCATTTCCTCTGGACCCGGCCGAGGAGGCCGCGAATCCAGCAGCTCAAGAAGATGTAAAGGAGCACCCTTCAGATGAGTCCCCATCTCTGACAGAGATTTTGGCGGCAATTCAATCATCTAGAGAAGAGGTAATACACAAAGTCGATGCCGTGGCCATAGAGGTGAACCTGCTATGGTGCGATCTCCATAAGGTCTCGTCCAGAGTGTTCGCTACGGAACAAAACATGGAGACTATGCAGCAAAAATTGTGTTCCCGCACAGACTCGGTGGTGTGGTTAGAGCGTCGGGTGATGCACTTGGATGAACACGCCAAAGACGCAGAAGGAAGATCACGCAGGAATAATCTGCGCTTCATTGGATTCCCTGAAAAGGCAGAGCGGCCAGCCATGGACCTGTTCTTGGAGGAGTCGGTTGTCAAGGAAATTTCCCTTCAAAGGCTATCAAAGTTTTTCAACATTGAACGTGCCCACAGAGAATTGGGGCCGCCCCCCCTGTCCAGGTCCCCCCCCCCTGTCCAGGTGCCCCTCCCCGGGCAATCATAGCCTGATTCTTTAATTATAGAGTTCAGGACATGATACTGCATGCTACCAGAGCGACAGGAAGTCTGTCCTTCCAAGGACATCGCATTGCAATCTTCCCGGACTATACTCAACGTGTCCAGGAACAATGACGAACATTTCTACTGGTGAAACATAGACTGAGGGAGGCTGGTCTGCACTGTAGTCTGTTATATCCTGCCAAATTGCGAGTGGAGTACAAAGGTAAACCAAACTTTTTTACGTCAGCGTAGGCGGCGATGACATGGATGGATGAGACAGGCCTGGCAGACATGGGACGGACCCCCAAGAGAGTGCTGATGGATCATGGTGCAAGGGAAGCCGAACAAATGACAAATGATAAAGGTCAAAGTGTCCGGAGGACACAAGAACAAGAGATCAGTCCAGGAAGAATTTGTGTGCAAACTGACAGAACTCTGTCTATTATGAGGGCTGCTGCGCCATACATGGGGGAGGCGATAATAATGCTGGGCTATGTAAACTGTGTTCTAAATGGGAATTTAGACCGAGGACCCCCTCGCCTACATACCAATCCCCATATGACGGGAACTCTGACAGACATGCTAAAGGAAATGCATCTTCTAGATATATGGCGGGAACGTAACCCTATGAAAAAAATCTTTTTCCTGCCATACACCAGCCACCAACACCTTCAGCAGACTGCACTACTATCTCAACAACATTAGCAAGCGAAGTGAAGGGGATAACGTATCAGGCCAGGTATATATGTCCGATCACTCACCGATTTTGACGAGCTTTGAGGGCCAGAAACCCAGAGCTGCCATACCTATGTGGTGCCTCCAAACTGAGGCATTACAGGACCCTCCATGTGGGAGTTGACAAGAACACGCCTTGGTTCTACTGGACATTGAAAAAGCATTAAATTCAGTGTCATGGCCTTTTATTTGGGCCACACTACAAAAAATGACTGTAGGATTATAATTTATCAAATGGGTACAGTGTTTAAATGCTTCGGCCAGGGTTAAAGTGGGAGGTAGAGGTTCAGCGATGTTTCAGCTGAAACGGGTCACTAGGCAGTGGTGCCCCCATCCCCTTTGATATTTGCCATGGCAATGGAGCCATTGCGGATGGAACCGTCCGAAAGGATATTCAGGGCAAAACTCAAAACCCTCCTTTTTCCTAAATAATTAGCTGATATGACCCCCCTCTCCCGGTCTCCTCCTTTTGGGTTGATTGATAAGCAGTTAGCGCGGGGACACACAGTTTGTGCAGCCAGGCGCTTTATAAGTGTTTTATTATTATTATTATTATTATTATTATTATTGGGTTGTTTGTTGCGAACCCGTCTGGAAGTATGGGGAATAAAAGTGGGTGGCACCAACCATATAGTCTCAATGTATGCTGATGATACCCTTGTGTACTGTAGACAACCGCAGGTGGAAATACCAATCCTGCTAGGGGTGCAGAAGGAATTCGTGATGGTCTTGGGTCTCTGAGTGACCCCAAAAAATCAGAGGTGCTCCCTATGGGATGCCTGGTGGATCAGATGGTGGAAACGTTACCGGAAGTGGGGCTGCCATGGACAAGAGATCTTCCTAAGTATTTGAATATGCTTCTTGCCTAATCAAAGGAACGATTTCTAGAGCTTAACGTAGGCAGGGTGATGGAGGGAGTACGAAGGTTGGTGGGTTTCTTGAAGGACCTACCTTTATCTTTGATGTGCAAGGTTGCAATTACGAAAATGGTCAAAGTGCCGTGCTGGTTGTACGTTCCACAAAATTATTTTTATAAAATTCTGCTTTATACTTTTAAACAAATAGGTACCCTGATAACAGAACTAATGTGGGGCAATAAACGCAAGCGTATTAGCCTATCAACACTACAGAAACCATGGCGGATGGGGGGGTAGAGTTACTTTATATTGAGTACTACTATATAGCCTCACAATTACAACACACAATTCACTGGTTGGACAACCAGAGCAACTGAGAAAAGAGGCTCCTGGAAGGATCCTATGGAGAAGGGGCATTGCCTGAGCTATTAATGTGTGAAAGTGGTAATCCCGGGTCATCTCTGTACCTTATCAGGCATGTAGCGGAGACATGGGAAAACATGGTGAGAAAAGTGGTGAAGTGCACACCATATGCGCCCGACGCATCTTTGTGGGTGGTTCCAGGATTTGCTAAAATTGCAGAGTCAATGTCAGTGCCCAAGTGGAAGGCAGGTGGCTGCATACTGATGGGTTTCCAATACCACAGCGGCCAGTTCCTCACGCTGGATAATGCAGAAGCTACATATGAGTTGGGAACGGGGCAATTCTTACAATATGCTAAGATTTCACAAGTGGCCAGAGAAATCTGGCCATCGTTTTCCAGAGGAACCCCCGGTAACAAGAACTCTACAAGTAATGTTGAGCATAGCACAGGGCCGCCACATGATAACACATTTATACAGGGCAACATATACCAAGAGCGTTCAGGCGAATACCTTAGATGTAGGCAAACAGAGGCGGACTTTGTGCATGGAGCTTGGGCGTGTCCAAAGGTCGCAACATTCTGGGTAGAGATGCTGCACAAAATAAAAATGGCATCAGGGTGGGAGATCCCGAGAGTAATTCAGGCAGTGGTACTGGGTCTGCTCCCTATACCTAAACATAAGAATCTAAGCAGGAAATTTTCTCTGTTGGGTTTACTTATCACAAAAAGACACATAGCGATTGAATGGCAAAGACCATCGCTCCCAAGGGTAGACTGATGGTTAACAGATATGTCTGAATGGGCCACTGCTGAGAGCGTAAGAATGAAGTTAGTTAGGAAAGACGAAAGACTAGAGGAAGATCTCCTAGCATGGTCAATGATGAGAAGCGACCTACAGACTAAGCCAAACGCTAACTCAGACTGAGGCTCACAAAACTCATATAACTCACATTAATAGAAATTATACCTAGGACAATATGTTATGTAACAACTAAAATTTCAAAGGACGTTCGTGTGGGGGGGGGGGTTGCGGGAGTTACGGTGAAACAAATGGCATGTTCAAGAATATGTTTGAGAAATGTGGTATCAATTGGGGCTATATGCAGTAAGGTTGTAAAGTATGGGGGAATAGCAGTTTCAGAATGGTTGAAACAAACCCACCTCACATATGATAACACTGCTAATGTACTCTCTTGCTTGTGAAATGGCAATAAAAAAAAGAAAAATTAAAATATTTTCACAAATAGGTCTATAAAAAGAAAACAGTCAGTCAGTGCTCCTCGCTCACTAACTTTTAAGAAGTGGCGCTCCCTGTGGGCTGTGCTCGGTTGTATGACGTTACAACGCATACTTTTACCACTCATACCATTGGGAAACTACCTTTACAACGCAACTATTACAACACAGTACTATTACAACGCAAATTTTACAACGCAAAAACTATTACAACGCATGTTTTTACAACGCATGCTATTACAACGCAAATACTATTACAACGCATGTTTTTACATCGTAAATATATTTCATATATAGATATTTTTCAAATTTTAAATAATGATTTTAATTACAAGAATTATTACTCAGGTATCTTTAAAGAAAATGTATATGTTTTAAATAAATCTTTAATTTTTTTTTAATTTAATAAATTTATTAGAAAATATATTGGATACATTTTAGAAAAAAATTATTAATTAAAAGTATTAATAATTAGGATGTAGTGACTATTACAAATGTAATTATAATTAATTATATTTTTAAAATTAATGTTGGAGAAATGTTAGGACATTTTTATTATTCTATTAATTATTTAATTAATAAAAATAAATACTCGGGTATCTTTTAGAAAAATGTAATTGTTTTAAAAATATTTTTTTTAATACTTTTTAATTAATTAAATATTATATTGGATTAATGTTGGAGAAAAGATTATAATTACAAGCATTAATACTCGGGTATCTTTTAAGAAAATGTAAATGTTTTAACTCTATGTAGTGACTACTTTATATTTATTATTAAATAATTAATTATTTAATTTACAGTTGGATTAATGTTAGAAAAATGCTTGTAATTACAAGCATTTATAATCATTTGTCTTTGAAGAAAATGTAAATGTTTTAACTATTTGAAGTGATTTAATTTTTTTAAATGATTATTTAAGTAAAAAATTAAAAATAATTAAATATTAATATATAATAATTATATGAAGGAAAATATTATTATTAAAAATATATATTTATTAATAAATTATTTATTTAAAAATTATATATATTTTTAAAAATGATATATATACAATAACAAACATTTTTGAACTTTTTCCCACGGTTTAACATTGAATCCAATGGAAGGTTTAGTCCTTCGTTTATTACAATGACCGCTCTATAGTAACCCATGTAATGGAATAGTAAGGTCGAAAAAGAACAGAAGGAGAAGAGAGAAGATGAAAACAACACCAGCATTCAGGTAAGTGAATAAAAACATAATTTATTATAGTATATACATTATTTTTAGTGTAAATTTAAAGAAGTAAAAAAGTATAAAGACAATGACGTTTTTATAACATTTGTTTTATTTATGTTAAAAAAATATTTAAAAAAAATATACATTTTTGTTAACATTCTTCATATTTTTTGCTAATTTAACGACACCAAATTACATTTATAATAAAATAATATATTTTAATTAATAATGTATAATAAATAGTCCTTTGTTTATCTTGGTAGATTTTGATTACGTCGTTACGTTGACGTCGACGTTAGCGGCCATCTTGGATAGCATCGATTGCTGGAAGCAGCTGGAAGCTGATCTGCGCTCAGGTAGGAAACTTTATAAAGTTTATTTACATTAAAAAAAAAACATTATGTATATATATATTGTAATGAAAGGATAAGGAGAGGTTGTGTTAGTTATAAAAAGATGTATAGAGTTTGTATACAGCATGTCGCCGAACACATTACTTGTATATGTCTACGTCGGGTTATGTTACAAATAATGTAATGGATATAAATAGAAAAATTGTATAAATATTTGATTTTTTGAAAACATTTTGAACGTTTAATGCTTTGATTTAACTTACAACTGTTTTTCGATTGAAGATTTGAAGAGAAAAAATAGGATAGTTTGGTTGTTTTTTCCATAATGATTGTTTTTCGCAAGGTACTTGATAAATAAAACTGATTTTTTCAAATTGTACGAGAAAAAAAAGAAGGGAGACATATTTTCTTTTAAATGTGGTACTTTTCTTTTCGGAGCTTTACTTTGTTGCATATTGTACTTTTCGTTTTGGTGCTTTGATTTGTTGTATTGGTTTAAAATGTATTGGTTCTGGAAATCAAAGACATTTCATGGCATTTTTTTTTATTGGAAAATTTGGAATGTGAGACCATATGACTTAGTTAGTGAGAAGAATAATAGTTAGGTTGTGATACTTGATAAAAAAATCAATTAAATTACAGGTTGGGATCGTCAATTTTTGAAAAATGGTATTTTTGAAAAAAATAAGAAGGTTTAAGGATTTTTGTAATGAAGACGTATTTGTTTTGAAGGACCTCCATTTTTGGTTAAAAAAAATAATAAATATTTTAAAACATTTACCCAATACGTAAGGAAAATGGTGGAATTTTATGGCATTGAAAATTTTATTTAATTATGAGGTAGAATGTATTACTGACATTACCAAAAACAAGTTTACTTCACAATTTTCAAAAATATGACAAATATTGTCAAAAATATATGCTTTAGAGCAAAATTTTATAGATATCAACCATTAGGAAAAAAAAACATCACTTTGGAAAAAAATAAGTGGTGAGAAAGGAAAGAATATTTTAAAAGGCTCGTTCAAAATGTTTTGACAAAAAACATAATCCATTTTAAATGCAATGGATATCATAATCAGATTGGAAAAAAAAGGAGAAGAGTGACTTATTTTTGGATTGTAAGTTTTTTTTTAAAAGGAATAAATATTCAAGTGGATTTGCCTTCTTTGGAAAAATGTGGAATAGGAAAAAAAAAGACTTCTTAAGGTAGGGGAACCCGACAAAAATGTTTTAAAAAAATGTTTTAAAAAATGGCAATTAAATTACATGTGTTCAAATTTTTTTAGGTCAAAGCAGGAAAGTAATTTTGTGAAAATTGATTAGAAATGTAATATGTTAGCAACATTTTCCAGGTAGTCTAATGCCACACTCAACGAAAATTGTTGAAGTACTCCCAATAGTCTCTCGGACATTTCCTTAGCTTGCTTAGAAGGTCGTGGATTTAGGCTACCTGTTAATGCTTGTGCAAGTCTCATTTCTTGAAAACTTTGCTCCTTCTTCAAAGTTTTCAAAAAAGAGTAGAAATTTGGATGATGTTTACCAATTGTATGACTGAAGGAGTTGTGCCATCCCTCTATGGCATTGTTTGTTTTAGCACCTCCTTCTAAGCAGGTTGAGTAGCAGTTCCACCACTCCACATGGAAACGTGGCTTCCTCCTGCGACCCGATCGGCTTAGATGCCCAATCATGTGTCCTCAAAGTAATTTAACAAGGGAGCCAATTTTTCTTCATTTTCGACATAATATTCGGATTCAGAAATTGCAGTGTAGTACTCGTCTACACTTTCAGGAGGTACAAAACAAAGTGCTGTTAATTTTTTTAATTCAAATTGTAATTTACTATCTGAACAGTAATCTGTAACCAGGGATGTTTTTTGTAACTTACGCCAATATGCCTGGGAAAAATGAAAAAAACACCCCTGAATTTGGGTATCCACGTACAATTTGTTGATCACATTGATCATAGTCAATTCAAAATCAATAATGATTTTCCGAGGACTTTTGCCAGATGTTTTCTCTTTAATCACTGACAAAAATTCAGTGTAGGTTGCAGATTGCTTATCTGGTAGTAAACTGTACACTAAGGGAACTACATTTTTGTTAATTTGTGCATGAATGCTGTAAATTTGAGTGAATGGATGGGGTGTACATTTAAACGTCCCATCCATCATCCAAATTTCAGTATTCTCTAACTTAAAAAGGTTGCGGGGAGTACTAAATATTAGAATACGTTTAAGAGGGTTTTTGTTGTCATAGAGTAAGAAAGGTTCATTAGAGAAAGACAGAGTAAGGTCATGAGGAATATTTATGTCAGCAAAAGTTTGAGGGGTAACTGTGTGTGTGTTACTTGCCTGCTTTTTACGTTGGATAATTCTACGCAAATTGGGTATAATAGGCATATTACAAGCAATATGACCAGGGACATGCTGTGCAACCTCTCTTAAAATTGAACCAGGAGTTTCATTGGAGGTGGATGCAATATCTTTCATCTCGTTAATTGTTTGACGTATTTCTATCTCCATTGCAGAGGCAGAGTGGTTATGTTCAGTTGTTTTTATTATGTTGTCACCAACAGTAACTGCTCTGCCGCTGCAACGGGAAGAATAATATTGCACACACCTCCAATGTTTCCTTGGTTCACTTATCCTTTCATTACAATATATGTATCCACAATGTTGCAGAAGTCTGTTTCCTTTCCTGGATTTAATATAGGATGCTGTGGCCTGGCTTGACATTATCTGTTGAAAAAAATGAAAACAGAAAAAAAAATTATTATGTTTTCTATATTTTTGTTTTATCTTTTATCTTTTAGAAATGTACAAATTTTTTCATGTTTATACTAGTTTTGGGAGATATATTCGTAAGTGGGACTTACACACTATCCAGCACTTACACAACTGTTGCACTTTCATGGAGTTAGAATAGTAAGTGGCAGTCCTACACTATCCAGCATTTACCCTACTGATGCACTTTCATGGAGTTTGAATAGTAAGTGGCACCCCTACACTATCCAGCATTTACCCTACTGATGCACTTTCATGGAGTTAGAATAGTAAGTGGCACCCCTACACTATCCAGCACTTACCCTACTTATGCATTTTACTGGAGTTAGAATAGTCATTGGCACCCCTACACTATCCAGCACTTACCCTACTTAACCAATTTCATAGAGTTACAATAGTAAGTGGTACCCCTACACTATCCAGCACTTACTCTACTGATGCACTTTCCTGGAGTTAGAATAGTAAGTGGCACCCCTTCACTATCCAGCACTTACCCTACTGATGCACTTTCATGGAGTTAGAATAATAAATGGCACCCCTACACTATCCAGCACTTACTCTACTGATGCACTTTCATGGAGTTAGAATAGTAATTGGCACCCCTACACTATCCAGCACTTACCCTATTGATGCATTTTCATAGAGTTAGAATAGTAAGTGGCACCCCTACACTATCCAGCACTTACCCTACTGATGCACTTTCATGGAGTTAGAATAGTAAGTGGCACACCTTCACTATCCAGCACTTACCCTACTGCTGCACTTTCATGGAGTTAGAATAGTAAGTTGCACCCCTACACTATCCAGCAATTACCCTACTGATGCACTTTCATGGAGTTAGAATAGTAAGTGGCACCCCTACACTATCCAGCACTTACCCTACTGATGCACTTTATGGAGTTAGAATAGTAAGTGGCACACCTTCACTATCCAGCACTTACTCTACTGATGCACTTTCATGGAGTCACAATAGTAATTGACAACCCTACACTATCCAGCACTTACCCTACTGATGCACTTTCATAAAGTTACAATAGTAAATGGTACCCCTACAATATCCAGCACTTACACTACTGATGCACTTTAATGGAGTTAGAATAGTAAGTGGCACACCTACACCATCCAGCACTTATCCTACTGATGCACTTTACTGGAGTTAGAATAGTAAGTGGCACCCCTACACTATCCAGCACTTACACTACTGATGCACTTTACTGGAGTTAGAATAGTAAGTGGCACCTCTACACTATACAGCACTTACCATTCTGATGCACTTTACTGGAGTTAGAATAGTAAGTGGCACCCCTACACTATCCAGCACTTATCCTACTGATGCACTTTACTGGAGTTAGAATAGTAAGTGGCACCCCTACACTATCCAGCACTTATCCTACTGATGCACTTTACTGGAGTTACAATTGTCAGTGGCACCCTTACACTATCCAGCACTTACACTACTGATGCACTTTCTTGGAGTTAGAATAGTTATTGGCATCCATACACTATCCAGCACTTACCCAAAAGAAGCACTTTCATGGAGGTCGAATAGTAAGTGGTACTCCTATACTTTTCAACAATTATATTAATGTTGAAATTGTCTGAGGTTTGAGAAAGAATGTGAACTTCAAAAATATTTAGCATTTATTGTACTGATGCAATTTAATGGTGTTAGAATTTGAAGTGACTCATTTTTATTAGCCAGCACTTACTATTCTGATGATATTTGTTTGTTTTTAAAAAAAATTATATATCAATCTTTTGGTATTAATTTTGTGGTTTAGAGGTGATTATTATGAGAAATTACCTTTGGTTTTTGGTGTTTGCTTCTTGCTTTTCTTCCTGGTCTTCTAATTTATGTTTGATTGGGATTTTTGTTGATTGGTTTCTTAGGTTTGGATCTTCAAGTTGGATTCTAAAATAAAAATTGAGATTGTTTCAAATGTTTTCTACATGTTTCATGTAATTTGATTATTTTAACATTTTGAAGGTGTGGCAAATTTCTAAATGATTCTTTTTCAATTTAATTTAAAAAAATATATTTTGAATGTATAAATTTTTCACAAATGTCTCATTTTTTTTAAAATCAGAATACTCATTGGCACACTTACACTATCCAGCACTTACAATACTGATACACTTTCATGGACTTAGATTAGTAAGTGGCACACCTTCACTATCCAGCACTTATCATACTGCTGCACTTTACTGGAGTTAGAATAGTAAGTGGCACCCCTACACTATCCAGCACTTACCCTACTGATGCACTTTACTAAAATTAGAATAATAAATGGCACCCCTACACTATCCAGCACTTACCCTACTGATGCACTTTCATGAAGTTAGAATAGTAAGTGGCACCCCTACACTATCCAGCACTTACCCTACTGATGCACTTTACTGGAGTTAGAATAGTAAGTGGCACCCCTACACTATCCAGCACTTACCCTACTGGTGCACTTTACTGGAGTTAGAATAGTAAGTGGCACCCCTACACTATCCAGCACTTACCCTACTGATGCACTTTTCTGGAGTTAGAATAGTAAGTGGCACACCTACACTATCCAGCACTTACCCTACTGATGCACTTTACTGGAGTTAGAATAGTAAGTGGCACCCCTACACTATCTAGCACTTACCCTACTGATGCACTTTACTGGAGTTTGAATAGTAAGTGGCACCCCTACACTATCCAGCACTTACCCTACTGATGCACTTTCATGAAGTTAGAATAGTAAGTGGCACTTCTACACTATCCAGCACTTACCCTACTGATGCACTTTACTGGAGTTAGAATACTCATTGGCACACTTACACTATCCAGCACTTATCCTACTGATGCACTTTCATAGAGTTACAATAGTAAGTGGTACCCCTACAATATCCAGCACTTACACTTACTTACCTTTGTTTTTTGGTGTTTGCTTCTTGCTTTTCTTCCTGGTCTTCTAATTTATGTTTGATTGGGATTTTTGTTGATTGGTTTCTCAGGTTTGGATCTTCAAATTGGATTCTAAAATAAAAATTGGAGATTGTTTCAACTGTTTTCTACATGTTTCATGTAATTTGATTATTTCAAAATTTTGAAGGTGTGGCAAATTTCTAAATGATTCTTTTTCAATTTAATTTAAAAAATGCTTTTTGAATGTATACATTTTTCACAAATGTCTCATTTTTTTGAAATCAGAATACTCATTGGCACACTTACACTATCCAGCACTTATCCTACTGATGCACTTTAATGGAGTTAGAATAGTAAGTGGCACCCCTACACTATCCAGCACTTACCCTACTGATGCACTTTACTGGAGTTAGAATAGTAAGTGGCACACCTTCACTATCCAGCACTTACCCTACTGAAGCACTTTCTTGGAGTTAGAATAGTAAGTGGCACCCCTACACTATCCAGCACTTACCCTACTGATGCACTTTACTGGAGTTAGAATAATAAGTGGTACCCCTACACTATCCAGCACTTACCCTACTGATGCAGTTTACTGGAGTTAGAATAATAAGTGGCACCCCTACACTATCCAGCACTTACCCTACTGATGCACTTTACTGGAGTTAGAATAGTAAGTGGCACACCTTCACTATCCAGCACTTACCCTACTGATGCACTTTCTTGGAGTTAGAATAGTAAGTGGCACCCCTACACTATCCAGCACTTACCCTACTGATGCACTTTCCTGGAGTTAGAATAGTAAGTGGCACCCCTACACTATCCAGCACTTACCCTACTGATGCACTTTACTGGAGTTAGAATAGTAAGTGGCACCCCTACACTATCCAGCACTTACCCTACTGATGCACTTTACTAAAATTAGAATAATAAGTGGCACCCCTACACTATCCAGCACTTACCCTACTGATGCACTTTCATGAAGTTAGAATAGCAAGTGGCACCCCTACACTATCCAGCACTTACCCTACTGATGCACTTTACTGGAGTTAGAATAATAAGTGGCACCCCTACACTATCCAGCACTTACCCTACTGATGCACTTTTATAGAGTTACAATAGTAAGTGGTACCCCTACAATATCCAGCACTTACACTTACTTACCTTTGTTTTTAGGTGTTTGCTTCTTGCTTTTCTCCCTTGTCTTCTAATTTGTGTTTGATTGGGATTTTTGTTGATTGGTTTCTCAGGTTTGGATCTTCAAATTGGATTCTAAAATAAAAATTGGAGATTGTTTCAACTGTTTTCTACATGTTTCATGTAATTTGATTATTTCAAAATTTTGAAGGTGTGGCAAATTTCTAAATGATTCTTTTTCAATTTAATTTAAAAAATGCTTTTTGAATGTATAAATTTTTCACAAATGTCTCATTTTTTTGAAATCAGAATACTCATTGGCACACTTACACTATCCAGCACTTATCCTACTGATGCACTTTAATGGAGTTAGAATAGTAAGTGGCACCCCTACACTATCCAGCACTTACCCTACTGATGCACTTTACTGGTGTTAGAATAGTAAGTGGCACCCCTACGCTATCCAGCACTTACCCTACTGATGCACTTTACTGGAGTTAGAATAGTAAGTGGCACACCTTCACTATCCAGCACTTACCCTACTGATGCTTTTTCTTGGAGTTAGAATAGTAAGTGGCACCCCTACACTATCCAGCACTTACCCTACTGATGCACTTTACTGGAGTTAGAATAATAAGTGGCACCCCTACACTATCCAGCACTTACCCTACTGATGCAGTTTACTGGAGTTAGAATAATAAGTGGCACCCCTACACTATCCAGTACTTACCCTACTGATGCACTTTTCTGGAGTTAGAATAGTAAGTGGCACCCCTACACTATCAAGCACTTACCCTACTGATGCACTTTACTGGAGTTAGAATAGTAAGTGGCACACCTTCACTATCCAGCACTTACCCTACTGATGCACTTTCTTGGAGTTAGAATAGTAAGTGGCACCCCTACACTATCCAGCACTTACCCTACTGATGCACTTTCCTGGAGTTAGAATAGTAAGTGGCACCCCTACACTATCCAGCACTTACCCTACTGATGCACTTTACTGGAGTTAGAATAGTAAGTGGCACCCCTACACTATCCAGCACTTACCCTACTGATGCACTTTACTAAAATTAGAATAATAAGTGGCACCCCTACACTATCCAGCACTTACCCTACTGATGCACTTTCGTGAAGTTAGAATAGTAAGTGGCACCCCTACACTATCCAGCACTTACCCTACTGATGCACTTTACTGGAGTTAGAATAATAAGTGGCACCCCTACACTATCCAGCACTTACCCTACTGATGCACTTTTATAGAGTTACAATAGTAAGTGGTACCCCTACAATATCCAGCACTTACACTTACTTACCTTTGTTTTTAGGTGTTTGCTTCTTGCTTTTCTCCCTGGTCTTCTAATTTATGTTTGATTGGGATTTTTGTTGATTGGTTTCTCAGGTTTGGATCTTCAAATTGGATTCTAAAATAAAAATTGGAGATTGTGACAACTGTTTTCTACATGTTTCATGTAATTTGATTATTTCAAAATTTTGAAGGTGTGGCAAATTTCAAGTTGGATTCTAAAATAAAAATTGAAGATTGTTTCAAATGTTTTCTACATGTTTCATGTAATTTGATTATATCAAAATTTTGAAGGTGTGGCAAATTTCTAAATGATTCTTTTTCAATTTAATTTAAAAAATGTATTTTGAATGTATACATTTTTCACAAATGTCTCATTGTTTTGAAATCAGAATACTCATTGGCACACTTACACTATCCAGCACTTATCCTACTGATGCACTTTAATGGAGTTAGAATAGTAAGTGGCACACCTACACTATCCAGCACTTACCCTACTGATGCACTTTACTGGAGTTAGAATAGTAAGTGGCACCCCTACACTATCCAGCACTTACCCTACTGATGCACTTTACTGGTGTTAGAATAGTAAGTGGCACCCCTACACTATCCAGCACTTACCCTACTGATGCACTTTACTGGAGTTAGAATAGTAAGTGGCACACCTTCACTATCCAGCACTTACCCTACTGATGCACTTTCTTGGAGTTAGAATAGTAAGTGGCACCCCTACACTATCCAACACTTACCCTACTGATGCACTTTACTGGAATTAGAATAGTAAGTGGCACCCCTACACTATCCAGCACTTACCCTACTGATGCACTTTCTTTGAGTTAGAATAGTAAGTGGCACCCCTACACTATCCAGCACTTACCCTACTGATGCACTTTACTGGAGTTAGAATAGTAAGTGGCACCCTTACACTATCCAGCACTTACCCTACTGATGAACTTTACTGGAGTTAGAATAGTAAGTGGCACACCTTCACTATCCAGCACTTACTCTACTGATGCACTTTCCTGGAGTTAGAATAGTAAGTGGCAGTCCTACACTATCCAGCATTTACTCTAATGATGCACTTTAATGGAGTTAGAATACTAAATTGTATCATTACTCTATCCAGCACTTTCTCTTCTGATGCACTTTCATGGAGTTAGAATAATAAATGGCACTCATTCACTTTCCAGCACTTACCCTAGTGCTGCACTTTCTAGGCATTTGAATAGTAAGTGGTACCCCTTCACTTTTCAATACTTACAGTAATGATGCAATTTATAAAAATTAGAAAAGCAAGTTGCAAACTTACACTATCAAGCACTTATGCTACTGATGCACTTTCTAGGAGTTACAATAGTAATTTGTACCCCTGCAATATCCAACACTTACTTTACTGATGCATTTTCGTGGAGTTAGAATAGTAAGTGGTACCTCTACACTATCTAGCATTTACTTTACTGATATACTTTTTAAGAGTTAGAATAGTACGTAGCATATTTACACTATCCAACACTTACCTTAGTAATAATTCTAATTTATTTGATGTTATTCTTTGGCTTTCTTTGTAGAGATATATTCTCAGTTTGAATCTTGCTTGGAGGGCTTCAAAAGATAAATTTGAGTATCTAAAATGAATTTATAAAATCTATTGATAATTTCAGAAATATTTTTTTTGAGCAAATGATAGCTGAGAAGTGCATATTCGACTCTTGCTTTCAGAAATGTAATCTTATTTCAAATTTTAAAAATTATTTACCTTTTTAAATAGTATTTTTATCTTGTTGTAAATTGAAAGGATGTTTTTCGTAAACCAAGTTGGTTTATCTGTCTGAAAAAAATTAAATATAGCTATGGATTAATATTTAGTATGGTTTGTAAAATATTTAGTCATGTTTTTTGGTAAATACTTAAAAAAATACCTTATTGTAATTCACCCTGAGTTATGTTGATTTGTAGAAAATTAGCTTTTGTTGAAAAGAAGCTTATGTATTAGTCTCACTTGTTCGGAGAACTGTTTCAGAAAGAAATAAAATTTGTCGTTGCTTAAAACAATTTTTCTTACTTTTCTGAAAATATTACTGTCAGATGAAATATTAAGAACGTTTTTATAAAAATTACATTTATACTTACATTGGATTCTTCAGAGATATTTTTAAATATAATCAGGTATTTTTTTAAATAATGGTTAATGTAGTATTAATAATCCTGTTAACAAAATTAAAGTGTTTAATTTATTGTTGCTTAAATGTTCTCTATAAACATTTGTTTACTTCGTTTTAATTACTTACTTGAATATCCTTGAATAAACGCTTTAAAGTTGGCTACAGCTGATATCTAGTTGAAGAGGTCAGAGAGTCACCTTTTGATGTCTGCTTACTCTGGGAGTTGATAATCAACTGAATTTAAAATGGTGTCTTGCTCCTATTTATATCTTTTAGTTAGTAGCATCATTAATTTTTTACTTTACACCGTTAGTTTTCTAATTTTAAATTAAGACATATAATGTGGAAACGTATAATTTAAAATGTTTAGTTTTGAAGTGATGTTTTGATAATTTCGTTCCGTTTTGGCATCCATTTTGAGAGTACTGTTAATCTTTAATGTCATGGAAATGGTTGATGGACTTCTTTGTAAACATCAGTACTTAAAATGGCGGATCTACATATGCAATATCTTTCTGTTCATATAAAATGTTTGTTTGTCATTTATTTAATAATCGTTTCTATGTTTTAAAGAAAAGATAATTTTTCTCTCTGTGAAAATTATAAATTTTTATAAATGCGATTATTAAATTTGTTACTCGAGTATTAATTTTGTTACTCGAGTATTTATTTTAAGAAATCGGTAATTTCTGAGCTTTTCCGTGCAGTTTTTCACCACATTTTAAAACACTTCCCCACCCAAACCCCCTAATTTCCCTGCATCCCGTGCCAGATTGTATATATCTTAAATAAAAAAAATATATATTACTTGAGTATTAATTTTATTACTCGAGTATTTATTTAAAAAATTCGTTAATATCTGAGCATTTCCGTGCAGTTTTTCACCACATTTTAAAACACTTCCCCACCCAAAACCCCTAATTTCCCTGCATCCCGTGCCAGATTTTATATATCTAAAAAAAAATATATCATTTAAATGCGTTGTAAAAGTATGCGTTGTAAAGGATTTCGTTGTAATAGTACTTTTCTATTACTTACTCTATATTGCGTTGTAATAGTATTCGTTGTAAAATATTGCGTTGTAGTATACTATGCGTTGTAAAAAATGCGTTGTAAAAACATGCGTTGTAATAGTATGCGTTGTAACGTCGTACATCCATACCATTACAACGAAACTTTTACAATGCAGGATCCTTTACAACGCATGCCATTACAACGCATGCCTTTACAACGTAAGTATGGGTAAGTATTTTTTTATTGTAAGTGTTGGATAGTGTAGGGGTTTAATTTACTATTCTAACTCCAGGGCGGCGTAACAGTAGGGAATGTGTTGGATAGTGTAGGGGTTAAAATTACATTTAATACTTACCCATACTTAGGTTGTAATGGCATGCGTTGTAATGGACCCTGCGTTGTAAAAGTTTTGTTGTAATGTTAGTGCGTGGTAATAGTTGCTTTGTAAAGGATGTTCCCTGCTGTGCTCTAACCAGTCATCTTCTTTTCCAGGCAACGTATATATATGAAGCTACAGAATGGTAATACTCTGGGTGGTCTGTTTCATAGCCCAGTAGAAGAACATCCTTACAGCTCCTCGCATTATATTTCAGAAACAATGAACAAAAGTATGTTCTTCGAAGAGCCAAAGAATTATTACAAAATAACAAAAAAAGCATCAAAGTTTCTCTGCCACCTATGGAGCAATCACTTGTTCCATCTCTCCTGCCATGGCCTTTGGACCAGGATTTAGTATATGAATGGACCTGCAATGTGTATAATCTGAAGCTAAGAAAAATAGCCCTTTTTTTAGATGGGAAAATTGTTTCAATGCATGATTCCCATCCAGGTACGGTATGTAAAACTAATTATTTTGTTAACAAGGCACTGCTTATGTCTGCAGATTTATGCCATATAAAATCCCAGTATTTCCTTTTCACCAATAGTAGTGTACTTTTGGTTATATTTTCTGGGTAAAAATATAGGTCTGAACAGCTGATTGCCTTTAGAATGTGCTCTAGAAGACTGAACCACAGCAGTTTGTTACAGTTCACTGTACTCAAAATATCCCTCAAGTGCTTTTGCTACTCTGCAAGATCCGGTGTTGACCAAAGATGGGTCCAGTAGCTTACAGTGCGAAATGCAATATAATCTGCCACAGACCATATTCACAGTTCAGCTCTAAGTGCTACCATTGGAGTCCCTGGCCTAGGTACAACAGGCGCCTCAAAAAGGCGTTTTCCACTATTTGTATGGCCTTTGTGCTGGTATGATTGCATTTTTCGGCCCCATAGGTACTTGAGGCTATTGCTTTGGTTTTATATGCTGATGAGTCTGGATTTATTAATCGATTATTACACTGGCTCACAAATCTCTTTACTGCCCCGGATTGTTGAGGTAGAACTATTTTAGACTTGACTGCCCCAGAGCAACTTATCATTGATACGTATGCCCAGATAATCAAAGGTTTTCACTTGTTCGACTTCATTACCATTTATCCTAAAACTTAATTTTATATTTAATTTCCCCTTTGATTTTATTACGATGAACTTGATTTTCTGGCATTTATTGTTAATTTTCTGGATGTACCAAAACATTCAGAGCCTTACAGTAAGTGGTGCATAGACAGTTTGGTGTGGGCTAGGAGAACTGTGTCATCCGCAGGGCTTTAAGTGAGCCGTGTCTCAACGGATCTGAGCACCGGCAGTTTTTTAAAGGAGGCCTCCAAACGGGTCTCTATCCGGCTCTGGTTTGTGCCCTGGCACAGGCGGTCCGTTTTTTTCCGGACTGCAGTGACCGCAGGCACATTGATGTGCACCTGCTCACACTGCTCACTTCTCACTAGTGGAGAAGTTACGGCATTATGTCATGCCAGGTGAGCATTGTAGGGGAAGGAAATCCTGTATAGAGAGTCATTTTCTCTCTGGATTTTTCTTCTCTTTTTGAACCTTAGGAGCAGCAACATTGTTGTGGTGTCACCAGGGCTTTAAGTGAAAGCTCTTTCAATATTATATACAAGCCATAGCTGCTGCTTATTTGTCTAATGCAACTAAGAAACATTGACAAAGCCAACAATCCTGAATTCCTGTAGGTACAATGTTACTTGTTGTATCATTTATCTAGATGCAATGACGGAAACAGCAAAATACAAGTTGGTTGGCACACTAGATTTTTAGCTTACGTGTTTTTAAGCCACATCCTTAATATCATCGTCCATGCCCCTTTGAGAAACCCTCCAGTTTTTTCATCCCACTTAAAGCATTATTAAGGGCCTAATTACGATGTAGGTGGAACTGCCGCTAACAGGCCATCAGTAGCGATCCCACCGACAAACAACCCTTCGGTCCTACCGACAAACAACCCTTCGGTCCTACCACTGCATTATGATGGAGACGGTTGGACGAAACCCATAGGAGGGGAAGACGACCACCTCCGACAGGATCTGCGATCCCATTGGGGTGGCGGTCGGGATCACATCCCGTGAATGGCGGCAGTGCCGAGGCAGGCACTGCAGTCTGAATTGCGGTGTCCCTTTCTGACAGTCTTTTATGGCGGTCCAACCATCATGCAAAGGCTGTCGGAAAGGAACTTTGTGGGCCCCAAACTAGGCCCCCGTCCCTTATGGGCCACTGCAAATTTTTCCTAGGGGCAGATGTAGTGCCCCTCCTTACATCCATGTAGTGTGTACCATACACCACATATGCACTAAGGGATCCTTAACACAGTGGCTTGTGCTGCGGACCTTTTTACTGGGCTGCAGCACAAGCTGCAGTGCAAAGGAGCACATTTGGTCTGCAACCACTGTAGTCTTATCATATTTGGGTGGTCAAACCACTGAATGCGGGTGGTCTCCTGACCGCCGCAACAGCAGACGGCGATCCGACTACTCGATATCACAAGTGGGTCCTATGCTTTGAAAACAATAGCAGCACGAGGCAGAGGTGATTATTCCCATTAACCTACAATAACCAGTAACACTAGACTAACACTACCCTTGGCTTCTGGTGTTCAGTTGTACCCATCGTAAAGCTCTTCAATACCTCATCAGTGGTGATAAGCTCTATATAAATGAATAACAATTAAAAATGTATTTCTGCACTTTACATGTGGACTGTAAAATGTCAGATTGGCAAGAGTGCAAGGAGGGCAAGCCTCCAACCTTGATGTAGTTGTTGGGCTATGGAAAAGTAGGCTTGAAAATCAGGCCTGAACAATTGTTTGTGGCACATTTTTCAACCTCACAAACATCAATGCAACTCATAATCACCATATTTAAGACAACTAATCTATATGTGGGAGGGTTAAAAGTTCAGTGTGCATTTCTCTTACTCCCTCACCCCGAAAAACGCACCAGGCTGCGTATATCAAGCATGTCATGGGCCTCATTTATGAAAGTTTGCGCCACCAGTGCGTCACTTTTTCCCATGTTAAAAGTGACGCACCGGTGGCGCAAAGGGCTACATAAATAAGGCCCCATGAATTTAAGACTAATGCTGTGCACTAAAGTGGCAAACGTTGGGCAATAGTATACATTTCAATCGCTTTCATTAAGGTCACATATAAACGTATCCTATTTAATTAGTATGGTGTCTGTGCCTCTGCTTTTTAAAGTACATATCAAGGCACACCTGCTATACTTTAAGGGCTCTCGTGTATTTATTTACATGACTCATATTCAGCTGCTGGAATAATTGGACACCAGATTGTAAGGCATGTCATTCCATTTGAGTTCTCTTCGCTCGTTTCTTGAAAACAGGGGACATTCACATATTGCAAACACCGTGTCGAGATGCTCTCCCCTTGCAGAACTTCATGTACTAACATTCTCTACTTTTATGGATCCATTTTGGAATCTCATTTAGAGGTGCAGGTGGCTGCGAAGCCAATGACTTGAATTAATTCTGCACTTACAGTACAATACTTCCCTGATGCACTGGGGATTTCGTAACCAATTTCCCTCCAATGTATTATACATTTTGCCGAGTACATTCCCAGGCAGTCTGCCCAAAGCGCTTGCTCTTCAGTAAGTCAGATCGTAATAGTATAAGATTAGCAAAGATTTTTTTTAGTGGGTGGTAAATCTGTCAAAAATGTAATAATATTCTCCTCTTTTCAGTACTGTAAAACTGCTTGTACGGTAACAGCAGCTGAGCAGGGTTGCCACCAGGTGAGCACTGTACTGAACCACCCGGCCATGGCTTACCCCTATCCTGATGTCACACACATCTGGAGGAGGGCTCAGCCAAAAGGCTAAATGAAAGGATCTTGGACCCCTCAGGGTCCTTGTCCATACTATACGTACAGCTGTCAGTATCCTATCTGTGCGGTGCTGCACATCATCCCCAAGGTTGTGTGTGAGGCCTCTATAAGTTCCTGCCAACCATTTGATAGAGTAAGGCTCACATTCTGTACAGTAAAATGCTGTTGCCATGCTGTGTGAATTGACATCGTTTGCATTTAGAGCAGTTCTTCTGCACTACGCTAGGTGACTTTGTGCAGCTTTATTCTGACATTGTTCGCTCAGGAAGTAAAGAGCACATAAGCTCCACCCATGTGTGCTGATGTCAGTTCCTTTCTTGCTGTACATTCAGACACAGATCTGAAGCTTCTCCCTGGTGTATGACCACATTTTCAACACAGTGTGCAAGGGAAATGAACACAGTAAAACTAAAAGCTTCAAACTGTGCAACAACAGTTGCAAAGAGATGTGTGTGATGGACCCTCATAAAGTCTGTTTGTGGTGCCTGGGGTCGGACCGCGGCTCCGAGACCTGTGGTGACCTGGCCCAGATTAATCTAAAGACTGTACAGGAACATTAAGTCAAACTCTACATTCATAAACAGAAGAAAACTCCATGCCATGACTGGTCAGAGTCAAAAGGAGGGTCCTGTTCCCCATCTCAAAGTCATTCACCTGGCAGGTGCTCGTTGCAGTCGAAGTTATGTTATGTTATGTTATGTTATAACAATTTGTTATGCGCACAGCGACTCCAGCGAAGGAGCATCCCGGCGCAGAGACACGGAGCAGTCATAACACAACAAGGCAAAAATGCTACAAAAAAGTGCTAAAACAGGGGGGCTAAAATAGGAAAGTTTTTATGGCTCTACGAAACGACAGCAAGTCCTCTATCAGCCGAAGTCGTCGGGTAAGTCGGTGAATAAACAAAAACTCTCCACATGGGAAATAGCCCCACCCCACCACTCTTGCAGCCAGATTCATCAAACTAAAATCGGCTCGCAAAGGGCCAGATTCTGAGAATCTGGCCCTTTGCGAGCGCAATTTTTGCATTTGGGATTCATCATCCCAAATGCAAAAATCGCAATTCTAATTGCGATTAATTGCATTTAAGCAATCTCAATTTGAGATTCATTAAATACAATTCATGAACCATTTTAAAATTGCAAATTCGCAATCTGGGGCCGCTATTTACCGCGAAATCTAACTACGTGGTAAATAGCAAAAACTTTGAAAAATGCACTAAAGTGCATTTTTCAAAGTTTCATGTTGCGCGCACACATGCCCTAAGGGCATGTGTGTGCGCAACATATGTGCACACATCATTTTAGGGGTGCAACAGGGTGTCCTTTGGACACCCCTGCACCCTTGAAATCGCAATCTCAATTTGCGAATCACTAATTGCGATTAGCAAATTGAGATTGTCTTCCCATTCATTCCTATGGGCCTCTAGGCCCATAGGAATGAATGGGGAGATATTCCTTAATTGCGACTCGCAATTTGCGACTCGCAATTAAGGAATTATTAGAAATCTCTATTTCTGAAGTGATTTCTTGATGAATAGTATTTTGCTATTCTTTAATAGCGAATCGGTATTTTTCGCTATTAAGGAATAGCAAAATGTGTTCTTGATGAATCTGGGGGTTGAACTCCAGAAAGAGCGTGTAGGTGTCAATGTGCCACCTGATCTCACTCCCAAGCCACATTGGAGCAGATTCTGAGTCTGGTCCTGATGCACCCTGAGTTTTTAGGTCAACCAGAGATGTTGCAGCAAGTAGAAATCTTCAATGAGGCTATGCTGTGGATTTTCAGCACTTTAGCGTCTCTCTTCAGTCTCCTTTGTGCTACAAATATCTGCAGGGTCTTCCTGTCGGACTTCCACTGATGGGACCACCCTCGATCCCATCTATGCCCCTTGAACACCTAGCAGGTTTAGCACTGGCTCCGGTGCCTGCATCGGCCCTGCAGATCCCCTGTGCCGGTCAGGCTCACGTCGATGAGGATATATAGCCTGTTGTGCCATCCTCCCTCGAGCTACATTCTGGCAAACCCCAGTCTTTGCATTATATTTTTAGTACAGGTTCTGAAAACATCAATTATGATGATGGGGTCGAAAATGTTTGCCAATATGATGTCAACTGGTATGAAGAGGTTCAGGATGCCAGTAGGTATGACACTTCACCGAATACTAACCGTTCCCCCTAGTCCTGTTACAGAGGAAAGCACCTCTTTCGATGTCATTGTGCAGTCAAAACTATCCTATTGACGGACGTTGTCCAACCTGCCCAGGCTCTTTAATGGACATGCCTTTTGATGTAATTCCGCCTTGGTGCGTTTCAAGGAGAGCACTGCCACAGCATGTTACTTAGGCCTTTCTGCTCCCACAAGACAATTCGACCAACAATTTCACCCTTTCCATGGCTACTGTAGAGGTTTTCTCATGCGTCAAAAACAAACTCCTCATTAAGCCCAGCAGGCAGAGAATGTGGCTCTAAAAGGAAATGGAAACAGCAGGGACAAAAGTGCAGGTTAGTCCCATGCCCCTTCATCGGCCACAAGCTCAAAACCACTTTAGTGTGTCCTTGCAGGCACACAGCTACCCTGTCGGATGCAGGGTCCAATATTTCCTCTAATTGTACATGGCAATCATATTAAACAAGTAGGTCCTCCAAGCTGTCCATCAGAGCTATGCCCTTCCGCTCCTTTCTACCCCATTGCAACTTCCACTGACTTCAGGGTGGCTGACGGAGGACCATCTTTCCTCCTTCCAGTGGGATTTGCAGACCCTTTGAGAAAAGGTGGCCATAGAGCGGATTATGGCCACAGAAGTAGGTAGTGGGCGTTACTCCTGCTACTTTCTTGTTCTGCAGAATGAGGAAGGCCATCATCCTATTTTATATCTTCACCCTCTCAGCGCCTTCCTGTGGAAGAATAAATTAATGGTCCTTACTCTGAACCAGGGCCTGTCTGCCCTAGACCTTAGAGACTGGATGTGCATGGATATGCAGGACACTTATTTTCCCATTCCTGTCCTGCAGGTCCACAGGTGCTACCTGCAGTTCACGTTTGGACAGGAGTATTTTTAGTTTGCAATGTTCCATTTGGCCTCACCAGTGCCCCTAGAGTGTTCACGAAAGTGATGACAGTGGTCACAGCACATCGGTGAAGATTAGGGGTACCTTATATACCCATTCCTCAACAACTGGCTGTTTAAGTTGGGGTCCCCCGGCAACTGTCAACCAAATCCAGATTTTGGCAAACCTCTTACCATGGTTGGAGTTCACTATCAATTAGCCTAAGTCACACCTGACTTTTTTGCACATGCTCCCTTTCATCTGAGCCATTCTAGATACACTACAATCACGTCTTTTCATGGAACAATGTGTCCAGGACATTCAGGCTATAATCTCTTTGTTTTAGCCTCTGTCCTGGATATCTGTGAAAATGAGACATAGGCTGGGAAACCTTTGGCATCCTGCCGGAGACCCATGCCAAATGGCACATATGGGACATAAAATCCCATTGAGCACTGCATCAGGGAAATCTCTCTGGTCCAGATATTGGGGAAGCCTACAAATTAGCTGCAATGGTGTCTGCTAAACTCCTCACCCAGAGAAGATGGTGTTCATGGATGCATCAGTGCTGGATTGGGGAGGCAATCTGGGAGGATACAAGATCAGAGGCCTCTGGTCTGTGGTGGAGGATCAACTCAACATCGACTTGTTGGAGTTGAAGGCGATACTCTTGGTTTTGAAGGCTTTCCTGCCCTCCATCAAAGGAAGGCTGGTGCAGGTGAGGTTCCGTAAAAATTATTACGATGTTCTGGGCATTGCCGAATATGGATAAGTTTGGTATCTACGAACCGCAAATGACGAGTTCGGCAAGTGTGCGAATTTTCGCTACACTACCTGCCAGGGTTCGTCTAATATTACGTGTTCTTCATCTGAACCCTCGGGTTCCATTTTAGATACGGCATCCATTTTGTTTCTTGCCCTCACGTAGTCAGCGAGCAGATAACTATTCGCCCCCTGACCCTCTAGTTCCTAAGCCTTACGGAAGACGCATCTTCCTTTCATGCGTCTTTATGACCGGAGGAATGACACAACAAAGGCAGATGGCACAGCTTGAGGGTAATCTGGTTGTACCGGTCTATTGTGACAGCCTTACAGGCAATGGATCCAACTCTTTTGATCTCACGATCATGCTTCCGATATTACCCCCACACTCTTTTCTTTACACGTGTCTGACTTCCTTGCAGCTGCTCTTGTCTCTCCTTCTTGGTCATTTACAACTCTAATGGGTGTGCCTAATGGTGGGAAGATGTACTTTTACAGTTGGGAACCGGCATGGCTATTTATAAAGATGTTCCGGGATTCTGAACACATGAAAGCGACCCTTTTGAAGTCTACTGTGGGAACCGGATGGTAATCTTTTGTCCACATGTTATGCAATGGTAACACTCTGTATAAAAGAGAGCGACCTACAACCTCAATTTTGAAGCAGACTCTCAGAACCTACACACTGTTGTACTTCTTGTGACTTTTGCCTCCCTGCAGTAATAAACGCTGATCTTTGACGCCGAAGGAAGTTTCCCGTGTCTCTGTAATTTGTGCGCCGAAACAGGTATCCCATGAAGGTTATAGGTGTTGTTCCCTGGCACCGCTGGTACTGTTAAAAGTCCAGTCCTTCAGTTGGCGCCCAACGTGGGGCTCGACTTCAGCGGTACCGGTCCAAAGCCTGATGTTCGTGAGGAACTTCGTGTGAAATCTCCGAGGGAAGGTGCACCCCGCTTCATCGATCCTGTTGTCGAAATAAGTGGCCCGAAGTTTTTCCCTGCGAAGATTCCCGCCTCCTGACGGCTGCGACGGACCGATGCCCTGACTGTCGACCTGTCTTCGACGCCCGGCGCAGACCTTATGTACAAGCGAGACGATAGACGGGCCTTCCTGGTGCCGCCATTGAAGTTCTGAGTTAAGTATTTTGTGGGTCGCTCCCAGTCCTTAGTGGTTGTTCTAGCTTCTTGAAAGCTTTGTTGTTAGCCTTTAAGGCTTTGTTGTAATAGCTCACCGAGCTTTGTAATAGCCTCTTCAGGCTTTGTGGTTAGCTCTCCGAGCTTTGTGATAGCCTTAAGGCTTTGTTGTATTGCATGGTTCCATTGCATTTGTGGTTCTTAGTATTGGTCCTTAGTATTATTTGACAGTTGCAATTGCCAAAATCCGAGGGTTTTGACTTACACGAGGTTTAATTACTTCGGTAATCCTTGAAGTTTGATACTAGGTTAGTGTGCACGATGCCTAGCCATAGTGGTTTGTTTCGTATTTTCAAATGTTGCGCAATGGATTCCCGGTTGGAGGACTCGTGTCCGATACCTCCAGTTGGAACTCCGATACATGATCTTTATAGTCGACATGGGGTGGGTCCTATAATATATAATGATTACTGGGTCCGATATACAAAGAAAGACGGTGACCTTAGATGGCCACCACATGGAACTTTTGAACTTTCGATTTTAGATAATCTTGAGGCTAAATTATTTTTAAAGAAAGCTAGGCCAGCTATGTTTGATTCCTTTCGGATATGGCGTAAAGAGGCCAACCAGAAAGAAATCAAACAACTTAAAAAGGATCAAAAACAAGGGTTTGTTCCGATAATGCAAACTATACGAGAATGTAAACAGGACAAAGAAGAAAAGGAAATGGAAATCTCTACTAGATTGCATCATATGAAAATAGATAAATGTTACCCAGTTTTGCCAAATAATCTAGAAAAGAAAGAAGAAGATTTGAAGGAGGATTCCTTGTTATCGTATTTAATGAAATCACCACCTCCTTATGTACAGGGTGCTACTGCTCCTGTAGTTCCTCCTGTAGTACCTCCTGTTGCTCCCCTTGTTGCTCCAGCGGCTGCGGGTCAGCCCGCTGTTAACCCTACGTTTGTTCCACCACCTGTCCTTGTTCCTACTGCTCCTATACCTGTACCTTCGCAGACTGTTGTTTCTGCTACTCCAACTATCTTGTCAGTTCCTACTATGCCTTCTTTCACCTCCAGTGTTGTTGCCCCTGTTTTTCTTTCTCCTTCTGTTCGTAAGCGTGTTCCTAACTCTGTTGCTACCCTTTATTCACCTTTTTCTGGTCCGTTATTTTCGTCTGATTCATCTGAAACTCCTCAGAGACGGAGTCAGATCCCTAGTGGTAGGGAGAAAGAGACATTAATAACCATGGCACATAGGTGGATAAGACATCCTGCTAATTACACTCCTCGTGTGGTCTTTGATACATTTTCTCAGTTTAATGAGCCTACGCAGAGATTCGTGTTTGAGGAGATGTGTAACTTTTTGAGGGAAGAATGGTATAATGATGATGTAGATAATGTACCATCCGACATAATTGAACTTCAGAGTCACTTTTCGAACGGTATGATTATAGGAGACGATGTACGACGTGCCGTGGAACGCTTATTAGCGTTCAGATCCACAGCACATTCTCGGGTGTCCTCAGATGATACCACCGAGAATTGGAAAGCGGTTCCTGGTCAATATCCCATGAGAGAGGTTCCGCCACTGTGGGTGCCTGGTGATCCTAATGCAAACCCTGTGGTTCTACCGCATTTTCGAAGGGTATGGATACATCTTCCATGGAAACGATCGGAAGTTTTGCAAGTGAAGCAATCCTTACCCGATCCGCGTAAAAATCCGGCTGGTTATTATAAAGAGTTATCACAACTGGTAGAAGCTTCTATTATGAACCTTGCCGACATCGACATGTTGTTTGGCAATGTTGTACCGCAACCAGTTTGGGCCAAAATTCGTCAAGCCAACCACGCAGTTGAATTAGGGGGTGATTGGGCTGCACTGCTAGCGGCTGATGCATTACAAGTTGGTGGGGCTAAGCCCGACCAGCTAATCTTAGACTTGCCGCAGAAAATCATTACGCTCATGAAAACTATCATGCCAGCGATGAAGGTGAACTGGGATAAGTTATCAGCTTGTAAGCAAAAGAAAGACGAGAGTGTCTCGGATTTCTTTACAAGGTTCGAGGAAGCGTTTGTCGACCACAGCGGTCAGGACATGGGAGCTGAGGGAGGCCAGCGGTTATTTGTTGACAAATTTGTGTCGAATTTGTTGCCTGAATTAAGCAACAAACTGAAAAATTCAGAGAGTGCATGGGCAGTTTCAACCCCTGCGCAAATACTAGCAACAGCCCAGTATTATGAGAATAGGGAAAAGGAAGAAAGTGATCGTGTAGAGAAGAAAACGAAGGAGCTCAAGACGAAGGTTTTGTTACAGCAAGCATACCCTCCACGATCAAACCAAACTGATTCACAACAGCAGTATCGACCACGAGCACAGCCCAATAGGACACAGCCGCGTTCTGACAACTTTGATTATAGATCTTCCCTTGGGTATAATCAGTGCGCATATTGTAAGAAAGAGGGACACCTAAAATATGATTGTCTTGCCTTACGGGACCGCCTAAATGGTGTGTCAGCACGAGGAAATCGTGGTAATGGTCCCCAACAGGCATCACGAGGTAGAGGTCGTGGTTCATCCCACAATCAGAGTGATCGTTATCAAAATCAATCAGATGCAAATAATTGTTTTGACCAGCGAAATGCAGGGTCAGTCCGATCTGCACAGTATAATGTGGACGATTATTACGTAGAGCATGAAACTGTTGAAAATGACCATTACTAGGACAGCCAACGACAAAGAGAGGGAGTAGTGTCAGTTCCGGTCGATCAGAGTGGGCCTTACGTTGCAGTGGCTACATCGGGTGTAGTTGAGCCTTTTCTGTTAGACACTGGTGCGACGAAAAGTTCCATCATGCATTCGAAACTCCCTGGCACACCTTTGTCTGGCTTAACGAACGTTTCCGTTGGATTCTCTGGCGCCCCTGTTAGCAACCCAGTCTCTAGTCCTTTGCCTCTTATGATTGGTCCTCGTGAGCTAACGGCTCCACTGATTCTATCTACAAGTTGTGGTGAAAATCTTTTGGGCCTGGATTTGTTGAAACGATTATATGCAACATTGTATTGTTCCCCCGAAGGAGTGGAGCTTACATTGGGACGGAGAGTGATCTCTCCAATATATTTATCAGTCGACAAATTCCCACCGGAATTGAGTTCCCTCCCTGCGTCCTTATGGGCCACAGGTCCCAATGATGTGGGCCTGTTAGACATTCCACCCTAAGTGATTCAATTGAAACCAAATGCGCGATTACCACGTTTACCTCAATATCGTATTTCTCTTGAGGGCGAACGAGCACTGTTAGCAATCGTTCATGATCTCATTGGAAAAGGAGTTGTTGAAGAAACTCGTGGAAACGTGTGTAATAGCCCTGTATTACCAATTCTGAAACGAACTGACCCAACTAAACCTCCTGTGTATCGTTTTGTAATAGACTTAAGAGAAGTAAACAAAATAGTGATTCCACAATTTCCTGTAGTTCCCGACATTACGGCTTTACTAACAATGATTCCGGCATCTGCCTCCTGGTTCACAGTGATCGATCTAAAGAATGCTTTCTTTAGCATCCCAATTGCAGAGGAAAGCAGAGACCTATTCAGATTCTCATTAGGTGGTCGCAGTTTTAGGTTAAAACGCGCTCCACAGGGCTACTGTGAGAGTCCGTCAATCTACAGCCAAGCACTTAAAGGTCAACTTGATGCCTTTGTATTACCTAAAGGTGCAGCTTTGATTCAATACGTTGATGATCTTTTAGTGGCAGCTGATACAGAAGCTATTTGCAAAACGGCTACAGTATCATTGTTACATTATCTACATAACTTACACCACAAGGTATCGCCTTCAAAGCTACAGTATTGTTGTCAAGAAGTAACCTATCTAGGTCACTTATTGTCAAAAGAAGGGAGAAGGTTGACCCCAGAGAGAATTGCAGCGATTTCCCGGATGACTGTGCCAAAAACCCAGAGAGATGTTCGTGCCTTTTTAGGTATTACGTCCTATTGCAGACAATGGATTCCAAATTTTTCATTGTTGGCGAAACCATTGATAGCCCTTACGTGCAAGGATGTTTCATCCCCATTGCCTTGGACTGAAGAGTGTCAGAAAAGTTTTTCTGAATTACGTGATGCGTTGTGTTCGGCTCCTGTGTTGGGCACTCCTGACTACAGTAAGCCATTTACACTATACGTTCACGAGAGGGATGGTTGTGCGTTGAGTATCCTGACACAACCTTTTGGTGGTAAGCAACGCCCATGTGCCTATTTTTCTTCGACTTTAGACCCAGTGGCAAGAGCCTTGCCAAGTTGTTTAAGGGCAACAGCGGCAGCTGCGGCGTCCATTCGACAGTCCGCAGGTTTAGTCATGAATAATATGCTCACGGTAATGGTTCCGCATGCAGTTGACACTCTATTGAATCGAACGAAAACTCAACATCTGACGAACGCAAGATTGTCTGGATATGAGTTGACGTTGCTGGCCAGTCACATACGGATAAAACGATGTAATGTGTTGAATCCAGCAACATTGCTGCCGATCGACACAGAATCAAGTGGTGAAGCAGTACATGACTGCTATCTCAGAACTGAAGAGGAAACTAAGGGTCGTATTGACCTAAAAGATACTCCATTGACAGATCCCGATGGTACTTTGTATGTGGATGGTTCTTGTTTCAAGTTACTGAACGGTGATGTGACGACTGCGTATGCTGTAGTTACATTGAGAACGATTGTGGAAAGCGAAAGACTAAGTCAGAATTCGGCTCAGGCTGCCGAGTTAATCGCTTTGACGAGAGCGTGTGTGTTGTCTAAAGATAAGCGGGTGAATGTGTTTACAGATAGCCAGTACGCGTTTGGTGTGGCACATAGTTTTGGACGATTGTGGAGAGAGAGAGGATTCCTTACGTCGCATGGCACGAAGATTCAACATGGTCAGCTTGTAAATGATCTGTTAGATGCACTCACATTGCCTAAACAAGTGGCCATAGTCAAATGTAGTGCACATCAGAAAGTAACAGATGATGTGGGTCGTGGAAATGCGTTTGCAGATGAAACGGCTAAAGAAACGGCTAAAGATTTGACAAACAGAATGTATGTTACGAGCTCAGTGAGATGCCCAACAGAGACTGGTATGTGTGAAGACACATTTGAAAGTGTGAAAGGAATACAGAATGAAGCCACTGAGACGGAAAGGACTAAATGGAGAGAGAGCACGGGAAGATTGGATGAGAATGGATGTTGGGTTGATTTATCAGAGAAGCAGAGATGGATGTTACCGGATGCGTATGTGCTCGCTGTTGTTACAATGGCTCATGGTATGGCACACATCAACACTAAAGGCATATGCAAGTTGTTGTCTCATGTATGGAAGAATGATGGGATTACTAAGTGCGCCGAGAGAGTGGTTAAGAATTGTATGGTGTGTTTGATGCACAATCCTGGTAAGGGCACCCCCACTCCACCTGGTCATTTTGCCCCTCCTACGTACCCTTTCGAAGTTATCCAGTTGGACTTTATCCACATGGACCGATGTAATAACTTGAAGTATGTGTTGGTTGTGGTGTGTGCATTCTCCAGGTGGATTGAGGCCTACCCCCTTAAGGATAACACGGCTTTATCCACGGCAAAAATTTTGCTCAAAGAGTATTTTCCCCGCTACGGAATGCCTCGGGTCGTATGGTCGGACAACGGAAGTGAGTTTGTTGGGAGCGTGATGAAGAGTGTGTGCCGCGGTTTAGGGATAGTACAAAAATTTCATAGTGCAAACCATCCACAATCAGCAGGCTTGGTGGAGGGATATAATGGCACTCTAAAACTGAAATTGGCTAAAATTCAGGCAACAACTGGTTTATCTTGGTCCGACGCTTTGCCTCTGGCTCTCCTGTCGACCAGGGCAACTGTACACTCTCGAGTAGGGCTCAGCCCATATGAGATTGTGTTCGGTCGTCCTGCTAATATATGGGGAGTCCCAAGACCTAAGGAAGTTGATAGAATTGAATACCCTATGTTGATTGATTATCTCTATGATCTGACTGCTAAATTGAGTTTGATTCATCAACAGGTCTTTGAGTCTCTGCCATCACAAACAGAGGGTCCTGGTCATCGACTTCAACCAGGGGACTGGGTCCTCGTCAGAAACTACGGACGAAAACGAAACCTTGAACCAAGATTTGTGGGCCCGTTTCAGGTACAGCTGGTTACAAGAACGGCAGTTCGACTACACGGACGTCGGAACTGGGTACATGCTACCCACACGAAGAGAGTCCCGCTTCCTTTGCCATCGGACACCTGGATAAGAAGAGGTCTTTCTTCATCTGAGACCGACACTGCACCACGTTTCGTTCCATTCAGCGAAGCTCGGCTTGTATCTGACACCGTTGCTGACTCCTCTCAAACATTTTCCTCCACATCAACCTTGGAAAATTTGACTGTTGAACAATTGCCTGAACAATTGAACACTCCTTTGCCGTCCAATCCATTGTTTGAAGATCAGACTCGCCCTGGAAGTAGCCGATATTTTCTTCGTCCACGAACAAGCCATAAATAAAAAGATTTTTTTGTTTATAGGTTCTACGTTACTCTGAAAACAGTGGACATTATATATATATTGTGTATCTTTTTCTTATTCGTACAGCCAAGAACATTATCTAGCTAGAACCTACCATCCAGGTTGACCGTAAGGCCGTGCGGGTACTTCCTTCTGTTTAGCAGCTATCAACACAAGGTTGGTTTCTATTATCAATTTCTGGGAATTCCTGGGAATTGATAACCGCTACTCAGAACGAAGTGCGTCAAGAACGTCGCGGACGGTCGTTAGGGGATGGAATCATCATTGTCTGAGCTGTCGAAAAGAGAAGAAATGTTGGCGCAAAGATCTACATTGCAGAAAATATGTCATACAAAATGGTTTTTCTCACAAGTAATCATACTGTTTCTCACCATATCTATGCTATTGGTAGGAGGAATATATTATGGGTCTCAGTTCTTATTGTCTTCTGCTACACCTACTCTTCCATCTCATGATCAATATTTCATTTCTACTGTTTCTCCACATTCCTTTTATCCTCTGCCTCAACACGAACAAATCAGACGTGCGGAATTCAGAAACAACTCTTTTATACAACTCCTGCATCAGCATCAGTTAGTGGTAAACACTACCAACTGTTGGGTGTGTGGATTAATGCCACATACCATGGATAAGGGTATTCCGTACTTAGTTCTGCCTTATAGTGCACAAGGGTCAGCTCGAGCATTACAAACTATGTTCCGTAGCGCACTAGATTCCTACCCCCATCGAGAACCACGCTCAGCAAACTCTGGTCCTGGACCATACCACAAGACTCTGGCGAGAGCTATTGCAGACTTAGATAAAGATATTTTTGACGCATCACTCATCCCAGAGGAAGAGGTGCGAGCATATAAGGAACTAAGTGAAGCTGAGTACAGCTTATCAGTGGGTGAGAGGCAGCTTAAAAGCTCGCCACCGATATGGATTGTACCTCACCTTGGTAATTTCTGCTTAAAAGGTCTTGGTCGAAATCCGAGAGCTCAGTTTGGGGAGAGTGCTTGTACCGAGACATATGTCTTACCGACGCTCTCTTCCCCTGTTTTCCTGCCTGCCAAGGGCACTTACTTTGTATGTTATGATCGAGCCTATACGTGGTTACCTCATGACTTCTCGGGTACCTGCTATATTGCGAATCTTTTGCCTCCCACTTTCACTGTGGCCTCTGATTATCACAGAAATAGAATTGTAAGAGGCGTGATTAGCAAAGAAGATACTTCCGGACAAGAAGCTGGAGACTTCTTTAAGGGTTTCCTACCGTTCTGGGGACCGATGGTTAATAGCAGGAACCTGAGACAGTTAACTCGTGTAGTAGAATCAACTGCCAACATAACTGCAAATGCCCTTGGTAATTTGACAGCCGAAGTCCAGGCGGATAGACTGATGACGTTGCAGAACCGTATGGTTCTAGATATCGTTCTAGCAGATAGAGGTGGGGTTTGTAAAGTCATCCATTCGAGCTGCTGCATATTCATACCTGATAACGCTCCAACGGTTTATCAAGCCATCTCTAAGTTGCACAAAATTTCGGAGTCCATACACGTGGACGAAGGAAATTGGACGCTTCTGGGATGGTTTTGGGGTCTGATATCGACTTGGGGTTGGAAGATTCTGATGATCATAGGGATTGTTGTGACATTTCTGTTCTCATGTTGTCTTTGTGTGCAATGTGGTCCTGCCTTATGTGGCCTTTGTGCTACGACGTGTATAAGACAGCCCGTTGTCACCAAAGAGGCATTGAAGGATCGAATAATGTATCAACAACATCTGAGTGATCTGATGAGTATCGAAATCGATTATGATTCCGACTAGTGCTTGCCTACATGAGGGCAAAAGGACCGTCTGAGGTTCCGTAAAAATTATTACGATGTTCTGGGCATTGCCGAATATGGATAAGTTTGGTATCTACGAACCGCAAATGACAAGTTCGGCAAGTGTGCGAATTTTCGCTACACTACCTGCCAGGGTTCGTCTAATATTACGTGTTCTTCATCTGAACCCTCGGGTTCCATTTTAGATACGGCATCCATTTTGTTTCTTGCCCTCACGTAGTCAGCGAGCAGATAACTATTCGCCCCCTGACCCTCTAGTTCCCAAGCCTTACGGAAGACGCATCTTCCTTTCATGCGTCTTTATGACCGGAGGAATGACACAACAAAGGCAGATGGCACAGCTTGAGGGTAATCTGGTTGTACCGGTCTATTGTGACAGCCTTACAGGCAATGGATCCAACTCTTTTGATCTCACGATCATGCTTCCGATATTACCCCCACACTCTTTTCTTTACACGTGTCTGACTTCCTTGCAGCTGCTCTTGTCTCTCCTTCTTGGTCATTTACAACTCTAATGGGTGTGCCTAATGGTGGGAAGATGTACTTTTACAGTTGGGAACCGGCATGGCTATTTATAAAGATGTTCCGGGATTCTGAACACATGAAAGCGACCCTTTTGAAGTCTACTGTGGGAACCGGATTGTAATCTTTTGTCCACATGTTATGCAATGGTAACACTCTGTATAAAAGAGAGCGACCTACAACCTCAATTTTGAAGCAGACTCTCAGAACCTACACACTGTTGTACTTCTTGTGACTTTTGCCTCCCTGCAGTAATAAACGCTGATCTTTGACGCCGAAGGAAGTTTCCCGTGTCTCTGTAATTTGTGCGCCGAAACAGGTATCCCATGAAGGTTATAGGTGTTGTTCCCTGGCACCGCTGGTACTGTTAAAAGTCCAGTCCTTCACAGGTGCTCGCAGACGCCACCACTGGCTTTTAGTATGAAAACAAGCAGGGTGAGGCGGGGTCCTTTGCTCTGTGCAAGGAGGCCTTGCATGTCTGGAAGATGCTGTACCTGCAAAAGATTTTTCTGGTAGTGAACCACCTGGCTGGATCTTAAAACACCAGAACAGATAAATTCAGCTGCAGGCACCTAGTGGCTCATGAATGGGAGTGGCACCCAGAGGAGGCACAGGCAGTCCTCCAACAAAGGGGAGAACCCTGGCTCTATCTTTTTGTCACCGCCGAGAATGGGCAATGATAGCACTTCTTCACTCTGGAGTTTCCTAAGCAGCTCTTGCTTGGAGAAGCCTTCTTTCTAGAGTGGAGTTAAAGACTCCTGTATGCCTTCCTGCCATTGAGTCTTCTGCCTGAGTTCTAAAGAAGATCAGGACCAACCTGGCCCAAATCATACTAGTTGCACCGGATTTGGCCAGGACAATGTGGTACCAAGAACTCCAAGGCATGAGCATCTGTCCTCCGATCAACTTGCTCCCTGGTTAGGATCTTTCGTCACAGCATACAGAAGGGTAGTGCAGGGTTTTGCACCTGTGCCTACACACCTTGTGTTCCCATGCTTGGAGATTTAATGGCAGCAGTTCAACACCTTCGACCTGCACCGTGAAGTCATTAATGTAATCTTGGGGGTGAGGCATCCCACAAAATCTGTGTATGCCAGTCATTGGTACAAATTGTTTGCATTGGTGTGGCACCCGACAAATCGATCCATTGTAGGCAACATTGTCTGAAATGTTATTGTCTGTTCTGTCCCCAGCCCAGCAAGGACTTGCTTTGGGCAGAGTTGAGGGCTATTTATTGGCGTTCCCTACTTTTTTGCGGTTCATGTATCAGCCTTCATTATTTAAATACTCATTTGTGATGAGGTTTTTGAAAGGTTTGTCTTTCTCATTGCTGTAAAATTGTCTAGACGAGTAAATGATAAGTTAGTTTGAGGACCCAAACTCAACTTGTATTGAAAGTGGTTTAAACTTTTATTGCTGGCTAGGATATCACCCTTCCATCATTCTTTGGTCCACCTCATCCCTACAAGAAGGAAGAACATTACTTTTCCATATTGATTGTAGCAGGGAACATTGAGTGGACGATCAGCTCTTTGCAGGTTTTTCTTGAGCAAAGATTGGCAGAGCAGTGCAAAAGGTGGCAATCTTCTGCTGGAGTGTTCGCTACATAAAAATCTGCTCCCCACTGGTGAAGAAGCTGCACACAGGAACTCTGCAGGTTCATTCCACCAGCATGCAGAGGGACTGTTCAGGACATTTGTCAGGCTGCTACATGGACCTCGGAACACACATTCACGAAGCACTGCTGTCTCAACAGTTAGATTTGTCCAAAGGGCCATTTTGTCTGCTCGGTCCTGCAGGATTTTTTTGTCTAAGCCAGTTGACAGAGCCAGCACCACTGGAGGTATCGCCTTGGTATCTATTCATAAGGTAAGATATATGTGGTTATAACTAGCCATCATAAGAATAAGTTACCTTTGGTAACTTGTGTAACTTCTTCGGAAGCAGCCGAGTGTCAGAAGTTGGTCTGGCATATGCTGTCCACTAGTTCTAGTGGGCACCTTGCACCAGTCCAAACAACCCTCTTTGATGATAGGTTTAATACAACCTTTATTGAAAGCTATCCTAGTGGTAGCTATGGAGTGCAGCCTGCAGGCTAAGTCTTGAAGGAGTGTAAAGCAGCTTGGTTTACCAGATTATAACCTCTTGAATGTCTAAATGAAAGGAGAGCCACACAAGGTATATATATAAAATATATGTATTTATTACTAAACGCTCTAGTAATCTCTTTATGAGATTACAGAGCAAAGTACACACTTTAAATGCAATAGAACTACAGTAAATAGCACAATACACACTCTGCCCCAGGGGGGAACCAAAACAAATATTAAGAAAGTGGTATAAAACCCATGACTTGACTAGACACAAGGCCTAGAGCCTGTAGAATCTCTGAGACCCCAAGGAAACACCCAAGGTGGTGACACAGGGGACCCACGGGGGACACGTGCAGTGTGAGAACACAGGCCACGGACGCCGTTAGCTTCTATGGGGAAAGTCGTGGTTGAAATTTTAAAGTTAAGGGACACTTAGGAGAGGACTTTGAGCAAACCCCTTTAGACTTAAGGGGTTCTAGGGCCAACACCTACGGGAGCACCAGAGTACTCAAGGTACCTCACCCAGGGAAGCCGGGTACATACGTGTCAAATGGTGTCGGGAATCGTCGTTGATTTCAACGGCGATCTGCTGCAAAGAGCTGATGCCGTGGAGAAGAAAAGTGTCCAGTGTGATCCAAGCCTGGATTGAAGATGTGGAGAACCTAAAAGCAGAGGGGACAGAGTCTGGGTCACTTGCCAGTGACCAGGGGCTCGGTAGACGAATGCCTACCAATGTCGGGTGTTTCAGGTGCGAAGAGGTGAAGCTTGACTCTGCAGCCACGAGGACCAGGAGGTGTCAACAAAGACCAGGAGCTGGATTCGAGCTGTCCCACAAAGGATGTCAAGTACTGTGGTGTCGGTGCTCGGATTGAACACAACAAGCCTTGGTAATAGCAACCCACGAAGAAAGAGAAGAGATGCTTCGGTGTGGGCCAGCAAGATCAAGGGGGCTCCCCAAGCAATGGAGAGTCAGGGCACGTCTGGAGCAACCAGGGATGCCCAAGGAAAGTTAAAGTTGCCTTCTCAGGGACCCACCAGTCAACGGACCAGGGATTGCGAAGGTACCTCGAGAGAAAACACAAAGGGCTGGCTCACGGAACACTCATGGAGTGTAGGCCGGCGATCTTCGGTGGAAATGCTGCTCGGGGTCTGGGCCACAAGTAACCCAATGCACAGCGTCAAGGATTGGAGAAGCCAATGCACTTGCAAATGTGTACGGTGTCCAGGGGTTCCGGTTCCACAGTATGCACAAAGGCTACTGGTCTCCACTTTGCTGGGGACTTGGGTTGGCCTCTGGGAAGTCTGGAAACACACCTCCTGTGTTGCAAATACTATGGAATCCCACGGAGCTTCAGAGATGAGAACCGGTCAGATGTGTCTTTGGTGCCTGCCACGCAGGGGAGTAACTCCTTCAGTCATCTAGAGCCTTGTAGATTGTTGAAGTTCCAGGATTCAGTAGCAGAGTTTCGTCCAGGTGTATTCTACAGTCATGTTACCAGGGGTTCCTATCTTATACCCAAGGAAGGAGTTGGACAAACTTTGGGGACCCACCTATGGGAGGGTTTGGAAAGAGGGGTGGCTACACCCATTTCCTTTGTCCAGTTTGACGCCAGAGCAGGGGCTGGTAGCCCCTGCAACCAGTTTGAACTGGGCTATGCACAGGGGCACCAAATGTGCCCCTAGTGCTGACTTCAAAGCACTCTTGGAGTGCACCCACCCAGTCCCAATACACTAAAGCCTGTCTGGTAGGTGGTGACACCTCCCTGTGTGACAGGAAACCTATTGTCCAGGCCTCCCCTGCTGGAGTTTCATCCAGCAGCAGGAGGCTAGACTTGTGTCTGTGGAATCCATTTTGTGATGCCAGGGTTCTTTTAAGCTGTTACCAAGCGTACCTGTGGGGACATAGCTCTCCCTCTAGAAGGGTGGAATCATATCCCCGCTGCCAGGACTGGCAGGGGGAGGTATGATTCCAAAGTGTTTGACACCAAACATGACATGTTTCCTTGCAGCCATTCCAAACTTAGCATTTACTGCGAGGTTATAATGCACTTAAGAGTATATGGGCTGGCTGCATCCCAGAACAACCCCGGAGAATAGATTCTGAAGGCTGCAGAGGGGCCCTGCTCATGCATGGGCACCCTCTCACACAAAACCCAGCACCCTGCCTTCAGGATTGATAAGGCCTGCCACAGGGGTGACTGATTGGTTTATATGTGTAGTAGTCATATAAGGTAGATATAGGGAACCTATATCTAAGTATGGGGTGAATTCACCACCTTAATGAGGCTGCTATAGCAGACTTTGGTGTCATTTTGGAAGGCTGCCCAGGGGTGGTATAATACATGCTTCAGCCCCTGGTAGGCCTCTGGACTTATAAGAGTACCCCAGTAACCAAACTGGAGTGTACCTAAAGTCAATGGAATCATTTTAGAAGAGAAAGCATATAGGCTGGGACCCTGAATAGCGGTATCCCAGCCACACTAAGTCAAAAACCATCAAAACGCCAGGTAAAAAGTGGGGGCAAACATGCAGTCAGATTCCACCTTCCTACACCGAGGGCTTTACAAATGCTTTTTGATTGTAATGATTGATTGGTTAACGATCTGTCTGGTGAATATCCAACCACAAACTCCTCACTGCCCGGCCCAACTCTCCGTTCTGTAAACTAGACTCTTTTTCATCTAAAAAAAACTCCCAATCTAAAGATCTGCACACTGGCCAGTTTGCAGATGGACTCTTCATCTGAGGGCACAGACAACCTTGAAAGCAACTGAAATCAGTGTGCGTGGGTGGCACTTATATGCAGCTCTGCAGCTCTGCTTGTCACTTCTGGAACAGAACAGCATCAGCATGAATCTGTACTTTGAAACCTAGCAGTGCAAAGCAAAACTGCTGTTAAAGGTTATAGATGCAGTCTGACCTCTGAGGATTATTCACAAGGTGAGAAATCTGCAGTTGGAGTATCCACCAGAAAGATGGTTACCAATGATAAGTACCTTGTTCTTTTATTCTTATGGGCAAACCCACTGGTGAGCACACAAAGTGACCTGCTTTTTCTACAGGCACTACAGGGGTGGATTACAAAAAGCTACGTTTTTCAGTGATGACATCAGACATGGGTGACGACAGGAGGGGATTAGATTGAAAATAGATCTAAATTGTGGATGATATATTCAGATGAGAGAAGGGAATCAATGCAAGAGAGATGAGGGAAATAGGAATGTTTAAAAGGGAGAGAAGAAGAGTAGAGAGGAAGAAAAGGGAAAAGTAAAAATGGAAGCGGAACAGCAGGATAGTAAGAGATGTGTGTCAAGGGGAAAAAAGGTATAGCAGAGTGAGATAGAAAGGGGGACAGTGTGTAAGCAAGGGAGGAAGGATATTGGAGCATCTGTAAAATGAGTAATAATGAGAGGAGAAAGAAGTTATGTGAAGACAGAGATAGTAGAAAGTTAATGTTATTGAGACTTGTAGAGCGCACTGTTACCCTGGGTGTCCTGGCACTAGGTCCCTGATCATAACCTACTTGATTGCCTAGTTGCAAACAGCCATGTTCTTAAAGCCTTTCTGAAGGCCAGCGTGCTTCCGGCAGCCCAAATAGTAATGGGTAACTGATTCCAGGCCTTGACTGTGCCCGTGAAGAAACTTCTTCCACCCCAGTTGGTTTTTTAAAAACCTGGGGACAACCATGGTTCTGGCACTTGCCGATCGAAGGACCTTATTAAGTACATATCAATCAAACTTCTGAGTGAGCTAGGGTGGGCGTATGTTATGAAGCGCCTTATTGGCAATGCAAAGAGATTTTAACTTGATCCTATTTCTCACTGGTAGCCAATGCAGTTTTTGAATTACGGTTTTAACTGGGCAAAATTTGGGAGTGCGAGACAGGAGTCTTGCAGTCGCATTTTGCAACAGCTGTAACTTCTTCATATGTTGTTGCTGCATGCTCATATACAGACTGTAGCAATAGTTCAACCTTGACAAAATCAAAGCAGACATAACTGTTTTTTGAGAATCTGGAGGAATGAAAGGTAAGATCTTTTTGATTATTCTTAGACTGAAAAAAGTCGATGTTATCAGGGAAATTACCTGATTGTCGAAGGAAAAGGTTATTATCTATGATCACTCCCTGACTTTTGGCTTTCAGGAATGGAGTTGGTAGTGATCCCAATTCATCTGGCCATCACACCGGAGAACAAAAGGATGGATTATTGCCAAAGAGTACTACCACCATTTTATTGGAGTTAAATTTTAGGAAATTACTACTCATCCAAAAACCAACAGCTAGCAGGCAGTCATGGATATTGTATCCAGTATTATTGTGTTGGTTAGAGACAGCGACGACTATATGAGGATCAACACCGTAAGAAGTCAGGGCAAACCCGAAGGATTTAATTGCAGGCGCCAAGGCTGCAACATAAACATTAAACAGGGTGGGACTAATGGAGGAACCCTGAGGCACCCCACAGGGAAGAGTAAATGCTTTCAAAATATATGGATTTAGAGCAACAAAGTGCATCCTATCTGCAAGGAAGGATCGCGTAAAGTTAAGGGCTGTGCCCTGAACTTCTAATAATGGAAAGTGGAAGGAGGGACTGTAATAGATAAGACATGAGATAACTGTGATAGTGGGAAACATGCAAAAGGGAAGTGAGGGGAGAAGAATCAGGTGAGGAAAGATGGAAAAAAGAATCAGACTTGTGTTGACATGCCAAAGTGATAAAACCTGGAAGTGGTTTGAAGTAATGGTTTAAGAGGCAGAATTGATGAGAAGCAGTGGACATTTACAGGAGGAAGAAGGGAGGAATAGGGAAAAAAGAAAAAGTGATGAATGTGTGAATGGGAAAAAACAAGAAGGCAGGCATTCAAGGGTGATAGGAGATGTGGTATGGCATGAGGGCAGTGTGGAAAAGGAAGAATATTTTATAGAATGAGAGGATACATTGGCTGTAGAAATGACAGATAGAAGGAGGAGTACCATCAGAGAAATGGTGAGGATTGTAGAGTACAAAAAGACAAGATGGGTAGAGGAGTTAAGGAATGTCTCCCTCATAATGCCATGTGTGATATAACATTTTAAATATCCCCACTGATGCCATATTGTAATCGTTTTGAGGATGTCTTCATCTGAAAATTCTAGAAGTGACTATGGCGTCTGTTACAAATGAGCCATATGCCTCAATAGTAGGTATAGAAGAGGTGAATAAACCAATCTTTAGTATGGTGAACGCTGCCGATTGTTGGACTTGCACACAGTGCTGACTGCCTAGTAAGTCATTGTGTGCTTTTGTTGTACAGCCATCGCTGCAGAGCACATAGTCCCTTTATTACTGCACACAGAGGAAAATATTAGAGAGAACATTGCTGCTGACCCTGTCAAAATATGTCTGAATCCAGTGGAAAGACTTCTTTGCATACTTCTATACCCCCCTCCGAAATTGAGCTGTATCCTGTTAGTGCAGCTTTTAAAGAAAAGAGTGTTCTGATCTTTGCTGTCAGCCATTCTTATATCCCTATTTTGCAAATCAAATATCCTGGTTAGATATCTTATCATTTTGTGCAACATCCTTGAAATAGCAATGATGTTATTGTGCCTAGTTTTACTGCTATAGCAAACCCTGCCAGTATTATTTTCCGTATCCTGCACACAGCCACCTCTTTCACTGTTGTCTATTGGTGCTCTCTTTTCTATTCCTATACATCCTGAAAAGCCATTTAATATTTATGTTGCTATCCAGCAGCTCTAATATGACGTGGATATTGTACACTTGCTCTTAAGAAAATGTGGACACTTTGGTTTTTCCTTCTGGGTCCACCTTTGTTCAATAAGTGAATGATATGTGGTCGTTTCCGCCTTCTCCTTGACCAGTGCAGACATAACTCATTTTACTTTCTGAAATAACTAAGTGGGGCCCAACCCTTTAGTGAGAAATTACAATGTTATTTACCTCGTGTATGATATGTGGGTTACAAATCTCTGATGTAGGAAGGCATCTGTCTGCTGATCGCATTCACGCCATCTGTAAGATGCCACGCGGCATTACTGTGTCTGTAATGCACACTGTTCCATAATTGGCAACCTATTGTCATCAATGTATTTTAGGCGACTCAAACTTTATAAAACCCCTTTAGGATTTAATTAAACAGTGATCCCTGAACCATTGATGTGGTAAACAAATGCTGAGCATGCCCTTGCATGCCCTTGCATCAGAAAAATGCATTTTCTTTTGTACTTGGCTTGATTTTCCCCATTATTCAAAACATTAATCTCCATTGTGATTAAAGGAAGGGTCCTCAGGGTGGTAAATGAAAACCATGGTGATAAAAAGAAACAAGTTGCTTGTTGTTTTTCTGTAGCATTGTTACTGCTGCCATGTCTGTGCATCATGGAAGTGGCCACTGATCTTGTTGACGTACCTAACAATATAGTCCTGGGATGACCAGGTACTGTTTCCATGCCATTACCTATGGTTGCATTATTATAAACCACCAAAAACAACAGATCTCAATGTCAAGCTTGAAATAATGTATTGCTTTCTACCTCTCATGGTACCTTAGTAAAATGTCCTGTGTTAAACCCACCCTCTCTCACAATGTGGAACTGTATGATTGCATATTCACTTGTGCACACCTCACAAAATCCCCCATTGATCTCACTGATGCACTATAACCTAACCGTGACATTGCATTTTATTCTAATGATTTTTATCTTAGAAATTATAAAGGGAAGATAGTGACCAGTTATGTAGTGATAAAATAGAAAGTTGATGATTACCACAAGTGCGCTCCAGCCTGTATTCTAGTTACTAACAAAAATGGCACACTTTGTACTGATTCAAAATATGATTTTGGTGTCACTCACACTCTTGAGCTTCTCTGGCTAGACAAGAGTTTCTTTCTTTCTGCAGGTATTCCTATAGCAAAAGGATTGGCTTGAAGCTTTTGACTCCCAAGAGACCTACCTGTATTTAAATGTGCTGCATACCACTCCAAACAGGATAAAGTGTATTGTAGGAACGCTTCTGCTGATGCTAAAATGCTCTCTTGTCTTCCCATTCCGAGGTTACTCAGTTTTTATCCCACTCTGTTGAACCCCTCATGCCCACCAGGAGTGATCTTGCTAATTTATTGGAGCAAGCATCAGACAACAGAGTCCCTTTTGAAAAGCTATGGGTGTGGCAGACAACTAGATTGTCTGTGTTGTGATAAGAATGGGGAATGGTTGCGCTTATAATGCTGTTAACTAGTTTTGTGTGATTAGATCGTGATGTGGCACTTTATCATGGATATATGACATTTTCCTCCTTTGCCAGGCAATATGACCATTCTTGTGACACGTGTCAAGTCTCTTATGTTGGTAAGAGCATGCAAACTACCCATGCAACCCATACTGCTCCACAGGACTCCTTCACCCATGCACACTCTATACCTGTGCCAGAGCTATGCTGTCACCATGGTCCAAAGACTGAAATTAGAACTTGCCCCCTAGGTCTGATGTGTCACTTAAGAGCAAAAATGACAAAGAAAATCATTTTATGCACTCAGTGATCCAAGAACCGTGAAACACCATACTGACACTACAATTGTGCTTATCATCCCAAGCTCTCAGGAAAGTTACAATGGTTTAAAGGGGCTCTGAAAAATAAGATAATCTAATACATGAAAAGAAAGGACTCAAATGACCTGAGACCTTATCACTAGCCCTTATGTTAATTAGAGCCATTTCTAATCAAACGTCCAAGCTGAACCCTCATGGGATTATTATGGCTAGATCAATAATCTTGCCCTCCACCCCTTCAGTGTCTCTAGCTTTATGATATTTTCCACTGTTTGATGATGTGATTTTAGATTATTGCAAATAACTTGTTCACTGTCTCAACAGCTTTTATTCTGAGGTGCAAGTGGCTCTTCCCATAAGCCTGTTCAAAGTCTGCCACTATCATTGACCTGGCAGGTCCAATTTGAGATGTTTCTTCAAAGGTCGTTGCTTCGAATCCAGTGGTGAAGCCTCTTCCAAGTCAATAAGCAGCCTGTGACGTCAGTGGAAATTATTTATGCAGTAGTCTTCCCTCATTTGAAGCACTATGTTACACATGCATCTACTATTTCTGCTGCAATCTTCCCTAATGCCATCCTATTCAGTGATGCACATCTAATTTAATTCAATTGCACTTACACTCCTTCAATATACATGGGCTATGCATCAATACAGAGTTGACTCTCTCACCAGCATTTTTTCTGTGGCTCTTCCCTACACTGATACCCTCGCTTATGTGCGTTTTGGCCGATGTAACGTCTCTGTTCCTCCATTGTCATTGATGGCACACACCGGATTTCTTCAGTGATGCGCTCACTCAATAGCAAATTTTCTGCTCAAGCTTGAAGTTGGAGTTTACACTATACAAAACTGAACATCGTATTTACACTGTATTGCATATTTGTTTTGTCGCAATATTCCTGATTTTAGGTTGAGTTTATTTTGTTTCTCTTTCTTTCTTTTCTTTTCTTTTCTATTCTTTCATTATTCTCTCCTGTCTCATCTTCTTTGAGAATGGCTTCAGGAAACCTCTGGAATCTTTCTTCACCGCAACATTTTATACCTACTGACGTGAGTATTTCGAAAATTACATTTCCACTTTTGAGGAAGACTTCGATCTCACACCAGATAGGAAGAAAAAAATGTATTACACTGCTCGGGTGCTCAAGGAATGAAAATGTATAATTGTATCAACAAGAAACGTAGATTACCTGACGAGGGTGATGTTTATACACAAGCCTTGGAGGATGTTTCCAATTACTTCAAACCCACTGTTTGCGTTGCTGTAGACATATTTCACTTTTTTCACAGTTAACAAGGGTTGGCGGAGTCTGTGGAAGATTTTGTAGCTGAGCTCAAACACTTGGCATTATTGTGTCGTTTTGGCGCATTACACAATAAATGTATTTGTGATCAAATTGTGATGCATGCTGCAAATTGCAATATACAAGAAAAACTGTTGTCCAAAGGGGAATCTTCCTTCCAGGAGGTTATTGATATTGTAAAAAGTGCTGAGTTGGATGGAAGATGTGCTAAAACTGTCCTGTCAGAAGGAAAAAAACAAATCGAGTGTTGATGAGCATACTACAATTGCTAGGGCCAGGAACACAAAAGAAACATTTCTCATAAACCCCCATCTGAGTCTAGTTCTACTAAGAAAGTTTTAAATTTCAAATTCAAATTGGGGGGGACAGAAAATATTTTAGGTGTGGGAGCATTTTTCACTTAGCGAATGACAAGAAATGCCCTGCACTCAAACAAGAATGTTCTACTTGTGGAATTGTTGGGCATTTTTTCAAAAGGTGTCAAAGCAAATTGAAAAGAGATGTCAATGTTAAATTTGTGGAAGCTGTAAATCTTGATGAATTGTATTCCTCTGATGATGACAATTTGAATCTTTCATGTTGATGAGCAAATTCTCAAAAGTAGGAAACCCATGTGTGATTTAACCATAGGTGGCGTTGAAGTCTCCATTGTAACAGGCTCTGGTCTCCCATAATAAACAAGAAAGTATGGTTGGAAAAATTTGTACCTGTTATTGGAAAACATTTTGTGAACCGTGACATTTCTCCCAAGACGTTCACCCACAAACCTATTAATGTATTGGGCTATAGAGAACTGTGTTTTTAATTCAAAGGCAGAGAAATGTTCGGTAAACTACGTGTGCCAGCTATTGGCGCTTCTGTACTTGGTTGGATGGGTCAGGGTAGATTGGGCATAATATTGGATCCAAATAGACCATATCCTGTGTTGTCCCTACAATCTGAGGACGATTTTCAGACCATCATTGCTAAGAGGTATCCTAGAGTTTTTTCAAATATTATTGGGAAATTAAAAAGTTTCCAACAAAGAATACAACTTTAAAAAATGCCGTTCTGTGTATACACAAGTCCAGAAACATTCCCTTTTCCATTAAGGGTGAGGTTGAAGTAGAGCTTCGCAAATTACAAAGGGCTGGTATAATTGAACCTGTCGAATCTGCAGAATGGATTGCACCCTTAGTCATTGCTAAAAAGGCTAATGGGAAACTACATTTATGTGTGTACCTCTGCGATCTTAATAAAAATATTCTTATTGATCAGTTTCCCCTACCAACAATTGGTGAGATGCTTTCACATACGAGTAGTATCAAATGGTTTTCCACTATTGATCTTCATTCATTTTAAGACAGCTCATAAAACAGAAAAACATTTTTGAATGAACTGTTGCTTGTGAGGAAGCATTTACTAAAATTAACAAGTATATCTGTGAAGCACCACCCTTACAAGGCTTTGATCCCTCTCTACAGTGTTTCGTGACTACAGTTGTCAGTGGTAGAGGTCTTGGTGCAGTGTCAAGTCAAACTGATGTGAAAGGCAAGAAAGAACCATCGCATTTGCCTCCCGATCTATTGCACTTACTGAAGAGAGGTACTCTGTCATGGAACGTGAAGCTGTTGCATGTGTGTGGGGTTTGGAACATTTCAGGCAATACATTTGGGGGTATATTATCACTCTTAGGAGTGATCACAAACCTCTTGTAAAGGTCCTTCCCACTAAAGGACTACAGAGAGCCTCACCTCGGTTAGCACGCATATCTGTCATAATCATGGATTTCAACTGTGTGGTACAATATGTTCCAGGTATAAAAAAAAAATTGTAGCAGACTGTTTGAGTCATTTGTCTTTACCTGATGTTAGTGAATTTGCTATAGATTTAGAGTAATTTTGTGTGGCCAACATTCTGGAAGAAATTCTTTGCATTTCACAATCTGAATGGTTGTTGGCCCAGGATGCTGATGCAACCTTGTGTGAAGTGAATAAATATGTCAAGGAGGGTTGGCCTACTAAAAAAGGCATCCCTACACTTATGCGTACTTTATGGATGTTGAGACATGAATTGTCTTTTGAGGGTGGTCTAATTTTGAGAAGTGGAAAAGTAATACCCCCATTTGCCTGTGGTAAAAAAATATTTTCGGCTTGTGAACATTCTGACAAGTCCCAGTGCACTTATAGACCACCATTGTAACCCCTTTCCAGTCCCAGTATGCCTTGTAAATGGTTGGGGATTTACATTTCTGGCCCCATTTACTAGAATGGAGAACAAGTGTACCTCATTGTTTTGGATGACCACTTTTCCAAATTGCCAGAAGTAGAGGTTGTACATAAAACTGATACCAAGACCATTACACATTTTTTGCAGAAGTTATTTTTTGAGAAAAGGTTTACCTAAATGTATAGTGAGCAACAGTGGTCCTCAATTTGTTTCTGATTCTTGATTGCCCCCACGAAGGTAATTAGTGTGCTGCATTTCTCATCTGACAAAGCTTTAAAGCTAAGGCGGCTATCAAATAAGATCCCTAAATATGAAAATGCCTGCACTTTTCCAGAGTGTGGGTGCCAATTGTATAATAAAATTAATTGTTTGGTGTTTTTCCCATTTCCATAATATATGATTTGGTGAGGTTGGGTGACAGATCTAAACTTTCCATAAAGCGGACAAAGCCGTCTATGAGGCACTGGAGTCCACACGCAGTGCGTGCCAGGAGCACCACCTTGTCCGCATAAAGTAAGACGGGAATCCCTCTCCTTCCTATCCGTAGGCAATCCACCCCTAGGGCTCCGAGTGCCTGATCTAAACCATTAATATATAAGGTTAATAGGAAAGGCGCCAGGATGCAACTCTGCCTCACTCCCCTGGAACATGGGAAGGGGTCGGTGGTGCTTCCCTCCTCATTATATCTAACCTGGGCAGAGGTGTTCTGATGCAATACTCTTAGGATGTTTACCAGTCCTGGATCAACTCTCAGAGCCCCCAATTATTCCCACAATTTCTTTTGATTTACCCGATCAAAAGCAGGACCACATCATTGTTCTCCTGTGGAATAAACAACCCAATGCTATTTTCCTTACTGAAACGTGGTTACACGAGAGCTCTGGCCCTGATGTCACTTCCGCTCTGCCCCCCAACTACATGATAATTAGGAAGGATCGTTGTGCCAAAACAGGAGGTGGCATTGTGATAACTTTTAATAACTCATACACCTGTAATTTAAGGGTTGCGAGGCCAGCTCATTCAAACTCTCCCTTACACCCCAATTTACATTCTTTGGGATTTTGATCTACCGCTCAACTGGGCCATGGGCTGTGGCCTTTCCAGAACTTGTAGCCTCCCTATTGTTGGACGCGGACAACTTTATTAGTTTGGGAGACTTGAATATTTACTTCGATGACCCAACATGCACAACGAGCACATCTCTGATGGCTGATCTGGCAGCTATGAATATCCTACTCCGCAACCCAGGTCCCACCCACATGGCTGGCCATCTATTAGACCCTATTTTCTCAAACCTATCTAATATTTCATGCCAGGCAGCTCTCCCATTACTTTGGTCCGATCATTTTTTTGGCGTGTTCGGGGTGAGGCAGGATCTACAGTGTTTTAACACGCCCATCTTAGCCACCAAGTTGAGGTCTAGAAACTGGAAGAAACTTGACATAGATACTTTTAACCAACACCTCTTTAATAACATCCCTGCCATTCCTTCAGTCAATCTAGCAGAATCGGTCACCATCCATACTTGGATTTTAACATCCATTGGTGCATGCCTCCCATCATCCATTAAAAAAGTGAACAATCACTGCCCTCCTGCCCCCTGGTTCTTTGAGAGGTTGAAAACAGAGAAAACAAAATGTAAAGCACTAGAAAGACGTTGGAGGAAGGGTTATGCACCCGAATCCAAACTTGCGTACAAAATAGCAAAAAGGGACTACCATTCCCTCTGCAACGCTCCCCGAGCTGAATATGTGAATAACACCATCACGTCGGCACAAAACAGCTCCAAGACCCTGTTTAAATTAGTCAAAGATCTTTCAGGTGCAGCTTGCCAACCCATCCCCCCTGTGCTCACCGAAGTTCAATGTGAGGATTTGGCCAAGTTCTTCATCGATAAAGTGGAGAAAATCTACTCAGCACTGAACGTAGTGACAACCAATGTGGTACAGCAAACTAAGAACTTTCCCTCCCACATCGGGTAGCCTGCCTCTACTAGCTAACTACCGCACCTTCCAACACTTTAGAAAATTGGCTGCTTCTGGATACCATCTCCTTTAATCCTTTAAACGTATCTTAAACAGTCTTTAATCCGGCTCGCCTAGAGATCCTCTTCCCATCGCCATACTTCAGAATCTTGAGCCATCATCACTAAAGCTAATCATGGAGTTGCTCAATGCATCCCTGCAGGAAGCAGTTGTTCCATCTGAATTGAAACATGCCATGGTTCTCCCACTCCTGAAAAATGCCAATGCTGATCCGGCAGAATAATCCAATTTCTGCCCGATATCTCTACTCCCAGCTTTTTCCAAAATACTAGAAAAGCATACTAACCAGCAATTGACGTATTTTTTTTACTCCCAGCATTTTTTACATGCATCACAGTCTCGTTTCAGAGCAGGCTTCTCTACGGAAACCACTCTTTTGGAAGTTACCAAAACATTGCGCCATCACCTTGATATGGGCGAAACTGTGGCACTCATACTGCTTGATTTGAGCGCCACTTTCGACACTGTGTCACATACCGCCCTACTTAAAGCTTTACAATCTCTGGGCATTGTCAGGGCAGCACTTAAATGGCTCACTGATTTCCTGACTGACCGTACTTTTCAGGTCTTTTCTCCGTCAGCCAGTTCCAGGTCCCATGCTTCTCCTCACGGAGTACCGCAGGGCTCGATTCTCATCCCACTACTGTTCAATGCATTTTTTGACTCCCATAATTTTTTACATGCATCACAGTCTGGTTTCAGAGCAGGCTTCTCTACGGAAACCACTCTTTTGGAAGTTACCAAAACATAGCGCCATCACCTTGATATGGGCGAAACTGTGGCACTCATACTGCTTGATTTGAGTGCCACTTTCGACACTGTGTCACATACCGCCCTACTTAAAGCTTTACAATCTCTGGGCGTTGTCGGGGCAGCACTTAAATGGCTCACTGATTTCCTGACCGACCGTACTTTTCAGGTCTTTTCTCCGTCAGCCAGTACCAGGTCCCATGCTTCTCCTCACGTAGTACCGCAGGGCTCCATTCTCATCCCACTACTGTTCAATGTCTACGTTAGGCCTCTGGCTACAATTGCTGAAGAGGCTGGGCTGTCTATTTTTTCCTAAGTCCAAGACACTCAGCTAATCTTCTCCCTTTCCACCATAGAGGCTTCCAAGTCATCTTCTCTTTAGGCAGGGCCACAAAATATAGCAGGTTGGATGTAAGCCAACTTGCTGAAACTTAACGACGAAAAAACGGAAGTACTAATTTTTGGGAAAAATAAAGATATCTGGGCCCCCAGCACTGGCCTCCTCAAATGGGTGCTCTCCTCTAATCTGCGCAATAGGTCCGCAATGTAGGCGTAATCATTGACGACCAGCTGTCAATGAAGCAGCAAGCAGTCAAGGTCGCCTCAACCTGCTTCACCATCCTAAAGTGGCTAAAAAAAAATCCTTTGGATGTTGCCTGGTCCCACGCAAAAAACTGTGGTCCATGCTCTTATTGCTTCCAGGCTGGACTATGGCAACGTCCTGTGTTTAGGAGCCAATAAGGAGGTGATTCGTAAACATCAGGTAGTGCAGAACTCGCGGCTAGGTTCCTAGAAGGGCCTCCATCTAAGGCTCACTCTACAACCCTCACTGGCTTAGGGTGGAGAACCGCATTAAATTCAAGGCCCTGAGCTATATGCACAAAATCAAATCTGGTACAGCACCACCATACCTGAAAGCCTTAGTCCATCCCTACCTTCCACTGCGCCTCCTTCGCTCTTCTGCTCAGGCCAAAGTTTCGGTTCCTAGGACCAGACTGTCGCGCATGGGCGGCCGGTCTTTCTCTTGCCTGGACCCTTCTCTGTGGAACTCACTCCCTACGTCAGTTCGGAATGAAACCATCTATACGAATTTCCGCAATTGCTTAAAAACAAGATTATTCAATCAATAGTCTCCTTGCACTATGCCCATGTCTGATGGTGCCAGGAAACCTCTGGGTAGCTGTGCGCCTTATAAAACTAATAATAATAATAACAATAATTGTACTTAACAATAACTTTTGGAGCCCCTTCCAACTAAAATATCTTATTTAAAAATGTGATGGTAGTCTCAGTATCTGGTGTCTCAACAAAACTATAAAACATTCATTTTGAAAAATAATCAACTGCCAATATGTCATATTCATTTTGTGATTGAGTACAGAATACAGTCCAGAAAGATCTAGGCCTACTTTTCACATGGTGCACTAGGGAACTCCGTTGGATGTAAAGGTGTATTTAAAGTCCCCCTACGTTTATCGGAAAGGAGACATTCAGGACAATTGTCAATTACATTTTTACCTTGAATATCCAAAGAGGGCCACCAGGAATGATTTTTTATCTTCATTCCGGTCTTGGTAGAACCAAGGTGCCCGAGGTGTGCCTTGTTAATAATAGAACAGCGTAACTCAGTGGGTGGTACAAATCTGTCCCCCCGGTGCACTGTACCATATTCAACAGACAATTCATCAGACACCTGGGCAAAAATTCTCAAATCACCATTCAAGCATCTTGGGTCAAGCCAGCTTTGGGTCGTATATTCAATCACCTTTTGCAAAACCAGGTCATTCTCACAGGCTACCTTCCAACCACCCTCGGATAACACAGAATCATACTCGTGCACAGCGTCCACTACAGCCAAGCACTCAATGTCCTCCACCAACGAATCTTCCTCATCATCCTTATACATAAGCATCCTTGATAAACAGTCAGCACAGAAATTTTTCCAGCCCTGCATATATGTTTAACAGCAAAATTATATTCTTGTAGTTTCGACACTAGTCTCATGAGCCTGGCAGTTAGGCTGTTGTTATTGACCTTATTGAAAATATGAGTTAGCGTTTATTAGTACAATTCTCCACCCACTACACAGAGCAGCCTCCTAGTCCGGTGATCGAACGGCAACTGACTAGATGCCATTCGAACCCCAACCACTCCACGCGTGAGCCACATTGAAAGATACAAAAGTATATGGTTCTAATGCATCTCGAGCTAACCGCACATTGCATTATTACCCATACTACACTCTCCTTCCCTCCTAAAAAAAAATGCATAACATCCAGCTACTCTCCCACACCAGCTTCAGCATTGCCTCTCCTAAAATTTAAAAGGCATGCCTACTGTGCTAATATCCACCCAGTCTTCCCTCTACATGTATCCCCTCTGCCACTCAAATAAAGAAAATAACATAAGTCAATTTCTACCGGCTGACCCTGTCCTCAATCCACCCCTTGCCATCCCAAATGTATATAGATAACATTTTGTCTCATGCTACCCACCCGCACCACCCGCTGTGCCTTGCCTCCTCCTAGCTCAAAGATCCATGGGAGCCAAGTTCTAGCACCATACTAACAAGTGCTCTGAGAGTAGCCTGGAAATCTGTTCTCATGTAGCAACTGTGGTAACCACGTTTGCTTCACAATGGAACTACATATTGGAAGTGAATAACCTGAACCTGGTCCTCATGGGGTCATATTACAAATAGGGCACATTGTTCTTGTTTGTACTGTTTGCATACTTTCAAATTGGTGTACCAGTCGCAAACAGGGACAGTGCACATTATTCCTGATAGTGCCCTGCCCCTAATACAGAAATGAACTTATGTTTGCCCCGGGGCAAGCATTAGTGAAAGACTGAGCAGCCACTCCATGTTTCAATTTGCAGGCAGCAACCAACTGCAGTACAAAGGGGAGAGAGAGAGATCTCCCTGTGAGTGTGTGCCTGCAGGAAGATGTCTGGGAGTCCATGCGATCTCCTTTACTCCCCAGAGGGCTGTCTTATTGGCTGCATCTTTTTGCGGTGCACAGTCGGTGCACCTCATGATGACATATTTGCTTCTGTGCCTGTGTCCATAATACAGTGTGGGCATTGAAGCGAAGTGTTTCCCTCATTTGCATGGGGTGTATAGCCCCATGCAAATAAGAAAACACCCTCTCAACATAGCACTGGCATTGAATGTGTGCCAAAGCATACATTATTACAGAAGGGGCCACACACAGAGTCTGAAGTCTCTTTTGCATTACTACAGTGCCCAGGGACATACATAATGAGCACACATGCCCATAGTACCCCCAGGGAGAGCCATCAATGACAATTATGTAATGTCCAGGAAACCTTGCTAACACCAGTCTGGGTATTTCGAAGTATATTCCTATCAATTCATGTGACTAGATAAGTCAAAACTATTTTTGCAAATAACAAAAAGAACCAGTAGTTATTTTGATCTTTAGTACAACCCTTTTACCCAAGTCAGTTTTCCAGTTCCACATCCCCTTTATGGTTGAACGTTATTCATTCACATGTAGACCCCGCTAATGCATTAAAGTCTCAGAAGTTCTATTGGGCTTCTTTAGAAATAGCCAGTTGTCACCGAGCTTGAGCACATCAGTTCAGAGCATGTTCTCCATGGCCCTACAGCCTACAGGTTAACTTTACCCGCTCTGTTGAATTTGGTGATTCAGTGTCCCCAGGCACTCCTGGCAGCCTTGCTGTGCCCACATGGCTGGAACCTGCAGTTGCAGCCGACCAACGCCATCCTTGGCGCTCCTCCAATGCAGTAAGTCTCTCCTGGGTTTTTAGGGCAGCTCTCTAATGCTCTTGCCAGGGGGAGTTGAAGTAGTTGTTCTTACTCCCCATGGGTCATGGTTTGCAGTGTCTTCTCTGCTATTTGAGGTATGGGGGACGGCCTGCTTCCTCCTTTAAGGTCCCTTCCTCCTGACATGGAGGTAGGGTCACAGCAGCACATGCAGAGAGACAGGCCTCTCTTCACCGCGGCCTCCACCTGGTCTTTCATGTAAGGCTGCAATATTCTCTTAGATCCCATTTATTTAGACTAATACCTGTCTTGTATTTATTTTGTTACTTTGGCAATTAAATGTTGATGCTTATTTTTATATTTCCTCTGACAACATATTTTTTACTGAAGTGTTTGTCAAATAGGTAAGTAAATCCCTAAACGTCCACTTCGTAGATCTTAGCAATTATTTATGGTGTAGAATTGATGCTCATGATCAAATATTGCTTTTGCAAAATAAAATCTTTTGGTCTGTTTTTTTCACTGAAATAACTTCTTTACAGACATATTCTATTGAACTTGGCAAACAAGTAAAATGAATGCAATAATCATAAATGTGAACCACTTTCCAACTATCATACACTTAGTAGAACCCTGTCCAGTGTCCACACATTTAGCAATTTGAGTTATCCCCTCTGTTTGGCAATACAAGTTTTTCTTGCATTTTCCTGCAATCCGGTACTAAGGAACATATAGGTGTTTCGGGCAAGACAGTCGTTTTCAAACATTTTCAACAGCAGCACCCTGGAACTAACTGATGTGAAATATTTGTCTATGAAATTAATATCAATAAAAAATATGCGTTTCAGAGAAAAATCGAAAGGAGGTCTTTGTCACTCATACGTTGATACGTCACCATCGATCATATATTTTGCACGTCCTAACTTTTCAGCTGAAGAACCTTATTCATAAGAATTTGTAATGAAATCTCTCCTGTTGGCACAAGAAAAGCCTCACTCCTGTTCATCGCTTGCCTGAAAGAACGGTGGACAGGATTTTAGTGATGAGTGACGCCATCTTGTAACATGTGGAGTTCAAATGTAGCCCATGGGACACTAGGGACGCGAGTCTTGTGCTTTGCATATTATTGCTTCTCTATCTGTCACCAGTAGTGTCTTAGATCATTGTGTACGTTTTTCGGTATCAGAAGTTGCCCAGGAAGGGTCGTGCCCACAAACCCTCCCTGGTGTGTTCACTGCAGATACAGTGCCTGCCTTTCTCATGTTTTCTTTTCTCTTTATCTCTCTTGACAGCTGAAACACAAAGATGACGTCTCGCGAGAATCCATGGATAAGAGCATGCTGTGTTATTTTAATAAACAATGAATCCTTTCTGTCATAAAACATGGAATCCTTTCTGTCATAAAACATAGAGATAGGATTTTAAGATTTTCAATTACCTTTGATGTTCTTTGTTAGAAAGTTTCCTGTGCAACCCAAGCTGCAGCTAAAAGCACTGCAGGGGAGCAGAGTGATGTTGCATAGGAAAGGCTTTTTAGAGCATGAGAACAAATACGGGTGGTGTAACGCAAATTAAAGAAAGGCCGAGTTGGATGACATGATTTAAACTCGTGAATGTGCAAGTAACAGAGGTATTCGCAGTGAAGGCGTAACTCACTGCACCGCCTAAGCCAGACTCGCCCTAAAATAAACAGTGGAAAATAGTAGTTATTTCAGACAAGCTTCTCATAGTCTTCATGATCAGATCCAATTTTATTTTTATTCCTGATTTCTCAGCTGCTGACTGTCTAACAGTTAAGTGCCGCAAAGAAAAATTATATAAATTAGAAATGAAAACCTTACAACAGAAAAATGTGACTGCATCATACAGTTTTTTAAACAAGTATGGTTTTTAAGAAATAAAATATAGCTAGCATGTTTTTACTACAGAATACATTCAAATATTCAAGCAGTTCCAACATTTTGAACCCTTAATGCTATATTGTTGGTATGGTTCTCTTTCTTTGAAGTTAGAGGCACAGTAAGAAGACCAAGACACTGTTGATTTCTTTAGTATCTTGTATATGTATCTATGCTTCTCTCCTGTTGCTTTCTCTCTAGCTGCTCAGCCAATGTGAATGTGCTGTGTGGAATGTTGGAGAGGTGATGCTGAATGGAATGTTTGGGTGCCTCTGTGGTGAGGTGTGACAGTTGGAGTATGGGCTAAGCGTATGGGCTAAGCAGCAGGCAGGCTCCTCCTGTTGGAGCTTCTCTACATGGATTTACTAACCTGCAACTAAGACTGAATAAATAAGTTAAAGCAACACTTCAGCTACCCGATCTTTAGTATCAAACTTCTGTAAAATAAGTACCCAGGTGAAACACAGACTTTATGGACAGCAGAAACATGCAAATTAAAAGGGACGTTTAAAAAAATGTGCTGAGGACCCTATGAGATTCCTGCCTCTCCCCTCATAGCGAGGCAATTACTTTACCACGCATGCCTTTACCACTCAACTTCATGGTAAAGGCATGACTGATAAAGGAATGTGTGGTACAGATCACACCCCAACCCCCCTGCCCAAGCCTTAAACACTACTCGACCCCCCAGCAGCCCTAACACTACCCCACCGCCCGCAAGCCTCAAACACTACCTCGACCCCCCCCGAGCCCTAAACACTACCTGACCCCGAGCCCAAAAACTAGCTGAATACCCCCGTGAGCCATAACACTACCCGACCCCCACTGAGCACTAAACACAACCCTAACTCCCCAGAGCCCTAAAATCTACCCCCCAAATCGCAGCCTCAGCCCCACTTACCTCACTGCATCCTCTCCCAATCCTTCCTGCTCCTGGGCCCGTCCATCCCAGCATCTTGACCACTCACTGCCTTAACCAAACATATGCGCGGTTAAGGCAGGCGTGGTTGAGCTTGCGGGGAAACAGCACGCATGGCTCTGCCCACATTGTTAAGGCCGTTTCCTACTGAATTCCAGCTGAGTATTTTACACTGCACCACTTCAAACTTCAGTATCCATCATGGCTCCAGGCATCCTTCTTTCTCATGTGCCTGATCGTTGGGCCCGTTGAGGAGCATTTTGCTCTTCTTGAACAAATGCCTGCCTCTGTCACTGGGAATTTGGCTTTACCTCTGGCCTACACTCTAGGTATGACCCACATTCCCACAAGGCAATGTGTGCAGAGCATAGACTTTTGAGATGTCCTGTATCCAGTTCTCCTGACAGCATCCACCACTGGGCTCAAAGATAGATGTTCAGGCAGTTAAGGGCCCACACCTTAGTTCCTTGAACACTACCATCAACCACGTCCAATAGACTCTAGGCACAAGGGCCCCGATTTACAAAGACTTGGCACCAACACAGAGTCATGCAAAGTCTTGCAACTGTATTTACTTTTCAGAACAGGGATATTCGTGCTCCAAATGTGCCTTTTTCAGGTGGAAGCAGACAATTACAAGGAGAAATGTTTTTATTTCTTCAAACATTGCATGTGTGCTGCACTGCTCACATACAATGTGCAGAATGTTTTAAAATGTGTCTAGACGTAGGATTTTCGCCAGGAAGTGTATACTTCCATTACATATCTAATGCTAGCTAGAACCCATACCTCTGCATTGTGGTATATTTATATTTTAATCTTAGTACAATGGTATCATGCCTGTTCCTGTGCGATGTTGTGCCCAGTTAGCACTGAATTCCTAGACAGACCTTGGACTAATTTAACATTAGGTGGATAGTTTGGCAGTTTCCCTGGAAGACAATTTCCAATTTAGAGATACCCATCTACCTAGTGGCGATATCTAGAGCCTTCGGTCCAGCTATGAACTAAAAGACAGAGAACTTTGCTGGGCAAGCACCATGTTTGTTTCATTGGCTCAGCCAAGTTTTTGTTCCCCAGTAAAACAAAACCTCCCAAAGCAGGAGAGTGTTACTCTAAAACAAAACATAAACAAATCAAAAAACGTTTGATTTCCCGGCCCAGCACCACCATACCCCATAGACAAGAAAAGTTATTAATGGTTGACCCGCCTCAAATAAGGTGAGCATCACTGTGACTTGAAGGTCCTAGGGCGAATGGACAACAGAGACAATTGAGGATGTTGCTGGTTTTAGAATATTGTTCTAAACCAGCCAAACATAAAACACCTCTACACTTTTAGTGATGTACTCGGAGGTTGTCAGGCTTCTGTCAACAGTGACCTCTATATGTAATAATAAGAACTTTATTGTTGGTAAATTAAAAACCCTTACAATATAAAAGTACTAGCATCATTTTCTAAAATGGATACATTAGTTAAAATTGTTGGAACAACGATTAACTTTTTAGCTACTTAACTGCTGTTATAAGGCTCGCGGACCAAGTTCGAATCAGCAATTTGTAAATGACCGAGAGGCTGTTGATGTGTCCAATGATGGAGTTTCCCACTGCTATGATGGGACAGGGTTGGCGGCCCGATAACTTCCAACTGGCTTAATGATTTAATAACAAATTTTGTTAACCCGATATTCAGCTTTGTGTTGTCCAGGTTGAAGGCTGCTATTATGGCTTGGCGGCAAGATCGGATTCCAAGTCTTATCCATTCGTCTCGCAATAATGAACGTCTAAAAGTGAGCATTGTTGGGCATAGGCAAACTATATGTTCCATCCCCTCGGTGGGGTAGCCGCATAACCTGCATTGGGTGTGGCTGTCTTTACGGTGCCATTCTGGAAGATTTTTCAAAAAAGGCCATTGACCCAAACTCAGCGGCAGGAACCTTCGTTCAAAATAAAGTGCTGAGGTGATTGATAAAGGAAGGGATTCAACTACTGGATTAAAGTTAGTGATTACTGCCCAGGCGTCTTTCCTTTTTGACAGTATTGCCCTGTCTGAGTGAAAGGACCACAACCTGGCACTCTTCTTGATAGCTAGCTTTAATGCTGACTGGGGGGGTTTGTTCCCCAAAATTCCTTAATACCAAGTAATTGTAGACTATGATCCAGATGGAGCCAATATTTGTGACTGGCATGACTTTTCGGAATTTCTTGCCAAAGTCTGGCCTCCAGTGAGTCTTCCCGGGCTTGACGCAGTCTGTTGTAAAACTTTATAAATGCCCCAGCCTCTACGACATGGTGGTCAAGTAAGCCAAATTCGAGGTGGACTTGTGCCAGTGATGCTGAATTTGGTAGATGTAATGCACGTTTAAAGATTTTGGTTGTCAGTTTGTTTAGAAGACTGTTTGTGGTTCTGTACATAATCTCTTGGCCATACGTCAGAGAGTTAGATGTTTTTGCCTTCATCACTTTTAACAATGGGATAAAGCTGGGACCTAGTAGTCTTTTTGACAGTTTTGTTGGTGCAGCCTCTAAAGCCAGTGCTTTGGTCCTCAGTGCTTCTTTTTGCTTGGCAAATGAGCCTCTGGAGTTTAGAAATATTCCCAGATACTTACTTTGAGGTGTTGAGTCCATTTTTTTGTTATTAAAATGCCACCCTCCACGCACCTTCTTGGGTTTCCCAAAGGTATTTGTTTTTGTTTTTGATAGGTTCAGCTCTAAGAGGTGACCTCTATATGGAAAATGTTTATAATGAAAATAATTATGTTGGGCACATTTTTGAATAAATTGCAACTTTTTATTACATTCACATACATTTGTATTTGTGACTGAAGTAAGCATGATGAACCTTTATATTAGCATCTTCATAGAAACCTAACTTGCCTTTCCGTAGGCCTACTCTTGTGCTACTTTCTCAATACAGTACTCACTCATGAGTAGTGTTTTGAAAGTAGCACATTAAATATGCATGCGTACATTAACATAGATATGTTTGACTTTACACATACCTGACATAGATACTTCTGCCTTTGTACATTGTGGATAAGTTATGCAACATGAATTAAGATTTTATCCAGGTGTATGTCGACTTCACGTTTCCTCCAGGAAAGGGCCTAGTTTACTGAACTGTTTTAAAAAGTCACAAATGTACTCATATAGGTTTTATGCATGGGTTCCTTCAATTTCTGATTTTGGGAATTAACCAAAATCCCAGTTCGGACTCATGGAAATCTATGCAAATTGTGGATTTCCATGAATCCTCATACCCTATGAATTGTGGAGTGCAGAAAATCCATAGGAATCATTTTATTTTTTACTTCAAACTTACATGCACATTTACTAACCTACAAATCCACCACCCAGCAGTAGCCCATCCTTAAGAGTGTAGGGACCACTCACCCGCCTCTTATAGACATAATGATAAATGAGCAAAGGTCAGCCTGACAGACAGCCTTTATTTTCAGGTCAGGCAGCCAGTAGAGACATAGCCGCTAAATGCGCAGGCTCCTCGCTGCCTGAGCTGAACTTTGCTGGGTGGAGGATGGCACAGCTTTTGTGGGTGTGACCTCCATAGTTCAGCAAAGGTCCTCAAGGCCCTCTGCCTCGTGATGAGGGAGAGTATCAGTGATAGCGTCATACCTGTGGGCTTCAGTCTTAAGCCCTGAATTGCCCAGGGATGAGTGTTTATCACTGACACCTCGTCACAGAGTGGGCGGGGTCAGCAGCATCTCTGACCTCATCCTACTCTGTGACAAGGTAGGGACTGCTGTCTCCCTTCATTGACTGACCTAATGAACCAATGAAACTAAGGTCAGCAAATGAAAGTAGGCAGCAGTGCCAACCATCTTGGCACCTTCGAGGCTTCTCTCCCTCAGATCTGCAGCAGGTAATTGTTGTTTTTATTGACTGTGCATGTGTATATGTATTAATGAATGTGTTTTAGTGAGTGAGTGTTGTGAATGGGTGTGCGTGTGGATGTCTGCATGTCAATGCATGGGTGTAAGCGAGTGTGCATGCGTGGGCTCCTCCTGCCCCTTCTAAGATGTACTTACAGGCCTCCACTGCCTCCACTATCACTTACGCAAACACAGATCTCTTTCCTCTGCCCCACCTACCTTTTTTTGGAACAAAGTAATTTGCGTACATTTGCTGTGATAAAACAATATTCAAGATGCAGGGATCATTAGAACATTTATGATGTTAAGACCTTTTCAGTGGTTACCACCTTCCCAATTCCATCACCCTACCTAGGGCAGGCTTTAGCGGTGGTGGCGGCTGATGCGACAAATGTTTTGGCTCCCCCCACCCATGACCTCTTTCGATCCCATCACTACCACCCTTCAACAGTGTCCGTCATTTCTCCATAATCCCTCTCTCATATGCATTTGATTTGTTTTATAGTATACCAGTGTAGGGCGTCAGAGCACTTTACCTTACACACACACCTCACACTCACATTATATGTGGACCATGAATCATACATCTGTAAATCATTCCACAGGAAACTACATAAGACAATGAGGACTACAAGGTGTTGGAATCACATGTCACCCATACTTGTAGGCAATATATGTTAAGAGTGTAGTTCTGCCGAAGTACAGACTCAGGATTCATAACGTACCACAGTGGTTGGGGTTAGCTTTCCTAATAAAAATGTATTTCTACTCAAACAACCCCTTTTTAGCAACATTAGGATAAGGAAAGACTGGGAAATAAAGATAATATTCTAACCTATATCATGCAGTGGGCATAAAGCTCTTTGATAATAGGTCATAGGTCACTGTGCTATATTTGGATTCTAATTTATGAACTGAAAATAACTAAAGAATCTGTGTGACAAAAGCAAGAACCCACTGAGTTATCCACATAAAATACAGTTGCCCGATCTGCATGGTACATGCTCTTTGCAGCAGGGATATTAACCCTCTGCACTACTTTATGATACTTCAAAACTGCTATTAGACAAAACTCAAATCTCTCTCTCCAGCAGGACCATTATTCTCCAAAATTATCTTGACATTTTTATTATTGCCTGAAAACTGCTGAACACACACGGAACTCTGCAGCAGGTGCTTTTAAACCCATACGTTATTTCTAAATGCAGCACCCTCCCTGCCACACTCAGATCTGCACCAGGTGCGGCTGCACCGGGTGCACCGCCCTAAAGCCAGCCCTGATCTCACCCCTTCTGTGGAAACACCAAAGCACTTCCTCTAAACTCAGCTCTGCATTGAAGTTTGGGCATTAAGGGCCATATGTACGTACACATTTTCCCATAGACACAGAATTGCTAAAACCCTTTGCTGCATCTGACCCTAAGTTCTTTCTGAGGCCATTAATGTCCATGTATTCAGATTTACTATTTGCTACTGCTGATGGGATTTTTGCAAACCTATTTTAGATATCAGTGCCTAAAAATATTGTTACTGGCTCACTAGCGTCACTGGTAATTGAATTCCAAGATTTGGAGTGGATAGCAGGAAGTAAAATAAGTACATGAATAAGCAAATGAATTAATGAATGAATGAGACAGTCAGTCAACTCAAATATATTTTTTTATCTTCCAAGGATTAATGTGCTTCAGGCACAGAAATATATCATCCTGTTGAATTCCCAGTGTCTTTGCAGCTAATTTAAAGGTCAGGCTTTAAATTGCTCCCACCACCACCCCAGCCTGGCACCACATGCCAGCAATAAGACCAGAGCATTTCTGTTATAATTGGCATACTCTTGACTAGAATGAGAAGAGGAAAAACCGTGAGAAAAGTGGAGCCCGCTTCATTACACGATAAGATTTCATCCATTGTTCTTTAGAAATGCACCGTGTTGTATGCTTTTAGCTGTAGATTTCCAGTTAAACAAATATTCCGTGTTAGCATGTATTTACATTATGTCAACCTTGTAAAACCTAATTTTCATAAAAAGTTAGATAGGGGAAGGAGGTCTGATAAAGACCCCCTTCCCCGATTGACTCGAACATGTGTTAGTCATGTCCATATTTAATACAGTCAATTTTACACAATTCCTATTTTATCAGGCGAGACTCACCCCAGCAAACCATGCCAAATTGTTTATACTCGATAATAGCTTTGAAAATCACTTCTATCAGCTTTTGCTTTCCATCAGGTTTATGAAATGTCTTTTGTTGTAAATGTAGGAAAGTGGGTTTCTGTTACAGCAATTTCCCCACCACACTTTTTGCCAGAATTCTGATGCACTTTGCCTTGATGTGCCTTAGCCTGTGTTCTTTACAAAAACTGTACCTTTGTACCCCCAATTGGCACCTGTCTGGCCACATATAAGTCCCTTGGAAAAGGCACCATGGGTACCAAGGGCACTGTGACCAGGGAAGGCCTCTAAGGGCTTCAGAACATATTGTATCACCCTTAGAGGTCCTGTACCTTACTACACACACACAGACATTGCATGCTGCGTGTTGTGGTGCAGAGAAAATTGACGAGTTGACATGGCACACATACCTGTGTGCCATGCCTACAACCCACTGACTATGGTATAGGTGAGACATCCCTCTAGCTGGGTGCACAATACCACTTGTGAGGGTACAGTTCCATAAGCACTGTACCCCTACAGTGTCTAATTCCATTCTTAGACAGTGTAAGTGCAGTAAATCCATAAAAGAGTATATGGTCTGGGAGTTTGTCATTATGAACTGCACAGCACCTTAATGGCTTTACTGAATTCTGGGAAGTTTGGTAGCAAACATCTCAGCATAATAAACTGATGCCAGAGTGGGGATTATCATACAATGCACTCAGAGGGCATATTAGAGATGCCCCCTGAAAAACGACCTGCCTCTGGTGGGTTTCCTGACTGGTAAACACCAGCCTGCCACAACGAGACATGTTTCTGGACCCCGGCCAGAAATAAAACCTTTCCTCAGCGGAGGTGTTCACACCTCCCCCAGGTCAGGAAAAGTCATCTGTAGCAGGGGAGCTTCACAGGCCTTGCCACCTTTCCAATGTGACCCCAAGCCTCCACAGGGAAGAGGTTTGGTGCCGCGGCTAGGGCGACTGACGCTGGACGCTGGGGATCAAGGTTCGATCCCCGGCTCCGGCAGCAGGGGTCTGCCCAGCACCATGCGACTCTGGGCAATAGCTTGCTTAATCTTCCCAACGGCCCCCAGTGCCGAGATTCCTTTTCGGGGGTGATTTGTGCGCTATACAAGTACTGGATTTACATTTACTGCTATCAGGAGTAGGCCGCCCCTTCCTGTCTCACCCCCTTTTTGGCGGGAAGACAGGCAGGAAAAATTAGAGCAGCCTGAAGGTGTTCCCACCTCAGCCAACCCCAACCCTCAGGTGGGGGAGGCGAGGTAAAGCCTACCCTTCAGTCCCCGCCATCTTGCAGATGGTAGGCACTCTTCAATCAGAATAAAGGATTGTGCCCACTCTCCGACGTGGGGTGAGCACACCAAGGGTGTAGTCACCCTAAGGTCAGTAGCCCATTGGCTACTACCTCGAGACCGCTAAAATGGCCCCTAAATATAGTATTTAGGGGGCAGCCATGAATGCAGAAGGCAAATTCCCGCAACCTACGAAGATGAAGGATGAAAGAAGATGCACAGCAGAGGAGACTGCAGAGAAGAACTGACATGGTCCCAGCCCTACCGGCCTGTCTGCAGTTTCCAGAGATCCTGCACCAAAAGATGCCTTGTCTTACAGCCAGTGACCTCCAGAACCCCTGGGAGGACTGAGTGGCTTCAACAAAGACCGGATCTCCTGTGAACAGCAGCTTTGTTCAAAAGAATCTCCAAAGAAAGACTCTGAGCCTGCTGAATACAAACCCGACGCCTGTAACCACCACTGCACTCGTCGCCTACGGCCTGAGTCCGAGTGGCCCACCATTCCCAGCCAGGTCCCCCAGTACTCCAGAATCTGAGTCCACTCTGGGTTGACCCCTCAAGGACTCCCCGACACCGCTTGCAGCCTCAGCACTGAGACCCCCACAACCTCGAATGGCCCGGTAAGGTGAAATCTGACCTCAGAAGACACCCTTGCATCCAGTGCTCTGTGCCCTGGAGAAGAGGGCCTGGAGGTGCACCTACGTCCCCGAGTCCTCTAAGTTACCTGCCCAGCTTTTAGTTCTTCTCTGAAGACTTCCTGGACCAAGCCTGCAGCTAAAAACCAAAACTGGCAATCTCCATAGGATTGCAGTGTGCTCCCAACCCCTCCTAAGCACTCTGCACCCGGCCGCACCTGCGCCGCTGGTGGTGTGGACTTAGTGCTGACCTTAACCCTTTGCCTTGAAGTGGCCTGCCCATGAGCAGCCACCAACCAACGGCCCCCTAGCCCTATAGGCCAACATTGGGCTTCAGCACTCTGCAGCCGGCTGCCATAGTGCCACTGAGGGTGCTCTTTGAGTGCATCCTTGACCCTGGGGAAACCCCAGAAACACAACCCTGAAGACCTATTGCTTGTCTGCAAACCGATAACCTCATTTTCCTCCATAGGATTGCATTGTCTGTTTTTTCTCTGAATAAGTTCTGTGTTGAGTTGTTTGTATGGGAAACTAAGCAACTGTGTTTTAATGCAAAAGTATATTACCTTTGTCTAGGAAATGTCCCAGTATGATATCTAGTCATGACACACTGAGCAGAAACAGTAATCTAAAAAGAAATCACAAAGAATTAAAAAGTAATCACAAAGTAATTACAACTGTTTCGAAACATTTTACCAACCTGTAACAAAGCCATCTTCATTCAGCTTGCACTTCTTTATCAACCTGTTTTGAAAAGTACAACTTTCATTACCTGTATCAAGCTCTGCTTAGTTCTAGAAAATAGAATACAACTAAAGAAATATTTGTATACAAACAACTGGTCTGAGTTCAGTCTTTCAGTGTGTGCCATAATTTCTTGCCTTAGTGCGTACATTAAATGCTTAACACTACCTTCTGATAAAGCCTTAATACTCACCCACACTACCACACATAAAGAGTAAGGTATTACCTCCTTTTACCTCTGTAAGCTTTTGGGGATCCACTGGACTCTGTGTGCACTATACTTCACTTTGGTATAGTATATACAGAGCCAGCTTCCTACAGTGAAGAACCCTTTTACAAGTGGTAGTAGTATTAACATTCAATTATTCTTTACTACATCTTTCTTTAAAGATTAAGGCGCTCATTATTTGCAGGCTGTAATCACTTATGGGGCCGGTAACCCTGTTGCAAGATTACCGGTCCCAATGAGAATTATGAGATCCACTGTAACTCTAACACTCTTACAAGGCTACTTGCATCAGCTGGAATTCTGAGATCCACAGTACCTCTCACACTCTTGCAAGGCTACTTTCATCATCTGGAATTACGAATTCCACGGTAACTCTTACAAGGCTACTTGTATCATCTGGAATTACGAGATCCACAGTACCTCTAACAATCTTGCAAGACCATTTGCATCATCTGGAATTGCGAAGTCCACGGTAACTCTAACACTCTTGCAAGGGTACTTGTATCATCTGGAATTATGAGAGCCATGGTAACTTTAACACACTGGCAAGGCTACTTGCATCATGTGGAATTACGAAGGCCACAGTAACTCTAAAACCCTTGCAAGGCTGCTTGAATCATGTGGAATTGCGAGATCCATGATAACTCTAACACTCTTACAAGGCCATTTGTCTGCTAAAAAGCAGCCATATTATCTGGAGGAAACTCTGGAGTGGGATAAAGAATTATTGGGGGAATCTGACCCAGTAATTTCTCAGTTGGGTCTCAGGGTTCAATTCAGAATCTCAAGTAAATGTGTGCACTATCCGATAACAGGATCCCTTGTGTCACTGACTCCCAAGGTGCAGAATTTTTTCCATTGCATTGGGCCACTTAGAAAGAATGCCTATGTATGTGACTGCTGAAAAATAAGGTAATCCACAATGGTTTAATTGTTTTCCAAAACAAAATCCAATTTATTATCATGTTTCAAATTTATTAAATCCCTTCCTTCATATGTGATGCTCACTTACTCTGAAACACCCTCATTGGTGAGAGCCCAGGCTTCTCCCTTATCCAAACCTGGAAATTGGGGCTGTGGTCATTCTTTTCATCAAAGGGCCCTCTCACTGCGTGATGGCTGTTTCCATTTTTCCCTCCTAAGGTATTCCTCTTTCCCACACTAGGAACCTTTTCAGCAAAGTTTTTCAGATATGTTTTATGAGCCTCAGATTCTTAGATGACTATGTTCCGTCTCGCTGCGGAATTTGTGGTGTAGATATCTGTTGTAGGGGTATTGTGTCCACTTGTTTAGTACCAGAGTGTTGGCAATCTGACACTTGCAGATGGAGGTTGACTCAGTCCTCCCCACTTCAATTTCTAATGCTGCCTCTGTCTGTCAGGTTAAGAACCAGTACCACACCGGAAGTGCTCTTTCCTCCCGATTCCCCTTTCAGTAGCTTTTTAGGCTCTTCTCACTTCAAGACTCTGGTGCTGGCCCCCAAACAGGTCTCTCAAAACGTAACCTATTCCATGGCCACTTGAATGTTAAAAGATTTATACATGTCATATGTAAAATGAATGAACATCAATTCCACTCGGTGATATTATCTTCAATTACTTGCAAAAGCATGTAAGATATTCTCTAACATTATGACAATAATAAACACAAAAACATCTCATCCAAACACTGCTCGTTATGGCCTAATGCCCATCATCTGCCACCCAACGTATGCAAAGATCCAATATTTATAGAAATATGCATGCATGTTCACAAGTTGACGGAGGTCTGAATATCACAATATTATCAATACGTGGTATAATGTGTCTTAGTCTGTCTTCTGCCTCTACCTCTTTTGTCATGTCTCTTGTTGGAATGTGGGGTCTATGACATACTGTGGTTCTTTGTCAGTATGCAGCTGCAACCTTTGCTGATGACATGGGGTTCCTTTGCTCCAATAAACTTCACTTTCAATGTTCCTGATGTTCTTGACTCTTCCTTGGAAGCTGATTACTTCAATACCATTATGTTGAAGTAGAACAAAATGAAGGAGTCGTAATATGTCTGGTTTTTATAGGGATTAAGTTTCATTTAGATCTGTCTCCCGCTTTAGTCCATACTTACCACAGGTCTATTACGTTTTATTTTCATTGCCACACGTAAATACCATCAATATAGACTTCGGTGAATTAAAAAACAAATTAGAATTTTTTTCAAAATTCGAGAGAGCGTAGGCATGCTTCAAGATGTATACCAGGAATGTTGAATTGCATTTTATTATATTTCATATATTTCGGAAACTGGTACCCCAAGAAAACTGGCACTACACTGAAAGGCCCATACTTGTATTTGCCAACGCCCTGCACTGTGGCCTCTCAGACTCCACACTGGCCCCACTTAAGGACATCCTATATGTAGCAACATCAAGGGCCTGAAGAAACAGGACCACATCCCTCCCCACCCTGATCAAACTCAACTGACTCCCCTTACCAGCCTGCATGATCTTCAAAACCTTCAGCATTAGCCACAAAGCATTCATGACCAACACTCTACCTAGCGTGATGACAGTCTCAATAGCTTGGCAAACCAACAGCAAGGAAACCATCACAATGGATATGAAAGAGTGCAAAAAAGAAATACAAGGCAACTGGCTTTCTTCATCTATGCTCCAGGATCCTACTTCTTAGTAGAATAACAGTAAAACTGCTCCACTTTAGAATGTAAAAAAAAACAGGGCGACCCATCAAGTCACAGTGACCCTGTGTAGTAATACACACAAATGAAATATTCTGAATGTGATTGATACAATTCTTAACCTACCAGAGCACAATCTGGGCAGTATCAATAAATGAGAAGACCTATATAATCCATAATCGCTGAGATTATTCACAAGAAACACCATTGTTTCTAAAGGATTAGGGTTAGTGTCCTCATTGGTTGGGTATTTGAGGGGTCTGACTGTTTTCTGGGTCTGTGATTCAATTAATATAGGGTTGGGACTAGAACTAGGGGTAGGATTTCTATTGGAAGTAGGGACTAGGGCTTCCTACGTTATTGGTTGTTGGGAGTTGGGTGGGACTAGGGCTAGGGTTAGACCTGTAATTGGAAGTAGCAATTAGGGCTTCTGGTGTGATTGGTTGCTGGACTAGCTGTGGGACTAAAAGTAGGGTTAGGCTTTCTATTGGAAGTAGGGACTAGGGCTTCCTGAGCCATTGGTTGCCTGGACTTAGGTTGGGACTACTGGTAGGGCTCGGGCCTCTATTGGACGTAGAGATCAGGGTTTTGAACTGATTGGGTGCTTGGACTAGGGCTAAGCTTGGCTGTAAGGTCCTGGTCTCCTATTGGTTCTAGAATTTAGGGCTAGTGTTGTGATTGGATAGTTTTAGGGCTAGGGTTCCCATTGGCTGTAGGGGTCACCTGATTACTAGGGCTATAAAAGGCCAGGGTTATGGCGTCTCAGCCCGGGCGCCGAGGCAAAGGGCAGAGAGGACAAGGGCAGTTGCCTGTTTGAGCCTGTTCGAGACTGACCAGGGCCAGGGCCAGAAATGCTACCCATTTACTAATACCTAGTCCATACCATCCACATCCACAAACTTATGGATCTATATATTTATCACTTTCTTCTAATTTAGCATTTCCAATGCACTACCCTATCTCTCATCCTATACATCTATCAATATATCCTCTACATCCACTCTCTCATTTATCACAAACCCCATACCACTACTATGATCCCCAAAATAACCCTTTCTAGGCTCTCTCCTACTCTACCCCTCCTTACATCATCTGACACCTCTTTTACTATACTGATCCCCAAAATCAACCTTTCTAAACTCTTCCATCTGACTCCTCCCCTCCAAAACTCCTTTTTACTCATCCCAAAGCTTCTACTGCTAAGACCTAATAAAAAAATAAAAACTTTCACTCTTTTATCCCTCCACTATCCTTTCCAGTCAAAATGAACAGACTAACATGTTCACTTCTCAAATTCCATTTTCAACTATACTAATTCACCACTAATCCTTTATTGGGATCCAGAGTAGCGTGCTGCTCGCCAATAGTGTCTCAACACCCTATCAGTGTTACAAGCGATATATAAATGCAAACCTTTTCTACCCCTCCCAAACCCTTCTCAATCCAAATAACTGACTAACATATCCACCACTAAAATTACTTTCATGTTTCACCATACTAATTCAACACTATTCCTGATGGGTTCCAGAGTAGCGTGCTACTTGTGCTTCAAAACCCCATCAGGGGTAGCAAGCGCTATATAAATGCAAACCTCTTTCCCTCTTCTATCCCGCCACCTACCCTTCTCTACCCAAATAACGGAATAACATATCCACTACTCAAATTACGTCATATTTTACTATATTAATTTTCAACACTAATCCTTTATGGGTTCCAGAGTGGCGTGCCACTCGCCAGAAAAGTGCTTCAACACCCATCAGGGGTAACAAGTGCTATATGAATGCATCCCTTTCTTCCCCTTTTATCCCTCCGCTATCCTTCTCACTCCAAATAACTGACTAATATCCACCATTGAAATTGCTTCATATTTCACCATATTAATTCACCACTAATCCTTTATGGGCTTCCTGAATAGGGTGTGTCAACACCCCATCAGGGGTAACAAGCGCTATATAAATACAAACCTTTTTCTCCTCTATCCTTCTGCTATCATTCCAAATCCAAATAGCTGACTAACCTATCCACCACTTAAAATGTACTTGCATGTTTCACTATACTAATTCAATACTAATCCTGCATGGGTCCCGGTGTAGCGTGCTCCTCGCCGAAAAAGCACTTTGACGCCTCGTCAGGGGTAGTAAGCGCTATATAAATGCAATTACAATACAATACAATACAATACAATATATCAAACAGTCAGTGACCGTGCAGGAAAGATGCAATAAAGTGCTTTCAGCAAGGCTCAGAAAGTGAAGGAGTGTTTATATACAGGGTAGAAGAGGGTGCAAAATAATTCTAATTGAAGGAAGGAAAAGCATACAGACTGCCTTTGATCATTCAAATAATTCCACATCATGTTATATGCACTGTTAAATGGTCAGTCCCTTCAATAGTTGATGTAATTTCTACCTCAAAATTCTAAACTTGGACGAAGCAATCATCAGCACTATTAGGGTAAAATAACTTCTCCTCCATTGAGATCAACACTAAGATGGTCAATGAAAAATATGGCACTGGACAGAATTAGGTAGTAACCACTGCGCTGATGCACAGGTCATCCATAGCAACAATGGAAAACAAATTTTGCCTAAGGTTGAGTGTTTTAATTACCCCTCAGAAGGGGTAGTGTGTATACCTCTCCCTTCCTTCCTCAATGGTGGAGAGGTTTCTTAAATGAACAAACCCTGATTGTCAAAGGGCAGGAGCATTGTGGGACCTCATCCCCCCACATTTTTGCCAAAAGATACTAAAAACAAAAACAGGAGCGAGTGATCCGCCACCTGACCATGTGAAGCATTCTGTGGTCCAAGGAGGAGTGGATCACCTTCCGTAGGCAAGATAGGGGCCAATTTACCCCCTGCTCTTGGGCCTGGCATAGAGAGGTTTTCTAGTCATTTTATCTACCACACATGGTCAGAGGAGGGGCAGTAGAACGTGTCATGCCCCCTTTACTTTGAACATGGTAGGTGGGTGGGTTTTATGTAGGCCCCCTCCCATTAGGCAAAGTGAGGGTGTTGGACCTGCGATGGGCAAGCCCAGCACAAAGGGGGTAGCTTGGCTCAAGTGACAAGGCAAGTGAAGGCTGTAGTGTTAAGCCGGCTCTGACCCAATAATAACTCCTTGTACATCCACACCAAGAAGAAGGACACCACACCACTGCTGTAGAAAAATACGATTCCTTTATATAAAAGTTCTTTGTTGTAAATAGGGTTGACTGGGAAAGCACATATACATTTCTTTTGGTCATACAGTTCTGGTAATAAATAGGATTAATAAATAGAATAACTTCAGGAATGAGTATCACAATAAATATCACATTAAATATCAGAATAAATATCAGAATAAATATTGGTTCATTTAAATAAACAACCACATGTTTCTTCTGGTATCGCTGCCACCAATTAAATACTTTCGAATCATTACATCTGCAATACGTTTCAAATGGGAAAGATAACTCTTACAGTTTATGCTGTTTTCAATGACCAGGTATACGGCTTCTCTGAGCACAAAATAAGGTTTGGGACTCTTTAATAATCACTCAAGGCGTATGCGCGTATATCTAGAAGGCAAGGAAACACAGTAAATACATCATTTGCACTCGGCGGTCACCGGGATAGGATCTCTGCTTGGCCGGTGAAGTCTATGCGCGCCTACGGGCTTTAGCACCACTTGAGCACAGGCGGCACCAGTTCAAAGTCATTAGGCTGACGAACGGGCTACCGGAGAGGTCACACAACCTTCGCGCACAGTCAAGTAAATGCCGGTTCACAGTTCCTTCACAACGCTGCATTCACTACGAGGAAACGGGCCCACCTCACATCGGCTGCAATCAAGATACGATTCAGTCGGGCACAGCACTCCTCTCGTTAGCGACGGGGCTCTCAGGGGCTCCACGGACCTCCCTCCGACTTCCGCATTCAGGGTGGTTCCCGCCCACAGCTACATCTCCCGGGTCACTGGAGAGTGGCAAAAGACGCTAGTCCCGCCCAACGAAGGCCGGCCTTTCCCCGCCCCGGCGCACCACCTCACCTTCAATCTGAGCAGGAAGCGCTCTACGCTGGTGGGGCTCGGAGACGTCCGAGCTCCCCTCTAGAGGCACCTGTCGCGAAGGGGGCACAGCTGATGATCGCGGTCGTGGCGAACTTGCTCTCGCCTCGCGGCTCGATAAATCGCCCACAGTTCACCACCGGGGGGGGCGGAGAGGCACACGAATCTGGCCACAGTCTTTGGGGGCAATGCGGCACTCGCTGGGCAGGCGCTGTAGGCACTAGCTCACTTCTCACGTAGCTGACTGGAACGCCAGTCAGACACAACGCCAGCACCCTTTGCTGCTCTACTGCCTGCGCTACCAGCCACCTCAGGGGTCATCAGGGCAGGTGTCAATCTGGTATCAAGTCTGGAATCTCTTAATCTCCTCTTCTCTAGTCGAATCTCATCTAATCTAAAATGGCCGCCAGGGACTGGGCCTTATATAGCCAGTGCCCTGGGGTACTGGCACGAGCCAGAAGGTTCTAGAACCTTCTCTGGCTGTGACAATTACATGGTACTCTTGAGGGGTATTTAGGACACTCACAGCCACCGTACTGGGGTTCTAGAGCAGCCATTTTGTGTACCTGAGGAAAATAAAGGAATTCCTGTCAGAAATGCGCGCCACACAAAGGGCGCCAAAACCTCAAAAGGCCAGGGTTCATGAAGGCTCCAAGGGGAGTCACTTCACATGAGGAAAAAGGGTGTCCACCATTTTAAGTTCATTTATACAGGTTGACAACCCCAGTTTGTAATGCCACAGGTTTGGGCCAGGCGCCTTGTAAATAGGTGCCACAAACCTTGTGAGCAACTGGGCGTCAAGGAACATCTAACCCCATGAGACAACACATAAAAAGTCCTGGTAGACAAATAAAAAGCGACAAATTTTCGGAGGTACAGGGGAACAAAAGAAATCATAGTGGTGAGGGGACTCTCAGAAGCAGACGGGTCTAACACGCGTCCCCCCCCCAGCTGAAAGTGGGGAGAGCTACCCAACCCCTTGGGAGTCCTCAACACTAAGGCGGAAATACCTGGAGAGACCGTCTGCATTGGCGTGGTCAACTCCGGGCCGGTGTTCCACCCGAAAGTCCATTCCCTGTAGGGAGATAGACCACCTCAACAGTTTGGGATTCTCCCCCTTCATTTGCATGAGCCAACGAAGGGGTCGGTGGTCTGTCTGAACAAGGAAGTGTGAACCAAACAAATATGGTTGCAGCTTCTTCAGTGCCCAGACCACCGCAAAGGCTTCCCGCTCGATGGTACTCCACCTCTGTTCCCGGGGAAGCAGTCTTCGTGACAGAAAGACCACGGGCTGATCCAGACCCTCTTCATTGAGTTGCGATAGCACCGCCCCAATGCCAATGTCGGATGCATCTGTCTGGACAATGAACTCTTTTGAAAAATCTGGAGCCTTCAAGACTGGAGCTTTACACAATGCTTGTTTCAGAGTGTCGAAGGCTCGCTGGCAAGCCTCCGTCCAAATGACTCTCCTGGGTTGCTTTTTGGCCGTGAGTTCTGTAAGGGGTGCCACGATAGTGCCATACCCCTTCACGAATTGTCTGTAGTAACCTGTGAGGCCCAGGAAGGCTCGGACCTCAGTCTGGGTCTTGGGGGGTTTCCAGGCCATGATTGCCTCAATCTTCGCCTGAAGGGGCTGCACCGTTCCCCGGCCCACCAAGTGTCCTAGGTACACTACCGACCCCTGTCCAATTTGACATTTGCTGGCCTTGATCGTCAAACCAGCCCGTTCCAGGGTCTGGAGAACGGCTTGCAAGTGCTGCAAGTGATCCTCCCAGCTGCTACTGAAGACAGCTATGTCATCCAAGTAAGCAGCAGAGAATGACTCCATCCCGGTGAGGATCGTGTTCACCAGCCGCTGAAATGTGGCAGGAGTGTTCTTGAGCCCAAAGGGCATGACGCAAAACTGGTAGCGTCCATCAGGTGCGGAGAAGGCTGACCTTTCCTTGGCTCCATTAGACATGGGAATCTGCCAGTACCCTGCAGTGAGGTCAATGGTACTGAGATATTGGGCAGCTCCCAACCGGTCAATCAATTCATCCGCCCGAGGGATCGGATGAGCATCCGTTTTGGTTACCGAATTTAGTCCTCGGTAGTCCACACAGAATCTCAATTCTGGTGTGGTGCCAGGTGGGGCAGCTTTAGGAACTAACACCACTGGGCTAGACCAAGGGCTACTTGAAGGTTCGATGACTTCTAGCTCCAGCATCTTAGCTACTTCGCTTTGGATACTGGCCTTCACCTTGTCAGGCAGCTGGTAAGACTTTGACTTCACAGGTGGGCTGTTCCCTGTGTCCACGTCATGGGTACACAAGTGGGTCTTACCCGGGACAAGGGAGAACAGAGGAGCGAATGACCCCAAGACCTGGCGACATTCCTCCTGCTGCTCAGGAGTCAGGGTTGGCGAGAGTTTCACTCCGTCCACTGACCCATCCTTTTCTTGAGACGCAAAAAGGTCGGGGAGAGGCTCCGTGTCCTCTTCCTCCGATCCGTCAGTCACCATAACCAACATGACTTCGGGCCTCTCGTAGTGGGGCTTGAGGCGATTGGCATGTAACACCCGATGCGGATGCCGAGGGATTTTTACGTCCACCAGATAGGTAGACTTGCCCTTCTTCTCCAATACCTCGTAGGGGCCTGTCCAACGATCCTGGAGGGCACTCAGCTCTCCAGGCTCCATCACCCACACCTTCTGGCCAGGCTCCAACTCCACTGGGTGAGCGTTGTGGTCATACCACGCTTTCATAACTGCCTGACTGGCTTCCAAGTTGTCAGAAGCTTGCTTCCACAACTTAGCCATTTGGCTTCGGAAGGCCAGCATGTAGCTCACCACATCCTGGGGAACTTTCCGGGGAGACTTTTCCCAGGAGTCCCTCACCAGGCTGAGAGGTCCACGTACAGGGTGCCCGTACAAAAGCTCAAAGGGGCTGAAGCCCACTCCCTTTTGCGGCACTTCCCTGTAGGAAAAGAGCAAACAGGGTAGGAGGACGTCCCATTTCCTCCGCAGGCTTTCGGGTAGCCTTCTGATCATACCCTTCAAGGTTTGGTTGAACCTTTCCACAAGACCATTGGTCTGTGGGTGATAAGTAGTGGTGAACCTGTAAGTCACTCCACACTCCTTCCACATGGCCCGCATATATGCTGACAGGAAGTTAGTCCCCCTGTCAGACACAACTTCCTTGGGGAATCCCACTCGGGTAAAGATCCCCATCAGGGCCTTGGCCACTACTGGTGCAGTAATGGTTCTCAGAGGAATTGCCTCTGGATACCTTGTGGCGTGATCCACCAGGACCAGGATAAACCTGTGACTGGATGATGTAGGTGGATCTAGGGGCCCAGCAATGTCGATGCCCACCCTTTCAAAAGGGGTGCCAACAACGGGAAGTGGTTCCAGGGGAGCCTTCAGCTTCGTCCCTGTTTTCCCACTGGCTTGGCATGACACGCATGACCGACAGTATGTGTCGGACGCCACCCTCATTCGAGGCCAATAAAAGTGGGGGACAAGCCGGGCAAAGGTCTTGTCCTGACCCAAGTGTCCTGCCAAGGGAATCTCATGAGCCAACTCTAATAGGAAGGCTCGGTAACACTGTGGGACTACCAGGGCCCGTGACAATCCGTGCACTGGCGCCCTGGGTTCACTGTAGAGGAGACCGTCCTCCCATAAACACGATAGTTCCCAGACTCGTTACCTGCTGCCTGGGCTTCAGCCTGTTGCCTCAGACCCTCGAGGGTGGGACATTCCCTTTGTCCCTTGCTCAGTTCCTCCCTGGATGGTCCTCCTTCCACTCGCCACTCAGCGGGGATAGGCAAGTCCTCCAACGGAACCATGTCCTCCTCCGCGGACTCCGGGTCCACCTCCACAGGTGGCCTATCCGTCTCACGGGGCATGGACATCGAGGCAGGCTCCTCCTGTCCTCGAAATGTTCCCTCATCAGCAGCTGGGTGGGCCATTGTTCCAGGCTCCAACCCACGCGACTTCTCCTCCCGAGCAGCCGCAGACCTGGTACTCACACAGGCCCAATCAGGTGTACCCAGCATCTCAGTATGAGTCCGGTATTCCACCTCCTTCCAAGCATTGTGCTCCATATCATTTCCCAGCAGACAATCGACTGGCACGGCTGGGCTTACGGCAACTCGAAGTGAACCTGCAACCCCTCCCCACTCAAAGGGAACCTCGGCCACAGGATAGTGGCCCATTCTGCCGTCAGCCATCGCGGCTGGATGAAGTACGCCTGGAATCACCTGCTCTGAGGACACCAGATGACTCCTTACCATAGTCATACTGGCTCCTGTATCTCTCAGAGCTTCCCCTCTATGGCCATTGATGGTGACCCATTGCCCATACTTGGTAGTATTTGAGGGCACCTGGATCTTTGGAACCATCTCCCGATCACCCAGGGACACTAAGGTGACACCCACCCATTCCCCCCCCTTAACTAAGGGCATCTCCTCCCCGAGCGCTACACTAGCGACTCCCGGGGCCTTTCCTCCAGTGGGAGGGGGTGGTCTCTTTTGGCATTTCACGTCTCCCTTATAATGTCCAATACCACCGCACTCATAGCAATGGATAACCCTTGGCTGCTGACTCTGGCCAGGATTAGGGTTCTTCTGCGGGTTAGCCTTAGAAGTGGAGAAGAAACTTTTCCCCTTAAAGGTATTTTGGGGGCCTCTGGAGAACTCCTGCTTCTTGTTATCTCCCCCCTCTTTCTTCTGGGGAGCGCCCTGTCCGGGCTTCTGAGAATCTCCTCCCGTCCCCTTCGTGGACACTCGGGTACTTGCCCAAATGTCCGCCTCCTCAGCAAGCTTACGGGGGCAAGTAAGTTTGCTGTCTACCAGGTTTTGCCTCAGCTCGGGAAGACATTTCTCGAGTAGATGTTCCTTGAGTATCAGGTCGTACAACCCTTGATAGTCCTCCACCTCATTACCTTGGACCCACCCATCCAGGGCTTTCTTGGCAAAATCCAGGAAGTCAACCCAATTCTGTGAGCTCAGCTTGTGGCTGCCCCTAAACCTTTGCCGGTATTTCTCGGGGGTCAACCCAAACTTCCGGATGAGCGCCACCCTCATAGCGGGGTAATTAACCTGTTCCTCCCGGTCTAGGGCCAATAGGGCATCCCTACCTGTCGGAGGCATGTACCGGTATAATCCACCACCCCAATGCTTCTCATGGATCCCATGGGCTCTTAAGGAGACCTCATAGGCTGCCAGCCACTTGGCTATGTCATCTCCAGCGGTATAACTGGCGACTATGTCCTTGGCTAAATGGGGCCTGGGCTCCCTGGCAAGTTCCTTTGACTCGACACCCTTCGGAGTGATGTTAGGGGCCTGGAACTCGAGTTCTCATAGCTTGAACTCGTGTTCCAACCTCCTCCCCTCCCTCCTTTCTTCCAACTCCATTTTTGCTATTTCCCACCTTAACAGTCTTTCCTCTCTCCTGTCAGCTAACTCGGTTTCTGACAACCCTCTCGATGACACACTGCTGCCCTCCCGCGAGGTTGCCTTGGGGCTGATTGACATCTCACCCACCCCCGGGGGACATTCCGCAGTCCTATCAATGACAGTACCTCTGTCCGATTCCTCCTCCTCCACCGTTCCCTCCGTGTGTGCTTCCACCCATGCTCGCAGACTAGTACGGAGCTCCTCTCTTTTGGCCCCTCGCCTGACAAACACTCCCCTCTCCTGACAGAAATCCTTGAGCTGTGCCACAGTATAGGTCTCCAGCTCTGACATTTCGAATTCCATCTTGTCAGTGAAAAGTGTGGACCACCACCCCGAAATAGGTGACCAGGATAAGAACTTTGAGGGTCACTTCCACCCACCTCCAGGAAAGAATTTGGAAAAAGCAAAACGTTGAATTTGAGGGCCGCTAGGAGAAAACTCCGGGTGTGTACCTGTGGTGCACACTGAATTATTATGGGGTTCAAAACAAGCACGGCTCGCAATCCCACCCGCTGAGCACCAATTTTATGTTGGACCTGCGATGGGCAAGCCCAGCACAAAGGGGGTAGCTTGGCTCAAGTTGAGAAAGATCAATTTACAATGGTCAGGCGATTTCAGAAGTTGTTTCCTAAGTTAAATTTGCCCGGCGTGGAACGCCTCTAATACCATACGAAGTTACTAAATAAAGAGGCAGGCGCTGGAGACTGGAAGACAGGAAACAAGTTTTATTCCGACGGAGTAGAACACATCAGATCGGACAACGAGGTATCGTCTCGAGGTGCTCTCTCTACCTCTCTGAGACCTGGTCTTTTATACACTGGTTTAAGACATGTGAACGTCCTTTATTACAATAGGGACATTGTAGAGCATGAGAATGACATCAGAACGATATCTCCGACACCCCCCAGTTCCAACCCCTTCCAACACATGACAACAGTAGAGACCCTTTCCCCTCATATGATTGGGAGGGGCTATCACGCAGCTGAGTGTTCTGCCGATCTCTTTGGAATGTGTGCGCCTGATCGAATCTCCGAGGGCGGGGATGTCATGATCAATAGTGGCCTCTTTCAGGAGAGGCGAGGGCGTACGGTAATGGGCAATAAACTGTATCTTCGGGCTAGAGGATGACCAGCAGTCAGTGCTGACGTTCAGGCTCAGAGGAAGGGGACATCAAAGGAGGGGTATTCATGGACGGAAAGGACTGGTGTGGACAATCGAGCGTGGTGGAAGGGTTTATCCACAGAGGGGTATTCATGGACGGGAAGGAGGTGTTGGTCAGGCGCGGGGTGTGATTCCCTGAGACAGAGTCATGGGGGGTTTCATGGCTTGTGCATGTGAGCGCGGGGCAGCCAGGGTGCGCGGGGAAGGCTTGCATGGTCAGGGAAATGTGCTGACGGGCGATCGTGAACAGGGAGACCGTGGTACCTAAAATGGCTGTCGTGTATTCTCATACGTGAGTCTGCAAGATGGCGTAGATAATGTTCAGTACACAAACTAAATTTCCACAGTCCTCCCTTTAACATGTCTCGCCAGCTTGTCAGTTCGGATCAATCCCCATGAGACCACGCACTTCTATTTCGTATAGGGGACTCATGTGCTCTGGTTTAAAGTTCAAAGTCTTCGGGCACATGCAGTTGGAAACGAGTGCACATAAAGATGGTAAACATTGAATACCTAAACAACACCCACATAGTATCATGATTGGTATCAATAGAAACGTTAACACTCTCCATCCCCAGTTCTTTAAAGTGTCCCAGAACCAGCCTCCAAGCGACCATCCTTCCTGTTCCTGGTGAACCTCCGAGGACAGTCTGTGGAGGTGTTCGATTGCTTTGTAGACTGAAGGTGAGTTATCTGGCACGTAGGTGCAACAGCTGGAGCCGATGATGCGGCATGCACCTCCACGGTCGGCCAGAACCACATCTAGAACAAGACGGTTTTGAAGAGCCACCAGGCGGACTGCCTGAAGCTCAGCCGTGTTGTTGGCGAGGACGCCAGCGGTGATGTTAATGGTTGTTTCTAATGCCTGAGTCAGGTGTCGGATAGCGCGGCTATTTGCCATTGGTCCCCACAGAGGAACAAGTCCCTTTGCTGCATCTAGGAACTGTGCTCCGGTGGAGTCGGCTTGTTCAACATCTCCAGCGCGCTTTTGCCGGTGGTGGTTGGCTGGAGCCACATACGTGGGAGGAAGAATGAAGGCGATGTAGCACGTACCCTTCCAGCCTTTTGGGAGCCACGTGTAAGCTTTGGTGCCACAAACAAAGTACATATTCGGGGAAGCAACAAAGGAGGGGGTGTTAGCTGAGGCCAATGTTTTGGTGATGCGGCAAGAGCTGTGACCCACCAGCTGCGTTCCTTGTCCTTCGAGGCATACGAGCCCTGTGACATTGATGACAGACAGGGCTGCAGTCAGGGTGGCAGCCGTTTGTTTCCGCAGGTGGGAGAAGGTGGATCTGGCTGGATTGTGGAGCACCTGCATTTCGACCCTTTCGTTGGCAGGGATGTTTGTAAGGAAGGTTGAACCTGAAATTGCGGGACAAAAGGGCTTTCCTGTGTTGTTCGGCCAGAACTCATAGTAGAAGTGCGACACTGTCTGACCAGAAGCAGCATTGTCCTTGTGGCTTTCTTGCATGAGGATCAACCAGGCGAGGCAAGAGCCGTGAACTGAGAAAGGTGAAGGAATAAAGGGGATGGAGTGTCCGGTAGCATGTGGGAGCAACCCACAGATCCAGCAGTTTGTGGCATTTGCAGCAAGGTTGTGCTGGTGCAACAGTTGTACAAAGGAATTGTTCCAGAATTCCCTACGCCTTTCTCGAAGCTGCGGTGAAAGGGTGATCAGGTGGTGCTCTTTCACGGTTGTTGGCTGGACAGTTGTTGGCAACATCTGGTGAGCGGGCGTGCTTTCCTCCAGGATCCAGAAGGAAGTCATAAGGAGGAGGCAGAACAGGGAGATAATGAAGAAAGCAATTGTCTTTGATTTGTGCAAATTGTCAGTTTTTGGATTCCTATAGTGGGTATTTCCTGTTGCTTTCGACGTCTTCTTATCTGGCGCTTCCATCATCTTCTTATCTGGCGCTTCCATCATCTTCATCTTCAAGGTGCTCGGTAGTGGGCAGAACCACAGACTTAGTTTAGCTTCTCTCCAGGTAACCCTTGGTTGCTTTGGGTCACCGTTCTGAGATTTTTAACTTAGTCAGTGGCCTACTTAGCCGAAGCTCCCTCCTTTCGACGCAGGAAATACCCTTCTCGAGATGGCACAGTGGGATCAGAGTGTTTTGCAAGTTCAAGTGCCTCGGTATCAGGATAGCAGTTCAGTGACGGTCGGTCTTTGTTCAGGAGCTCTTCCTGGGTGCTGACGTTGTCTGTCGTGGCCAGGGTCGAGGAAATCTTCTTGCAGTGGTGTGCATGCAGCCAATTCTTTTTCCCCTCCACTCGAAGAGCCGTCCGAGTGGTGATCAGTACTTGCCAGGGGCCCGTCCACCGGGGTTCCAGACTCTTCGCTCGTTGAAAGTTCCGGATCAAGATATAGTCACCCGGTTGGATATCGTGACCAGGACCCCTGGAAGTATCGGGGATGGCCTGCTGCACCTGTTGATGAATGACAGACAATGTCTTAGTTAACTTGCATAAATAATCTGACAGCAGGACGTCGGGGACGTCATGAATGGAGGTTGGTTTGGGGGCAGTCCAGAGGTTCATAGGCCATCCAAACACAACCTCGTAGGGGGTCAAGTGATGCTTAGTGGGGGTGGAGCGCATCGATAGCAATGCCAGTGGAAGGGCATCTGGCCACTTAAGTCCTGTGGTGGCCACTATTTTTGACAGTTTCAGTTTCAGTGTAGCGTTGTGTCGTTCAACCAGGCCAGCGGATTGGGGGTGGAAGACCGCATGGAACCTTTGTTTGACCCCCAACCCCTTCAGGATGAGTTGGATAACTTCAGCTATGAAGTGGGGGCCATTGTCGCTCCATAAAATTCGACAAAGGCCGTAGCGGGGAAAAAACTCCTTCAGTAGTACTTTGGCAGTAGTCATGGCAGTGTTATCACGGGTCGGATAGGCTTCCACCCATTTGCTGAAGGCACATACAATGACTAATACGTACTTCAAGCCTTGGCACCTCTCTAATTGGATGTAATCCATCTGGAGGACCTCAAAGGGGTGGTCGGGGATCCCAAACCCTCCCCGGGGTACTACAGTTCCTTTCCCGGGGTTGTGTTGTAAGCAGATAAGGCACTGTTGGACTAGGCGTTTGGCTGAGTCGGGGATCTTGCCGTTGTGCCAGACTTTGGAAATGAGTTCGATCATGGGGGCAGAACCTATGTGTGCAGGGGAATGTGCCATTGTCAGTATGGGGATCAAATATGCATCAGGCAGTAACCATTTGTTTGTGTCCTTTGTCCGCCAGCAGCCTTCGTCATCCCTTAGACCCACCCGTGCCCACTCAGTCAGTTCGTGTGGTGTGTTGGCCGATTGGATATCCCTGATCGTTTCCCTAGCGTTGGTCCATTTTTCTGCTTGTGACCTGGTCACATACATGCGTGTCGTGGCCCTATTCTCAGCTGTGGTTCGGGCAGTGATGTCGGCTAGTGCGTTTCCCTGTCCAACTAAATCTGTCACCTTCTTGTGTGCCTGACATTTGATCACTGCTAATCGTGTGGGGAGAAGGACTGCTTCAATCAGGGCGGAGACTAAATCTCCGTGAAGGATGGGTGTACCATGGGACGTCAGGAATCCCCTTTCCCTCCACAGGATCCCAAAATGATGAACTACCCCGAAGGCGTACTGGCTGTCCGTGTAAATGTTTGCCGTGGTTCCTGCTGCTATGATACATGCTCGTGTGAGGGCAATTAGTTCTGCTGCCTGTGCGGATCGTTGTGTGATGCAAGCTGTTTCAACTACTGTTCGAGCAGTCGTTACCGCATAGGCAGCAGAAGTGGTGCCGTCCGAGAGTTTGATGCAAGAGCCATCTACCCATAGTTCTCCGTCAGGGTCTGTGAAAGCAATGTCTCGGAGGTCAACTCTACTCCTAGTCTGTTCGTCCGTGAGGGTCACACAGTCGTGTATAGGGGGCACATCGGGGTCATTTTCAGGCAAGGGTAACAGTGTAGCAGGATTCAATGTCGTGCATCTCTTCAGGGTGATGTGGGGTGCAAGCAAAGTCAATTCGTATCCTGTCAGTCGTGCACTAGTCAGGTGTTGAGTCTTTGTCTGGTTCAAAAGCGTGTCAACTGCATGGGGTACTAATACTGTGAGGGAGTTCGAAAGTACAATTCCCTCACTCTGTCGGATAGAGACAGCAGCAGCGGCTACTGCTCGAAGGCAGGCTGGTAGAGCTCTGGCGACTGGATCAAGAGTGGCAGAAAAGTAGGCACACGGGCGCTGTTTGGCGCCGATGGGCTGAGTCAGAACAGACAATGCGCATCCCTCCCTTTCGTGAGTGTAGAGGGAGAAGGGCTTGGAGTAATCTGGTGTTCCTAGAACGGGTGCCGAGCAAAGGGCATCCCGCAACTCCTTAAAGGATGCTTGGCATTCAGGGGTCCACGGGAGTGGGAACGGAACATCTTTGGTCAACAGGGAAAGTAGGGGTTTTATAATGAGACTGAAATTTGGTAGCCATTGTCGGCAGAAAGAAGTAAGGCCTACTAATGAACGGACTTGCTTCTGTGTTTTTGGAATAGGGGTGTCTAGGATGGTTTGGATTCGGTCGGGTGTAAGTTTTCTCCCTTCTTTGGACAGGAGATGACCCAGGTATGTTACTTGGGACTGACAGAACTGCAGTTTCTTTTTGGAGACTTTGTGGCCGTTCTCCGCGAGAAAGTGCAAGAGTTGGATAGTGGCTGTGATTGCAAGTGGAGTGGTGTCGGCCGCCAAAAGGATATCATCGACATATTGGATCAACACCACTCCATCTGGTAGCTGGACGGCGTCCAGCTGCCTTTTTAGGGCCTGGCTGTAAATGCTGGGACTTTCAGTGTAGCCCTGGGGAGCTCTACAAAATCGGTATGAACGGTTTTTTAAAGTGAAACCGAAGAGATAACGGCTGTCTGGATGGATGGGAATAGAGAAAAATGCATTTTTAAGATCTATAACGGTGAAGGTGGTGGCAGTGGACGGGATGAGAGTCAGAATGGTGGCGATGTCTGAGACTACGGGGTACTGTGGCACCACCACTTTGTTGACTTCTCGCAGGTCGATGATGAAGCGGTACGCTTTCTCATCCCCCTCACCTTGCTTCTTAACAATGGGTAGGATTGGACTATTGCAGACATTACTAACCACGTCCTCTACCACTCCTGCATCTACCAAGGACTGAATAATTGCTACCAACGCCTTCTCGCCTTCGGGCGATATCCGGTACTGTGGGAGTTTCGGGAGTATTGCATCTGGTCGAACAGTTATGTGTACAGGATCGATCATCATTCGTCCCACATCCGAGTCGTTTCTGGCCCATAGGTGCAGGGGTAGTGAATCGAGCAAGGATAGGTCAGCATCTGTTAAAGTGCACATATGTCGTGCGGGGTAGGGTCCGGTCAAGTTCGGGTTGTCGTACAGGATGACTCGGACTCCTTCCGGGGAACACCTAATAGTAGCTCGGAAATGTTTCAGTAAATCAATACCCATAATAGCGTCAGGGGAGTTGGAGGAGAGCAGAAACGTCGTGTCAGTGGGATTGTTTCCTTGGTCAAAGGAGATAGGTACCGACAGGGGATTAGTGGAGGGCGTCCCATCGAAACCTATCGAGGTAATGTGCGAGCCAGACAAGGGCGCCCTTGGAATCAGTCGTTTTGATAACACACTACGTGTCGCTCCAGTGTCTACCAAAAATGGAGACTTTGTACCCAGGACCTTAGCAGTGACATAAGGACCTTGCTGGTCAACACAGAGCTCGACTGGATCCCTCCCTTGCCCCTGGCAGTCCTATGCAGAGTCGTGAGCATTGTTGCCATCGGACTGCTGGTACTGATTCAGTCGGGGGCGGTCAAATGTGTTTGATTTACCAGATCGGTCATTGGTGGTGTCGTGGGTCTGTCCTCGTCCCTGCCCTCCAGTTTTGGGGCCATTTGCCATGTCCCTTGTCTCCTTATTTTTAATCAGTTCCCGAAGGGCTAGGCATTGAGACTTCCAATGTCCAAATTCTTTACAAAATGCACATTGGTTCTCATCAAGGTCGGTTCGTGGAGCGCCAGGGGTGGGGTTGCGGTCTCTAGGGGTCGAATTCCTAGGGGTATTTCACTGGTAATTTCCCCTATACCGTTCCCTCCCTGTGGTCACTCCCTGTAGTTGTGCAATCATTACTCGGTCCTTTAGGTCCTTTTTCTTTTTCTCAGTTGCCCTTTCGTTCTCGTTCTTTTGGTGTTCGTAATACTGAGCCATCTGAAGGATAGCTGTAGGTTTAGAGGCTCCCCAACTACTTTCGCTAGTCTGTAACTTTTGGGAGACCTCTTGCGATAGCCCCTTTACGTAGTTCTGCACGAATAGGTGTTGTCCGGTTGCGGTGGTCATGTCTTGGCCACTGTAGTCGGAGAACACTGTTTCAAATCGTGAGAAGTATTCTGATACGTCCTCTTGAGGTTTCTGGCGGCAGGCTGTGACTATCGACCAGTCTACCTTCTTTTCTGGGATCAACGTTTTTAGCTTCTGCACTATTTTGTCGGGGAGTTCCAATATGTCTTTTACAGGTTTCTTTCCGGGCTCTCGCTGCCTATCTAGTTCATCGAGTTTTGTCCAGGTGTGTCCGAACAGATCTGTGTGGTCGGCTCTCCGGATTTGCTTCCACACATCAGCCGGCAGACACAACCCGAAAAACAAATCCATGTCCGCTAGAGTCATTATGGTTGAGCCCAAGGCTGTGCCTAATTCAGTATAAAATGCTGTAGGGTTCTTTCTTAAATCGGGCAGGGTTTGTCTAAAAGTTAAAATATCTTGCCGATCCCATGGAAGGTAAACCCAGTTGTACACAACCCTCCCTTTGGCATCTACATGGTTGATATCATCGTTCGTTCCCTGACCTCTTGGGGGAACCCAATAGGGGGCGGCTTCTCTGATAGGCATCATGGTGTTGGCTGCTTCTAATGAGGGCCCAATCGTCTCAGGGACTGTGATCTTGACTTCTGGTTTCTGTTCCGCGAGGTGGCGGAAGACCTCAAGCGTTTGCATGAAGAGGTCCGTCACATCGCTTTCAGCCCCATCTCCGACATCGACCCTTCTATATAGAGCCGTCACTTTAGCAGGACCCTTAGTCTGGTACCTATCCTCATACGCGTTCAGGGTGTGGTAGCTGAACCGTAAAATAAAATGCCGTCTGTGACTACCGGCATGCGAGTTGTGCATATTCATCGTATATTCTTCGCTCTCTTTTCGTTCTACCAGGGTTTTTGCTATTTGGTCGATTCCATCCCGCTCATCTTTGCTCAACCTGTTTGGTCTAGCTGTTAGATGCCTGTTGGTCTCATGCTCATCTGCTATTGTTACCAACGCGGCTGGTGCGAAGGCCGTAAGAGCCGGGGCACTAGCGCTATGGTCACCCATGCCTGCACTTTGAACTTGTGAGTGTTGTGCTAGAGGTTGGCAGGGAGCATATGGAGGAGGCATGTAGATAATTGGAGGACCGAGCAGTAACTCGTCATTTGCCCGCTGTTTGGAGGGAATCTCCGGGTAGAGCGCAGAGGTGGTCCTGACAGGGCATTGACCTGTCAGTCCTGGTTCTTGCGTTTGTTTAACTTCCTCTCTTCTTCTTATTTCTTCATCTAGTTCTTTTGCAGCCAGATGGGCTGCTTTGCGTAATTCTTTCACTGTTTTTGCTTCTTCCTTTTTCTTGCGATGGTCTGCTTCTTTGCGCCACATGCCAATACTAACAAGCATAGTGGGCGTTACCTTATTTATTTTTACAGCTGCTTCTAGTGTTTTTATTTTATTTCCATCAAAAGAACCTATCAGTGGCCACTGGTTTTTAGGATCCCTTTTTGTATATTTATGCCATAACTTACTATAAGCTATAGCGACTAGTCCTTGTTTAGTAAACATGTCCTTATTAGGGGTGCCTTCCAGTGGAGCTGGATGGTTCATCTCTAATAAGCGGTCCGGGTTGACCCAACTATGAGGCAATGGGGAGAAGATAGGCATGACGGATTACAATGGGGGGCAAAAGCCTGCACTACCTATCTTTTCACTATTTGCAAAGACTAGACAGAATATTCTATTCTACGCTATTTGCAAACAGGGAATACCTCCAGAAAGAACCAATTCCCAAAACAGTCAATGTTTGGGCAAACAATCAATCAATGAAGGAGTGGAATAGGTACGACGTGTTAAAGTTTTGCGTTACCTACCCTTCACTATCGGCAAAGGGAGAGAGAATATTCCTATTCCTCCCCGTTTGTAGACAGAGAAGATCCTTAGAGAACCAACTTCGAACAATTCAATGCTCGATTCAATCAATCAATCAATGGGGAGAAAAATAGGCACGACGTGTTAAAGTTTTGCGTTGCCTACCCTTCACTATCTGCAAAGATTAAACAGAGTATGGCGACTCTGTGTTTGTTTGCAAATAGAGAATCTCCCAGAAGCAATCAAAAGGCAATACTAGTATTTTCAAACAATCAATCAATTTCGCAATTTGTCGTGTGTCACGACCTTACCCGGACCGCATGGACAGTTTCTCGTCTTCCGCTTCCAGCGCCCGATCGTCCTCTATTCTCTGTTGCTATCGCGGCACTCCTGGTGGTTCCCAGTCAGGACCGTAGATCACTCGGGAGAGGTCTGCTCGGAATCAGTGAAGTTCAGATGATCGGCTGTCAGACGAGGGTCTATCGGACAGGAGCTCTTCCGATCGTTGCAGTCGTTCACTCTGTCGTCGGGACCTCTCCCACTGGATCCACGTGTCGCTGATGGGCCCCACGTTGGGCGCCAATTGATAAAGATCAATTTACAATGGTCAGGCGATTTCAGAAGTTGTTTCCTAAGTTAAATTTGCCTGGCGTGGAACGCCTCTAATACCATACGAAGTTACTAAATAAAGAGGCAGGCGCTGGAGACTGGAAGACAGGAAACAAGTTTTATTCCGACGGAGTAGAACACATCAGATCGGACAACGAGGTATCGTCTCGAGGTGCTCTCTCTACCTCTCTGAGACCTGGTCTTTTATACACTGGTTTAAGACATGTGAACGTCCTTTATTACAATAGGGACATTGTAGAGCATGAGAATGACATCAGAACGATATCTCCGACACCCCCCAGTTCCAACCCCTTCCAACACATGACAACAGTAGAGACCCTTTCCCCTCATATGATTGGGAGGGGCTATCACGCAGCTGAGTGTTCTGCCGATCTCTTTGGAATGTGTGCGCCTGATCGAATCTCCGGGGGCGGGGATGTCATGATCAATAGTGGCCTCTTTCAGGAGAGGCGAGGGCGTACGGTAATGGGCAATAAACTGTATCTTCGGGCTAGAGGATGACCAGCAGTCAGTGCTGACGTTCAGGCTCAGAGGAAGGGGACATCAAAGGAGGGGTATTCATGGACGGAAAGGACTGGTGTGGACAATCGAGCGTGGTGGAAGGGTTTATCCACAGAGGGGTATTCATGGACGGGAAGGAGGTGTTGGTCAGGCGCGGGGTGTGATTCCCTGAGACAGATTATATGTAAGCAAAAGTTCCCAGGCAAGCACAAACGTAACTAGCAGGTACACTTGTAGATAGAATTAACTACAATGACATTAGACAAAACTGCTTTTTCCAATACAATTAGTTTTAATTATTCAAATATGCATAAAAAATTCCTATGATAAAAATGCATTACAATGTTCAGAGTCAATGCAAACTTCATTGTAATTATACATGATCTAATAGTGATAAAATTTGATTAAACATTATAAAAAATGATGGTTTCCTGTCGACGCGTTTCGACACGTAAGTTGTGTCTTCCTCAGGACTGTACCATCGATGTTCTGTAAAAATAATAATTGTAAATATATTTTTACTATACAATTTTCTTCCCTGGAAAAGCAGTTTACACTTGTTTATATCATGTTCCTTGTACCGCTAGTCAAACTTTCAAATCTATTGATATACCGCATTATGCCTCAACATATCAATGTGAAACCCACGCGACTATGTATAAGCATCTCCAAGATAAGGCATTACCTATTTTAAATGCTTATATAGTGTCCATATCAATTGTTCAACATAATAACAATAGAGCACAAACTTGTCTTCACCTTTTTTCCCACATTATTGACATTTTGCATCTACATTCAAAAAATGCCTAGTGGCCTTGATGGTTCATTGATGACTTAAAGACAAACTGCAATCGAACAATAATAATTTAAAGACATATTCTTTGTCTTGTCAGGTTGGCATAAGTATATACTGTGCTGTACATATATACATAAAACTAGATATCGGTAAAGCCCAATCCCGTGTAGGTCTGCACAGTAGTAGATTTAATACTATGCAGAGCATGCCATCGTATTACACAACCGTGCATTCATTTCACTCCCCCGCAGGAAAGGTTATCCAACGAGGCCCTACAGTGAATAGCTACTACTTCTTTAGGGGTTGTGTGTTATAAGGAAGTTTAAAACATAAGAACTGGCTTTTACCTGTATGCCAGTTTCTACATTTATCAATTAGTTCACACCTGTTGGCTTTAACTGGTTCCTATCCGAGGGACAGATGTTTCAATTATAGACATACATTGTAATAGTCTATCCCTTCCCTATCCTAGGCAATTATTTACTAAATCTGTCTCACCTTTTAGTGTGTTTCAAAAAATGGCGTTGATTTTTTTGAATGGGATTTTCTAAGGGCGAATTACACACCGACGTTCCCCCAATCTGCCGGTGAAAAGGCACTTAGTATCTGGAATATTTTTGAAAAACAAGTGGTATTATATAGATTGATAAATTTAGTTAGGTCCTTATATTTATATAACATCTTTAACACTCATGTATGTTACCTCGTAAATGGTAGTATCTGTTCGTATGATGATATTAAAATATATTTTTTCTCCACTGTATGACACCAAGAGACTGGGGACGTTGTAAAACGCTAGTATTGCCGACCCTAGAACAGAAAGCAATGTTTGGATGTTATAGGTGTGATTACTTTTCCTTTTTAGTCAGGTTTGGGGACCTAGCGGTTTTGCCGACCTAACTACATGGAGTCACACTTACTGAAAGAATTAGGTTGGACGCGTGGAACAGCGGGGGGACAGCTCGACCTCACAGGATACAGTTCCTCCGTTCGGTAGCGTATTCAATAAACAAAGCTCTATGCGGACCCCAGCAGCTGAAAAAGCAGAGTCCTAATTTTAGATAAATGGTCTGTACATCTATTGGTTCTCTCTAATCGAAAAACAAAGCGGTTCTTACCGATTGGGCCCCACGACACATCTCCTACTCAAAAGGTTAAGTATGGCGTCTGGATAAACAAATAGACGACCAAACTTGACAGAATGCAAATTGTCCGTTAGGCGGCGAGTCAGGTGAAGGCTGCTCCAACGGGAAACCGTCAGCTGTAAGAACGGAGTCCTGAATTAAAAAAAACATTTTTGTGTCTCTATAGACTATCCCTGAGACAGAGTCATGGGGGGTTTCATGGCTTGTGCATGTGAGCGCGGGGCAGCCAGGGTGCGCGGGGAAGGCTTGCATGGTCAGGGAAATGTGCTGACGGGCGATCGTGAACAGGGAGACCGTGGTACCTAAAATGGCTGTCGTGTATTCTCATACGTGAGTCTGCAAGATGGCGTAGATAATGTTCAGTACACGAACTAAATTGTACACAAACTAAATTTCCACAAAGTGACAAGGCAAGTGAAGGCTGTAGTGTTAAGCCGGCTCTGACCCAATAATAACTCCTTGTACGTCCACACCAAGAAGAAGGACACCACACCACTGCTGTAGAAAAATACGATTCCTTTATATAAAAGTTCTTTGTTGTAAATAGGGTTGACTGGGAAAGCACATATACATTTCTTTTGGTCATACAGTTCTGGTAATAAATAGGATTAATAAATAGAATAACTTCAGGAATGAGTATCACAATAAATATCCCATTAAATATCAGAATAAATATCAGAATAAATATTGGTTCATTTAAATAAACAACCACATGTTTCTTCTGGTATCGCTGCCACCAATTAAATACTTTCGAATCATTACATCTGCAATACATTTCAAATGGGAAAGATAACTCTTACAGTTTAGGCTGTTTTCAATGACCAGGTATACGGCTTCTCTGAGCACAAAATAAGGTTTGGGACTCTTTAATAATCACTCAAGGTGTATGCGCGTATATCTAGAAGGCAAGGAAACACAGCAAATACATCATTTGCACTCGGCGGTCACCGGGATAGGATCTCTGCTTGGCCGGTGAAGTCTATGCGCGCCTACGGGCTTTAGCACCACTTGAGCACAGGCGGCACCAGTTCAAAGTCATTAGGCTGACGAACGGACTGCCGGAGAGGTCACACAACCTTCGCGCACAGTCAAGTAAATGCCGGTTCACAGTTCCTTCACAACGCTGCATTCACTATGAGGAAACGGGCCCACCTCACATCGGCTGCAATCAAGATACGATTCAGTCGGGCACAGCACTCCTCTCGTTAGCGACGGGGCTCTCAGGGGCTCCACGGACCTCCCTCCGACTTCCGCATTCAGGGTGGTTCCCGCCCACAGCTACAGCTCCCAGGTCACTGGAGAGTGGCAAAAGACGCTAGTCCCGCCCAACGAAGGCCGGCCTTTCCCCGCCCCGGCGCACCACCTCACCTTCAATCTGCGCAGGAAGCGCTCTACGCTGGTGGGGCTCGGAGACGTCCGAGCTCCCCTCTAGAGGCACCTGTCGCGAAGGGGGCACAGCTGACGATCGCGGTCGCGGCGAACTTGCTCTCGCCTCGCGACTCGATAAATCGTCCACAGTTCACCACCGGGGGGGGGGGGGCGGAGAGGCACACAAATCTGGCCACAGTCTTTGGGGGCAATGAGGCACTCGCTGGGCAGGCGCTGTAGGCGCTAGAGCACTTCTCACGTAGCTGACTGGAACGCCAGTCAGACACAACGCCAGCAACCCTTTGCTGCTCTATTGCCTGCGCTACCAGCCACCTCCGGGGTCAACAGGGCAGGTGTCAATCTGGTGTCAAGTCTGGAATCTCTTAATCTCCTCTTCTCTAGTCGAATCTCATCTAATCTAAAATGGCCGCCAGGGACTGGGCCTTATATAGCCAGTGCCCTGGGGTACTGGCACGAGCCAGAAGGTTCTAGAACCTTCTCTGGCTGTGACAATGACATGGCACTCTTGAGGGGTATTTAGGACACTCACAGCCACCGTACTGGGGTTCTAGAGCAGCCATTTTGTGTACCTGAGGAAAATAAAGGAATTCCTGTCAGAAATGCGCGCCAAACAAAGGGCGCCAAAACCTCAAAAGGCCAGGGTTCATGAAGGCTCCAAGGGGAGTCACTTCACATGAGGAAAAAGGGTGTCCACCATTTTAAGTTCATTTATACAGGTTGACAACCCCAGTTTGTAATGCCACAGGTTTGGGCCAGGCGCCTTGTAAATGTGCCACAAACCTTGTGAGCAACTGGGCGTCAAGGAACATCTAACCCCATGAGACAACACATAAAAAGTCCTGGTAGACAAATAAAAAGCGACAAATTTTCGGAGGTACAGGGGAACAAAAGAAATCATAGTGGTGAGGGGACTCTCAGAAGCAGACGGGTCTAACAGAGGGGCTTGGGGTTCATTATCACATCATGCCATTGGAAAGGCAAGTGGGGAGTTACATTCTCTCCTTTCAGCCTCTGTCAAGTTTGGGGAGGGAGATCGTTAATGCCCCTGAGTAAGGTAGAAGTGCGATATCAGTCCTGACAGCCTTAGGGTGGTCATCCCCTCAACTTTTTGCCTACCTCTTCCATTTGTCCAATGTCCTTTTTACTGGATTAGGACTCTGAGCACTTTTTCACTGCTAAAGTGCATTTGCTCTCTCTCCCTAAAACATGGTAACAGTGGCTCATACTCAATTGGCATAATTAGTTCACATATAAGTCCCTTGTAAGGTGCACTACAAATTAAATGCTCTAGTATACCTGCAGCACTGATTGTACTGTCCACATAAGTAGCCCCTTAACCACGTCTCAGCCCCTGCAGAGCCTGTATGTGCAGTTTCACACCGGCATGTCGAATTGGCAAGGAAAACCTCTTGCCAGGCCTAAATCTTTATATATAAAGATATATATATTATATATATATATATATTCGCAGCACCTCTCTCCCACAGGTACCAATCAGGAAACGGGCCCCAGACGGAAAGTGAATATTTTAGTGCTTTATTCCTCCTTTAGCAGATATATATAAGTATTTAAGGCGCACCTAAGGTAGGGCCAGGACATCGATAAGGGCAGTGCGCAGTGTATTTAAAAAGTTGGACATGTACTTTTAAGTTTTACATGTTCTGGTAGGGGAAAACGGTTACATTCTTATTTCACTACAGCAAGGCCTATCTCTCCCACAGGTTAACACTGGGGTTACCTTATTACATCTTATAAGTGTAATTTTCAATTGGGAAAAGCTAGGTATTTAGAGTTTGTGTCTCTGGACTCACAATTTAAAATCACAACTGATGGTGAAGTCAGACTTTAACTCTCAAGTCTGAAAATGCTGCTTTTAGAAAGTTAAAAGAACAGATGATGGACAGAATGCTGAATAAATCGAACATTCACCCACAGTAACAGATCTCAGTTAAATCCATTGTTTTTTGCATGCCATGCCATTCCAGTTTAGATCCAGCCATATGCAAATCAGTCTTGACCCTGTTTACCCATGGGAACAGTCCAGCCCGAACTGCCAGGCCAGGTCCTCCCTGAACCAGAAACAAGCTTCCTAGGACCGGTTTTGGGGCTTCACCCGTAATCAGCCAGGATAGCTTGAATCTGGTGGAGTAGCGAGCACGGGACCCACTTATGGGCATACCCTTCCCACTTAGGGCAACAAATGCAAAAAGAACAGATGATGGACGGAATACTAAATCAATCGAACATTCACCCCCTGTCACAGATCTGGTTTAAATCCATTGTCTTTTTGCATGCCGGGCAATACCAGTTTAGACACAGCTACATTCAAATCATGTCTTGACCCTTTTCCCCTGGGAACAGTCCAGCCCGAACTGCCACACCAGGTCCTCCCTGAACCAGAAGCAAACATCCTAGGACCCGTTTCGGGGCTTCACCCCTCATCAGCCATGATAGCTTTAATCTGGTGGCGTAGTGAACACAGGACCCACTTCTGGCCATACCCTTCCCACTTAGGGTGACAAACGCAAAAAGAAAAGATGATGGACGGAATGCTGAATCAATCGAACAGTCACCCCCAGTCAAAGATCCGGATTAAATTCATTGTCTTTTACACACCATGCCATACCAGTTTAGACTCAGCCCTACGCAAATCATTCATGACCCTGTTCCCCATGGGAACAGTCTAGTTCAAACTGCCAGGCTAGGTCCTCTCTGGACCAAAAACAAGCATCCTAGGACCGGTTACAGGGTTTCACCCCATATCAGCCAGGATAGCTTGAATCTGGTGGCGTAGCGAGCATGGGACCCACGTCTGGGCATACCCTTACCACTTAGGGAAACAATTGCAAAAAGAATGTAAATGTAAATGTAAATGTATTTCGATTTATATAGCGCACAAATCACCCAGGGGTCTCAAGGCGCTTGCTTAGGGAACCCGTCCTGGTATTCCCCTGTGAGATACCCCGGCAGGGTATTCACAAGGTGAAAGCCAGGCATCCCGCCGCGAGGGGCCGTAGTGGAGATTAAGCAAGCTATTGCCCAGAGTCGCAGAGTGTGACCCCGTGAGTCGAGTAGGCACCGGAGCGAGAATTGTCGAGTCCGTGGAATTTTTGAGCCCAAGACCCGCCGAGGCGAGGAAACGAACCCTGGTCCACAGCTGATCTCAGCTTCCGGGTCTGCCGCCTCTAACCACTGAGCCACGCTTCTCCACAAGAACAGATGATGGACAGAATGCTGAATCAATCGAACATTCACCCCCAGTCATACATCTGGGTTAAATCCATTATTTGCAGGCCACACCTTTCCAGTTTACACCCAGCCATATTCAAATCAGTCTTGACCCTTTTCCCCTGGGAACATTCCAGCCCAAACTGCCAGGCCAGGTCCTCCCTGGACCAGAAACAAGCATCCTAGGACCGGTTTCAGGTTTTCTCCCCTCATCACCCAGGATAGCTTGAATCTGGTGGCGTAGCGAGCACGGCACCCACGTCTGGGCATACCCTTCCTTCTTAGGGCAACAAATGCAAACAGACCAGATGATGGACGGAATACTGTGTGTCTTTTGCTTTTAGAAAGTTGGCATTTTCTTACATGAACCATTCTGTGCCTCTGCCTGTTTCTGAATACACATCTGGGGTGGGTGACAGCTGGGATTTGTGCATTCCCGGGACTTGTATGCTCTGAGTGTATTCCTTGCCTGCACATTTTAAAAACTGCACTTTGATTTCGTTTTTCACCTAAATTCGTTTTTAATACTTGTGGCACATGTTAGACTGTCAGTAATCCTAGCGCTTACCCAGTCTTTGCTCCTAGCCCCACTGCAGCCGATTAAACGCTGCCTGGGCTATGATTTCATTGTGGCCGCCATCTTGGGGGTGAATCGGGCGAGCAGTCTAGAGCTCGGCCCCTCCAGCCCCAGTAACTACAAAAAGACCTCTTCTCACACTAACACTGATTAATAGTGTGTGTGTGATTGTCCTGAGACGGAAGCCGGGACTTGTATGCTCCGAGTGTATTCCTTGCCTGCACATTTAAAAAACTGCACTTTGATTTAGTTTTTCACCTAAATTCGTTTTTAATACTTGTGGCACATGTTAGACCGTCAGTAATCCTAGCGCTTACCCAGTCTTTGCTCCTAGCCCCACTGCAGCCGATTAAACGCTGCCTGGGCTTTGATTTCATTGCGGCCGCCATCTTGGGGGTGAATCGGGCGAGCAGTCTAGTGCTCGGCCCCTCCCGCCCCAGTAACTATAAAATGGTCCCTTCCTACCGGGAGCGCAGCGAACGGGCGCAGCGGGCGCACCGGCGGCGCGCCGAAGGCAAGCTCGTCTGCGCCCGTCCGCGCCAGGTCGGGCCCAGGGGCCGGGGACGCTGGCCGCCTCATCTCCTACCCTGCCAACACCCTTAGACTGCTTCAAGGTATGTACTTTAGTCGTTAGCTTTCGTTGCCCCATTTAGAGTCAAATCAATCAATCAATCAATCATAGACATTTATAGAGCGCTCTACTTACCCGGAGGGTCTCAAGGCGCTAGGGGGAGGGGGTGCTGCTACTGCCCGAACAGCCAGGTCTTGAGCTTCTTCCTGAAGGCGAGGTGGTCTTGGGTCAGGCGCAGGTCGGTCGGGAGGGAGTTCCAGGTCTTGGCGGCCAGGTAGGAGAAGGACCTTCCTCCTGTTGTCGTTCTTCGGATGCGGGGGACGGCGGCGAGGGCGTGACTGGCTGATCGGAGGTGTCGTTTGGGATCGTAGAAGTTGATGCGGGTGTTGAGGTAGCTCGGGCCTTGATCGTGGAGGGCTTTGTGTGCGTGGGTGAGGAGACGGAAGGTGATTCTCTTGTTGACCGGGAGCCAGTGCAGGTCTCTAAGGTGTCCGGAGATGTGGCTGTGTCGTGGGACGTCGAGGATGAGTCTGGCTGAGGCGTTCTGGATCCGTTGGAGTCTCTTCTGGAGCTTGGCGGTGGTTCCGGCGTAGAGGGCGTTGCCGTAGTCCAGTCGGCTGGTGACGAGTGCCTGGGTGACAGTCTTCCTGGTCTCGGTGGGGATCCACCGGAAGATCTTCCGTAGCATGCGCAGGATGTTGAAGCACGACGAGGAGACGGCGTTGACTTGCCTGGTCATGGAGAGGGAGGAGTCCAGGATGAAGCCCAGGTTGCGTGCGTGGTCTGTCGGTTTGGGTGCGGTTCCCAGGGCGGGGGGCCACCAGGAGTCGTCCCAGGCGGAGGGCGAGGATCCCAGGATGAGGACTTCCGTCTTGTCCGAGTTCAGCTTCAGGCGGCTGGTCGACATCCACTCGGCTACCTCTTTCATTCCTTCGTGAAGGTTGGCTCTGGCGGCGGCGGGGTCGTTGGTCAGGGAGAGGATAAGCTGGGTGTCGTCGGCGTAGGAGATGATGTTCAGGTTGTGTTGGCGTGCGATGGCCGCGAGGGGGCTCATGTAGACGTTGAAGAGGGTTGGGCTCAGCGAGGATCCTTGGGGTACGCCGCAGATGACTTCGGTGGCCTTTGATTTGTGCGGTGGTAGGCGGACTCTCTGGGTCCTTCCGTCGAGGAAGGAGATGATCCATTCCAGTGCCTTCTCCTGGATTCCGACGTTGTAGAGGCGCTGCACTAGGGTGCGGTGGCAGACGGTGTCGAAGGCCGCGGAGAGGTCTAGGAGGATGAGGGCCGCTGTTTCTCCGTTGTCCATCAGGGTTCGGATGTCATCGGTGGCAGCGATGAGAGCGGTCTCGGTGCTGTGATTGGCTCAGAAGCCAGACTGTGAAGGGTCGAGGGATCCGTTCGTCTCGAGGAATGCGGCCAGTTGCTTGTTGACGGTCTTCTCGATGACTTTGGCTGGAAACGGGAGCAGCGAGATGGGGCGGTAATTCTTGAGTTCGGTGGAGTCCGCTGTTGGTTTCTTGAGTAGAGCGCTGAGTTCGGCGTGCTTCCAGCTCTCCGGGAAGGTGGCGGTGGTGAAGGAGGTGTTGATGATGTCCCGTAGGTGGGGTGCGATGACAGCGTCGGCTTTGTTGAAGACGTGGTGAGGGCAGGGGTCGGTCGGTGATCCGGAGTGGATGGAGTTCATCATGCGGACGGTGTCTTCGGTGCTGATCGGGGTCCAGGCGCGGAGGGTGGTGGTGGGGGGCGTTGGTTCGGTCGTGTCGGACTTGGCGTTCGTCGGTTGGGTGTTGAAGCTGTTGTGTATGTCCGCGATCTTGTTGTGGAAGTAGGAGGCAAGGGAGTTGCAGAGTTCTTGCGATGGGGTGATGTCGTTGTTTCCGGCGTTGGGGTTGGAGAGCTCTTTCACGATGTTGAAGAGTTCCTTGCTGTTGTGTACGTTGTTGTCCAGCCGGTCCTTGAATGCAGTTTTCTTGGTGGCGCGGATCAGTTGGTGGTGTTTTCGGGTGGCGAGCTTGAGGGCAGTCATGTTGTCCGGTGTTGGGTCTCTGCGCCAGGTTTTCTCGATAGCTCAGCAGTTCTTCTTGGAGCTCTTGAGTTCGTCGGTGAACCATGGGGCTTTTCTGCTGCCGGGTCTGCTGGGCGGGGTCCTCAGGGGGGCGAGTTCGTCCGCGCAGTTGCTGATCCACTCCGTGAGGTTGTCGGCGGCCTGGCTGGGGTTCGCTGAGCTGGCGGGAGGGTGCTGGCTCAGGGAAGCGGTGAGCTGGTCGGCTGTGATCTTGCTCCAGCTTCTGCGGGCAACCTGTTGCTGGTGGTGGTGGATCGTCGTTCTTCTGAAGGTGAAGTGGACGCAGCTGTGGTCCGTCCAGTGGAGTCCAGTGGCGTGGCTGAAGGTGATGTCTTTGCTGGATGAGAAGACAGCGTCGAGTGTGTGTCCGGCGAGGTGGGTGGGGGTGGTCACCAGCTGCTTGAGTCCGAGGTTGGCGAGGTTGTCGAGCAGGGTGGTGGTGTTGCGGTCGTTGTTGTTCTCCAGGTGGAAATTGATGTCCCCCAGGAGGATGTAGTCAGCGGAGGGGAGGGCATGTGGGCTGACGAAGTCGGCGATGTCCTCGCTGAATCGTGTGCGTGGTCCCGTGGGTCGGTAGATCAGGGTGCCTCTGAGGGTGGTCTTCGGGTCAGTGTGGATCTGGAAGTGTAGGTGTTCGGCGGTGGTCAGGATGTCGTCTGTGCTGGTCGTGAATCGGATGGTGTCCCTGTGGATGATGGCGATGCCTCCTCCTGTCTGGTTGGCGGTGCGGTCCCTCCGGGTGATCTTGTAGCCCTCTGGGATGGCGATGGCGATGTCGGGCGCTGAAGAGGCGTTAATCCAAGTTTCCGTGAGGAAGGCGACGTCAGGAGCTGTGGTGTCGAGGAGGTTCCAGAGTTCGATGGCGTGTCTGTGGACGGAGCGGGTGTTGAGCAGGATGCACTTGAGGTGGTTGCTGCTGTTGGGCGGCTTGGCGGGTGCAGGTGCGAGGCAGGTGAACTTGCAGGACTGGCAGATGAAGGGTCCGTGGGTGCGTCTCGGGGTGGCTCGGTAGCATCCTGGGACTCGTCCGTCGTTGAGTGCGTTGAGGGTGGCGGCGTCGTACGTCCGACGGGTGGGCTGAGATTTGCGGGGGCCAAGGGTCCTGGCACTGGGCGCGGTCCAGGCGCGGACGGGCGCAGACGGGCTTACCTTTGGCGCACCTTCGGCGCTCATTCGGTGCTCCCGCTGCGTGCGTCCGCTGCGCGGTCGCTGAGGGGGCGTCATAAGAAGGGAGCCGGGAGGGCGGGTCAGCAGGGAGGCGTGGAGCGCGTGGTCCTATCGGCAGGCGTGGGGGCGGGGTTGCGGCAAAACCGGCGCGAAAAACCAGGTGGGCGGCCCTGCTGCGGCTGGGGCTCCGGACTGGATCGGCGTCAGCAGGTAGCAGGCAGGCAGGTACGAGGCAGGCAGCAGGCGGGGAGCGAGGGGGCAACCAGGCCGAGGGCACAGTGGTCGCTACTGATCCGGGGTCGGGGTCCCCTTAAGAAGGGAGCCGGGAGGGCGGGTCAGCAGGGAGGCGTGGAGCGCGTGGTCCTATCGGCAGGCGTGGGGGCGGGGTCGCGGCAAAACCGGCGCGAAAAACCAGGCGGGCGGCCCTGCTGCGGCTGGGGCTCCGGACTGGATCGGCGTCAGCAGGTAGCAGGCAGGCAGGTACGAGGCAGGCAGCAGGCGGGGAGCGAGGGAGCAACCAGGCCGAGGGCACAGTGGTCGCAAATGCAACTATCTGCTTGACTTCAATTGACTCGTGGTATGTACTATTATTTCAACAGCAAGAGTCTGCTCACTAGTAAGTGCCTTAAATCGAGAGCGGAATATTTGACAAAATGCGCCGCCTCTTGAACTGCACTTCATCACGCACGTAATCCTAGCTCAGGTACTCGCTACTATTACATTTTGAGCCGTTAACTGTTTGGGGCGTGTCATTTAAATTAAACTCTTGTCCCCGGGCCCATTTACTGCAACTATGTATTATCTTCACAGCGAGACTCGGTCTATCCATTAATTGTTTTGAACTGAGAGGGGAAGATTCGACACAACACGCCACTCCATGAACCGCACCTTATCGTATGCACTACTTTAATTCAGGTACCTATTGCATTCTAAATCGCTAACCTACTGGAACACGAGATTTAATTGATAAGTCACGTCCCTTGGTTTATTCTTTATAAATATTGCTGCCAAACCCTTAGTTAAACTATTACTTATCCCATAACTATTCTGTTTATTGATTACACTATAGCCCCAAGACTCTGCCTATGGGGAAACTCCCTGAACCGAGAGTGTGTTGAACAATAGGACGCACCGTCTCACTCCATCGTATGTGCTACCATTAGTCAGGTACTATCAACTACTGCATCTCTAATTGTTATCTAATTAAAATGCTGTATTTAAATATCAGTTTAAAAATGGGGAATTTTCCTTAACAATATTGCATAAAAGTAAAGTAAAGTAAAGTCCACATTTGTAAAGCGCACAATCACCCGTAAGGGTCTCTAGGCGCTGGGGGCCGTCGGGAAGATTAAGCGAGCTATTGCCCAGAGTCACATGGTGCTGGACTAACCTGCCGCCGGAGCCGGGGATCGAACCGTAGTCCCCAGATTCCAGCGTCAGTCGCCCTGGCCGCGGCGCCACACCTCTCCCCTCATAAAGAGTCCCCACATCCTTTTTTAGTAAAATCCAAACATCACTGCCGGCCCGTAATTTAAAACTATACCAGCACGATGTTATCAATACCCTACAATGTATAATATCAACAATTTGCAGGTATTGAATATGTATCCTAATATCACAGGACACCTAATGATGTTACCTTACGCCTGCAACGCCCTTTGCTGAAACAGTCTCTGCCTCATACACTCAAGTGCCCCAGAGCCTGCTGATAGTTTCCAGCAGCAACCTTTCAAACGGCAGCTATAGCTTCATACAGCATTCCATTCTAACTGAGTCTGCGGGTAACTATACACTCCCCATATCCCCACACATTCTGAACGCTTCTCATCTAGGCTTTCTTTAGTATATGCCCTTATACTTTTTACATCCATTAAGCGTTTTTATATTCATTCCAGTTTCTATACCAACGCCATCTTCAACTCGACTGGTCGTCATATCGTGACCTTAATCAAAAGTTACCACCTCGTTTTTATTCATAATAAGGTAAGATAGACTAGGCAAATAATAATAATATATAGACGAACTAGACGCTTTTTCCATCAGATAACAAAATAAAACTCGTCCATAGCCCTAGCCTCCCTTTCATGGTTTACTAATAAAGTCCCTCTTAAATAAACAACTCCTTTCAGGTACATAGTCCCAGCATAAACACAAACTTATTGTTGTAACCTCAAATGCTATAAATACCCTCTTCTTGTGATCCATCATTTCTGATCTACCCTCATAAAACGTTATCAATGTGGCATATCCTTCAGTCTTCACATTCACTATTCCTTTATTTTTATCTTTCTCTACTCTTCCTTCATACCCTTCACTATTCCCATGGATATGAATCATGATTCTGTAAACCAATTGGTCTACCATATGTTAGTAGTTGACATTTGTTAGAAGAAAATGTTAATAGCGGTATATCATGTTATATTTCTCAAGTGAAAGGCAACGTACTGTACAACTCATTATTTTATGTATATGCACTTTAATTTTATAATATGTACAATTTAAAAAAAAAAATATTGTCCGCTTGTTTTTAGATTCACTACCAAAGATGGTATTTTCCTGATGAAGACACGCCTGTGTCGAAACGCGTAGAAGAAACCGTCTTGTGGCCCCATATGATTGGGCTATTATTATCTATATTGATTTATATTGTACTAAATTATTGATTTATATAAAACTTCTTTTACCCTAGGTATCTTTAAGTACACACATGACAAAGTATTTTTATCATTGTATATCGACTTTATTAAATTGAATACTTTTGTTACTTTTGGTGCACAATTTGTCTTTTTTACTCACATTGCCTTTCTCTAATATCTTGCCTGGGCCTGTTACCTTGCTCATATAACACCCTTAGACAGCTACAGCTTTCCTACCCGCCGCCCTCTCCTGAGTGAGGCGGATTAATGCCGCTGGCCTTGCTTGCAGGGCATTCAACTCCTCCAGCTGCCGCAAGCATACTGCGGTGCCGGCAAGGTGTGAGACATTCGTCCAGGTGATGTATCTGAACACACGCTCCCTGGTCAAACACCAATCTGACATCTTCATTCTCCTCTCCAATGAAAAACCAGATATATTACTACTTACAGAGACATGGCTTACCGCTGATTCCCACCCTGATATCTTGGCGGCCATCCCACCAGACTACTACATCCTCCATGCTGACCGCCCTTCAGGTCGCCCTGGGGGCGGGGTGGCAGCCATCATATCAAAGCAATTCAAATTTATTGCCACGGCATCTCTTGTTCTGTCAGAGGTAGATAATCTGGTCATCAGCCTGGAAACGGTGGCTGGCGCCCTCACACTCATACTCTTATACCGGCCCCCTCACTCCATGCCCTTATTTCCTACCACCATGAGTGAACAGCTGTCTAACCTGCTGACACACCACGCCAGAATCGCTCTCTTTGGCGATTTCAATTATTGGTTCAATGACGACAAAGCTGGCCCCCATGCACGGAATTGTTTGAATCTCTTACCAGCCTCAACCTGACTCAACAGATTTCCGCGCCCACCCATATCAAGGGTCATACCCTTGATCACATCTGGACTCATGACCTAGTGCTATCTCAGCCACTCATCTCCCCATGTGTCTGGTCGGATCATTATTTAATTGATACCACCATTACTGTCAGTGGCAGGGTCACGGCCCCCATTATGGCAGGTGGGTTATCGCGTAAATGGAGTTCTTACGACTCAAAAGGCTTCCTCGCGGCCCTGGCCAATACTCGATCCGCCACCAACATCCATGCCAATATTGATGCAATGGAAGGAGACATCTGTAACTGGCTAAAGACGGCCAATGACCAATTCGCCCCTTTAACCAAATTCCCACGTACCAGACATAGTAACTCACACAGATGGTTCTCCAGCGATCTTAAAGAACACAAACTGAAGGTGCGTCAGCTGGAACGGATCTGGAGACGCAACTATGCCGATTCAGATAGACTGCTCTTCGTGGCAGCTCGCAAAGAATATAAAGTGCGATTTCTTCGGCTACATCTGCACATGTCTCCGACCGAATTTTGTCCGCTCATAATAAATCGAAGGAATTCTTCAAGATTATGAATAAACTTACCACGGATGATAGAACTCTACCTGCTCAGACTCCAACTCAAGAGACTTGCGACGCCCTTAATTCTTTCTTTATCGAGAAAATTGCCAAAATTAAGGACTCCATTCCCCCCCTCACCCATGTGCGGCCCTCAGACACCTCTCTCAATAACCGACTATTTTTCACCCAGCTTCCTACCCTTGATCCCAACACCTTAGCTGAGCTCGGGCCCGGCTCAAATCAGGTTCTCCCAATGACTGTTGTCCTCCCTCGGTCCTCCGAGACGTCTGCCTCAAACTACTGGATCACATACTACCCCTGCCGAACGCTTCCCTCTATACTGGCACGGTTCCCAGCTCCTTCAAGGAGGCCATATTAGTGCCTCTATTGAAGAAACCTGGTGTGGACCCTGCCGACCTCACCAACTATCGTCCTATATCCCTCCTGCCCTACTTGTCCAAGCTTCTCGAGGCCCACGTCACTCGGTGCCTCTCAAACTTTGTCGAGAGCTCCTGTTATCTTGAGCCCAATCAAGCCGGCTTTAGGCCGGCCCACTCCACCGAGGCCGTCATCTTGGCAGTATTGGACACCCTGAGGGGGAACGCTGACGTAGGAACCCCCCAGGCCCTCGTGCTCCTGGATCGGTCGGGCGCGTGCGACGCGGTGCACCGTGCCCTCAAGTGGATTGAGTCCTTCCTCGTCGGCAGAACACAAGCCGTGCGTCTGGGCCCTTTTACGGCTGCCAAGACTCCCACGACTTGTGGAGTCCCTCAGGGCTCATCCCTCTCTCCCCTCTTGTTCAACTTATACCTTCGGCCACTGATTCATTCGCTCAAGAGGTGGGATATCACAGTGTTTAATTACGCCGATGATTTACAGATCATCTTACCTCTTGACTCTCCTGATGCTGTCAACAGCTTCCATTCAGTCATGATCCACATCCAGCAGTGGTTGAACCACAATCAACTGAAATTAAATCCCGGAAAAACGGAGCTTCTCCTTCCGGGGAACAGTTTAGTACACTGGGGTCCCCAGTTCTGGCCCATCGAGTTGGGCCCCCCTCCCACCCCTGTCAGCTCGGTGAAGAGTCTAGGGGTGGTTATTGACGCCGATCTCTCTCTCAAGGCTCAAGTAGGGGCGGTGATTTCCGCATGCATGTTCCAGCTTTGTAAAATTCGTAAAATAGTCCATCTACTGCCGCATGCGGCACTGGTCCAGGTTGTCATCTCCCTGGTACTATCCCGCCTCGACTTTTCGAACTCTTTATACCATGGACTCCCACAATCATTGCTCCGCCGTCTTCAAACCGTGCAGAACCAGGAGGCCAGACTTATCCACAAAACGCCAAAGTGGCAGTCTGCGAAACCCCTGCTGCGCAAATTGCATTGGCTGCCAGTTGAACAAAGGGCGGCCTTCAAGATTGGCTGCCTGACTTTTAAGTCTTTTCACTGTACCAGCCCTGTTTTCCTCAATACACTGATTAAGCAGCACCGACCAGCGCGCAATCTCCGGTCGGCTCACTTCCACCTGCTGGTTGCCCCCAAAATCAAAACAAACAAGTTTGGTGGCCGCAGATTTGTCCATCTGGCCCCCAAACTATGGAATCCTCTTCCCCTGTCCATTAAGTCTAGCTGCTCTCTACTTAATTTTAGGAAGCTCCTTAAAACCCGTCTCTTCACTCAAACCGGTTAGCCTGCCTCTTCACACTCCACGCACTCTGTACCCTAGCGCCAGGAAACTTATGGTGTCAGTGCGCTCTATAAATGTCACTTAAGATAAGATAACATTCCCTCTAATGAGCCCACACAAAGGGAGAGTAGATGTGCCTGATGGGCCATTCACACCTTCATGACCCATCACCTGGGAGGAGCTGACACTTGCATCTGTAGAGGGCTGTGCCTGTCCCCACACAAAGAGCTGCGCTGCATACCCCGCTGGAGTGATTCTGGATCCAGGGCAGGAAGAGCATGGACCTTGTGAACCACAAGGCTTTTCTTTGAAGTCTCCCCCACTTCAAAGACACAGCTGGGTATAAGTACTGGCATCATCAACTAAGTACTAAGTACTGACTACTCTACCAGGAAGAAGAACTGTGCTGCTGAATGGACTGCCACTCTGCTGGACTACTGCTTTGCTAGACTCTGCCTTACTTGCTCTTGCCTTGCTGAGCTACCCTTCTGCCTGCTATTCCCATGAGAAGGACTTGACCTGCATCTCTTGAACCCAGAGTGACTCCACAGGCTTGCTGGCTTGCCTTTCATTGACTGAGTCTCAGGGACACAAGAGGCTTAGAACTCTGCTGTTCTGACCCTTGGGCTCATTTGCTTGTGAGTCTTTCCTGCCAAGTGGTGCCACCCCAGTCCAGGTCCTTCGGAAGTGGACCTAGGGTTGTGCTGTAGTGGAACCGATGCATCCTCTGCTGTGAGGGCAGAATTGACGCATCACCACTGTTGGAGGTACTAGATTGGAGCATGACATGTGGAACCACTGCATCGCACTCAGAACCACCGCTCCCGAACCGACACTCCACCGCCAATGCGTGGAGGAACTCAGAGCATCGCATTACGAACTACAAAGTCCGGTATCGACACTTCGCTGATGGACTCAACGCATCACCGCAGTTGCATGGAGACAAGGATTAAGGTACTTTGGCTCACCGGGCCCTGAGTGGGCCTGTATGAGGCCTGAGCTCTATCGTGGGCGGCCTGAACTCTTCACTTTGTCCCGGTCCAACATGAACAATTAACTTGTTGAGTGCTATTTGCTTCTAAGTGCTGTACTAGCATTTATTCTTTTAAAAATCATATCTCGACTTCTACTAGATGGATTTTTGTCATTATGGTCTTTTATTCATTACAAAATCATAATCTATTTGTCTAACCTGGTCCAACCTAATCTCCTTTCTGTCGAGCAAAGTTTAAATCCACACAATCCAGATTTTTTCCCCTTTAAGGAGTTAGTCAGTTTTGGTGCTTCCAGTATCCATAACGAACATTTTTCCCATATGTTTTAGAATAATGTGTAATGTGGTGATTATGGCTCTCTCTGTTAGCACAGGATGATTTCTATGGCCCTCCATAAGCTGCTGAAGAACTTTTGGAGACGTACTCTTCCCATACTCTCCCAGCAGGTTCTATTACTTCTGCTTGAATTAATTAGATGTATTGAAAAACCTTATACCTTTTGGATCCTCACATGTTTTTAGAACAAACCAAGCCTTATGAGAATTGGCATCCCGCTAGTTAGACTCTAGTGCAACGTTTTATGTCCACCTTCTCTAATATTGTTTTCTAGCACTGTGTCTAGGAGACCTGGGGATGAGAGTCTGCAGGTTTGAGGGTTGATATTGTCTGGCAATTTTCTGGCGTCATGGGATTAGTCAAAGGAGACTAAAGAGAGTGATAAGAGGATCATAAGGATAATCATAGGTCAACTATGGCCTCTAAAACCTCTTATTAATGCCTCCTGTACTCGCTTTTACCCCCCTGGGCCCAATTATAACAATGTTTGTCTCCCATGTGCACTCAAATGCTCCCAACTAACGCCTAACCCAATCACTCTGTTGTGTGACTGCTTCCAGGTGCCTGTTAGCTGCTAGATCGGAAGTGGTATATGGACAGACAGTAGAGAAAAAAAGGTGCAGCGAAGGCCAATAATATGGTCAAGTGAGACGCAGAGAAAGCTTTAGATGTGGCACGACTAGACTTACAGCAATGGTAGTGTAGATGAGCAAAGGAGAAGAATGCATGTTTCAGGGAAGAGAAGTGTGAAAGCATCCTAGATTGCTGTGTACCTAAATTCATGTAGGTTTCACCTGATAAATAAAAAGGGACATTTTGGCAGTACGAGCAAGCAGTCCAAAATAAAGCTTTTTATCAAATAGGCTAATGGGATTAGCAGCCACACTTTTACATATTTAATTGAGATATTTAGACAGTTGTTTTTATTTCCTCATTTGCCTCAGACCTCAGTTAACAAAAGAATAGGCTTCAAGATTGGACTGGGGAATAACACCCGCATACCGGCAAACGACAATCCCACCTAGAGTTACTGGCACCCCTTTTAAATAAAGGGCTGATCTCACTCTCGTCTGATAACCTTTGACCGAAGACTGTTTATGTTGGCCATCTAGAAAAAGCTCTTCGGGGAGGGCCCAACACAGTCAAAGAGCATCCAAGAGGCTTAATAATAGGATCTATGCAGTTGTTTTAAAAGCAGTTGTTATAAAAAAGGATACGCAATAAATATACCTGAGACCACTTTACCAGACAATGAAATGAAAGGCATTTTTATACCGCGCAAAAACTTAGCCCCAAGGGGCATCAAGGCGCACTACAGACAGACATAGAAATCCAAACTCCAGATAACAGGACCAGAAGGCCAGCGGGTTATCCCATATTACTTTTTTCCTGCTGTAGAAAAAAGGGTCAGGCAGATCAGGTCGATTACCCCTTTTCAAGGTTTGCCCGGCGTTAGCCGCCTCTCACCCAACTCACGGTTACCAAATAAAGAGGCAGGCGCTGGAGACTGGAAGGCAGGAAACAGGAGTTTATTCCGACGGAGCAGAACACGTCAAATCAGACAACAGGGTATCTTCTCGAGGTGCTCTAAACGCATCCTTGAGGCCTGGCCTCTTATACACAGGTTTATTGCTTTATTACATGAAACAAATTCTTGTCAATACTTTGATGTACGGAAAGACATCCTCGGAATCTACGCTTCAAACCCGTTCCCACACATATTCACAGTAAAAGTCCCCACCCCGATCTCAGTAGGTGATGACTATCGCGCAGCTGGATATCCCGCCGGTTCCCGGAATGTGTGCGGCTGATCGGATCGCATGGGGTGGGGGCTTTGATCAGTCATAGATTCTTTGAAGAGGGACAGCTTCCTACTGTAAGGGGCAATAAACCGTATCCGCAGGGCTAGGTGATGGCCTGGGATCGGGCCGGACAATCGGGCACAGAGGAAGGGGGTTCATCAAAGGAGGTGTGATCATCAAAGGGACGGAGGGAGGTGTTAGCCGGGTACGGGATGTGGCTCCGAGGCAGGGCAGCCCTGAAGGGGTGGTTTATGGCCCAAGCATGTAAGAACGTGGGCTGTCAGCGCGCGGGGGATGCTTGCGGGGTCAGAGAGGGAGAGAGAGAGAGACGCGCTGGCTATCGGCAGTGGGCAGAGAGGCCATGGCATTCAAAATGGCTGCTACTTACGCGCACATATGAGCCTAAAAGGGACAAGATGGCGCCGATAATGTTTACGTCGCAATCTAGATTTTAACAGTCCTCCCTTTTCAACATATCTAGCCAGCTTGTCAATCTATGTCTATCCCCATCATATTACGGATTTCTACATCATACAAAGCTTTCATGCGTTCAGCTTCAAAGTTCGGAGTCTTAGGGCAAACACAGTTAGCAAATAGTGAACACAGAGGTGGCAAGCATTGAATACCCAGGCAGAGTCCGCATATTACGACGATTGGTATTAGTACAATCATGAGCAACCTCCATCCCCAGTCCTTTACAGCACTCCAGAACCAACTCCCAAGCGATCATCCTTCTTGTTCCTGATGAACTTCTGAGGAGAGTCTGTGGAGGTGTTCAATGGCTTTGTAAACGGAGGATGAATTGTCTGGTATGTAGGTACAACAGCTGGACCCGATGATACGACATGCTCCTCCACGGTCCGCCAGAACCACATCTAGAACAAGGCGGTTTTGAAGAGCCACCAGACGGACCGCCTGAAGCTCGGCTGTATTGTTTGTGAGGATACCAGCTGTAATGTTCATCGTTGTCTCGACTGCCTGGGATAAATGTCGAATGGCGCGACTGTTCGCCATCGGACCCCAAAGTGGAACAAGTCCTTTCATTGCATCCAAGAATTGTGGCTCGATGTCCTTCGCTCGTCTCTGTCGGTGATGGTTTGCCGGAGCCACATAGGTTGGAGGAAGGATGAAGGCTATGTAGCAGGTACCTCCCCAGCCCTTTGGAAGCCAGGTGTAGGCTTTTGTACCACAGACGAAGTACATGTTTGGAGAGGTGACAAAAGAGGGTGGGTCGGTTGAGTACAAAGTTCTGGTGATGCGGCAAGTGCTGTGGCCCACCATTTGTGTCCCATGGCCTGTGATGCATACGAGGCCCGTGACATTGACGACAGATAGGGCCACAGTCAGGGTGGCAGCTGTTCGTTTCCGGAGGTAGGAGAAGGTGGGTCTGGCTGGATTGTTGAATATTTGCATCTCCACCATTTCTTTGGCGGGGATGTCCATGTGAACAGAGGCATTGGAGGATAGAGGGCAAAAAGGAGCAGCAGTTCTCCCGGTTTTGTTCAGCCAGACTCCATGATAAAAGTGTGAAATAGTTTCGCTGGAAGTGGCATTGTCTCTGTAGCTCTCTTGCAAGAGGATCAGCCAAGCAAGGCAGGAGCCATGAACAGAGAAAGGTGAAGGGATGAAGGGGATGGAATGTCCGGTGGCATGTGTTATCAACCCACAGATCCAGCAATTCGTGGCATTTGCAGCAAGGTTGTGTTGGTGCAGCAACTGTACGAAGGAGTTGTTCCAGAACTCCTTACGCCTTTCTTGGATTTGAGGTGAAAGAGAGACCAGGTAGTGTTCTTTCATGGTGGTAGGCTGTGCAGTCGTTAGAAATGTCTTATGAGCCGGTGCGTTCTCTTCCACGATCCAGAAGGTAGTCATGAGGAGGAGGCAAAAGAGAAGAGTGATAAGAAGAGCAATAGTCTTTGAGCTGTGCAACCTGTCAGTTTTCGGGTTCCTGTAGCGGGTCTTCGGATGTCCGGTTGCTTGCATCATCTTCGTATCGGGCGCTTCCATCATCTTCAAGGTGCTCGGTAGTGGGCAGAACCACAGACTTCGTTTGGTTTCTCTCCTGGCAGCCTTTGTAGTGTTTAGGCCGCCGCTCTGAGAATGGTGACTTAGTCAGTGGTCTACTTAACCGAAGCTCCCTCCTTTCGTCGCAGGTTATACCCTTCTCTGGATGGCACAGTGGGATCAGGGAATTTCGCCAATTCGAGTGTCTCTGTTTCAGGGTAGCAGCTCAGGGATGGTCGGTCTTTGTGCAGGAGCTCTTCTTGGGTGGTCACGTCTTCGGTCGATGTCAGGGTCGGAGAGATTTTCTTGCAGTGATGTGCATGCAGCCAATTTCGCTTCCCCTCCACTCGAAGAGCTGTTCGGGTGGTGATCAAGACTTGCCAGGGGCCCGTCCAGCGGGGTTCCAGACTCTTCTCCCGCTGGAAGTTCCGAATCAGGACGAAATCTCCAGGCTGGATGGTATGTCCGGGGCCCCTGGAAGCATCGGGGATGGCCTGCAGCACCTGATGATGAATAACAGACAGTGTTTTAGTTAGGTTATACAGATAGTCAGACATTAGGACGTCCGGGACGGTTTGGGTGCGGACCAGATACTCATGGGCTGGCCGAAAACGACCTCGTAAGGGGTCAAGTGGTGTTTGGTGGGGGTGGAACGCATTGACAGCAATGCTAGGGGAAGAGCGTCTGGCCATTTTAGTCCTGTGGTAGCCACTATTTTCACCAGTTTTAGTTTCAATGTGGCATTGTGACGCTCGACCAGTCCAGCAGATTGGGGGTGGAAAACTGCGTGGAATTTCTGTCGTACCCCCAGTCCTTTCAGGATGAGCTGGATAACCTCGGCTACAAAATGGGGGCCATTGTCACTCCATAAAATACGGCAAAGGCCGTAGCGAGGGAAGAACTCTTTCAGTAGTACTTTTGCAGTGGCAATAGCAGTGTTGTCACGCGTAGGGTAGGCTTCCACCCATTTGCTAAAAGCACACACAACAACAAGTACATACTTCAGTCCTTGACATCTCTCTAACTGGATATAGTCCATCTGTAGGACTTCAAATGGATGGTTGGGGACCCCAAACCCTCCCCGGGGTACGACAGTTCCTTTCCCAGGGTTGTGTTGCAGGCAGACTAGACATTGCTGGACTAATCGTTTGGCTGAGTCTGCAATTCTATCGTTATGCCAAACTCGGGAGACAAGTTTGGTCATAGGGGCAGATCCTATGTGTGCAGGGGAATGGGCCATCGTCAGTATGGGGATCAGGTACGAGTTGGGCAGCAACCATTTGTTCGTGTCTTTTGTCCGCCAGCAGCCTTTATCGTCCTTTAATCCCACCCGTGCCCATTCAGTCAATTCTTGTGGTGAGCTGGCCATTTGGATGTCCCTAATAGTTTCCCTAGCGTCCGTCCATTTTTCTGCTTGTGACCTAGTCACGTACATGCGAGTCGTCGTCCTGTTCTCGGCTGTGGTTCGGGCAGTGATGTCGGCCAGTGCATTTCCCTGTCCAATGATGTCTGTCACCTTTTTGTGTGCTTGGCATTTGATTACCAAAAAACGAAAATGGGGTGCCAATGCTGATATGGATAGTTTAAATAAACATTGTTATCAACAGATCCTGAAAAAGATTCAAGGACGGAAGATGCTATTTAATAGCTTTTTATTTCAATATTTTAGAAAAATCGATTTCTATTTTTACACAATCAAAACAAAAGGACTTATTCACAACACAGAGGACAAGTGCAATAAGAAAGAGCTAAATCTTTATCTTCAAACATTCATTCTTCCACCCATGTCACAGGCATTCAACAAACTTTCACACCATTCAAAAAAAGTGAGGATACGTATAATACTAAAAGTTATATATACATCAGAAAAAACATAAGGCCACAATACTGCGAAAACAATGTTACAAATAATCAACCAAGCAACTTTTTCATAAGTACATTCGATTTTAGTAGCTCATTTTACACTTTTGAGAAATTCTTCGTAATGTACAAAACGGGATGGAAACATTAATAAAATAACCAAGCCGTTTTCCGCAGTTGTAATGTGGCAAGGAAGCCTACGCGTTTCGAATCCCAATTCTTTTCTTAGGATTCTCTTCAGGGCCGGGAGTGGTATCTAAACAGAACACAACCAAACATAAAAATTAAAAAAACTCATACAAAACTAGGTGACAGCTCAACAAATGGCGCAAAAGGGAACAAAGAATCTTTATAGCCATATTCACGTTTCTTTTGACCAACTATCTGAAACCTCACTCAGCTCCCCACCATTCATACTCAATGGCTTACCACTCGGTGATATACATTTGGTGGGTGAAGAGGTTGAATCTCAGTCAGCTGTTGTTTGGTTCGCGGAACTGACGGCCTGCACAAAAGTAGTGGAGACGGTCACGCTGGAACTATCTGGTAATGGTAAAGACGAGGAAAAGGGGAGGTGAGTCTCTCTTTAATAGGGAGAGGGGGAGGTTTGAGACACATGTTCTCGACCGTTAGCGTTCACACTTGTCATTAGCGATTCAACCTCGAAAGTTAACATCCTTAGCTATTCAACACAAGCCAGAAATCTGGACTTGGGTTATTACCTTAATAAAGTACGGTACCAGCCGCTATCGGCAATGCGGCAGAGGCGTGTCCGCATGTAGTTAAAGTTCATTCGTGTCCAGGAGGGTTAGTTAGTTACCCGGGTGCTCGTCCTCTTTGGAAGTCCTACAACGGAATGCGAGAATGTTTTTATTAAAAGAGGGAGAGGGACGAAGGGGAGTTAAGAAGGCTGTATGTCATAGCTGGACCATCCGTTGTGATACGAATGCTTACCGTAAAAGTTAAAGACTAACTTGCTCAATTTTTCGGCAATAATCGGTGCTGCAATAGTCGCTGTATGAACTACAAGGGAAAAAGGACAGTTTTCAAGATACTAATCTCGGGGTGTCGATCAGAGCAAAAGTGTAGCTATCTTACAGAACTTACTTTCGCATCCAAGGGAAGGCGTTGATCCGTTCGCGTTTCTCTCTGCACTACCTACTAGCGCATGCGCATAGCATTCCGGGACGCGCTCCTCCCACGTTTATAATGGACATGTAAGGGCAAGTGCCGCCTATTTCTTAAAGCGATACCGATCTAAAGGTGGTGTGGGGTCACATCTAGGTGAACACCGCGAATATCCTCAAGAGCTTATTTACCATTAGTTCGGTTCTCGTAGGAGGGGCCTGCGGGTACCAGAGGACCGGATCAGTTCAGCTCTACCCTGACATAAAAATTCAAATTGCGAAATAAAATGGCACCAGTGTGAGATTCACAATTTGAAGATTTCACTCAGTTCATTAAGGCCTGAGATAGCCGTGTCAAATTTTACAATTAACAAGGCTTCTCTTTGTGAAAGTTGTAAATTCAAGTCTCCCCCACGGGGGTTCTTTTCTATTCGAGAAATAACAGTCCATCTAAGATCACCAAGTGCATGTTGCATTTTTGTCCAATGTAAGACCAAAGGGGCGTTCTCTACTTTGTTCTTAAGTCTCGATTTGTGCTGTGAGATGCGTTGACGCACCTCTTGGCTGGTTTTGCCTATGTATAATTGTTGGCAAGGACATAAAATGCCATAAACCACAAATTTCGACTTACAATTACTGAAAGTGTTGTGTTTCCAGTAAGTGCCATTATGCTGGAATAGGGCACCTTCAACTGTCGAGTCGCAGCAGAGACAGGTTCCACATTTATGATGACCCGTTATGGGCGGCAGTCGCATCATTTGACGCAGTGTAGGCGGCCTTGGAGCAGGCATCGCTGCTCGAACAATGTGATTGGCAATATTGTTTTCCTTTTTAAAGGCAAATAAAGGTACATTTTTAAGACTCTCATCGAGATTTTGAACTAGATGCCAATTTTGTCCAATAATCCGTTTTAGTTGATTTGCATTCGGGCAGAAAGTAGTGACACATACTTGACGCTTCACATTAGTTTTCTCTTTACGATCAAGCAGTACTTCACGTGGTGTCCACCGGGCCCTCTTCTTGCTATTTTTTACTAACTTTTTAGGGTAGCCCCTATCGCATAGCTTAGATATCAAATTGTCAGCATGATAATTGAAGTCCTCTTTAAACGTGCAGTTTCGGCGGACCCTCAGAAACTGCCCGTAAGGGAGATTTTCTTTGAGGCTTCTGGGGTGGTTGCTGTCAAATAATAAAGCTTTGTTGCGGTCAGTCGATTTTATGAATAGTGTGGTCGCCAACTTTCCGTCTTTTGGGAAAACTTCAACATCCAAGAATGCGATCCTACTGGTAGACTGGGTTAAACTGAACTGTATATCAACAGTCCTCGAGTTCAACCATTGATGGAAAGATGTTAAAGTATCGTCATCTCCTGTCCAGATCATGAACACATCATCGATAAATCGGAGCCAAGCTCCGATGTATTGATGGAATGGATTATTTGAGTATATGTAAGCTTCTTCATACATAGACATGAAGAGTACTGCCAGCTCCGGTGCGAAGGGGCAGCCCATCGCCACCCCTTTGGTTTGGTAGTAAAATTCTCCATTGAAACAAAAATAGTTTCTTTTAAGGGCAAATGATGCAAGTTTTACCAAAAACTCAGTTGGTACTTGTACTGGACGAGATCTTAGATCTAGAAAATGAGACAGGACAGCTACCGCATCGTCCTGGGGGATCTGTGTGTACAGCGATGTCACGTCTAAGGTGACCAAAATATCACTGTCTTCACTGTAGTTAATATTAGCCAATTTATTTATAAAATCCGTAGTGTCTTGTAAGTAAGACTTGACCTGGCCCATAAACTCTTTTAAGAAACAGTCCACGTATTTAGCAGTCGGCTCAAGCAGGGAGCCACATCCTGCCACGATGGGCCTGCCTGGCGGATGGTTAGGATCCTTATGGATTTTAGGCAACACGTAGAACATTGGAGTTCTAGGGTGCTTGATTTTTAAGTACTCCAATTCTTTGGGACCAACAAATCCTTGGTCAAATCCTTCCTGTATTATATAGAATAATTCATTTTGAAGGTCTGTAGTGGGGTCTTTTCCTATCTTGCGATAGCAATTAGGATCATCTAACTGCCTCATTACTTCGGTGGTGTAATTATTGGTGTCCCATATTACTATGGCACCGCCTTTATATATATATACTGCTAAATACGTGGACTGTTTCTTAAAAGAGTTTATGGGCCAGGTCAAGTCTTACTTACAAGACACTACGGATTTTATAAATAAATTGGCTAATATTAACTACAGTGAAGACAGTGATATTTTGGTCACCTTAGACGTGACATCGCTGTACACACAGATCCCCCAGGACGATGCGGTAGCTGTCCTGTCTCATTTTCTAGATCTAAGATCTCGTCCAGTACAAGTACCAACTGAGTTTTTGGTAAAACTTGCATCATTTGCCCTTAAAAGAAACTATTTTTGTTTCAATGGAGAATTTTACTACCAAACCAAAGGGGTGGCGATGGGCTGCCCCTTCGCACCGGAGCTGGCAGTACTCTTCATGTCTATGTATGAAGAAGCTTACATATACTCAAATAATCCATTCCATCAATACATCGGAGCTTGGCTCCGATTTATCGATGATGTGTTCATGATCTGGACAGGAGATGACGATACTTTAACATCTTTCCATCAATGGTTGAACTCGAGGACTGTTGATATACAGTTCAGTTTAACCCAGTCTACCAGTAGGATCGCATTCTTGGATGTTGAAGTTTTCCCAAAAGACGGAAAGTTGGCGACCACACTATTCATAAAATCGACTGACCGCAACAAAGCTTTATTATTTGACAGCAACCACCCCAGAAGCCTCAAAGAAAATCTCCCTTACGGGCAGTTTCTGAGGGTCCGCCGAAACTGCACGTTTAAAGAGGACTTCAATTATCATGCTGACAATTTGATATCTAAGCTATGCGATAGGGGCTACCCTAAAAAGTTAGTAAAAAATAGCAAGAAGAGGGCCCGGTGGACACCACGTGAAGTACTGCTTGATCGTAAAGAGAAAACTAATGTGAAGCGTCAAGTATGTGTCACTACTTTCTGCCCGAATGCAAATCAACTAAAACGGATTATTGGACAAAATTGGCATCTAGTTCAAAATCTCGATGAGAGTCTTAAAAATGTACCTTTATTTGCCTTTAAAAAGGAAAACAATATTGCCAATCACATTGTTCGAGCAGCGATGCCTGCTCCAAGGCCGCCTACACTGCGTCAAATGATGCGACTGCCGCCCATAACGGGTCATCATAAATGTGGAACCTGTCTCTGCTGCGACTCGACAGTTGAAGGTGCCCTATTCCAGCATAATGGCACTTACTGGAAACACAACACTTTCAGTAATTGTAAGTCGAAATTTGTGGTTTATGGCATTTTATGTCCTTGCCAACAATTATACATAGGCAAAACCAGCCAAGAGGTGCGTCAACGCATCTCACAGCACAAATCGAGACTTAAGAACAAAGTAGAGAACGCCCCTTTGGTCTTACATTGGACAAAAATGCAACATGCACTTGGTGATCTTAGATGGACTGTTATTTCTCGAATAGAAAAGAACCCCCGTGGGGGAGACTTGAATTTACAACTTTCACAAAGAGAAGCCTTGTTAATTGTAAAATTTGACACGGCTATCTCAGGCCTTAATGAACTGAGTGAAATCTTCAAATTGTGAATCTCACACTGGTGCCATTTTATTTCGCAATTTGAATTTTTATGTCAGGGTAGAGCTGAACTGATCCGGTCCTCTGGTACCCGCAGGCCCCTCCTACGAGAACCGAACTAATGGTAAATAAGCTCTTGAGGATATTCGCGGTGTTCACCTAGATGTGACCCCACACCACCTTTAGATCGGTATCGCTTTAAGAAATAGGCGGCACTTGCCCTTACATGTCCATTATAAACGTGGGAGGAGCGCGTCCCGGAATGCTATGCGCATGCGCTAGTAGGTAGTGCAGAGAGAAACGCGAACGGATCAACGCCTTCCCTTGGATGCGAAAGTAAGTTCTGTAAGATAGCTACACTTTTGCTCTGATCGACACCCCGAGATTAGTATCTTGAAAACTGTCCTTTTTCCCTTGTAGTTCATACAGCGACTATTGCAGCACCGATTATTGCCGAAAAATTGAGCAAGTTAGTCTTTAACTTTTACGGTAAGCATTCGTATCACAACGGATGGTCCAGCTATGACATACAGCCTTCTTAACTCCCCTTCGTCCCTCTCCCTCTTTTAATAAAAACATTCTCGCATTCCGTTGTAGGACTTCCAAAGAGGACGAGCACCCGGGTAACTAACTAACCCTCCTGGACACGAATGAACTTTAACTACATGCGGACACGCCTCTGCCGCATTGCCGATAGCGGCTGGTACCGTACTTTATTAAGGTAATAACCCAAGTCCAGATTTCTGGCTTGTGTTGAATAGCTAAGGATGTTAACTTTCGAGGTTGAATCGCTAATGACAAGTGTGAACGCTAACGGTCGAGAACATGTGTCTCAAACCTCCCCCTCTCCCTATTAAAGAGAGACTCACCTCCCCTTTTCCTCGTCTTTACCATTACCAGATAGTTCCAGCGTGACCGTCTCCACTACTTTTGTGCAGGCCGTCAGTTCCGCGAACCAAACAACAGCTGACTGAGATTCAACCTCTTCACCCACCAAATGTATATCACCGAGTGGTAAGCCATTGAGTATGAATGGTGGGGAGCTGAGTGAGGTTTCAGATAGTTGGTCAAAAGAAACGTGAATATGGCTATAAAGATTCTTTGTTCCCTTTTGCGCCATTTGTTGAGCTGTCACCTAGTTTTGTATGAGTTTTTTTAATTTTTATGTTTGGTTGTGTTCTGTTTAGATACCACTCCCGGCCCTGAAGAGAATCCTAAGAAAAGAATTGGGATTCGAAACGCGTAGGCTTCCTTGCCACATTACAACTGCGGAAAACGGCTTGGTTATTTTATTAATGTTTCCATCCCGTTTTGTACATTACGAAGAATTTCTCAAAAGTGTAAAATGAGCTACTAAAATCGAATGTACTTATGAAAAAGTTGCTTGGTTGATTATTTGTAACATTGTTTTCGCAGTATTGTGGCCTTATGTTTTTTCTGATGTATATATAACTTTTAGTATTATACGTATCCTCACTTTTTTTGAATGGTGTGAAAGTTTGTTGAATGCCTGTGACATGGGTGGAAGAATGAATGTTTGAAGATAAAGATTTAGCTCTTTCTTATTGCACTTGTCCTCTGTGTTGTGAATAAGTCCTTTTGTTTTGATTGTGTAAAAATAGAAATCGATTTTTCTAAAATATTGAAATAAAAAGCTATTAAATAGCATCTTCCGTCCTTGAATCTTTTTCAGGATCTGTTGATAACAATGTTTATTTAAACTATCCATATCAGCATTGGCACCCCATTTTCGTTTTTTGATAATCAGGCTCAGCCTTGCTGAATAGAGCCAACCCATAGTTGTTCTGCTGGCATTTGATTACGGCAAGTCGTTTGGGGAGGAGAACCGCTTCAGTCAGAGCGGAGACTAGTTCTCCGTGCAGGATGGGTGTGCCATGAGATGTCAGAAATCCCCTCTCCTTCCATAAGAGCCCAAAATGATGAACCACCCCGAAGGCATACTGGCTGTCCGTGTAAATGTTTGCTGTCGTCCCCTTTGCTAGGATACATGCTCGTGTGAGGGCAATCAGTTCTGCCGCCTGGGCGGATCATTGCGTGATGCGGGCGGTTTCAACTACAGTTCGGGCTGTGGTAACTGCATAGGCAGCTGAGGTGGTGCCGTCGGGGAGTTTAATGCAAGAGCCGTCTACCCATAGCTCTCCGTCAGGGTTTGGGAAGGCAGTGTCTCGGAGGTCAACTCTACTCCTAGTCTGTTCGTCCGTGAGGGTCACACAGTCATGTATTGGGGGCACATCGGAATCGTTTTCAGGCAGAGGCAGCAAGGTGGCTGGGTTCAGTGTGGTGCATCGTTTCAACGTGATGTGAGGTGCGAGCAGTGTCAGTTCGTACCCAGTCAGTCGTGCGCTGGTCAGGTGTTGCGTCTTGGTCTGGTTTAGGAGGGTGTCAACAGCATGAGGCACTAGTACCGTGAGGGAATTCGAGAGTACGATTCCCTCACTTTGTCGGATAATGACATCAGCAGCGGCTACTGCTCGAAGGCAGGCAGGCAAAGCTCTTGCTACAGGGTCAAGAGTGGCAGAGAAATAGGCACATGGTCGTTGTTTGGGGCCAATGGTCTGAGTCAGGACAGACAAAGCGCATCCCTCCCTTTCGTGAGTGTAGAGAGAGAAGGGCTTTGTATAATCAGGGGTTCCTAGGACGGGTGCTGAACAAAGGGCGTCTCGTAGTTCCTTGAAGGATTGACATTCAGGGGTCCAAGGGAGCGGGAAGGGGACATCTTTAGCCAGTAGGGAAAGTAGTGGTTTCACAATGAGGCTGAAATTTGGCAACCATTGTCAGCTGAAGGAGGTGAGGCCTACCAAAGAGCGGACTTGCTTCGGGGTTTTAGGGATAGGGGTCTCTAGAATAGCCTGTATTCGATCGGGTGTGAGCTTTCTCCCGTCTTTGGACAAGGGGTGGCCTAGGTAAGTGACTTGAGGTTGGCAGAATTGCAACTTCTTCTTGGAGACCTTGTGGCCATTTTCCGCGAGGAAGTGCAGGAGTTGGATGGTGGCTGTGACTGCAAGTGGAGTGGTGTCGGCCGCCAAAAGGATATCATCGACGTACTGTATCAACACCACTCCATCCGGCAATTGGACTGCATCCAGCTGTCTCTTGAGGGCCTGGCTGTAGATGCTTGGACTTTCAGTGTAGCCCTGGGGTGCTCTGCAAAATCTATATGAGCGGGATTTTAAAGTGAAGCCGAAAAGGTAGCGGCTGTCTGAGTGAATGGGGATGGAGAAGAATGCGTTCTTGAGATCGATTACCGTGAAGGTGGTGGCAGTGGAAGGAATCAGGGTCAGAATGGTGGTGATGTCTGAGACTACAGGGTACTGGGGTACAACCACTTTGTTGACTTCTCGTAGGTCGATGATGAAGCGGTACGCTTTTTCATCTCCCTCACCCTGCTTCTTCACAATGGGTAGGATAGGGCTGTTGCAAACATTGCTAACTACTTCTTCTACCATTCCTGCATCTACCAGGGACTGGATGATTTTTACCAATGCCTTCTCGCCTTCGGGCGATATCCGATACTGTGGGAGTTTGGGGAGTACTGCGTCCTGTCGAACAGTTATGTGTACAGGGTCTATCATCATGCGTCCTACGTCCGAGTCAGCCTTTGCCCATAGGTACAGAGGTAGGGTGTCGAGTAAGGACAAGTCAGCGTCAGTGATGGAAAACATGCGTTGTGTGCGACAAGATCTGAGCAGTGTTGGGTTGTCGTACAGAATGACTCGAACTCCGTCTTGTGAACACCTAATAGTAGCTCGAAAATGTTTCAATAAGTCAAGTCCCATAATGGCGTCGGGGGTGTTGGAGGAGAGCAAAAACGTCGTGTCAGTGGTGTTATTGTCCAAGTTAAAAGAGATCGGTGTGGACAAGGGATTAGTGGAGGGCGTTCCATCAAAACCTATTGATGTCACATGTGAGCCAGACAAGGGTGCCCTGGGAATCAATCGTTTAGACAACGCACTACGTGTTGCACCAGTATCTACCAGAAATGGAGACTTCGTACCTAGGACCTTAGTGGTGACATAAGGGCCTTGCTGGTCAACATAGAGCTCGACTGGATCCCTTCCTTGCCCTTGGCAGTCCTATGCAAAGTGATGGGCATTGTCGCAGTCAGACTGTTGGCACTGATTCTGTCGGGGACGGTCAAACGTGTTCGGTCTGCCAGGTCTGTCATTGTTGGTGTCGTGTGTGTGCCCTCGTCCCTGTCCTCTATTTCTCGGCCCGCCCGCTACGTCTCTCGTGTCTTTATTTCTGAGTGCTTCTTGCAGAACTGGACATTGAGACTTCCAGTGGCCAAATCTCTTGCAAAACGCACACTGGTCCTCATCGAGGTCTGTTCGTGGAGCGCCGGGTGCGGGTGTGCGGTCTCTAGGGGGTGGATTTCTAGGAGCATTCGACTGGTAGTTTCCTCTATACTGTTCCCTTCCTATAGTCACCCCTTGCAACTGAGCAATCATCACCCTCTCTTTCAAGTCCTTTTTCTTCTTCTCAGTCGCTTGATCGTTCTCGTTCTTTTGTCGCTCATAGTATTGAGCCATCTGAAGGATAGCTGCGGGCTTGGAGGCCGCCCAACTACTCTCGCTAGTCTGTAGTTTCTGCAAGACTTCTGGTGTCAGGCCTTTCACATAGTTCTGGACAAACAAGTGATGTCCGGTCGCAGTGGTCATGTCCTGGCCGCTGTAATCGGAGAACACCGTTTCAAACCGGGAGAAGTATTCTGATACGTCTTCCTGGGGTTTCTGGCGACAGGCCATTACTATCGACCAGTCCACCTTTCTTTCTGGAACTAGGGTTTTTAATTTCTGCACAATCTTATCTGGTAGGTCTAGAATGGCCTTCAAAGGTTTCTGTCCCGGTTCCCGTTGTTTGTCAACATTACCGAGTTGTATCCAGGTATGTCCGAACAGCTCAAGGTGGTCGACTTTCCGGATTTGCTTCCACACATCAGCTGGCAGACATAGCCCGAAAAACAAATCGATATCCGCTAGGGTCATAATCGTTGAACCCAAAGCGGTGGCTAATTCTGTATAGAAGGCTGTGGGGTTCTTTCGCAGATCAGGCAAGGACTTTCAGAAAGTCAGGATGTCTTGCCGATCCCATGGTTGGTAAACCCAGTTGTAAACTACCCTTCCTCTCGCATCTTGGTGGTTAATATCGTCGTGTGTTCCCTGTCCTCGTGGGGGAACCCAATAGGGAGCGGCCTCCTTTATGGGCATCATCGTGTCAATTTTTTCTACTCCGGCTTCAGTTGCTGCAGGAGTCGTGGTGTTAGTCTCTGGTTTCTGTTCCGTGAGATGGCGGAAAACTTCAAGCGTACGCGTGAAGAGGCTCGTCACATCACACTCGTCCCCATCCCCGACATCAACTTTCCTATACAGAGTCGTTAGGTTTTCAGGGCCTTTTCCTTGGTATCGGTCTTCATAGGCATTAAGGGTATGGTAACAAAGGCGTACGACAAAGTGTCATCTGTGGCTATTGGCATATGTATTGCACATATCCGTTATATAATCCTCACTTTCCTTTCGCACCACCAGTGTCTTTACAATCTTATCGATCCCAGCTCGTTCATCCTTACTTAATCTATTCGATCTAGCAGGGTCTTTCCTCCCAGCTTCGGGATCATTTGAAGCCGCTGCTCGTGCTACGCTGGGTACGAGGGGTTCAGTCGGCGCAGAGGTCATGAGGACCGAGGCTCCGGCACTACTCTCGCCTGTCGGTGGGGGTTGCGGGTGCTGCGCTAACGGTTGGGAAGGGGCTTATGGAGGGGGCATGTAGATGATCGGGGGACCTAATAGTAAATCATCGTTCGTTCGCTGTTTCGAAGGTAGCTCGGGGTAAAGTGTAGAGGGTGTCCTGACGGGACACTGGCCTGATGATTCGGAATCTTGTTTCAGCTTGGTTTCCTCTCTTTCTTTTGTTTCTTCCTTTAATTTGTTAGCGGCCAGGTGAGCTGCTTTGCGTAATTCCTTTTCTAACCTGACCTCATTTCTCTTCTTCCGCTGTTCTGTTTCTTTGCGCCACATGCCGAAGCTATCGGGCATAGTGGGTGTTGTCTTATTGTTATAAAGGGCTGTTTCCAGCGCGTTTATTTTGTCGTTATCAAAGGATCCTATCAGTGGCCACTGACTTTCCCGATCCTTTCTCGTGTATTTATGCCACAGCTTACTGTAAGCCACAGCGACTAGTCCATATTTACTAAACATGTCCTTATTAGGGGTGCCCTCCAGTGGAGCCGGATGGTTCACCTCTAATAAGCGGTCCGGGCTGAACCAACTACCAACAAACGGGGCAAAAATAGGCATGACGGGTTACAAAGGGGACAAAAGTCTGCACTACCTATCCTTCACTATCCGCAAAGACTAAACAGAGTGTTGCGACTCTGTGCTTATTTGTGAATAGAGAATAACCCAAAGAGAACCAATTCCGAACGATCAATGTTCGGTCAAACAATCAATCAAATGAGGGATAAAAATAGGCACGACGGATTACAACGGGGGCAAAAGCCTGCGTTACCTATCCTTCACTATTCACAAGGACTAAACAGAGTATTGCGACTCTGTGCTTATTTGTAAATAGAGAATGATCCAAAGAGAACCAATTCCAAAACAGTAAATGCTTGGATAACAATCAATCAAATGGAGAGGGAAGTAGGCACGACGGGTTACAACGGGGGCAAAAGCCTGCGTTACCTACCCTTCACTATCTGCAAAGACTAAACAGAGTATGGCGACTCTGTGCTTGTTTGCAAATAGAGAATCTCTCAGAAACAATCAAATGAGTAATACTAGTATTTTCAAACAATCAAACAATCAATTCGCAATTCGTCGTGTTACACGACCTTACCCGGACCGCATGGACGGTTTCTCGTCTTCCGCTTCCAGTGCCCGATCGTCCTCTATTCTCCGTAATTGCTGTGGCACTCCTGATGGTTCCCAGTCAGGACCGTAGATCACTCGAGAGAGGTCTGCTCAGAACCGGTGAAGTTCGGATGATCGGCTGCCAGACGAGGGTCTATCGGGCAGGAGCTCTTCCCGATCGTTGCAGTCGTTCACACTGTCGTCGGGACCTCTCCCACTGGATCCACGTGTCGCTGATGGGCCCCACGTTTGGGACGCCAATTGTAGAAAAAAGGGTCAGGCAGATCAGGTCGATTACCCCTTTTCAAGGTTTGCCGCGGCGTTAGCCGCCTCTCACCCATCTCACGGTTACCAAATAAAGAGGCAGGCGCTGGAGACTGGAAGGCAGGAAACAGGAGTTTATTCCGACGGAGCAGAACACGTCAAATCAGACAACAGGGTATCTTCTCGAGGTGCTCTAAACGCATCCTTGAGGCCTGGCCTCTTATACACAGGTTTATTGCTTTATTACACGAAACACATTCTTGTCAATACTTTGATGTACGGAAAGACATCCTCGGAATCTCCGCTTCAAACCCGTTCCCACACATATTCACAGTAAAAGTCCCCACCCCGATCTCAGTAGGTGATGACTATCGCGCAGCTGGATATCCCGCCGGTTCCCGGAATGTGTGCGGCTGATCGGATCTCATGGGGTGGGGGCTTTGATCAGTCATAGATTCTTTGAAGAGGGACAGCTTCCTACTGTAAGGGGCAATAAACTGTATCCGCAGGGCTAGGTGATGGCCTGGGATCGGGCCGGACAATCGGGCACAGAGGAAGGGGGTTCATCAAAGGAGGTGTGATCATCAAAGGGACGGAGGGAGGTGTTAGCCGGGTACGGGATGTGGCCCCGAGGCAGGGCCGCGCTGAAGGGGTGGTTTATGGCCCAAGCATGTAAGAACGTGGGCTGTCAGCGCGCGGGGGATGCTTGCGGGGTCAGAGAGGGAGAGAGAGAGAGACGCGCTGGCTATCGGCAGTGGGCAGAGAGGCCATGGCATTCAAAATGGCTGCTACTTACGCGCACATATGAGCCTAAAAGGGACAAGATGGCGCCGATAATGTTTACGTCGCAATCTAGATTTTAACACTGCTACTCTGCAATCTAGCCAGATCCATCTAGAGGTTTATATAGAGAAGACAACCATTATGTGTGTGTGTGGAGGGGGGGGGGGGTATATCCTCTACTCATTTCTTACAAATTTCTCTCCTGCCCAGCAATATTGCATAGAATAGAAACCCGCTAGCAGGTCCTGTTACTTTGCTATCTATACCCAATATAACCAAGGGGAGAGAAATGTGAACAGGGAAGCCCAGAATGTCCGATGTAGTTTGTTTAGACAGTTGTTGACAGATGTGTTAATTAGGGGATCACTGGGTAAATGTAATTAAGTAATATTTCATTTAGTGTTATATTTTAAGATGCAATATTTGTTGATCCATAATTACTGACATATTTGAAAGTTTGCCATTTCATTAAAAACATTAATGAATACGAAGTATATAAACTAACAGTTTCCGAAGTATTGTAGCTAGGGGCCTGATGTAAGAACCCATTTATTAGTCACAAAGTCTGATATTTTCAAATGCACAGGGTTTGCAACCACTAAATGGCTTTGCTAAATGTACTTAACCCATTTTGCAATTTAGCAACAGGTTACTGAATCGTAAAATGGGTTTCCAAATGCATTCTGAAATGCAGTTTTGATTAAGTGTATTTAGGGCATCCCTTCCATACTGTGATTCTCATTGCTGCGTACCAATGGTTTGCGATCTCAATTTCAATCGCAAACTATTGATTGGTTACTGATTCGTCAAAGGAGGTAGTAACCCATTCACAAAGGGCAAGTTATGTAGGGAGGTCTTTACACTTGTAAAATTAAAAAATAAAGTTTGTTTTAGAGTGGGCAGTGATCATGGGAACCATCCATAACTTTTTAAAAACTTAAATGCAGACCAGTTTTATTTAAGGAAAATGAGCTGCAATGAAAATAAAATATTTCATTTAAATACGATCACAGACACGGTCATCAATTGACCGCAGCAGGCCACCGTCCCTTTGACGACATCAGATCGGAGTAACTCACAATTTGTGAATATTCATGATATAGGTTGAATTACAACATACTCCAAATGGTGATATTGCAAACCCATCTAAGAGTACGTAGGTTGGTTCACATCATCAAAATTGATTAAAAAAACGTTGGCGCTCAGTTTGAGATCCTTTTTGGTGAATCAATTCTTTATACATTAGGCTTTCAATGAGTGAAAACTGCACATTTTCCATATCAATGTACATTTCTCAGAAGTCTTAAAGCTGTTATGGACTGAATCCCGTCGCATGGCATACAGAATGTAATAATACAGTTGACGAATGGATAGAGAATTAGGTTCCTTATGGACTTGTGAAATGTACATTAAATAATACCCCAGTAAATAGGTAAAATAATAGGTGTGGTCTTTAAGCAGAAGCTTTTCTGAAGTTATCTTTTAGTGGTTTTATGCAACAAAAATAGTTAGATATTTGCTAACACAAAGTGCTTGTATATATTGTGTTCTCAGAGAGTGCAGCAGGAAACTGGATTATAAACTGTGCAAGAAAGAAGTGTTGATAGAAGCTGAGGCTGAGCTCCTACAAAGCAATCTGGCTCCTGTGAGGGAAGCTGGTTATGTGTGAGGTATAGCTGCTCACATTTGACAGCTCTTGTCTCTCCTATTTGAAAGAGGCATGTAATATATATGCCACAACACAAAAAAACAGTATTCTAAAGTAATAAATACATTTAAATGATCATGCCAATTTAGTTGCAAAAAGCGAAACTCAGTTGATAAAATGATAGAAAAAGGAAAAAAACTCGACTCCGAGGTCAGGAATTATTGTAAAAAAAAAACTTTTTATAGGAAACAATGGAAAATTCAAATTCGATTTTAGTCTCTGGGGTGTGGTAGACTAGGACCTAGTCTCCAAGGCAACATAGTGCAAGAGTGCCTGCATTGAGGGAATGATTGCTTATGTGCAGGAAGGTGTCCCTTCCTGCACACAAACAATCCAGAATGGCGATTTGAAACTTCGACGTGTGCTGCTATGTGAAGCACACATAGAAGTTGCAAATTGTTATTTTTAAATGAGTGTTTATGTGCAGAAAGGGACACCTTCCTGCACAAAAACAATCATTCATGGTGTTGTGCTATTTCTATGTGTGCTGCACAATGAAGCACACATAGAAACAGCAAAAATAAAAAAGGAGAAATAAAGCATTTCTCCTTGCTTCGGCATGTTAAGACTAGTTTACCCTGGTCAAATGTTGGCGTTGCCTCCTATTTACGCCCCCCTTGTAAATAGGGGGCAGTGTCAAACAGCCACCGCCCATGCAGGTAAAAACGGTGGGGCAGTGGGGCCGGGTGGGGGGGATTTTGACAGACAATGATGAAGTAAAATTAAATAAATAATGCATTTTCCCTCTTCATTATACGTCGAAATATCCCCCCACACGGCCCCACCACTCTTACCTGCACGGGCCATGGCTGGCATCAAAGTCAATGGGTGCTGCAAAGGAACGCCCACCGCAACACCCATTGCCCACCCTGTTCATGCTAAGTATAGCGTGATAGAGTGCCTTAGTTACAAGGCAGAGATAAGCCATGTTAAGTGGTTAATGCAACCTTGTAAATAAGATGAAGCCCCTGTCACCACAGCAGCGTTGATAAAAGTGATGTTTCTGTGGAGATAGGGGCTTCTAAATATTCCCCACAGTGTTTTGCTCAAGTCAAACATTTTACCTTCAGACTCAGAACTTCCGAAAGTTGAGAAATGTTGCTGAAACAAAGCTCAAACCTCTAGTCAAGGAGTGCCTTACATAGCCAGATATTACTCTTTCACAGTTCCCATAGTAGCCTTGAATTTCAGAGTCAAAAGCACTGAGTGGAGGTAAAACGTCTCCTGGGATGTCCTATCTTTCTGGTAAATTTCGCACTTTGTCTTGGCTTATCAAAGATCAAAAAGTTGTAATTTTTGGAGAATGTTCCCTAAACTCGTTCCCGAGAGCAACATTTAAGCATTGTAATTGGTCATACAATCATATATTTTATGAATAAACATTTTGGACCAGTATGGTCAACCACATGAGGTCCCCTCAAGCAAGGGAGCGTCTTGCTAACTGTATCCTCTTATCAGGAAGCAGGTCTGGGGGTATTGCTTACCACACTTAGTACTGGACAAGATTGGAAATGCCAAACTCCAAAACCATTAATGCTAAGTTTTTTTTTAGCCACCCTTGAATCATCCACTGATAAAGTGAGCTGCCATTAGGTAAATGTAGTAGTCCCAAATTTATTTGGACACCAACAAAGGGGTATTTGGGGTTTCGTAAGCAAATTTGAGAACAACCATTGGCAAGTCTACCCATAAATCAGTCACTTGGACATGCCTCAAGAACCTGGTCCGTCGCTGTTACTTTTTAATTATTGTATATATTCTATATGCACGTGGACAGCATGAGCTCCTTAACAACATAGAACAGCGATCCCCAAACTTTTTAGAACCACAACCCACTTTTTAGAACAACAAACTTCTGCAACCCACCTTCTTTTAATGGACATGAGGCGGGCCGATTTTGTAATGTACCTAAAGCATTGTGTGGTAGCTCATTTTCATTTACAGACAGCTCATTGTCCATTCAAATGGCCACTACATTTGCACAGACATACAGTTTTACTGATAAAACTATATAGAATACAAATTATAATGTGTGGAAATAGGGTTTCTGTGAATATTTATCTATTATGCATCACCAAGTGTCTTGACTTGTTTTGATCCTATTAAAATCTCTGTTTCCAGCACATTGCAGAATCACAAAAATAAGTGCTTCATTTTTGCTTTTCTAACTGTTGGATGCATGCAATTCATTTACAGTTATTGACATCGTGTTCTGTATTGCAAAATGCATGTTACAGTGTAACATAATTCACTTTAAAATCACCTCTCATTTTGCAGTCTGAGAAAGAAAACACCAATATCCATGTTAAAAGAATAACGCAGCCTGACCTTTGAGCTGTCTTTAAATCATGGCAAATGTGACAAGTTAAGCACAGAATGTAATTGCAGCTTTATTAATTGCTCTGACTTTCGTGACCGACAGTTTGTGACACACTGACCTAGAAGAAACAACAATTGCAACATTAACAAAACTTCCAAAACAGTGTACTCATGTCTTCAAACAATCAGGTGATGGATGTTGCCCCACTTTTTGGCATTCATCTCCTGTTAATACGGAAATATTCTCACATGTGGTCAAATATGTGCAATCCCCTAAGTAATCTTAAATCTGAAAACAAAATTTGGCGTAGAACCTTAAGAATTCTCTGCAACAAAAATATAAAGGACAGTTGCCAACACAGATACATTGTGTAGATTGAATTTTACCCTGGGTGATTGTAGGAAACCCAATTATTAAGCTACTAGCAGCCCGTCCAGACATTGTCCAGGTATGAATTGCTGCCGGCCAGTAGTATATTGTTTTGTAGGATTTCGTTTAGATAGCTTTTCTTATCTGTGACAGGCCTGTGAAACGCTCCGATTCACAGTGCACTGCTGATGCACTTAAGAGTGCGAATTCTGTAGTGTGTGAACTCGAGTTTCCCTACTTTATTTTTCCTTGCAATATTATATAGCGCAAACTCGACAACATGGCATGAGCACAATTTACATTACAGAAGAACACATTCATTTGTGGTAGGCACGGGGAGACAAAGTGATTTGCCTGGAATTACAGGATGTTGAGCTGATGCCGAGATTCGAACATAGCTCCCCAGCTCTAAAGTTCGCAATTCTAGAACTTGTGTCTAAAAGTTTATGTCAGTGCTGGCCATCAATGAGAGAGACCTGTGCATTTTTTAAATGGGTGGTGAAAAAATATGAGTATGTTGCTGGAGATATGGGCCGCCGTGCCACCAATGTACTTACCGGGGGAGGGTAAACACCCATTATTCCGCAACTTTCTTTACGCATACCATCACTCCGCATACTTTCATTACGAAAGTACCATGACTCCACAATGCCATTATAACGCATGGCATTACATTTTATATGCTTTTACCACGCATACATTTACAACGAAATTCATTGTAAATGCATGAATGGTAAAAGCATGTTTTTTTTTTAAATGTTTGGATAAGGCAAGTATGGGTATAGGGGTATATGTTTTGGGGTACTGAGGTATATGTTTTGGGGTGTTTGGGTATTTTAAGGGTTCAGATATAGTTTTGGGTTATGGGGTACAGGGGTAGTTTTATGGTTTAGGGATAGGTATGGGTTTTGGGGTACAGCGGTATTTTTAGGGTTCAGGGCTAGGTTTGGGTTATGGGGTATAGGGGTATTTTTAGGGTTCAGGGGTAGGTTTGGGTTTTGGGGTACAGGGGTATTTTAAGGGTTCAGGGCTAGGTTTGGGTTTTGGGGTACAGGGGTATTTTTAGGGTTCAGGGCTAGGTTTGGGTTTTGGGGTACAGGGGTAGGTTTGGGTTTTGGGGGTACAGGGTTATTTTTAGGGTTCAGGGGTAGGTTTGGGTTTTGGGGTACAGTGGTATTTTAGGGTTCAGGGGTGGTTTTGTGGTACAGTGGTATTTTTAGGTTTCAGGGCTAGGTTTGGGTTTTGGGGTACAGGGGTATTTTAGGGTTCAGTGGTAGGTTTGGGTTTTGGGGTACAGTGGTATTTTTAGGGTTCAGGGCTAGGTTTGGGTTTTGGGGTACAGGGGTATTTTTAGGGTTCAGGGGTAGGTTTGGGTTTTGAGGTACAGGGGTATTTATAGGGTTCAGGGCTAGGTTTGGGTTTTGGGGTTCAGGTGTATTTTTAGGGTTTTGGGATAGGTTTGGGTTTTGGGGTACAGGGTATATTTATAGGGTTAAGATGGGTTAGTGTTTAAGGGTGTTGGGGTATTTTAAGGAGTAAGGTTGGGTTATGATTATGGGGTACAGGGGTATTTAAAGGGAGCAGGGTGGGATTAGCACACGATGTGAGACATGGCATGAAGGGCGGAACGTACCACACGCCCCCAGCGTTTGTCACACCCCCAGCACACGCCCGCAGAACAACGCAGACACGCCCACAAGGGACTACTTTGCTGAAACGGTTCTTTTACCTTTTAAATGTATATGGTGGGCGTCTGCATAGCCTATGTCCTTCTGCTGCAACTGCCCTTTCCAACACTGTATTGGGTGTTGTGATTGGTGCTGTGGTTCCTGAGATTACCCGCCTCAAAGGTTTGGGCTCTCTCGTTATTATATTAGTATGGGTGAGCGAGAAAGGCACCCGTTCTCATATGAGCTGATGCCATGCTCAAACAAAGCAAAAAGTAAAAAAGAACTTACACTTGGTAAACAGCCTGTGTCGGTAATACCTTAGTAGCAAAGTACAAGCCTCCTGGGATAACAGTCTCTCAAAAGATGTAGAGAAACTGTCAAGTTCAAAATATCTAAAGGAGACCCTTGAAACAGACCCTGAAAAAGTATCTCAGAACGTGGGTTAACCACGCCCCCTCCCAATTGATCCATCCGTGATGGAAGGCGATAACTTGTGCCTGACAGTGGAGAAAACATGCAGTCAAGCACATCTCTGTGTTTGAAGAGTTATTACAAATCATGTGAACACAGCTCACTTCCTTGCCGAACAACGTGGCTGATGATCGTGGCCTGGGGCTCATAGGCTGTGCGAGCCGATGTCCCATTTTCTTCTTGGATAACACAGCCCCACCCTATGAGAGTCGCATATGTACACAGGGATTACTCCACCACAGTATCACATTTACTAACGTTCCAGTGGCGCAATGCCCTGCTCCAAATTTACATAGCGGAGCTAAGCCACTTTTTGTGGCCTAATACCACTTTGTAATTATGATACACTTTCACGCAGTTATCTGTGTTAAAGGGGAGTGCAATGAGGGTTAATATGGGCCATCTACCGCAACACCCATTGCTTTTTGATGCTTCCCCAGATTTACAAGGATTTGTAAATCTGAGGCAGCGCCACAAACTAATATATTGAAAAATAACAAGGACCCCCTGTCGAATTAATTTGGCAATTCCTAGAGCAGTGACTATTCAAGTCAAATATATATCCCTAGGCAAATTTCTAATATATACACGTCATAGATCCTTATGTCTTAATACTTGTCAAAATGCAATACAATGAAAAACAACTGAAGTGTAGCAAACAAAAAAAAAGTTACATGAATTTAATACAAACACAGTTAACATTTCCTGGCACATATCAATCGTCTTTTGTTTTATGTACACATTTATATAAACAGCAAAATTTCATATTACAATTCTAAAAACAATTCTAAATAATAACAATGTTCCTTGTGGCAAGGAAAGTAACAATCTTCGACGCGTGTTTCGAGACAAACTGCGTCTTCGCCAGGAAGGCCACACGATAACCTAGAATATAATTAAACAGTTACACTGCAGTTTCTGATAATGATTGACTAGATTTACCTTTACCTTCACCCAGTGAGAAAAATAGAAAAAGAGGGCAGGGTGACAATGGTACAGACTTATGACCTAAACCAGGTAGTGTTCAGGGATCTGATATATTAAACAAGCATTGGAAATGCAATAGGTCTCGCAATAGATAAGTTTGAGCTTTTAGTGTGTAAAATGTAAATGTTTGTAATATTTGTTTATGTTTTTAAAAAGATTAAAGTAATATTTTTTGTAATACAAATGGCAATACTTCTAAATTTAGCAAATGTTACATCTATAGCATTAGTAAAGGTACATGTTTAGTTTTTCCCTGTCTTCTATGTATTGTTCCGACAAATTACAATGTTTTATCAAGAACATAATTGAAAATATTTAACTTTTTTAATGTATTTTTTAATAAATGTAGATACATTGACAGAAATGTTTTGATGCATTTGTAGTTGAATTGTTTAACAGATTGATGCTGTGGTGGCGCAGAGTGATTTTTTTTTGCGACACAGTACAGCCCGTATGGCTACAGTCACCAAACACTAAATGTAAATGTAGTATACTTGTAAAGCGCACAGCTGCCCCAGCAACGGGGCGTCCCGGCGCTGTATAACTCTGGGGAACCCATCCTGGCTTTCCCTGTGGGATGGTCCCTTGCTGGGAGTCCCCAAGGTGGAGCCAGGCATCCCCGGAATTGGTGGGGCCGTTGTGGAGATTAGGCAAGCTAATGCCCAGAGTTGCCGAGTGGAACCCATGATTAGAGTAAGCACCGAAGCGAGAATTATCGAGTCCGCTGACCAAGGTCCACGACCCTGCCGCGTCGGGAATTGAACCCTGGTCCCGGGCTGACTTCTGCTCTCAGGCCTGCCGCCTCTAACCAGTGAGCCACACTACTTCACTATTCAATTGTACGGACGGCTCGCTAGAGCCACGTTCAAAGCACCCGCCATGGAACGTCAAATATATCCGGCGGCGCGCTGAGTATGTTAAAAAAAACAACCAACAATACAAGTAATAAAGCGTGAAGCATGTGAACTTTTAATTAAATTAAAATAACATTCTGCGAAGCGTGTGCTCTGAGCATCCCCTACATATTTTATAAATAAAAGTAACTGCGTGATGTAGGTGAAGCGGACGTCATAGTACTTAAATTAAACAAGTTGTGAATGAAAGAAGGGACAGAGAGGACGAAAGGTGGGAGGGAACACGGCCTGGGTAAGCTGGCTTGGGAGGGGGAGGAGAAATCCGAGTAAGGCTGTGTGGAACGTCAAATATATCCGGCGCCGCGCTGAATATGTGAAAAAAAACAACCAACAATACAAGTAATATCAGGTGAAGCATGTGAACTTTTAATTAAATTAAAATACCATTCTGCGAAGCGTGTGCTCTGAGCATCCCCTACATATTTTATAAATAAAAGTAACTGCGTGATGTAGGTGAAGCGGACGCCATAGTACTTAAATTAAACAAGTTGTGAATGAAAGAAGGGACAGAGAGGAGGAAAGGTGGGAGGGAACACGGCCTGGGGGAAGCTGGCTGGGGAGGGGGAGGAGAAATCCGAGTAAGGCTGTGTGCGGGGAGAGAGAGGGGAGGTGCTGGAGCTGGAGAACAGATGGCCGTGAAAGTTTATGGCGGTGGGAGGGAACACGGCCTGGGGGAAGCTGGCTGGGGAGAGGGAGGAGAAATCCGAATAAGGCTGTGTGCGGGGGGAGAGAGAGGGGAGGTGCTGGAGCTGGGGAACAGATGGCCGTGAAAGTTTATGGCCCAAAAGCGCGTGCCTGTGGCCACGTGAACTCGAAGACAACCGCACCGAAAAAGCCATAGTTTGACGAGTATTTTGACCACTAGAATTCTCTCCATTTTCCATTCCTGCGGAATGGAAAAGGCGAGACCTAAAAAGGAGGTTGTCATGATAAAAAAGAGCCTAGAATTACTTATTAGCTACTGGCATTTAGAGCATCATCACTTTTAGGTGTCTGTTATCCTAAAGTATACTATCATTGTCCCTTATTTATACTATCAAGAAATATAGTCCGTACTTGATGTTTTCACTTTTCTTTTATAGGAATGACTGATTTTCTTATGGGTGGACGTCCAATACTGAAGAATATTAAAGAAATCAATACATAGATATTAAACTCAATGCCTTTGCTACTAGTCATATTTCCACAAAATCGTTTTACTCACAGCCTTACTTACAGTGCACTCCCAATTAACTGTTAATTAATATTTTCTAGCAGGTACCCAGAAATTATGAGCATAGGGATTTCCTAGGGGAATGTATCCAAATCTATGAAAACAAGAATATAATAGACCTGTTGGTATGTTCCTATATTTATCAGTCTCTTTGTTTTATCTCACGATTTATTATGTGTAATAATGAAAGTAGCACATTTGTTACCTTAAAATGGCTTCTTCAGTCTTTTGTAAACACGTTTCTTTAAAAACAATCAAGTTAAGGGAGAAGATTCCCAATTGTGGGAAGTCTGTCGGACAGTGCTGGGGAAATAAAAATATATATCACAGGTTACAATATATAATGTCTTTATTCCTTATGTGACAGCGTCAAATTTACAAAAATGTCAATGCTACATATGGTATCCAGTACTGCAATCTTGCTATGCTCAGTTTATCAACTCTCGTTATTATAGGGATTTTGGAGATAAAATCACTAGTTTCCAACATCCCCCATTTTAATATTACACCTGAGTATAACTTTAGTGTCAAGCCAGGAATCTAACATAACTATTTCCATAGTAGTACAAATGTGTTAGATGGCAATTCAACGGAAAGTTAACAAGGACCTTACCACTGTTCTCAAAGCTATTCTTAATTATAGTCTGCGCTCTAACGTGCTAGCACTCCATGTATTCATACCAGTATATCAGTGTAAATGTACGGAAAGAACTCCATCTGTCTTGTTTACTAAAGTTCCGGAACTGACACGCCCGCACATTATCACTTATACGCGAGGTAGCGGTTCGTTTTTAAAGATAAGAAGTCACCTTCTGCAAAAAACTTATCGCACAATGCTATTACTGTTCATGTCTCTGGTAATCTATAGTAAGGTAGAACATCCCTTCCTTTAGGTGAACACTATGGCGCAAGTTAACAATTTATTTTAAGCCCGGTCTAAAAACAGTGAAAACCTTTACATGGTACTGTTACTATTTCTATCTCCAGAGACCTACATAAGAGTGGTTAACTTGCCTTCTGATGAGCGCTTAGGGTTCTCTATATATCCGTCGGCGTTTTCGCGTCCTGACCGGTCGGTAAAGTTTAACAGGATAACATCAGATAATTAAACAAGCATTTACAATGCAATGGTCTCGGCATTATTAAAGGTAGAGCTATTGGCATTGCTCATGACTTTTTTTAAATTTTTTTATCATAAATAAATGGCATTGTCATTTACATTGCCAATAGCTTAATCGTTAAATAAATGGCATTGTCATTTACAATGCCAATAGCTTAATCGCTCGCAAATGCATGACCTATTGCATTTACACCCACACAGAGCCACCCACACAGTCATTCACATAGAGCCCCCTACACAGAGCCACCCTCACACAGACAGAGCCATCCACACATAGAGCCACCTACAAAAAAAGCTATCCACAGAGCCACACACACACACACAGAGCCACACAGACACACACACACACAGAGCCCCACACACACAGAGCCACCCCACACACAGAGCCCCCCATACACACAGAGCCCCCCCACACACAGAGCCCCCGCACACACACACAGAGCCCCCGCACACACAGAGCCCCCCCCACACACACACCCAGAGCCACACACACCCAGAGCCACACACACACACACACCCAGAGCCACACACACACACCCAGAGCCACACACACATACACCCAGAGCCACACCCACACACCCACAGCCACACACACACACCCAGAGCCACACTCACACACCCAGAGCCACACACACACACAGGAGAGCAAGCACAGCCAGGGGGCAGGGGAGCAAGCACAGCCAGGGGGCAGGGGAGCAAGCACAGCCAGGGGGCAGGAGGGGGGGTGAAAAGCGGGCGCAACGAGGGTCGGGGGCACGAGCACAAAGAGCAACAGGAGGGCGGGGTGTGTCTGAAAATCTAGCGCAACGAGGGTCAGGGGGATGGGGGGCACGAGCACAGCGAGCAACAGGGGGCGGGGGGGTCAGAAAAGCGAGCGCAACGTGTTGGTTGGATGGATCCCATGTGTACTGCGCACTGCTGACTTTATGATACTTGTGATTGTTTGTATTAATGAATTGTGTAACGTGTAATATTTCTGTAAAAATGTATTTCTTGAAAATAAAGTATTTTGTCTCGGCTCGCCACTGCGCAGAGCTTTCATCATCAACATTACTGCCCTTCTCTACATAACCACTGCCATTAAAGTTACTGGCCAGCATGAGGAGCTCCCACCGCTACCTATACTGCCCCTTTCTTGTAGGCACCCCAACCCACTTTATGTCCCCCCTGCGGATCCCTGGGCGCTACCCTTACTACTCTCTGCCTCAAAGCTAATCATAATGCCCCACCCTACACACACCATAGCATTTGTTACTGCACACGCAACTTTTTCCTTACGGCCCCACTCTACACACACACCATCTTTTTTTACTGCTCCACCCTACACACGCCTGTTTTCCTTACTTCCCCACTGTACACACTCCCAGCTTTCCTTACTGTCCCACACTACACTCATTCCAGGCAGCTATCCTTACTGCCCCACCATGCACATAGTGCAGCTTTCCATATTGCCCCACCTATTCTTACTGTACACTCCCCCATGTAGAGCCCCTACTGGTCTTATTATTTATACCTGTTTGAGCCCGCACTGCCCACCTTACTGCAGTTAAGACAAACCCCCCACTCCACCTACCTTTGAACCTTCATGGCCCCTCCCAAGACACCCTCAGGCCCAAACAGTGCTCACTACCAGACTCTACAGAGCCCCCCACCACCAGCCTCACTGCAGCTACTCCACAGACCCATCTACAGAACTACTGCCCACCCACCAATCCCCCTCCCCCACTGCCCGGACTGCAATACCGAGAGAGGGGGGTCCACACACCCTACTGCCCTACCCCACAGACTCCTCTGCCCACCCAATGAACCCCACCACTGCCCGGACTGCAATACCCAGTGAGGGGGGTCCACACGCCCTACTGCCCCACCCGACAGACTCCTCTGCACACCCACCGAACCCCACCACTGCCCAGACTGTAATACCCAGAGAGGCGGCCCTCCCTCCCTACTGCCCCCGCCGTCCAGAGTCATCTTTACCAGCCCTCCTTGCTTTTACCTCTGCACACGTCATCTGTAGCCCCGACCTCTGGAACCCTCATCTTTACTACCCCCACCGGCCCTGCCCCTAATCTGCCCTAAATCACTCCCGCCCCCTCAAACCGGACTCCGCGCCCATATTCTACCCCAGTGCAGGCTCTCCCGCCCCCTCGAGACCCCCGCCCCCCGCTGTGGCGATCCTCACCTTTCTGCACCCCGGGGCTGCTACTCTCTGCCCCAAAGCTAATCATAATGCCCCACCCTACACACACCAAAGCATTCGTTACTGCACACGCAACTTTTTCTTTAAGGCCCCACTCTACACACACACCAGCTTTCTTTACTGCTCCACCTTACACACGCCTGTTTTCCTTACTTCCCCACCGTACACACTCCCAGCTTTCCTTACTGTCCCACACTACACTCATTCCAGGCAGCTATCCTTATTGCCCCACCATGCACATAGTGCAGCTTTCCATATTGCCCCAAATCACATGCCCTACTGCCCCACCCCACAGACTCCTCTGCCCATGCACCGAACCCCATCACTGCCCGCACTGTAATACCCAGAGAGGCGGCCCTCCCTCCCTACTTCCTCCTGCCGTCGAGAGTCCTCTCTACCAGCCCTCCTTGCTTCTACCTCTGTACACGTCATCTGTAGCCCCGACCTCCGGAACCCTCATCTTTACTACCCCACCGGCCCTGCCCCTAATCTGCCCTAAATCACTCCCGCAAACCGGACTCCGCGCCCATATTCTACCCACGGCAGGCTCTCCTGCCCCCTAGAGCCCCCTGCCCCTCTCCGTGGCGATCCTCACCTTTCTGCACCCCGGGGCTGAGGCCCCCCCAGGACTGCTGCTTCCCTTCCTTCAGCAAAGTCTCACCGACGGGGTCTGCAACAAAACACCGCAAAGGGGGTGCCTACGCTGGGCAGGGCCGCTGCGTACAGCACATCTCCTTTTCTGTCCCCTCGCTGTGGTCCAGGATGAAAAGAAGACCTGAATCTCAGGTTTCTCGACTTCAAAAGGCTGTAAAGTGACTCGCCCCAGGAGACGCAATATCACAGGAGGAGATAGGAGAGGCTTTTATGTTATTGACCCGAAATACCGGGACACATCACATTGATCGGCTGTGGGAATGCTTACAGTGCTCTGAGGAGACGGCGCTGCTGGGCACAGTGGAGGAAGGTCCCTCTGAAGAGACGCCATACATTAACAAAATGGCACCTGCCGCGGCTTGTTAGCGGGTTACTGCCCCAAGCGGCATAGTATTTCCCCCTTGCATCAGCAGGTAATTTGCCTGGGGCTCTGGGTGGACTTGCGTGCGGGGGGATACTGCCTTGCTGTCTCTCACTGATCCCGCACTCTGCCCGCACTAAGATGGCGGCGGTGCCGGTGTTGTTAAGACCGGTGGAGCCCTTCTCCTCAGACCCGCTGTGTGCACTGCTGGTCCCGGGGCGGCTGGCCGAGGCCCTGGGGTCGGGCGGCGGGGTGCTGGCACTGCGGGCATGAGGTGCTGGTGCGGGCGGTGCCGTGGCAGGGAGAGGGGGGTACCCGGGGGGTGCACGGCGAGGCCGGTGTGGAGGCCCCTCTCCCCGCAGCTTCGCTTCATGCTCATCGCTCATCTCTCACCTCTCTCCGGGGGGCTCGGGGTGAAGTCCATGGCGGAGACAGCTGTTGCGGTGCTTCAGCACAATGGCTGCTGCTGCCGCCAGAGTGAAGCTCCGGCAGTGCCTCTGGCTCCCATTCCAGGCTCTCGCGCACAGCTCCCACCGCTTCTCACAGACCCATAAGCAGCACAGGGCAGCACTTCCTCACCGGGGCCTCCCGAGGTTCTGCCCCGACTCCATGCTTCTCGCTTCTGGATAGTGGGGAGAGGCACTGGGGGTGCTGGTGCCGAGAGTGCGGACATAGTGGGCAATTCAAGAACATAAGAGTGGGTGGCATAGCGAGCACTGAGCAGGGCGCGGCGGAAGGGGAATGAAAGTTTAGTCACTGCCTCAACATCAGTTGACTATCGATGGCAGAGGGGGTTCGAAAGATGGGGGGGGCACTGGTATCCTTGGCAGGACGGTGGGAGTCTTCCCTTTGTGAAGGAAAGAAAGCATCTCGCTTCGCGCAGGAATCAACGGGCGCTGCAATTAAAAATGGATTATAAAGTCACAAACAGGGAAAAAAATGGCGGACGCAAAGCCCGTCTCTTTCGGAATCCGGGGCGTGTTTTGGCGTTCTGAGTGACGGGTGACGTCACAGTCGAAAAAACGCAAAAAAACACGCCCCCGAATCCGAAAGAGACGGGGCTTTATTGGAGTGATGCCTGTCTCCTCCAATGGCTGGCCTCCGTTTAGGAAGCCAGCCAATGGAGGAGAGAGGAGGAGAGAGGCGGGTTCAAGCCCCCATACTCCAAATCATTAAATCTGCTCCCGGAGACTGCGCAAGCGCAGCCGTCGGTCCTCGACCTAAAAAGGGGTTATTTAAACCTCTTTCCTCCCGCGGAAATGGTGTAAAAAGTGCTGTGATTGGACAATCTATCCCACATCACATTAGATTGCTTTAGTGTTTGTTTTGGCTAACTCGAAAAGTGATTTGATATGCAGAGTCACACGGAGGGTGTCTCCAAACTAACTTCCTAATATTATGTGAGACTCCAGTCCCTATTGGACCATCTAGCTCACGTGATATGGGAAGGTCCCACATCACATGTGATTGCTACGATAGAGTTGCGGTCTGTTTCCTAACTCAAGAAGAGGTTGGATCTACAGGGTCACACGGAGAGTGTCTCTAAATTGATGTCATAATATTTTGTAACACTCCAGTCACGAGGTACTCAGAGACTAGACCGTAAACCTCTTGTTTAATGACACCTATACGGATAGGTTAACTGTTGTCTACTGACCTTCATCCCTTACTCTAAGTTTACAATTTATTTAAAATATCCTTTTCCTGTACCCTAATTCTCTTATAGTATACCTTCCTCATAGTTAAACTTAAAAATATCGATCTTATTATTTCAAATTTTATCCTAGTCGTCACTTTTCTACATCTTATACAATTTTATCATTGAATCTATAAAAAAAGACAATAGTCCTGCTACAGTTTTACATGGCATTTTCCCATGGTAAATCATTATTTAATCCTCCTGCAGCTGTATTTAAATAAAAAATCCAATAATCTTCCTTTTTCTTCCGGATATTGGTACTCTCAGTTTCTCCTCTCAGTTTAATTTTTTCTAATACTCTCCATTTCATATCTTCAGGTTTATGTTGGAGATCTAAGTAATGTTTTACTAATGGTGCATTGACCTTCACCGTTCGTATTGCTGATCGATGTTCAGTAAGTCTAATGTTTATAGCTCGCGAGGTCTCTCCTACATACCCTAATCCATGAGGGCATACAATAAGATACACAACATTCTGTGTCTTACAGTTCCACATTTGTTGTGCACGAATTGCATAGCCATTGAATAGAAGGGCTTCTCCTTCCATCACTGCATCACAGGACTTGCAAGATCGACATTTGAATGTTCCTTTAACCGGATTGCTGCCATCGATTGTTTACTGTACTAATGAAACATGAATGCACTATTGTATCTTTGATGTTTTTATTGCGTTTATATGCAAACAGTGGTTTCCGTAGTGTAGATTCTTGTGTTGGATCACTATTTAAAATGTGCCAACTAGAATGTATTATTTGTTTCACTTTAGTATTTAGTGTTGAATATTTAGTGACAGAAACAAGTTGGTTATATTTTTCTTTTGTAGTTCCTCTTAGAAGGTGGTCCCTGTCATAATACCTAGCTCTTTTGTAGGACTCTCGCACCAGCCGGTGAGGATATCCTCTAGCTATAAACTTCTTTTTCATTTTTTTTGTTTAAATCTTTTTATTAGGGTTTTTGTACCATATTCAAGCAAGATCCCATGTGGGACTCATAACAAATTACAGGTTTTGCAGTATAAACATAAACAGTGCTCGGTATCAGCTATCATGGCTCATCAACAGTAAAACAATCTCCAGTTTCTAGAGTTCGGTAGGTGGAAGAAAGTGAGGAATCTATAACGTGATCCCCCTGTGTGTTGTGGGAAACTGCCTCATCGTGATATGACGACTGGGATAGATTCGGCCCCTCCCATGGTGAGTGAGCCGAGTCAGAGGAGGTTATTACCCCCGTTGGTGTTGTGGTACCCTTGAGGAGATGTGCACAGAATCATGTGTGTGTAACGGAGTCGGGCCTCAAACTGCCGACTGAAACTAGGCTACTAACGGTGGAAGGGGGTTACCTCCCTAAAAAAACAACCAGGAAATAAATACAGGGGAGGGGAGGGTCGGGTTATCTGAGGAGTGGGGGGGGGGCAGGGGATAGCGTGGTGGGTACGGTCAGACAGTCCATGTGATCAGCACAGAGAGCGGTCGTCAGGCAGCGGGGGACCGGAGCGCGCATCCCGGAGAGGGGACGAGGGGGGATAGGAATCAGCGGGCTCTCTGCATTGGCCGGCCATCTCCTGGAGTAAGGCTGACCCGCAACGTGTGTCAGTGGTATTAATCCATCAGGGACGGGGGGTCTTGGTTCAGAGCGGGGCTACAGGGCGTGGGTTGCGTTGGCTCTGGGGCGTCCTCCACGGTCGTCTCTAGCTTAAATTGTATGAGAAGATGCGCCCATTCCATTGAGATTGGGTGTTTGTGTGTGCCTTTTAGCTCCTCCTCCCTCAAGGCCTCCTCTTCTGCCGCCCCCCACTTAGATACCACTCCTATCCAGGTCGCCTCCGGTGGTCCCGCAGGGGACCTCCAATGCATGGCTATGTATCTTTTGGCGAGGAGGAGGACCAGGGACGCGAAACGCCATTGCGTCTTGTCGGACTTCTTTCTCCTGTAAATTGCCATGGCGCAGGCCTTCCACGTGTCTGCATGTTGAAGGTGGACCAGGGTCTGTACGGATGCAGGGTCGGGCACTCCCAAAACATGTGCTTGAAATTTGCGTTTGGCGCATGGCTCCGAGGGCACTGGAGTTCCATGTCTGGGTAGAATTTCCCCAGTTTTTTGGGTGTAAGATAGGCGCGGTGTAGGATATTGTACTGTATATTTTTAAATCGGGAGTTGCGGGAGACTTTTTTGGGGTATCCCAGTGCTTGTACCCACTCCTTATCATGGAAGACCCGGCTGGCGTCGTCCTCCCAGGTTTGACGTAGTCTGTCCAGGGCAACTTTAGTCAACTCTCGTATGGCCTTATAATGCCATGTCACTAGGTGACGACCCGTCCCCATCCGCAACACGGTATGCAGTACTGGATGTGTCGGGGGTTCACCACTCCTCAGGTCCCAGAACGTCCGACCACTGTCTATCAACTGCCTGTGCATCAGGAATTGCCCCCTCGGGAGGTCGTACCACTCGATCAGCTGGTCGTATGTTTTCAGCTGCCCGTCGTGGAACAGGGCTTCCAAATCCGTCACCCCGCTGTCTGTCCATGCCTGCAGGTCTCTCTCGGTGTAATAGCCCTCCTGGCGGGGGAAGCCCACCAAGGGGAGCAGAGGGGAATACAACGGCGGCCCTTTCGATAGCCGGTGGACTCGCATCATGCAGTTACGAGCTACAGTAACCTGTATCGGGTGCGTGCTATCCGGTATGGAGCCCGGCATTAGTAGCATCCTGATAGCAGGTAGCGGCAGTGCCCCCCTGTCCGTAGCCGTCTTATCCATATGTTTCTCCGCCGTCCAGTGGGACAGCCATTGAAGTTGCGCGGCTAGGAAATATGATTCGAAGGACGGGGCTCCCAGGCCTCCCTCCGTTGTGGGCAGCTGTAGAGTGCGTAGGACTATTCTGCGTCGCCCTTCCCCCCAGACTAGTGTCGTGAGAACTGTGTCCAACTCACGAAAGAAGGATCGGGGTGGAATGACCGGTATATTTGTAAAATGGTACAAAAGTTTGGGCACCATTATCATTTTGGCCACCGCTATTCGTCTTATGGGTGCCAGTGGGAGTGTCTTCCAAAACCCGACTGCGGAGCGGAGGCCAGCCAGTACTCTACGATGGTTTCCCTCGTACAGGTCCTCGGGCGAACGGTAGAGGCGCACACCCAGATATCTGGGAGCCGCCTCGCTCCATTTCAAAGTCTGCGTGCCTAGTTGCATGTCATGGGGCGCCAGATCCGAACCGAGCGGGTAGACTGCCGATTTCCCCAGTTAACATGGAGGCCTGACAGGGCTCCAAAGTCCTGCAATGTATGCCAGAGTAAGGTGAGATCACCCGACGCGTCCCGGACATAAACTAGCAGGTCATCTGCGTAAAGGGAGACGCAGTGAAGTCTGTCCGCTATCGGAATGCCCCATTCCTCTCCCTCTCTCCGCAGTTGGATGGCCAGGGGTTCTACTGCCAGCGCGAACAGGAGGGGGGAGAGGGGACACCCCTGTCTGGTTCCCCTCTCTACCGGGAAAGGGGTCGAGATACTTTTTCCAATCCTCACCCTGGAGGTGAGTTCTCTGTATAGGAGTTGGGTGTACACCATCAGTGTGGGGCCTATCTGTACAGCTCGCAGTACGTCAAAGAGGTGGGGCCAGGTCAGGGTATCGAACGCCTTCTCCAAGTCAAAGATCAGGCAGGCAGCCCGCGGGAACCGATCCACGACATAGTCTTGTACGTGAAACAGCCTGCGCAGATTATGGGAGGTGTAACGCCTGGGCACAAAACCACATTGGTTGGGATGGACTAGAGTCGGGAGGATTTGACTATATCGATCGGCCAGTATCTTCCCCAAGATTCTACAGTCTGCATTTAGCAGTGTAATCGGTCTATAAGAGGCTGGAAGCGTGGGGTCCCTGTGAGGTTTCGGGAAGGTCACGATTAGTGATTCTCGGAACGATTGCGGCAGCTTGCCTTCAGCCAGGGCTTCTTCAAATACAAGCGCCAACCGGGGTGCCACTTCAGTCAGGAATGTTCTATAGTATTCCAGTGGGAACCCATCCATGCCAGGTGCTTTTTTCCTCGCTAGTGAACTTATGGCATGTTAGACACCATGGGGTGTAATTTTCCCATCGAGGTCCTTTTGGTCTGCCTGAGAGATTGTAGGAATGCGCGACGGATCTAAAAATTGAGTAAGGTCACTGAGCCCCGTCATTGTCGGGGCACGATAGACTTGGGCATAGTAGTCACGAAATATGCGCAAGATGTCAAGCTGGGATTGCATAAGTTGTCCGTTCGCATCCGTGAGTTCTACCACGGGGTGGGGCATCGTGTCCAGTTTGATCAGCCAGGCCAGGACCACGCCCGATCTGTCACACTCCTTGTGCGCCCTGGCCGCGTGAGCACAGAAGTTATACTTTCGCAGGTCTCTCATAGCTTCTGCATGCACTAGTTTCGCCGCTGAAACTTGCGCTAGTGTGGCTATTTCCTGGTCCGCGCCGCGAGAGAGTTCCGCTAGGGTCTTCTCTGCTTCACTCAGTGTCTGTTCTAATGTGCGTTGTACCCCCACTATCTGTTGGATGCATTGGCCCCTGGCGCCAACTTTATAGGCGTCCCACTCTATCGCCCTGGAGGAGGCTGTGCCGGCGTTGCGCAGAAAGTGGTCTCTAACATAATCTTTGTGAGTTTGACGAAAAACTTGGTCTCTGAGGCACTCCTGGGGCAGTCTCCATGTTGGGACTGGGGGTCGGGGCGGCCTCCATTGGAGGACTACTATGTGGGCGTCGTGGTCTGATGTGACTCGCCCTAGATAATCCTTGTGCTGTAGTTTGTGGAGCAGGTCTGTGGAACATAAAAACCTATCTAGCCTGACGCGCAAGTCGTGTGGGATGGAATGGAAGGAATAAAGCCTATCTGTTGGGTGTAGTGTCCTCCATGCGTCCGCTAAAGACCAGTGATCCAACCAGCGGAGCAGGCGTTCTGTCTGTTTGTGTGTTGGGGAGTGCGCCGGTGGGGGATGCGACCTGTCTAATTGCAAATCTAGGACAGTGTTGTAGTCTCCTCCCAAGAGCCACGGGATCCCTGCTTGACGAGCCAAGACACCATTGAGGGTGGCCCAGTAATGATCTTGGTCTATGTTGGGGGGCGTATACACAACCTATCGGTATCGGCTGATCTTCTAACAGACCCGTCAGGATAGCATAACGACCTTCCATGTCAATGAGTCTGGTATGTTCCTTAAAGGGGACCCCTGGCCTAACCCAGATAAGTGGCGAAGGCCGAGTACCCCATGGCGCATATCACTCCACGCCATTTCTTTTGTAGTCGATCCACTTCCTGTGACGTCAGGTGTGTCTCCTGTAGGAGGGCCACCTGAGCCTGAGGAATTTGTAATCGGTGTTTGATGGTTTATAGGCCATGTGTTACCCGTATGGTCTGTGACTCCTCTGCTGTATGTCTCTCCCCTGCGTTTATCTCGCCCCGTCCAGCCCACCCCACCCGCAGACCGCCTGAGGGGTCCATGTTGCGTGCCCCGTCCCCCTCCTGCCTGGTTAGGGTAATGTGGAGAAAATAGGTTGAAGGAAAGGGGGGGAAATAGAAAACTATAACTCTGGAACTGATGCCAACATAGGGGACCCACAGCCAGGGCAATGCGTCCAAACTGGAGTACATATTAGAATAAACTTTAGTTCGTTATCACGGGGTCGTGGATCGGTATCGTTCCGGTCTCTGCCTTGCGTGATAAACTTCTTTTTCATGGAATTTGCTTGAAAATCAAAGTCTGTTAAATTTTCACAATTTCCTCTTAGTCTTAAAAACTGTGAAAAAGGTATACTTTGCTTTTGTGTACGTGGATGATAACTGTTACAATGCAGGAGTATATTCCTCGCTGTCAGTTTCACAAATAGGTCAACTTCTAGTACTCCTGTGTTGTGTCTTATTAGGATGTCTAGAAATTCAACTTCCTGTACACTTGAGTGTGCTGTAAATTTAATATTAGGATCTGCTAAATTTAGCCACGTGAAAAATTCTTCAAGCCCATGTTCCTCATTGCTCCAGATAAAAAAGATATCATCTATATATCTGGACCAATGGGAAATGGACTCGAAGAATGGGGCCATCTCATTAAAATAAACTTTGTCTCAAAAAGGGCCGTATATATGTTCGCTATTGAGGGTGTCACAGATGCCCCCATGCTAACGCCCTTTATCTGTTTAAAAAGGCAAATCAAAATTCAAATATATTTTCATTCAACACTATATCCAAGCATTCTAGTATAAACGTATGTAGGCCTGGAACTTCAAATTCCTCCATAAAATATTCCACAGGCTCCAGGGCTTCTCTTTGAGGAATATTGCAATACAAAGACTCTATGTCTAATGTTACTAAGACATCTTTCTCTGGTCTAAATTGGAGGTTCTCAACCTTATTATTCATGTCTCTCGTATCTGGAATGTATGATTGAATTTTCGGGATAAATGGTCTAATTTTATGGTCTATGTATTTAGGCAGTGGTTCCGTTACCAAGCCAATTGTGAACACAATTGGATGGTACCGGGTATTTTTTTCATCTTTATGTACCCTCAGGATTCCATAAATACATGGTGTCTTCCCTTGGGAGTTATTCAAGTATTCTCACTTTTTGTCACTAATCTCACCAGAATCTAGCGCTTTCTCTGTCAGAGATGTTATGCTATGAGCTATCTGATTAGTAGGATTAGCTCTGATCTTCAAATAAAATCTTTGATCTTGGAGCATGGCTAACATTTTTTGCTTATATATATTGGTGTCAATGACTGCTATACCTCCTCCTTTATCACAGTTTTTCACTGTTATATCATGGTTTTGATTAAAGGCTCTCAAGGTAAGTAGTTCTTCCTTGTCTAAATTGTAGATCGGTTTTGGTATAAATCTACATGCTTGGTCCAAACGTTTTAAAACGGCGTGTTTAAAAACACCTACTTCAGGGCCAATTTGATCTAGTGACGGGGTAAAGGTTGATTTGACATGGAATATATTGTCATTTGGTGGTTCTATTTGCTCCCTTTCATCATTAAAATATTTCTTCAGTCTAATCTTTCTAAAAAATGAGACAATATCTCAATAAAGTTCAAATTTGTTAGTTGATGTATGAGGGACATATTACAGGCCTTTCGAAAGGAGTGAAAGACTAATAGTGTTTAATGGATTGGAGGACAAATTAAAGATAGGGATTTCATCCCTTACCTCCAATACTGTCTCTTGTGTGTCTCTAAAACATGGGGGATCTCTGGTTGATATTGGTGATTCTGATACTCCTCCCTCGATGGCAACTGAAAGCTCACTCTCAGCCTGCCTCGCCTCCCCCCGCCCTGGGCTAAAAAGGCCTCCGTGTCTGTTGATTTGTATTATATGTTCTTTGTGGGATTTGGGGTTCATAGTAAATTGAACTACCTTCTGCCTCCGAGTTGGAAGTGTGAGAGAAAGTGGTGACTTTTTGATTTCTAAAACTATTTACATTCAGATATTGGGTATGTTTATAAACGTTTTCAGCCAGATAGGGATACGTTTTCTCTACTGAATGGTAGCATTTATCTTTAGTCAATTTCTCAGTTTTACGTTTTGTTAAATATTCTGAGAAAGATGCTATTTCTGCCTCTTCTAATTTCTTTTTAGCCTCCTCAAATTCATTTGATTTTTTTATTTTATCTTCTAGTTCCAAAATGTCTTCTTTTAAATTATTTATTAACTCTTTAGCTGTCCCTATTATTAAAATCATGAAATCTCTGGATCACCTATTGGCTATCATGCTCCAATTTTCCAGGAACTGTCTATATTCTACGAAGAGACTTGGAATATTTCTAACTTGCAACCCTTGGGGTATAATTCCTGCTTTAAGATAATCTAACATAAATGCCCCATGGGCTTCCATCCTTTTAAGTTTCTTTTTAAGATTTATTAATTGATTGATATCCCCATTATTACGGATGTTTGTGTTAGATATACTACCAAATGAATTGCTTGACCCTACAAGGGTTGCAAATTCCTCATCGGAAAATCCAAAGGTTTTCAATTGGTCCATAGGGAATTGTATCTAAGCAAAGGATGAAAAGGGTTTTAATTATCTATAGAGGTAGCAACCTATGAAGTGTGAGACTTATCAGAAAATATGTTTAGCTCCAGACAGTAGGGTACCAATACTGGGTAGAATATGATAAAGTATTAATGAGGTAGATAGTTCTTAAGTAGAGATATAGTGAGCCCGGAAAAAGACACCAAGTTCTTAACAACCTACACATTTACAGAAAGCATATTCCTTCTAACATTAGTTTCAATGCAAATGTTCTTAATGTTTAAGTAAAAAAAACTTTCTAACAAATGGTATTTAAAGTCAAGGTGGTCAATCACAATGCTAAAGGATTAATCAACTGTGGTAAATAAAATATTACCCTGGCATAATTTCTAGGCATTAACAATTAGCATGTATCAAATGAGAGTCAGAGAGTCTGTGGTGTCCAAGTTAAAAGGGCTTTATTCCAATAACTCGAGTTAAGGGAGAATCTGTTCCATCACCACTAAGGTTCAGGAAGGGTCTTCTAACAATTAATCTCTGAAAATCATATATATACATTTCTCCTTGTACATAGGGAGGAACGCTCGAGGCAGAGCAAGAAAGAAAGAGATAAGAGAATGTGGGCGTGCATGAGGGTGTACACTTGATGAGTCATAGGTGTGTGATAGGTGGGTCATAGGTGGGTGGCTACATAGAGGAGGAGTTACATGGCAGGCTGGAACTTTGCCCTACTTGTGCACGCAACTGGATCATGACGTGCAATTGACGTGTAACTGGGGGGAGCTGACTTTCAGTCTAGTAGAGAGATCTTTAGTGTCAAGGCGACCAGCATGTCTGGTACTAACTGATATCTTAAGTCAGGGGATGTATTATCTGAAGCAAAGGTTGCTCATCACTAAGAATCAGAAAAAGCATATATTTCTTCGTTCATTACATGGGGGCTGTGAGCTTTTTACAAATGCAAGCACTGTGATTTACTTTAATGGAGACAGAGAGGCTAGGCCCTATCTTCCGCGGACGGTTTCTGTTGACCTTTTTCACCGGGCATGCAGATAACTGTTAAGCAAAATATACTATCTTGGCAACCCTTGCTGGGCTTCTTTCGGCTGAGCTAGAAGCATGCGAGGTCAGAGATACGTAACTGCAGCTTTCAGTGTGTCAGGAGTCATGAAAACCCTGATTCAGAAAGTGGTTCAGACTGAACCACAAAAAGGGTTCATTACGATATTTATTTAAAAGTGTACAATGCAAATACATGGGCCTTCATGTTAGCTTAACGTTTGGGAAACTTGATGACAGGCACCTTAATGCAGGACGTGATTGCAGAGGCCTTGTGATTCAGGCCACTAAGAGAAATATGCATGGGTGACATGCACATGCATGTAACATAGGGTATACGTAGGGGGCATCTTGGTCAGGCAAAATTTCATTTTCCTCATTCCCTCCTTGTCCCCTACATTACCCTTCAGGATACATCTATATTCATGAGACCGTATATTTGATCATACAGCATCATTTGTTCGTCCTTAACCCTTTGTATACTTGGATGTGGAACACATGCAGTTGCACAAAGGCCGCAAATGGCCGGGCCACACTGCAGACAGAGACAGCAACCAAATATTATAAGTAGTATAAGTCCTAGGAACGACACCACTTTCCATCCCCATGCCGATATTACACCCCAGAGCCAACTGGACCAAGTCCATGTGCCTGGGTCTTGATGTATATCATGAGCAATCTTGTGAAGCCTTGTTATCGCTGCATACACAGATGGCGCGTTATTTGGGATGAAAATGCAGCAAGTGGAGCCAATCACTCTACAGGCTCCGCCCCTATCCGCCAAGATGACGTCTAGAACGAGGCGATTTTGAAGAACGACAAGTCTAATAGCAGACTGTTCCTGGGTCAAGTTCGCCAGGGCAGATGCAGTCACATTCACTACTGCTTCAAGAGTCCTTGTTAACTTGCGTATCAGTTTACTGTTTTGGACGGGACCTATGAAGAAAAAGAATCCTTTGTTGAAATCTGTATATTGCTCCCAAGCTGTTTCAGTCTGATCAATCCCTGAGGTATCTGTCTCCCTCTTTTGTCTAACATGTTCTAGTCGTGAATCTCTATGATAATTGGATGGGGCTAGAAAAACGGGTGGAAGCAGGAACGCTATATAACATGTCCCACCCCAGTCTAAGGGCAGATGTACATAGGCTGTCTGACCGCAAATGAAATAGGTATGGCGTGATGTTTTGAAAGAAGACTGTCCTTTATCGTTAAACTCTACCACAGCGTTACACTCGCTGTGTCCCATGAGTACTGAGCCCTTCTTTCTGACACATAAATCACCTTTTGCTGGCAGGACTGAAATAAACGGTGGACCTGTATTTTGCTTGGGCTGAACATTTAACATTATAAAGTTAACGGATGCATTTCCCTGCTCATACTCTTCATTTTCTAGATCAGTTCCTTTCCTTTGGGGAAACCCTTTTTCGTCTGGGAAACATGCCTTATTCATTACTTTATTCAAGTTTCCATATATCCAGCCACCTGGATAAGCTATGTACTTTCTATCTATTGAGGTCTTTAAAGCAAACCATGCTCCACATGAACCATTGTGTGAGAACGGTAAAGGAAAGAATGGCAGAACTCCCTTCGTTTTCTGATAAGGGGGCAGTTGGCCACATACCCAGCAGTCAGTTGCATTGCTGGTCTGGTGAGAATGGTGTAACATACGAATAAATGTATTGTTACGTAGTGCAAGTCGATATGACAGTTCATGAGGTGGCAATTCACTAAATGTATGCTCTACAGTGCTGTTACTGGAAGAGTGCATATGTGAAGCAAAAGGAGGAAAGAAAACATGTAGTAATAAACTGACACAGATTATAACAATGCACAGAATAAAAAGAATAATCAAAGTAACTATACATCTACTGCGTAATATCTTGCAGTACTTAGCTTTCATTTGGGTTTTCTTGCTATTCTTGTCTGTGATCTTATACATGTCAGAAATCTAGTCTAACCGATTCACCACCTAGTGGACTTAGACAATTAAACTACGTCTGACTTACTAGATCTTAACTTAGATTTATACTCCTGCTGTGGAGTCTTTTCTAGCAAAGGCGGCGCAAACGGCGCAAAGTCTGTATTGTTTATAATTTTTTCAAAAGTTCCAGATTGTCCAAGATATTTTTTTTTTCAATGTTCCACTTTAATAGCGGTCCTCGTGGTTAGTAGCACCAACTTCGGTGTCTTCCAGCGCGGCTCAAGGGGGCTTGAACGATCAAAATTTCGGACACAAATGAAATCCCCAGGGACAATGGCGTGTTCCTTGACCTGGGTGTTGTCAGGGAAGGCGGCAGCAACCTGTGAACGACAAGAAAGTAGTGCAGACATCAAGGAAGTCAGGTAATCTGTCAGCATGTTACTGTCAACAACAGTTATTCTTTTAGGCATAGGCGTACCCCACTTATTTGGCGGTCTACCGAAAACCACTTCGTACGGAGATAGGCCTGTTCTGGAATGAGCTACCATACGCATGTAAAAGAGGGCAACCGGCAAGGCTACCATCCAATCCACGCCTTTTTCTGCACATATCTTAGCAAGTTTTGTCTTAATTGTCTGATTATGTCTTTCTACAAGGCCTGCTGCTTCGGGGTGTCTTACACAATGGAACTTCCAATTATAACCCAACAGAAGAGACACTTGTTTCATTAATTCAGAGGAAAATGGCTGCCCGTTATCTGAATAGATGACACGGGGCAATATCTGGGGAAGAACTCGCGCACCAATTGCCTGGCTGTTGTCACAGCAGTATACTCTGGAACTGGATATGCTTCTGTCCATCTAGATAGTGCACACACTACTACTAAGACATACTTGTAACCTTTACATCTGTCCATTTGGACATAATCCATCTGGAGGACCTCAAATGGGTGGTCAGGAGGATGAAATCCGCCTTGTTCCACCGGAATGCCTTTACCTGGATTGAACTGGCAACAGATCATACATGTTCGTACTTTCTGTTTCGCTGCTGCACGCATGTGCTTGTTACACCAGATATTCTGTAAGCTGTCTATCATTGCTTTTTAACCATGTACCTTTTCCCTTAGTCATCCAACCTTGGTCAGTCTGGACCCCTCCTTGTTCAGTCCATTTCTTTATCTCATCTGCAGTGGCATGTGTCTGTATGTCGAGTACATCTTGAGTGGGATCCCTGACTGTCATACATGTTGTCAGTAATGGTACCTCTGTCCTTGTCGTGTCTGTTGGTGTCTGGGCTGTGAGTTTAGCTGTTCGGTCTGCCAGGTCATTACCCTGGGAAATGGTGTCTGTAACTTTGGTGTGAGCTTTGCACTTCAGGATAGCTATGGCTGTAGGTAAATGTATTGCTTCTAACAGGGCTTGAATAAGCGGACCATGCTGAATCTTGGTCCCATGGGAGGTCAAGAAACCTCTCTCCCTCCAAAGTACTCCGAAATCATGAACTACGCCAAAGGCATATTGTGAATCAGTATAAATGTTTACTTTCAAGTGCTTAGCTCTTATGCAGGCTTGTGTCAGAGCGATGAGCTCTGCTGCTTGTGCTGACAGTGTGTCTATTTTCTGTGTCTCTATGACTTCTGTAGCAGTGGTCACAGCATATGCTGCTACTAACTCTCCTGCACTCGTTCTCATGCATGATCCATCTACATAGAGCGTTAAGTCTGGGTCTGGAAGTGCAATATCTGTCAGGTCTTGTCTTGGTTTCGTCACTATATTCATTACTTCCACACAGTCATGTGGTGGTGCATTTACTGTACTTGAGGGCAAAAGTGTTGCAGGGTTCAGAATATTACAACGTCTGATCTCTATGTGTGGCTGAAATAATGTCAGTTCATATCCTGTCAGTCTCGCTACAGTCAAGTGTTGTGTCTGTGTCCTGTTTAAGAGAACCTCTACTGCATGTGGTACTTGTACTGTCAGAGGGTGTCCCAACACTATTGAGTCACTTTGTCTTATGGCTAGGGCTGTTGCTGCAACTGATTTCAGGCACGCAGGCAGAGCCTGGGCCACTGGATCTAGTGTACTAGAAAAATAAGCACACGGCTTGTGTTTTCATGCTTGATCTTGTGTGAGGACAGATAACGCTGTTCCATCTCGTTCAGTTACGAAAAGCATAAAAGGTTTACTGTAACATGGAGTCGCTAAAACTGGCGCTTGACATAATGCTCTTTTTAATTCCTCAAATGCCAAGGTATGTTCTTGTGTCCAAGGGAGTACAGACGAAGTGGCTGCCTCCTGAGTTTGTCAATTGTATGAGTGGTTTGGCTAGAAAGGCATACTGGGGAATCCATTGCCTGCAGTATGAAGTGAGGCCAATAAAGGCACGTACTTCCTTTTGTGTCTTTGACTGTGAAAGGTTGTGTTAGCTGTCCACCCTCCTTGGAAAGCAAGTGTCCAAGGTACACCACTTGCTTTTCACAGAATTGCAGCTTTGAAGGGGACACTTTGTGCCCCTTGTCTGCCAGAAAGTGTAAGACTGTCAGTGATGCATTTTCGCAGTCTGGTTCAGATCGTGTTGCAATCAGGATGTCGTCTATATACCGTATCAGTGCTGTGTTGGAAGGCATGTAAATACTGTCCAGCTGTCTTTCTAATGCTTGACTGTAAATACTAGGGCTCATTGCAAGAGCGAAACTCCTGCCAATTAATCTGTTTACACTACGAGGGAAAAACTATTCATTTGCAAGCATGCACTTTTTTTAAGTCAATGAAACTTCCAGTGTTGACTGTAAGGAAGAGCAACTTGACCCCCACCTTATATAAACATTTCTTCCGCGGAAAGGAATTGGAGTATGGCCAATCATAACAAGACAGGCACTGCTCTGCTCTCCAAGAGTGAAAAGCCCTCCCTTCACAAAATATCTTTCCCTGGGAGCCAGGCCACTACGGGGCCTGGCTGAACTATGGTTCAGCCTGAGCCACTTCAAGGTCGAAAAACACATTCTTTGATTCAAAACATATCTGTACCCAGGCCACAGGGCTAACCAACATTCTCTAACTTAACTGAAGCAAATTTAATACGTGATAAAAAGCATCCTAAAATCAGTAATTAATAAGGACATATTTTCTATTTAGTAACTTAGACACATGCTAGCATTTTAAAATAATTATATCATAAAATATTGATACTAGCTGCAAAGGAAAAAAGAAACAGAACAACATGGCATGGAAACACACCACATTATAATTTTGCATTGCATAACCAAGATTTTCATAATTAAGTGTGCAAGCTCTTCTATTCTACCTATTAAAAGGGCCAGATTCATCTTTTTTTTAAAAAAACCATGTTTCCTAATTGAGTGGATTAACTGTCACACGCTATTCTAAAGGGCAGCTTGCATTGGGAAAAATAATGTATATTTTGTAGAACACATTTCTATTTAAAAAAACACACGGTTGCAATACACTAAGTAAAAGCACATTCTATGATGGGTCTGTTTTATATTTTCTTCTCAACCGTGCCTTTGAAAGGAACCCTCAGCCATGAAAACATTAAAGCACCCTCTGTGCAAACCCTTATCTCAATCCGACTGATTTATTTACAACTTACCGACTTCTGAGTCAAACACATTAAATCAAGTGCTCCAAGGCAAACCCACACGAATACGTGGATAGAATGATAAATGAACACTTCTATACTCTCCATGCAAAATGTTACCATTTCAGTCTGCAAGCTGACAAAGCACATAGGCAGACCCAGCAACCAATGAAAAAGTTAAATCGAACCATCATTCATCTCACCACTCACTGACTTTTAGTGTCAGCTCACATAACCATGCATGTTAAACAGCATGTTAAACCAAATACTGCCTTCTCAATACAAGATATTAACCCTTTGGCAGCTGAAGCACAATCATTCCCCAATGACTGCAGTACATGGGAAAGTCATAAACTCATTTCTCCACGTTATCACATAACACGTACGCACATCTTCAAAACGTTTTTCTCCAAGCACTTGAAAGAGATCCAGCTCTCTCCTGCCTAACGTAATGATAACATGCTTTGCACAAACCATAACCACATGGCGCTATTCACAAGCCATATTCACAAGAAACTCAACAAGTCATAATAATTACATGCTCTTCATAAACCATATTTACAAGGAGCTATTTACAAGGAACTCCACAGTAAACTTAACAGGCCGATGGGGGCAGAGGAAAATCTGCGTTTACGTAGTCTGGTGCGGGCTCTTCTAGATAGGAGGAAATAAAAGCCTCTGATGCTGTCGGCTTTATTCTACATACTCTAAATGGTACAGGTGGTGGCGTTCGTGACCTACTGGGTGTTTCTGAGGTGGTCACTCTAGCTAGTTCTTCTGACAGGACGGGATAAATACCAGTAATGACAGCATTTCTTTCTCTGTCAGTCTGTTCTGTAATGACCCGTTCCCCCTCCTCCCGTAGTTCTTTTTCTTTGGCTTTTCCCCCTGCTTGTCTAGTTCTATCTGCTTTATTCAATTCTTTCTCTATCCTCCTATGTGACTCTTTGCGCCACAATTCAATGGGATCTTTCTGAGAGGGTCTTGACTTCTTTTTCCATAGCGCTTCCTCTACTCTCATAATGCATTCAGGATCCCATGTTCCCGAGATAGGCCATCTATACTTTTCCTCTAAGTCGTTTGTATAGTCCACCCAGAAATCCAAAAACAAAATGGCGTCTAACCCATGCTTATTATACATATAATGACCAGGTGTGTCTCTAGGCGGGATGTTAACAGACTCTTCTAGTATACCTTTTCTGGTCCCTATCTGACGTTACTTCGAAAACAATGGCATGTTTGAAACCAATATTCACAAAAATAGTCTGAAACAATCAACAATCATTCACACACAAACAAATATTAAACACTAAAACAGTTACAACCTAAACTGATACAGAGAGCTAAACATGTACTGGAAAAACTTTATGCACTGAAATACAGTACAGCCATACCGGTCTCAGAAATGAGACACGTCTTTACCGTGCCCACGTTTTACCGTGGACCCGTCTTGACTGTGTTCGTGTGAACGAACCCGTCTTTACCGTTTTCACGAATAACGTGAACCCGTCTTTACCGTGCCCACGTCTTACCGTGGACCCATCTTTACGGTGCCCACGTGTTACCGTGGACCCGTCTTTACCGTGCCCACGTGTTACCGTGGACCCGTCTTTACCGTGCCCACGTATTACCGTGGACCCGTCTTTACCGTGCCCACGTGTTACCTTGGACCCGTCCCGTCTTTACCGTGCCCACGTGTTACCGTGGACCCGTCTTTACCGTGCCCACGTGTTACGGTGGACCCGTCTTTACCGTGTTCATATAAAATGAACCCGTCTTGAACTTGATGCATCCCCCATAGTGGTACTCACCGGGAAACAGAACTTGAAACTTGAAGGCCTCGGAAACTCGATACTACGCTTGCGCCTTGGAACAGGTGGGCCTCGGAAACCTCGGACCTTGCTCTCTCACGGGTGGGCTCTGGTTGGGATGATCCGCAATCCTCACCGCCTCTTGTGGACGCCTGGTCGCAGTCCGTCTCCTCCGTGGGCCTGAGGGAGTAAGCAGGAAGTCCCGCTGGTGCGCACTTTAAAGTCCGTCACGGCTGTAGAAGGGGGCAAGAGCTGTACCTACGTCACTGGCGCGTGGGGAAAGGGATAGTCCCTGTATTCGGGCGCCAGATTAATGTGGTAAATAAAATATTACCCTGGCATAATTTCTAGGCATTAACAATTAGCATGTATCAAATGAGAGGCAGAGAGTCCGTGGTGTCCAAGTTAAAAGGGCTTTATTCCAATAACTCGAGTTAAGGGAGAATCTGTTCCATCACCACTAAGGTTCAGGAAGGGTCTTCTAACAATTAATCTCTGAAAATCATATATATACATTTCTCCTTGTACATAGGGAGGAACGCTCGAGGCAGAGCAAGAAAGAAAGAGATAAGACCATGTGGGCGTGCATGAGGGTGTACACTTGATGAGTCATAGGTGTGTGATAGGTGGGTCATAGGTGGGTGGCTACATAGAGGAGGAGTTACATGGCAGGCTGGAACTTTGCCCTACTTGTGCACGCAACTGGATCATGACGTGCAATTAACGTGTAACTGGGGGGAGCTGACTTTCAGTCTAGTAGAGAGATCTTTAGTGTCAAGGCGACCAGCACGTCTGGTACTAACTGATATCTTAAGTCAGGGGATGTATTATCTGAAGCAAAGGTTGCTCATCACTAAAAGAAAAGATTTGGAATATTTCTAACTTGCAACCCTTGGGGTATAATTCCTGCTTTAAGATAATCTAACATAAATGCCCCATGGGCTTCCATCTTTAGCTGTCCCTATTATTAAAATCATGAAATCTCTGGATCACCTATTGGCTATCATGCTCCAATTTTCCAGGAACTGTCTATATTCTATGAAGAGACTTGGAATATTTCTAACTTGCAACCCTTGGGGTATAATTCCTGCTTTAAGATAATCTAACATAAATGCCCCATGGGCTTCCATCCTTTTAAGTTTCTTTTTAAGATTTATTAATTGATTGATATCCCCATTATTACGGATGTTTGTGTTAGATATACTACCAAATGAATTGCTTGACCCTACAAGGGTTGCAAATTCCTCATCGGAAAATCCAAAGGTTTTCAATTGGTCCATAGGGAATTGTATCTAAGCAAAGGATGAAAAGGGTTTTAATTATCTATAGAGGTAGCAACCTATGAAGTGTGAGACTTATCAGAAAATATGTTTAGCTCCAGACAGTAGGGTACCAATACTGGGTAGAATATGATAAAGTATTAATGAGGTAGATAGTTCTTAAGTAGAGATATAGTGAGCCCGGAAAAAGACACCAAGTTCTTAACAACCTACACATTTACAGAAAGCATATTCCTTCTAACATTAGTTTCAATGCAAATGTTCTTAATGTTTAAGTAAAAAAAACGTTCTAACAAATGGTATTTAAAGTCAAGGTGGTCAATCACAATGCTAAAGGATTAATCAACGAACAGCCCCATACAGACTTGCTGTGGGTAAATATATTGAAAAATAACAAGGACCCCCTGTCGAATTGATTTGGCAATTCGTAGGGCAGGGACTATTCAAGTCAAATATATATGCCTAGGCAATTTTCTAATATATACACGTCATAGTTCCTAATGTCTCAATGCTTGTCAAAATGCAATACAATGAAAAACAACTGAAGTGTAACAATCAAAACTAAATTAGTTACATGAATTTAAAAACATGATTTTATTAAAATACAAACACAGTTAAAAATTCCTGGCACATATCAATCATTTGTCTTTTGTCTCATGTACATATAGGTGACTCCTGACGCTGTTATCTTTGGCCTCTGACCGCTGAATTGACTCTTTTTGCTGCCTGCAGTAGCTTCTCCGAATCCTGACCTCCCGCCTCCCGCCGCCCGACCCTTTTCACATCCCAGGGTGAGGCCGCCGAGTGGAGCGCGGTGGGGGTAAAAACTACATCCCCCAAGAGCCTTCGCGACGCTATTCGCGTCAGTTGCGCGCCAGGAGGCGCATAAATCAACAGTCACCCCGGTCGAGTGGGTGACTCCTGACGCTGTTATCTTTGGCCTCTGACCGCTGAATTGACTCTTTTTGCTGCCTGCAGTAGCTTCTCCGAATCCTGACCTCCCGCCTCCCGCCGCCCGACCCTTTTCACATCCCAGGGTGAGGCCGCCGAGTGGAGCGCGGTGGGGGTAAAAACTACATCCCCCAAGAGCCTTCGCGACGCTATTCGCGTCAGTTGCGCGCCAGGAGGCGCATAAATCAACAGTCACCCCGGTCGAGTGGGTGACTCCTGACGCTGTTATCTTTGGCCTCTGACCGCTGAATTGACTCTTTTTGCTGCCTGCAGTAGCTTCTCCGAATCCTGACCTCCCGCCTCCCGCCGCCCGACCCTTTTCACATCCCAGGGTGAGGCCGCCGAGTGGAGCGCGGTGGGGGTAAAAACTACATCCCCCAAGAGCCTTCGCGACGCTATTCGCGTCAGTTGCGCGCCAGGAGGCGCATAAATCAACAGTCACCCCGGTCGAGTGGGTGACTCCTGACGCTGTTATCTTTGGCCTCTGACCGCTGAATTGACTCTTTTTGCTGCCTGCAGTAGCTTCTCCGAATCCTGACCTCCCGCCTCCCGCCGCCCGACCCTTTTCACATCCCAGGGTGAGGCCGCCGAGTGGAGCGCGGTGGGGGTAAAAACTACATCCCCCAAGAGCCTTCGCGACGCTATTCGCGTCAGTTGCGCGCCAGGAGGCGCATAAATCAACAGTCACCCCCGTCTCGCGGGACGCGAGCGGGACGCCCGGAGCGAAGCCCGGGCAAAGGGCGGGCCCTCTGTGGTCCTCAGTGGCCGAGGTAGGCCGGGCTGGGCCCTGTTATTTTAGATTTCTATTATTTTGCGCTTCTTTGCTGCTTCGAAATTGCAGCAAATATCTAATCATAAGTATACGGATGCTTTGTTGACAACCAACTCTGATATCTCCTTTGGTGAATTGATTGGCTTCTTTCAATATTCTTGTACTTTTATTTTAAAAATTTTGTGTGATCTGATTTTTGTGACTGCGTATTAAGCATAAGGTCTATCCCCTAAAGAAGTATTATGTCTACTAAGAAATTACGATCCGGGAAAGTGCTAAGAGATAAAGTAGACGTCATATCTGATTCTGCACGCTTGAGGAAAAAATCTGAAAGTAGTGTGTTAGTGAAGGGCCAGATGCAGTTGGAACATATCTGGGAGAAATCTGGAAATAAACTCGTAAGAGACCCAATAATTGTGAACTCTGGTCTATCGTCTCATTCACTACCACAAACTAAGCGAGTAATGGATTTAAACACTGTCGGGTTGACTGAACTAAATCAATCTTCTATCCCTCAAATGATGGAAATCAATTCCTTGGCTCATGAACATAATACCTCTATTGAAAGAGAAAAGGAAGGTGAAGACTTTGTTGCTACATCTATCTCCACTAGTATCGATCTTGAACTCTGTGGTCGGTACTTGGATAAGAAATCCCTTCCCCAGGTTATGGACGGCAAAACTCCAATTAGAGCAACTCCATCCGGAATGCTTCTATATAGTAGCACTCCATCAAACAAATCTCAAGAGGATTTCTTAACGCATAGTGAACTGAAATCTCCCCAATTAAACTTATCTGGGATTTGTTCTTTTGCTCAATCTAGCTACCCAAAAAATGAGAAACCTATCTCTGAATCTCTAATAGCGCTTGAACAAATATTGTCTTCTATATTGTTGCTCCTTGGTAAATTTGCTGTGAGTTCAGATTGTATTTTATCATCTGTGTCTGAGATATTGAGGGAAATGTTAACAAAAAAGGCTGCTAATGTTTCATTACACCCCTCTGAAATTGTAGTTGAAAATATTATATTACCACCTACTAAACCTGCAGTTTGGACTCCATCAAACGGTATTAATTCTGCGCAGGGCAATATCCCTATGAAGTTAAATGTTAAGGCAGACGTTCACATACCCCTTAAGACCCCTGCCTTATCTGTCTCTGGACAGAGTAAATTGTCAAAGCTTACTGTCAAAGATGATAGCTTGGTAGAGGTGGTGCAAACGATCGAAAGTGACCTTTTTCCCATCTTTACGCATGAAAAAAAGGGCAGGGATGGATTGCCGGCTCAGATTAAAACTAGAAAAGAAAAAACAAAAGGAAAAAATAGGAAGTTACTACGTAAATATAAGAAGAAAAGGCCAAGGCAAATTATTTTTCAAAACATAAGTCTTGAAGCATGTGATGAGTCAGGTAATGGGGAAAATCCATTGTTGAATACCTCTAATACTAAGGTGATGAATGATGCAATTAATGTTTCATTGAAAGATAATATGGATAGGAATGGTATAAAGGTGGTGATTCCACCTCACGTGCTACAAGCGCCAGAATCCTCACTTATGCCGGCTGATGGTATGGGGATTCCGCCGCAAGTGGTAAAAGTATTAAATCCAACTGCACCCACTTTCCGGCCTCAACCAATCAGTGCTAGTAGCCTAGATATTCAACCAGTAAAGGGTATAGTGTATTGTGCGGATACACTAATATTGGATTTTCTTCCGCTATTCGATCAAGACGTAAAAATGAATAGGTCTTGGCTCCTTAATTGCTTCAAAGAGACTAATACTTTAAAACTGATTCTGTCAAATGATATTGACCTGGTCTTTCCAATAAAATCTAGTATTGGACAACGAACAAGAGTAATTTTTTACTCAAAAATAATTACTAATCTTGTTCTACAACAGGCGGAATTCTTCCAATGTCGAGGAATTGATGTACTGCCCTATTACAACAGGGCATTATCTATTGCCAATAGAGATAGTATAATCAATCCAGTACCTATACAGGACGATCATTACCTTGGTAATAAAGATCTAAAAATCTGGGTATCTAAGGGCAAAAGAATGGTATCTCAGGCCTTACCATTGCCTGAAAATACAGACGTTCCTCTAATAGAAGACAATCAGATGTGGAATTGGTTACCGGGGGCCTTATCTAGTAATGCCGCGAATACCCCACGACTTTTCCAACATCTTTAACAAGAATCTAAAAATTGTCTCCTGGAATGCTGCTGGTATGTTCAATTCTCCTGAGAAGTTTGACTTTCTACATACTCTAAATGCTGATGTAATATGCCTGCAGGAAACGTGGTGTAAAAATCTCCCCTATGTGGGGAAAGAGTTTTTTGTTTTAGAGGCGCCTGCAAAACCTTCAATAAAAGGCCATGCGAAAGGTGGAATTGCCTGTCTGTTATCCACCTCTCTCCAATGGCAATATACACATTATTCTGATACTAGCAATCTCTTCCAATCAATAACTATTACTAATCTGGGCACGGTCGGAACGCGGTCTTCGTTTGTTATTTTAAACGCATACATTCCCCCTGAGGAATGTTTTAATGTAGTAATGAAGCGAATGTTTACCTATGTAGCAAACCTATTGGATGCTGAACATCCCCCTTATATACTAATGGTTGGAGATCTAAATAGTAAACTATCTAATTCTACTTTAGCTAAATTTAGAAATAAGTCTAAGGAAGAAATATATAATATACCTCAAATGGCTTGGCCTCCTAAAATAAAATCTAATAAAAGAGGTAAGATTCTTTTGGAGGAACTAAGCCTCCTAGAAGGGCTTATTATTAATGGTAGAATGCCCTCGGATAGTCCTGCCCAGTACACACATGGTTCATACAGGGGTGAGTCTATTTTGGACTATGCCATTACGGATTTTGAGTCATTCCATTTGATTATGGATATGGTGATCACTCACTCTATTCTGAGTGATCACAAATTAATTAAATTGGCTCTTTCGTTAACCCCTATTGAAAATAATTCTTGGTCCTTAAAGCATAAAGACCTTTCTATTGACCGTAGGTCGGGTAGATGCTTTTGGGGACCTACTACCATGAAGGATATACAAAGCCTCTTGGCCCATACTCTACTTGAACTTGAACAGTGGGAGGGTATAGAATTCCTACAACTTGAAAACCTTATTAAAAAAGTTATTGGATTCGCAAAGAAAAAGCGAATTGCTATTAGGCCACACTTCTCACCTAGTCCTCTATTTTTCCTGAATAGGGAGATAAATGCATTAATCAGGAAACAATATCTTAATAGAACTGAGGAAAACAAGTCTCTACTAGCATTATTAAAGCGCAGAAGAGCTAGATTGAGACTCAAACTGAAAAGAGAAAAGGAAGATATATTGTGGATCAATTTGAGGGAGGCAATAACCTCTAATCGACCCAGAGAATTCTGGTCTATAATAAGGAAAGGTTGTGGTACTGTAGTAGCACCCCGTCCTATTGCCATTAATGAAAAAGTTTGGACACTATTTCTAACTGCGCTATATGCTCCAACTGAGGTAGTGGAGGATATAGGTTTGGTGGAGATAAATGATATTCAAACTAGTAATCTCCCTACAGAAAAAACAATAGTTACGGTAATAAAGAGTATGCGATCTACTGGAGCCATGGGTCCAGACGAACTTCCCATGACAATTATTAAACAGGATATCGCGACTTGGAGTAGGATTCTTCTCCCTATATTTCAGGCCTGCTTTAGGACAAGAATTGTTCCCGAATCCTGGAGGGGTAGTATATTAATCCCCATATTTAAAAAGGGGGATCGGGAATTGCCATCTAATTATCGCCTAATAGCTTTATTAGATGCCATAGGAAAAATCTTCGCGAAATGTGTTTTAATGCTTATCATGGAATGGGCAGAAACTAATAGGATTTTACCAATGGAACAAACTGGTTTCCGCGAAGAACACGGAACGCTCGATAATCTGACAATGTTGCAGGTGATCTGTGACAAGTATGTACACATCCGTGATGGTGGCATATATGCTGCATTTATTGATTTCTCCACGGCGTTTGACAAAGTGGATCGTCAATCGCTGTGGAGAAAATTGGCAGCATTGGGTATGCCAGGATACTTACTTGCATTGGTTCGTTCTCTACATACAAATACATGGTGTAAAGTGCTACAAGGTGGTGAAGAGGGTCTTACTTCATTAATTCCCTCCCAAAATGGCCTTAAACAAGGGTGCATATTGGCACCTATATTATTTTCCTTATATATGGCTGATCTTCCAATTTTTATTTCATCATGTGAAGGAGTGGCACCGAAAATTGGAGGAGCTGCTATAACTATTTTAATGTATGCAGACGATATTCTTGTTTTGGATTTGACCCCGAAGGGTTTATCTAATCGCCTGTCTGCATTGAATGAATTTGCTGTAGCACACCATATGAAAATTAACACATCAAAGAGTAAAATTATGTGTATTTTTGGTAAGAGAAAATGCAGATCGAGCAATTATAAGTGGGCAATTGGGGGGCAAAGACTTGACGTTGTTAAAACGTACCCTTTTTTAGGCAAAATAATATCAGCGAATCTTAGTGAGACTCCCCATATTGAACATAATTCCCGTAAAGCTTTGTCCCATGGAATGGGGCTATGCTCGTTATATAAAGCTACTGGGAAGAGACACTTCTCTCTTTTTTTGGAAGTTTTTAAAGCTAAAGTGCCAGCTACACTCCTATATGGAATAGAACTAGTAGGGCTGAACCATTGGGGATTCCTTCAAAAAATGGAAGGACGGGTCCTTCGAAAAATTACATCACTTAGTAATGCATGTTCTACCTCGTCATGCAGATTAGAATTTGGGCTCCGAAGCTGTTGGACACAGGGATTGGTGGCCCTGGTAAGATGGGTAGCATGCTTGGCTAGAGGAAAACCTGGTACTCTAAGAGAACTTGTAAAAAAGGAGTTACTGGGTAATCTTAATGATTTTTCCTCTTTATTAAAAAATTTTAGGAAAGCTGTGGCCCTGTTAGAGTTGGATGAGAGTACCCTATTCTTGATTAATTCTTCTGAACTTAAAAATTTATTAAAAAGAGCTTCGTGGGAGTTATCTGTTAAGCTGGATACTCTTGCCCAACCCAGATTATGTGCCAGGAAACCTCTCCTAGAGACATATACCCCCAAGTTGCCCCAGCAATATTTGAGCTGGAATATTCCTCATGGAGTACGTAGGTTATGGTATCTCCTACGTCATGATCTACTCCCTCTTAATCTTCTTTTAGCAAAATGGCACGGGAGTCCCACGATATGTAACCTCTGTGATGTCGCTGTTCAAGATCGTAACCACGTCTTGTTTACTTGCCCTGCTCTACGTTCTTTACGAGTTAAATGGATTAAACCTATTTGTTTACAATTGGGAATCTTAAATGCTAAATTGTTTATTCATGCACTTTACTGCCCTCCCAATGAACTGTTTTGTTGCAGAATTTTTAAATTTTTTAAAGGATTCTTAAATATTTATTGAGATTACTGAAATGTCGCCATGACTCACTTTAAAATTGATAACTGTAGTATTTTGTTTATGTATTGTCAACTATGTATCCTTATATATTTGCTTTTTTTATCTGTTATTACAGTATTTTTGTATGTTTAATTTCCTTATGTGGCCCTCAGTGAGAGCCAAAACATAATAATAAAAACTTGAAACTTGAAACTCATGTACATATTTATATAAACATCAATATTTCATACTACAATTCTAAAAACAATTCTAAATAATAACAATGTTCCTTGTGGCAAGGAAAATAACAATCTTTGATGCGCGTTACGACGCAAACTGCGTCTTCGTCAGGAAGGCCACACGATAACCCAGAATATAATTAAACAGTTACACTCCAGTTTCTGATAATGATTGACTAGATTGACCTTCACCTTCACCCAGTGAGAAAAATAGAAAAAGAGGGCAGGGTGACAATGGTACAGACTTATGACCTAAACCAAGTAGTGTTCAGGGATCTGATATAATAAAATATTAGGTTGGCAAGATAAATAAAGAGCCTAGAATTACTTTTTAGATACTGGCATTTAGAGCATCATTTAGGTGTCTGTTATATTAATCTATACTATCATTGTCCCTTATTTATACTATCAAGAAATGTAGTCCTTACTTGATGTTTTCACTTTTCTTTTATAGGAATGGCTGATTTTCTTATGGGTGGATGTCCAATACTGAAGAATATTAAAGAAATCAATACATAGATATTAAACTCAATGCCTTGCTACTAGTCATATTTCCACAAAATCGTTTTACTCACAGCCTTACTTACAGTGCACTCCCAATTAACTGTTAATTAATATTTTCTAGCAGGTACCCAGCAATGATGAGCATATGGATTTCCAAGGGGAATGTATCCAAATCTATGAAAACAAGAATATTATATGCCTGTCTGGAACCTCCTGCCGGCGACACTTAGACAAGTGTCGGACTTACTGACCTTCAGGAAAATGCTGAAAACATGGCTGTTCTAGCAACAACCTTAACTTTTTTTTTCCCCGTTAGGGACAGCAACAGTTCAGCTACACGGTTCATTAGCTCCGGGACACTGAGTAGCTGTGCGCTTAACAAATACCATTTAACATAACATAACAATGCCTCTTACACCTTGTGTCTCAGCATCTGCCAACACTGCTGACTCCCTGGCCCATTAATAAGGAAGAAATAATGAAGATGGGGTGAACAAAAGAGTGGTGGGCAGAGCTCAGTCCTCAAAAATTGTAAACACAGCAACGTCAATAGACCAGATGTGCATGTAGGGTTTTTGCTGAGGCGTAACACAGGCCATGCAGCCCCTACAGTGCAGGAGGACAGCCTTCTGGGGGTCTTTCAGTCTCAGGACTTTGAATGTCTGTGACATATGTAGGTCTCAATGACTTTTTCATATGTTCTGTAGGAGGAGGTTATCATTTTGTGTTATACTACTGGGATGTTGAGCAGACTCTTGCACCACATACCTGTGCATTCCAGACACCTGCAGTGGGATTCATTACTGGCAAGGTGTGTAAGGGGTCAGGGGCTGCAGGACACTGGATACTGAGAGAGTTTTATGATATGGTGAGCTTGCTCTACTGCATCTGTAAGAGGTGCAGCACAGGCACAATTTAGGACTCACAAGGGTCAACGCTGCCTGCAGCACCCTCATTTAAAGCACTGCCCTTTTTTGTGGCCTGGCAACATTTGGACTGATTAAAATAAATACATTTTTACTTTCCTTCCTCCACTTGCCCATTTCTGTGCAGGAAAGGCCTCCAGAGGTAAGAGAACACACACTGTCACTCACTGATTTCAGGGGAGTAGCTGCAGGGGGTGTTTCGGGTGTGACTCCATAAAAAAAAGCATGCCTGGCTTCTAGTTTGGCTTGGGGCCCCTGAGTTAGGTCTGCTATATCTCTGTCAGTTTTACTTGTTGTTTTCACCACTAGGTTTTCACTTGGTTATTTTTTGGAACTGAATCCCAAATATCGAATCCCGAACCTTGATCATCACGCACCTCCACCCCACAGCTCAATGCTCTTTCAGTTGGGAAATTTGAGATTTACACCCAATGAAACTTAGGCCCACATTACGATGGCGGTCGGATGATAATCCAAACACCATTGCCGCAGGCAGGTGTCCGTCCGACAATGAGTCGATGTTCCCACCTGCCCTATTATGATTAGACTGCCATGCAGGCAGTCAAAAAGTGTGCTGCGGCCCAGGAAAAGGGCCACAGCACAATCTGCAGTAGGAAAAGGCACTTTGCACACATTCATGCACCGTGTGCCAAGCACCACGTGGTCCTGGCACACAGTGCATGGATTTGTGGGTGGACACTATATGTGCCCTCAGTGGCCCACAGGGGACAGGGGCCCTGCTTGGGTCCCCCAAGTCCCTTTAAGGCTGCCTTTTCATGACTGTGGGACCTCTATTAAAAGGCAGTCGTAAAGGGACATCCTAATCCCTACAGCGGTACCTGCTCAGACACCGCCTCCATTGTAGGGATAGGAGTCCAACCGCCGCCCCGACGGGATCCTAGATCCTGTCAGAGGTGGTGGTTTTCCCCCTGACAGCAAATGGTCCGACAGCCGGTATCATAGACCGAAGGGCTGTCAGTCAGCCAGACCACCACCAACAGGCTGTCAGTGGTGGGCCAACTAGCATCCAAATGATCCCCAAATGACTAAGCTACGCCCCTGGCTGCTTTCAACCTGGATTTGAAGCGCTGTACCTGTTTGGCCGACATAATAGTAGCATGTGATGTAGTTAGTTTAAGGACACATCAAATGTTTCTGCTTTTAGATGTCTTGTGGAGGCCCAGACTCTTACGATTGCCCTAAGTGGGAGCCATTGTGGACATCGGACTCATGATGCATCTACCTGATGAAAGAAAGAGGCAGTGTCTCAAGCAACAAAGTAAAATTGTCAAATATGCTTTCCTTAAATATAGAAGCGAGACACGAACTATTTTCATCGGAAATCGTTGAACCAATCAGCATATTCACTGAATAATTGAGGCAGACTCATGCAATTCTGTCCCGGATTAGTTTAAATTCGCAGTCTGGCATATGAATCATATGCCCTCTTTGTGTAATTTAGGGCCTGGTGTAGTTGCGTCACCTTCATAAGTGGCAGAAAGGTAATGGTCTCTAGCTAGACATCTTAGCCAAATTGATAAGCTAAGATGCAATGTTAATGAATTGCACAATAGCACTATTTATTCAACTGCTAAGCATTTTAATTTGATATTTGTTGTTGTGATGAAATTGCTCTTGCCATTTTGTATCAAGTATATTTAGTATATGCAATATTGGATTTAGTACATGCACAAGACAAACACAGGCATTTATCTGAGTCTAGTGTTTTCATTTTATAACAATTTATCGTATTTACAATATTTATGTTCATTCATGTTTGAAGTCAAAGTATACCAAACATGATAATTGGAACAGTTTGTGGTTTTGTTGATCTATTTATTTCTGGAGAAGAAACAGTATTAATAATGAAAAGATATGATACAAGAGTCAATAGATGCAGTAAGGGGGAGGGGGGTACATAAACACCATAAAGGGGACATCCAATGTAGAGGAAAAAAAGAAGTCCAGCATTGTTGGCAATCACCCTCACTGGCATTCTAGAACATTTGTTTTATGATATCAGCTTGCGTTTTGAGGTCTATTGTGACATCATTCATCAAATGACCGTTTTAATAAAGGTTTGATAAGTGGTGGCAGGGCTGGCTTTTGGCATGGGAGAGCTGGGCCCAGGCCCACGGCGCCTAATTTCAGAGAGGTGCAATGAGCTTGCATGTAAGCATGCTTTTGATCTTTCATTTCATTTTAAGTTTGCTGGCGCCTCGTTACATAGACTATCTTGTCCTCTCACTGTGGGCCAGATTTATGGAAATCACTCTTACGCCATGTAATATGGTCTGGTACTTACCTAGGTCCCCTCTCACCCCTACCCTCTGCCCCTGGTTCTACGATGACAGCCCTCCACCCCCAGGCGCACAGGATTGGGGAGACCACACCAGTTGTTGTAAGATTTTTGGAATAGGGGGGAGTGACACCCCCCCCCGGCCGTATTTATTAACAAATAAAACAAATATTCACATCTTTCATTTTATACAAAATTACGCAGAAAGTACAGATACATTGTTATACACATGTTGTAAGAGCTATCCTTAACACAATCTAATACAGAAGGCACTCCTACCATAAATCTAACAATGCATGATATTACTTTCTGCATGTCCCATCTAGAGCCTACGGCAAAGTCAACGTCTGGCAGCTTCTCCCCCCCTTTTTGTCTCAGGGTCTACAGCTACCACTCCCGGAGTAAGTTTGTGCAGGGGGTACAGCTTATCGGATGGAGATGTGTCCCCCGGGCCCCCCCTACGCTCTGGCCTTGACTCCTTTTTGGGGCTGCAGACTTGCTGCGCAAGCGCGTGCAGGGGTGGCCCCAGGCCTACTGGGAAGGATACTTCCCCGGCCCCCGCACCCCGACAGCCTACTTACCAGCTGTCACTACCCCCGGAGTTACATGATGCTGACCGCTAAAACCGCAGACTAGGCTTACCACTGTTGACCTTACCGCCTGACCAGAGACACCTAAATACGACAGTACTAATTAAAGCATACTTCTTTATCTTAATTTAAATAATCATGGTTCAAGACTACACACTATGAAAACATTTAGTGAGCAAAATTACGATCAATAATCAAATTCACATCTATGTATTACATCACATTCACTATCAACCTGTAAATGAAACCATTACACGCTACTCAATATTTAGAAGACATTCAATAATTCCCATAGAATTCCTGCTTTAGGGGATGGTGAGTGGGAAAAACTATGGTTAGCGGGCCTAGCGTCGCCCATAGACGTTCCTCTGCGGTGATACCTGGAGCAAGAGGTTGCTCGGCCCGCCGGCTCCCCCTTTTAAGGGTTAAGCCTCGGGGTTCCTCGGGATAGGCGGAAGTGACGCGTGACCCGGAAGCACTTAAAGTACTTCCGGGTCACCCCAGGGAAAGCGGGCGCCTATTGGCTGCCGCTCTGGGTTAGGGCCCGCGTCATTGCTGATGCGGACCCTCCCCCTGGCTGTGATCTCCGGGGACCCGGGCGACTGCTCCCATGCTGCTCCGAGCCTTCTCCAAGTAACACAAGAGCAACACAAAAACTAGATGAGATATACCAAGCCACGCAAGTCCACCTTGAGAGGACCTGCATGGCTTAGTAATTCTGGAGAAACACAAGGCAGCGCAAGTCGCTGCCTTGCGTTATTCTACTTGGTGGGGGCGTTACATGTATTCTGAGGCATTCCCAGATTTTACAACACTGAAAAACGTGAGAATGCATCAAAATCTCATGCCTTCCCACCGGAGACACAAGTTGGAGAAATATCTTTATTTCTCCTCGTTGTTTCCTCTTTCTAAGTGTGCTACATTCTGTGGAACAATTAGATAGAGGAATAGGCCTCTAAGGATTATTTTTGTGCAGGAAGGTGTGCCTTCCTGCACAAAAACAATCCTGTCTTTAACACAGGCACCTTTATTCCCTTGTGCAAGGGTGCCTGAATTGGAGATGAGCTGCTAATTGTGCACCAGTGCAGGCATTGGACTGAAATGCACCATTTCTTGATAGATATGGTGCAATTCTGCCTCCCCTCTTTCTTGCAGCTCAGCAAGCTGTCCTGTTGCACTGTGCTGCCTGAAAGTTTGATAAATCTGTCTCTTAGTCTTCATCCCTTCCCCTCCTCATTCACACCCTCTCCTTGGCCCTCTCAATTCTAAATTACCATCTAAATAGGTGATTCAGGTAGGGTAGAGGAAGGAGAGCACCCTCCTGTGAACAGTGTAGGGAGAGATCAGCTCAGTAGTGAGAGTGGCTTCCTAATTGGAGTGAGTGGCATCACTCGCTGCTCCCAACAACATTGGAGACTCGCACTTACTCTAACCGAGCTGTATTAAGAGAGCTAGGTTAGAGGTTTCAAAGTGCGCATGTCATTGCAAGACGGCTGGCCAAAAATACATGCTGAGGCAGCCCACCCTCCTCCCTGCTGCTGTCACACCCCATCAGGATGTTGCTATATTGCAAAGTAAAATGGTAATAAACTAAATTTATCACCATTTTCTTTTTCAATTCTGGGGCATGGAGAAGGATTTTAGCCTGTAGGGCTACGCTCCTCTGCACAAATGGAAGAGCCACCCCTGTATGCAATCTGAGTTTTGCAGTTTGGAATGTGCGAAAATGTGCTTTATTGTATCATTGGCCCCCAATGAAATATGTAGAGCTTGGAATGCATAGGAAATGCAGCACCAGCTTAAAATACAACCAGCAGGATCAATGTTCCCATGGGCGGGATTACCACACCGAAAACCACAGAATGCAGAACAAGGAGCAAAGGCGTAAGTTTCATGCTTTATATTTTGCATACAAGGGTTACTTTGGGAGTCAGCTCCTAGTTGTGTACATGGAATGATGCATTATTCCGAGACTATGACATGTTGTCAGAAACATAATACACGTGATCTTCACCACCTGTTAAAGGTCTTAATAAATTGCTCTCCTCTGCGAAGCATACAACAGATCTAAACATATTGGTATTTGGACAAAATATCTAGGTCTCTGGAAAAAATATCGAGGAAGAAATATTTGGATAAAATATTGTGTCAAGAATATCGAGAACAAAAATCTCATGAAGGTAGGTTTCCAAGTGTAAGCAAAGTCTTCCTATACTTAGTTCATTTTTTTTGTTTGATCTGTTTATTGTTTTTTATAAGAAGAAAGATACATAAATGCAGTGCATGCATGAATGTGGTATTAACACAGGGGTGTCAATGTGCAACGCTACAGTAATTGACCGCATTGGAGACTTACAAATAGCTCGATCCGTTGGAGCACTAGTACAGTAACTAAATATACAATTTGATTAACTGTCTTAAACAGCCTTTGTTTGTTATCCTGCTACACATCAGCAGTCCCATATGTTTCAATGAAACTGAAGGAGATAAGTTGCATTGTGAATTGACTTACATTGTCCTGTTGATTACCAGTGTATGTGTGAGTTCCACATTGCATAATAGACCTGACAGTCATGTGAGAGTAAAATATGAGTATTGCTGACATCAAACAATTGTAGGAGATCAATGAACATTTGAACAATCAAACTAACCAAGCTCGGGCATATTAATACCCAAAGGGTCCTTCCAGAGACGATCAGATTGCATCTAATATGCAGTAAAACCGGTATTTCCACATACATCACATTCCCATATTTATGTGACTCTACATGGATAAAAACAAACAGCTTGCCCCATAAGGGTGGATACTGGGCCACCTCTCTTATCTAGACTTTGGTTCCCCATTTAAAGCGACATCTGTTTCTGAGACGTGGTGTATAATCATTTGAGGAGCTGTAAGGATCGAGTTCCAACTGTCTGATATAGGGAATTTGTGAAGTCCAAGGGTATCCGCCCTATGAAGGGACACACCCTCTGCTTTAGCCTGATTAAGAATAAAGTGAGACCAGTCCAGTAAGGACAGTGAATTGCTGGATTTCCAGCGCCTCGTAATGAGACGTTTGGCCACTAAAAGGCCGAGATCTAGGAATCGATTTGCGGCTCTGTGTTTTTTATCTTGGGTGTATATCTCCAGTATAGAAGTGGAGAAGTGTGGCTCACTGGTTAGAAGTGGCAGACCATGAAGCAGAGGTTGGCCCGGGACCAGGGTTCAATTCCCGACGCGGCAGGGTCTTGGGTCAATTTCCGCGGAATCGATAATTCTCGCCGAGGTGCCTACGCTAACCATGGGTCCCACTCTGGGCAACAGCTTGCTTAATCTCCACAACGGCCCCATCAACGCCGGGGATGCCTGGCTTCACCTTGGGGGTGCCCAGGAGGGACCATCTCACAGGGACCCAGGACGGGTTCCCCAGCGGTATACAGCGCCAAGACACCCCGAGATGGGGTAACAGTGCGCTTTACAAGTATACTTACTTTACTTTATACATGTTTCCCATGTGTTCGAGAGTAGTCTATCTGTGCATTCGGATACATGTTGTGTTACCCCCTCCCAGTATTGTTGTAGTTTAGGGCATGACCATATCATATGTATAATACCAGCGTCATAGTGGGATCAACGAGGACAGCCCATGTCTCGTCTGTGAAAGTAATGATTGATTTTTTTCAGTGGTCAAGTATGCTCTGTGTATTATATAGTATTGTAAAATCTAAACGTAGCATTGGCCAGGGATATGTGTGGGGCTCACCAGAATTGTATTCCATTCCATGACTGTGCATGGACGGACTAAATCAGTCTCACATTTTAAGCATTAATGAGTCAGGTCCGTTGCTGTATGCAGGCGGAATGCATCCACAAAGCAGCGAGTGAGATGTCGGCCTTCTCCCATGACATGTATACATTGGAGCACTAAATGTGTCTGCAATTCTTGCGTTATGTCCCCCCATGTGTGCCGTAACAGACTAACCCATGAGACATGCATAAGTGTCCTGGAGGCATTCCTTCCTCCTGTGTCAGATCGCTTTACCTCATAAGTGTGACGTCTTAGTAGAGGCCGCCTAGTGTATGAATGCCCGCTGCATGCCAATCAGCACGGTCTCTCAGTGAAGGTATCCAGTTTCCTCTAGGCATCCCTAGTAATGGAATTGCTGGAGCATATGGTCTGAGGTTTCTGGTGAGGAACAGGGATCTATGGGAGCAGCGGCTGGTCACTTGTAACAGCAAAGGGAGGGGACCAGATTTCTTGTTACAGGTATGAAACAAAGGAAGGTGTTTAGCGTGTGTGGAGCACCGTCACCAGCTGTATCCGATAGGTGTAAACCCACCACCCAATTGCCACCCATTGTAGTTGAGATGCTAAGTAGTAATGTTCTAGATTGGGTACCGCTAATTCTCGCCGAACCAATATAGCTTTGTGAGCGCTACTCTGCATCGTGATGTATTCCATATTAATTCACAGAGCATGCGATCGATGGGCCAGAAAAAGGATGGCGGTAGATATAGCTGCACACTGGTGAAATATTAAAGAAGTCGAGGGAGCACCACCACCTTAATGAGCGATACCCTTCCAGCCACCAAAAGAGCAAATGTCTTCCAGAAAATCATCTGTGACATCAGAGAGGTGAGTGCCCTGGTAAGGTTGCCATTATCTAAGTCCTGATCATCGTGATATACTCTAATGCCTAGGTAGCGGAACATAGTCGATTGCCAAGTGACCGGAGCTCCACTGACAAAAAGCGTTGGATCAGGCATTTTGGGATCGAATGGGAACACACATGATTTTCCTCAGTTAACCCATAGCCCTGATAGACGGGCAAAGAGAGTGAACATATTAGGTATGACATCCGGAATCGTCTCAACATCCTTTATATATAGGAGGAGGTCGTCTACATATAGTGATATCGTATGTATGTCTCCTCCGCAGTAGCAGTGCAGAGAGGTTCTTAAAAGGGCGGATCCTCCAGCATAGCAGTCTGCAGGTACCATGTTGGAATCAGAGAGGGCTGCTTGTCCATTCTAGCAATACGAAATGAGGATTATGATCATAGTGCATGAGACCCAGATACTCAGCCTGTGTCACATATGGCAACAGGTTGGGCATGCACAAGATCCTATCAATGCGTACATGTAGAGTATGCTGGGTGGAATAAAAGGCGTATACTCATGTGATAGGGTTGTGATGTCTCCATATACCTCCCAATCCCCATCTTTGGGACCAGTTCCTCAACATTGAGGCTCCAGTAGATGCCATTGTGCCTCACAGTGGTGGGAATGAGTGGTCTAGGGCAATATTCAATACACTGTTGAAATCCCCTCCTATCACCCAGTGTAGGTCACACCATTTGGAGAGCACTCACGACAGCAAGCTCCAGAAGGGCCCCTGGTCCGTATTAGGCATGTATATGTTACCCAGCAGGAGGCATCTACCATCTAATCTACCTTTGAGGAAAACATATCTCCTTTCTGCATCCGTCACCACCTCTTCTACCAGGAGGGGGGTTCTGGGGCAGACCCAGATCAGCACTCCTTGAGCAAATGCTGAGAAGTGCGTAGTGAAAATATGTCCCCTCCACCTGCACGGCAAGTTATTTGTTTCCAAATGTGTTAGGGGAGATTCCTGCAGGAGAGCTATCGTAAGTCTTTTGAGGTATTCGTTTAATGGGTATCTATGGTAGGGGGTGCGCAGGCCTCAAACATTCCAAGTTATAATGCATTGTGATGTCATGATGTGTTTGTGTCCAAGCTAATAATTTTGCGAGGGTTAAGGTTTATATGTGTGGTCATATTTGAAATTAGCATCTGGGGTCAGCATAAATCGAGTACAATAGTGCCTGAATGAACTTATCTTAAAACGTAATGCCAACATGGCGTGTTTGTAATACGAGTTTAGACCATAATGCACTTAAACAAAATGACCCCCTAAAGTATGTGGGTGTGAGGGCTCATAGCTTCTCAGAGCATTTAGGTGCAACATATCCACCCAGTGCCAAGGAAATGAGGTACCATCATTTACATCCCAGCTATCTGTCTGAAAAACAATTACCCGTCCACCCCTCAAAGGAGGCAACGCTCTCACCAACCCCAGTATCATTCAACATGTAAGTGCCATAGCGATACCCAATGATCTGCATACAAGCATTTAAGGATACAGCAATTAGCAAGTAGCTAAATAAAAGATATTTTATATAGCGGATGAGTCCATCCAACGTCTGTAGAGTGACATCTGGCAGAGTCAAAGTCTTAGTGTCTGAGGGCCAGACCACTGATGAGCCTTCATCTTCAGACAACCGGACCACCACTGTGTCTCTATCAGATTCTTTAGCCAAATCTGAAATCTGCTCTGCTTCCCGGACATCTGTGTCAGCCCGTTCCCTGAGTCCATGGCCAACGTAGGAGCAGTAGGTGCTGTTCGGTAGCTTAGGTGCAGAATGGTGCTGTTATCCTGCATGTATAAGGCTGCCTTCTTCCCAGATTATTGCAGTATTGCACCTGGTAATTACAAGGGGGCAGGGGTGTCTCAAGCTGCACATTGCACAGGATTTCAGTAGAGGTTGAAATTGGCTCACTCCAGGAGATACGCTCAGGGGTCGACTCCAACATTACACATGAAGTAGACTAGACCCATGAGGGACATATAAGCATTAAGATGCACCGCTACTGACCTATAGATTGTGGGCCGGTTGTGTACGTATTACTCTCTGCGCAAAATGCATAGCAGTGTCTGCATTTGACTTTACCTCTCCCCAATAACGAATAACGTGTTTCCCATGAACATTCACAAGCTCCCACCGGAAGAGGTAAAACCTTGTGTCAGTTCCTCAAGAGAACATGCCCCAGGTATCAGCCTAGCCATATCATTGCCGCCATCTTGAGCCCTCTTCAATTGCATGTGTGAGCGTCATCCGGCTTCATCCTCCGAACATCCAGGAAGAGAGGAAGCAGGTCAGGCAGGGAGCAGGCTCAGAAGCGCTGGTCCAAATGCCCAGGTGCAACTCACAAGAAGAGCCGGGCAGCAGCGAGCGTCCAGTCCAAGTGCTGCCGTCCAACCAGTGGGCCACAGCCTGCTCCACTGCGCCGCCTCCGGCCTTTTATTTCCGGGCAGCAGTCCTCCGGCGGGCTCTGGATGCAGACTCTGTCTTCAACTCATGTGCTTGCGGGCTCTTCCGTGGACTTCCTCAATGCATACCAGACCCCTCCTGGCGTTGGACAGCTTTCCTCGTCTGGCACAACCTACGTGGTCCAGCCTGCCTTGATCTCCGGCCATTGCTGGCAGAACTGGTGAGCACAACAACCCTCCTCACAGAAGCTGAGTTCAGGGGTCAGCACTCCTTTATAGTGTTCTACAACGCTGACCATTTCCTCCTGTTGCCGGATGGCACCCACTGGGCGTCAAAGCCTGTGTGCTCCAACCGGCCTTGGTCCTTGGCCGACACTGTAGCCCTGCCCGCAGTATCAGCGCAGTCTGGTGACACTGGGGTCCAGCAGGCACAGCCTGGTCTGCTGGATGGCATCTTGCGGACACTATAATTTGAGGATAAATGGGGTGTGTTGCAGAGCAGGGCTAAAACGCGTCCGCCATCTTGCTACTGCAAGTGACGCCCACTTCCTATTCTTCATTCCATATATGCATACTTTCATATATATATCTTCAAGGTACATAGATGTGGAGTAAAAAATGCTCAATCTATACTTACCTATTTGCACTTAGATTCTCATTATTTGGGTCCTCTATATTTTTAACACAAGATTCTTTCCACGCCATATTTTTGCAATCAATATTCTATCAGACATCCAACATAGTGGTGTGGTTTGATGTAAGGATTCCCTAACGGTGCAGGAATGCATACCACACTGAAATGGAAATAAAAATCATCTGACCCTTCAAAACATCATTGCTCTGTCACCTCCTATAGAGCTGCCCCTGATTAAAGAACAACAATCATCTTCTCCATGGTTGAAAGTCTTATTAACACCATCTATAATCATTATAATTACATTATGAACTTCAGGCTCAGTGAAGCAAACTCTTCACGAGAGGCCTTTCATTGTATTTGGAGGAGACTGCAACTTAAAATGTGCACAATATAATATAAAAATATTCCCTTGAGAGCCATAACAGCCACACTCCTGTAAAAATCCATTCCAGAATTTATTATGCAATTCTACCAGCACGCTAAATGGTTTATCAGCTCTGGGTCAAAATATAGGAATAGTGAAGCATGGCTTGTAAAATGTGACATTGAACGCTCATTAAACTGTAGTTCAGTCTCTGCTACATTATGAATAATATTTGCATTATATAGTGTGTTTAACAAGCAGGCGAGTTGGGGAAATGGATTATAAAAGCAGCTAGCATAATACTGCATTTCACAATGTTATATTTTCTGACTTCAGTTTGATTCCAATGGGACAATAATTTGTGGACAGAATGGATAAAGCACTGTTTTATCTTCGAGGATGCAGCCAAATCAGAGAATGTCAAAATACCCAAGACATGAGCTACAAACACTGCAATTTTATTGGAGTTTGAAGAGTGAGGAAGCATTCTTTCTCTTATCTCTTCTTCAGAGTATTTTTGAAAAACATGGGAACCTTTGGAAAGAAACCTTCCCACATTTAGTTTTAGTTTAGACAGATATTACCGAGTTTGATATGCGTCACCATATGGAGCAAAAAGAGTTTGTGTGTTTTTTTATGTGTTAAATATTTTTAATGAAGGCCAGGAGGAGTCACTGTCAGTCATTCTGCGCTTCAAAGCTATGCTAACCCCTTCCACTTATATTCATGTTAGAGTTTCGCCTGCCAACTTTGGTACCATAAAAAGATTTTCTTTTCTTTATCTAAATGTGATTTTGGGGCTGTGTTTATTGCCAGATTCCTGTGTAATTTGTGCGGATGACAACCTCTGATACATGTGTAGCCTGAATTGCTCAAAGTAAAAACTTAATGCAAGCACAGAGCATCCAGGAGTCAAAGTAGCACAGCGGTTTGGCAATTAAAAGCAACCTTTGGGCTATTTTCTAGCAGCATTGAAAATAGCCAAGTGAGTCCTCATTTTGAGGTGAGTGAAGGCACTGAGTGCAGACATGCCGATTTCACTCACCTGCCACAGCCGTTAGAGGTAGTTGCTCCCAGTACTTAATTTGAGCCGGTTGTTTGCAGGTGGGCCTACTGGCACTCGTTTTTTGGGGGACCAGCACTCATTTTTCTTCATCAGACTGTCTCACAGAAAGAGAGAGGAAAAACACACAAGGTGGAAAAAAGGAGGAAGAGAAAGCTGGGATAAACAGGGACAAAGAAATTAAGCAGTCATGAAGAAGAACCTGAAAGAGTGTGATAAAGGGGCAGGGAGTATGGTGATGGATGAAATAGTTATGAGGTGGAATAAAGACTAGGCAGCCTTGGTATATAGCACCTCTATATTCTACAGCATTGGCCAGAGTCTTTCAGGGCAAAACTCTGAGCCCTGGCGCTTACTCTTTTACGAAATAGGCATGGAGCACAGGGCATGGGGACAGACAGGGAACACAACAAACTCATTCCACATTGCAGGACAGGGCTTGGCCTGCCCCATGAAAGAGGGATAGAGTCAAAACAACCCCCCATCCCCCTGCTTCCAGTACCGAAAGCACATCAGGCAACTGTATCTGGTGGATATAATACTCAAACCACAGGTGATGGAGGGCGAGAGAGCCAGGAAGTGAGTGGAATGTCAGCAAAGTTTGCTAAAACAAGGCCCCATACTGTCTACAAGAGACAGAGCTCAAAGTTACCCCCATGTGCAGGAGAAGCCAGACCCCCAGACAGCCACAACTTACTGTGGTTAGGGTAAGCATTAGTCCATCTACCAAGTCAAGAAAAAGATTGTCTTAAGAGAGTGACTCCTATTTGTAGAGCATTGAGATCCAAAAATAAGCATCTGGTAGCCGTCCCAAAAATAAAATGAACCCGAAGTGGAGGTTGCCTCTTTTCGTACAATACAGCTAAGCTATGGAACCACCAGTCCCTCATATTTGTCTACAGTCAAACTACTTGTACTTCCGAAAGCAACTTAAAACTTTCCTCTTCCCTTGATATGCTCGAAGTCACTATCAGTGCTGGGATGCCCTTGGGTAACCAGGCGCTTTATAAATGCTACCTCATTCATTCATTCATTCATTCATTTGTAGATCCCAGTTGTGGTGGTGTTTGAGCTAGGGACTAGGTATATTTTGTTAAATGCCTGCTGAATGCAGTAAGGAATGGGCAGATCAAATCATACAAGGAGGTAATGTTATATTACTGCGTCATAAATTCAATATCATTACATTGATGAACTTAGCCGGTCCTACACCCACACCAATAACCCAGACAAATTAATACAGTTTCCTCTAATTCTTACCTCTAAAAGTGTAAATCCATTGTAATTCCAAGATAATTCCAGTGCAGAAACACAAGTTTTCATTCAAAGTATTTCCATGGTTTTCCAGAAAAGTTGGTAAATAATGGCCCCAATAGTCAATAGTCATATTTATGAATCTGAGGTCCCATAGTACACCAGTTGTAATTCGTTATTACTCACACAGCGAGGTAATAGTTTTGGCAATTTTGGGGACATTGAGACATTCTCTGTTTCACCAGTAACAATTCAGCAGAGCGGATACAGCGGGTTATTGATAGACCTGAGTCCTTACAGTAAGAACTTTGGAAATTTGTAGTCCTTGAAAATGTTTACAAAACAGTGCCAAATGTTGCATAATGAAACATGTTTTACCTTGCTTTGTGACATACACAGGTGTGTTTACAGATAAAAACAGTTAGTTTAATACAAAACCAATGATTTCAAATAAAGCATATACATATGGTATAGGGATTCTCCTTAAGATTTCCAAAGAGGGGCAATTTTGATGGCACCATTTCAGAATAACAATTAGTATTAAAGACTCCCATCTTAAAATTGTAGGCAAATACTGCAACATGTGTGATAATCTGTGTACGTTGTATGCAAACACCTCATCTTCTGAATATGATTTAGATTACGCGTTCTGTAAAACAAGCTTGACATTGTTGCTGTTCTGAGCTTCTGCTGCTCTCTGCCTTTTGTGAGTACTTCCATCCAAGGTGTTACTTCTAACAAGTGGAACATGGTTGTGCAGCATGCATCTCACAATTAACCTTTCTAGTATTGACATTGAAATCTGGTTCCAATTAAAAATGTGAGACAAACTGTTTGGCACAAACTGTGCAAGATCTCAGATATTGCCCTAGTTGCAAAAAACATTTTTTATGTTGTTAAGTTTCCTACATTGAAGGACTTCTGCAGACCGAATAATGGAAACAATTATTATGTAATTCTGATCAGATTACATGTGAGAAAATCTGTATTTGACATGGGGGAGTTATGCCTGTGCCACCACATTGGACCTATAGGAGCCATGGACATCAATTATTCAAATTGCCAGAGTTAGCAGAAGTTACATCACCCGCACTTTGACCCAGAAATCATCACAGGAAGTGAATCATATGACATTTGACCTAATTCACAGGGAGTGATGCAACATGTCTGTGATCCTGATGCCATAATATTAATTAATGTCACTAAAGCCTAATGTGTAACTCAGAGAAAATGTATTGATAAATAACAGGGAGATTCACAAAAAAGTGATCTACCTACTGCTATCAATCCATGTCAACAATGTATTGAATAGGAACTATGTTATTGGCTTGATAAATACCTTATCATTGTTAACACATTTTGATTTATCATAATTTGTAAGGACCTATTACATTTTTGAAGCATACCGGTAACAGTTTAGAGCAAATATATAATGAGGTATGGATTAGAGAAAGCTTTAGCTGTTTCAACACTATTAACTCATGAAAAATGTATAAATAAAAAAACAAACATATGTACATAGTTTGAGGGGCTTTGGGCCTGCTCTTTCAATCCATTAACACCAACCTGGAAAATAGTTCTGCAGGCCCTAAACATTTTAGAAACAGCTGTTAAATAGTGTAAATCAGATCCCAGAAAACACTTCTAATTGATTACAATCAATGACACCCTGCCTCCACATCTGACCACGCATTTTGGTGTACCACGAGGTTATATATTGGCGCCATCCTGTTCAGTCTTTACCTAGAGTCATTTGGAAATCTTATAGATTTCACAAACTTCATCTATCGTTATGTGGATGTTATGCTATACATTTGATCTGAATTAGCCACAGAAATCAAGCAATGATGTCATTCAAGTTTGGTTTTCAGAGAGAAATTTGAGGCTGAATCCAACAAAAGCTAAAACTCTCCTCCTATCCTCAACTACCAAAATGAATAAACATCCCCTTACAAAATGTGGGCCTTTCCCACAAAATTGTCATCAATGCCAACTCTCTTGGGACCACCCTTAACATAAGACCCTCACTTCAAATACATATCAAAAGCTGCCCATTGCCAGCAACATATAATCATATTGACGAGATTCTCAATAGCAGAGGATGATTTTAAATAAGCCTTGCAGGCATTAGTCATTTTGCACATACAGGGGCATATTTATTATGAAACTGTTGGAGCACGGCGTTAAGCCAAGAAATTTAACATAGCGCTCTGACAATTTCCAAATGCAGGGATATGCCATATTCACAAGAATACCGCACACCCCTGCCTTTCCCTTAGCGCTAGTGCTATATGTAGCTGCCTAGCGCCAATGTAGGCACTCTTGCACCATTGTGCAAGAGCGTCTGTGTTGCAGCGCAAAATTGTTTATGTGCAGGAAACTGTCCCTTCCTGCACATAAACAATCACCAATGGCATTTTGTAAGTACTATGTGTGTTGCAGAATGCAGCACGCATAGGCGTTGCAATGCGTAATTTAAAAAAAAAAGATTGTTTATGTGCAGGAAAGGATACCTTCTTGCACATAAACAATCAGTGGCGTTTTGCTGTTTCTATGTGTGCTGCACACGCAGCATACATAGAAACAGCAAAACAAGGAGGAAATAAGAGAAAGATGTCTCACCCTTCTAAAAACAATACTGCATACTGCTCTAATACTGATTTCTACTACTATGAAGAATAAGCAAAGTACACCAGTTTTTACATCACTCCAATTGTGCTTACAGAACTGTTTGTATCACCTTCTAGGCTCAAAGTGCCTTTCTAATAAACTAATAACATCATTGTATCAAAATGTCTTTGCTCCAAATGGCATTCTATCTAAAATCCTCTTGTTTCAGGAAATGCTGCTAAGTACCTCATAGTTTCTCTAGAAAAATATCTAAGGTATGTAATGATCTCTCCATTAATAGGTTATCCACATACTTCTCAGTCTTCAAATACATGAACTATATGGATTCCTTCACTTTTTAATCTGTGCCCATGTCGCAGACCGACTAATTTACCTGGAAATATCGTCTAGCTCTTATAGACCAATCAAGTATTTATGGGCAATCTACAAGACCTGCCATATTCATATGTTAGAAATTAAATGCTAATATCTAATCTTCTGTACATTATTCCTAACTCGTTGTATCTGTTTGTATAACGTTTGATCTGTCTTATCTATACCTTCTTTGGTGTAAGAAACGTGAGTTTATTAAGTTTGCTCATGTGTAACGTGTATACCCTGCTTCAAAAATGTTATTTTCTAGTGTACGGATATTTTTGATAAAACTGTACAGTGTTCTGATATCCTTCTGGACAGAGTATGTGCTACAGAAAACTAATTACATATCAATTCCTTACTTTTTTGTTTTCCTGTCAGTTTAGAAGATGAAAGAAAAGGCTTTCAGTGTAAATATTTCTCAAGAGAGCTGGATGTTTTCATCCAAAAATCTGCAACCTGTTTATTCTGGCAAAAGGTAAAGATTATATACCTCTTTCAAAGGACTTTACTGTCATTACTGGAGTACAGCTGTCATGTCCCTGGTGTGCGTTCTGGCCCTTAAAACATGGTAAAATTGGCTAATCCCGAATTGCTATATTTAGAATTCTAGTAAGGCCATACTATCTGTGAAGGAAATACACCCATGCAATGTTAAATATCATCTGTGGACTGAAGCACATATTGTGCCATTCACTAGGTTGATCAGGAAAACATGGCTTCAGGTCCACATGTTTAGCCTGACTGCTACAGCTGTTTAATCAATAGGCAAACCTGTCATGGTATTACTTTTTGACAGGAGACAAATGTTAAAGTACAATTAAAATGCTATTTTTGGAAACGTTGCTTTTGAACAAGAAACAGAGTCAAATAAAACACTGTTTTCAAAATGTATTAAAAATTTCAAGGTTACACCTTTGACAAAAAAAAAAAAATTCAAGGCAGTGGTGAATTTGGATTTTTGAGACACATAGAGAAATTGCAACTTTTACAGTGTTCGAATTGTATTGCCTGGAGTTCCAGCTGCTAATTAGTAAGGTTGGGCGGAGTTGGAAGAGTGCCACTTCACGGAAATCCATGGAGTTGGCTAAAAAATCTGTGGAATTCCACTCTGCTCCGCCGCCTGCCACCCACCCCGAGGCTGCCGCAGGCTTCCCTGGTCATGCTGATTCTCCACTTCAGTGCCCTACCTGGGCTGTCCTCCTTCTCCTGGCTGTCTCCTTCCCACTCAAGGCTCGTCCCCGGGCAAAACGAAACTTATATGTTCTACGTCTTGGGAGGAATGAGCATGCGTATGCGCAGTCATCCCAAGAGTGACGTAGAGCGTAGGAGTTTCTTTTTGCCTGGGAGCAAGCCTGGAGTTTGAAAGGAGACAACCAGGAGGAGAAGGATAGCCCGGGCAGGGCACAGAAGCATGGTGGCTAGGTGAGCCTGCGGCGGCTTTGTGTTCCCAGTGGAGCACGGAGTTGGCAAAACTCTGCTGGCGGAGCAGAGTTCGCCACCCACCTTTAATAATTAGCATTAGCTTGCCTGCAGCTGCTCTCCCTCCCAGTGCTTTATTCTCTTTATCCTTGATGAGGTGTGAAAACTGTTCCTAGAGTAGAGACAGTGGTTTGGGCTTTTTGGCACGACGATGTGGGTGTGGGTGTGAGGTATGTGACTCATCTTCTCTCAGGAAGGGTATGGTGGGAGTCCAGGAACTTCACTAACTTTAAAGGGACCGGGAGTAAAATGAGCCCACGATTGTTTAAATTGACCAAACGGCAGTCGAGTTATGGCGCTTTGAAGATTGGCAACATTTGACCTATTTCCTACAATGGAGAGGATGGGGCTCCACTGCCTCTCCTGAAATAACCCCCAGTGTAGGCCAAGTCCCTGGAGTCGGGACATGATGACTTCTTTCATTTTTCCAGGGAGGGGACCTGTGTGGAGCCCCCTCTCCAGACTATCCATTGGCCATAGGACCCCATCCATCCCCAGAGCCGTAAATACAGAAAAGGCGGCCAGAACCCCATCCCTGACCCCCGAAGACCAAGAATGTCAGGGAGTGCAGCTGTGCTCCCGAGTAATGGTGGCCTGTCTCGCTCCATGTGCCAGTGTCTGGAGGGAGCAGGTGGCCACCACAATTGAAGAGATCGCAGCCTCCACGAGCAGGCACCGAAGGAGAAGCTGCCAGCTCCTATGGTCGATGCAGGAGTGTGGGCTGCATGGGGGCCAGCGCGGCAGCCAGAAGTAGGCTCCCTAAGCTGTTTCCAACAGAAGTAATCAAATGGGGTGCCTGGGTGGGAATGGGCACCCCACGATAAAAAAAGACCCAAGGGAAAAAGACTGCATGCTCCCAGCACAGAGGTAGACCCCCTGTTTTAATATTCACTGCTTCTTCAGAGGAGCGCACCATAATGCCTCAGGAGAAGCTCATCTGTATCTTTGTTTGCTTCTTGTGGTGGCCCCAGGAGGACTGGGCCATCACCAACGAAACTAAGAAGTGTTGAGGGGTACTGTAAAAGTTACAGTCCCTCAAAAGCGATTTTTAAAGGTACTGACCCTATGTCTGCGGGGTCAAGAAATCCTTGACCCTCTGGGATTTTTCTCATAATTTTCAAAGCACTTCAAAGGCTGCAGCTTCTGCTCTACAGGTGGGAGTGCAACACTCTCTAGGGGCTTGTTTTATGGTTGCATTTAATGGGGCCTGAAGGCATATAAGGAAGATATATGATGTGCATTGCTTTCTAGGGCATTGAAAGTGATCAGAAAGGGGTGCCTTCTAGCGGCTATTTTTATGATTGTATTGTTATGGCCTAAAAGTATATAAAAACACATACTATTCTATGTTCATTCTAAAATGCCTTATTAATATTATAATGCTGATAGGGCTTATTAATGAAGTTGAATATGCTTTTTTTAAATTATTAAGTCAATTTACACATAGCTATTATGGATTATTGCATTTACATACAAAATGATGGTGTTTTAAATATGTGGTTTGTTGTTCTTGAACAATTGATAACGTCATTAGACTTACCTTCTATGTTTGTATGATACTTTAGGGGCCAAATATGATTACGCAATGTCATCTATTGTATTTTCCATCTGCCTAATGGATATTGTTGTAAGTTAATGCCTAGTATTTAGTAATGTGTGTGTGTGTAATATATGTACTTTTCCTTTTTCTAAATTAAAAAGCACCCACTGGACAATCATTTATTGAGTGAAATTATTGCGTCCCAGTGAATGGTTGGGTACTAGTCTACACCACCTCCTCCAAGTAGGACTTGGAATGCTCTGCTTCGCTACCCCGAGAGAATCAAGTGCTACAATGGGGTGCTTGGTTCCCAGCAAGAGGAAATTGTGGACCTATTGCTTATGCAGGCCGCACAACTAATAACCCAATTTCCTACAAGATTATTAAAGTATATGTAAATAAAAGCCAAAAGGATTTTAAAATGTGAAGTAAATGTGAAGGAGTTTGCAATTTGAGGCTTAAAATTAAGTTGGTGTCCTCAGATTGGTTTGTGGCAGCAGTGCAAATGCATCAAATAGAATGTACTATGGACAATGGGCGGCCTCAGCTGAATTTAGAAAAGCCAAAGCTGTTGCATTAAATTCTGTATTTTTCTGTATTGATTTGATGTTCAAATCATCTAAGTTTCTCATGCCGGGTCCCCGGCTTCTAGTAATGACTCAGTAGAAGTCCTCAGATTTCAGTAATGAATCAATGGGGGTCCCAGATTCCAGTAATGATTTAGTTGGTGTTCCCAGATTCCGGTAATGATAAAATGGGGGCCCACAGAAGCCAAAAGGTTAAGAATCACTGCTCTACTCGTTCCTGCACCATTTTTTATTTTATTTTTTTTAAGTAGTTTTTATTGCAGACATACAATACGTAAAGAATTATCATATATCCATTACATCTCGGTTACCCCGTTCTCTTGTCTCCATATCGCTCTGTACACGGCCTTCAGGCCCACAACCCGGGGGTCGGGCGGCGGTAAGTATAGGAACAGCATACATCTGAATGCTTTAATCAGGTTTAATTTCTTTGCACGGAAAGGTGCATGTCTGCTTTTCTCTTTCTATTCAGTGGTAACTCTAGTCAATGTTCTTTAAACTAACCCCAACACCTCTACACACCCTCCCTCCCCTCCCCCCCACCACCCACTCGTAAGGACTCGCTTAGTTGCAGAATATGGGTACAATAATGGTCTATGAATTGTCTAAGTGTGTGATGTGCCCGGCGTATCCTGGGTGCTGTTCCCATCCAAGACCAGGGTCCCCCCGTCCTCCGCCCGCACGCTATCTCTCAGGGCCTGTACTAAAGCCTCCCAAGCTGCTGCCGTGTCCAGCCCTCTATCGTCTGGTTTCCGGTGGGCTGCCTGGTATCTATGTGTGCTGTCACAAGCTGCCCACTTGAGGAATTAGTTGAACCATTGCCTGTGTGTGGGACCCAGCCTCGCCTTCCAATGTCGTGTTATTTCTCTTTTAGCGATGATCAGCCCCATGTCTATGAATTTGCTTGAGGTTTTGTTTTTGGGCGTATGTGGGAACCAATGTAGTATGCATACCGCTAAATCAAATTCAAAGGTTCTATCTGTTACCTCGTTTAAGGTATCCCCTATTGCCCGCCAATACTCCTGAAGGTCAGGGCAGGACCACAATATGTGGTCCAGCTCCACTCCCCCCGAAGCGCAGCGTGGACATGCCGACTCGGCCACCCCAAAATATTTCTTGATTCTACCAGGAGGCATATAAGCCCTGTGCAGCACGTACAAGTGAATTTGTTGAAACCGCGCATTCATCGTGCTGTTTCGAGCTCGTCGCACTAGCCGGGCCAAAGTCGTCTCCGGGATTTGCCTACCAAGGTCTGCTTCCCATTTGGCCTTTAGCGCCGTTAGGGGCGGCAAATTCTCGTGGAGCATTCTGGAGTACAGGCATGTTACAGCCTTTGACGTCCTGGCTGCCATCATGGTGTACTGACAAGCCATAGTCGTCATTGGTTCTGCCAGTCCCCTCTTCCAGTGCGCCTGAATGGCCCCAACCACCGCTGCATGCAGAAGGTAGCCCCCCCCGTGGTAGGTCGAATCGCTCCAAAAGTTCTTGGTATGGAAGGAGTTCTCCGTCCTCATAGAGGTCTCCTATAACCTGTATTCCCGCGTCCTCCCAACCCTGTAACTGCGACCAATCTCCTCCATGGGGGAGCGCAGTCAGCATGCCCAGGGGTATCTCCGGGGCATATGGGTGTCGCACCCCCGCGCGTCGTTGAGATCGGTTCCAGCAGAGCCTGAACGTTTGTTCCTCGAGCGTCATGTCTCGGAGGGCAATCCTCTGCTGCAAGGCAATATAGGCTAGGACATGTTTTGGCGTACCTCCCCCTCTATCACTCTCTGGACCTCGGTGCACTCACGCCACCTCCTGCGTGAAAATCTGTAATTGAGCAGCAAGATAATAAAGCTCGAAGTCTGGCACAGCAAGCCCTCCCTCATCCTTCGGGCGGGTGAACGTCACCAGCGCTACTCTGCATCTGCCGGAGCCCCACAAAAACGTGGTCAACTGAGACTTAAGTCGGCGGAAGAAGGAATTAGGTATCCAGATGGGGAGGGTACGAAAGTAATATAATAGCCGCGGCAGGGCGATCATTTTCAACAAGGAAATGCGACCGGCGACCGAGAGCGGGAGCGTGGCCCAGAAGGCCATGCTTCCTTTCAGCGCCCGCATGCATTGGCCCACGTTACCCTCCAGCATGTCCGCAGCCGTGTGGTATATGTATACCCCTAGGTACTTCAGACAGGTGGGCTCCCAGTTGAGCAGGGGCGATCCGTGCCACGCCGCAGCGGAAACAGGCAAGTTTTAGTCCAGTTAACTTTCAGTCCCGAAAGATCGCCAAACCACCCCAGCAGTCCTTCCGCCCCTCTCAGCGCTGTCATTTCGTCTAGAAATAACAGCAGGTCGTCGGCGTATAAGGAGATAAATTGTTGGCCGTCTCTGCTGTCTATGCCCTTAAAATGCTTCCCCGTCCGGGCCTCGGCTGCGAGGGGTTCGATCGCTAGGGCAAATAACAGGGGGGACAGGGAACAGCCCTGTCGGGGGACCCTCTCCACTGGATATTGGTGCGAAACTAGGGGTCCCATCCGCACCCTTGCCACTGCCGCTGTGTACAAGACACGCGTCCAGCTAATATATCCTTCTCCCAAACCAAAGCGTGCCATGACTCTGTATAGGTAGTCCCATTCTAAACCGTCGAACGCTTTCTCAATGTCTATCGAGAGGACTAAGGGTGTTTGGGCTCCAGTGCATGGGCTCTCCAGCAGACGCGTGAGCCTCCTGATATTTATCGTCGTATTACGTGCGGGAATGAATACAGACTGGTCCGTGTGTACTAGATCGGGCATATGTTGTAAAAGTCTTGCTGCTAATATAGCACTCAGTATTTTGTAGTCTGTGGTCAGCATGGAGAGTGGCCTATAAGAGGCAGGGCTACAACTCTCCCTCCCAGGCTTTAGCAGTGGGATCACGCGCGCCTCCCGCATAGACTGGGGTAGGCAACCAACTGTTCTGGCTTCGTTATTTATTGTTTGGAGTCGCGGTGCTAGCAGGTCTAGGTATTTGCTATAGAACTCTATGGGCAACCCATCTAGTCCCGGTGTCTTATTCCGGGCCATCCGTTTCACCACTCCTCTGATCTCCCCCAATTCTATGTCCCTGCCCAAGTCGTCCGCCTGTCCCTCGTCTAGCTGGGGCAAGTGGAGGCCACCAAGAAAAATGTTGGTGTCATTCTCCTGTCCCTCCAATGCGCTCTTGTAAAGTCCTTCATAATACCTCTGGAAGCTATTTAGTATCTCCATTTGGGAGTAGTGAATGTGACCTCCTTCTCCCTCAATGGCCAGTATTGGGGAGCATCGCTTAGTGGGGTTCGCCAGCCATGCCAGCAGCGTTCCAGCCTTGTCCCCTCAACATGAGCCCTGAGCATGTAGGCACGGTGATCAAAGCTACGGAGGCGCTCCACTTCCACCGCGACTGCCTCTCTAGCTAGGTTGACCTCATCTTGGAGTTCGGGGTGGCCCGGCCTCGCTTTCTCCGCGTCCCGCAGCTTGGAGTCTGCCGTATCTAGATCCTCTAGTAGTACCTTCCGCGTGCCTACATGTTTCGCTATGCACTGTCCCCTTAAAGGCGTCCCATTCCATCGCTCTAGAGGCTGTGGACCCCTCATTTTCGGCGAAGTATTGGGATAGCCCTCCTTCCAGCTCTGCGTGGAACACTGGATCATCTAGGGTCTTGGGTCTCAACTTCCAGGTCGGGACTCGCGGTATTTCAACTGCCCAGGCTAAACTGGCCAGCAGTGGATTATGGTCCGAGATTGTCCTTGTAAGGTACTCAGTCCGAGTTATAGTCGGCATCACGACCTGAGAGCACAGTATTGCATCAATCCGGACGTGGAGGTCATGTAGGCTAGAGAAGTGTGAGTAATCTCGGTCGGTCGGGTGTTGTGCACGCCAGGCATCCGTCAAACCCCACCCCTTCTGCCACTCCAATCTACCCTTCTCGTTCCTGCACCATTGATACCAATTAGGCAGGTGGTATTGACCTGACTGTACACAGTCCTTTTACACAAAAACGATTAGTGAATGATTTGCTGCAGTGGTGTGACGAAACTTGAGAGTGCTCCACTGGAAAGTACATGGAGCCCCCCCATCCCCGGCTCACCACCTACCAGCTTCGCTGGGGGGGCCTCTCCGCACCTCAGGGGCTGCGGGGGCTTAAGTTATGCCACTGGTCAGCCTCACTGTGCAATTCAAAGCATTATGGTGCAAGCAGCATTTTATGTAAATCAGGCACTAAAGAGCAGTCTTTTAACAAACGTGGTTAACTCACAGACAAACAAAATACACCATTTGCTCGAAGCCTGTGCAAATAATGGCAAAGTCAAGTCCTAAACATAAGGCAACCACTAAATGTTATTGATAAAGTGACTAGAAACAGACACTGCAACTGGTCATTGATTTGATCAAGTGTGGGAGCCTGATAGTGTATTTTCCTCTCCACTGCAACAATAACATCCCAAAAAAACACAGATTGATGTATTGCCCTATTGGCTCAACTATCACAAACGCAGGTTACTTCATTTTCTTCCGACCCACAATAAAAAGAGGGTGGGACACTCGCAAGATGTTTTCTACTTTTCCCTACATTAATATTCGCTTTAATTATCGCTAAGTGTTTCATTATGCAAAGAAATAAGCCATGGATTCATTAGTTAGTCCATATATTTCTTCTTTAATCTTTAGTTTATTTTTTGCCAATAAAGAACATCCAAATTCTGGAAGCAAGTTTTTATCTGATTGACTTCTGCATTAATGTGGTGCTAGGTCATGAGAATTAATGCACAAATCCTGTCCATGACTGCAATTTTTTTAAACTGGCGTTCTCCTTATTATAGGCCCTCACCTTTGTCCTTGAAGAGCATTTGGCAGTACAACGTTAACCTGCCTACAAGTGCAGTAGGAGTAATGAATAGCACTTAAGAATGTAAAGAATTAGTAGTGAGTAAAGATTTAGGAAACACAAGACTTCTGCAGGTCATTTTCATTACTTTTAAGCAAAATCCATAAAATCACAGTATGTGCTTCAAGACCCAGATCTGAAATGATACCTATTTGAAATTTAAACTTAAGCTCCGGACAGAAACACTTACACACATATTGTTTCCAACGCTCTTACAGAATTAGAAAAGGGTGTCACACTCTCTGTGCTAACTCCACATGGCAGAGGGAATAACACCAGGGTTTTTACTCTGGAATATTGTGTACAAGAATATAGTGACACACTAATATTGTGGACAAAATATGAAGGGAAGTGCGTATAGGGAAGTATAGATTCACTATTCTTAACTCCACATATATATACCTTGACAATATGTACATGTTGTTGAGGCACACAGCTGTGGAGATGGGTATAGCAAACATATGTATTCAAAGAAAGATTTGTGGCGCTGTTCCTCTTGAAGGAGTTATGACAGTCACTAAAGAATTTGGAACCACTGTGTCTCACTAGGAGTTACAGTTGAAATCCATATGTTGGATTATAATGCCCTCACACACCCTTGCAGGTGTCATGCTTCATCATCTGGGCTGCTCCTCATTGGGTCGGCGGTGCAATACCCCACGGGCTCACCTCAAAGAGGGGCACTTTACCGGAGATCTTTTTCCAACAGCCGTTTGGTGAATTGCGGGTATGGGGACAGTACAAGTGTGTAGATGTGATAGTGAGTTAAAATTGGGGCTGGGAGTACCTGAAAACGATTTTTATTCTGGGGGTCTCCTGCCTCAGTTAAAAGCAGTGTAACTGACAATCCCTGGAGTATAATGTCCCCTGTTGCTGTGTCAGTGATTGAAAATTATGTATTAGACGGTCAACATGTTTCTCACGCATGTGTCAATTGACTCGCGATTCTTCAGGACCAAAATTGAACTGTCTACACTAAGATGTATGTGTGTTGATTATTAGCTAGTGTTATGAATCTCAGACACAATTAGAACATTGCTAAAGTGTAGGAATACCTGTGGTGCACTGGAATTGCCTGTTAGGGGAAACAAAAGGGTAGCACACATTACAGGTATGAGTATCAATACACCAGCTGTCAGATAACGTCATAAAAATTCGATAGTGACTATCCAAGTGAATCGTTAAGAATAAAATAAAGATGGAGAATAGTTAAAGATGTCTTATACTCCACATTTAACAACATATCGAGGACATGCTTCCTGAACCCACAAAGAAAGCTTACACATATAAGGTGGAGACCCCACTAGACTGCATCATGTCTGATTGCTTACTCCCCTCTCCATATAGCTCTACATTTAAGGGAGGCCTAGCCTGATGTGTTGACTGCCGGGTACTGTTGATGCCTGGACTTTTGGGACCATTAGGTGAGTCTATTATGTATTGTCTGCTGATTTTCCGTCTTTTTCCACAGGGGGCTTGGATAATCACCCGAGCTCACTTCAGGCACCAAGCCACCGCGGTTACCAGTTTTTTTTTTTATTCTTAACGATTCACTTGGATAGTCACTATCGAATTTTTATGACGTTATCTGACAGCTGGTCCTGAAGAATCGCGAGTAAATTGACACATGCGCGAGAAACATGTTGACCGTCTAATAAATAATTTTCAATCACTGACACAGCAACAGGGGACATTATACCCCAGGCATTGTCAGTTACACTGCTTTTAACTGAGGCAGGAGACCCCCAGATTAAAAATCGTTTTCAGGTACTCCCAGCACAAATTTTTACTCACTATCACATCTACAAACTTGCACTGTCCCCATACCCGCACTTCACCAAACGGCTGTTGGAAAAAGATCTCCGGTAAAGTGCCCCTCTTTGAGGTGAGCCCGTTGGGTATTGCACCACCGACCCAACGAGCAGCAGCCCAGATGATGAAGCATGACACCTGCAAGGGTGTGTGAGGGCATTATAATCCAACATATGGATTTCCCCTGTAACTCCTAGTGAGACACAGTGGTTCCAAATTCTTTAGTGACTGTCATAACCCCTTCAAGAGGAACAGCGCCACAAATCTTTCTTTGAATACTTGATTGGGGCATCTAGTTGCGCTGGACCTCCGACTTCTGATGAGTGGAAATAGATCCTCCTTACTCCTTCCCCCACTTTGATAATATAGCAAACTAATACCATCTTGCCTTTCAATATTTCGTCTCTCGATATTTTGTCTACCATATATTTGTGAAGTCCCTTAGTGCACTAATTATAGTTATCCCTTATTGTCACCACTGTAGAAATTAGGATGTCTCTGCTTTGCACAGTCATGCATTGCACATTTTCTTTTATGCCATTATTTTGATAATGCATATGGCTGGGTCCAATCTGGGATGGCGTAGTGGGCAAAAGAACGATGGATTTAACCCATATCTTTTGCTGGGGAAGAATGTTTGCATTGTCAGGTTTCCATCCATCATTTGTTTGCTGTAACACTTTTCGCCCTAAGTGGGATGGGTATGCCCAGACGTGGGTCCCTTGCTCACTGTGCCACCGGATTCAAGCTAGCCTGGCTGATGAAGGGTGGCATACCCTGAAACCGGTCCCAGGATGCTTGTTTCCAGTCCAGGGAGGACCTGGCTTGGTAATTCATCTGGACTGTTCCTAAGAGGCACAGGGTCAAAACTGCTTTGCATATGGCTGGGTTTAAGCTGGGGTGGCATGGTGAGCAAAAGAAAGATGGATTTAACCCAGATATTTTGACTGGGAGAGAATGTTTGCATTGTCAGCATTCCGTCCATCATTTGTTTGCTGTAACACTTTTCGCACTAAGTGGGATGGGTATGCCTAGACTTGGGCCCCTTGCTCACTGTGCCACTGGATTCAAGCTAGCCTGGCTGATGAATGGTGACATCCCCTGAAACCGGTCCCAGGATTCTTGTTTCTGGTCCAGGGAGGACCTGGCTGGGCATTTCGGTCTGGACTGTTCCCATGAGGCACAGGGCCAAGACTGATTTGCAATATGGCTGGGTCTAAACTAGGGTGGCATGGTGAGCAAAAGAACAATGGATTTAACCCAGATCTTTTGACTGGGGGAGAATATTTGCATTGTCAGAATTCCGTCCATCATTTGTTTGCTGTAACAATATTTTGAAAACACACTCCAATCCTGATTGGTATTCTTCGCTTCCTGGGATTCTGTAGGTCGAAAACCCAACAACATCATGTACTAATTTTGTTCGATCTGCAAAAGCACCCAGGCTTTCATAGACACAACACTTTAGCACATCTCTGTAGCTTTCCAATGTACAACATTTATTGTATAATCCAGAGCCCATAGTGTTTAGCTCAGAGAGGGATTTCCAGCAGAGCTCATTGGTCCTGGAACAGATGCCCTCAGGGGCATGCAGCCGGTGTAAACTGAGACTAGCCCCCCGATGCAGAAGACTTGACCACACACACCAGGTATGTGTTTCCTTTCTCCCACAGATCACTAATAATAATAATAATATTAGTAATAATAAAAATAAATAACAATAATAATAATCTCTATGTGCACACAGTGTAGGGATAGGCTTAGCTCACTAGATTTACATCATGGTGGCATTATCTGTATTGTGCAGTTTCTTTATGATGATAATTGTGTTGCTTTCTATAGTCAGTATAATAATCGCAGCAAGCTAGCTTCATGCAAGACTACGTTAGTTGCAATAAATATATTGTGAACTTTCTTTCTGCTTTGTTTACTGTTTTACTGTAGACATGTGAGTCAGCGACCAAAAGGTGATGATGTGTTTTTCCACAGTTCTCTGAGGGGACTAGAGTGTCATGCTTTTGTGCTGCCACAATTACCTGTTGCACTGTGAGTCTAGGAGCACATGTAAAGCAATGTTAGCTTGCCAGGACTTTAGTGAACCATATACTGATGTGACTCAGTCCCTGCATTCTGATGTTCAGCTGTCTCAAAGCACAGTTCTGCAAAAACCAAATCCCAGCGACAATATTAGATCCTACTTTATTCTGTAGTTGATAATCAAGATCCACACCCGGTCCAGGAAATTATGTCCTACTTCTTGCCCAGCTACAGAACTGCTACACCGTCCAGCCCTATCCACCCGTCTGCTGTATTCACGAGCACAGGATGTGGACAAGGAAGTGTCTTAATAATATATTTTCCCAGGTTTTGCACTCAGCGTTTTCCATTCACCTTCTTACAATTTAGCAATTTCTTTCATTGTGCTGTCAGATTGTTATTTAATTTGACTACTTGCATGAGTGGGTTCAAGTGAAGCAGCATGGAAAAATCGAAAAATTCAACCTGGAAGTTTTCTGCTACTGTCAACATTTTCCCTTTGCCAAATGCTGTTCATTTTCTCTCTTACAGAGCAGAGAGTTAGAATTGATAATGCATTTTTACTGTATTTATGCATCAGTGTATGTCATACCTACGCCGACAGAACAGAAACTCATCACCAGACCAGTATTCCACTGCACATTTTCCCAGTGGGCTGTAGCCACTGGGGGCTGGTGTTTGAAGGCAAATGGGGCTGCTGGCTCCTCTGCTGCTTTCTCAAGATCCTCCAGGTAATTATATTAGGCACAGCAGGTACTCGAGATGAAAGAGAGGAAAGAGAAAGGGGGAGTAAGAAATGAAAGAGGAAGGGAGTTGGTTTTAACATTTGATGTGAGGGCTGTTTTTGGTTCCTTGTGTTGCCCTGCCCACCAATACCCAGTCTGGACCTAATGAAGTGGGGCCCTGCCATCTGACATGACAATAGATCACATTTGAAGCCCAACCCTAACTCCCCTGTGTGACTTAATAGGGGGATGTACCCTCTTAAACATTGATACTTTTTTCAAGAGTGTCAAAGGGAAAATGTAACTGTTGAAATAAGTGTTGGATAAAACAAACACTTTTACTATAATGCCAGTGAAACATTCAAGATCCTGAATATTAATATTTGCAACATGATTATATGTACATGCAATAACGAAGTTGTATGTTTTATCAATAAATGACTGAAGGAACAGTGGAGGAAAAACCTTATGACCTTTAACAACAGTGACATTAATTACCATCTGGCAATACACTTCAATTCATCATAAAAGAGTGAGGAATTATAAAAAAAACGTTGATTCATTGGTATTGTACACATAGATCCTTATAGAAGAGACACTGAATACTCAATGAATGGATAGGAATGAATGGGAAGTTATTCTCAATTTGCGATTCGCAATTTGAGAATCGCAAATTGAGAATAATTTCAAGGGTGCAGGGGTGTCAAAAGGACACCCTGATGCACCCCTGAAATTTACATGTGTGCGCATATGGCACACATACATGCCCTAAGGGCATGCATGTGCACCATATGGCACCTTTACAAATGCCAAAAAGTGCATTTGTGAAAGAAATCGCAAATTACCACCAACTTCAAGTTGGTGGTAATTTGCAATTTCTTAATAGGAAATCGCACAACTTGGGTGCTTCATACATAGCATTTAAGGAATCAAATGCTGACGCAAAATTAAGGGACGCTATAATCTTCCGTTGAGCCTGGGAGAGGAGAAGGACTCCCGGATTTCTGGACCTGACCTGTGATCTTCTGTCCATTTGGGTGCCGCTGTTTCCGCTGTTCCCGCCACTGCTCGCCGCACCCGCTACGCGGGTGCCGCTTCGCGGGCTGCAGCAAGGGGCGAGGACCAAAGGCTGGCAGCTGGGATTGGAGGCGGAAAGGAGAAGGGCGTAATCCACCACGCAAGGACTCCAAAGACCAGGAGTACCTGCAACCGCCCAGACACGCCCCCCCGCCCACAACTGCTCCAATTAAACAGAATACGGGACGCTAGCGGGACGCCGAGCGAAGCCCGAGCAAAGGGCGGGCAGTCTGTGGCAGTCAGGGGCTGTCAAGGCTGGGCTGGGCCACGTCCCTTTCTTCCAGCATACTGTGTGTGCGTTTCCTTTGAGCTGTTACCGGAGGTAAACAACTCTGCAATGTCTACGAGGTCAGGGAAGTCCCTGAGGAACGAGGGAGGTGGTGCTGCTCCTACCGCGCCGACTATGATCGGCTCCATGGACCGTTTCATCACCAGAGTAGCGGCGGTAATAGAAAAGGAAATAGTGATGACTGAAAAACGCCTTTCTGACGTATATCTTCCCGCTAGGCGTTCTTCCCTAGGGGCGGTGGCTTTGGCAATGTCGCCGTCTCCAAACAATGCTCTATGTCTCCCTACAACAGACAATCCCCAGAAGTCCCGCATCTCTATAATAGGGGACACAGTTGACCGGCTGGAGAAACTGGCAGCGTTACTGCCGTGGCAGGAGGACTATGAGGTTGTGGAGGTTTTTGAGGAGCCCGGGGCTTCGCCCCCAAATGGAATACAGGCTCCAACGCCCAGCGTGGTACCTTCACCAATTAACCAGGATATTGTGGATGAAGCAGTTGAGCCCGCAAGACCTTTGGTGTTGCCCACACATGATAAGGGGAAGAGGGGTGGCCGCCATCGGAAGGGGAAGTATGTCACCCTTTCCAAACGTTCTAAGGGGCAAGAATGCAGAAGACTGGGGGTAAGATCATATTCCCTTCCAACCCCCACCACAGAGGAAGTACCAATTGAGGGGAATTTGCCAAGCAAATCATTAGAAAAGGGGTTTAGCTTGCCAATCTATAGTAGTAATGTGTTGAGCACGGCTGTCCCTGACTACACCGATATTATTACTAATAAGCTCACTAGCCTTTTAGCCCCCCTGCTTAGTATAGTTGAAGGATTGGGCACAAGATTGGATAAGCTAGAGCAAACAACACTTGATAACTTCTGCTCGCTTAAAAACCTGATTAAATTGCAGACTCGAGTGAGTGAGAAAAATATGGTGGGGGAGGTAGGGATATTACTCCCTGTAGCCCAGGGCCAGACGCTGGCCCCATCTATTGTACTCTCAGTGGGGGGGAAAATAGCTCCTTCCTTAAACCCAGTTCCTTCTGTACCCTCAGCAGGATGTTACTCTAAACCTAAGCAAAAACCCCCCGTTCTTCCCAAATCCCAACCCCAAAAGCTTTCCCAACCTAAGACAGTAGACAAAGTGGATCCGCCTAAAGCCAACCAAACAGTGGAGGGGGCACAGAAAGTAAGGGGCAGCAGTCCTAGCCCTACACCTATCCCCGACAAGAACAAGATAACCCTTGCGCCACCTGTAGTTGGTCCCCAGAGGCAGTCACAAAGGAGGCACTCGGCAAACCTTCCCCCGGACTGCCTTCCCTATGTGGCTGTCTTGGTAAAAGTTCCCCCATTGAAGGAAAATCAGATAGAAACACACCAGATGTTAAAAAACAAGTGTATTCATTGGTTAATATAAAAAAAAACATTACCCCCCGGTGTGGACGGGCTGATATTAGCCGTCCGTAGAGTGAATTGAGTGGGTCAAGGTAAGAAGCATCTGGAGGGGGACTGCATTATTATCAACTTCCAGGATCCTAGGGTGGCAGGTTTAATTTGTGCTCAGGGCCAAGAGGGAGCTAGAGAGGGTGTACAAGCAGTGTATTTGTCCTATTTTTACCCCAGGCCGGTGTCTAATTAAAAAAAACTGGGTTTGGCTGTAAATCCTCTTTTTCAAAGTATGGGTGTATGCTGGCCAGTGGAACCTTTGTTACACCCCCAGGTCGGTTGGATTACTCCCAATTGGAATCGGGGGGGGGGGGGGTGTTGACCTGAGGGAGTCGAGGGGCTGTTAGGGGAGGAAGTGTATAGTGTAACTATTGATCCGAAACAGATGCCCATTTCCTCTTCTCTGGAGGAATTACCGCTACTACCAACTGATATAGCGGGAGCCAGTATGCCCCAAACCCCTAGTTCTTATCTGGGAGCTGACGGTCCTCCGGTGGGCTTGCCCCCCTGTCCTGCTCTTGTGAGCAGAGGTGCTGCGTCTGTAGGGGACACTGATCTTAGGGTCGCCAGCTGGAATGTGGCTGGAATTACTAGGAAGTTACAACTCCCAGACTGGAATGCCTTGGTAGAGGAATATGCTATATGCATCTTCCAGGAGACCTGGAGCGTGGTCCCTGTACATGGAGCAGGTTATGCAACCAGCTCTATCCCGGCCATATGCTCGTCCTCTAAGAAAGGACGACCCTTGGGTGGTCTTTTAATCTGGGTGTCAGCGTCCCTAAACTGTAGGTTAGTGGAGTGTCAAACAGGTTGCCCTGACATTCAAAACATCATCTTAAAAGACTCTCAGAACCGAGCAGTGCTGAATATTTTTAATATTTATGCACGCAGTACCAAAGGGGGTAATCATTCAGCAACTATCAAAATACTGGAGGGTCTTCTAAAAACAACTCCCTATAAATCTTGCACTATGGTCGCAGGTGACATTAACTGTACATACGAGCCCCTGGGCTCGGATGTTTCCTTGCACCAGGAAGAGCTCGATAGTGCTAGGAGGATTCCAGGCATAGAGATACAACCAATCAGAAGGTGGTCGCAGGTGGCCCTTCAAGTATACTCACTTTCTATTGAATTTGAGCTACGGGCGGTGAATGGTAGGACCATATCAGACAAGGAGGGGGCTCACACATATAATAAACCAAACCACACATCGCGTATTGACTATATCATGCTCGATGTGGGCTTATGGAGAGAGCTAAAAGATATGGTCGTGGTTCCAACCATAGAGAGTGACCACAATCTACTCTCTCTTACATTGGGGTGTTGGTGGACACCAGGAAGGGAGGGTACTCCCACCCCTCGTCTGGTGGGACTGGGCGAATCGCAAGTTGCCCACTGCGGGAGGCGCCTAAAGTGGGAAAAACTTTCACTCTCCAAGAAGAGTGTTGAACAGGTTATGCTTGTCCTATCTAAAGCCCAACAAAGTTTAGATGCATCGCTAGGGGGAGTGGGTGCAGCCTGTGGGGAATTTCGAATTTTGACAGAGACTCTAACAAGTTTATTTACTGTCCCATCAAGTGGCTGGGAGGGAAAATCTAAGCAAACCCAAGCAAAGGGATGGTATACCCACGCATGTAGAGTGTTAAAAACAAGGCTGGTAGAAGCGGTAAAATCTAATTCCCCATCCAGAGTGAAAGAGGCAAGGAGATTGTACTCCAGGTCAATCTCTGTTGCAAAGAGGGAATGGGAGGAAAAATACTGGGAGGACCTGCTAGTGGCCAGTAGAAACAAAGACCCAAGAGGGTTCTGGCTACTCGTGGGGAAGCGTAGCAAGCCCGATGACACTCTAAGGACTTGTAATATTCCCTCCCAGAGCTGGGCCAATCATTTTGGGGCACTTTATGCACTTGGAGAAAGGGTCTCGCTTGAAACTGTTCCCCTATCACCCTCCCTGGAGTTAGCTAGTTTAGATCTGTTCACCCCTCAGGAGGTTGAGAATGTCATTCAGTGGGTGGCTCCCCGGAAGGCGGCAGGACCAGATGGTCTACCTGGAGACTTGCTGAAGGCTTACCCATCGGAGTGGGGGGAAATAATATCGGCAGTTCTTAACGATATTATGAAGGGTGGGCCGGTCCCCGATTCTTGGAAGGGGGCAGTGGTAGTCCCCATTTTTAAAAAAGGTTGCAGGAATAGCCCTGGGAACTACAGACCTATTAGTCTCCTTGACTCCTCACAGAAAGTAGCGGGAAAGGTGCTCCTGGGGCGTATTCTGCATTGGGTCAATGAAAATAGAATACTCTCTGACTACCAAGCGGGGTTTCGCACAGGAACAGGAACCGTGGAACAGGCGTTTAGGTTGGCCCTTATCAATTGGAAGGTGGTGGTGCTGGGCAGGGGCAGTCTTTATTTAGCCTTTATTGACTTGAAGACTGCCTTTGACCTAGTACCTAGTACAACGGGGACGGTTGTGGGAGTCTCTATACAATATGGGGATGCCTCCCTATATCTTATCCCTGCTAATTAAGTTGCATGAAGGCAATTTTGCCCAGGTACGGTTCGGGGAGTAATGGCGAGACAACAGAGAAGATCCCAGTGTTAAGGGGTGTGAGGCAAGGGTGTGTGTTGGCCCCCACCCTGTTTTCATTGTACGTAAATGGGGTGGTTGATTATCTCCAGAAGGAACCGGCTGACGCCCCTTGCTTGGGGGGTGTTCGAGTGCCGACCCTGCTTTTTGCCGACGACACTTTATTAATTTCGAAAACCCCCCAAGGACTCCAGAAACTACTCAACCGCTTTCAGAACTTTTGTGACGCTCGAGGTCTTGTCATCAATGTAGATAAAACAAAGTACTTAATTCTACATCCCCCGAGGATGCTCGGAAGCCCTCCTGTTCTTAATTCCATACCTCTGGAGAGAGTTTCCCAATTTGATTATCTGGGCCTTCGATTAACAGATAGCATGAGCTGGTCCATGCATATAGAAAAAATGCTTCTAAGTCACAAGAGAGTGGGTGGCGCTCTGTTGAGAGAATTCCGGGAGTCCCCCAGACACAGAATAGCGCCAGTCCTCGAAATCTATAAAGCAAAAGGTGTTTCGGCGGCCCTATATGGGGCGGAGCTATGGGGACATGAAAACCTGGACTCCTTGGAAAAAGCTGAGAATAGGTTTCTGAAGGACCTCCTTTGTCTGCCCTCAAGTACACCAACAGTTCCTGTACTATTAGATACGGGCTGTAAGAGCATTAAAAATCAAGCACGTCTACGCCCGCTCTTACTGTGGTCCCGGATCTGGAGGGTGGAGGAACTGAAATCTTATGCAAATGAATATGGCTGGCTGGGCCAAAATCAAATGGCTGAGGGACACCAAGAAACTACTACACGACCTTAGCATTGGTGGTCATTGGAGCGCAAAAACGTCACCCCCAAAAGACGCTTTGAAGAAACTCTACTGGGACTGGGCTGCAGGCCAGCTAATTATGAACTCTTCCCACTGTAATGCCACGAGATCTTTTTTGCTCTTAAAGGATATGACAAGATACGAATCCTATTTTGATTTTATCACCCTCCCAGCAGATAGGGCATTGTATTTTAAATTTAGAGTGGGTATTCTCCCAATTGGTGCTTTCACATCGAAATGGAAATCTGGTGCTCCTCTGTCCCCGTTTTGTGCCCATTGTCATACTAGACCAGAAACGGTGGCTCACATTTTGTTTGAGTGCCCGGACTACCTAAAACCAAGGAAATACTGGCTCAAGCCCCTTTTGTCTAACATGGGAACCCGCAGTCACCTGGTTGCCCTTCGTATTTTAATGTCAGATACCTCTCCTGTTATTGTTTGTGGTGTCTCCAAATTTTTAAAACAATTTTGGCTGATTCGTTCCAAGAGGCTGTCAATTTCTGTTTAATTGTTTTCTTAACTAATTTATTCGGGAGTATACCCGGTTCTTAACTTTTTATGATGTACGCATTGACTAGCTGGATGTCTTGGAATATTCTTATTGTATGTAAATTGCTTTCAAGATACTTGTTTATCGAATAAAAGCTTACAACAACAACAAGGAATCGCAAATTTTGCGATTCCTTAATTTCGCAATGTGATTTTATCATACATCGCATTTTCCGAATTTTTTGTCGCAAACGCTGCTTTTTTGCGAATCGGGTTTGCGACTAAAAAAAACGGATGATACATATGCCCCATAGTTCTTACATTCAAATTATTATAACAACATATTTGCCACAAATTTTATTATTGGCTGCCAAATTACAAGAGATTAAAGAAAAAGCAACACAAATAAGCTTAAATCTACCATATAAAAGTAAATCTAATTAGTTTTCTTTGTACTAAATTGTATAGTGACTATGTTATTTACAAAGTAATCGAATCAAATCTATGATCAAGTAGAAGACACTGTCATTGTTGATTCTAGAGAAACATAAATGCAACCAATAATTTAGGATGTAGATAGTATAAAAATCCATGTGTTACATCTTAATATTTTACTTAGTGACTAAATGGAATTTAAATTAAAATGTTGTGCACAAAGGTTAGTCTCTTTAGATAACCCTTCAGCTACCCTTTTGTTTTAGGCCATAGCATCATGATAAACATCTATATATGAAAAATGCATTATACTAGTGATTAAACTTAAATTTGCACTGCTATTTACAGGATTTGATCGAGTGGTGTTCTCTATTATGGCAGGGATTGAGGTGACAGATTTGGTGTCAGAGATGATTGGCAGTAAGAAGAGTGGGAGTTTACTGCAGGTTTATAGATTGATCATGGAACCTTGTTAGGTGGAGGTCGTACCCCCTCAGTAGTGGATTGGTGTCAACCCCGAGAGCTGAGAGGAGATTCCAGATATTTTGCACCCTTGTCCTGAGGAAGCCGGAAAAAATTGAAGGCTGCAACACGACTGCGTCGACAACTATAATTGAGGAGTCCAATTAGTTTGAGCGTGGTTAAAATGTTATAGGCGCACATAATGAAATGATAGAGAGGTGAGGTACCTCATGTGCAAAGAGGACTAGCTCTGGGTGTAACACTCAGATTTATGAGTGCACACAAGTACGTGTAATTGCTAGGGTATTGTAGATATTGTGTATATGTACATTTGTATGTGGGTTTGTGAAATGTATATATGTATTATCATTTGTTTTTTTTAAATTGATTTATGGTATATCATTTGATGTGCCGGAGACCTGCCCAATGGTATGTGTATCTAATTGAATCATTAGTATGTGTAGCAAAATAAACTATTGAAATCGTCGGGGTAATTGATGGTGCCCTAGACAGAAATAAATTAATGATTCAACCCTCCATACTTTTGTTCTTTTTCATTCTTGAGAATTTACAGGATGAAATCATGTTTTAGGCTCTATTAGAACTGTTTCTAACTAAGCCCAGGCACAACTTTGTATATATAGATGTAATCTTGTATAAGATCATGCATTTTGCATTACTCTTATGATGACAAATTTCCATCAATGTGAAGGACCTTATATTAATGCAAAATTCTGGGTATTTTTGCCTGCAGTTGATTTTTGGTGGTTGGAGTGTCCCACTGCCCATTCGATAAGCCATCCTTGCCATGTGCCCATCCACTACTTTGTAAAGCGAGTGTGTGGCATAAGTAATCATTTTCTCCTTGTTCTCCATGCCTTCACCTTCCTTGACAAACCATGAGATCACCCATTGCTTTAAAAAAAGCAGTCCGTTTGTATGTTGGGAAGTTATTCTCTCTTTATTCTCCATGCCTTCTCATACCTTGCTAAAATTGTCAAATTATGTACTCACTCACCATTTTGCAAACTAAAATGTGTGTGTGTTAGTCATCATTTGAATATTAACAGTTGCCTGCACTTTTAACAGACTTCTGCTTTGTATGAAAGGCTTCTTTTTAAGCCCACAGATATTTTTTGCTCATTTTACTATTTATATTTATTTTTGTTTTGTCCACATTTATTATTGGTCTTCCATGTTAGTTATAGACTGTAGGCCAGTGGTATTATTTGTAATTATTTTAATAATGTATTTTCACTTCTAGCTGTCTCTCAAAGGAAACCAATGGTCCATGGAGAGACCCCAGTTATTATTTTCCGTTTTATAGATTATTTGTTATATATTCTGTCAAGGTGATTGGACCTGGTGCACCACGTTTATTACGTTTGTTTTATGTAATCCATTTCTCAAGCCTACCCCCTCAGCCCCCCCCCCCCTGCTCTCCGATGGTTCCAATGGGCCCTGGAGGGGCACCAAGTATTCTTGCTCATTTTGTAGATTTTTGATCAGAAGTTTCTACAAGGTTGATTGGGTTTGCTGGACCATGGATGGATAATATTTTAAATTAATTTAATCAGTTTGCTAGAATTTTCTTGCTCTCATAGGGTCTCAGCTATTCTGGAGGGAACAGGAATCTAATGGCTAGCTCATGGAGTTGAACATTCGCTACGGAAAGAAACCAGTCATCAGCAGGGCACAAGATTGACTTCTGGCAAGGCTAACTCATCATTTCATCCTCTTGAATGATGGTAAATTGAGGACCATAAATGGACTATAGTACATCTGTTATTTTCAAGGCTTAGAAATGGCAGACATTTGACATGAAGTGCTATCTATATATAAAAGCAAATTATATTTATTGCTCAGTTCTTTTTATCTGTTTCTCTTTAACACAGGCTTCTGTTAATGTTGTGATGAGGGTATGTCATCAAGCTCATTATATCAAGATTTTTTTTGTATTAAAATAATATTTTTAATATTTCAATGATTTTTGTCTAACTTAGGGCCTGGTCTTACAATTAGTTTGCAAATGGGCATTATTGTGATATGTTATGATTGCTTGTATTACATTCATTAGACTGGCCAAGTCTGACAGTTGTTGCAGCGGAAGCCCACTACAAGGATTTCTACTCAGGATCAATACTTCACCTCAGAGGCAAAGGTCGTCTGATGGACCTTTGTCTGTCATTGTGAATGGTGAGGAAACAAGATGTCCAAGTGTCAGCTACCAAATGAGGACCGTTATTTGGTAGCTAACTCACAAATTGGTAATCATGTTTAGGTATATTGGTCTCAAAATAATGCTATAGATATAAAGTATGGCAATTGGTAGACCGAACCTCCTAAAGTAGTTTCATCTAACAAGAATCATGCAAACCAAAAGCTCTGCTGCGGTTACACAGAACAAGAGCAAAATAACCTGATGTTCTGAAAATAATATCTGAGTAAAATTGTTATTCATTCAGAAATAAGCACAGTTTTTGTAAAAGAACATTTTTACACAAAAATACTCTTTCTACTTTAGAGAACTTGGTTATTGTATTAAAGATCCAAAATCAATGCATAAAAGTAACATTTTAAGAAGCTCAGTCATAAATCTAACTTACTAAATATAAAACCACACATCTGGTTGAAATAATCTATCCCTAAATAAAAGAATCCGATATGGATGGTTTTAGTACAGAAACAATTTCTATCACCAACAAATGAAGAAGTTGGTTCACAAAAGTTCTCTTAGCCTGGGCAAGATGATAAAGTTAAAGTCCACTAGGGAAAAGTCACAAGTAATGGTCAAAGGGGAATGAAGCATAAATCATGAAAGTTCAAGCCTGGTTTCTCGCCAGACTGCTCCAAGTCGTCCTACTGCATGTTCATCAGCAAAGGCAGTAAGCAAAGGGCATAACACAGAGATTCTGGCAGGCAGGTTGGAGCTAAGGAACAGTGACAAATGGCAGCCTGAGATTAGACGTAAGCTCTCCTCAAAAAAGGCATCAAAAGCATTCTCAATACAAAAAGCATACTCCTCCTCCTGAACGACATAGTTATATCGTTCATATTTGTCATCATGACATCAAAGGTTGGTCCACAATGGTCAGATCATCATGTTCATCCTTCTGTCTTTCCAGGTACAAAGTGTTACTCCGTCATATTTTCTCACACATATCATGACAAATTAATGTCCTTCCATCCTCACAGGTTAGTTGACAAAGAGCTTGTTAATTTTACTACTTTTCATGGCTATAGAAGAAAAGTAATTTTCACACCGTTCACACACAAAAGGGTAAAATAGCGATCTTTCTTGTCAAAAAGAATGTTGGATGAACCAAGAACAAATAAAGCAACATTTGAGAAAACGTATCAAAGTCCATTGCACAAGGATATGAAATAATGCAGAAAGTAACAACAAAAGGGAGGTAGAGTGGAGAAATAATGCAGCCAGAGGAAAAAAAGCATCCCAACGAGTTTTAAATTCAGCATTTTGCATAATGAACTCCTAATTAAATTTAAAAATAATGAAATAAATCACACATCATATATATATACATATATATGTGTATCTATATATGTATATATATGCATTCTGTAATGTCAGTAATTGTTACATAAACATTTTCGTTTTCAAGTGTGTCGTACTGCCACCATTTAAAAAAGTAGCAAAATGTAAATTAAATCTAATAGTCATTAAAATAAAATTGTCTTGAACGCAAATGTTCTTTATCATATTTAGCACTTATCCTGAACATTTCAAACATCTAACACATCTAACAGCTCCTGGATGCTGCCCTGCGTGCCGGTTCGGGCATCGAGGCCATTGACGGTTGTTTGGCGGCCTTCTCCTCCACCCCTAACCATTTCTCTACTGATGAGGGAAGTTATCCCGAAACCCGAGCCATGTCTCGGGCGATACCCAAAAACCCGGGACATGTATCGGGTCTAGAGATTCATCAGTCCAACAAGTACCGACTTGCACCCACCTGGGTGATCCACTATTGAACTACAAGTACCAAAATCCCGAGGGGCGATCCGGAGGAGGGGCTAGCGGTGTGCGCTCCATTGCGGTGGTTTCAATTAATTGGCTCCCTTGAGCTTTGAGCCGACGGGCTCCTGGATGCTGCCCTGCGTGCCGGTTCGGGCATCGAGGCCATTGACGGTTGTTTGGCGGCCTTCTCCTCCACCCCTAACCATTTCTCTACTGATGAGGGAAGTTATCCCGAAACCCGAGCCATGTCTCGGGCGATACCCAAAAACCCGGGACATGTATCGGGTCTAGAGATTCATCAGTCCAACAAGTACCGACTTGCACCCACCTGGGTGATCCACTATTGAACTACAAGTACCAGAATCCCGAGGGGCGATCCGGAGGAGGGGCTAGCGGTGTGCGCTCCATTGCGGTGGTTTCAATTAATTGGCTCCCTTGAGCTTTGAGCCGACGGGCTCCTGGATGCTGCCCTGCGTGCCGGTTCGGGCATCGAGGCCATTGACGGTTGTTTGGCGGCCTTCTCCTCCACCCCTAACCATTTCTCTACTGATGAGGGAAGTTATCCCGAAACCCGAGCCATGTCTCGGGCGATACCCAAAAACCCGGGACATGTATCGGGTCTAGAGATTCATCAGTCCAACAAGTACCGACTTGCACCCACCTGGGTGATCCACTATTGAACTACAAGTACCAGAATCCCGAGGGGCGATCCGGAGGAGGGGCTAGCGGTGTGCGCTCCATTGCGGTGGTTTCAATTAATTGGCTCCCTTGAGCTTTGAGCCGACGGGCTCCTGGATGCTGCCCTGCGTGCCGGTTCGGGCATCGAGGCCATTGACGGTTGTTTGGCGGCCTTCTCCTCCACCCCTAACCATTTCTCTACTGATGAGGGAAGTTATCCCGAAACCCGAGCCATGTCTCGGGCGATACCCAAAAACCCGGGACATGTATCGGGTCTAGAGATTCATCAGTCCAACAAGTACCGACTTGCACCCACCTGGGTGATCCACTATTGAACTACAAGTACCAGAATCCCGAGGGGCGATCCGGAGGAGGGGCTAGCGGTGTGCGCTCCATTGCGGTGGTTTCATCTAACACAATACCATAGGAATTTGCACCATTATAAAGTTTGTTAGGACACTCTGCAATGAAGTCAAGAGCAATGCTAAGTTATCATCAAATTGTATGACATCTCTGTTAATGAATATATGGTAATTGGTTACTTAAATATCTTACATGTAGTTGATTGATCCTACTGTTTCTACCGAGACAAGCATGCTTTATGGTGCTGGTACATCAACAAAAGTTTCTGTATCATTTTTCTAGACATGTGCAGAGTGCACATTTATGTTTTTGTTGTTGATTTAAGTTTTAATGTTGTTCAAGGCAAAATCAGCTTTTACGCTGCATCATAGTCAACTTTCTTATTTTTATATTGTATGCAGGTGGACAAGACTGAGACAGAGATGGAGAAACTCTGTGAAGTAGCTGACATCGCGATCAATAAGCCTCTCTGCTAACTGTCTACCATCAAGAAACCAGTTTCGGCATTAAACTGACCAGTAAGAGCAAGTCTGTCACCACTGGGAAGAACACTGCCATCAAACTCACTTTCTTTTTCTGCCAAGATGCGCAATGTGGTATGCCTGCTGCACCTTCCTCTGAACAGGAAAATACATTATAATCACCACTGCATCAATGGCACCACCATCAAAACTAACAGCAGATGTCTCTGAGAGCCTCTCGGACAATTGCAGTAACCTAGGGAGAGGTGTGGCGCCGCGGCCAGGGCGACTGACGCTGGAATCTGGGGATCAGGGTTCGATCCCCGGCTCCGGCGGCAGGTTTAGCCCAGCACCATGTGACTCTGGGCAATAGCTCGCTTAATCTTCCCGACGGCCCCCAGCGCCTAGAGACCCTTACGGGTGATTGTGCGCTTAACAAATGTGGATTATTATTATTATTATTAGCAGTCAAGGCAGGAAAGCAGCAGCAGGTCTGGCAGCAGCGGTACCTCCATGAGGGCAAAGGTGCTCCAGTCGCTGATAAAAGTGAAGGGAAACATCAATATTTAAATAGTAATGAAACAGATGTATTACCATTTCATTTTCCATTCTGGTAAGCAATAGAGACTGAGAGGGTGGGTCCACCAGCAGGGAGGAACAGTGGGCACAGTGCACTGTAGTTTAAAGTGCTTATGTCACTTTGGCTGGCTGTCTTGCGACGGCCAACCTGACATGCTTTAAGTACTACACACCAAGCTGTCTCAGCCAGCTGGGTGTAGAGCAGGCACAGCCATCCAGGGCATGAAGGAGCATTGGACCAGGGCACAGTATTAAAGTGAAAACCCAACACAAGAAAAATCTCAAACCAAGGAAAATTGAATTTTTTTATATAAATACATTGATACCAGAACAACAAAAATCCAACCAGTAGAACTCGAGATAATCAATTTTAAAGTTTTTAGGGCACCATTCACGATCCTGAGCTGAGGGAAAGTCTCAAGTTCTGGCCATCTGCGATGCAGCATGGGTCAGATGCAGAGACTAGGTTAGTCCCATTAAAACATACCTTCTAAGAACAACACAAAGAGTTGCTTTCACAACAAAGGAGGTCGCTGTAGCACAAAGAGCAAGCCGAGCGCTGTAGGCAATCAATGCTGTAGCTTCGCATTTCCAGTCATTGCAGGCTGACGCTGCTGTACCCCGAAGTGCAGGTCTCATGTTGCCAGTCGTGATCATTGCACAGAGCAGGTCTCACCGGTACTTTGCACTGGTAGTCATCACTGGTGCAGAATCTTGGTGTGAATGGGCCTCAGGATTCAGGATGTTCAACTTTTCCTTAAGAGGAATACACTCTTATGTCACTCAAGGATCCAGGACCTGGGGAGCACCTCTTGGGGATCAGGGCCAGCAGGAATCAGGCAGTTCCTTTTGAAGGTACAGGTAGGTAAAGTTGCAGCAGTACAGGTGGGATGTTGCAGTGAGGCCTCTAAAGCATGTTGTGCCCTCTGTAGCTGACACAACTTATCATTGGAATCACTCTGGTTAGTCTGGAATGAAGGCAAGCAAGACCAGACTTCCTTCTCAGACAGCAAGGCAGTCCTTCAAGCCAAGCAGCAGAGCAGTCCTTCTTCTATAACTTCCACAGGCCCAGGATTTTTCTGAAGATTGGAGGTCTAGTACTTACACCTTGTGTCAGCCTTTGTGTGAGGACACTCTCTGTCATACCACCACATCTGGTTATTGAAACTTCTTTGTCTTCTCCTGCCAAGGCTCCAGTCTGTCTGGGGGAAACAAAAGACAGGCGGAGCTGGTGTCAGGTTCCTTTGTGTGGGTGTAGAAGGCAAAGCCATTTGATGTGCAAGTAGGGCCGGGCGCAGTACCTCCCCAGTCATTCTGTCAGGATGGCCCAACCTGCCCACACCTGAGCACTCTGTGTCACTGTCTAGAAGGAATATATACACCCAAACAACAGAGAATTCATAGTCATAATTTCTAATTTAATTTCTAATTTAAAATACTTGTAAAGCGCATCATACACCTTGCGGTTTCTTGGCGCTGGGGGGATCGGCAACTGAGGTAAAAACAAAAAGACCAGGAAGAGAAGAAAGGGATATTTGAAGGGGTTTTAAGTGGGGAAGGCTAGGCTGAAAAGGAACGTTTTCAGATCTTTGCGAAAGGGGAGATACTGAGTGGCAGAACGGAGGACACACCCAGAAGGCACAAATGGTTGGGACAAGAAAAGGCCAACTTTTCAAAAGGGCATTTACAGAATTGTGACTTAAAATCCGTCATTACTAATAAAGATGGTTTTAAATTACAATTAATTTGAGTCTAAATAACATATCTCTATCTGTTCCCAAACCTAAGTTAGCATTCATTAAATGTAATAAGGAAACCTAGTGTGAGTCAATGGAAGAGAGAGGCTTAGAACAGTGAAAAACAGCTTTTGGACTTTTTCAGTGCTAGGACATGTAAAACGTAAATATACACATTCTACTTTTTAAATACAATACACCCTTCCCAATGATCCCTTAGTGCCTACCTTAAGGGTGACTTATAAGTATAAGTATTAAAAAAGGAGGGTTTAGGCATAGCAAACTTTTTTTTTTGCCAGGTCGAAATGGCAGTTTAAAACTGCACTCCAGGCTGCAATGGCAAGCCTGAGGCATGTTTCAGAAGGCTACTCTAGTGGGTGGAACAATGAGTGGTGCAGGCCTACCAGTAGCACTTTATTTCCAGGTCCTGGATAGATGTAGTACTATTTACTCTAAACTTAAAAATAAATTACATTTGCCAACTAGGTTTAGGACATTTTACTATGTTTGAAGTAGATAGCACAAGCACCTTAGCACTGGGTACCAGTGGCATACATCAAAGAGTCCTAAAGCCAACACAAACTAATTCAGCTAATAGGAGGGATGAAGGTAGAAAGTTTGGGGGAATATCACAGCAAATATGTCAAGTCTAACAAAAGCCTTGATCCCCAAGGCACTACAGATGGCAACAACGAGCAGAGACAGACAGAGAATACAGCCACATAAGCTCAAAAACACCTATAGAAAATATGCACACAAACTTGCAAAGACACATGTCAAAAATTAGACTTGAACAAACAGAGTTAGGCACAAAAATACAGAAAAATACCCTGGCCTGCGGTGATACCGATACATTTACATACTAACACAGGTATTCCAATTCACATAGCCAACTCCAAGTAAATAGATACACAGCTAAAATATGTACATAAAATAAATATAGATGTATTGATGCCCAAATAAATACATACATACAGTAACACACAGCCCCGCTCATAACCTCACAAAGCATACCACAAAAAGCAACAACCAGGCACAGTTAGACATACACAGAAAGGACAGATATCCATTCTGTGGAAAGGTTCTGAATTTATTTCAGGTTTTAATTTGGTGTCAAATGTCCTTTACCCTATGTTGTGTCATCAGCAGTCCCTGAATAGAGTGAGCGCCCATACCGTGTAAGGTTGTTCTGCTAAAAAGATAAGTGTCTCTGACTAACACCTGAATTACATTAATTGTACAACATTGTTCCCTGTGTTTTCCCCTCTCTTCAAACTGGAAAACATATAAAACTGAAGAACAGTGGGAACAATTGAAACAATTATTTAAAATAAACATAAATAACATTGTATACACATTTGCAAATTATAAATAAATATATGACATCACCAAAATATTTATATTTCATCCCTGTAAATTATATAGCTAAATTCATAAAAATATAACCAAAAAAATGCAATAACATTTATAAAATCTAAATTGTAATAAATATGCATATAATGTAAAAAGATTATTTATTTTTATATATAATATAATTATATTACAAACTATCAAACTATATATCAAACATCATAAATTAACCCTAATTTAGCCTTTACCAAAGAAGAACCAAAAGAATTCAAACTAAAAATAAACTAACCCATAAAATCAGACTATAAACAACCTTACTCAATATAATCAAAAAACAATTAACTCAACAATAAAAAGGCACACTAATTTAAGAAACTAAATACTTGAAAAATTACAAATGCTGCAAGCAGACAAAATTCTGCCAGTTTCTCTGACCAGAGCCGTAAAGAAGAAATATATACATCTTTACACCTAACTAAACAAGTAACACTTATATTTAAATTAAAACTTACTTGTAAATAAAACTAAACATGTAAAACAGCAAGTATTTAATAACACACTCTCCAACTTCTATCTTTTTACATGTACTTCCTAAATGAAAACACTACAACTTGAAAAGTGATAACCTGTAGGAAAAAAATGATCGCAAATCAGCAAACAGATATAAAAAGTTAGTATACATAAATTTAAAAAAAATAAAGGCACACCCCAAAAGTGAGTAAAAATAAACCTAACGACCTTAACGTCTACAAATTGCCACCAAATAAATGTTTAAAATTAAACTGATGCTTGTTTTCCTTCCAACAGAAAAGAAAGGATCACCGATTTTTGGGACGAAGACGGACACGACGGCTGCCGGAGGACACTGACTGAGCCTGAGTTGCCCAGATATAGGGGTGAGAGGGCTGGCTGGATCGGAGAACCTTGGGAGCCTCAGGACAAGGCTGTGGGTTGCCCCCGATGCGGCGGGGTCATTCCATGGCATCGTCGGCATCGCATTCCTGATTTCCCCGCTGGTCAAGGGGGCAGAGGCCCCAGTTACAGGGTGCATGCTGCCTCTTTGTCTCCCCGCGGAAGCACAGACATCGCACCTTCTTTCCCCGCGAGGGCTCGCAACACCTCCGGGCGGCTCTGGGAAGGGGCCAGGCTGTGCGCGGCGCCCCTCGGCGGCTCTAGTAAGGAGAGGACGTCAAACCTAGTATCCTTAGCGAGCCGAGGGATCGGGGGCCAGGCGGTGTTCGGCGCCTCTCGGCGGCGCTGAGGACGAAGACGCGACTCAGCCCCGCCCCCTCGTGCTCGAGCTCAACACACAACAATGTGGATTATATGGTGATTTGTCCGCTTTATGGAGCTTATTGGGAACAATTGATTAAAACACTCCGCTTCCCATTTATGGGGGGCTTGATGTCCCATGCAGCTCAAAAACTCTATGAAACTTCGACTGTATCGGCAACTTCACGGAGGCCTAAAAATTACTGTTGTCTCATTTTATGGCTATTTTGAACTCGTATCGTTAATGACTTAATTGGGCTGACGTGGATTGCTCTTTGAATTTCTTTGCAACAAAATGGCCGTCCACATATCCATCAATGGAGACTGATAGTAGAAGTAGTGTGGCTCACTGGTTAGAGGCGGCAGACCCGAGAGCAGAGGACGGCCCGGGACCAGGGTTCGATTCCCGGCGTGGCAGGTTTCTGGACCAGGGTCAGCGGACTCGATAATTCTCTCGCCTCGGTGCCCACTCTGATCAGCGATCACACTCGGCAACTCTGGGCATTAGCTTGCCTCATCTTCACTAACGGCCCCACCAGACCGCCGGGGATGCCTGGTCTCACCCTGGAGATACCCATTAAGGGACCATGTCTCAGGGAAGCCAGGAAGGGTTTCGCAGCGGTCGAAGCGCCTTGGGACCCTACGGGTAAGTAGTGCGCTATATAAATGCCTATACATACATACATAGTGCCCACTCTTATCAGAGACCACCACCAACACCCACTGATTCATACCCTAACAACTGAAATAGGACTATATACAGCCTATGTTGAAGTGAAATGGATACAAGATCACTGCAAGGGAAACTCAACCTAACCACTGTAAAATAGCTTACTACATCACACGACCGATGGAAAACGAAACAAGACGACCATCATGGAAATAGACATATGACTACACAGAGGCCTATAAGCTCTTTACTAAGGAAGCGGCCATATTGGAATGATCACCACACAGAGGAGCATCACTTAAACTTCTACCACCTACCTCTCCACCTCCTTATTTCAGGTCAGATTTTCAATGTAATCGATCTCTTTGCCTCTCTGTCCCTTGCCTAGCCTACCCCACAGCCTTACACAGTCTACCCCACAGCCTACCCTGCACTTAACCCACTGCCCTCCTCTCCCTCTCCCTCTCTCAGGACACCTCCTGGCCCCAGAATCTCTGAGTCTCCGTGGTGCTCCCTCACCTACCCCCCACTCATACCATGGAACTCACAGGCACTCACACACACAACATCATCTACCCACCTGGCATCTCAAAACAATCGGCCAAACGATTCAAACACAACTTCATCAAATCACACCCTGAAACACTCTTCGTCGATCCCTATTTCTCACCGCGCAACGGACACTCAACCAGCGACATCATCTTCCAAACCATACGGAGAACACAGTGGAGGAAAGTTCTCCTAACCACTTTTCCTATTTCCTCCACTAGAAAATCGGCTCACGGTCTAGCTATTTATATTCCCCTTCCCACCTCTTTCAAGCTACAGCAACAATCACTATCTATAACAACTGTACCATCCTCATACAAACCTCTGACCGTAGTTTAAACCTCCTAGATAACATCTTCCCTATCATCAAAAAACAAGTGGACAAACCGCAAACTGCTCCACTACCCACCTACACTCACCCCAGCACTATTAGAGTTGATATAGCCCTAGCCCCCCCTCCGATCCCTCCCTCTCGTCCATCTCAGGCTTCTGACTCTTCAGACTCTTTTGCTTCCCTGACCCCAGTTACCCGGTCGTCCACCCCCACCTACACAACTAGCAGCACCACACCAAACCAGCTCACGCCTCCCCCTCCCATCATGGCTGAGACCACTCTGGCACCTCACATTTCTACGGCTACCTCTCTGACCTCAGCTCCCCACCCATACTCCCCCTCCATCCCCCCCTTCATCTCACCTCCCAACCCAGCCACTCCTCACAACATGGCTGAGACCACTCTGGCACCTCACACTTCTACGGTTACCTCTCTGACCTCAGCTCCCCACCCCTACTCCCCCTTCCATCCCCCAACTCTTCATCTCGCCTCCCACCCCAGCCACTACTCACAATCCTCACAACACCACAACAATCATCGGCTCCATACAGCTCAACCCATCCCCATTACCAATGGAACCCACTACGGGAACCACCTCATGTCACCCTCCTTCCCCTACTCGCAATATCACACCTCCCGTGGACTTGACACATGCCAACCAGTCCACCACAGCTCTGTCCCCCACACGCCACGGTCCATCCCTCGACCTCACAGACACCAGTCCACCCCCTGAGCAACCTACACCTCCCCCCCGACCTGGCAAATCCTCCACCCAACCACCTACATCACTATCCCCACCACACACACACACACAGCTGCACAGTCGAACACACGCACCCTGGCATCAACACACTCACCCAACCAGCTGACTCCCCAAACATACACACCCAGTGCATCTCCCCCCACCATAACACCAGCAGACACTAGACTCGATGAGATCAAGTCCACACTCCTTCTAATCAAAGAAGACCTCAAAGCGTTTAAAATCATGCTATCGAATCATCCTTGGCTCCCAAGATCCAACAATACTAACAAATCCCCACACGCCCCCACTGCAACACGAAACACATTGCTCCCAGGTGGATAACGGTACCCTCCCGTAACCGACACTCCTGCCCGTCGCGTACCAACAACCACCTCTCCGAGTCCGATCTCCTCTCTCTCCTGCTCTCCTACGAACCCCCCTACTATACCCGATCCTCCCACTCACATGCTCATCCCCACTATCCTCTCAAACCCTCACAGGCCCTTAGCTCACCACAACAGAGGAATCACCATCAATAATCTCTGTAAAGTCCCACTAATCCAGGAACACACCCCCTCCCCTGCCACCCCCGTCTTAAATGCACGCTCCTGAGTTGCAGATCGGCATCAAAACACGTGACTGACATAGCCGACCTCATTACCTCGACTAACCTTGACCTCATCATTCTCATTGAAACATGGCTTACAGATTCTTCCTCGCCCCTCATCGACATTTTGGTTCCCCCTAACTATGACATCATCAGACTAGACAGACTGGGAGGCAAGCCTGGAGGTGGCATTGCGTGCATACACCGGAGCGACATCACAATAAACAGAGCCATACCCTCGCTACTCCCTGCCTGTGAATACATCAGCCTCGACATCAGCAGTACTGGTAAACCTGTCTGCTCGCTCCACATCATCTATCACCCACCTGGCGACAACCTCCTATTCACAGAACACCTCATGGACCTGATCACATCACTCACTGGTCGACGAAACACGCAAATTTTCCTGGGTGAATTTAACCTCCACTGGAACGACCTTAACGACACAGTGGTCAACAGCCTCAAAAACTTCCTCAACGCCTTAGACCTCAATCAACTATGCAACAGCCTGACACACAATAAAGGCGCAATTTTGGACTTAATAATCTCTAAGAATGATTCCACCCATCTTGAATCGATCCTCCCGTGTGATTGGTCTGACCATCACATCATCACCTTCTGCATCAACGAAACAATCAAGCAGTCCTCTGCCCAAGATACAAAACCTAAGGTATGGAAAAGGGATTGGAAAAAGCTCAAGCCAAATATGTTACCCGCCTCTAACAAGAATTCACTACTACCCCTGCTGGAACTTCCAACGTTACCTACCTCACCAATCATTACCTAACCTCCATGACATCTATAATTAACGAATTTGCGCCCCTGAAACTAAAGAGAGTCTCAATGAAAGATTCTAAACCATGGTCCAACGGTCTCCTTAAAGAGGACAGACGTTCTCTCAGAACTGCCGAACGCAACTGGAGATCAGTACCATCCGCCAAGCTACTCCTGACTCTTAAAAGAAAGAGAAATGCCTATTTTCGTACGGTCAAACGCACTAAAGCAGACTTCTTTAGCCAACAACTTGACCAGACAAGAAATCGACCCAAAAAACTCTTTGAATTAACCAAAATACAATCTAAGGACCAACCTCAACGGCCACAAGATCTAACTCATCCACAACCATCATGTGATGACTTATCTAACCACTATAACCTAAAGACGGAGAACATCAAAAAAGATCTCCTGAAGGACCTACTCTCCCACTCTTGCCCCCTCACCAAATCCTCCCCCCAACCCCCTACCGCTTCTCAACAAATCCCAACAAAATTTACCTTGAAAAACGATGCAACATGGTCATACTTTTACACATATTCGGAAGAAGCTATAGGCAAATTTCTCAGTGCCCTGAAGCCTTCCAATCACCTCACTGACCCACTCCCCGCAAATGCGGTCAAAGATCTTGCACCGTTGCTACTACCCATATGGACCAAGATCATCAACAGTTCACTTCGACAAGGCTGCATCCCGGACGCCCTAAAGGTAGGGCAGGTGTCTCCTATCCTTAAGAAACCCACAGCTGACCCCACGGACCTAAACAACAACCGCCCTATCACCAATATTACCACTCTGGCCAAACTTCTAGAAAAATTAGTTAATTACCAATTGACAAAACATATCAATCACTTCAACCTCCTAAATAAACACCAATCCGGCTTCCGTGCAAATTACAACACGGAATCAGCCATGACACACATCATTGATGATGCACTTCAACTACTTGATCGTAACGAAGCATGCCTCCTCATCCTATTAGACCTCTCCTCAGCATTCGACACGGTCAAACACGAACACTTGATCGATCTGTTGAAACACAGAATGGGTATTTCAGGACCAGTGCTCGACTGGTTTACCTCTTTTCTTCATAACCGGACCCAAAAATTCAAGGTCAACAATATATTCCAGAGTGGGGATGGAATGGATCACTGCCAAATTTGCTGTGGGAGCAGGAAAGTCAATTTCTCTAAAGGGAAATATATTTTCCCCAAAGAGAAAATGTATGTATACAAATGTCACATGATATTCCCTTGGAATCTGAATGAAAACCCGTGCCTGGGGCAGCTCTACATGCAGATGTATGTAAATATTTGTGAATCTAAGAAAGAAGTAAATCTACAGTCACAAGGAGGTGTAAATCTGTGAGCTTAGATTTACTGCTTTCTTTGTGAATCTCACACATAGACTCCTGAACTTCTCTTAACGTCAAATTGGCAGAACTACAACTGACTGATCTGTAAGTTTTTCTTCTGCTAAACCAACTAATCTGGAAAAAGAAAGCCCTCACTTCTGCTTTAGACAAGAAACCCAGCTTCAGCTGGAATCACTTGCACACTATCCCCATGCTAGGCTGTCTGGGGCTATTTTGTGTGCTGGCATCACTCTGCAGTACAGCAGATTAAATGAGGCTTTTTCTTCCAGATGGAAACACAGTAGTTCATTTGTACACCTAGTCAGGGCAAATAGTGTGTTTTAGTGTGATGCTGACTGGCCCTGAAAAGCAATCTCATGTCGCTATCACTCTGAAATGGTACTGGCTGGTGCACCTTTAACCTCTATCTGAGCCCACTGCATATCAACCCAAGGACAAGCTCCCTGTTAGCATCAGTATTCAGACAATGGGGCTGATTTACAAAAGCATTTCTGAATAGGGGAAGCAGTACTGCAGGAGTACTCTATCCATTCTCTTATGTGCCTTTGTGAATTGGACCTACATTTTAAACCCCTGTTGTTAAACATGCAAAGAGTGCATATAACTTTCTCTTTGTATTAACTTTGTTTGAATATGACCTTAGAATTCCTTGTTATTGCTATTTTAAATGTTTTGAGGCCGATTCACGAAGGCATGTTCAGAGAATGTAAAAGAATGCTACAAGAGGACTTCCACCTGAACATTTTATGCAGGTGACAGAAAATCGTAGTATTTGTGACTTTTACATGTTTTTTTAATTAATAAGGATGCTAGCCCTTTTAGCTAAAACAACTAGAGACAAAATTGATTTGAAGGGGGTGATTACTAATGGTGGACACATTTCTGAAGTCTTACACACATTTCACTGATATTCAATGCAGAAAGAGGAATGCATCACACTAACATACACAAAGGAATGCATGCCTCTAATTCATGTTTCTCTACTCATTAGATAACGTTTAAACGCATGAAGGCAATTGAATTGCTGTGGCTTCTTTAAACATAATTTATCACGTCTGTTTATTAAAATGCCACTGAAAAAAATCCATGGTGTGGAGCGCATGTGCAAAAATCTGTGAAATTCTTGTGAGGCCACCACAGATGTTGCTGATTGCCAGGGGTCCCTAGCATTAAGGCATCTTGGTCTTGACTCTTTGAACCGCCACCCTGCACTTCTAGTCTCGTCATCTCACTTTCACAGATTCTTTTTAGCCCTGTTTTCACCCTTTATCAATCTTGCCCTATATTTGTCTTCTTTCATTTTTTCCTTTTCATCTCTTGTTCTGGGTGTAAGAATGACATTGACAAATAAGCCCTAATGTCCATATATGAGTGCTGATGTCCACCTGCAACCACCGGCACAATTTAGGGCCAGATGTACGAAGATTTCTTCAGCATGCAAATGGCCCGATTCACAGGCAGGTTGCGACCTGAAAAAAGCATTTTTAAATGTACAAAGCTCTTTTTGCGATTCGGTAAGCCATTACCGATTCACAAATTGGATTTGTGAGTCCCTATTAGGAAGGGGCGGGCCAACAGCGCCCCTTCCTAACAGCAAGTCCCACTGATATGTAGGAATGTTTTGCGACTGGGTATTGAAGAACCGGGTTATTTAAGACCCGGCGGCGCCAGGGGCACGCCCAAAGTCTTCGGGTATCACCTGTCTTAGAACACAGAGACACGGAAACTTCTTGGTGGCGTCAAAGATCGAATTTATTGGCTGCAGCCAGTAACAGAAGTCCTAGAAGTCAACACGGTATGAGTTCTCAGGAGACTGCTCAATTTTACAAAGCAAGTCATCCCTTTTTATGCCAAAAATCACATTCCAGACAAATACCTTACATTTACAAACTGTCCAATCACATGTATCCACACCAGAGGTATCGCATGACGGTAAAACCCACTTTTCAGTTGTCCAGCCCATGATCAATCATCGGTCAAACCCAACATTCTTCTTTAGACAGGTCGAACGAACCCATAATAAAAAAAGGCACATCCCCATCGAAAATAGACCATAAAGAAAGGAGCAGAAACAGGTGAGAGTAGGATAAGGCATATTTGTGTGCAATAAAGTTTTACGATGTTCTGTGCTTTGATCCTCAATCTTGATCAGCTACTGGGAAAGGAACTGGCCTAACAAGGTTGGCTTCAGGCAAGAGGGTCAGTTCGCTCAGGTCATTCAGAAGTCAGCTAAAGTGCACGTGTGCTAAAGACTTGTTCGGCCGTAGTCATCGGCCTATGTGAAGGCAACCACAAAATGACTGCCATACACAAAATGGAACCCAAGGGTTCAGAACGAAATCCCTAAATACGTAGTGAATCCATCGGTCTAACGTGATGAAAACACTCATACTTGTCGTACTAACTAGTTACGGTTCGCTAATATCAAATTCGTAACGAAACCATAACCTTTATGAAACGGGTTCAGAATTCACGGAACCTCAGACCCTCCTTTTGCCCTTACATAGGCAATAACCTACACTCACGTCAATCTGAGTCCAGGTCTATATTCATCAGATCATCGAGATGTTGCTGGAGCATAATCCTATTGCTTAGTACCTCTCTTGGGACAGGTCTCCTTGCACAGTTAGTAGTACAGAGGCCACATATAGCAGGAGCGCACTGCACACAAAGACAGAACAGGAAAAGAATCGCTAAAGCCATCCTAATGATCATCAGAATCTTCCATCCCCAAGTCGATAACAGTTCCCAGACCCATCCAATCAACGACCAATCTCCTTTATCCACATGTATAGATTCAGAGATCTTATCTAACTTGGAAATGGCCTGGTATACCATAGGAGCATTGTCTGGTATGAAAACGCAGCAACTCACTTTACATACCCCGCCTCGATCTGCAAGTATGACATCTAACGCAACCCAGTTCTGGAGAGTCATAAGGCGATCCGACTGGAGCTCAGCAGTCAAGTTACTAAGGGCACCGGCAGTTTCAACTACGGTGGACTCAGCCACTCTCGTCAATTGCCGTATGTTCCTGCTGTTAACCATAGGTCCCCAAAACGGCAGAAAACCCTTCAAAAAATCTCCTAATTCTTGTCTTGCAGTATCTTCCTTACTGAAGATACCTCTAACAACTCTCGTCTCGTGGTAATCTGCCGCAGCTGTATATGTAGGAGGCAACAAGAACGAAACAAAACATGTGTCCGAGAATTCAGGGGGCAACCATGTGTACGCTCTATCGTAACAGACAAAATAGGTACCCTTGGCTGTTAGAAATGATGGGGAAGTCTGGGACGCAAAAACATACGTCTCAGTGCAGATACTCTTCCCTAACTGAGCTCTCCGATTCTTGCCCTTTCCTTGCAGACAAAGATGACCCTGATGGGGTACGATCCAAATCGGAGAGGATCTTTTCGCTCGCTGGTTCTCACTCAGACTAACTCCATATCCAGTCACGTTCCATCCGATATACGCTAGTGTCTCATCTCTCGGGATTGTCTCATAGGAACCAACTCCTCTAATCATATCGACTATTCCCTTAAGTAGAGCACTATTCTTTGGATTGTCTTTCACAGAACGTAGAGGATAGACTTCACGAGCATAGATGAACATCGTTCTGTATGCCCACACAGAACCATTATAGCTGAATGGCAGGACCAGATAAGGAATACCTTTATCAGTAGTATGAGGCATAAGGCCAACAGTTAGTCGTGTTCACTACCAGCTGGTGTTGGTGCAAAAGCTGAACAAAGGAGTTATTAACGAATTCCAATCTTCTAACGGATTCATGTTCAGGCAGAGGATGAAAAGAATGCGAAGAAACATTAGAAGAAGGTATGGGTTGTGTAGTGGGTGCAAACGTCACTTGAAAAGAGAATATAATATATCCCATCAAAAACATCATCAAACTCAGTAACATAAGAAGACATAATATTAGGAAACACTTTCTACTCATAATTAGACACATTTTGCTCTTAAAACTTATTTCTTCAACAGGTCTCTCCATCTCGAAAAGCTCCATCCTCTAACCGTGCTGTTCGCGGCGGTTGGGTCTTCCGTGCTAAGGAATGCGTCTGTCAGTCCAGGGAACGCCCTAGGACCAACCAGAACCTCAACCTTGTGTCTTCGGCTTGCACTCCCAAGTCTTTGCACCGCGACCTTACAGATGAACCCGGATGGCGGTTCGAAAAACAAAAATTGGTCAAAACAGTTTCTCAGATGGGAGAGCTGAATTTTCAAAAGTAGCAAAGAAAAGGATTTTTACTTTGTTAGTCCCACGACTCTTGGTCGCAAATTATAACGGCCTTACCAGGCAATGTCTGATCACGAAACAAGAATTCAGGTTCAGTAGTGTCTAATCTTTGAGACACAGGCACAGTTTCTTGAAGGGTATCGTCATTTTCTTTCTCGGAGCCTCTCCACACCAACTCAGCGTCGCTAAACGGTGCAAACTTCGACACCCTTTCAGTCTCTGAATCTGCAATACCTTCACGGACCCACTGGTCGTACGGCAGAGGCAACGGCGCCCTCTTACAATGTACGCCGTGGATCCAGTTCTTTTTCCCGAAAACTTTCACTGAGGTCCTTGTAGACAGCAAGACTTGGTGTGGACCGGTCCACCGGGGCTATCATTCTTGGTTCGCTGAAAGTTCTTTACCAAAATCCAGTCACCAGGATTGAGGGTGTGACCTGGATTCACAGAAGCTGGCGGCAATTTATCATGAACCTGTTGATGTAAGACACGCAATTTAGTTGTCAAGTCATACAGGTAGTCCACTAGCATAGGGTATTCGATGTCACTAAACTTCGTTGGCCTCGGCACTCCCCAAACATTTGCCGGACGGCCAAAAACTATCTCATAGGGACTAAGGCCAATCCGGGAATGCACTGTAGTTCTAGTTGACAAAAGTGCCAATGGCAAAGCATTTGGCCATTGGAGACCAGAGCTCGCCTGAATCTTAGCCAGTTTTAACTTTAACGTGCCATTATAGCACTCAACTAAACCAGCTGATTGGGGATGATTCGCAGCGTGGAATTTTTGGTGAATTCCCAACCCTGCACACACTCTCTTCATCACCTTCCCCACAAACTCACTTCCATTATCACTCCACACCATCCTTGGCAACCCATACCTAGGGAAATATTCTTTGACCAGGACTTTAGCAGTGGACGAGGAAGTATTATCTTTTAAGGGGTATGCTTCTACCCATCTAGAAAAGGAGCAAACAACTACAAGGACATACTTTAAATTATTGCACCTTTCCATGTGGATGAAATCCAATTGCAAAACCTCGAACGGATACGTCGAAGGAGCAAAGTGACCAGCTGGAGTTGGAGTTCCCTTGCCAGGATTATACATCACACACACCATGCAATTCTTGACCACATTCTCCGCACACTTGGGAATTCCATAAGCATGAGCGTAAAATCCATTCCGCTCGCGGATTTTTGGCAAATTCGCAATCCGCGAACTCTCGCGAACTTGCCGAAAATTCGTAAAATCCGTGCGACGCGAATTTTTTGCTTGGTCGCACTTGCCAACTAGAATACTATACAATTTCGCGGGAGTAAACACTTGCGAACACGTAGATGCGGCGGGCAGCGACAATCTCGCAATTGCGAGATTGCTAAATTTGCAATTTTCGCACAAGAAATCCACCAGCAGGCAGCATAAACCTTGAAAATTATGATTTTTATCAGAATAACTCCTCAGGTTGACATTTGCCTGCACTTTTTCTTTGCAAGGAGTCCATTTTGGGGGGGGGTGGGAGGAAGGAAGTGCCCCACAGTCTCCAACTTCCTGTTCCTGTCCAGCAGGCTCCTCCCAGTGCTTTCTTCATGTGCTGGTCACTTTGATTTGGATCTTGACCTGGAAGGATTACTTTTTGTGGATGCTGCTGGATATTTGGATTTTTGCAAAACTGAAGGCACTCAGCAGGTGCAAAAGTTCAATCTTATCATTAGTAACCATTCCCTGTAGTGCTTCCTGAGGGACCACTTCAGAGTTCAGTTGCCTACTTGCAACTAGTCTATGACCCTGCTCTGACCCTCACAGCAGGCTCAGAGAATAGCTACAAGTAGGCCACAAAGGTCCTGTGAAAAATTGCACTGCAACAGAAAGCAAATTACAGATAAGGAAGCAGGTGCCAGCCAGACTGGAAGTTTAAATTCAGTGACACATTAATCAACCCCAAATTAATTCATGTCAGTTGAAGCAGGGCAGGTGTGCTTGCTTTTTTTCACCCCCATAATCTACAGTGATAAACCAACCAGAGGGTGGCAGTGATGTACCAGAGGGTGGCATGGGTGTACCAGAGGGTGGGAGTGGTGAAACAGAGGGTGCTGTGAACCTGTGATGATGAACCAGACGTAGAAACAACATATTCGTGGCCGTTGCGAGCCGACAAGTAAGTTCGCAATTGCGAACTGGTACACAACCCTCGCGAACTGGCAGAAACCCTTGCGAACACAAAAAAAAAAAATCCGCAAATTCGCGAGAGTTCGCGGATTTTGCGGATTGCGAATCCGTAAATACGCAAGTTCGCGGATTGCCAATTCGCAAAATCCGCCCATGCTTAGAATTCCAGCATTCTGCCATACTGGAGCCCACAACTTACAAATCCCTTTCACACTGATGTGAGACAAACCATGCGCCATAGTAACCACTGCAAGCACGTACGCATCTGGCAACATCCATCTTTGGTGTTCTGACAATTCAACCCAACAACCAGTCGAATCCAATCTACCCGTAGTTTCTCTCCATACGCTCTTCTCACTTTCAGTAGCTTCAGCCTGTATCGATTTCACACTTTCAGTCGTATCTTCGCACATTCCACCAGCCATAACCCATCTCGCTGGTCCTGCAACATACATACGGCTCATCATATCCTTCGCTGTTTCCTTCGCAACTTCATCCGCAAATGCATTACCACGGCCAACATCATCCGTAACCTTACGATGAGCGCTACACTTCGCAATCGCAACTTGCTTCGGCAAAGTAAGTGACTTGAGAAGCTCATTCACCAATTGTCCATGCTGAATCTTAGTCCCATGGGATGTGAGGAATCCCCTTTCTTTCCACAAACGTCCGAAACTGTGAGCAACACCAAACGCATACTGACTATCGGTATACACATTCACTCTCTTTCCTTCCGACAACACACACGCTCTAGTCAATGCAATCAACTCTGATGCTTGCGCAGAATTCTGTGGTATACGTGCTGTCTCAACAACTGTATTTAAAGTTGTGATAGCATACGCTGCAGTCGTCTCACCATTCGGAAGCTTAAAACACAAACCATCAACCCACAGCGTACCATTCACATTCTCAAAAGGAGTGTCTTTAAGATCCACTCTAGCTTTTGTTTCTTCCTATGTGCGAAGAAAACAATCATGCTGTTCTTGGACATCTGTCTCTGTAGAGATCGGCAATAATGTAGCTGGGTTCAACACGTTACATCTTCTGATATGAACGTGGCTAGCCAACAGTGTCAACTCGTAACCTGAAAGACGTGCACTAGTAAGGTGCTGTGTCTTAGTCCTGTTTAATAAGGTATCCACTGCATGTGGAACCATCACAATCAGCGTATTATCCAACACCAAACCAGCAGACTGTCGAATAGAAATGGCAGCTGCGGCTGTAGCTCTCAAACAACTCGGCAATGCTTTAGCAACTGGATCTAACGTTGATGAGAAATACGTGCATGGACGCTGCTTGTCCCCAAAAGATTGTGTCAACACTAACAACGCACATCCCTCTCTCTCATGCACATACAACGTAAAAGGCTTTCTATAGTCTGGAGTACCCAACACAGGAGCCGAACACAACGCATCACGTAATTCTGAAAAACTTTTTTGACAATCGTCAGACCACGGGAGAGGATTCGGTGTATCTTTACAAGTCAATGCCAACAGAGGTTTGGCCAGCAAAGAAAAATTCGGTATCCACTGTCTACAATATGACGTGATACCCAAGAAAGCACGCACATCTCTCTGCGTATTTGGCACAGTCATTCGCACAATCGCTTGAATTCGTTCTGGGGTCAACCTTCTTCCCTCCTTTGACAAGAGATGACCTAAGTAGGTCACTTCTCGTCGACAATACTGCAACTTAGAAGGTGACACTTTATGAAGCAAGTCCGACAAATGTCGCAACAAAGAAATAGTAGCTTCTTTACAAGTTTTCTCATCATCAGTGGCCACTAACAGATCATCCACATACTGAATAAGAGCAGCACCAGCAGGCAACACAAGAGTATCAAGCTGAGTCTTTAAAGCCTGGCTATAAATAGAAGGACTTTCACAATAGCATTGGGGAGCTCTTTTAAACCGGAAGCTTCGGCCTCCTAAAGAGAAGCCAAAAATATCTCTACTTTCTTCAGCAATTGGAATACTGAAGAAAGCATTTTTCAAGTCGATGACTGAAAACCAAGCAGCTGAAGCAGGAATCAAAGTCAACAAAGCAGTAATATCCGGAACAACTGGAAACTGTGGCACGACGATCTTGTTAACTTCTCTAAGATCGATCACAAATCTGTAAACAGGTGGCTGAGAAGAGTCTGTACGTTTCAGGACAGGCAAAACAGGACTGTTACACACATTACCTCTCGTTTCTTCAATCACATCTTTCTCAATCAAATCATAGATGATCGCTAAAAGCGCTCTTCCACAATCGCTAGAAATCCAATATTGGGGAATACGCGGCAATTTGACATTTGCTTTAAGCGTTACAACGTAAGGTGGAATCTCCAAAAGACCCACATCATTAGGACCAGTAGCCCAAAGAGTATCAGGGAGAGAACATAATTCTGGTGGAAGCCGATCTTTAGACAAATACATCAGAGAGATCACTTTCTTACCCAATGTAAGCTGTACTCCCGCAGAAGTACAACGTAATGTTGCATGCAACCTTTTCAACAAATCCAACCCCAACAAATTCTCACCACAACCTGTTGTTAAAATGAGGGGTGCTTCTAATTCACAAGGCCCTATAGAAAGAGACAAAGGACTAGAAACTGGATTACGAACTGGGGCGCCAGAGAATCCTACCGAAACATTCGTTAAGCCAGACAAAGGTGCGCCAGGGAGTTTAGAGTGCATGATAGAACTCTTCGCTGCACCAGTATCCAAAAGGAAAGGCTCTACTACACCCGATATGACTACTGCAACATATGGCCCACTCTGATCTACTGGAACCGACACTACTCCCTCTCTTTGTCTATGGCTGTCCTAGCAATCATTATAATCAGCATTCTCACTCTCAACATAATAGTCATCAGCATAGTACTGAGTCGACCGACCAGATGCAATTTTCTGTTGATCAAAGCAATTCATAGAATTTTGTGGAGGAAAGGAACGTTCGTTCTGAGGAAAAACGCCACGTCCTCAACCCCTAGACATTTGCTGAAAACCACCACGACCCCTCGGGGCCGGCATACCACTCGCACATTGTCGCAACACAGGGCACTCATTTTTATAATGGTCTTCCTCCTTACAATACGCACACTGATTCAGGCCCAAAGGTGGTCTTGGAGGAAAATACCCAACATTCTGTTGCGGTCTCTGAAATGGCGGAGGTTGCTGAAACTGTGGGCGTTGCTGCGATTCTTGCTGATTCGAGCGAGGTGGATACGCCTGCTGCAAAAGAACCTTTGTCTTTAAGTCTTTAGTCTTCTTCTCTACTTTCTCTTTCTCGTCCTTATCCCTATTCTCATAATACTGTGCAGTCGCTAATATCTGGGCCGACGAAGAAACAGCCCAAGAACTTTCAGAATCTTTCAACTTATTACACAGTTCAGGGAGTAAGTTAAAGACAAACTTATCTACGAACAATCTTTGCCCACCTTCCGTACTCATATCCTGGCCACTGTGGTCTACAAATGTCTCTTCAAACCTAGTGAAGAAGTCAGATACACTCTCGTCCTTCTTCTGCTTACATGCTGCTAACTTGTCCCAATTGACTCGCAACGCAGGCATCATCGTCTTCATAAGATCAATGATTGTACCTGGCAAATCCGTAACCAAAGGTTCAGGTTTAGCACATCCGTGTTGTCTACCATCTGCAGCAATAATATTCGCCCAGGTATCTCCTAATTCTGCCGCATGATTCTCATGACGAATCTTCGCCCACAAAGGTTGCGGAACTACATTACCCATTAACATGTCTATGTCGGCTAAATTCATGATACACGCATCTACCGTCTGAGACAACTCTTTGTAGTAACCAGCAGGATTCTTACGAGGATCGGGTAAGGTCTGCTTAAGAGCCAAAGCCTCTGCTCTTTTCCAAGGGACATGTACCCATACTCGCTGAAAATGAGCCAGAGCGGCAACAATACCCTGATTTACATTAGCCTGAACTGCTTCCTTCCATACAGGAGGAACTTCTCTCATGGGATACTGTCTCGCTTTTCTTCTAACAGAGGAATCAGGTTTGTACAATGTCTGAGACGGAAGGCTAGATCTAAAAGCTAGTATAGTCTCTACGGCATCTGTAACATCAGATTCCACTATCATCCCTTTAGAAAAATCCGACTGAACATCGAGTAGTTCCTGCGGGATCAAACCCAAATCATTATCCTCCCATTCCTGACGCAGAAACATACACATCATATTAAAAACATATCTCTGCTTAGGCGGTTCCCACTGAAAGAAAACATCCATAACCGCTGGCAAACTATACCGTGAGGCATTTATAATCCATTTACGGGCTAACAAATCCAACACAGCCCGTTCCTCGGGACCAGGAAGCTGACTACGACTCTGTTTACGTTCCGAAACAGGGGTCATATTCCGTGACCGAAATAATGGAGACAAGAGATTAGAAACAGTCTCTGTCATTCCTTTTTGAACAGAAGGAGAAGAAGCAGACATAAGAACAGGAGAATAAGTATTTTGAGGCAAAGAAGGCGTAGGAACAAGAACAGTAGGAGTCCCAGATGCAGAAGCAGAAGGCAAAGGAGTTTGAGGCAAAGCTGGTAGTAAAGCTGGCGACCCTAGAGCGGGTTGCGCAGGAGGCGGTAAAACCACCTGTGGAGTACCAGGTGGCTGAGCAACAGAAGGAGGTTGAACAACGAAGGGTGGAACAACCGGTGGTAATGGAGGCGCAGTAGCACCCTGCACATAAGGAGGTGGTAATCTCAGTAAATGAGACATCAAAGGATCTTTCTCAAGATCTTCAATCACTTTCGGAGGAGAAGACGGCAAGGCCGGATAACATTTATCTATGGCCATGCAACGTTGCCTATCTGACACCTCAATTGCTTTATCTTCTTCGTTTTCCTTAAACTGCCTAGCAGCTTGCATTATCGACAACCCCTTTTCTCTCTTTTCTCTTTTAGCTTGTTTTATTTCTCGTTGTCTGGCTTCTTTACGCCAAAGGCGAAAGGAGTCAAACATTGCCCGCCGGGCTTTCTTTTTAAACAATTTCATTTCTAGATTATCTAAAATCTCGGTATCAAAACTACCATGTTGGGGCCATCGTAAGACACCATCTTTCCTGGTGTAGCGAACCCATACTTCATTAAACGTAATGGGGCCCATGCCGTGTTTAGAATAGAGCTCATAAGTCGGAGTTCCAACCGGAGGTACCAAACACGAATCCTCCAATCGAGAATCCCTGTTGCAACCACAACCAAACCAAGTACCAAATTTGCTACGATTAGGCATCTTCGCTCACTAACCGAGCTTCAAACTTCAAGGGATTATCTCTACCGATACACTCGTAAATATACAAGACCCTCGGCTTTGGAAATTGCAATTTTCAAATCAAAACTAAGGACCAAACAAACTAAGAACCAAAGATCCAAAAATTAAGGACTGGGAGCGACCCACTTATACTTAACTGAGGTATCAGTCACGCCACCAGAAGATCCGTCTATCGTCTCGCCGTACAAAGCATCACAAATGGGTCCAAGACAGGGCGACAGTCAGGGCAGCAGTCCTTCGTAGCCGTCAGGAAAGCGGGAAGCCTCGCAGAAAAGACCTTCAGTCCACATTCGACATGCCGGGGTCGATGAAGTGGCGGCCGTCCTCCAGAATTTCCTCACGAAGCTCCTCACGATCTTCAGGCTTGGACCGGTACCGCTGAAGTCGCCCCATGTTGGGCGCCAACTGAAGAACCGGGTTATTTAAGACCCGGCGGCGCCAGGGGCACGCCCAAAGTCTTCGGGTATCACCTGTCTTAGAACACAGAGACACGGAAACTTCTTGGTGGCGTCAAAGATCGAATTTATTGGCTGCAGCCAGTAACAGAAGTCCTAGAAGTCAACACGGTATGAGTTCTCAGGAGACTGCTCAACTTTACAAAGCAAGTCATCCCTTTTTATGCCAAAAATCACATTCCAGACAAATACCTTACATTTACAAACTGTCCAATCACATGTATCCACACCAGAGGTATCGCATGACGGTAAAACCCAATTTTCAGTTGTCCAGCCCATGATCAATCATCGGTCAAACCCAACATTCTTCTTTAGACAGGTCGAACGAACCCATAATAAAAAAAGGCACGTCCCCATCGTAAATAGACCATAAAGAAAGGAGCAGAAACAGGTGAGAGTAGGATAAGGCATATTTGTGTGCAATAAAGTTTTACGATGTTCTGTGCTTTGATCCTCAATCTTGATCAGCTACTGGGAAAGGAACTGGCCTAACAAGGTTGGCTTCAGGAAAGAGGGTCAGTTCGCTCAGGTCATTCAGAAGTCAGCTAAAGTGTACGTGTGCTAAAGACTCGTTCGGCCGTAGTCATCGGCCTATGTGAGGGCAACCACAAAATGGCTGCCATACACAAAATGGAACCCAAGTGTTCAGAACGAAATCCCTAAATACGTAGTGAATCCATCGGTCTAACGTGATGAAAACACTCATACTTGTCGTACTAACTAGTTACGGTTCGCTAATATCAAATTCGTAACGAAACCATGACCTTTATGAAACTGGTTCAGAATTCACGGAACCTCAGTATGTGGTTTCAGAACATTTACAGTTGCCATCAACTTCAAATTGGTGGTAACCCATTTGCAAGCGGGAAGAGACCCATTGGCGGCTGCTCCGCTAAGGTAGAGGAGCGCCACCCCACTGTTTTGCAGCAGCGAAGTAAAGGAAACATAAAATGCTAATAACTAAGGTTATTATCATTTTATGTTTCCTTCTACTGCAACTTTGCATTTGGAGCACAGCTGCTCAGACGAAAGAGGAGATGGGGAGGAGTGGTTTGCCCACTCCCAAGTGCACATGACTGTTTGGCTGTCATTTTCTGGACTTATTCATGCCCACTTCACATCTTCTCCATGCAGGGTGAATTACAGCCTCCGTTGAGATCGTGCCCAGGCCCCCATTCCCTGGCTGAGCACTGATCCATGGCACTCAGACCAATCACAATGCCATCAAATACACTTTACAGCACTTGCAATTAGCCAGCTGCGGTCCGTGCAGGTAACAGCGGTGGGGAGGTGAGGCCGCGTGGAGGGTATTTCGAGGGATGATGCAAAGGGAAAATTAATTATTTATTTAATTTTCCCTCTGCATTATTTCTCGAAATCCCCCCACGCTGCCCCTCTGCCCCACCGCTGTTACCTGCATGGACCGTGGCTGCAATTAGCTCTCTTACACAGGCCTTTGTGTGGCTTTACTTTGTAATTGCAGTTGCTGCCTCCAGCAGAGTCGAGGTGGGAACTATATATGTGAAGAGACATGATCACCAGACAGGATATATATGCTTTTTTAAGCACCTAGCTGAGCTGTAGCAGAATATTTTTTTCCCCCCACAACTAGTAAGAGTGTTACACTTAAAAATCTAATATTTCCAATGGTCTTTTCAGCCCAGGTTACTCATAAACTGTGAATCTGGTTGTATCAACACCTTTTCATATCAAAGTTACATACTTAAGTTTTAATCCATATTACACATTGGGTATATGCCTTATATATAGCCTGACTGCAGACAGGATACACTTCTGAAAGCACAAATTAATTTTGAGGCTTAGATGGCAACATATTTACTTCTTAGACACCTAATACATAGACACTGCACACTGAGGTGGGGCGCAGAGGATTTGGCTAAGTGGCAACGCAATCGAGAATAGAAATTGTTATCTAGTTAAACAGAGCACATGTGCCCGTGGACTGATCAGCAGGCCTTCAGACACTGAAGTGGTCAAAAAAGAAAGCTTTTCTTGAGGCAAGAAACTGGAAAAACAAGACGAAGAGATGAATTTGGCTATTTTAAGCTCCCTCTGTACATCCAAATGCAGTAAATGTAAGAATGTCCATGGCTGAATTTTTCCTATATAGGGTTGAAGAATTCTTTCGTTTATTCCAATAAGAACCTATCAGCCAGATTCATGAAAGCAAAATCGTCTCCCTTTGCGAGCGCTATTTTTGCATTTGGGATTCATCATCCCAAATGCAAAAATATCACTTTTAGAAATCGCTAAATTGCGAAGAATTGCATTTAAGGAATCTCAATTTGAGATTCCTTAAATGCAATTCATGAACCATTTTAAAATTGCGAATTCGCAATCTGGGGCCGCTATTTACCGCGAAGTCTAACTACGTGGTAAATAGCGAAAACTTAAAAGTTGTATCTTACACACACACATGTCCTTTGGACATGTGTGTGCGCAACACCAGTGTACATTAGCATTTCAGGGGAGCTACAGGGTGTCCTTTGGACACCCTGGCACCCTTGAAATCTCTTCCTTATTTGCGATTCGCTAATTGCTAATCGCAAATAAGGAATGACTCCCCATTCATTCCTATGGGCCTTTAAGCCCATAGGAATGAATGGGAAAGCCATTCCTTATTTGCGATTAGCAATTAGCGAATCGCAAATAAGGAAGCAGTAGAAATCGCAAAAAATATTGCGATTTCTACATGAATCCAGTTTTGCGAGTCTTTAATAGCGATTCCTTAAAAATCGCTATTAAGGACTCGCAAAACATGAGCATGATGAATCTGGGCGTATGTTCCGACCTGTTTATCACAAGCATAGATGGCTAATGTACAAACTGTGTTCCATGCAGCCTGCGTCTGCATTTAAGGCATGATTGAATGATGCGTGGATGTGTTGTGTTTTTTTTTTTTTAAAGAAAGATATCCAGTATCCCTGTTTTACTCTATTTGTACAACTAAAGTTTATGGCACACAGCAGCACATTGGAGTTCAGTGTATCTATGGCACCCCAAGATCCACCACCCACCCCCGAAATCCCTTCACCTGCATCACTGTAATGCGGCAATACTCAGCCATCTTCACTTTAGTATGAAGTTTGACAGAACAGTCGCTTTTGTGATGCCCTCCAGGCTTGTCAACATTATCACTTTTCAATGAATGATGGTTTTGATTATTTTTCGCATTTTGGTGACATTGTTCTATCCTGCTCAAATAGCATGCTTTGACAGCTGTCAATTTTTTTGATAAGTTTTTGCATATTTTATAATAAACTATGTCCTCGACTCCCACTTTTATGTAACTTACATTATTCTCACGAATAGAGGCGGAGGAATCAAGCTTGCTTTGCAAATGTGAATTGTGACCACATTATTAAAATTTCAAATATATTGTATATATAGGAGAAGGCTAAAATCTAAAATGAGGCTATGTTGAATACCCTTTGTGAGTGTGCTGTTAGCACACAATAAAGTATTTGGTGATAAAGCGATGAGAAAATATATGTGTGCATGGTAAGAATTCCATGAATATGATGAACAGCATTTCTGAGACCTCTGTTATAACCTACTATATATATAGCCTGGATGGACAGCAGGTAGAAAAAATGCAGGAACATAAGACTTACATGCATCAAAATGGTTGCAGCTCTGTAGACATCACTTTCCCATAAGAACACACAATCAAATGAATTGAAATGCCAAAGTGTGCTATGAATAACTGTCCTCGATATCACAACACTGATAGCAACTGATATGCATAGTGGTGTGAGAATGACAGAGGGGGCAGAGTTTGTCATTCGTGAGGTACTGCTTCCCTGAATGTGGCACAGCACAGTGTTTGATTAAATTCCAAATGCATCCGACGCTGACAGGTATAAAAATACACCTGCAGGCCAGTTGGAGGTTGCTCGTTATGGAAAATCACATTCTGCTGGGAGAAATGCAATTGAAGGCAAATATATTCTGAGCTCTGCTTATTAGAGCGACTCTGAGAACAAAGCAGGTTGTGCACTAACTTTCAGCCAAGCAGGAGCATAATGAGATTCTATCTCCTCCATGAAAATCATAAAAACACTTGATTCACCTGCTTCAAGACAGTTCTGGTAAAAAATTAGATTCTGTTGTCTCGAGAGCAGTAATGGAAAAAAAACACACGTCGTTCACCTGCTCGGAGATAATTTTGTGGGTCGCTTTCCTGAGCGAGAGAAAACATGGCTATAGAATTCATTAACTGAATTATGGCCCAATTTATATATTGTCAACCTATACATATTTTATAATTTTCTTTCTTTAATTAAAATATAGGAGTGTTTTATAAACAATCAAGGACATCAGTGTTTTTTAAAACTGTACATAATAATATTGCAGGAAGTAATGGACAGTCGCTATAAAATAAAAGTTTATAAAGAAGGAAAAATGCTGATTTTGAGTAGCTTCCTAATGAGATATGGGGGTAGGGCGTTGCCGCAGAGCCTTGATACAATATGGCCGCTTGAGCAGTGTGCAGGGGCCAGCTTACATAGCTGAGTTTTATCAGCTTGTATCCTGCTGATTCTCTTTCATTCTCGTTAGCCCAGGGTGTTTGAGGTGCCATGTTGCCAGTGGCGGCCGGCATGGCTCGCGGGTGACTGGGCGGGGGTGGGCGAGGGGGGGGTTGCGGTTGAGGGGGGTCATGGTTGGGGGGTTGTGCAAGGATGCACATAATAAAAAATAAAAGTACCTTTGTGCCGGGACCCGCGTAACTGCCCATGCTCTCCTCGAGGAACAGGAAGCACAGCCAGGCCCCACTGACCAATCACAGCACTCCAATGCAGCATTGTGATTGGTAGGCACACAAGCTCCCCAGATCAATTTCAATGCTGCAATGCAGCGTTGTGATTGGTTTTGAGCATCCTGGTTTGACGCTCAAAACCAATGAGCGTTTTATGTTTGTGCTACTTTGCGGGCGGGCGGGCGGGTAGGCTTTGCTGCTCTGCTGTCGCAGCAGGGCAGGGAAGGAGTGGTTTGCCCACTCCTAAGTGCACAATGACTGTTTGGTCGGCCCTCTCGGGCCACCCACAACCAGTCATGTGCACTTTCCCCGTTCTCCATGCAAGCTGCATTACAGCCTGCATGGAGAACATGCCCAGGCCCCTATTCCCATTTCTATGGGCCAGGAGGCCCATAGGAATGAATGGGAAGTTATTCTCAATTTGCGATTCGCAATTTGCTAATCGCAAATTGAGAATACTTTCAAGGGTGCAAGGGTGTCCAAAGGACACCCTGTTGCATCCGTGAAATATGCATGGGTGCACGTGTGGCGCACATACATGCCATAAGGGCATGTATGTGCGTCACATGGCACTTTGAAAAATGCAAAAATGTGCATTTTTCAAGGAATTCGCAATTTACCACCAACTAAAAGTTGGTGGTAATTTGCGATTCCTTAAGGGCATTTTTCAAAAATTTTTTGCTACATATATTGCATTTAAGGAATCGCAAAATTTGCGATTCCTTAAATGCAATTGCAAAATAAGGAATCACAAATTTTGCGTTTCCTTATTTTGCACCAGTTTTGCTTCATACATTCCATTTAGCAAATTCGCATTCGCAAAGGCCGAACTTTGCGATTGCGAATTTGCATGATACATATGGCCCATAACCTTTACTGTACACTGGAGCTTTGGCACATGTGAGAGTGAATAATTTGTATGTAAATCTAGTGCATGTTGGTAGGGGCGCTCATCTAGGTTTTTCTGCTATCCCCATTGGCTTTTGTTCTCACTACTGAGCCTCCTGCATACTTGCTCAGTGAATGTCATTCTCAACTGGGTATTTACATTTGGAGTAGGCCACTCTTGATCTACCTATATGCTGATGATGCCGTACTATATTCTCAAAGGCCGGAGACTATCATAACGCCTATTATTAGAGATATTATTAAGCTTGGTGCCTATTCTAGCTTGCAGATTATCAGGTAAAGGTTAGAAATACTTCCGCTCACTGACTGTACAGCTCAGTTTACCCCACCGAAAGAGAGTGCTGATGGAGTGAATTATCTAGGTATATATGTTACAAGAGATAATGGTGAATTGTTGTGGCCAAACTGTGGGACAGCTTGGAGCATTCAGAGGGCACGTTGAGCAATAGCTGCAGCTTCCCATACCAATGTTAGGACGGATTTCACTCATTAGGATGGAGGTAAGATTCTTATATTCATTCACTAGTATCCCTATTTGCACAACTTCATTTTCTCCCTGCGTCTTTCTCACTGAGCATAATTTGATTTTGATATTTATGTTATACCTACCGATTATTGAGTTTAACATTGTTTGCTGAATGCTGTTTGATGCCACAAAGAATAACATTAAAAATACTAGCAATCCAGTTGTACATAAAATCTAGAGAAATATATATGATGCAAAAAAGCAACCTGGTAAATCAATTCCTTTCCGCAGCATCATAATCATAATCTTAAACTTAATGATCCAACATTTAGAGCCCTCAAAAACTCCCATAAATGTTGTACATCCTGAGAAATACAATGCGTAATTTAACTAATAGGTACATAAGTGTCAGGCAAGGGTATGAAACAAAAAACACATTAGTAGCACTTTGTTTTTCCTAGTTTCAAATAACTCTTTCAATTTAGTGCACTTTATAAATAAAACAACAACACATGCATTGTACTTTGCAAAATAGCATGCATATGTCTGTTTAGTAGTTGCATTCAGATATACTTAAGTATTTCCTTTTTAAATTATATATGCTAATTTATGCAGGTGCATGTTTTAAAATGCAAACTCACAATTATCAATGTTGTTGATATTTTGATTTGCTAGTTATTGTTCCTAAGCAATGAAAAAGGTTTCATAAAATTTGATATCTTGATTTTCAGTACTGTTTTTAAACAGTAAGCAATGTTTCACAGATTATAAGTAGAGGAAAGACTAGAAGAGCTGAATGTTTATTTTAAATATATGCACAATGTTCAAATAGAGTATATAAACTGGAACAAAGCAATGACAAAACTCTTCAATCCAGGGATTTCTGGCTGCGGTCACGCAGTAGCTGTAAACACCTTTGCTTATTGAAGGCTACAGAAAAGACACTTAGGGCCATATGTATCAAGCAAATTCGCATTCGCAAAGGCCGAAATTCTGCGAATGCGAATTTGCTAAATGGTATGTATAAAGCAAAATCTGGTGCAAAACAAGGAATCGCAAAATTTGCGATTCATTATTTTGCATTTGCATTTAAGGAATCGCAAATTTTGCGATTCCTTAAATGCAATGTATGAAGCTAAAAAAAATTAGCAAAATGTCCTTAAGGAATCACAAATTACCACCAACTTCTATTTGGTGGTAAGCTGCGAATTCCTTGAAAATGTATTCTATTCTATTTTCAAAGTGCCATGTGACGCACATACATGCCCTTAGGGCATGTATGTGCGCCACATGTGCACCCATGCATATTTCAGGGGTGCAACAGGGTGTCCTTTGGACACCCCTGCACCCTTGAAATTATTCTCAATTTGCGATTAGCAAATTGCGAATCGCAAATTGAGAATAACTTCCCATTCATTCCTATGGGCCTCCTGGCCCATAGAAATTAATGGGAAAGTATTCCTTAATTGCGATTCGTAATTTGCTAATCGCAATTAAGGAATTTTAAGAAATCGCAAAAAAAAATTGATTTGTAGATACATACCTATTTGCGATTCTCAAATAGCGATTTCTTAAAAATCGCTACTTGAGAATCGCAAATAAGGTTGATGATACATATGGCCCCTAGGGCCTTATTATGATGGCGGTCGGCAGAGCGTTCGACTGCCATCGCAGCAGGAGTGGGACCGCCTAACAAGCAATCGGATGTCCCACCCACCAAATTGTGATGTGACTGCCTTGTAGGTGGTCAGAAAAATCCCTTTTATTATGCGGTTTGTGCTGCAGCTCGGAAAAGGGCCACAGCACAAGCTACAATAGAAAATGGGATGTTTCAAACACCCATGCACGTGTGCCAGGCCCCATGTGGTGCCTAGCACACGGTACATGGATGTTTGGGGGGCCACCACATGTGCCCCCCTGGCCATAGAGTACACTGACAGACTTATCTAACTGGTCGAGGACAACTTAATCACTGAAGTGCAGAGACAAGAACATCAGCAATCGCCATATTGAACACTGCTTCTGTTGTTAAAAAAAAGTATTGGGTGTAGGTCATCCATTGAGCTAAGATTAGATTGTGCTAAGATTAGTTTATTTAGCAGAGGGAAGACAAGGGTTGGGGTTATTGATGGCGAGAAATACTAAAATATTGTCTTAATGTTACAATATTTTCTGTTGTTCTGCCTATTGACAAATATAATTGCCACTATTGTGTTTGTTTTTATAATAGCAACCATTCTGACCATGTGCTTTAGGTTAACCTTTATTAAATCTTGAAAAAATATTCCTAGTTTTCTCTTGTTCAGAAGTATGTCTATTCATGTTGAAACAGGGTTTTGGTTCCAATATTTCTGTGAGTCTCACAGCACTGATCATTACCTATTGAATGCGCCGTATTCATGTAATACTGAGTGGGTTGGGAGGGAATCAGTCCATCTGATTCTCTTTCTCATATTGGTGTATTGACTAAGTCCTTTGTGCGGGGGAATAGAAAATCTCAGGCCGTGCTCCAGAAAATGTATCAATCCATATCTAAAAAATAAAACATTATTTCTTAAGAATGAAAGATTTGTCTCTTATGAAGAACATTAATTCCTCATATATTATACACTTTGTTAAATGATTGTAGCTACTTTATAAGATGTGGTCTGGCCATGCCTTCTCGATACATTAAAAACAATTTTTCAATAGGTTTTTGTTTATTTACCACAGGTAACAGAAAGTAGGTTTCACAACCATGCTTATAGCAAAGCTTTTTTGGGAAGATGTATGATTGGTATCAGGTTACTTCTCATGTAAGAAATGTAATCCAGAATGTTATTTTATGCAGATTTATAGTGCACGCTATTATCCGGGAAGTATCCCGGCATTAGACAGCTGTGTGTCCACCCAAAACCTAAGGTTTACTGAGACTACCCAAAAAGTCAGGTCTACAGCTTCTTGCTGAATTCAAAAAGTGAGGAGGGGGCTCTTATGTGTAGTGACAGGTTGTTCCACACTTTGGGAGTGATGTAGGAGAAGGTTGGTCTACTGGATCTGGTTTTCCACTTGCGTGGGATGTGTGCACGCAGGAGTCGGAATGAGCAGAGGTGTCTGAAAGGTATTGGAAAGCAGATGCGGTTGTTGATGCTAGACAAGTATTATGTAGTGCCTTGAAATTGTGGGCGAGTAGTAGAAAATGTGCTTGTTTGTGTATGAGGAGCCAGTGGAGCTCCTTCAGGTGTACAGTTATGTGAGTGCGGTGTGAGAGGTTGAGAGGGACTCCAAGTTCTGAATGGTCTGGAACCTTCTTGAGAGTTTTTTGTTGATCGCGGCATAAAGAATGTTCCTGTAGTCCAGCTTGCTTGCAGCAAGAGTGTGCGTGAAGTTTTCTAGATGCTGATTGGGAGCTATTTGAAAATCTTCCTCATCATTTTCAGGGTATGGAAGCATTAGGAGGTGATGGCATTGACTTGGGTGGTCATGTTGAGTTTGCTGTAGATGACAATCTTGAGTTTCTTGGTCTGGGTTGCAGGGGTGAATGTCGGTCCTAGCTCTGATGGCCACCAAGTGGAGTCCCACTGTGAAGTGCTTATCTTGAAGATGACAATTTTGGCCCTGTCAGTATTCAAACATTTGGTTTTCATCCAGTGGGAGGTTTTTGTCACGCAAGCAATAAATTAGCTCACAGTATTTAGCGCCTTGTCCGTGAAGGAGAGAATGAGTTGCGTGTCGTCAGTATAGGAGTGGATGTGATGTTGTGAGCGTGAATGATGATAGCTATAAGGATTATGTATGTGTTGAAATGGGTCCAGTTCAAGGAAGATCCTTGTGGGACTCCCCCGATGATGTGACATGCATCCAAGCTGTCTGGTACCAGGCTGACTGACTGGGTTCTTCAGTCAGGAAGGAGCAGATCCATGTGTAAGTGGATTCAGATTTCGTTTGGGTGTTGGATGAGGTTGGGGTGGTAGACCCAGTCAAGCATGGCATAGAGGCCCAGGAAGATGAATGTTGCCTCATCTCCTCCATCCAGTCTTATGCAGATGTCATCCGTGGCAGGGATAAGTGTTGTTTCTGTGCTCTCTTAGAACTTGGATAGGAATGGTAGTAGGGAGTTTGGTCTGTATTTGGCAAAATTAGAAGAGTCCATGTAGAGTTTCTTCAACAATCAAGGACAGTTGCATGCTTCCAAGCACCAGTGAAGGTTGTGTAAGAGGTGGAGGCATTCAGTAGGGGTGTGAGCATGGTGCTGATGGATTGCAATTTTCTTGAGTAGGCATGGTGAATGCCGAGGCACAATGAGTCCTCTGGAGTGCATGGACTTCATGGAGGCTGCCATTTCTTCTGGGATGATGACAGCCAAGTGGTTAGCATTGGTTCCCTGGATAAGATCAGGAGGCGTTTTAGCCAGGTCTGTCAAGTCCGGTTGTGGGTTGAAGTTGCTGTAAATGGCGGTGATTTTGTTGCTGAAGAATTGAAAGACATTGTTGCAGGGATCCTGCTGGGGGAGACTGAGTTGAATCTGCCACTTGTGAGAAGAAATCCTTCACAATGGTGAATATTTATTTGCCTCTGTTGGTGCTAACATTTATGCAGCCCACCAGAGTGGCGCGCTTGGTGGTCTGGATCGTTTGGTGTTAGCGTCTCAGGGTGGTTTAAATATGCTCCTGTCTGCATTATCCTGGCTAATTGTCAATTTGTGCTACAGTTGTTTGCAGTGACATTTCATCACTCTGAATTCCTCATGTACCAACTGCCCTTGGGTCTAGATCTTGTTGTTTTGCTGTGTTTGGTGTGGGGGGGGGGGCAGAGAGTCAGTGCAAGAGGTGATCACATTTGTGAAATTGTTGATGGGTTTGGGGAGGCTATTGCTGTGTTTTGGGTGTGGGTGCTGAGATCATTGTTCCAGTTATTGTTAGTGATGCAGTTCCAGTTTCATTGGGCTGGTCTGGTGGTGATGCTTGTGTATTGGACTCGGCAACAATGCTGAAATTGACAGAGGACTGGTCTGTCCAAGAGTTTGGTGTGGGCTTGACAAAGGTGGTTAAAATAGGGCCCAAGATGTGTCCAGTGACATGAGTAGGTCCCTTTACTTCTTGGATGAGCCGCAGGATTCCAAGGTCTTCATGAGTGATTTTTAGTTGGGGTTGGTGTTGTCTTCCAGGTGAAAGTAGATTCTACCTCTAAGTAGGATGTAATTACTAGTGTCGAGGGGGGCGCAGCAAAGTGTGTGATGGTGTATGTGAAGTGGGTGTACAGTCTCGATGGTTGTAGATGAAACTGCCAATTAGGTTGGATTTAGCTGTAATGTGGTGCTTGAATGACAGGTGTTCCATGATGGAGGCTAATGTGTCTGTGGAGGTGGTGCAGCTGATGGCATTCTTGTAGATTAATCCCCCTTGGCTTATGAAGTCTGTCTTGCCTGGCGATCTTGTACCCACGGTGATGTCTGTGGTGATGTGAGGTGCAGATGTGGGGTTCAGCCAGGTTTCCATAAGGAAAAGTAGGTCTGTGGCATTGCCATGCAACAGGTCCCAGATCTCTGTGCCATGTTTGGTGATTGTGCAGGTGTTGAGAAGCATGCATCTTCCGTGCGGAGTGTTGTGTGGGTAGGAGCAGGAGTGTGTGAGTGTGAAAGAGTGGGGTGCTGGATGCTGTCAGTGTGGGTGCAGTGAGTGTTGAGCGTGGATAAGTGCATGAAAACTTGCAGGAAGTCCCTTGCTGTTGTGTGATGTAATGAGACAGCAGCGTGTGGAGCAGCAGCCGGGGATAAGGGACAAGAGTGTTGCAGTGTGTGATGGAAGGGGGTAGGATGGGGGGTCATGATGCTAGGCATGGTCCAGGGATGGACAGGTGCAAAAGGGCTTGCCTTTCAAGTGGCAGTTGTTTGCCCACAGCTTGTCCGCCAATATGCAGGTCCCGAGCATGAGGAGAAGTGATGTCACTTCCCTTGTAGATGGATGATGGGAAATCAGTGATATCATTCCTTATGCAGATGAATGATGAAAAAACTACAATGGATACATCTTGTCCCTTTTTAGTCTGCAAAACATTAAAAAAGCAACACCTGCTCATTTCTGGGAAATGGTGGAGATGATACCTATTTGTAGAATATCTGATTTTAAATCCATGATTACTAGAGAGTGAGGAATGTACTTAACTGTTGATGCAGAAGTGAAATTAACAGAGAAAGCTGGACCAGACATATAAAACTTTTTGTGTGATTGCAATCACTCCAATTTAGGGTTTGCAACTGCAAACACTTATTTTCCCATCTACAAACCCATTTCAGGAGGCATTAAAATTTTCAGTAATCATCAAAATTCAGTATTTGGAAGGGACATGTTTTAGGCATCTACCATCCTCCTGGAGAGCGTACCCTTTTCTCTGAAGAACTAACAGACCTAATAACACGATTCTCCTTGTCAGACACCAAAGACGTGTTCTTGGGTGACCTCAATATCCACTGGAACGACCCAGAAGACTCCAATGTCCTGAACCTTTCCAACCTTATGGAAATACATAACCTCAAGCAACTCTGCAATAAACCAACTCACATCAAAGGTGCAACACTAGATGCGATCATAACAAACGATGATCTGATCTCCTTGAGAGAGATTACTCCCATTGACTGGTCCGCCCACCACCTCATTCTGTTCAAGATTGACACACTTGCCAGCCCCCAACCTAGTTGTGTTGTCAAACCTAAACTCTTAACCAGAAACATCAAAGAAATACCTCGATCCGAATTTGAAGCTAAGATTCATCCCCTTCTTCAACTCCATCCCTCATCATGGACGGCTGATGACCTCACTTCTCACTTCAACTCAAGAATGACAGAGGTCTTAGACCAAGTAGCTCCTCTCAAACTCAAACAACTGAGGAGAACCAAATCAAAACCCTGGTTTAACGTGGAGCTGAATGATGAGCGGCGCCAACTCAGACAAACGGAAAGGTCTTGGAGACAAAACCCCTCGTCCTTGCACCTAACACATCTTAGATCTGCTCGACGGTCATACAAAACACACATATTCAGTGAAAAGGCATCTTTTTTCCGCAGCCAACTTGATCGGGTGAAAAACAGACCACGAGAACTCAACAACATTGTTAAACGCCAAACTAACTGCACTCCCTCTCAAGAAATCGAAGCCACCAATGAGCGATGTGAAGAAATTACCACCTTCTTCACCAATAAAGTCTCTAAAATTGATCAATCCTTCTTACAAACTGCTACTCCCCCTTCCCCCTTAACCTACCCCCCTTCAACCTCCCTGGTCCACTCGGAAAGAGCTCTTAACATGGACAATCAGACCTAACTCCAGCTAAAAAAACATGCGCATTGGTCTGACTTTGAGCTAATGTCGGTAAACGAGGTCTTCAAGATAATTTCCAATCTAAAACCTTCCTCCCACACCATTGACCTCCTCCCTTCCACAATCATAATAAAAGAACTCAACCACACCATCTCTCCTTTCTGGACAAAAATCATCAACGCCTCTCTCACCTCAGGCTGTGTCCCAGACTCCCTTCAAATAGGACAAATCACACCCATTCTCAAGAAACCTGGGGCTGACCCTAATGATCTTAACAACCTCAGACCTATCTCTAACCTCCCATTCCTTGCAAAAACATTGGAGAAATGTGTCCTCCTCCAACTCAATAATCACATTGATAAGTTCAACCTCCTTGATGCCTTTCAATCTGGTTTCAGAAAAGGCTGTAGCATGGAAACAGCTATGCTCAACGTCGCCGACGACATTCACAAGACCCTAGACAAAGGTGATGCCTGCCTACTCATCCTTATTGATCTATCAGCGGCATTTGACACAGTAAACCATCCAGCCCTTTTGGAGACCCTGTCGAAACGGTCCGGCATTAATGGCACAGTAGTAAAATGGTTCACCTCCTTCCTTCAACATCGCTCACAACAAATTAAAATTAACTCCTGTCTCTCAAAGCCAACTAAAGTCACATTGGGGTCAAGCAAGGCTCGATCCTCTCCCCGTCCTACTTCAATCTCTTCATGGAGCCCCTCACAATCATATTGAAAAAATCCGGAGTGAATTACCACCTTTACGCGGACGACACCCAAATCTATTTCAGGATCAAATCTCCCAGCGACATCTAACTCCTCAATACCACCCTAACTGAGATACAAACTTGGTACTACGGTAACCACTTGAAGCTCAACCCAGACAAAACGGAACTTATCCTATTCTCTCCAAAAAGTAGCCATCGTCCAATCCAAGAGTGGCTCAAGAATCTGGTTGCCCTTAACTGCCCCCTTACCCTATCCAACTCAGTTAAGTCTCTAGGCATCACTCTTGACAAGAACTTATCAATGGTGGCTCACATCAAAAACTCAGCAAAAAGTGCTCTCTTCTCTCTTAAACACCTCTAGAAACTGAAACCTTTTCTACCCCTCGATGACCTCAAGACAGTCGTCCAATCCCTAGTTCTCTCTAAAATCAACTACGGGAACGCCATCCTTACAGGGACTCCAAAAGCTCACCTAGCCCCTCTAAGACCAGTGCTGAACATGTCCGGTCGACTCATATCTGGAGTTAAAAGATTTCAACACATCACTCCAGCTCTCAACTACCTCAATTGGCTTCCCATGGAAGGGAGATGTATCTATAAATTGGCCTGCATCACACACAAAACCCTTCACTCTCCTGACCCCAACTACCTAAATAACAAACTGAGTAGAGCAGGTCAATCCAGAACACTAAGAAGCTCCAACTCACTCCTCCTTATTCCTCCGAAATTGAAAAAGAAAATCACCCAATACCGATCATTTTCTGGCAACGCTCCCAGGATATGGAACACTCTCCCTGGAGTCCTCAGATGCAACCCCTCCTTCTCCTGTTTCAAAAGGGACCTGAAACTCCATCTCCTAAACAAATTCTTTCATAACCAATGTCAAATAACCTAGCCTTCTTTATCCAAGTTGTCTCCTCTCTCTCTGGACATTCAAGAATAGTGGGTGACCGGACCATGTCACTCTTGCCTTTTCTTTTATTGCTCTCTCCCCCTCCGCTCCACTGCATATTTATTTTCCATGCTGTATTTTTTTGTGTGTGGTTTGCTTCCTTACTGCTGGCCTACTATGTAATGTAATATCCTTCTGCTGTTTACTATGTGTATGTAAAGCGCTCTAATACTCACGAGTCAAGCTAGCGCTATATACAACTTTTAAAATAAGACGTATCTATGGTTTGCAACTGTAAAAGTTACAGCCAAATTATGGTGCTAACTGATTCACAAAAGGGAATAGGTCCACCTTTGTGAATTGTGTAAAAGATTTAGGAGAAATAGGCAGAGGCCCATTGGACCACTGCCATCTTTCACCACAACTTTTAAAAAAAGAAAAAAAAATCTTTATGTACAAAGAAAGCAGCCCAATTTAATACAAGAAAATTGGACTGTTGAAAAAATGGTTTCCCTCTTTAAAAGCAATCACAAGCATGGTGGACACCTACCCTGTCATTATGAGCAATCAGCGAGCCACAATTTGCAGCCAACCTATTGTATATTACTTATGTACTTTGGACAGCTCCGTTTCCTTATTTTGTGGCTGACCTATGAGAACAAAGATCTGTTCGCAAAATACGTTTCCAGACACAAAACAATATTGGTCATAAAATGTAACCGCTTTTTGCAGCCATAAAATTAGCACCACTGACACCCTGTTCTTTTCATGAATGATTCCAAGCGGTGTCCTAGTGACCATCATTAATGCTGATAGGCTACAAAGAGTATGATCACTGCGAGTAAGGTGTCTCAATAAACTAGAATTTAGACTACCAAACTTAAAATGGGTTCAATGGATTCTTAGATGTAACAGTTTGCAAAACATGAGAAAACTTAATGCGCATGCGCTTGAGGGTGTCTTTAAACTGACTATCATGCAGCATCACTTTCATCTAGCATGCAGTGCATCATCAGCTCAGAAGGAGATCTGAAAGTTCACATTGTACACTTTTACCTATATTAATATAATAAACTCTGTGGAAAAAGGAGAGAACCTCTGACCATCTCACACAAGATAATTAGGGCCAGATGTAGGTAATTTCGATTTACCGACTCTTAAATACCGACTCATACCGAATCGGTATTTAAGAGTCGGTAAATTGGAAGAAGGCAAATGTAGGTAAAAAATTACCGATTCTGTAAGAGTCGGTATTTACCGATTCTGTAAATACCGAATCGGTATTTCCTATTGATTCCTATGGGCCTTGAAGCCCATAGGAATCAATGGGAAATACAGATTCGGTATTTACAGAATCGGTAAATACCGAATCCTGGCAGGGGGAACGGGGTGTCACTTTGACACCCTGTAGCACCTCAAATGCAGGCTTGTGTGCCATGTGGCACACATACATGCCCTAAGGGCATGTCTGTGTGTCACATGGCATAGGTGTACATGCACAGATGTGCATGTACACTGGAATTCGGTATTTTACCACCCAATACGATTGGGTGGTAAATTAAGAAATCCTGAGGGCCTGTGGCACTGCAAACTGTGCCACCTACATATGGATTTACAGAATCGGTATATTTACCGATTCGGAAAAATACCGAAGTAGTAAATTTACCGATTCGGTAAATATACCGATTCTGTAAATTCCGACCCACCTACATCTCAAAAGCCAAATACCGGTCGGTAACGGCCGAAATCGGCCGTTACTGACCGGTATTTGGCTACCTACATCTGGCCCCTAAAGTGGTCTGAGTTAGCGGTTGTCATCGAAGACAGGCCCCATATATGTCAATGTAATCATACTTATAGTATTTAATTCGTATTTTAATTTCTTATAGTGCCCCCACTTCAAATTATTTCACATCATCTCAGTGTTGGTGTGTAAGTATTCCATAACTTTTATTGAAATATAACTTTCAATACCTTAAATAACCATCTGCAGACTAAATGAACTATCTTTATCCTACATTCATTGTCAATACGAATATAAATAAATATAACAGGGGTTATATTTGTGGTCAATTACTGACTATAAAAGTTATTTTCTACCCTCAGTATGGTACTCCATTGGTACTTTGATAATTAAGCGATGTATATTTCACTTACGGAATTCTTTACCAATGTGAACACTAAGGGGCATATTTACAACAAAGTGGCGGAGCGTGGCTTTAGCCTCCATGGCTTAACGCCACGCTCTGCCAATTCTGATACGCAGGGCTGCACCATATTTACAACAAAATGGTGCAGCCCTGCGTTTCCCCCCACGCTGCACTAAAGTTAGTAACCTAGTGCCAACGCAGGCACCCTTGCACCATAGTGAAATGCTGTTTGCGTTGACGGGTTAGATTGTTTATGTGCAGGAAGGTGTTCCTTCCTGCACATAAACAATCTTTCAATGGTGTTTTGTCACTTCTATGTGTGCTGTTTAATGCAGCACACATAGAAGTAACAAACTGTAATTTTTTAAAAGATTGTTTCTGTGGTGATCTTGGCTTGTACATATGCCCCTTAGAATACAATCACTGGTAAACCGCGATGCAACACTTTTCATTGCGCCCTCCTTGCAACACCTTGGATGCACCGTATTTACAGTACGACGTTCCATGTCGCAAGGATTGACCAGATACATCAGTAATCCTGACGTACCTGGAGGAGCAGTAATGATGCATTGCTGGAGTGTGTTGTAAAACAGACTCAACTCCAGCAATGTGTCATTACACATAGGCGAGTCGCACGTAAAAGGGCCTGGGTCATTCCTTACACCTGCTGTGAAGCAGAAGGAAGGATTTGACACAGTGAACTCATCTCTCACAAGTTTCAATATACAGTTGCAGTAGTTGACTGTACAACAGCAATCTCATCCAGGAAAAGGAACAAACAAACGCAGCAGCAGCTGCATCCGTAAGAACAAAAGGATCTCTGTCATGTAGAACCAGTGCTTAATTTGAGCCGGTGCTTTCCGGTGCTCAGCACTGGCACCTAATCCTCAGCACCGGTGCTTATAGCACCAGTTAAGGACACACTCATTTAGATGGAACATGATTTTCTGCGGACTCACAGGAGGTTGAGCCACGCCGAGACTCGAACCAGGTTTTCCAGCTCCGAAATCAGCAGCTCTAGCCATTTGGCCAAGTCCTCTCCAGGTTAATAAGTGCCAAGGCTGTAGTCGGGAGGCAGTTTTCACCAGCACATTTCTCCTGTTAGCCCCGGCATTTTTTATTTGACAAATTAACCACTGTGTAGAGCATGGGAGAAATAATGACAGTGTAGAGTGAATTCCTCTCCAGAAGAAGTGGTAGACGTGGGACTGCAAGTGGTGGTAGCTAACTAGAAACAGGCACTGATATAAAATTCATGGGACTATTCCAACAACAGTGCTACATCGCCATCTGCTTCCATCCAAGGAGAGGACATCTGACATCTCAGCAGCTCTATTCTTCTTTTCCACGAAAAAACACATGACATTCATTATTCACTAGAAATGTATCATACTGCCTAGCTGGTGCAAGATAACCTTGGTTCAGAGGGGAGAACACTACTGCATTCATTCTATCATCTATTGAAGGTTTTCCTGAGGAATAAGGAACAACACTGAAAACAGAAACATACAGATTCTCCAGTTAAAGAATGATATTCACATTCTTTATAAGCATACGTTTTGTTAAATGCATGAATCTCTATTCAGTATTATGTGAAAGGTATGTATGGTAAAATAGAAATTTCAATCTAATTCATGGAGAATATGTAGCTTCAGTAAAAAATACATTTTATAAACTGGGCACTTTCAACACTTATAACTTCCAGCAAGCATGTCACCTTGAGGTCAAGGCATCAAATTCACTTGTGCATAGTTCGGCATTTCTTAAAGCATCTATTTATTAAAGGGAAAAAAGAAAAAATAAGGGGATAAAATACAGCTGAGGACTACCAGTGAAAATAAGTGCTTAGTACTTTCAGCACCATTTGTCTAGTCATTTTAAATGCTTTTTCGTTTTTAATATCTCAGGCAAATTAGCATTTTCATATGCAGATTTTCTACTTTATCACATATTCCGGATATAAAAACTTGTCATTTTAAGGGGTGGAAGGATTCCAACTTCATGTCTATTTGACTAGGGACTTAATGTCAGTAAAGACAGAATTTTATACCTACTGCCTTCCTTCAGTTTTATTAATAACATTGTCATTTAGTGCAAGTCAACGTTTCAGGGGATGTCTAAGGGTTACTGCCGTTTTAATTGAGATACATTTTTTATTACAACAATTGCTCTATCTTCTGCACCATGGTGAGCCAGGCTTTATGCAAAATAAGTCTTTGAAGGTCATGAACATTAGTCACTACAGATATGAGCGGTGTCGAGATTCCCTGAAGAATACATATTCATCGCAAAAGCCATTAAATATGACAGTCTAGATTTTGGGTACATTTCAGACAAAGAATAATGACAATTTCTACCACTTTCGTTTTTGATAACATTGTGGCATGAAAAAACTAAACAGTGAAATCATTGTTTAAGTCTGAAATGAAGTAAGTTTGATACTTTGAAAAAATGCTTTGCAGTGTTTGGTGCTTTCTCATTCCTCTCTGGATACGTACTATTGTTTTGTTCTTCAGCCTTACAAGAAAAACATTCAAATTACATTGACTTATAGTTCAGAAATATTAATTATCTGGTATTTCTACGGGGGATATATATCGGGACCTGTATTATACATTGTTGCCCGTGGGTGCAATGTGGATGTGCGCCCGCTTTGAGCACCCGGGGCACAATGGTAATACAGACGGGGCAGCAGACGCTTGTGCATCCCCTTCTGTAATCCCGATAGCACTGTCGCACATGTTGCACCCGCGCTTTCATGAGGGGGTGCTCCCTTATTTACTTGGGGGCGTGGACATATGTAAATGAGGGGATCACTTTGCCTCTATGCCCCCGCCAAATTACCAACCTGGGCGCAGAGGTAAACATACCTGTATGAGGCGCACTGAAAGTGCGCCACAAAAAGGTTTTGCACTTTCAGTATAAAAAGGCAGCCCTTGGGGGGGTCCCATTGACTCCACAGACATCCCCATGCAGGCGGGTGCAGTCAGTCAAAGCACGGTCTGAGAGGGGATTTCTAATCCCCTTAAAAGTGCAAGCAGGTTGCTACCTGCACAGGGAAACATGTCCAGCTTTTAAGCCGCTGCCTAGTATTTCACTTAAATGTGCAGCCCTGAGGGCAGTACGCGTATGCCACTTCCCTGGGGCAGTGCATGCATACTAATACGAAGCACTTTCCTTGTATGCATCATGACCTGGCACACATTGGAAAGGTGCCCTGTGGCTCAAACAAGGAAAGTGTGCCCTATTCGTAATAAAGCTCCTCGTATTTAAGTGGAGGCTCTTATTGTAAGATGTATAATGTAGGAATAGGACATTAAAAATGTTCATGCTGTGAGAGAGTGGAAATAATTTCCTATAATAGGTGGTAGCATTTTTACACAACTGCCTCATATTTGTGTTCAGACTTTGATATGCTCTTGTACATATATATAGAAAGCCAACTACACATCAGCAGCGTGCATTGCATTGAACCAAAATGAACCCCATAATGCAGGTCGTCAAGTGTGGGCATTTTTGCCTCTTTTCGCTGCTAACCCCAAATTGGCAGGTTAATGCTACTTGGCTCATGTTGTGTCATGTCATTACTTAACATGATGGCCCATACACATTAGCTCTCAGTACTCTGTCATTGTTGTTTACACCAATCATCATGGTACTTAGAGTTTCACTTGCCTCAATACAGGTATAGGTCTACCAGCCCTATCAAGCTTGCCAATCTGCAGCTATCTGCTGGCATGCAGAATTCTTGAACAAGTGCATCTCATTAGTCCATATGTAGCTCTCATAATCAGATGAGGGACCAAGCTGGCACTCGTGCCCATGTCTGAGTCTGCACCTTTGTGGTGGCTGACGGTCGGACACACATAGGCCTAGGTCAAGAAACACATCATCCTGTGCTGACAATGACATTGCCATTGGGGCTATCAAGTTTCTCAGTCTGCACGACATCATTATTATAGCCATTCCCTTCCTTTGTCCTGGTGAGACAGACCATCCAGACGTATTGAGCTATCAGAGGTTACAAGACTCACAAATCAAAGACTAAAAGACTAACATTGCACAGAATTGGCAACTGTACTAAACATGTTGCCATAATGACAAGGAATACTTGCTCATAATTGATTACTTACTGTGCTATGTATTAAGGTGCAAAGCCCTGAGAGAATAATGTCTAGAGCTATAGTCTTCCTGATTCCAATCCGATATTACTGGCTCTGTGATAATGGATTCCCCTCTCTTATCTTTTTGTTTTCTTTTTAACTGTATGGAACCTATGCCTATTGTATAGTAGGATGCACTTTTATCCTGTTACATGTTTTTAGAATTATCTTTTTAACTGTATAAAATTTGACGCTTAATGTACAGCATGATGTACTTTTATTTTGTTACATGCTTTAAGAATTGAATTTTTATATGTACATGCTTTTATGATAATTTTTTTATCGAATAAAGCTCATACTACTACTACTATTAAGGTGCAGACTTACCAGCACCGTCATTTACTGTAAGCTGTAGAAACATGCTTCTTTAAAATCAGATGTGAAGAAAATGAGAGTTGACTCAAGGTGCTAGCGGGCTGCTTGAATAGTCAGCTTGCTTTAGCCACTGTGTGCATTTGGATGTGGCTGGAGTGCACACAGCTGGCTGTCTTAACATTTTGCTGACATGCAGAGTGTGACCTGCAATCAACCCATTTCATTAGCCACCCCAAAGCAGTAACAGAGCGTGACACTTGTGGTGCCCAGTTAGAAAGGCACATTATTCTAGGCCCACTAGCTGCATGTGCAGCAGTCTCCTTGGCCCGCCCAAACAAGGAATGGCCCTGCCAGTTTTGTTGGAGAGAATATAGTGTGATAGTGCCCATAGCAGGAGCAGATGGTACTTTTAGTATGTAAGCCCTGGCCTTTTTATGAGCTACCTTCAGCCTAATTGGAACCTTCTGTTTCCACAGCCCAAAATGGAATTCTAGGTAGGGGTGAGTACCATTTGGGCATGTAAAGATGGTTTCACACAGCTTTGGTTGTGTACAGCTGCCCTTACTTTTCTCCAATCGAAGAGAAAAGATAAACTTTCAGTGGTCCTGCTTACACATCCAATAAAGTATAATCCTGGAGTGATCTCCTCAAGGGTGCTGTATAAAGGAAGGTGGAAAGCAGCATTTAAACTAGGAATATTTTATAGGCTAGTGTGAATTATGACCCCTCGCACCCCTCCACCCAACGCTCTGGAGCAGGTGGAAGGGCTAGTGATAGACTAGTTGACTATCCTGCAAGTACAGGAGAGAGTTCTTATTTCTAGAGTCTATTCAAGTGGTTGAGAACTCTACTTGAGGAGTTGTCTTGGACATGGGATAATGTAGTGGGAGGTCGGGTGCCCCATGTGGGCAGACAGTGGAAGGAAGAAGCCTTGCCTTGCAGTGTTTTTATTTTTATTTGGTTTCGAAAGTAGGGCATGTTTTTGAAGGTGTGAAAGAGGAGATATGCCTTACTCTGAGGGTGTTCTTTGAAAAAAGTCTGAGAACTGCAATCTGCTTCCACAAAAGACGAGCCTTGCGGCTTGCAAACTCTGCATCAATTCCATAGCTTTCCAAAGAACATGGCAGAATGAGATCTTGGTGAGGCAATGTCTAGCAGTCTCCCACATCTGTTGCAGTCATGGATGCAATATTGAAGACGGAAAGAGTCCCAAACCTAACTGGGTCTAAACAAATGGTAAAGGAAGTTCTGTGTATGGCTCTTGTAAATTACGGATTAGGAAACAGATTGACAACCTTTTTTTCAGTACGCAAATGGCCCGATTCAAAGAATCGGGCAATTTGTGGCAGCGAAAAGACATTTTTTTAACGTACAAAGCCCTATTAGTGATTCAATAACCTATTACCGAATTGCACAGTGGGTTTATTCGGTATTAGTAAGGGGGGTGTTTATGGCATCCCTTCCTAATACCGAATAGCAGTTGTATGTCTGAATGTTTTGTGACCGAAATGTGGTTGCAAAACATTTGCATTTTACCACCTACTTCAAGTATGTGGTAACCCATTCTAAAATGGGAAGGGGTCCCCAAGAGACCCCTTCCCCTTTGTGTGTGTTTGTTAAAACACTTTTTGAGAGCAGGCTGTGGTCCCACGGACCACTGCCTACTCCTAAAAAATGAAACAAAAACGTTTAATTTTCTTTTTGAAAGGCATTATTGAAATGCATCTTGTTTTCCTTTAAGCAAAATGGGCTGCATAAAAAAAGATTGCTTTATTTAAAATTATTCACAGACATGGTGGTCTGCTGACCCCAGCAGGCCACCATCCCTCTAATTTTTGCAATTCCCAATGGGTTGCAAACCGAGACCTACCTCATTAATATTCATGAGGATGGCCTATTTGAGACCCACTGGAAATCGCAGAAAGTGCAAAGCACACTTATGTACATTTATGTTTGTGATTACCAAAGAGTGAATCACAAAAATGTGCTATTTGGTAACTGCACAAGATTACCTATGTAAATCTGGCCCCAAGGCATAAACTTCAAAAACTCCCTGTTGAGCCGATTGTGTTTCTCTTTCATCTGTTGGGCAGCACAGTGCCACAGTGCTCACTCGCTCTCTTTCCTGATTTCTCTTGACCTTTGGATTGAGGATAGGGGTGAATTCCTTTGGATGACTCAGCTGCCCGACATGACTGCTTGCAGAAGGTGCCGGAGGACCTATGGGCAAATCTTCAAGCTTTTTTTTGTTCGCAAACGTCTCAATTCAATGAGAAAAGGCATTTTGAAATGTCGAAAGGCCCAATTTGCAATCCAGTAACCTATTACTGAATCTCAAATTAGGTTTGTGATTCGGTATTAGGAAGGGGCATGTTTAGGGTGCCCCTTCCTAATACCGATCGCAGTGGTATGTATAAATGTTTTGTAAAAAAAATGCGGTCGTAAAAAAAAACGATTTTTACCACACGCTTCAAGTGAAAAAACGACCGGTCAATCCACGGGTCCATCTCCAAAACAGATGCATTTGGGATTAACAGGTACCTGTGTGGTGTTGCAGTTTTATTTAAGTTCTTTACATCTCTCACTGGGAAAGCTACCTGTTTTGTATTACTATTTGGCAAAGGAATTCATGGTATGCTGAAAATCTGGAATGTAACTAGTGAATTGTTCAACCACACTTCTGCTTTTTTTTTAATACATTTGAAGGTTCAAACTTTTTATTAGAGATTTAGGGCCAGATGTAGGTGTCCAAATACCGGTCGGAAACGGCCGAAAATACTGATTTTCGTCTGTTTCCGACCGGTATTTGGACATTGGTATGTAGGGGTAGCAAAAACATACAGATTCGGTAAATTTACCGAATCGGTAATTTTACAGAATCGGTAAAATTACCGATCGGTAAAATTACAGAATCTGTAATTTGTTATGTATGTAGCACTTTAAACAGTGCTACAGGGCTTTTAGAAGTCAAGTTCAAGTTCAAATAACTTTATTCGATTGTTAGTTTACAATCATAAAAGCACAGTTAATAAACATACAGTTAAAAAGCAGAAGATCCAGTTCATTTGTCAGGCAAGATTATGTAAACGTTGTAAAACACGAGTAACAGGCAGGATATACACATTAAAAATATAAATACTTCTAGCAAAGATAAAAAGTTGGCATTATGCCTTACAACCGCAACATTATTATCCCTCCATACTTTTTCTGAATCTAATTGCTAATTTCATGAAGCAACATACATGTAAAGTGCAGTCACAGTTCAGGAGTTGAAGGTAATAAAGTGCTGGTTTAATCTGTGCAAATTTCAGTTCCTTAAGACAAGGTTTTAAGTATAGCTTCCGAGGTACTGAATAGAAAGGGCAAATAAATAAAAAGTGTGCCAGATCTTGCGGAGACTTTCCGTCGCAGCCGCAAGCTGGCAACACTTGACCTCGATGGGCTCCACTCGGTACTGCCAGTAAAAGGTGGAACAAATCAAAACGGAACCTTGTTAATAAATAACGTTCATAGCCTGTCATGGGCCATGATAAGTATGGTTCCATTTGGAGACAGGTTTTGAGTAATGCATGTTTCCTAACACTGACTTTCTGTAACTCAACCTCTTCCCGAGCTAAGTACCTGGTTGTCAAAAATGTACTTTTCACAAGAGTGACGTCCAGTTTTGTGATGGAGTTTGGAATTAAAAACAGGTCCGCCCGTCCTATTGCGGTAAAACAATCACAGATGTACTTCAGCCACGGTACCCTGGCCCTACACTCCCATGTTAGGGCTTCTTTTAGTATGTCATGGGTAAGGGGTATATCCCTATTTAGCCAACAATTCATCCAACACAGCAGGGGGTTAACTGCTATTCTGTCACTTAGGTAGGACACCCCTAGTACCTCATGTACCGGGAAATTACCTGTTCCCCTTGGCAGCCTCAGTAACTGCTTCAGGAAATTGTTTTCAGCATCCTCCAGGTCTCCCGTCCGGCTATAACCCCAGAGCTCGCTTCCATAGCAAGCAATAGCGATGCTCTTTGCCTGGTATAGTTTGAGCAGGGCAGCCACCGGGCTGTTACCAATTTTTCTTGCAAAATTGAGTATAGCCGCGTTCACGCGGGTTACCTCACCCTTCTTTCTCAGTATAGCGGGGCCCCAGGATAATTGATGATCGAAGAGGACCCCGAGATATGAGAGAGTTTTGGTAGTTGGAATTTTTTCCCCGTTTATGTTGAAAAGGTTGGTTTTTCGCAACCCCAGGCCTGTCTTCATGACATAAGACTTAGAGTTATTAATACTTAAGCCTCGGGACTCCATGAATTTAAAGAAAGAGTTTAAGAGTGACTGAAGGCCGATTGCTGTCCTAGAAATGAGGACGGCGTCGTCCGCATAAAGCAGGACTGGGACACCTTTCCGTCCTACGTAGGGGTAATCTACACCTGTTTTTAACAGATATTCCTCTAACTCGTTAATATACAAGTTGAAGAGGAATGGGGCCAGGATACATCCCTGTCGCACTCCGCGATTAATTCTAAAATCCCCCGTCACTTTCAAGTCTTGAGTGTAACGAACGTTAGCTCTAGTATCAGAGTGTAGATCAGCCAATAAGTTAATTAAGTTCTGTTCTACACCCATCTTTGACAAGATGTCCCATAACTTGCCTCTGTCCACGCAGTCAAAGGCGGACGATAAGTCCATAAAGGCCATGTGGACTGTTCCCTGCCGGGCCATAGTATATTTTCCTATGATCAGATACAAGTTCAGACATTGGGTGATTGTCGAGTGACCAGGTCTAAAGCCGTATTGTATCGGGGATATGACATTGTTTTCATTTGCCCATGCAGTTAACCTGTTCAGTATTACACCCCCAACCACTTTAGCTACGGAATTAATTAGGGATATTGGCCGATAGCATGTCGGGCTTCTGCGATCACCCTTTTTAAACACGGGTACTATGGTCGATGCCCCCCAAGACTTTGGGCATCCAAAGACCGTGGCTGCGTTTACTACAGCTGTAAGGACAGGGGCCCATAGTGGTATACAAGATTTAAAAAGGTCCGGGGGCAAGCCATCCGGGCCGGGAGCCTTATTACTTGTTAACCCTTGAATGCCCTTCTCTACTTCATTAACTGAAAAGCACAAAAAATTCTCCTCAGGAGACAAAGAACCGTATTCTGCCTGCTGCTCATTGCTTTTAAAAATAGCACCAAAGTGAGTGACCCACTCCTCCTCTGGGATGTTAGTGCCAAGTGCAATGTCACTGGGGTCGTCGAACAGAGGTTTGTTAATGATTTCCCAAAATTTACCACTGTTGCCCAAAACAGATGGGTCAAGCAGGGACTCCCAGATACCTGCCTTAATTTCTTTTTTCCGTTTAAGAAGTGATTTCTTGTAAATCAAACGCAGAAGTTTAATTTGACCTGGGTTTCTCGGTTTGTTTTTCAATGCTTTTTTCAAGTCTCTGCTTGCCTTAGAGCAAGAGTGGTCAAACCATTTGGGGGTACTACTGCTTTGTACTTTCATTGGGACTGTTAACATAGAACCTACTAGTGACACCACAACCTCAAAAACGACTAGTGTTTGCTCTGGTGGTGTGGCTGAGGATACACAGACCATAAGTTCCTCCCCACATGCCCTGTTGATTTCAGTATACAGTTTTTCACAATTTACTGATGACCATTTTAATCTACGTCTGCCATTTATACATTTCAAGGTTCCCTTGCCTTCACAATTCAGTCGCCGTTCAAGTATTCTTCCACCCAGTCTAATAGATATGGGGTTATGGTCGCTATAAATACTTGATTTAATGGTGAATTCCGAAGCCTGATTGGCGAGATCAGCAGATATCAATATGTGGTCTATAAAGGAACCATGAACTGAACCTTTGAATGTGGAGACATCAAAAACCTTGGACTCCGGCACCATGGACATGGCTACAGTTAGGTTATTTTCATTCATCAGTTCATTAAGGCAGGTTCCACGCCTAGAGTGATCAAAATGAAAACCTTTCACACTGTTATAACCCAATGATCCCATGGGGGTAATTCCTGGATTACCACACGGGTGAACATTAAAATCACCTGCAATCAATAGATCTCGTGACAAAATGCCTGCTCCCTCTCTCAACAACTTGTTTAGAAGCAGTATATTACATTCCCCTTGACTGTTTATAGCATTATAAAAGTTAATTACAGTCAGGGCATATTTGCCTCTTTTTAGTCCCAGCACTTGAATGTTCTGATTATCATGATAACAATTGCTTACATGGCAGGTAAGTGCCAAATTAACAAAAGTGGCCAGGCCCCCCTTTGCTCTTCCACTAACTGATGGAGCCGCTGGCCGCAAAAAGCTTTGATAGCCCTCAATAAAAATATTTTTATCTTCCATCCATGTCTCTTGGAGGCATATTACTGCGTATTTCTTGACAAATGCCAGCCAAGCAGGGTCACATATTTTATCAGCTAGGCCCGCTATGTTCCATGAGACTAGGTTCGCATTATAAACGTCGGCCAGTTCAGACCCAGTAGCAGGTTCTATAATGGTAAATTCTGGGGACGTTCGAGTTAGTTGTACTGCGATGGTGTCTCCCTGGGTTTCAAATAGGGAAGCACTAGGTTCTTCATGAGGTGGAATAGGGCTAAAAGCCTTAGGTGAGGCATGCGGTGTAGTGGAGTTCTCATGTAAGGTGGGACTGTCCATTAAAAAAAAGACTGGGTCTAACTCTGCCAGTCTATTAGTATCTAATTCAGCGGCTGGGAGGGGAGCGTTTACTGCGTGTATAACCCCAATCTCCCCATGTACTAAATTGCTTTGCATGTGGTCGATGTTTGTTGGTGTGGAAGGGGCGGCATGCAGTCAGTCAACCCCCTCCAGACCACTCCCATCGTAGAAAGCATCAAACCTGTTAAAGGTAGGAACATTATAATGAATATTGGGGTATGTTGAATGGGGCTGATTGCGGTGGAGATACATCTCGTGTGAGGTCTCCCGTCTCTCGTGATAAGATACTGGATAGTTAGCTTGACTGGGCTCCCAAGATGTATCTCTCCCGTGCTGTCTTTGGTCGCCTGCAGGGTAATGTCCACAGTTTCTTGGGGTTACTCTGTCATGGTGTTGGTTGGAGTTACCATAAAGTTTCTCCTGCTCTAAAGCGGGGTATGGGTGCACTTTGGCTAGGCTATGAACATTTGAGGGATAAAAGTAACTTAGATCCGTGGTGCGGATCGGGCTATTGATCGAGCCATCCTTCCAACTAGTAATATGCCTTGCCACACGGTTATCCTTAAAGTTGACAACAATGCAATCACCCTCGGTGGATTTATATCTGTGCCCTACCCAGTCAGCCCTCCTAACATTTGTTATTTTGCCGCTTATGTGAGGGGGGATTGGTCTATGAGATGTTAACCAATGACTCACCTTGTTTTTCAAATCCACATAACTCTCGGCCTTTCCCTCTTCTAGTTGTGGTACACCAATCATTACTATAGTGTATAAGTGGGATTCAGGGGGAAGATTGATGTGAGCGAGTTTTTTTGGATGTTTCGGTTTTGGTGTTTGCACCGGCCGTGTGTTTCTGGCTACATTGTGTGTTGGTATTGGCCTTTGAGACTCAGCCTGGTCATCCGAGTTGTCTGGTGAACCGGGAGATGAGCTTTCTGCGGCCCATTCGCTCTCATCATTCCCTGTTGTAGGGTCATCTAAGATAGTGGGCGAAGTCGGGGCTAGTACTGTTTGGGTGTTTGCACATACAGGTGAGATTGTGATATTGTCATCTGTAGCACTTGAGGAGGGAGTGGGTAACAAACTGGGGCCATCATTTTGAATGTTTTTCTTGTCTTGTTTCTTTTTTATGTTAGGTTGCTTATGAGTGCTATTGTCCCGCGAGAGAGTGTCCTTTGGTGTAGGTGCATTAATAGTTTTTAACAAGCTCGCAGTGTCATCTTTTTGGGATTTTTCAAGCTTCACTAAAGTTTGCTCTAAGTTGGTAATTTTGTTACTTATTGGCTGCAAGAGGGATCTAACTAAATGTTCCAGTTCTGTGAGGTATAAGTTATCTGGTGTACTTGCCCTTTCTGTCTGGGTCGTCTGGTCTGTGGAGTTTTTAATATACTCTGACTGCACTTCAGTTTGCGGTAATTGTGCACCTTGATTGGGAAACATTTCAATAAGGTTAGATGCTTTACTGAATGGTTTGACCAACCTGAAGTTTGCCCAGACATCCTTTGCTGATTGTTTGTGGTTGCCTAGGGGCCGATATGTTTTCCTCAGTATTGATTTAGTTTTTTTCCTATATTGCCTCTTTGACTTTTTTGGGGAAACTGGCTTGTCTACTGCTATTGTAACTGTTATGGGTGAGCTCTCTACGAGTTCAACCCCTGGCCTTGGAGAGTTTGGTGATGTAACTCCCAAGTCAGGCGAGCACAGTTTTTCCCCCAAATTAGAGGTTAGTACAGGACTATTTTCTATGCTGTTTAATGGTATAGGGGAGGTTAATAGTGCTTTTTTCCTACAGCTTTGACCACTGGGCAGGCCGGTAAAGGATTGCAATAAGAGTGACTCCTCTGAGATAATAGAAGAATTTACAGTGTTATCATTGTTGGTGGTATGTAGTGATAAATTAGGAAAGCACAAATTTGGTGTCAAAGAAAGACGCCTCTCCGTGTTTTGTATGGCGTCTGCTACTATACCTATAGTCTTTTGCAGCATTAAGTCAATAGCTGTGATTGTCGGTAGGGGTGTAGATGGAACAACCTTGTTTCTAGTTGACGATCTTGTGGCCACTGGAGTCTTTCTGACTGTAGTCATCATCGTGTAGCAAATATCCAAGATGAAAGGTACTCTACTGTACACTTAATTATGACAGCTCACTGACAGTAAAGAAACCAGAAGTTATACTACCACCTCGAGGTATATCCCGGAATACTGGGGGTGAAAAGGGGTTGGCCCGTCCCGTCTCCTTCTGTCCCCTGAGGGCCACAGAGGGCCCGCCCTTTGCCCGGGCTTAACTCCGCGCGCTCCCGCGACGCGGGGGTGACGCGCTCTTTATGCGCCGCCTGGTGCGATGACAGCGCCGTCCTCTGCCGCAAAGCAGGGCGGGGAACGTAGTCCTGTGCCCCCCTCCGCTCGGCGGCCGCTTCAAGGTGACGGTTGCGGCGGCGGGAGGGGGACCGAGACCAACAGGCACCAGGAGTCACGGGGAACAGCGTTGGCGAGGTGAGCTCTCGCTATCTTTAAGGGTCCGGGTCCGTTCAAAAATGTTTCGGGCTTTGTCAAGCGTCACCCGCTCCACCGGGGTGACGCGCTCTTTATGCGCCGCCTGGCGCGATGACAGCGCCGTCCTCTGCCGCAAAGCAGGGCGGGAAACGTAGTCCTGTGCCCCCCTCCGCTCGGCGGCCGCTTCAAGGTGACGGTTGCGGCGGCGGGAGGGGGACCGAGACCAACAGGCACCAGGAGTCACGGGGAACAGCGTTGGCGAGGTGAGCTCTCGCTATCTTTAAGGGTCCGGGTCCGTTCAAAAATGTTTCGGGCTTTGTCAAGCGACTTTTAGAAGTCGTTATTTACCACCCAAAACTATTGGGTGGTAAATTACGAATTTCTGTGTACATGCACATCTGTGCATGTAGACCTGTGCCATGTGACATACATGTTATGTTATGTTATGTTATGTTATGTTATTTATTATTTGTTAAGCGCGCATACGCCCGAAGGCTTCTTGGCGCTAGAGAGAATCAAACATAACAGTACATAAAAGACACAAATCACTACTTACAATAAGCCTGAGAAAAAAGAAAAGTTTTGAATGCCTTCCTAAAGGTAAGGAGGTCCCTGCTGTGTCGCAGAGTCAGGGGGAGTGAGTTCCACAATGAAGCAGCTAAAAATTGAAAACTGCTACCTCCCTGACGTTTTCTTTTAAAACGAGGGACCTCAAGTAGGTCTTTGTGGGTAGATCTCAAGCTGCGCAGAGGTTGATATCTACGCAGCAGTTGTCTGAGAAACATGGGACCCTTGCCCTCCAAAGCCTTAAACACAATACAGCCCACCTTGAACATTGCTCTCTGCTCCACAGGCAGCCAATGCAAGGTCTCCAGTCCATGTCTAATCGATTCCCACTTCGGGACTTTACAAATAAGTCTCGCAGCTTGATTTTGCAGGTATTGCAATCTTTTCAGTTGGCCAATAGGAGCCCCCAAATAGAGGCCATTTGAAAAATCGATATGAGACAGGACTAGAGCACTGACTGTCTGAATTAAGGCCAAACCTGTGAGGAGATGTGCTATTTTCTTGATCTTCCTCAGTTGGAAAAACCCCGTGGAGACCACTGTTCCAACTTGACTTTCCAAGGAGAGGTCCTCACTGAGAGTCACTCCCAAACTTTTTGTTGTACGGGATTTTTTTGGAGGCGAGCCCATGTCCGATGGCCAAAAACAAGGGCTCCAACTGATCTCACTCTTCCCAGGTAGAATGAGCTCCGTTTTTCCCGGATTTAACTTAAGGTGGTTTAGAGTAAGCATGGGCGGATCTAGCGGATCTCGCGTACGCGAAATTGCGGATTTACGGATTCGCAATCCGCGAAGATCCGCGAACTCTAGCGGATTTGCGGATTTTTCCGTTTTTTGTGTTGGCGCGTGTTCGCGCCGATTTTGGGACAAGTTCGCAATTGCGAACTTACTTTTCGGCTTGCAACGGCCGCGACTATGTTGTTTCTACGTCTGGTTTATCATCACAGGTTCACAGCACCCTCTGTTTCACCACTGCCACCCTCTGGGACACCCATGCCACCCTCTAGTACATCCTCACTGGCACCTATTAGGTTTATTTATCACTGTAGATTATGGTGGTTGAAAAAAGCAAGCACACCTGCCCTTCTTCAACTGCCATCAATTAATTTGTGTTTCATTAATGTGTCAGTAATTTTGAAAGTTCCAGTCTGGCTGGCACCTGCTTCCTTCCTTATCTGTAATTTGCTTTTTGTTGCAGTGAAATTTTTTTTTTACAGGACCTTTATGGTGCTATTCTATGAGCCTGCTGTTTGGGTCATAGCAGGGTCATAGAATTGTTGCAAACTCTGGAGGGGCCCATCAGGAAGCACTACCTTGAATGTTACTAATGTTAAGTTTGAACTTTTGCACCTGCTCATTGCTTTCATTTTAGCTAAAATCGTTTTTTTTGCAATTTCGCGCGTTATTTGGGGCGCGAATCCGTGCGAGATCGATTTCGGAAGCCGCGAATACGTGCGAATACAAAATTGTTTTTGTTGCGACGTGTATGTTCGCGTGATCTTGCGCGTGTTCGCGAGGCGCTTCTAGCTATTCGTTTGCCAAGTTACCCTATCGGTCGTACACGGGCGCGGCCATCTTGTTGGCGTGACGTAATTCCGTTTCCGCCCGCTATGTGTAATCTCGCAAAGTGTGCTGCTCGCTAGTACAATTTCGCGCGTACTCGCAAGGAAAATCTCGCGCGAACTTACCCACGCGGTCGTGAACGGGCGCGGCCATCTTGTTTCTCATTCATTGCTATGGTTCTGGGCATGCTTTCTGTATCCTCTCTCAATCTCTGCCATCCTTTGCTTGTTTGAAGTTTTTTTGATCTAATTTTACTTATTATCTAACCCTCTATTTTTCTAGCTCTATATTTTTGTGTTTTCTGCAGCTTTTATTTACTTTTAAACTACTTTTTTAAACTCTTTTCTTTTCTTCTTCACTATTCTATTTCTTCTTTATCATTTAAGTTTATTTCTGCCCAGACCATGGTAAAGGGAGCCGGGAAGCACCCTGAGAAGGGGAAGGGTCCCGCACCCCGTGCCCGGCTCCCGTGCGGGCGTTTAAGGGGGGAGCAAGTGGTCCCGAGGGAGATCTTCAGCGCGGAGGAAGTGGCGGCACTGATCTTCCACGTCCAGCGCCGCCTCCCCAAGACGATCCTGGGAGGCGGCAAGATCGCGACCGGCTATGGCATCCGGGAGCGCCGCCAGCGGTGGGAGAAGGTGTGCCGGGCCATGTACAAGATCTCTGGGGTCCGGCGCACATATAACCAGGCCACCCACCGCTGGACCGATGTCATGGACCGGGAGCGGGACTTGCTGGACGCGCTCGGCGTAGAGGTCCCCGGGCTTGGTGAGTAGTAGTAGTAGTACATTTACTACTCTGTTTTATCCTGCTCTGTTATTTGCAAATCTTTGTTCTTTACCAAGAGCAATAATGCTGCCGATTACATTGAGGTAAATTATATTTCAAAATCTTCTATGCATTTCATTTTCAGGTGCACTGCTCTCCTTCTCAGTAGCCTTGCTTGCTACTATGCTTCTTTGTTTTGTATGTTGTGTTCAGAAGCATTTCATTGGCCTGAGAAATTATGTATGAGTGTACTGTAAAGAAAAGAACTGCGTAATGCTAGACAGTAAGGGTCATATTTTCAATTACCGGCGCATCCCTGCAAAGTAGCAGGGATGCGGCAGTAATTGTGTGCCATGCCACCACCACCCATTGGCCCAAAACGTCACAGAAGCCTTACGCATCTGTGCCGTAAAGGCAGCGCATTGCTGGAGTTGCGTGCCAACGATGGCGCAGCTCCAGCAATGCTCTGGGGTACCCTATCTCCCCAATGCTGCATCAAGCCGTACGTCGGCTTCAAGCGCGCAGGGTTTGAGTCATGCATCATTGTCCTAAAAGTGACTGATTGACATCTTGTAGATTTCCCTCAGCCACTTTTAGGATTCGTTCCTGCGCAGGTACGCCCTCCCTTGCGCCGGAACGCCCCCTGATGGCGCAGGGCTTTACAACGTGATGCATCGCCCATATGCCCATATGTGTTTTTTTTTTTAATATATACGCCGCACCAACACCATGGCGAGTCTTTTGTTCTGCCGCTGCGTCAGAAAAGGCACGCAACAATGGAGGAAAATCAGCCGCAACTTCCGCAAGGGACTTATAAATCAGCCCCAACAGACTGAAGTCCAGTCCTTCCTTTAGACAGTCACATGGCTATCAGAAGAAATAGTGGCGGTGGTGGCGGGTGGATTGATAGTTTGAGTATTCACTGATCTGCAAGCAGGATGGACTTTGTCTGTCACGTGTTGCGCACTGCTGCCTGCAGTGCCAGGCCTAGGCAAACCTCTTTAGTAGTCTGTTTATTGAGTTACATAGGAACTTTCTAAGTCAACGTTCCGCAAATCAGGCAATACGAATAACGTAGTATACCACATGAGATAGATCCCGTGGAATAGTTGTCTATCTATTTGCTATTTTTCCAAAATATGTTGTTATTGTTCTTTTGAAATGTTTGATTTGGTTGAAAAATCTCATCCATGTTTTCTGGTTTTTCTTTCTTTCATGTTGTACATCAGCTCCCCCCAAGGGCAAGAGGACACAGGAGGAGGGTGCTGAGGATGCAGGCCAGGATCGGGCAGGCGAGGGCTCCTTTGCTGGCCCCAGTAAGTTTACATTTTAATAAACAGTACCTATTTTTTCCTAGCGTTCCTCATTCGATTTTTTCTAAATCGTCTTTGATCTTCTTGTAGACTGGATATAAATTCTTATCCTGCCTCGAATATGACTCCCTGTGGTATTACTAGACTATTCTTATTAGTCTGTCTGTGTAGCTAACTAAGATTGGACATTTGGCAATTCCATTGGACTCCCATTATATTCAGCAATACCTCTATGCACTGTCTCCTTACTGACTAGATAGTGTGGCAGAGTCATTCAGCTCCCGAAGTCACCGATTATAGATCCCCAATGATCTCTAGATTATCGTACGCAGGACAAGAGAGTAGTACGGAGTCACAGCACAGTCAAGAAGTGTCAGAGGCACTCATGCTTGCAAAAATTCCAAAACCTTTAGCTCATCCACTCTAGTCTAGAGGAACAAAAACCACAGAGTCTATTTAAGTGTAAAAGCTTTATTAAAAGTAAACACATTTATTAAAATCTACTTTGTCATAAAACTATTTAACTGTAAACGGAAAAGTGGTTAGTGCTGACGATTAATTGGACACATTTCTTGTGGTCGAGCCGAACTCTCACCTAGTTTGAACTTGATCCTGGTCGTGTTCTTAGGACTCAGGAGTCAAGCTTCTGTCTGTTAGGAGAAAAAGTGGTGCGTGTTAAAAATCAAAAGCAAGCATTCATCAGTTGTGCATAAAAGTGCAGCAAGACAACAGCCTTCCCTGGAAAATGGGACATTTTTACTATGGAGTAGACAGTCACAAATTATTACATTGTATTCTGTTTTTTTAACATTTCTCCTAGACCAAATATTATATAGTAGTGAGTGGTGTATTCTAACATTCTTAAATGTACTTTGTAGGTGTAACATCTGGTGACGGGGCCAGCGCGGAGGTGGCTGTGTTGGACTTGGACTCGGAGGCCTCTGGGGAGGAGGCGGCGTTAGAAGAGCTGGTGGCCGTTCCTGTGGGGGATCAAACGGTGGTGGCGGAAACAGGTAAGCTATATATTCCTTACTTATTGAGATTGAAGACTGCATAGTGTGCTTTCTGCACGGGTGTATTACAATTACAAATCAACCAGGTAGTAGCCTCCTCGAAATGTACTTCGACTTAGCTGTGAAGTTTTTGGTGAGAAGAATCCCAATAAGTTCTTAGACGAACGTGATGGATGGGATGAACGAAAAGCGAAAGAAGGGTGTAAGTAAGTGGGACGCGAACTTGTATGATGGCTGGCAAAGAAGAACGATATGTGTTTGCTTGGACCCAGAGGTGGCTGGGAAGGAAAGAATATGGTATGGTGCATGGCTGGGTCAATGATGAAGCAAGGATGGGTGGAAGGACAGCAGCCTGGGTGGGTGAAACAGAAACTGTATGTGTGCGTATACTTTGACTGAATGGATGCCTGGAGCATGGTATTCTCTGACTCTTACATAGCACATGTGTATCTAGAGAGAGTAGATGGTCGCCAGGTGAAGTAAGTGTTACCTTGAAGAGCATGTACCACCGCACCCGCACGTCCATCCCAGTGCAGGGAAGGCAAGGAAAAGAAATTGTAAATGTGTCCAATACTACCATGAATAGTAGCAGTACTTTGTATTGCGTTTGCATTCACAGCATATATCTGGTTATTACGGTGGACACTCCGTACCTCTCTTAATAACTTTAGTTTACTTGTAGTACGTCATTCATGTGTGGGTGTATCACTGTTCACTCAATATTAAGCAAAGCACCTAAAGTCATCTCATCTGTCATTAAATACGTCCCATGTGAAGTGATAGATAATCAAATTAGTTAGCTTCTTCAGTTTCCTTTTCTAGTACTCATTTGCACTGTAGGGTGAAAGGTAAATTAATTAAGCAGTAGCCCTTGTAACAGAGTATTCTCAGTGCCACCCGTAATAGAAAAGTAATAGCTTCACCACCTGCATGTACTGGACCGGTACAGTAACGCAAGTCTGTCTCCATCATCATGGTGTGCAACTTTTTTTCTCGGGTGCAACTTCACTGTGCTGTGTCCATGTCATTCTGCCGGCTTGCATAAGATAACGTACCCATTTCCCTAAACAAGAGAGAAGAAGAAGAATAAGACTGGTGTACTGTCATAGTCGACTGTAATGGAAGTCCATAGTGGTCGTAGAATTAGTTCATTAAACTACCACTACTGTTAGAGCAAGGATGCAGAAGTGGGAGGTTACATAGATACTGTCCTCAATAGTTATGTACTGTGCTTTCAATTTGCTACTTGTACTCTGTGACCCAACTTTCGGCTCAATCACTTTGTGTTATTAATAAGGAGCATTGGTTACAGACTATGTCTTTCTTTCTTCATATAGTTGCTCCTTCCAAATCAACAACAAGGAGGGAGCAGGCTAGATTGGCCCGGCAACGGAGGCTGGAGGCCACAGTCGCCGAGTATCGGCGGCTGGTGGCCCTGGAGGAGGAGGAGGACACGCAGTCGAGCGGGGCAACATCTTCGACTGTGACCACTGCATCCTCCTCCGTCACTAAGCCAGCGGGACCGAGCCGGGCTAAGAAAGCCGACCGCCACCGCCAAGCAACCGAAATACCAGCTGCCCCCCACAGGAGCTGCAAGGAACGCCAACGCCGCCTACGAGTCCGCATGTCCAACCTGGAGCAGGAGGTCCTGAGGTATAAGACCTTGGTTAAGGGCCTCCGCTCCGAGCTTGCCACCCTCCGCAAGGAGTATGATGCCCATGCCGCATCATGCACCAGCACCAGCACCCTCCAGTAGTGGAGTGTCCCTTGCCCTTTTTTTATAGACTTTTGGGGGGTGGGATTTGGGAGTTGGGATCGTTTTGGGACGTTTCAGAGACAATCGTTGGGGTTAGGGTGGGTGAGGGAGATTATTTTGTTAGGGATAAATAAATATATTTTTCAACTTTATCTGACCATACCTGTTTTTTACTGCTTTTCAGTCTGGTGGGTGGGGGGCGGGGGTGTAACAGTAACTTTGTTTTCCTGAACAGTCGTAGGACTTTAGTAGTACAACCGTCAATCTCTTGTCTACTCCGAAATAATACTCCATTATACTACCTCCCACCAAACGCTTATCTTACCTGTAATTTGTGTTAGAAATTAGGGCTAGGCCCAGGGCTGGCTCCAGGTGAAATGGGGATTAACGTTGTCATTCCTGGGCGGGTGACATTTCCTCATTGCGGTGGTACTAGTGGTGTGACACAGTGGCAGTTGCATGCCTATGGAAAAAAAGAAAACAAAACCTTGTTTGTACTCCTTACTGTAGCATTACAACGGTTACGGTACGATCGAGAAAATAGCAGGTGACAGTACACTAGAACAGTGCCATAATGTAGCCTAACAAATGGTAAAGTATTGCAAGTATAACTAGTACTTGCGTTGAATTTATTTGACATTGGCTACTACTACTAGAAGATATAGTACTGAAGCTGAGTAAGTCTAGAAGATATCCTCGTATTCCTTCACCAGCCTGTTGCTGCTATCACCTTATCCTCCCCAGCAAGTGTGTGGAATTATTGATGTCATTTTAGTCAGACATCAAGCAAAACAACACAGCCCGGGGGAAGAGGGTTAGGGTTTGTAAAATGGATGGGAATGGGGGTTTCTTTTTGGGTAGGTTTTGTTGAGAGAAGAAAAAAAAAGCAGAGCATGGACAAACAATAATTGAAGATACAGAGTTTACAGACAATCTTTGGTTACAAACTAAAGGTAAGCACATGCAGTCACACTCATAGAATAAAAGACAACAATGGATACTGTATCTGTATTGCGTATGTTGTTGGAGTTGTCCTGTTGAAATTGGTAAGTAAGTTGCATGCAGCAAACAATTCCTCTTATTGGCGGCACTCCTCCATTCCAGCTGACGCTTCGTCCATCAATGTGGTGGTGACCACTGACAGAAGAGACACCCTGTCCACTGCCTGCCTGGCGGATGTTGACTGAAACCCGGCCTGTAATTATTGAACGGAAAACAGGAAGTGCTATTACAATACCACTGATAAATAAATAAAAGGTATGTACGCTGTGTGGTTCAAAAAGTGACACTTTGATTTCCCTAATAGACAGTACAATATTTTTGAAATTGCGTGCTCTGTCTGAGTCACCTTTTTAAGGATCAATAAGTATGGCCAAAATATTATAGCGGATCTTTCCCCTCAAGGTGGGTGTACTACTGTGTTTTAGAACAAAATTTGACCTTCCCAGCAATGCTCCCACCAAGACCCTTACTAAAGCCAGTCGCAAAAATGTAGAAGAACCCAATCATATCTCCAAAAACGATGCCTAGCAGAAAAATGGTTACAAAACGTACTTTGAAAGTAACAGTAGACCCAAATACAGACCGTGGATTGTATTCAAACCACTTGCCTGCAAGCAAAAGTATCCATAGCCAGCATCGCTCCAACAGTGCTCTACAACAACAGAACCGCGTTGCAATAGAACCCCCCTAAACACATGCAATCCTGCTGCTAGGGCTAACCCTAACGAACCCTAACTTACAAAAAGTGCCAAAACTGGTGTTTCCTTATGGATTTTGTCCAACAAACTTCTAGCCGGTATTAGACCTTCCCAGGAATGCCCCAGGCAAGACCCGCCAACCCACCCGCAAAAAAACACGCGACAACACCCCCAAACAGCGAAAAAGCTAAATCTCATACTTACAATATCTCTCGGCCTTCGGTCCAAAGTAACGCGCTGTGCAGCTAGGTCATCATCAATCATCATAACTCCTGTTTTCCACCACGGATTTCCTGAAAAGCAAATGCAATCAAGATTAGACTGTCGCAGCAGTGCTTCGACAGAGACCCCGGCCGCAACCCACCCACGAACAGCAGGAAGCCCCCCAAAACGCTACATTGAGCAAGATGTCTGAAGAAATGGCAAAAAAAAGGCTTTTCCTTAAGGATTTTGTCCAAAACACTTCTATCCGGCATTAGACCTTCCCAGGAATGCCCCAGCCAAGACCCGCCAACCCACCCGCAAAAAAACACGCGACAACACCCCCAAACAGCGAAAAAGCTAAATCTCATACTTACAATATCTCTCGGCCTTCGGTCCAAAGTAACGCGCTGTGCAGCTAGGTCATCATCAATCATCATAACTCCTGTTTTCCACCACGGATTTCCTGAAAAGCAAATGCAATCAAGATTAGACTGTCGCAGCAGTGCTTCGACAGAGACCCCGGCCGCAACCCACCCACGAACAGCAGGAAGCCCCCCAAAACGCTACATTGAGCAAGATGTCGGAAGAAATGGCAAAAAAAAGGCTGTTCCTTATGGATTTTGTCCAAAACACTTGTATCCGGTATTAGACCTTCCCAGGAATGCCCCAGGCAAGACCCGCCAACCCACCCGCAAAAAAACACCCGACACAACACCACCAAACAGCGAAAAAGCTAAATCTCATACTTACAATGTCTCTCGGCCTTCGGTCCAAACGCGGCGCTGTGCAGCTAGGTCGTCATCATCATCAATCATCATAACTCCTGTTTTCCACCACGGATTTCCTGAAAAGCAAATGCAATCAAGATTAGACTGTCGCAGCAGTGCTTCGACAGAGACCCCGGCCGCAACCCACCCACGAACAGCAGGAAGCCCCCCAAAACGCTACATTGAGCAAGATGTCTGAAGAAATGGCAAAAAAAATGCTTTTCCTTAAGGATTTTGTCCAAAACACTTCTATCCGGCATTAGACCTTCCCAGGAATGCCCCAGCCAAGACCCGCCAACCCACCCGCAAAAAAACACGCGACAACACCCCCAAACAGCGAAAAAGCTAAATCTCATACTTACAATATCTCTCGGCCTTCGGTCCAAAGTAACGCGCTGTGCAGCTAGGTCATCATCAATCATCATAACTCCTGTTTTCCACCACGGATTTCCTGAAAAGCAAATGCAATCAAGATTAGACTGTCGCAGCAGTGCTTCGACAGAGACCCCGGCCGCAACCCACCCACGAACAGCAGGAAGCCCCCCAAAACGCTACATTGAGCAAGATGTCTGAAGAAATGGCAAAAAAAGGCTGTTCCTTATGGATTTTGTCCAAAAGACTTGTATCCGGTATTAGACCTTCCCAGGAATGCCCCAGGCAAGACCCGCCAACCCACCCGCAAAAAAACACCCGACACAACACCCCCAAACAGCGGAAAAGCTAAATCTCATACTTACAATGTCTCTCGGCCTTCGGTCCAAACGTGGCGCTGTGCAGCTAGGTCGTCATCATCATCAATCATCATAACTCCTGTTTTCCACCACGGATTTCCTGAAAAGCAAATGCAATCAAGATTAGACTGTCGCAGCAGTGCTTCGACAGACACCAAAAATTACACACAAACCCCCGGAACCCCGCCAAAGAGCACCTCAAAGGCAAGCAAGTCAGCAAAAACGGCAAGAAATTTCCACCTCATATTTGGTCCAAAACACTTTTGTCCATTATTAGAGCTTCACAGCAATGGGCCCAAAACCGTCAACTCACCCGCAAAGAAGTACAACACTCCCACAAGTGCTGAGTCTTTCTTCATTGTGCGTAATCCAGCACTCTGCTTGGAGGGAAATCGCAGTCTGGAGGAGGAGGATAGAGGAGCATGTTCTTCAGAACTTGTGAACCTGAGGAATGTAGACTGCGGCACCTTCAAATCAATAAGCAAACAAGTGAAGACAGTTCTGATGATGGTCTTGTTTTTGGGATTAGGTGATTAAAGTTTGAATTAAATTAACTGTGCAAAACAAAGAAAGAGAGACACAAAGCACACAGGAATAAAAGTGAATAAGGACGAAAAAGAAAGTTCTTGATTGATTGTCTCATTTTCAGGGCTCGGTGTCAGGGAATAAGAACAAGATTTCGTCATCATACTCTGCGAATTCAGGCTGGATGAGGTCAGTGGCACCGAACAGAGAAAAAATCCCCTCATCTACGTTGCTGTCCTCCTCGTCTTCATGCGGCGTGCTTTCTCGTACTTTGTAATCTGGTGGTATGAGGTGCTGATTCATCTTGATCATTGTCAGCCGCTCCACATTTTTGGGCGAGAGGCGGCTCCGTTTGGGAGTTACAATGCCACCAGCAGCACTGAAAACACGTTCAGAAGACACACTTGCGAGTGGGCAAGACAAATAGTTTATAGCCAGGTTGTAGAGCTGTGGCCACAATTGTTTTTTGCCATGCCAATACTGCAATGGCTCCTCATTAAGAAAGACCACTGTTGAGTCATTCAGATAGTCCTGCACCATCGACTCAAGGTCATCAACTGTTCCTCCACTTTGCTTACTTTTTGCTGTGCTGGCTGTGACATTTTTTCGAGAACCATACCCCATCAAACTTAGCCAATCCTCCTCCCCAGCCACTGTTAGTGTTGTCATTGTGTGTGGTGCAGATGATCCAGTTGCCGGTGTCTTTAACGGCTGAGAGGTCACTTGTGCCCCAGCCACAGGTGCAGAAGTGGATTCTTGTGACTGCGGATGGCCTGCTGATGCTGATGCTGATGTACTGGCTTCTCCTTCAATAACCTGCCGTTCTTTTTCAAACCTCTTGGCTGACCAGGCTAACCAATGTTTGTACTTTTGAACATCTGCATCAGCGAAAGGAAAGAATGCGTTGTCTGCCAGCGCCTTTTTGTAGCGTGGATCCAGAATAGTAGCACAAATGTAATGCTGATCTGAGTTGATGTTTTTAAGACGTTCATCACCACGTAGGCGATGTAATAATTTCTCAGACAAAATGAAATGGGTTTTTTTTTTTCATCTTTTTGAAACTCAGAAGAAACCGCCATCAGTTGGTGCTCCAGTATGCACAACAATGGGATAGCTTTTCCCAAATTACAGTCCTCCTGGCTGACTGCACGCGTGAAGAACTCAAAAGGACGAAGCATGTCTGTCAGGCTTTTAACTATGGCCCATTGCGCCTTACTCATCCGCAGGTCCTCCTTCTGAGATGTAGCCTCTGTCAAGAAATAGTGATCGAGTACCGTATACTGCTCATACAGACGCTCAAGCATGTAGAAGGTTGAGTTCCAACGTGTTGCCACCTCCTGGATGAGTGCTTTCACTGGCATTCCACGTTCAAGTAGCAGTCTCCGCAGATGCTTCCGGGCCTTAAAAGAATGGCTGAAATGGTTGCACATTTTGCGGCAGGTGGCCATTACCTCGAACGCTGGACTCTCTTTATCACTCAAGAATTTTTGAACTACCAGGTTGATACAGTGCGCCAAACACGGCACTCTAACATGGTCACCCTTCAACATGGCCTTAACTACATTGGCGCCATTATCCGTGGAAACATAACCAATCTTGCGTTTTAGGGGGGATAGCATTGTCAAGACCTTTTTGTCAAACTCTTCCAAAAGGTTTTCTGCTGTGTGACTTTTCTCCAAGCCAAACATGGCTAGTGTTGCATGTTTCCGAGCAGCTTTGAAAACTTGGTCCGGGTCAACACCTGCGTTTAGCTTTGCTATAACACCTGAAAAAGAGACCCAGTGTGCAGTGATGCACATGTAATCATCGCCTGGGCCACTGGTCCACATGTCTGTTGTCAGATGTATTGTGTGAACAGCACTCTTCTGCAAAGCTGCCCCAATCGCCTGCAGCACATCTTCATGTAGTGCTGGAACCGCAACTCTGGCAAAATAGAACCGGCTCGGAACCTTCCATTTAGGGCAGAGCGTTGCCACTAATTCAAGAAAACCTACCGCTTCTACAAAAGAAAAAGGTAGAAGGTCCACAGCTAGCATTTTAGCCAGCTTAGTGTTATACAGACGCGTCAGTGGGTGGTTGCGTTCATATGGCACGTCTGAAGTAAGCATTGTTCTAATGTTGCCCTGGACCAAGCATTTACGGGCTGATAATGACTTCGTTGACCCAATTTTGCTCGCTGGTGAACTTTTGTGCGTTGGTGTCTCACTCGCTCCAACACTCTTAGTGTGCCTCACATTGGGTGTGCTGCTGACAGGGGTACTGGGTGTAAGGGAAGTGTTTGACACGTCTTCTTCCTGCTCGTCATCATCAGATGAAACATCAACGTTTCCTTGAATTTGGCCTTTCTTGATCGCATCTAGGTGCGCAAACCATTTGACAGTGTGCTGTCTCCTAAGATGACCTCTCTGGCCTCCGGTACCATAGTTGGTACCTGGCTTACCACGACTAACTGCTTGCTTACAAATGGTACAAATGGCAAACTTTGGATTTTTTGGACAAACAGTAAAGAAGTCCCAAACTGGGGACTTGAAGTGTCTGTGGGACATGGAGGAGGCGGCGATACTGGTGGTGGTGGTCATGAAGCTAATGCCAGATGAAGTGGAGGATGTGGATTGCCCAACTTTTGTACGTTTTGCACTTTCACCGCCACTAATTAAGGTCGAGATTGACGGAGGTCTCTTCTTGCCAGAAAGAAATATGGAAGCGGGACGAGTTGGTGTACTACTTAACTCCAATGATTGTGGTGTTTCCACTGCCTCCTCATCGACAACATCATCATCACGCTCAGCAGCTCTTCGGGCTAGGGTCAAAATGTCTGTTTGCTGCATGCCCGCTGGGGCTGCAGTGACCTTTATGATGACTGGGTCGTCGTTGGCAGAGTCTTCATCAGCAGCAGTATCCGCCACTTCTTGTTGAGACTCATCACACTCCATAACTCTGAGACTTTGGACGAGCTTCCTTTTACGCTTAACTACCTTTGTTTGTTCCCAAGTTTGATCCGTATCATCAGAAGGAGGTGTGCTTGAAGAGGATGTAGACACCACCCTTGATCTCTTCCTTGCTAGGGGTGTGGAAGACAATGAAGGATCATCAGGAGGAGTGGCTTCCTCAAATGATACCTCGCCTTGATTGTCGATTTCCTGATGTGCCCCTACTTCGGGAGGAACAACTATTGTGGGCACTTGTTGTGACCCTCCATGCACCTCTGCTTGCGCATCTCCTTGCGCTGCCTCTCCTTCCACATGTACTTGGGCTTGTACTTGCACATGTGATTGTTGTTGCCGCTGTGGTTGTTCAACACTCGTCAGATGAGCTACAACAACCTGTGTTGATTGAGGGACATTGCTGCTGCTTTCTTGCGATGAGCCAACATCACTGGTCGATGGTGATTGAAGAAGTATACTGGCTGCCTCTGCAGCACTCAAGGGCTTGGACTTAAGTTGGCGTGGTGGTGGTGGTGGCACTGAGCCCAATGGAGCGGGGGTGCTGCTGCCAGCTTGGTCCCCAGCAGATCCCGCTGCAGCTGCTGCAGGCATACTTTTTTTTTTACTCACAAAAAAAGGGGCGGGCGGCACACCAGTGTCCTTGGTAACTTGCTTCTTCTGCTCCTTACTGGCACCTTTCTTGCTAGAGGAGCTACGGGTTACTTTTTTTGGGGCCATCTTCTTCAGAGCAGGTCAGCAGGCAGCAGTTGCACGAGTTGCAGAGGGTTCTGTGTCCAGACGTGACGTCGCGTGACGTTATGCTGCACACACCGCTGCAGGACTTCTTCCTGGCACTGGTGGTTCTATTGAGTCTTCTTGTGCACCTAAAAGCAATGGAAGACAGAGGAACATCAGTTCAGTTATACACCCCAAAAAATCAACAAAACACAGAAAAATGAGCACAATCCCATGCCATCCATGATGTTTACATTGAAGACACCCCACAGAAAGACTAGGGACATGCAAGTATGCAACACTCACTACCCCTGGGCATAAGGGATGAAAAGTAGGCAAAATAAGTGCAGGCCTCAGACACTGCCTCTCCTCAAAATGGCCCCCTTACACCCCAAGCACATGTTGCCTGTACCAGCCAGCACTCAAGATGGCCACCACCACCACCCACATGGCCAGTCCACATCAACAGTACACCCCCAAAAAACAGAAAAACAGCCAGAAATCACCACAATCCAATGCCATCCATGATGTTTACATCAAAGAGAGTGAGACCACACCACAGGCACACTCAGTCCATGCACCACCACCACCCCTGGGCAAGCAAAAGGCCACACCAGCAGCCCCCCAAAAACGACAAAAAACAATAAAATAAGCACAATCCCAGCCCATCCATGGCCTCAATTATGTTTAAATTCAAGAAGACATCCCACAGAAAGACTAGGCCCATGCAACACTCACCACCCCTGGGCAAAGGGCCACACCAGCAGGCCCAAAAAAACGACAAAAAACAATAAAATCTGCACAATCCCAGCCCATCCATGGCCTCAATGGTGTTTTAATTCAAGAAGACACCCCTCAGAAACACTAGGCCCATGCAACACTCACTACCCCTGGGCATAAGGGATGAAAAGTAGGCAAAATAAGTGCAGGCCTCAGACACTGCCTCTCCTCAAAATGGCCCCCTTACACCCCAAGCACATGTTGCCTGTACCAGCCAGCACTCAAGATGGCCACCACCACCACCCACATGGCCAGTCCACATCAACAGTACACCCCCAAAAAACAGAAAAACAGCCAGAAATCACCACAATCCAATGCCATCCATGATGTTTACATCAAAGAGAGTGAGACCACACCACAGGCACACTCAGTCCATGCACCCCACCCCTGGGCAAGCAAAAGGCCACACCAGCAGCCCCCCAAAAACGACAAAAAACAATAAAATAAGCACAATCCCAACCCATCCATGGCCTCAATTATGTTTAAATTCAAGAAGACACCCCACAGAAAGACTAGGCCCATGCAACACTCACCACCCCTGGGCAAAGGGCCACACCAGCAGGCCCAGAAAAACGACTAAAAACAATAAAATCTGCACAATCCCAGCCCATCCATGGCCTCAATGGTGTTTAAATTCAAGAAGACACCCCTCAGAAACACTAGGCCCATGCAACACTCACTACCCCTGGGCATAAGGGATGAAAAGTAGGCAAAATAAGTGCAGGCCTCAGACACTGCCTCTCCTCAAAATGGCCCCCTTACACCCCAAGCACATGTTGCCTGTACCAGCCAGCACTCAAGATGGCCACCACCACCACCCACATGGCCAGTCCACATCAACAGTACACCCCCAAAAAACAGAAAAACAGCCAGAAATCACCACAATCCAATGCCATCCATGATGTTTACATCAAAGAGAGTGAGACCACACCACAGGCACACTCAGTCCATGCACCACCACCACCCCTGGGCAAGCAAAAGGCCACACCAGCAGCCCCCCAAAAACGACAAAAAACAATAAAATAAGCACAATCCCAGCCCATCCATGGCCTCAATTATGTTTAAATTCAAGAAGACACCCCACAGAAAGACTAGGCCCATGCAACACTCACCACCCCTGGGCAAAGGGCCACACCAGCAGGCCCAAAAAAACGACAAAAACCAATAAAATCTGCACAATCCCAGCCCATCCATGGCCTCAATGGTGTTTAAATTCAAGAAGACACCCCACAGAAAGACTAGGCCCATGCAACACTCACCACCCCTGGGCAAAGGGCCACACCAGCAGGCCCAAAAAAACGACAAAAAACAATAAAATCTGCACAATCCCAGCCCATCCATGGCCTCAATGGTGTTTAAATTCAAGAAGACACCCCTCAGAAACACTAGGCCCATGCAACACTCACTACCCCTGGGCATAAGGGATGAAAAGTAGGCAAAATAAGTGCAGGCCTCAGACACTGCCTCTCCTCAAAATGGCCCCCTTACACCCCAAGCACATGTTGCCTGTACCAGCCAGCACTCAAGATGGCCACCACCACCACCCACATGGCCAGACCACATCAACAGTACACCCCCAAAAAACAGAAAAACAGCCAGAAATCACCACAATCCAATGCCATCCATGATGTTTACATCAAAGAGAGTGAGACAACACCACAGGCACACTCAGTCCATGCACCACCACCACCCCTGGGCAAGCAAAAGGCCACACCAGCAGCCCCCCAAAAACGACAAAAAACAATAAAATAAGCACAATCCCAGCCCATCCATGGCCTCAATTATGTTTAAATTCAAGAAGACACCCCACAGAAAGACTAGGCCCATGCAACACTCACCACCCCTGGGCAAAGGGCCACACCAGCAGGCCCAAAAAAACGACAAAAAACAATAAAATCTGCACAATCCCAGCCCATCCATGGCCTCAATGGTGTTTAAATTCAACAAAACAGTTGTATCATGCACCCATAACCAACCCTGGTCCTACTGGATACTGTGGCTACCCACAATATAATTTATTTAATTTTCTGAAAAAGTTCCAAAATTGTACTTGCAGCAACTGTAATGCCCCAAACAAACTTACTTGTGAAAGTTGATTTCTAATCCAAAAGTGATCCAAAGACAGTCAAAAAGGCCTCAAATCCAAATATCCAGCAGCACCCACAAAAAGTAATCCTTCCAGCTCCAGATCCAAATGAAAGTGACCAGGAGATGGACAAAGCACTGGGAGGAGCCTGCTGGACAGGAACAGGAAGTTGGAGACTGTGGGGCACTTCCTTCCTCCCCCCCCCCCCAAAATGGACTCCTTGCAAAAAAAAAGGCCATGCAAATGTCAACCTGAGGAGTGATTCTGATAAAAATCATAATTTTCTGAAGGTTTATCCTGTTTGCTGGTGATTTTCTTGTGCGAAATTGCAAAATCTCTATTTCGCAAGTGCGAGATTGTTCCTTTCCGCCGCAACTACGTGTTCGCAATTGCGAACTCTCGCGAGGTGTGCTGTGCAAGGTGGCAAGCCGCGAGTACGTATTCGCGGGCGACAAACTCCCGCGGGAACACGCAGCAAGATCTAAAATGGCGCGTCACTCGCAAAGAAAAACAACTCGGCAAACGCTAAAATGACGGAAAGTGAACGCCGTGCACCACGCCGCGCGCCGCAACCAAGCAAAAAATCCGCCGCGAGCGGATTCACGGATTTTCGACAAATTCGCGAGAGTTCGCGGATTGCGAATTTGCCGAAAATCCGAAAAATCCGCGATCGGAGCGGATTTTACGCCCATGCTTAGTTTAGAGACATCCACCTTTGGATAAAGGACATGGTTGCTCGAAAGTCCTCGGCCGCATTGTCTGAGTTTAGGACAAAAACCAACTGCAGGTCGTCTGCATAGTTATATACATCAACCTTAAACTGTTGTAGGGAGAACAAAAGAGGCCGCATATACAAATTAAATAATAAAGGGGACAAGGAAGATCCTTGGGGAACCCCACAGAAAGAAATGTTTTTAGGGGCTGTAAAAGAACCCAGACGAACCGACTGGGTACGTTCTGAAATAAAGGACCTAAGCCAGGCCAAAGCCGAATCTCAAAGTCCGGCCTGTTCGACACGGTTGACCAGGATGGTATAGTCAACCGTGTCGAACGCGGCAGACAGGTCTAATAACACCAAGGCCTGGTGCAGGTCCCCGTCAGCGTTAGACCTCAAGGTGTTCTGAACGGCCAATATCACCGCCTCAGTGGAATGACCAGGCCGGAAACCTGCCTGGTTAGGTTGTAAATAACCAGAGGCTTCCACAAAACTTGATAGACAATTGGTCACATGGGCCTCCAATATTTTGGATAGGTAAGGCAGTAACGATATTGGTCTATAATTTGAGAGGTCTGAAGAGTCAATGCCGGGTTTCTTTTTTAAAGGGATCAGCAAGGCCTGTTTAAAACTATCCGGAACAGTCCCTGACATGAGGGAATTATTAAGCAGAGGAAGCAGGCTATTGGGGATTGCCCGACCAATTTCCCTCATTATTTGAGGAGGGCAGACATCCTGAGGAGATCCAGATTTAACTCTAGTAAGCAAATCTAGGAGGATTTGGTCAGTGATTAAAGGGAAAGAATGCAAAGTAAGGGGATTAAAAAAGGTATCATCTATCGGCATACAAGCTGGAAGCTTGGATAGAGTATCCTTAATCAACACTATTTTATCATAAAAATAGTCATTCAAGGAATTGCAGAGGGATTGTGAAGGGACAACCGGGGGAGAAGTTCTTTCATCATTGCACAGCTCAGTCACAATCCTGAAAATTTCTTTCGACTTATTAGGGAATTGCCCCCTTAGGGCATGTATGTGTGTCACATTGCACACAAGCCAGAAACAGGGGTGCAACAGGGTGTCAAAGTGACACCCTGTCCCCCTTGCAAATTCGGTAATTTTACCGAATCGGTATTTACCGATTCGGTAATTGACATTGATTCCTATGGGCCTCAAGGCCCATAGGAATCAATGGCAATTACAGAATCGGTAAATACCGATTAATTAATTACCGAATCATACCGATTCGGTAATTAATTCGGTAAAATTACCTACATCCCGATTGCCAGTTCTTAAATACCGAATCGGTATGATTCGGTATTTAAGAATCGGTAATCTGGGATTACCTACATCCGGGCCCTTAGATCTTTCAATGAGATCTTCAATGTACAAAGTTACATCCATTAATTCAACTTTAAAATGGAACAAAAAAAATTAAACATTTTACAACACATTAATTCATCAATTAACTGGATAATTTATAATTTGCCATTGCAGCTCTTGCTGTTGAAATAGCATATTTTTAAAGAGTGGTTTTAAAAATCTCTGTTGATAACTTTTTAAGGCAGGACAAGCAGATATAACATGTTCAATGGTATGTACATCGTTATAAAATAAGGTGTATATTCTATCCACCCAAAATTATATTCCGTCATGCATTCATCACAGTTTTCTTTGGTACACATTTCAGTCTCAATAGCATTATGCATATTCGCACTCTATGTTCCAGATTCCAATTCAAATACACTTAAGAAAATGCTGCCTGACACAATTGAGCAATAAAACAAAACAGCATTTTTCTCTACATATCGCTATATAATTTTCCATGGAAAAATGTTTCATTGTATATTTGAGATAGGTTTTAAGGTGAACATAGTTTATATTCTGGATATGTAATCTAGTCAAAGAAAAGAGCTGAAGTGCAGTTCAAATATTAGTTAAATATTATCCTTAGAAGGAGCAAGACATTCAAAATCCATAAGACTCCTTAAAGACTTTTCTTTAGCTTTTCTTTAGCATTTGGGGGAGAGGAGTTGGCCTCATGGCTAGGGCGGTCGACCTTTGAATCTGAGGAACTGGGTTCGAGTCTCGACAATGACGCTGAACATCTTGTGATTCTGGGCAAAATCACTTAATCTCCCTGTGCCTAACAAAAATAAATGTATGTCCTCATGTAACGCAACTGGTGCTATGTAAAGCGTTCTGATACCCGATATCGGGTCAAGTGCGCGCTATATAAAAATCTGTTAAAAACAATGTAATAGACAATGATACCATCGTAAAACAGCAGCCAGTCCTCTAATGAAAGTGCTCACCAATCCTAATTCCAACTGTAGGGGTTCTATTGAGACCCTAGAATTTAAAGTGCAAATAGTGTGAAGAATTTTCCACTCAACCTTATGCATAAAGTGCCATTGATTAGTTTTATTGTCTCTGTAGCATACAGAAGTGTCAGTGTAATCTTTATTTTATAAACTGTTAAGAGCTTATTAAAGTGTCTGTGACCTGTTGTTTCATAAAGTGCATTTAATGCATTTCCATAGACAATTGCCTTATTTATATATATGCAATATGTTCACCGTCCACCAAATTTGCCAACATAATTCTTCTAATGTAAGGTTAGGGTTTTACTACTTCTATGGCAGAATTATTATGAGACCACTTTTACTTTGTATTTATCTGAAACCCCTTTGGCCGAAACCTCATGACCTTAGTTCAATGTATATTTAACTTCAGGAACTGAGCATCTGAATATAATGTCAGGATATCAAAACGTCTCTGAAGGTCTTTAGGAGTCTGGTCTAGCAGGACGATATCATCCGTGTAAAGAAGTGTACCTAAAGGATAAGAGCCTAATTTTGGGGCATCGCCAGTTACTTTACTCAACAAGTCAGGCAAATGTGCCATATATAGTGAAAAAAGGAGGGGGGACAACAGGAATCCCTGTTTCAGGCCATTCTGATAGGGATTTTTGGAGTCATATCCCGCCTAGCTACTAACATAACATGACACCACCCAGAAGTGTGATAAGCAATAATAAGTTTCAGAAGACCCCTGGTATTGCCATGCCACTCAAATTCCTCTAAAGGGTCTGCCTGTCCATGCAATCAAAAGTAGTTGAATAGTCGATGTAGGGGGCATAGACAGGCATCCTCCTTCGTTTCAAATATTTGTCCAATATATGGTGTATTTCAGTTATATTATCCAAAGTAGAGTGGCTTGCTCTAAACCCTGCCTGCTCCAATAGTATAATATGTTTTTCCTTCACCTATTCTAATAGGTTAGATAATATACATGGCAATCTGTCTATATTTGCTAGGTATGTTTAAGGGGCCTTTTTTATGTAGCAGCAAGATAACACTGCCCCTCCAAGAGCTAGGGACCCCTCCTGTATGATAACAGTAGCAGAAGAGCTCCACTAAGTAGTAGGCCCATAGGCCAAGGTCCATTTTTATAATCAGGAGCAGCCCATGCAGGTAAGAGCAGTGGGGCGTGGGGCGTGGCGCGTGGTGCGGGGGACTCTACTGATGACGAGGGAATCATTTTCCCTTGTCATCTGTTGAGTCCACTCCACCCCGCCCCACTGCTCTTAACTGCACGGGCAGCTCCTGTTTATAATAGTAATAGTTAACTGATCTGTGCCTCTAGCACCAGTGTTCCTGGCAACCTTAAGATAATACAACACGTCCTGTCTAGAAGAAGGAGAAAGGTGAGAACATCTCCCAACTGATATCTCACCTAGGGACTCCGCAGCACTGTTGTTATCCATCTATAATTCAAAGCATAGAGAGAATTTATATATTTTTGCCATTCCAGGCTAGTAATATTATTTATTTTAGGTTTTGAGAGAGAGCCGCTATTCTCTTCAATAATTTTCCAAAAGGCCTTTTGAACTTTACATTTCATTGGTTCTGTAATTTTTATTCAGATGTCAGAGATAGATTTTTTTGTTGGTTGGGGGGGGGGGGGTTCTTACCCACCTAGTTCGTCTTCTTTTCAAATGAGAGATCCACTTATTAAGCTTTTTGGAATAAAAGTTTTATTGCCGTCAAACAATTGATCAAACTATTAGACTACCTTACAGTTTTTTTCCTAGGCTACCTACCTAATTCTGGGTTATCCTCACAAATATTCCCACATGCTCCTCCCATGCCAACCTAGGCGCCTATTAGGATGGCGGGCGGACCTGCGTCCGTCCACCACCCCCGAGGTGGAGGGACCGTCCGCAGGGGCAACGGCGGTCCCTCCGGTGCAATTAGGATGTGACCGCCACCCTGGCGGTCACATCCCGTATCTTTAACCTTGCGGCGGGTGCTGCTTGAAGCAGCACCCGCCGGAAGGTTAAAAATGCATGCTTTGCATTTACATTGAACAAAGCGGCAGGCACCGCGCGGTGCCTGCCGCTTTGTGCATGCAAATGCAAGGGGGTACCATAGGTACCCCCCATGTGCAGCCCCCACCCCCCTTCACCCTGGGGGCCCGCAACGGGCCCCCAAAGAAAAGACTGTATGCCTTTCCGTGGGGGCATTGCCGCCACGGAAAGGCATGTCCTGAAGCACATCCTAATATGGCTGGCGGTGTCTGTGACGTCACCGCCACCATATTAGAGCTTTTCCGCCACGGTCGGGAGGTGACCGCGGCGGAAAGGCGGCAGACGGTCTTCCCGTCCGCCGATGACCCTCCAGCCATCCTAATGTGGCGGGGGTCCTTTCACTTACCGCAGCGGTGAATCCGCATCCTCCGGGCCGACGGTGGCTTCCGCCGGCCCGGAGGATGCGGATTCACCGCAATCCTAATCGACCCCCAAATGGAGAAAGGGTTTCAATGATTTTCTTTAATTAAACTGGTAGTGACTGCTTCTCTTTCTTAGTCCATAATACATTTCATGCTTCAGTGCTGGAACTCGATCAAGCATGAGGGCTGCTATAGGTATGGCACTTTCTTGGTTTGTTTGAACCCCAGTTTTGTCATGTTCTCTATAAATTCAGAAGGCTGGTTGTTACCAGTTACGTTGAGCCATTGAATCAGGTTCCCTAGTAGTAAACATATTGTTTTACTGTTTCCAGATGAAGTGGTGTGTTAAAGAACTATTGAACAGGTTTTTTTATAGCATCGTGTGTGGTATATTGTTGCTGGAAGATTGTATGAAAAAGGTTCGACACTGAAGCAAAACAGTGGGGAAAAAGAGAAGCAACACAGCGAAGGAAAAAGAGAAGCACACAGGTGAGAGAGAACAATTCAGAGCACGGCGGGGGGGGGGGAATACATACGCAAGGGAGACAGTTGGGAAACACATGCACTCCACTGAGCGCTTGCCTAAAAAGAAAAAAAACAGCACTTGAAAAGTAGGCAATGGAAGGACACAAGTAACAAGGCCATGGTCCAGGAGAGGGACAAACACAAGAAAATAAATCAAAGCCCACACAAGCTTACAAATAAAAAGTAAGTAAATGAGAATGGCATGAAACTCAATCAATGGTAAGCAATGGGAATGCTCTAAGCTCTCTCTAAAGGCGTCTTTTTGCATTAGAGAGCTTGTGCTGTCTGATAGACAACACCTAGAAGAGTTACTCAGACCTGACATGGGACAACCAGACATGAGGTTGTGATGCATGAAATTATTTCATGTCCAGGCCAGCCTAATTGACAGTGGTTTACACACCTATTTCTTTGGAACAGTGAAAACTGTGTTTCAAGGAAATGCTCATCCTGATATTTTTGACAACATATTTGGACAATATTACTTGGAACCAGGTTTCACTTAATCACATTAGGACGAAACCAACCCCGGGTTACTTGTGCTCCTGTTCAGGGAGGAATTAGCTTGGCAGTTCAGGCTGGACAGTTCCCATGAAGAGCAGGGTCCAAACTGAGGTGGCATGGTGAACAAAAGAATGATGGGTTGGGGTGCTACCCCGAGCTATTTTACACGGTTATATTTATTGCAAGCAGCCTCCCATTACCATTTGTGTTTTTCACATAATCACATTACAACTCTTGCATCACCCCACAATGATTTATTAGCAATTTAGTAAAATCATTGTTCTTTTAAATTATTTTTGAATGAAGCTTTGCACATGTAATATGTTAAGGAATATGGAATTTCTTTGTTTCACAGCCATTTTTCAATAAAATGCACTATAGTGTTTACTGGAAGTATAACATCCCAATGCTTTTCTCAAGCAATTTCATCAACTATAGAACATGCCGTGTGATCATTTTCTTTGTTACTCTCACTGCCATAACAATATTTATAGTATGCTTGCATAAAACCTTTGAAATCTTTCTGAAACATTTCCAAGTGGTAACATATTTTCCAAACCACTAATCTGCAGGGATATGTACAATATGTGCTATTGTCAAATGTGATGTGTGGCACTGCTAGCCTGACAGAAAGTGTGTGACAAAACATTTTATTGACACTGGCCGCATAACGTTCTTTACACATGAACAGCAAAGAATCTTTGTGTACATAAATGTATTCTTGCTGTAAAGGAGTAATGCTTTGTGTTGTTTTGTTAGTATTTAATCAGTGGTTCATTTTGTGAAGTCTCCAACTCTAAGGTATTTAAATAAATGGTATATAAATCAATGTATTTGGGAAACTATCTCTTATAGACACAGCAGCCTCGAATTAGAAGGACTGGATTAATGCTCCAGTTCCCTTAACTGTTCCTCAAAAAACCCTAAAAAAAAATGTAGGCCACTGCTGCCTGGTTTTCAACAGAATTGAGACTTTTTAAACAAAAGAGTAGATGCCAAGAAAGAGCATGGAGGGACAAATATTGTGAGACAGAAAAATCCTAATATTAACAACTTTTATCGGAATATAAGCGACTGATTGTTGAAAAGAAATCCGAATATTTTATGGTTAAAATCAAATCGGCAAAAAACTCTGTGAAGGAGTTTTTTAATGCAGTTAAAACTTTGGTTATCCTGGATACTCCTGATACTGTTGTACCAGATCCGCTGATTTCCTTCAAGATAAGATGCAAGAAATATATGGAAAATGTACACCTAACCAGAATAATAATAACTTAAGTAATGGTTTAGATAAGGTTCTGACTTCCCGGGACACTTTAATAGAGTTGCCTCTGCTGAGGGAAGAGAAGGTGATTCAGCTTTTTGAAATTACTAAGGGCCTGATTATGATGGCGGCAGGCCCTCCACGACAACCTGTCGGTAGTGGCCCTCCGCCATCATACTGTGGGACCGCTGCCTTGTAGGCAGGCGGTCCCCATCCCCAGGACGATGGCAGACGAACAGGAGTCTGTCCACCATCATAATCAGGCCCTAAATCTTGCTCACCGTCAGACCCCTGTCCTCCATCTACTCGTCAATTGGCATCAAAGGTAATCTCAGGTCACCTTACCACACTTTTGAATCTAATTATTCAAACAGGAATCTTTCCCACTGACTGGAAGAAAGCAGCCATTCTTATCCTACTGAAATGAACCTTTACTGGATCCCAAGGAGGCAAAAGTTTATAGGCTTTTTTTCCTGCTAAAATATTGGCAAAACATCTCAACTCTGGACTTCCAGAATTTCTGGATGCAAATGAAATCTTAGACCCTGTGTAGTTTGGTTTAAGTACAAACCACAGCACAGAGTCAGCCCTGGTTGCAGTGGTGAAAGAAATTAGAACAGGGGAGGGAAAGCAGCACTGATTTTATTAGTTCTTTCTGCCGCTTTTGATACGGTCTCCCATTTAGTACTCACCAAGTTGCTAGAAAGTATATGGGTTGCTGTATCAGCACTCTGTTGACAGTCCTTGTGAAATAATGTTGAGCTCAGGTCTCGCTTAGAGATGCTTTAGTTGCCAGAGTGGGTATGCATGACCACTCGGAAGGGGAGCCTGAAACAGTGGTCCGGGTTCCTGCTATGAGAAAGGCGGTGGGTGCGGGAAACCCGACCCTGAAGTTCCCACGGTGAGTGAGGAGGCTGACCTTGAGGGGGACGCCCCGGTACCTACATGGGAACAAGTGGCTGAACTGGGGGACTTATCTGAGCTGACCCATTGGCAGCAAGAAGGTGGTCCCACCAGGAAAGAATTCTACAGGGAGCAGAAGGAATGCCCTTCTCTAGAGGGTTTGCGGCACCACACAGCTGGTGATCATTCTGGATCTACTGGGAAATGGTCTCCTATGCAGCAAGCCTCAGGTCGCTGAACCTGGGTCAGCCCTTGTGCTGGTGGTACCCCAGTGCATCAGGACATTCCTTCTGGGTCTGGCTCATGACATGCCTTTGGCAGAACATTTGAGGCAGGTCAAGACCTTTGACAGCATGTCACCCACTTCTTTTGGCCCCAAATGCGAAGGCAGCAAGTTGCACATTGTAGGTCTTGCCAGACTTGCAAGTCAAGTGGTAACAGTGGGAGGAAGCGTAAGGCTCCTCTCCAACCTATTCCATTTGTAGGGTCCTCTTTAGAAAGGGTTGGTATGGACATTGTGGGGCCACTGGATCCCAAGACAGCTATGGGAAACAGGTACATCCTGGTCTTGGTGGACCATGCCACCCAGTACACGGAGGCTATTCCTCTCAGAACAATGGCGCCAGTGGTGGGCCGAGAATTAATGGGGGTCTTTTACCATGTGGGTTTCCCGAGAGAGGTGGTATCTGACCGTGAGACCAACTTCATATTCAAGTATATGACATCCCTGTAGAATGATTGCGGTTTGACCTACAAGTTCACCACTCCTTACCACCCACAAGGTAATGGTTTGGAAAGAGTCAACCAAACTTAAAGGACATGATCAAGGGTCTAGCAGAGCCCATGAGGGGTAAGTGGGACGTCCTCTTACCATGCCTTCTCTTTGCATACAAGGATGTACCACAGAAGTCATTAGGGTTCAGTTTCTTCGAGCTTCTGCATGGGCACCCTGTGAGAGGACGTCTCAGTGTTATATTTCATATTGGTACCCTGATATAGGTCTAGGGAACATCGTACACTTTCCCTACATCATCTCCCCATCATTTCATATGAACGAGCCTTATAAGGACATAACTCCAAATAAGGACAGACTGCCTTGTATGAACATAACGCCTTATAAGGACTGTAGCCTTTTTTGGACTGAAGCTTTCACCTAGTTCCATGCCGAGGTTGGGTTTTTCCCAATCGATATTGATAAGACTTTATCCTTAGCACATATGAATAATTTATAAGTACACTCTACAGGAGGGCAACTTTACCTCTCCCATCAACGCACAAGTTTTTTTTTTGAAAATCTGTTTATTAGCATAGTAGGTAAAGCAGTTACAGAAATTTCAGTCACAGCAAAAAACAGGGTAATACAGTCATATTTGCGCTTAGAACATATACATGCATAAGTATCTGGAGTTTTCAATTTTGTTGATGATGACAATAAACGTCAAACGATAGACAAACCCCGGTCAATGCCATCCCTCCCCCCACCCTCAACCAACCCACCCGACACTTTCACAACCATCTAGAACTAAAAAATCAGTAGACCGGGCCACTTACGGCATTGCAACGTAAGGCTTCATCCCTTTGCACACACAGGTGGAACGAGGCAAATACAGTAATGTGATTCAGAGTTCCTCGCACCTCATCAGAGCGCACCACAGTTAGCATCAGTGCCTGACAGTCTGGCTAAGTGCCCATGCATCCTGCATTTGACGAGGCATGTGTATCCCCGTCCTCCTCATCGTCCCCAGCTTCAAACATACCCAGGGTGGTAAACCAGTCTAGGGAGATTGGCGTTTTCCTCAGGCCTCTGTATTCCTCACGCTGCAGAGCCTCCCCCTCTGCCTTACCCCATCGCACTACCTCCGCCTTCCACAGTTCAGGATTGGGAGGTTTGGGTGACTTCCATCTCATCGTGATGGCACGTTTCGCCAGCAACAGGGCCAGGTCCGAGAAACGTGCCGCCACGGATCTGGTGCGTTGTGAGGGCCCCAACCCCAATAATGTGCATTCCAGTGTAGGAGATCTGGACAGAGCGGCCGCTCTCTTAAGCGAATCATGAACCGTGGCCCAGTAATATCCTAGTTTGGGGCATTGCCAGAGCATGTGCGTCAGTGATGCATCTTCGGTGTCGCATCGGGGGCAATTGCTTTTCGCATCAGGGAACATCACATGTATGCGGTGTGGGGTCAGGTAGGCCCTATGTAGTAGCATCAATTGAATAAACCTAAACTTGGGGTTCCTGGCCACTTTCTTGGGAAACTGGAGGATACGTTTCCATTCTCCGTCTCGTAGGGGCCTCCCTACGTCTCCCTCCCATGCTGCCCGAAGTAATGACAGATCGAATGCCCTTCCCCCCTTAATACTAGCAGTGAGCCACTTTGTCAGGTGGGCGCCCGTGCCCATCAGATAGTGCATTGTGATGAGAGGGTTTGTATCTAGCTCTTGGCTCTCAGGGGACCACTTGTGTGCGATATAGCGGCGAAGGCCCGCGTGTAGGAGGAAGGTGCCTCCAGGGACTCCATGGGTGGTTTTAAAGTCTTCAAAGGACAACAGGCGCCCTCCTGCAAACAGGTCACCTACATGCGACACTCCTGCATCATGCCAACGCTCCAGTGAGTCCGTCGTCAGAGTTCCCGCGGCCAAAGGGATGCCCAAGAGCGGGATTGTGGGTGCATAGGTCGATCCAGGGGACGTATACTTCAATGCCTTTCGCCAGTAAAGTATCGCTAGTTTGAGGAGAGGTGGGGCATCCCTCGGAATAACCGAGTTGGGCAATAGCAACGTATGTAATTTCCCCATTGCATGCTCCCCAACCGTCATATCGACCTCCTGAAGGTTGCGACCCGCCACCCAGAAGGCCAGCCATTGTAGCTGACAAGCGTAGTTGTAAGCTCTAAAGTCCGGTAGGCCCATACCACCAGCGTCAGAGGGGAGTTGTAGCTTGGACAGACCTACACGCCTGCGGCCGTGCCCCCAAACAAGTTCGGTGAGCAAAGTGTCCAGGGTCTTAAATGTCGCTGCTGGGATCAGGTATGGCAAGTTAGTGAAGTGATAGAGAAGACGGGGGAGCATCACCATCTTGGAGATCGCCGCTCTGCCGGGTATGGAGAGTGGAAGTGTGAGCCAAAATTGTACCTGCGATTTCAGTGCTCTGATGGCCCTCCCAAGATTACCGTCAATCATCGTGTCGGCTTCCCTGTAAATCTGCATCCCCAGGTACCTAAAGGTGGTTTCAGCCATCTGGAACACGTGGGGGGCGAAAGGTAGGGGAACAGCCAGGCTTGTAATTGCAAATGCGAACCCGTATGACTTGGATTCACTTATGGTCAGGCCTGAGACCGTCCTAAAGTCTTCAAAGACCCGGGCAATGGGGCTCAAGTCGCCCCTCAGGTCCCGGAGATACAAGATGATATCATCCGCATAGGCGGACACTATGTGCGCTGTCCCATGCCGTAGGATGCCATATCGGGGGGCCATCAGCCTGAGTTTACAGAGCATAGGCTCAAGGGCAAGGACGAAGAGGAGGGGGGAGAGTGGACAGCCCTGTCTGGTGCCCCGTGCGATGGCTATAGATGCTGATATATGGCCGAGGTGCGCACTCTAGCGGTGGGGGAGGTGTACAGCAATCTGACCCAAGCGAGGAATTCGGGTGGGATCCCAAATTTTGACAACGTGTTAAACATATAGTCCCATCTAAGGGAATCAAATGCTTGCTTCAAATCTAGTGAAATGCAGCCTTCGGAGCTCGTGTCCTCACGGTCTCCGAGCATGAGCTGGGCTAATCGTCTGAGGTTCATGGCCGTGTTGCGGCCCGAAACAAAACCACACTGGTCCGAGTGGACCAGCTGAGGTACGTATTGCACGAGCCTCGATGCTAGTACCTTGCTCAATATCTTGGAGTCAGTATTGAGAAGGGACAGGGGTCTATAGTCAGCCATGTGAAGCCCCTCTTTATTAGGTTTCAAGAGGGACATGATTAATGCCTGCATGGACGATTGTGGTAAAGCAGTCGTCCGCAGCGCTTCTATATAAACAGCGTGTAAACGTGGGGCCAATAGGTCTATGTATGCTGCATAAAAATCGGCTGGTAGGCCATCCGTTCCAGGGGTCTTGCCCTTAGGGAGGGCACGTATTGCCTGCCTGATTTCAGCTATGGTGATGTCGCGCTTCAGGTCTGCTATTTGCCCATCATTGAGTCGAGGCAGGGCTAAGTCCCTTGTGAAGGCCTCGAGTGCAATCTCCGGGAGTGGCTGTGGGGGGCTGTACAGCGTGGTGTAGTATTCCTTGAACGCCGTGTTAATCCCGACCTGGGTGGTAGTCGGGCTGCCCGTCTGGTCCAATATTTTCAAAATGGGGTGGCTCACTGGGGAGTCTCGTAAGAGGCGGGCTAGAAGGGGACCGGCTCTATCTGCCTGTGTATGTTGCCTGCTTGTGTATTCCCTATAATCTATGAGCCTCAGGTCCTCCAGTAGCTCTGCGTGCCTAATATGAGCCTCCTGTAGTGGTGTGAATGGTGCATGTGTGCCTGCAGCCTCATTCTCTAGTGACGCTAGTGAGCCCTCCACCTCCTTCAGTTGATTAATTACCTCCCGTTTCCTACCCACTCCAGCGGCCATTGCTGTCCCCCTCAGACAGACTTTAAATGCGTCCCATTCCACTTGACGGGTGCTGGCCGTGTTCACGTTAGTGGAGAAGTAAGTTACTATGGCATCGGTCAGGGAGGCCCGAAATACCGAGTCTTCAAGGAGATCCGGAGACAGTCTCCAGGTGGGGATGGGGGTCAGCCGCCTGCCCCAATGCCAGGTGAGTTCCACAGAGCTGTGATCGGATAGAGTTTTCCCTACATGTTGGGCCTGGACAATGGCATCTGCTATGGAGCGGGAGCAGAAAATGTGGTCAATTCTGGTATGAAGCTGATGCGGTGGGGAGAAAAAAGTGTATTCCCTCTCTTGTGAATGTGTGCTGCGCCATGCATCTGTCAGGTCCCTGCCCTCAGCCCACCTAGTAAGAGCATCTGCCTGTTTCCTACTCTCAGTCGCTTGTAAAGGGGGGTGTGACCTGTCCAACGTAACATCAAGCACAGCATTGAAATCACCCCCAATGAACCAACGATAATCAACCCATCTCGCTAGCACCCCATTCACTGTTGCCAGGAACTCCGACTGATTCGAGTTCGGCGAGTACACACATCCAAATACAATAGCATCCCCGTCTAACAGCCCCCGCACAAATACATAACGACCCTCATTATCGATACATTGTTCTAACATCTGGAAGGGGACAGAGCCGCGAAACCAAATCGCTGCTCCCCTCGAAAACGCTGAATAGGAGGTAGCAAATAGTTGTCCCCTCCATTTTTTGCGCAGCTTCACAGCTTCAGCAGCGTTCAAATGTGTCTCCTGCAGGCATGCAATCTGAGTCCCCCTGCGATTGAGCTGTGCCAATATTCGATGTAACGCACAAGGTTTAATCCCCAACTTCATCCTCATACTGAACAATGGGGAACATACGCACATAGACTGTATAAATACAGCAGCTCTTGCTATCAGAAAGCAGGAGGCAACCGAGACTTCAAGGCCGACACACTGACCAGTGATGCTGCAGCTTCGGCATGCCATCGCTCCAGCTAACAGTGGTCTGACGATCCCTTGCGGGGTGTCCAACTCAAGTACAGGACAAGGTCCCACACTCTCACTATTCAGGTATGGGGGTTTTACTAAATCCTAATGGGATTCTTGTCACTTAGACTTCTTAGGAGTACGTACTTTATTTTATAAATGCATTTCATATTCATGTATATGTTCATGACTATTGCAAAATGGTAGAACAATACTATTTCTTTTTATTCACTGTACTGCTGGTTCTATATCTCTGCTACTGTATTACAGTTGTAGCAGCATACTTGTTTTACAGGAGAAGAACTACGGTACAATAAATTCTTATTGTAAACATGCTCGACTGTTTCTTCTGTGTATCTCTCTGAGAACAAAACTAGCAAGCACGAGTGACTGGGTGAAAAGTAGTATATTATTTCCACAAGTCTGAGGTTATCATGTTCTGAAGTTGCAAAAACTAATCTCTCTGATAACAGGAGATTCTAGTAGCTCTGCGAGCTAGCTAATGCGAAAACATAGGCTGACATATTCGGTGGGGGTGTACAGAGTCAGTTTGCCACCAAGCCCACAGTATATGTTATCCGTAAACAGTGCACGTCCTGCATGTAAGGGTGCTATCGGAACTACACTACATCAGTTTGGTCAAGGAAGGCTGGCAAACAGCTCCCAGGAAAACTCCCCAGGATGTATTTAGCTACATGATGGTCTTCAGGAACCAGACTTTTCAGGAAACTTGCTCAGGCAAACCTAGAAGCAAGCCAGGAAGAGATGAAACAGCTGGTATGATAGGACAAGTGGACTGGGCCTTTTGAAGTGATGGTGTGCAAATGTAATGTCACTTACCTGGTGAATTTGCAGACTCCCAGGAACCCATTGAGGGTCCTCCATGTGAACCGCCTCATGCCTCACTTTGGGAGGTCTGAAGTGAGCATGCTCTTGGCGACAGATAATGAGCTGGAAGAAGAGAGTAAACCTCTCCTTGGCCTCCTATCTACCAAGGAGCACAATGGGTCAGTGGAAGGTAACGGGACACCACCCTGACACAGAGCATGCCAATGCTGATGGTCAATCTAGGTTCTTCCGTCTTAGTGAAAAGAACTCCAAGGAGTTTGGCTAGTTCTACCTACTTTCAGCTGGAGGGGACATGTGTTAGACCTGGCATCTTTTGGCATGTTTACCCTGTCTTTTTTCTTTCTGACCTCTAGGTTTTGACTCTGTTTTTGCTGCTTTAGTGTCTCTGCGCACTTTCTCACTGCTGTTTATTGTTAAAGTACAAGCACTCCGATTGTAAATTGGATTATGGATTGGTGTTTCCATGATTTGACATATTTGATTTACTGATAAATCCCTAGTGAAGTGCACTGAGAGCACCAGGGCCGGTAAATCCAATGCTGCTAGTGGGCCTGCAGCACTGATTGTGCCACCCACACGAGCAGCCTTTCAAAGGGTTCTCAGACCTGCCACTGCAGTGTCTGAATGTCATTTTTACTGCCATGTCAACTTGGCAAGTGCACCCATGTGCCAAGCTTCAACCTTCCCTTTTATTACGTATGAGTCACCCCTAAGGTAGGCCCAAGGTACCCCTATGGGCAGGGTGCAGTGTATTTGAAAAGTAGGACATGTACTGGTGTATGTAACATAACCTGATTGTGAACATTATGTTTAGTTGTTCACTATGGAAAGGCTATCTGTCCCATAGGATAGAATGGGAAGTACTGATTAACATTTTACAAGTATATCTTCCCACTGGGACAAGATTGAGAGATGGAGTTTAGTATGCCTGAACACCGAATATAGAAATGCATCTTTTAGTAAAGACGATTTTTATGTTCTGCGTTTGAAGATACCACTTTTCACAGATTTACTATCTGGCTTTGGAGTGACAGGGGCTGAGAATGTGCATTCTCTTCAGACAGCTACTGGGGGGGGGTGTCCTGCCTTTCCTGGATGAGTCAGGGCTTATCTGAGTAGACCTGGACTGCATTTAGAGTATTGGAGGAGATTCCCTTGCACTTGAATAGGCCCGGTCTGCCTTGGACAATGCTGCTTCCACCTCCTGCCATGAAGCCAGGTCAGAGAGGACCAAACTGGTTTGGACTGAGCACAGACACTCTCTGCCCAACAGTACAAAGAGAAACGGAGTATAAATATTGGGGCCCAGACCCTAGTATTTTGGAACTCGCTTTGCTCAAGGAACCTGCCAAGAAAAAGAGATTGAAGAACTCCCAGGGGGAGTACTGCCCCTTTGCTGTGTTGTTGCTGCAGTTGCTGCTTCTGCCTTGGGCAGTGAAAGGACTGGACTGAACTTTCTTCACTTGTTGCTGAGTATGTCCAAGGGCTTGAAATAGAGCTTGCCTCCTATTCCCATTGTCTCAGGGACAGCAAAGACTTTGCTTACTTCTGGGTACCGCCTCTGGAACCGTGGGTTTCAGTTGCCACTGCTGGTTCTGTGTCCTGTAGGGCAAAGCAGAAGGCACCACTGCACTTTGCACCGCCAGCCTGGTCTCACCGACGAGGATGACTGCCGCCACCACTGAGCCGCTGCTTGCACAGTGACCTGTGGGCACCGCACTCTGCACCGTCTTGCCTTGGCTCAGCCAACCTGGTCTCACCGACGACGACGCTGCACACTGACCTCGACACCCGTGACTGCACTGTGGTTTGGGAGCAAAACTCATTAGTCCCACGATGCACTGCCCCATCCCACACCGCACCCTGGACCAACCGACACCAGCTCTCATCAACCTGCACTTTTGCTTACACCGCGACCTGTCAGAACCACATTGAGCACCACCCTGATCTGCATCGCCGCCCTAGTCTCACCGACGCCGCTGAACGTCCGTCACCGAGCTCATGCCTGCACTGCGACTTGAGGGCACCGCACGCTGCACCCCCATGCTTCACATTGCAATAATGCCATTGCCACGACCAGCCCACACCAACGCAGTAGGCTGGAACCAAAGGTACTGTTTACAAGTTTGCTGACTCTGACGCCAGTCCGCACCGACGCGGTGGGCCAGAGCTGTTGGAGTCTGTTGTTTTCAGCGCTGCGGCAGCCCCAGACGGAACTACTGGCTTTAAGGAACTGCATTTTACAACCATTCTTGTAAAGTGCATATTTTTGATGACTGTGTGTTGGCCTTTTATCGGTTTGGTCTTTGCACAGATAAATTTTGGTTATTTTTCTGAAACTGGTGTGGTGAACTTTTGTAGTGTTTTCACTGTATTACTGTGTGTTATGAGCAAATGCTTTATACATTGCCTCTGAGATAAGCCTGGCACCTCGTGCCAAGCTACCAAGGGGGTAAGCAGGGGTTATTTAAAAGTGTATCTCCCTTATCCTGACTAGAAGGAAGAGTCCCTAGTTAGACAAAGGGGCAAACCTTGCCAACTAGAGAACCCCATTTCTAACAGTCACATTAGGTGATCTTACATCCATGCCTAATACTCTGCCATGCTGGGTCCCTCTGGGATAGTCCCTGAGTCCGAACCTTTTTAATATATATGTGGCACCTCTGGCAAAACTGATAATATAATTTGCTTTCTCCTCTGTATCACATGCAGATGATACAGAGATTCTAGTTTCAATCTCGGGAGATCCACTAGAGGTTGCAAATCGTTTTAGATCTTGTATGCGGTGTGAACTGGCTGGGCATCAGCTGTCTGAAATTAAACTGAGAAAAAAACAGCAGTCCTACTGTTTGGAAAATACACTACTTTTTGGAATATCACCTGGTGACCTCAGGAATTAGGTCCTTTACCTTCTCCTATCTCTAAGGTTAGAAACCTAGGGATTATTTTTTAAAGCAAGCTCACACCTTCAAAGCAGGTAAATCAAACTACTCCTGCATGTTTTTACCGCTTAAGAACATTGAAAAAGAGATTGCAGTTCATCCCCTTCAATTTACAAAAAAACAGTAATAACCACCTTAATGCTGTCTATGATTTATTACTGGGATGCCCTTTATTTGGGCATCCAAAAAAGACACTTAAGCAAACTACAGGCGCTTCAAAATGCTGCTGCCCACTTGCTGATGAAAATTCCCAAACACTCATCAGTTTCTCAAACTTTAAAGCAGCTACACTGGTTGCCTGTGGGAAAAAGTGAGACTTTTAAAGCACTCTGTTTGGCCTATAATGCAGGACCTCGCTATTTGAAGAAAGTCTTTTGCTGCTATAGCCTATAGGAGACGTAAATCCCTCCGCTCCAACTACACTAAATGTAAGGCATGTCCCAAAAATTAAGAGAGCAGGCTGGGGAAGGAGAAATTTCTCCCATGTCACCAACAAGTTATGGAATATGCTCCCTTTAAGTATCAAAGCAACCTGTACCCTCCTGCTATTTAGGAAACACCTTAAAACATGGCTCTTTTCACAAAAGCAGGCTCTTTAATAACATCATCTCTGCTTTATAAATCTGTTCTTATCTATGGACACCAGCACCAAGACGGTTTAGGGCATTCGAGTGCTCTACAAACATATTCAATATCAATATCAAAGTGCACATTTTACAGCTCCCTGTTCCACTGTGAGTCGGATGTGGGACCAATCAAGATGAATTACACACACCAGTCCATACCACTGCCAAAATTGTCAGGTAAGATGCTATAAAAATGCGTATTAAATTAAACATGGCTTCCTGGTCAGCTGTAATATGGTGCTGCCGTATTGCATTTAACATCACTCAGTAAAACAGTTTTTTCAAAATGTAAACTAGTTATTTCGCTGGGACCCAAGCACCAACCACATCTAAATAGTGTGACCACATATTCCAAACCAAAAACTGCACCTGTCAACAGAGACAGAAGATGGTCTCCAGTTTGAGAGTCCAAAAACATAGAAAGAGGGTTCAGATTAATAAATAAAACAGATTAAAATTTGCAAAGGTCACATACAGTTGCAAGTATATGGTGTTATATGCCTGATTTAGCCCCATGTAGCAACGCTGAAAATTTTCTTACATTGTCCTCTTTCTGCACAATAACATTTTATGATAACCTTTTGCACATACTCGCAGGTGTGACAATGTTGGATTTGTTTCTCTGTAACTGGTTTGCTTACACATTTTTATTCGTGCAACATTATCATGATGCCTCGTACACCGAGTACAAGGCCTTTGCACACGCTATACAATGTCTTTTACCTTCATCCCCAGGGTGACAGAGCTATCTGCAAACCCATAACAATGCTAATCTGTATACACATCGCAAGGATGCTTTTAATTATACATAAATAGGCATTTCTGGGGGTTACCCAGAGGAAACACTTCTGCTGACAGCAAGAGGCCCCTGCATGCTGATGCTTCACCAAGCAGCTGCCTAACATCTCTGTGAGGGGTGTCCAGTACGTGACCAAGACGGGGGTCCTACATTCTGTCCCGCCAGGAAATGGTGTTGGATCATCCCGAGGGAGGATTCTTGGCTATACACTCACACACACACACCCTAGACACACGTAGGGTAGGGATTGAATAATAGAGGTGCGCCTGATTATTACCTTGTGTTATACGCCTGCATATAGACAGTGTTATTAGCATCATGGTGGAACCATACCTGCTATTTACGATGTTGGTGCTTGTAATCACTGTCATATGTTTCTGTCTACTGATTATCGCAGCACATGTACTATATACAAGCATAGCCAAATGTATTCCCCTCACCAGGGAGAAGTCCCCTTGATGCACAGCTTGTTGAACTCCAAAAAATGGATTTCTCACATTAGTTAACATCCAAACGAAAAGTGATGCAGTTAAAGTTACATCATTTTAGGATTTATGTTATTTTTTCATCCACATATGGTTTGGTTAATTTCTGAAAACAGTACCATCTGTACAATCAGTGTAATACATCAATCCTGGCAACACGATGTATCAATCCCATCAATCCCAATGCATTTCGGGCTACATCTAGCCCTCCTTCATCAGGGGAACTGTTTATCACTTGTTGGCGAGTGCTAGTCAGGAACATTCTGTCTTAGAATCGAGTGTGCCGACCAGAATGATTACTCTTTTTCGTGGAAACAAAACGGCTATTTGTCAATTTTTTGGATTCTAGAAAGGCCACGACCTTTTACTCAAATAGGACTTTATTTGGAATTGTTTGTATTCTTCGGTACTTTGGCTTTGCGGTTTTTGTTTAATTTAACGATCAGTCATGGATCATTAAGATAAACCTAGAACACATTTTCAACTGCTTTCTTTTTAATTACTTAAAAAAATATATATGTACTGAGAAGAGGAAAAAAAAACTGACTTTAGTTAGTTTTCCTTATTTTTGTACCAACTGGGACATTAAATGAACCGGTCATGCCATTAAAAATCTGCGAGGTGCCAGTCCTAATTGCTATATTAAATAAACTTTAGGTTATTAGAGACATTAAATAATTCATCCCCACCCCCACCTAGACCCATCTGACTGCAGCACCAATAGACTGACTGTAGGTCTTAATGCTTTAGCTAAATTCCATACATCATGAATGATAGTTTCAATCAGTGACTGGCTGAATTGGGCCTAATCTTGTAATCTATATACAAATGCATTCATGCTATATATCAACTATTGCTATCACGAAACAGACCTAAAAAACCTGCACTAGTTATTTTCTCACTGTTACGTGATACTTGCACATCATGGACTTGATGTGCTTCGGTAAGTGCTTTGTGGTTTAGTGGATAGAGCCAGTTCTGCGCATTACTGACATAAGGCGAGGTGCACTGGAATTTACAAAACCTCTCCTCCTTTCATTTCCCTTTTATGCTTGCAACACTTACCTGGCTCTCCTTTCTGCCTTGTTTTAAGTCTAACTACCACATTAGACATTGTTTTCAGCATTCTGGTCCTTAATACAGTGGCGGATCCTCCGCTAAGGGGGAGGAGCGTCGCCCCGCTGCCTTGGAGCATTGCATGGAAAAACCAAAATGATTATAACAGAAGTTATTATCATTTTATTTTTTGCATTCCCGTTGCCACCAGGTGAGGGCGAGGCTGGGCACCATGACCCAGTGGTAGGAGGAGTGGTTATTACTACACCTAAAGTGCACATGACTGTTTGGCCGGCCGGTTTGCACTTTGCATGTTCTGCACCCAGGTTGCATTACAGCTTGGGTGGAGAAAAAGCCCAGGCCCCAGCCCCTGTCTGAGCACCGACCCAAGGCGCTCAGACCAATCATGATGCTGCTATCAGCAGGTTTGTGATTGGCTGGGGGAGTCTGGATATCTGGGTGCTCCCTGTTCCTGATTCCTGCGGCGGCGAGGCACCGGCTGGCAGCGCCAACGATCAGGTACTTTTTTTTTTAGGTTTCCTAATCACCCCTCCCACCACTGTCCTTAACCAGCTGCCACTGCCTTATCAGGAGTTTGGTGGATGAAGCACAACGCCCATATGCGGCAGAGTTCCTGTTTCCCCCATTGAAGGGCAGCTTTGCTTAGAATTCATGCCATGCAGTGCAGCAAGGCAAGTTGCTGTGCTGTGTCACGGGAATGGGTTAAAGCTGAAAAGCTCCATATCTACTAAGATGTGGCGCTCTTTAGCTCTCTCCCTACATTGGTGCACTTGAGGCTGCCTAATGCCAATGCAGGCAACCCTTGCTCCATGGGGCAAGGGTGTCTGCAATATGGGCAGGATTGTTTTTTCTGCAGGCAGTGATACCTTCCTGCACAAAAACAATCCTAAGATTGCACCACATAGTGAATGAGGAAGTGATGAAGCAAAATAAACCTATTTCTCCTCCTTACATCTCACTGGGGGAAGCGCATAACTTTGGAGCATTCCCAGGTTTACTAGCTTTAGTAAATCTGGGAATGCACCAAACTCCATTGGTGGAGCCATGGGAATGCTCCATGCTTCACCCATGGAACGCCTTCCTAACATAAGGTAATTAAAGGCAACTCTATGCATTGCCTTGTGTTACTTTGTATTTACTAAACCCTGCAAAGCCACGCAAAGTAGCTTTGCATGGTTTAGTAAATACCAAGGAGGAATTAGCAACAGGGCTGCGCAGCACAAGTTATGCAATCCGACGCCAAACCTTAGTAAACCGTCACCTTAGACTGCATAGACATCAAAGCACTCTAAATGGAACAGACTGGTCATCCATTACTTTTGGCAGATGTCTCACATCCACCAATCTCTAAATAAAGCCCACTGTTAAATAAGGCCACGACAACTCACCAAGGCCTCGTCACACGAGATGAAAGATTTCCATGAGATTTTACTGAGTGGCAGGCCTTGATGATTGAAGCCCCACCATCCTGAATAATGGCTAATGTGATGACTATATTAAAAATAAATGAAAGCCACCTGGGGCTCGCCCCGGGTAGTCTTCCAGATGTAGGCTAAATGAAAGCATTTATTTTGGCTCATCTCTAGCTCGTTTGTGATTAATTATTAAAGTAATTTTCAACTGTATGACAATGTATTAAAATATAAACTTACATAATAAGTATTGACAATGCTAATAGGTCGGACATTGAAATTGTAGATGCACACTGGGCAAAATACAGCCATGGACAGACAACACTGCAGTCACATGGGTGAGCACAGGCAACAGACATCAAGTCACATTTACAGTCACCGGCTCCTTAAGTGGCAACATACACATATATACATGCACGGGAAACATACATACACACAGAATGCACATATTGATAACATACAGATAGGTACAGAGAAAAAGCACAAGTTGGCACACATACACACCATCAACGCATGCAGCCACTTATGCTTTCAACGCATATAGGCATACAAAAATGACATAATGTGGGCACACGTGTCAGAACACATGGTACTCATGTAGGTGAATACAAACATATACATCACAAACACAGCCATGGTGAGTGGGAGATGAGGAGTGGCAGCAGGTGTCAGCTCAATGAAACCATTATTAGTGGGAAACCAAGTGGAGCTGGGAATGCTGACTAACAGAATTTAAAGTGGCAAGTGGATAAATGTATATTTTTAACAGCAATGGGGTTTGGAGAACAGGAAATTACTTTATCCCCTACTTGAGGCAGACCATAAGGGCTTGGGATGGGTGGTAAATGTGCTTCATTTAAGTGGCAGGTCTCAACTTTTCGAACAGCAGTGGTTGCTGCGGTCCTAGTAATGTTCATGAGTGTGTCACTATACTGTAGTTATTTGCAAGATGGACGTGCTGCATCAAAGGCACTGCTTACTGTAGGTTGATCACAAACCTCTTGTTCTGGCTTACTTTATTAATCACAAACAGACCACATTTTAAGGTAGCTAAAGGGGCTAAATCACTTGCTGCAGAAACCTCTGCGCATTCAAAAAGCTACAGGATGTACTAGCGATAAGACTGGTCAGGTGGCCAGTGCATTTACTGCAGAGCTACCTTGGTGTAGCGTGCAGGTCACAGGTTCAGTCTAGGTACAACAGCTCCTCACCTGCTGCAAACATCTTCATGGATTATGCAAGGCACATATTCGAATCCTTTCAGATTTCGGCTCTATTTTTCAGCCTTCTATGGTTAATAGAAAGAGTAACTTTGAGTTAGATACTAGCACCTTTTTTTTTGTCCTCATTTGTATTTAGCAATTATAGATTGGAGATGCAAAAGGGAAAAAAGAAACACAAGAAAAAAGGGTTTTATAATTCCGACTTTTTCCTTGCACCAATATGTGAGGGAGTCCGATCTCTCCTTTGCGGAGGGGATGTGTTGAACATCTCGGACCCTCGATTGGTCTAGCTGTATACCCCTTTCCTTTTTTTTTTCCTTTCCAATTTTCTTTCTCCATTATGACCAGACACACGGAATTACCGCTCAAGGGCTGTCAGTCCAAGCCATTTTGGACATTCCTGACCTGTATTGCTACCACATATTCATAGGACTAAATTAACCACTAAAAAGTAATGGAGAAAGAGAGACAAAGAAAGCGCTACCACAAAATAAAAATTAAATAACAATCCTTTAGGCAGTTTTTTTACAATTGCCTACTCCTACACCAATCATCCCAAACATTCCAAAATTTAGTTTTTTTTGTAATGCGTATTGCTCTATCCAATTTTGCAATTCTGTGTATCGAGTTGAGCCATTCACACTCTACAGGGGGAACAGGTAGAATCCACTTAATGCACAATTCCCTGCGCGCCAATAAAATGAGCAAAAACATACGTTGATTATCAAATCTTCATCTGGTATTATGCCAAAAATAACCTGCGGGAGACTCTCCTTAATTGTTTTTGCCCCATAATGCTGGAAATCGTCTCACCTACATTTCCCCAAAAGGTTTGGATGGAAGGACACCGCCAAAATATATGTGATTCATCTGCATCAGCTTCCCCGCATTTGAGGCACTTCACACTTTTGGTGCCGATTTTGGATAACCTTCGCGGAGTCCAATACGCCTTGTGAATAGTAAATAAATGATTTTTTCTTAGTAGTGCAGACTTAACACTTTGCCATAGAAAATACAGAGATACTTGCCATAAAGTGTCAAGATCGTAGCTCGGCAGTTCCTTCCTCCAAATTGATTTAAACCACGGCTGTGAGTCCTCCTGGGGCTGAACTAGCATCAAAATCAAAATCAATCAAAAAACATTTATATAGCGTGCTACTCACCCGGAGGGTCTCAAGGCGCTTTGGGAGGGGGGGTCCGCTACTGCTTGAACAGCCAGGTCTTGAGCTGCTTCCTGAAGGCGAGGTGGTCTTGGGTCAGGCGGAGGTGGATCGGGAGGGAGTTCCAAGTCTTGGCGGCCAGGTAGGAGAAGGACCTTCCTCCTGCTGTGGCTCTTCGGATGCGGGGGACGGCGGCGAGGGCGTGGCTGGTCGATCGAAGCTGGCGGGTAGGAGTGTAGAAGTTGAGGCGGCTGTTGAGGTATCCTGGGCCTTGGTTTTGTAGGGCTTTGTGTGCGTAGGTGAGGAGGCGGAATGTGATTCTCTTGTTGACCGGGAGCCAGTGCAGGTCTCTCAGGTGTCCGGAGATGCGGCTGTGTCGGGGGATGTCGAGGATGAGTCTTGCTGAGGCGTTCTGGATCCGCTGAAGTCTCTTCTGGAGCTTGGCGGTTGTTCCGGCGTAGAGGGCGTTGCCGTAGTCCAGTCGGCTGGTGACGAGGGCCTGGGTGACCGTCTTCCTGGTCTCGGTGGGGATCCACCGGAAGATCTTACGGTGGATCCAGTACCATTCGACCCGAAGGAGTGGTAGCAAGTTTAGATTCAAAAAGTTCATTACCATTTCCACATCTTCTCAGTGATTTGGCCCAACTAGATAGCTGGTAATATTTACATTTGTAAACAGCCCCCTCTGTAATGTCCTGTATCTTTTGCCATGAGATTAACTCTGACCCCTCTAGCAATTCACCCCATCTCTCGATTCCCTTTGCTTGGATTGGAACCGCAGGAGTATCTAGTAGGCATACTGGCGTTCCGGGTGAATTCCATATTGGAGCGTTAGTGCTGTAATAGGGGATTTGCAATATCACTCTTGTTTGATACCATACTAAACAAGCTGCCTGTAGAATTTTAAATTTCACTTTTTTTTTTAAATTTCGGATCTCCAAATGTAAAAAGAAAGAACCTGGATTGGAGCTGAAAGCCTAATGTCAATGCCCGGAATAATGGTGTAAAAGCAGCAGTGTCACCCAATAGTTGCCTGAAAATTTTCAAGTGAAAAGCTCTTTGGTATTGCAGTAGATCCGGACTGGCGACCCCTCCATTTTTCTTTTTTTACCCTGAGTTTTTGCCAAGCTATTCCAGGTCTTTTCTTGCCCCAAATAAAACTAGAGAAAAGACCTTGTATCTTAGTTATCCAGTCATTCTTGAACTCCAATGAAATTGAATTAAATAAAAATGTATATTTGGGTAAAATTACCAATTTCAACAGGTTCGACTTTCCTAAGGAGGATAGGGGTAGAGAATACCATTTTTGCAATTGTGCCCTAACCTTAGATGTTACTTTATCAAAATTTGCCTTCGGTAGTAATTCAAGCTTCTGAACCACCTCTATCCCCAGATACTTGATACTATGTCGAATCTGGTCACACCTATAGTACGTATTTCATTGCATGACCTCTGTTTTGGCTGGATTAACTGCATATCCCGATACCTCCCCGAAATTATTTAAAGTGTCCCAAATAGCTACTATTGAATCTTGAAGATGTCCAGTAAATATCATTAGGTCGTCTGCATAAAGGCCTATCTTCTTTACCAATCCATTACAGGAGAATGGAATAATATCCTAACACTCCCTTAGTTTGATGGCAAGTGGCTCTATGTACAAATTAAACAGTAAAGGTGAAAGGGGGCATCCCTGCCTAGTGCCCCTACCTATTATAACCTGGGATGAAAGAGTACCATTTACCAAGACTCGAGCAACGAGATTTTTGTATAATGATTTAATTGCCACCGAAAAATTATGGCATAAATTAATGCATTGAATTACTTCTTGAAGGAAAAACCAGTTAACCTCAAACGATTTGGCTGCGTCACAAGTCATTACCGTTAGGGGCATGGCATTTGCGGTGGCCAAATCGATTGTGCCTATTAGTTCATGAGTTAAATCATGCAAAGGCATGCCCTTAATAAAACCCTTCTGATCATTGTGAATCAATAGGCCGACCACCCTCTCCAACCTCTTTGTAATTACTTGTATGTATATTTTATAGTCACAGTTGAGCAGGGAGATCGGCCCATATGACTTGCAGAGTTTTGGATCTTTCTTAGGTTTTAATAATATAATTATTGTGGCCAGATCCCAAGATGCAGGGAGATCTTGTTTAACAAGCAGAATGGGGGCAAGTTCCTCTTTCATAAGAGAGTAAATTTTGTTGGGGAGGGCATCAGGGCCAGCGGCTTTACCTTTCTTTAGGTTTTAATAACCTTATAAATTTCTTCGATTGTGAATGGAGCCGATAATTCCTCTCTAAGTTCATTACTAAGGCACGGGAGGTTTACATCTTGAAAGAAAGCTGCTATTTGACCCCTACCTGGATTTAAATCCTCTGTATAAAGATCCTGATTTTTTTTTACAAAAGCCTGCTTTATCTCCCCATCTCCAGTGATTCTATTTCCGGTATCTTGACATTTAACTTCTCTTATTATATTCCAGACTTGGTCTGCTCTTATCTTCCACACTAGAAGTTTGCAGCAACCTTCCCCATACTCATAATTTGCAAGTTTGCTTGCTTCCCATTTTTGTTTTACTTTAGCCTCCATATAATCAGCTAAATTATTCTTTGCTTTTGTTAACTCCAATTCCGTAGTTAAGTTTTGAGAAGATCCTACATTCCCCTGTGCCTGCTTGATTGCCTCTTCTAATACCTGGAATTCTACCTTATCCTTTTTCTTATGGTATGCATTGATGCCGACTAGAGTCCCTCTAATATATGTTTTGTATGCATCCCATACCTTATCTAAAGGGGCAGTGTTCAAGTTCAAAAGAAAAAAAATTGTTTGTGGTGTATTTCAGTTTTTCTAATGTTGAAATATCTGATCGATTCAAAGTCCAACGTCTTCCAACTGTTTTATTCCTTAACTCAAATTGTAATGAAACTGCCGAATGATCATATAAATGTTCTGGGATATGTACCACATTTCTAAAATGTTCACTAATCGAAGCTGACACTAAAAAGAAATCAATCCTGGACCTATGGCCATGTTTTTTATTATGAAATGTATATTTTCCTGCTTCTGATCTCGCCTTAAAATTCCTTATAGACCAAATATCCACAAGTCCTAAGTCTTGGATTAATTGTTTAATTGTGGCTTTCATTTTTGGTACTGCCAACGCCGCCCTCTTAGATGTTGTGTCCTGTACTACATTCAAGGGAATATTAAAATCACCTCCCAAAATGAGGGGTTAATTCACCTCGATTAAACGTAAAAATAGTGTTTTTAAAGGAGCTGGTTCATCCAAATGTGAGCCATAGTAGCGTACCAATGCAAGCCAAATGCCCTGAACCTTATTCTTTGCTATTACCCATCTACCTAATGGGTCCAACTGGGTTTCTCCTAATATGCACTGACAGGCTTTTTTAACCAAGATTGCAACTCCTTTTATTCTAACTGTTTGAAAGGTGCATATACAATAATCTATCCATGAGTGATGTTTTAAGATTTCTAACCATTCTTTTTTTACAAGATGTGACTCTTGAATGAATATAATGTCAGAGTAGCACATTTTCAAATTCTGTAAAAAATGTTGTCTTCTTGATGGGACCCTTAAACCATTGATGTTCCATGTCATAATTTTCAGGCAACTAGATTTAGTTAAAACTGCCATTCCAGTAAATAATGCATCTGCGTTTTCCAGGTAGCTCAAAAAACAGAAGAAAAGCTGTAACAATTGAGGATTTTTTTTGTTTTTTCCCCACATGCTCCCCCACCCTATGTGAAATTGTTTTTGTTGCATTTTTTTACATTTTAAGTTGTTACCTGTTACCCACCCGTCCCTACCTGGGGAACCCTCCCAAATTTCTTGAGGTATAATAGTACACCTCTATTTGAACTCTCCTACATTTTGATTTACTTTGATACACTTTTTACTATGGCTGTGCTCTGATCTGATCTATAAAGGTTCTCACATCATTTGGGTCCCGGAAATTGTGCATCTTATTGTTTATCATAACTCTTAATGATGCGGGAAATCTGATATTTGCTGTGGCTCCGAGATCTCTGAGTTCCTGAATATATTTGCCGAGCTCCCATTGCCGATCTGGCGTAGTACGGGTTATGTCTGACCTTATGCGATATGACCAGTCGTTCTTCTTATATGAACCTGCTTTTAATGCTCCTGAAAGATTCCTCTCCTTCAGTGTATATGATCTAAAGTTTACCAAAATCATTCTGGCTGTCTTTCTGCCGGTACGTGCAACAAAGGGGTCTCTGTGAACTCTCGGTATGTCTTCCTCCAGTGAAGCATGATCAGGGTCCCTATTCCCCTCCAGTATAAGAGTAACTATAAAAGCCTTTATATCTCCCCCTTCCGAGCCCTCCAGGACATTTAAGATTCTGAGATTATTGCGTCTCACATTGTTTTCGAGGGCTTCTATCTTGTCTTTTAATTCCTGCTTGTTTTAATTTCATAATTTCCAGTTGGTTTCCCACCACCTTCGCAGCAAGCTACCCATTCGCATGTTCCATAGCGCCCACTCGTTCCACTAAGCCATTTATTTTCTCTTCCTTTGACTCACACAGCCCCTGAATTTTTTGCTGATTATTTTCAGATGTGACAACCTCTGTCTTATCTCAGATAACATTGTCGTCATAAGCTTCTCCAAATCTAGTGGATTCGGCTTTATCAGCAATGATCCTGATTCCACTGTCCTGTCGGAATGTACTGAGGGAGATTGTAAAGAAGTTTGGCTCTGAACAATCTTGAGATTTACGCTGTGCAAACCTAAATCAGAAGCATTTTCCAGATGGGCTGGCTCGAAACTATTTTTTGTAGGGATTTGAGAGCCTATAATCGCGGCCAAATCCATATTCTTGACCAGTTCCTGCTTTTGCAGTGTGGCGTCAGATTTTCTTTGTTCTGGGTTAGCTTTTATTTTAGTTGCTGACTCCTGGGTTTGTGCTTTGAAGTAAGAGCGCAAAGAGGGTGTAATTTTTACTTTCTTAAGCTTCCCTTTCTCTTTTTCTTTTCCTTTCTCATTTTCTATGGAGCTTTTGGGGGGTGAATACTCTGTGCTCAAACCAATATTCAAAACCACCCCTGTTTGTGCTTTTACTACAGGGGCAGGCAACTTGACCAAACTGGGCTCCGTTAGTGTTATTGGTGAAATCACTTGAACTCTTGGTCTTGGATTCACTGCAATTACTGTGAGATCCTACTCGCCCCAAACCCCTCTGCTCCTTAATGTATATCTATTTATTGTGTTACTACTAGGTATTTCCTTAAGGTACCCGCTCTTTATCTTCTCCTGAAGCCTGTCCTCCCTTTTGCCTTTCTTCCCCTTCTTTCCTGGGGTTTTTCTCGAGGTTGTGGCCCCCCTCCCTACTGCGCCTTCCTCCAACGCTTCCTGTTCTTGCCTCCTTACCGGGGTCATCGGTGTAGGCTCCCCTCTCGCATTCTTGGGCTCCTTTGTCCTCATAGTGTCAGCTGGTGCAGAGCCCCCTGCATTCGCTTTTCCAAATGAGTTTACTTTGATCGCCTCAGTCTTGCGAGGTAACCCTGTGCTGGTAACCCTCCTGTGCGGATGCCCGATTCTTGCTGCAGCGCAACGGCTCTGTCTGAGCCGCACAGCTGCCTCCGTCCAGACACCTCCCAGCGTCGCTGTAGTGGTAGCGGTTCAATACGTGATCGGTGCCGTCCGCGGGGTAAGACGCCCAGAGCAAGCCGCTCGCAAACACGCCAAAGTGCCACAAAACTTCGATGAAAGAACACCCCCAGAGTCCTCAGAATCCCCGGGGCCCGTTTCCAGCACCCTCCAGATGTGAACAACAGCTCTAGCTAGGCTCGCCCATCAGCCAGGTAGGAGAGCTTGCGACCGTTACAGATTAGCGTCCGCCATGTTCCCCGCCTGTTGTGTAGATACTAGCACCTTGTGAGGTACTAGGAATTATGCCATAACGTAGAAAAATGTGCTATTTAATGGTACATAGAAGAGTCCCTTTGTAGCATATCGCTATAGAAGTATGGCAGCAACTGAATTGGTCAACCGACAAACTCGGAACATCACAACACTCAAGTCTCCAGAACATCAGCAAGAATGTTACATTTTCCTCATTACAGAAGAGCTTGTTCCTGTAGAACACTAACAAGACAAATTACAATGAATAAATATGAGACACTAACATACTGATCTAGGTGAGGAACTAAGATACAAAATTCAGCACATAATAGCAACAATTAAACTATCACAGGAACACAGGAAATACATATCACTTCCTCGTACATTGCATTTTCTCTCACTACTCCATGCACACAGACCAATGCTGTTGTCCCCCTTGCTATCGCCACTTAGGGGTCTATTAGGATGGCGGTCGGAAAATCAGTCCAACCGCCATGGTAGTGGGAAAACACCGCCTGCTAGGACCGCGGGAAAACCGCCGGTGCAATTAGTATGCTCCGCTGTCAAGATCCGATCGTGGCAGTTGGATCAAGGCAATTAACACTACGGCAGTTGCTGCTGCCAGCAGCACCGCCGCGATGTCCAAAGAAGCATGTCTCTGCACTGCGTGGCAGGCACTGCACAGTGCCTGCCACCTGGTGCAAGGACATGTAAGGGGGTACCATGGGTACCCCCCAGTGCACCCACATACCCTCCAAACACATTGGGGGGCCGCAATGGACCCCCGGAGACATTCTCCGCATGCCTTTCCATGGTGGTCCCACCGCTGCGGAAAGGCTGGCTAACGCCGACATCATAATCATGCCGGCGGAGCCTGGCCCTTCACTGGCACCATTGTGGAAGTCCAGTTCCGCCCACTAGGTAGGCGTGCGGACTGCTGCTGGTGAAAAAGTGGCGGGCGGAAAATCTCACCGCCGCGGTTGTCACCGCCATGCTAATGGGACCGGCCCAGCGGCGGCCATCCGTCCGCCATCCTAATAGACCCCTTACTTTTTACTTTCACCATGAGTCTGACACTCCACCAATGATTACTCAAAATTCGAGCACAAAACCCATGAACCTACAACACTTCTGCCAGCTCATGATATTTATAAAAACCCTTGTCTACAAACGATGGATTCTTTACCTTACTCAATCACTGACAGTCACAGAATGTGACGTAGTACTGTCCCTAGAGACATCAAATTACCTTTTCAATTTTTTCAAATATGTTCCATGGTTTTACACCTGTACTCTCATTCACTGCCACCATCCTGTGTTTGGTCATTTAAGTCTCTAATCCACAGCACTCAAATCAGAACAAACCTTCCTTGCCCTAAGCCCCTTAAAAGGAGAAACTCCAGTGGCACTATGTGGGACAGTTCTGTGGAAAATAACAGTATACTGTACATCCTTGGACATCTCATGCCCACTGCTTACCACCCACTAGACACAGTTCACAATCATAACCTTTGAATCTCTCCACAAACCCTTTTGTCTGCCGCCCCACATGCACAATTCCCTTCTCTTTGAGATACCCTGCTTTCTCTGCCAAAGTAAGCTATACTCCATTGTCAGTCAAACTCTTCCTGGGACTACATCCCTAAAAACAATTCAACATAGAAATCTAGAAACCCTCATGATTTAGGATGTCTAATAAACTTAAAATCCATCAACCACATACATGCTCTATTCAGGCAGAATATTAGAGGTCCAAGAAAATAAACCCCATGCATACCCCATGATCTCCTAGCACACTCCATTAGAAGAAGTGGGAAACAATATGTTAAATGTTTGTCGCCCATGGCACAAATACAACATCCTGTTGGACCTGACTTCTTTGGCATGATTCCCACTACCTTTTTGCCTTCCTTCTGTTTTTCCTTAATTAATTTTTGCTGGCCTAAGGACTCTACCACTACTAACCAGTTCTAAAGTTCTTGTGCTCTCTCCTTTAAACATAGTAAAATAGGATTACACCCAATTGGCATATTAAATTGACTTACAAATTCCTAGTAAAGTGGTACTACATGTACCCAAGGCCTGTAATATAAATGCTACTAGTGGGCTTGCAGTTCTCAATGTGCTGCCTACTTAAGTAGCCCTTTAAACATGTCTCAGGCCGGCCATTGCAGCCTGTGTGGACAGTTCACCCTGGCAAGATAAACCTTTTGACAGGTCTAAAACTCCTTTTTTAATACATTAAGTCACCCCTAGGGTACACCTAAAGCAGCCCAGAATGCAGAGTGCAGTATATTTTAAAAAGTTGGGCATGTACTTTTACGTTCTACATGTCCTGGTAGTGGAAAACTCCTAAATTTGATTTTCACAAGGCCTACTTCTCCCATAAGATAACATTGGGTTAGTTTATTACATTTAATAAGTGATAACGTTCACTTGGGAGCAAGTAGGAAGGTCAAGTTTGGTGTCCAAGGCATTGTAAAAAGTGTCAACGGCATTGTAATGTAATACCCTCTTTAATGGTAAAGTTGGATTTTAAGTTACAATTCTGAAAATTCCACTTTTAGGAAGTTGGCATTTTCTTATCCTAACCATTTGGTTCCTGCATCCTGCATCCAGGATCACATGACTAGGTGTAGCTGCTAGTTGGTCTTTGTATATTACTCCCATGCAGTGACACAAAGGGGAGATAGGTGCTGGCAGGATGGGTCATCTCTAACTTGATGCGGGGGAGGAGCTGTTTCCATCCACACTTGCACATCACAAAGGCTCAGTCTGAGCACACTCTCAAAGGAACTGACAATAGTCTGTTGCGACCCCAGAAGGGTTGGGGCCAGGGCAGGGAGGCAGGACATTCCTGACACCTCTAAAGGTGGCAACCTCCAGAACCTTCTAACTCAAAGTGTGCATCAGGTATAAATAATGGACCCTCAAACCTAATGCTTCAGTACACCTCAGGACCTGTGGAACTCTCAGAAGGACTGCTGTGCTACTCTGCAAGAAAAACTGCCACTTCGCTGTTCTGCCTGAGTAAAGACCTGCATCTTGAGCCCAAGACCACCTGTGTGACTCCAAAGGCTAGTTGACTCCATTGCAGTCGGCCTGAACTTTGGATTTGCACCGTTCCCTCGTGACCTCAAGTAACCTTTTGACCACTAGTGACTTCTAAACACTAAGGGCCTCATTTATGAAAAGTGACGATTCACAGCGGGAAAACAGTGTCACTTTTCACTGCGCCCTCCTTGCAACACCTATGATGAGTTAAATTTTACAGTATGATGCATCATGTTGCAAGGAGTTACAGATACATCAGTATTTCTGACGTATCTGTAGGTGTTAAAATGACGCATTACTGGAGTGTGTCACAAAAGTGACGCAACTCTAGCAATGGGTCATTACACATGGGCAAGTCCCATGTGAAATGTGCCTGTGTCAGTCTTACGCCTACCATGAGGCAGGCATAAGATATTGAGGCATTTACGTCCTTGAAGTGGCACATTGAAATCCTATAGATTTCACTGCGTCACTTCTCTGACCCTTTCCTGCGTCGGAATGCCCCCCACGCATACATTATACCTGGGTATAATGTGGCGCAGGGGATTACAAAGTGATGCATCTACCTAGATGTATCACTTTGTAAATACGGTGCAACAAGGTGCATTTTTTACACTGCTGGTACATCACAAAAAGTGACGCAGCGGCGGCGCAAATGTGACACAAGGGTTCATAAATGAGCCACCCCATCGACCTTTCCAGGACCAGATGTGGCGGTAACCTGGAGGATTCAACCACTTCAAAGCATGGAACCAGGTATAAATATTGGACCCTCAGAACACTTCTTTAGTGCACTTCTGCATCTGTGGTCTTAGGGTTCACAAGGACTGCCTTAGACTCCCCAGATTATTGATCTGCTACTACCAGCAGACTATCCTGTGGCTAGAATACCAGCTTTGCTGTTTAGAGAACAACTGGACCATCTCCTTGAGCCTAGGCCCACCAGAAGGGACTCCAGGGGCTAGTTAGCAGGCCTCCTATGTGAGCTGCAAGGACATAACAAGCTCTTGGGGTCCTGAACTCTGCACCTGGCCCTTGGTGGAGTGAGTCCTAACCCCCGTAAGTGGTGCCCACCCAGGTCCTGGACCCTTGGTTGTGGTGTTGGTGGTTCTTCTCCAAGAATCTGGGACTTAAAATATTTTTCACCCAAAAAGTGCCCCAGAGAACTGACTGAAAACCAAGACCTACCTTCCAGCCAATCCGCCCAACGTCCATCGCCAGTAGGCCTGACTTTGTGGCAGCTCCCACTACGTTCTTCTCCACAGCAGCAAATCCTGTTCATCTGGACCTCTTGGTGAAGGTATCCAGCCTCATGGAGCTCCCATCGGCAACAGCCTGCAGCTTCATGCCTCTGGGGATTTTTGACTTCCATAAATATGACAAAGTCCAAAGGTTAAAATCTTCACTGCAACTACAGCTGGCAGCTTCCCGGCAATGACGCCTCCTCCTCAGACACCACCTGCTGGCTTACTCCACTGGACTCTACTTTGTCAGTAACTTTTCTTCAGAAATTCGTTTAAGTTTGAAGGTAAAATGAGATGGGTCCCAGCCCAGCACTTATATCCAATGTAGGCTTCATTGCGGTCAACCGTAACTTTTGACTTTGACCCGGTCTTGTGTGACCAGATACCCGCAGGGTGCTTTGATCTTTTAAGCACTACTTTACACTAACAACTTTAAAAAAAATCATAACTCAAGTTGTACTGATAGGATTTAATTTGATTATGTGTAATTTTATTTATTAAAATGGACTTTATTTTTCAAAATTAGTTTTGGATTTTTTCTTGCGTTGTGTTTTCACTTTATTACTGTTTGAGTGATGCATACATTCTTTACAAATTAGATCTATGTTAAGTCTGACTTAACTTAGATCTTAGAACTTTTGTGCCAAGCTAACAGAGTGTTAAGCACAGGTTAATTTAGTCACTTTTGTGGTTCATGCTGATAAAGGCCGCTGGTGTCCAAATCTTCACTGCGCTGCTTTTCTAAACGTCTGCAGCCCTGCCACAAGGTGCTGTATCGGGGATTAATGCCTCTGGTCTTGTCTCAGCAATGCTTGGTGGTTGGGGTCCTTCACAATGGGAGTTCCATGCAAGGCGATGCTGTAGTCTAGATTTTGTATTTTAGGGATGGAAGATGAGCGTTTCCAGCTGATTTTCATGATTACTGCTGTGGTCCTCACCAAGCTCATCTAGGCATGTCTGCAATCTTTGGCTGCCATGCCGTGCCCATTCCCTTGTGAAAAGGTTTACCTAGCCTTAAATTTGTGTATAAACTACACTGTCACATTACAGTTATTTTGAGACAATGACAATTTTACTTTTCACCAATAAGAATCTTATTTCCCTTGTATGTGCATTAAAACTAAAAAGGGCTACTACATTTGTTCTAAGTACAACTGCCTCATGGTTGGAATTTTGTGCAATACAATTCTACATCTCTTTGTTATTTTCCTTATACATGTATATCCTTTCTATGTAGTTATGTATCTTAATATGTATTACTTTACTCCAAAGAAAGAAAGAGAGAAAAATAATAATTAAAAAACTGAAACTCCCTACGATGTACTGCTCTGTTTCATCCTAATACTCTCTTAATATCATAACTTCACAACACACAATACCACTCAAATCAACTCTACACCACTCTACCCCATAACAGTACACTCTACTCAACTTTAGAACACTTCACTCCACGGCCCTTAACACCAAAAACTTGTAGCCATACTGAAAAGCAGCCACACCACAGTCAGCATGTCTAAAACACATTGGCAAAGCCATAGGCAAGACTTATTGGCTATCCCATTGCTTGTTTTCCTTGCTGTGAGGTGGGATACACCTCAATATTATTGACTGAGATGAGGACGTAGGGATGATAGCTTATTAAAAGGTTCAAATATACTGAAAGAATCTGCGAGGTCTCCTAAGGAATATAACCTTATAGTTAAACAGAGGGGGCCTGATTCACAAAGGTAAACGTACACTTTGTATAAGTTTATATTTGTTTTGGAATTAACAAAACTCTGATTTAATGGTAAGTTTATGACTGTGGAGGCTCTGCAGTCGGGGGGGGGGGGGGGGGGAGGCATGTCGGCATGTCTTAGGTTTTAATGTATGGAGTTCTCCTCCAGCGGCGGCTTCTCCTGTTGAGTGGAGGAGCGTCACCACACCTGCTGAGTGGGAAAAAAAAGGGAAAATAAAATGACTTAATTACCGTTTTATTTTTCCTCTGCCAGCCCGAGCGGGTTGTGAGGGTGGGGCCATTGCTGCATACTGCCAACAGTGGAGGAGGAGTGGTGCACAAGTTTAAAGTGTGCATGTCTTTTTGGCCAGCTGTCTTGCGATGGCCAGCCTGACATGCACACTTTAAACCTTTCCAACCCAGCTGTTTTAGGCAGCCAGGTGGAGAGAAGGAACAAGCCCCCAGTGCCTAAAAGAGCGCTAATACATCCCACTTCAACCAATCCTGATGCTTCTCTCATGCTGGTTAACGGCATGAGTGCGGCGTCTGGAATGGTTAGGGGAATTGGCTGAAACCTGAGGACATTCAGCAAGCACGGTAAGTGAAGGTTTATTTTACTTTATTTAATGTAATGTGGAGTGGTGTGGCTCAATGGTTAGAGGCGGCAGACCCGGGAGCAGAAGTCGGCCCGGGACCAGGGTTCAATTCCCGACGCGGCAGGGTTGTGGACCAGGGTCAGCGGACTCGACAATTCTCGCCTCGGTGCCTACTCTACCCTGGGGTCCCACTCGGCAACTCTGGGCATTAGCTTGCCTAATCTACACAACGGCCCCATCAATGCCGGGGATGCCTGGCTCCACCTTGGGGATTCCCATTAGGGACCATCCCACAGGGAAAGCCAGGACGGGTTCCCCAGCGGTATACAGCGCCGGGACGCCCCTTTGCTGGGGCAGCTGTGCGCTTTACAAGTATACAACATTTAACATTTAATCTGAATCAACAACATGCATTACTTTAACATTTTAAAGTTAAACATTTATCTTTAAAACATTAATTTGATGCACGTCGTGATTTAGTTAAGTGTTTGCCAGTGGTATTTTCTCTAGTTAGGCATGGCACCTTTTCTCGCCCCACTACTTTTATTTGATGGCAGCCACCACTGTTCTCCTCCCTGGCTACGGAGTCTGCACTATTAAACTATTTACCATTAAATCGAAGTTTGTGAATTTTAAAACAAAACCTAAACTTAAACAAGGTTTAAATTTGCCTTTGTGAATCAGGCAAACAGTCAGCTAGTTAATAGTGAACCACTGTGAATTGTTCTGCATTTGGAACAAGCACTGAGAGCTGGACAAGCTGCTTTCCTGGCACAGGGGGAGGTGAGGTGGGGTGCAGTGGTGGGGTGATTGTATAGGGTCCCGCATAAAATGAATAAACTGAAATGCATGGACGTGCGTGGAAGGGGTAGACAAAGGACGAAATCGGCCCTCACCTCGAGGCTTGAAAACGTTCGTGTTCATCTATACCATGATGTCTAACATATCACTGTTCAAATTATTTAAATGCTGTGTGTGCATCAGAGGAGATTAAGGGTTGCACCGCGGTCTTTAAGCCTTCGACTGTACACAAAGCCGCCTGTCAGAGCTACAGCGCGTGCGTGCTGCGGCCTGACCTGAATCTGGCGGGAACAATGCAGGGACCGAAGCAGATCCGAAACTGGGAGGTATTTAAATAATGCGCACGTTAATCCCCAGAACGTATGGCAGTGGTCAGAGCCTTCATGAAAACCCTAATCTTGGCATTCATATTTTGAATAAAACTAATGGAAAATAAAATCCAGGTTGCATTTGCTGGAGGAGCCTTGCGGCCATCACGCAAGTCTGAGAGTATCTGATAAACTGTTCATTTCAGAACGCTTGGAAAACGAAGAATGGCGTATTCTGAATTTGTTGGAGTTATCTTTTGAGAGGAATACAGCTTAAAAGTAGCGGCGTGAATATAAAGTCCCTAAGCAGCCCTTGGCAATCGTGAATGTGATATTGTACGATTTATAGTGTTCGAACTTTGAATTAACTGAGCAAGACTCATGTAATTTCATTCTTCCTTCGAGAATGGGTAAATCTGTTGCGCTTTCATGATTCAACGGATGCACTTCTCTGAGGAATCAGAAAGTGCAACTGTCTGTGCATTGACAAAGCCAACAGGTCAAACACAAGGCATGCGGAAATGCACACAGATTATTTGCGTTTGTCTTGCTACCATTGCAAAAAGAACAATTGGTGGACAGAATGCTGAAAAAATATCAAACATTCACCCCCAGCACAGAGAACTGGGCCTAAATTCATAGTTTTTTGCACACCATGCCATTCCAGTTTAGACCCAGCCATATGCAAATTAGTCTTGACCCTGCTCCTTATGGGAACAGTCCAGCCCAAACTGCCAGGCCAGGCCCACCCTGGAGCGGAAACAAGCATCCTGGGACCAGTTGCACGCCATCACCCCTCATCAGACAGGCTAGCTTCACTTCCTTAGCATGGTAAGCATGGGACCTCTGGGCAAACCTGCAATAGTGAAACAATGTCAAACATTCAGCCCCAGTAGAGACCTGGGCCTAAATCCAATCATTTTTTGGTGCACCATGCCATTCCAAATTTGACCCAGCAATGTGCAAATCAGTCTTGACCCTGCTCCCAATCAATCAATCAGGGATTCTTTAAGCGCGCTACTCACCTGTGAGGGTCTCAAGGCGCTGGGGGTTGGGGGGAGCAGCTCCGGTCAGTTGAAGAGCCAGGTCTTAAGGGTCTTCCTGAAGATGTGCAGAGTGGGGGCACGTCTGATGTCGATCGGGAGCTCGTTCCAGGTCTTGGTTGCGATGTAGGAGAAGGTTCTACCACCTGTTCTTAATCTGCGAATGTGCGGGGATTCAGCAGGGCGAGGTCGGCTGATCGGAGGTTCCTCTGCAGTGCATGGAAGGAGATTCTGTTGTTGAGGTATTGGGGTCCGCTGATGTGGAGGCATTTGTAGGCGTGGGTGAGTATCTTGAAAGTTACTCTCTTCTCAATGGGGAGCCAGTGGAGGTTGCGCAGTTGTTGGGTGAAGTGTTTGTGTTGTGGGATGCCGAGGATGAGTCTGGCTGCAGTGTTCTGTATGGTCTGGAGTTTGTGGAGCAGAGACTTGTTGATCCTGGCATAGAGGGCGTTTATGTAGCCCAGTCTGCTGGTTATGAGTGCGTGGGTGACGGTCTTGCTTGATTCAGGAGAGATCCATTTGACAGTTTTTCGAAGGATGTGGAGGGTGTTGAAGCAGGTGTAGACAACAGTGTTAACCTGTCGGGTCATGGAAAGGGAAGAGTCAAGTACGATGCCGAGGTTTCCAGCGTGGTCCGTGGGGATTGGGAGGCTGCTGAGGGCGGTGGGCCACCAGGTGTTGTCCCATGCAGAGGTGGAGGCTCCGAGGATGAGTACCTCTGTCTTCTCTGAGTTGAGCTTCAGGCAGCAGCTGCTCATCCAGGATGTGACATCCTTCATTCCTTCCTGGAAGTTGAGTCTGGTGGTGATGGGGTCTTTGGTGAGTGAGAGGATGAGCTGGGTGTCGTCGGTGTAGGATACTATGCTGAGTCTGTGCTGTCTGACGACGGCGGCGAGGGGGGCCATGTAGATGGTAAAGAGCGTGGGGCTGAGCGATAATCCTTGGGGTACTCTGCATTTGATTTCTATGGGTTTGGAGATGAAGGGTGGCAGTCTGATTCTTTGGGTTCTGCCAGTGAGGAAGGAGCGGAGCCAGTTGAGGGTGGTTCCCTGTTTGCCAGCATCATTGAGTCTGGTGGTGAGAGTGCGGTTGGAGACAGGGTTGAAGGTTGCAGAAAGGTCAAGTAGGATCAGGGCCGTGTGTGTCCTTGGTTGAGGAGGATGCGGATGTTGTCTGTGGCGGTGAGTAGAGCAGTCTCGGTGTTGTGGTTGCTGCGGAACTTGGATTGGGAGTGGTCGAAGATGGTGTTTTCTTCGATGAAGTTTGTTAGTGGACGTTGATGGTCTTCTCAGTGACCTTGGCCGTGAAGGGGAGGAGGGAGATTGGTCGTTAGATCTTGAGTTCCGTGGGATCTGCTGAGGGGTTCTTTAGTAGGGGTCTGACTTCTGCACGTTTCCAGTCGTCGGGGAAGATGCCGGATTCGAAGGTGGTGATGATGGTGCGTCGTAGTTCCGGAGCGCTGGTGGCAGTGGCTCTGTGGAAGATGTGCGGGGGCCAGGTGTCCGCGGGGGCTCCTGAGTGGATGCCTTTCATGGTCAATGCGGTGTCTTCGGTGGTGACTAGGGTCCAGGAGAAGATGGTGAGCTGGCTGGCGTTGCTGGAGGAGGGAGTGGTTTCGGAGTCAGGTGACTGGTCGTTGAAGTTGTTGTAGAGGCTCTTGATTTTCAGGTGGAAGTAGGAGCAGAGCTTGTTGTAGAGACCCTGGGAGGGGGTGATGTCTGTGGTTTTGCTGGGGGGTTTGGTGAATTCCTGGATGACGCAGAAGAGCTCCTTGAAGTTGCTGGAGTTGGCGAGGATCTTGTTCAGGATGAAGGTCCTTTTGGGGATCTGAGGTGGTATTCCGTCATGACGTTCTTGTAGGTGGTGCGGCCTTCTGGGGATTTGTTGTTCCTCCAGTTCTTTTCAAGACGTCTGCAGGTGCGTCTGGTTTCTTGGAGGTCAGCAGTGAGCCAGATGGCCTTGGGAACAGTCTAGCCTGAACTGGCAGGCCAGGTCTTCCCTAGACTGGAAACAATCATCCTGGGACCGGTTTCTGGGTATCACCTCTCATCAGCCAGGCTAGCTTGACTCCAGTGGCATGGTGAGCATAGGACCCATGTCCTTCTCACTTTTGATAGTCGGAATGCTGAAACAATGTCAAACATTCACCAACAGTACATATATCTGGTCTCAAATCCACCATCTTTGTACTGGATGAATGTTTGACATTGTTTCAGCATTCCGTCCATCATTTGTTCCTTTTTCTTTTGTCACCCTAAGTGGGAAGGGTATGCACAGACATGGGTCCTGTGCTCACTGCGCCACTGGATTCAAGCAAGCCTAGCTGATGAGGGGTGAAGCCCCGAAACCAGTCCCAACATGCTTGTTTATGGTCAACTGAGGACCCAGCTTGGCAGTTCGGGCTGGACTGTTCCCACGAGGAGCAGGGTCAAGACTAATCGGCACATGGCTCAGTCCAAACTGGGGTGGCGTAGTGAGCAAAAGAACAATGGATTTAACCCAGATCTTTTGACTGGAGTGAATGTTTGATTTTCCTCAGCATTCCGTCAATTTTTTGTTGCTGCCTCTTTACAATCTGCCTCTTTGTGATTATGTCTCTTGACTGGGGATGAATGTTTGATTTACTCAGCATTGCGTCCATCATTTGTTGCTGTCTCTTTACAATCTGCCTCTTCCTGATCACAGCCCAGAGTAAGACGGAGGGTTTGAGTGGATAAAAATTTGCAGAATTTATTAATGGTGTCAGGGGTTCAGCCTCTTTGTTGGGGTTGCATATGAATCTGGGAGAATTAGAGGTGTAGGTGTTGGAAGTGGTCTTCGAGTGCATCTTCCCTAGGGGAGATCCTTGAATGGGGTGTAAAGAATTTGTCCTCTTAGGATGTATAATTTTTAGTTTGGGCAAATTATCATAATACTTCTCTCCCTCTTTATCATGGTCCTATGGAATATGGTCTACGAGTATTACACTTCTTTAGTAACTACTCCTGGAACGTGGGAATAATTCTTGTCACACAGGCCAACATTTTGGCTGGAGTTGAAGCTGTCTTATGCTTTTCCTTCATTACATAATACTTCTTTGTCAACACTGTCAGAGTTGGATTCTTCTAGCTCATATTCCTCTATTTCCTTTAATCAAGCTCTTGGATATATCCGATACATGTATTTCTTCTATTTCTTTGATTGTTTTCAAAACCTCCCACATAAGTCATGTGAGAAAATGACCTGTTGGTTGAGGGGGTTGTGATCCCTTCTAAAGCAACAGCCACAATCCTTATCAGGGTGAATCACAAAAGTCACTAAATTAACCTATGCTTAACTCTCTGGCAGCTTGGCATGAATGCAGTCATGCTTAACTTAGAGGCAGAGTGTAAAGTAAGCATGGGCGGAATTTGCGAATACGCGATACGCGGATTCGCGTCAGTTCGTGATTGCGATTTGCAAAAATCCGCCAAATTCCACGAGCGTGCGAATGTATTTATTTTTGCGAGATTTTTTTACCAGTTTGGGAACGAAAACTTGCGCATGTGGTCGCAACGGTTGCGAACAAGTTGTTTCCACTTAACCAGCCTGCTCGCGATGCCTTTTTCCTGTTTCGGGTCGCAATGACGTGTTCGTGTTCGCAATTTCCTGTTTCGGGTCACAATGACGTGTTCACGTTCGCAATTTCCTATTTTGGGTCGCAATGACGTGTTCGCGATCGCGGCGTTGCTCGGCCAGCTACCAAAATCTCGCAGCGCACGCGAACAGGGAGGAAAACTCATCAGCAAACGCAGAATAATGGTAAGTCAATGCCACGCGCGCGAGATTGTATTTTTGAAGCGCGAACAAGAAAAAAAAATCCGCCAACTTGCGAATTGCGGATTTTGGGGCAATATCGCACGATTCGCGGATCGCGAAATTGTCAAAAATTCGCAAATTCCGCGATCAGAATGAATTTTCCACCCATACTTAGTGTAAAGTATTTATGCAGCACTCAAACACTAACAAAGTGAAAACATAACAAAATAAATATCCTGCACCAATTTAGAATAATAGAGTAAAATTTAATAAATAAAATACCACCGAAATTATAAATATCCAATCAGTCGAATGGAGATATGTAATTTTAAAGATTTAACTAAAAGCGTACCAAGAGGCACAGAGCACCAACTGAGGATAACAGGTCGCACTGGACAGGGACAAAGTCACAACTTTAAGTCGACCATGATAGAGCAGAGGCCAGGCACAGAAACAAGTTTGGCCCGCTGAGATTGTACTGCATGTCCATGTTGCACGCTCAGCGCAGAGTTGCTTTGCAAATCTTCATGTCGTCCGATGTCAGTTGTGATGAAGCTGTGTATCGAGGCTTTGTAGTGCTTTTCATCATTTGCCGTTGAATCCTTTGAAGTTAGCAACTGTGTGGCAAGGCTTTGAGTCACTTAGCGTCAGTTCTAATGAAGCTGGTAGCTTACAGCTGGACTTTGTGTTGGTTGGCATTGGTTCCGGTGAAGCTTGCAGCTGTACAACAAGCCTTTGTGAGGCTTTGCGTAGCTTCTCGCCAGAACTGGTGAAGCTTTCAGTTCGGCCAGAAGAAACTCTTTTTGATGCCAGCCAAAGGTCCAGGACCTGGATAGCCACCACTCGGGGATCATGAAATCATTCCTGCAGAGGTCAGCATGCCTCAGGCAGGTCCAGTTGCAGGTCCAGGCATGTCCAGTGCAGCAGGTCAGCTGGGCAGTTGCAGGGTGGACTCTGGAGCTTGTTGTGTAGCTGTAGCTCAGAAAAGAAGGTCAGTCCGCTGACTCTTGGAGTCACTCAGCTCGGGATGAAAGGAGCAGGGCCAGTCTTCCTTCTCAGACAGCAGGACAGGCGTCCTGCAACAGGGTTGTCCTCCTGCACCAGGGCAGTCCTTCTGTAGTATCTACAGGTCCAGGAGTGTACTGAAGAGTTAAGTCTGAGGGTCAAATATTTATACCTGGTGTTTGCTTTTGAAGTGGGAGAAGCTTCTAGAGTTTTCTCTCCACAGGTGCATCTGGAATTTCCTTTCTCCCTGCCCTGGCCCCAGATTGTCTGGAGTCACAATAGTCTAGTGCGAAACATTTTGTGAATGTAATGAGGCAGACCCATTTAAGTGCAAGTGCTGTAGGTTTTGTTTGCCCCTCCCCATCCTGCTAGAGCTGGCGCATCCTGCCAACAGCTAGCCCCATTTATATCACTGCCTGGGAGGAATACAGAAAGGCTGAATGCCATATACACCTAGTCTTGTGACGCAGATACAGTATGCAGGCAGCAAATGGTTAGGACAAGAAAATGCCAACTTACTAAAAGTCGAGAACAGGAGACAGGAGGGACCCTACTCACAAGGAGCCAGGGTAATCAAATTAGCAACAGAAACAATGGTTCCTGTGGAATAATCCAACCACCTAAACTAGTATAAGTACGCACAATCGCAATACAAGAAGGGTTAGAATGATGTCAAAAGGAGAAGAGAACACATACACCTTGGTTTCTATTTGTAACAATTGTTTTTTAATTTTTGGAAACAATTACGCAAATATATACAGAAATAAATAAAACAATAATGCATAGTGTCCCTAGTGAAATTGGAACCTAAAACATTAGTGATATATATGTGACATGTTTACTTGATTTCCAAAGCTTCATAAAGTGGACCATATTAAGTTATATACAGTATGAACCACGTCTATCTACAATGATAAGTGCTGGTTAATGGTTTGCTTTAGTTATCTGTCGACGAGGTTTCGACCCTTTGTGCAATGTAGGGTCTCTTCAGGACCTAAGGATGTAAGGACATCTGAAAAAGTGATTGCGCAGCCGCGTGATGGATGTGTGCTACAGGTAAGTGAGAAGGATTAAAGAAGGATACTCACATTGGACCCAGCCGGGTGCCCATTGTGAGGGTAGGGGTGGGCTGGCAAAACGAAGAGTAGCACAGCACGAGGAATCAGTTGATGCAGGATGAAAATGTATGCTGGGTGCACGACAATACGTGCAGTCCTGTTCAATCTCGAAAATGTTATTTTAAACACAGGGGGAGCAGATGATCCGACCCGTGATAACTCAATGCCGCCAAGGACTCAGTGAATCAGTCCCAGGTAGACAGACATGCGCAGCTTTACCGTTTGCGCGCAGCATTGGCACGCGCAACTGATCTCTACCAACCATAAAGAATAGGAAATCGCACTCCCTAAGTGGGTGGCTCAATGACTGCTGTAGGCCCACTATTAGCTTTTAATTCACAGGTCCGGGTTACATGTAGTACAAATGAATGAATGAAATACTGTATTGCATAATTACTTAAAGTCATTGCAAATACACACTTGTAACATCAATAGACCTTAAAAAGTCTGCTATTAAAACAATATCAAACAGACGAGAGTGAACCAGTCGGAGAGTCATTACCATCTAACTTGCAGCCACCTCCCATCACTATAAACAGGGATACTAGCCCAACCAGGAGAGCCCCCCATACATACTGTTAGTCCTCATGATTAAAATGGCTGTTCTTGATGTCCTGGGTACAAGTGGTACCACTTGACTAGGTTTAGTTTTATTCGTTATTTGCGTGGTTAAATAAAACCAATGCAATAAAATGACAAATTTTAAAAACTAGATACATATTCCAGAAATACCCAATAAAAGTAAGTGATATATCACAAGTTTAAAACGCACATATGCAAGTTTAAAAAACTTTAAATTCATTAGTCCCCACCAGTTCTGTCTGTGCTCTCAAGGGTGAATTCTTTTGATCATCACTTTGTCCAAGTTATGAAACGATGATGTGTTTATAATAAAGTGCAAGTGTGAAAAAGGTGCCCCTGATGTTATACTATTCTGAACAGAATTAAGTGAGGCTGAATGGTTTCACTAATGGGGTGCCCCACCAGTATGGCTGTGCCCCTACTTGGTCCTTTTGATGGATATTAAAATATATTTAAAGTAACGTGCGGGTGCAAAAAAAGTACAAAAAAGTGCTGCCAATGTTATCCACTTAAGATCAAGACTATGGAAGAGTGGTTCTGCAATTGGTCTACTTTTACCTCAACAGGCCAGGGGGGTGTGCTGTGTGGCACCCTTTTCTCCACCTTCTGCAGAAAGTACAAGATGACAGTTCACCTGAGGGTCCACTGGATTGAAGCAGGCCAGCACTGCCTGCCTTCGCGAGCGTATTCCTCTTTTTTTGAAGGGCATTTTCAAGAACTGTCTCCTTTTGCCCTGTATCGCTTTACAGAAACAGACTCAGTGGAGTAGATCTTCCTTCCCAACCCTGCTTAGGCGACAGGAGTCCGTGTGGCGTTCTTGTAGCCAGGGTGGTAGGTGGACCGTAGCGGGTAACAATCTCAGTCGATATTTTAAGAACTGCACCTTGACTGCAGCTGGATGTTCTGTGGTGAAATATATTTCTAGCACAAGGTTTTATGTTTTAGATTGTTTAATGTCATCCATCTGTGCGTTCTTTTTGAAAGTGAAGCCTTGTCCTCAAAGACAGAGCGAATTTTGAAGGCCTTCCAGACCGTCAGCTTGAATATGTGGTGACTGGTGTGGCTGTCCCAGAGTTGCGTGAGCTCTGTGCTTTCCAGTGATTCCTGTAAATATGTCCCTGCCAGTGACAGTTTGCGTTCCTGCAGCTCCTTTCATAGCAGATGATTCAATGTATTTGGCTCTGCTTTCCTTATCTTGTTCCATCATATTAAGTATGTCCCTTGCCTGGGCAGCATCTGTTTCAACAATCCAAATTTCAGGTGGATTTGCACTGGTGAAGTGAGTCATGGGAGTAAGAAGATGCTCCTCTAGGCATGCACAGTTATATTGTCCATGGTTCTGGCATCTTGGCCTTTAAGCAGCTCACACCCATATGAACTTGTGGGTATGAATTTTGCTCATGCTACTTCGAAAAGGAGTGTTAGAGACGGCTCCACTTGACTAGTGACTTTCAAGTAAATTAAATGCAGTGGTAAAGTGTGCAGAGTCCCAAGGCCAACAAAAATGAATTTCATCAAAAACAGGAGGAGTGAAGCTAATATGTTTGGGGGAAGAACACCCCAAGTCACCTTTATAATCTTTTACTGCACTGCTGTCTCTTCAGTTTGTTTTTCAAGTGCTGGTGGATAAATACCGGATTTAATTTCTTCATCCCAGGCTGATAGGTGTAGCCACTTGTCTACGTCTCCTGTTTCGATACTTCTGTTTCTATACCTCTAACAAGACAGTGCATGTTGCAGAACACTTTACTCTAACAGCTAGACTGCCTCTGGCACTCACAATAGCAATTTTTCTTTTCCTACTAATTTGGTTTCACAAGTCGCTCATCTGAACTCCAGTCAGTTCCAGTGGGGTGACGACTGGACCCAACTGCCCCTGGGACCTAACTGTGGTAGCAAAGACAAGAGGAGATGCACTGTACCACGGATGTTCCCAAAGGGAAGGGGTGATGGGGGAGAAAAGAGAAAACAAACCGCACTGGACCATGGCAATTATTTTCTAATGGCGTAGTGCTTCTAGAAGAATGCTGGTGTTAGACCTGGCATCTTTGGTGTGGGTTTCCCCTGTGTTTTTGCATCTACCTGCTGCTATGTTGCTGTGTGTTGGACTTAGTTTTTGCTGGTCTAGATGCTTTGGGCACTTTGCCACTGCAGTTCAGTGCAAAAGTGCAAGTGCTCCCTGTAAATTGTTGTTATGAGTTGGTGATTCCATGATTGGCATATTTGATTTACCAGTCAGTCCCTAGTACAGTGCACTATATGTGCCCAGGGCCTGTAAATCAAATGCTGCTAGTGTGCCTACAGCACTGATTGTGACACCCACACAAGCGGCCTTTCAAAGGTAACTCAGACCTGCCAGTGCGGTGTCTGTGCGCATTTTTATACTGCCATGTCGACCTCCCAGTGCACTCACTTGCCAGGCCCTAACTATCCCTTTTCTTACATGTTAGTCGCCCCTATGGTAGGCCCAAGGTACCCGTGTGGGCAGGGTGCGGTGTATGTGAAAGGTAGGACTGCCCTGATGTGTGTGGCATGTCCTGATTTTGAAATACTGCCAATTTTGTTTTTCACTATTGTAAGGCTTTCCGTCCCCATAAGATAGAATGGGGAGCTTGCTCATAACATCTTATGAACATTACTGCCCATTGGAACAAGATAGGAAAATAAAGTTTGATGTGCCTGAACTCAGAATGTTCAGATGCATCTTTTAGCGAGGGTGATTTTCACATTCTGGGTTTGAAAATACCACTGTTAGAAAGTAGGTATTTTCTTGCCTAACCCTCCAGTATGCTTCCGCTAGGTTGTGTATTGGCTGTCAGGCTTTGGAAGGACAGGGACTGGGGATGTGCATTCTGCTCAGACAGCCACCTGGGGGGTTGAGGTGTGTCCTGCCTTTCCAGGGTGAGACAGGGCTGGGCTGAATAGACCTGGGCTGCATTCAGAGCAGGGGGAGGAGATTTCTTTCACACCTGAATGGGCCTGGTCTGCCAAGAACAATGCTGTCTCTACCTCCTACCAGGAAGCTGCACCAGAGAGGACAGATCTTGCTTTGACTGGGCAAAGAGCTTCTATGCCACAGAGAACCCATCATTTTGTATTATAAAAAAGGGCCCAGGACCCAGACTTTAAATCATTCTGGGAATCATGAGGAACTTTGCCAAGGAGAAGAGCTAGAGAAACTGCGGAGAAGTACTGCCCCTTTGCTGTGTGCTGTCTGGGGTTGGCCTGCAGTGGCTGTTTCTGCCAAGGAAAGGAGAAAGGACTTTGCTGTGTGCCGTGTCCCCTTCTTGAAGATCTCCAAGGGTTTGAAAGAGCGTGCCTCCTGTTCTGAAGTCTCAGGGACACAAAACTTCACCACCAGCTCCCCTGATATTCCTTGCTGGGAGATCTGACCTGCTAAAAGGTGCCTTCTGCTGTTTTTGACCTCTGGAGGCTGTTTGCCACCGGGAGCTGGAAAAGTAATGCAACTTTGAGAAGCGCAATGCATCCCCACCTGTTTCCAACACTTCACCGAAGAAACCGTTGCAGCACCTGCCGTGGCTCGAGAAATTGCTGGACGGTGAAATCCCCGCACCAATCCCGATGCAGGCCTTGCTGTGCGGCTGCAAGAACCAACGCATCGTGGGACCGCGGCTGAAGAGAGCCATGCAGTATCGTTGCTATTGAATCAAGAATGCATCCCTAATCCTCACACATCGCATCGGGGCGCCATGCCGGCAAGAACACTGAGGTTGCAGTAAGAAACCAATGCATCACCTCCCCGCACAGTAAGAAAGCAACGCATCACCTCCCCTGAAGTAAGTAACCAACTCATCACCTTCCTTGGGCGTAAGGAACAAATGCATCACCTTCCCTCCAACAGTTTTTGTTTATGTGTGACACATCCAAGGTATTTTGTGTTGTAAGTGGTGTATCTGCAATTTGCTTTGAACAGAACTATTTTTATCATTTAAAAGTCATATCTTTATTACTGTATTGCGGATTTTTGTCGTTTTGGTCTTGTTTGGTTTAGATAAAGATTACTTATTTTTCTAAACTGGTGTGGTGTCCATTTGTAGTGTTTTCACCGTATTACAATATTATTTCACAAATGCTTTGCACACTGCCTCTGAGATAAGCCTATCTGCTTGTGCCAAGCTACCAAGGGGTGACAGGGGTTATTTTAGAAATGTATCCCCCTTACCCTGACTAAGAAAAAGGGTCCCTATTTGGACAACGGTGCAAACCATTGCCAACTAGAGACCCCCGTTTCTAACAGCTGGGTAACATGGTGTCCTTGGATTCAAGCAGGGTGTAGCGTCTGCATTCACTAGCTGTGATCTGCTGAGGATATGCATAATTAGTTAAAGCACCCTTAAGCACACAAGAGGGAACACGTGTTATCTCTTCTCAATCACATTACACATCATAACATATGTCTAGGATTTTGTCTTCTGTCACATACTATACAAATAGGGGATACAACTTCCTGTTTTTAAGAACACTATGTTTTTTTCAGGAACACACATGTTGTGTAAACAAATGATATGCTTTCAATGTTCTCACAGAGCCAATTCACGATTCTAGTCTTGCCCAACGCAGTGTTGACAATAAGATGCACTTTGAGATCTGATGCAATGTTCTCAAAAGTCTTGCAAGGAGTAGTTACCAACACTGCTCTTTAGGGCCAAACTGTAGTTCCAACAACAAAGGATTAGTGTTATAAATACTGTTTAGAGCACATGGCATGGGTCCATGAGAGTGTCTATGACCTCAAGCTGTATCTCAAATACCCAAGTTTTTTCCTCTCCAATAAGGGCTACTAAGATGCACTATTAATGCCCGAACAATAAGAATGAGCGATTTTATTTTCATGCGCTCTCTACTTTAGAAAATGACCGTGTCCGACAAGGTTTGATGTGGCTGCCACAAGACATAGGGGATGAGCAAGGTTGGAGTGGGATTAAAAATCGGCCCGGGCGCGCTAACAAAAGCGGCCCACAATTGCATATTGCCACTCCGCAAAACACAGCTTTGCTAAAGTTTATAAGAAGAAGGGGGGGGAGATCTCTGACAGAGGCATGTTTTCTTAATTTTACTTTGATTTTTAGAAAATGCACAGATTAGTTCACACTGGTGAAACACACCTGAAAACAAGTGAGGCCACTTCTGCTCAGGCCCCTTTCCCCCCCAATATGCATACATTAATGGGCCGGCCCAGGGAGTGAAAGGGAGTGATACCTCTGTCCCTTGAAGAAAGGGAGGTAATGGACGCACCTCGGCCTCCAGATAGGCCACCCAGGCACCCACTGGGCTACTGGCGGCATCCAAACAACACAGACAGCCCAAATCGGCCCCACAGGCTGCCCAAAAAAGCGTCCGACAGCTGTAACTCGGACAACGGCCCCTTTGACATTGCCCGAGTAGCTGCATTACCAATCCGAACCTGGGGATGAGGAATACCTGAGTGCAGTTTGTCTGGTTTTCTTTCTTTTTCTTCCACAGGAGGGGCGTAGACGAGGTGCGTCAGGAAACACTGGTATGCCGCAAGCCAATGCTGTGGAGACTGAGGGGTGTGGTAGAGACTCCGACGACGACGGGCGCGAGGCGCAGAATAATCAGCTGGCTGGAGGATGAAGGGAGAACACCATGAGGAACTGGAGCTGGTAAGTTGCTGCAAGCATGACACGGTCATACACTGAGTGTGGTGACAGGGCCGGTTAACTAGCCACGTCTTGGACTGGCATGTGAAGGGCATGGCAGATGACAGTTGCTCCCTCATGACTACCGTTATGTTGCACGTTGTGTTTGCTTATGAACTGCATTTTGATAACACATGTCTCTCATTTGGCTAGGGATGAAAAAAGCGCATTTCCTGCTTCAGAAGGTGTAACGGTACAGCATTACAGGTATTTACAGTTGTGCCTACCACTTGCCATCACGGAAACCCAACTGACAGTGTCAAAAGTAAATAACAGATCAATTAAAGTAACATTTTGTGAAAGCAGAATACATTTGGATGGGTACCACCTTATATATGTGAACCTAGGCATGCTGTTGCATAGGGGACAAGGTCATGACATTTGGCATGTGGTAAATGTAACATGATGTGCATTCTATAAAATGGTTGAGACTCATAGGTGAATGACAGCCACAAAAAGCAATGATGCTTTGTGCAGTGCCAATGGTGTAACACAGGCCCCCCGCTCAGCGGAGGGGGGGTCCCTGAGCCCCAGGGGCTCCTTCAGCACAGTACCCTGACCTGAGGGCTCCTGGTTGTGTCCGGGGGGGGGGCCCTCCCTGGACCTTGCAGGGGGCCCCACTCAAGTTTCGTAAGGCCACTGTGCAGCACACCCTTTAATAATACAGAAACTGTACACACACAAGGGGGAATTCTTACCAGAGGGAAGAAAAGCAATAAAATATTGAATTCACCCACCTGACACTGGAAAAGAAATGGGTGAGATGGCACCTCCTCAAAGGCATATGAAATAGAAATATAGTCGAGGCATGTGATCAGATGTCAAATTCACTCTTAGAAATGGAAGGAAACAGTACAGTGAATATCCCATAAGCCTAAGTAAAAGACACAGAACAATGGCTAATGTGCTAATAGCCAGAAACAGAAAGATCTAGAGAAAACAAGTACCTTCAATTAACAAGTGTCTTAGGTGTTAAAATCCAGGAAAACTGGTTATCAAAGCCAAGGGACGATAAAGAGTAATATTCCAGTACTCATATATCTGATTGATATAAGCGTAAAAACAAAATCTGACTATGCCCACTGGAAAAAGCTGACATTATAAGGAAAAGAGTGTTTCCAAATACCCACAAGCCTTAATATTGGAATAAAAGAGTCCACCAATGCACTAAAATAAATGCAATTGACCTATATAGAAAGAAATAAACACTAGTTCCCAAAAACAAATATACAATAAATAGTAGCATACCAGATTTACTTGAAAGCTATACAAATAAAAGGAGTTCCATGTTAGCACTGGGGAGAGGGAGGCAAAAAAATATTACGCCGAGGCAAAATCCACTCTGTTCATCACCATCCCGCCTCTCTGTGGAACAAACACTGTTCTGTCTTTTTTCTGACCTTTTAAACTTGGGAGAGGAGTGGAATATTTTCCACTGTTTCATTGACCGGAACACCAATGTGATTGCCTGAGACACAACAACATAATGTCTGTATTCCACCAGCAGTGGGTGGAATGTTACACAAAGGAAGTGAGCTGGTCTGATTCTTCTGGGCTGATCCTGAAACAAGCATACCGGGGAATGGAGTCAATTAGAATCTCCACACAGCACAAAAGATAAGTTTAGCACAAGCCTAGTAAGCTGTGGTTGAAGTGGGCAGGATCTGAGGGGAACGACATGCCCATACTTTTTTAAGAAAAGCAGTTCCTCTACTTTTTGTGGAAAGACAACCACCCGGGGAAGGTTACATACGAGATCGAAATGCTTCAGTTGAAATGTAAAACAAGGAGTCTCCTGTGCTGTGAAATGGAGCAAGGGGCAGACAGCTATACACGCCGTCTTGCCAGGGTGCCTGCTTGCCTGAAAGAAATGTAAATGTGCACAACTGGTTAACCTGCGGATGTAAAGGGTGCTTAGACGCCGGTATTGGCTTTAATTAACAGAATCATTTGAAGCCTCCTGATGAGACAGATTTATTCTGAGTGGTATTGCAAGGGAGCTACCATCTGAGATATGAAGTGTGTTAGAAGCGGCTGTCTCTAGTTGGCAGAGGTATACACTTCTGACAAATAGGGACACACCTTTTCTAGTCAGGGCAAGGAGATCACACACTTAGATAACCCCTGCTCACCCCCTTGGTAGCTTGGCAAAGCAGACAGGCTTATCTCAGAGGCAGTGCGTTAAGCATTTATGACCACATACAGTAATAAAGTGAATACACTACAAATGGACACGACACAGTAGTATTATAAAAATATGGATTTTTATATAAGGCTTAGCACAAGACCAAATAACGACAAAAATATACCACAATCTTAATAAATACTGTTGGAAGGAAAAATAATAGTTCAAGCGTAGTTTCTTCTTAGCACAAAAAGTCTTTAGTATCAAAAGCAACTCTTCTTCTCTAAAACACAGTTCTTGGCAACAATGTAACCCACACGGGAGTCACACGATGTCGAGGCAAAGTTAATCCAAAGGTTCGGCGTCGACCGCGAGGAGCGCTACGTCGAGCCCGGAGTCGCACAGACCCCCACAACACAGTACCTTGGAAAAGTGAAGCACTCGATGATCAGCGGCGTCGAGATGTCCGGCGTCGCGTCTTCGGCGTCGATCGGGCCTCGGAGTCGGGGCGATCTGCAGCGGCGTCGACCGAAGTCAGGCGGGAGCAGCGCTCACGGGATGAAGCAGGATACGACGTCGTCGATGTCGATGTTGCAAGAGTGAGCAGCGCTCACGGCGTCGAGAGGGCTCGAAGTCGATGCGATCAGCGGCGGTGCAGACACGAGGTCACTTGGAGCTGGAGCCGAACTCACTACTCACTGGCGTTGCTGCTGGCGTCGATCGGGCCCGGCGGCCGGCGTCGAGGAAGCGGGACACTGGAGCCGTTACTCACGATGTCGAGCTGGATTCGGCGGCGTCCGTCGGCGTCGAGATTGCTGGATTCTTTCAGAGGTGCTGGATTCACAAGTTCCAGCAAATAGCACTTTAAGCAGATGAAGTCCTTTAGCCCTGTGACTTCAACAGGAGACTGGCACTCTTCCAGCCCTTGGAGATTTTCTTAGTAAAGAGTGAGAGTACACACACAGTTCCTCTCTCCTGGTTCCTTGGCAAAAATAAAGAAGCAATGCAGGATTCCCCCAACAAACAGCACCCTGGCAGAAGGGGTAGGCAGTCCTTAGATCAGCAGGCTTCTTGTCCTTGGTTCAGGTTTCCTTGTCAGAAGTGATCTGAATTCTTGGTTCAGGGGTCCTTCTCTTATACCCCGTTTTGGCTTTGATCCCTTTGTCCATGCAGGGGAGTTTCCCCCCATCTTGGGTTTGTTGTGGGTGTTGCCAGGCCGAAGCACCTGGCCTATTCACTGGGCAGGGCAGAGTCCTCAGCCGCTCAGCAGGAGCGGAGCCAGCATTGTCACTGGCAGGGGCAGGGCCATCAGCTGCCCGGCAGGAGGGGGGCCAGGAAAGTCCCAGGCAAGCACAGAGTCATCAGTCGCCTGGCAGGGGGGCGGAGCCAACATTGTTTCAGGCAAGGCAGGCTATCAGGAGCTACTCTTCCCCTACTCTCAATGCAAATGCCCCACTCATCCCACACTGACTCATTCAGACTCTCTGGAGCCACCCAGCTCCTGTCACACGCACACCAGAACCAGCAGAGACCGGTAGACAGTTAGACAAGAAAATAGCTACTTTCTAAAAGTGCTATTTTCAAACACAGAGTCCAAAAACCATCCACACAAACGGATGCGTTATTAAACCCTGAGTTCAGGGATACCAAACTCGACATTGCACCATGCTCCCCGAGCCCGCTAGGATTATAGCATTAATAATCCTGGCAGCCCATTCTAACTGATGGAGAGCAGGTTACCTTACAATAGTGAAAAGACGACTATGGCTGTAATTCACTATTAGGACATGCCAACCTTGTCAGGCTTGTCCTACCTTATGCTTACAATGCACCCTGCCCGTGGGCCTACCATAGGGGTGACTAACATGAAGTTAAGGGAAGGTTTAGGGACTGGCAAGTAGGTGTACTTGCGCAGTCCTCGTGACAGTCAGACTGCACGTGGTCTAGCAATGGTAGACCTCCAGACATACTTTTACTAGGCCGCTTTTGTGGGTGGCACAACATGTGCTGCAGGCCCACTAGTAGCATTTGTATTTACAAGCCCTGGCACTCCTGGTGCACTCTACTAGGGACTGACAGTAAACCAAATAAGCCAAACATGGAAGTCAATCAATACAGCAATTTCACATAGGGAGCACTTGCACTGTGGCACTGAACAGCAGTGGCACAGTGCCCAAAGCATATACCAGCAAAAACATCGTCAACAGAGGAGGCAAACAGAAAAAAAATGGAGGAGAGACTCATGCCAATGATGCCAGGTCTAACACGTGTCCCCTCCAGCTGAAATGTGGGGAGAACTACCCTTACCCTAGGGAGTCCTCATCACTAAGGCAGAAAAATCTGGACAGACCATCAGCATTGGCGTGATCTGTGCCAGGGCGGTGTTCCACCGTGAAGTCCATCCCCTGTAGGGAAATGGACCACCTCAACAGCTTTGGATTCTCACCCCTCATCTGCATCAACCATCTGAGGGGCCTGTGGTCTGTCTGAACCCGGAAGTGAGTCCCAAACAGGTAGGGTCTTAGCTTCTTCAGCGCCCAGACCACAGCAAATGCTTCTCTTTCTATCGCACTCCACCTCTGTTCCCTGGGAAGTAACCTCCTGCTGATGAAGGCTACAGGTAAGTCTCGGCCCTCTTCATTCACCTGAGCTAGAACAGCCCCCACGCCATGCTCTGAAGCGTCCGTCTGGACAACAAATTCTTTAGAAAAGTCGGGTGCCTGGAGTATGGGTGCTGTGCACATTGCAGTTTTCAGGGTGTCAAAGGCCGTCTGACAGGCGTCAGTCCAGTTCACAAGTCTTGGCTGCTTCCTGGAAGTCAGCGAAGTCAAGGGGTGCACAATGTTACCATAATCCTTGACAAACCTCCTGTAATAACCCGTGAGACCCAAGAAGGCTCTCACCTGAGTCTGGGTTTTGGGCGGTGCCCATGCCAGGATGGTATCAATCTTGGGTTGCAGGGGGGCCACCTTGCCGCTCCCTACTTGGTGCCCCAAGTACACCACTGAACCCTGCCCAATCTGGCACTTACTGGCTTTGATTGTGAGGCCTGCTCTGCGCAGGGCCAACAACACTTCCTGGAGGTGGCGCAAGTGTTCCTCCCAGCTGGCGCTGAACACTGCGATGTCGTCCAGGTAGGCGGCACTGAAATCCTCCAGTCCAGCCAAGACCTGGTTGACCAACCTCTGGAAGGTGGCAGGGGCATTCTTCATCCCAAAGGGCATAACCCGGAACTGGTAGTGCCCATCTGGTGTGGAGAATGCTGACCTCTCTTTTGCCCCATCAGTCAAGGCGATCTGCCAGTACCCAGACGTTAGATCAAACGTACTAAGGTACCGGGCAGCCCCTAACCGATCTATGAGCTCATCAGCTCTGGGGATGGGGTGCGCGTCAGTCTTGGTGACTGAATTGAGTCCTTGGTAATCCACACAGAACCGAAGTTCCGGTGAAGCACCAGGCGCCGCAGCCTTCGGGACCAAGACCACTGGGCTGGCCCAAGGACTGCTAGAGGACTCAACCACCCCTAAGGCAAACATTTTGGAGACCTCCTCCTTGATGTATGCTCTGACCTTGTCAGTCACTCTGTAAGCCTTGTGCTTCACAGGAGTGCTGTCCCCGGTGTCCACATCATGGACACACCACTGAGTGACACCAGGAATCAAGGAGAACAGATCAGGGAATTGTCCCAACAATTGGCGACAATCCTGCTGCTGTTCAGGGGTCAGTGTGTCAGAGAGGACAACACCATCCACTGACCCATCTTGCTCTTTTGCATACAGGAGGTCAGGAAGAGGCTCACTCTCCTCCTCCATTCCAGCATCTGTAGCTAGGAGCATGCCCACTTCGGCCCTTTCTAAGTGGGGCTTCAAACGGTTGACATGCAGGACCCGCAAGGGGTTCCTGGGAGACTTTAAGTCCACCATGTAGGTGACATCGCTCTTTTTCTCCACAACCTCAAATGGTCCAGTCCACCTGTCCTTGAGCGCACAAGGTTCCACAGGGGACATGACCCAAACTTTCTGTCCAGGCTGAAGCTCTACCAGAGTGGCCTTCTGGTCGTACCACCGCTTCATCTCCTCCTGGCTGGCCTCCAGATTTGCCTGAGCAAGATCTCTGAAGCGCCTAGTCTGGTTTCTAAAGGCCAGCATGTAACTGTATACATCCTGGGGAGGTTTCCTGGGAGATTGCTCCCAGCCTTCTTTGACCAGACTCAAAGGTCCTCTTACCGGGTGACCATACAAAAGCTCAAAGGGGCTGAACCCTAGAGACTTCTGTGGCACCTCACGGTAAGCAAACAACAGGCATGGCAAGAGGACGTCCCATTTACGCCTCATTGGTTCTTCAAGACCCATAATCATGCCTTTAAGGGTACGGTTGAATCTTTCAACCAACCCATTACCTTGAGGGTGGTAAGGAGTGGTGAACTTATAAGTTACCCCACACTCCTTCCACAGAGACTTCATATAGTTGGAAATGAAGTTGGTGCCCCGGTCTGACACCACCTCTCTGGGGAACCCAATTCGGGAGAAAACACCCATCAGTGCCCGTCCCACCACGGGGGCAGTCACTGTTCTGAGAGGGATGGCTTCCGGGTACCGTGTGGCATGGTCCACCAAGACCAGGATGAACCTGTTGCCCAGGGCTGTCTTGGGGTCCAGTGGCCCAACAATGTCAATCCCCACTCGGTCAAAGGGGGTACTGACCACGGGAAAAGGTTGGAGGGGAGCCTTCTGCTTCCGCCCGCTTTTCCCACTTGCCTGGCAAGTTTGACAGGTCTTGCAATGGACATCTGTGTCCCTTCGCATCTGAGGCCAATAGAAATGGGTGACAAGCCTGTCATAGGTCTTGTCCTGCCCCAGATGTCCAGCTAACGGAACGTCATGAGCCAACCCCAGTAGGAAGGCTCTGAAGCGCTGGGGTACCACCAGCACACGGGCTGACCCAGGCTCAGCAGCCTTAGGCTCGCTATACAGGAGGTCGTTCTCCCAGTAAACAAAATGTGACCCTGACTGATCACCTGAGGTTTGGGCTGAGGCCTGCTGCCTCATACCCACAAGAGAAGGGCACACTTTCTGTTCTGCACAGAATTCTTCCCTGGAGGGACCACCATCCTGCTGCCAGTGGGTCAGCTCGGGCAGGTCTCCCAGTTCAGCAACTTGTTCACCTGTGGGTTCCAGGGCATACCCCTCAAGGTCTGCCTCCTCCTGGACCACGGGAACTACGGGGGACGGTTTCCCGCGTCCCCTGCCTCTTCTCTTTACAGCTGGGTCCTGGGCCATACTTTCAGGCTCCAGAACCCCATCAACACCCTTACTTGCTGTCATGGATCGAGTGGTTGCACACACCCACTCTGGCACACCCAACATTTTCAAATGTGTCTCCCTCTCCACCTTAGCCCAAGGGGAGTCTTCTAAATCATTGCCCAGGAGACAATCAACAGGCATGGCGGGCCTTACAGCAACTTGAAGAGTACCTGAAACTCCCCCCCATTCAAAGGAAACTTGAGCTACCTCACACTCTCTCTGGGAGTTGTCAGCAGCTATCACAGGGTAGAATGCGTGGGGAACAACCTGCTCTCTGGACACCAAGTGACACTTGACAGCTGTCACACTCGCTCCGGTGTCTCTGAGAGCTTCCACTCTATGGCCATTAATGGTCACCCACTGCCTATATTTCTTAGTGTTACTAGGCAGAGGGGGTGGCGGGACCAATTCCATGTCTCCTAGAGAGACCAGGGACATCTCTGCGGGACCCTCCCCACCATGGGCAACCATCTCCTCCCCTCCCAGGGCTACACTCGCCAACTGACGGGGGGCGGCACGTGGTGGTGCACCGGGTGGTGCACTAGAGTTCTTCAAGGGACACTGAGGATCATAAAAACGGTGTCCCACCTGCTTACAAGCGAAGCAAGTCATGGGGCCCCTACGAACAGGTTTACCTGTCGGGGCCTCTGATTTCCTATCTGGGGGAGGCTGGGAACCCTTCCCTTGGTTCCCTTGGGGATTACTTTGGGGCCCTTTCTGGAACTCCTTCTGTTTACCCTTGTCCCCCCCACTCTTCTGCTGGGGACCCTGCCCACCTTTGGCTGAGTCTCCCACTGGACCCTTGTGGACCCTGGTACTGACCCAGCGGTCTGCCTCTTCAGCAAGTTTTCTAGGGTTAGATATCTTGCTATCAATAAGGTGCTGGCGCAGCTCTGGAAAACAGTTATTAGACAAGTGCTCCCAAGCAAACAAATCATAAAGAGCATCATAACTTTCCACTTTGCTGCCCTTTACCCAACCATCCATGGCTCTGCAAAAATATGACACATACTCCACCCACGTGGTACCAGGCAACTTCTTACATTCTCTAAAGGCCTGTCTGTACTTTTCTGGGGTGAGGCCATACCTTAACATTAAAGCATCTTTCATATGAGCATAAGACGTCCTATCCTCAACAGGCATGTCTAACAAGGTATCTCTTCCCTCATTCACAAAGCGACCCCACAACCCCGCTCCCCAATCCTTCTCAGGGACCCGGTGGGCCAACAATGCTAACTCATATGCTTTAAACCATTGACCAATATCCTCATTCTTCTGAAAATCTTTGATCACATCTTTGGGAAAGTAAAACCTACTTTCTGCAGGCACAGATGGGATGCTGCCACCAGAGGGATTCAATTCTAACTTTTTAGCTTGGAGCTCCAACTCCCTCAACTTGGTATCACGCTCAACAGCTAACTTCTCTCTTTCAAACTCTAATCTTTTGATCTCCAAATCAGCTTCTCTCCTGCCTCTTGCATTCTCTAATTCCAACTGCCCATTTATCTTAAGTTTTGCCATTTCCATGTTGTATGCTCGCTCCTTCGCCCTTTCTTCTCTTTCCTCAGGGGAAAGACCTTTAGAGGAAACACTGCTGCCAGGAGGGGATACAGGCCCAGTCACGGGCACTTCCTCCTCCTCTTCCTCTGTCGGTACCACCACCGGATCAGAGGGGTCTCTGGCCGCTAACCAGGCCTGCAATGCTTTAAAATAATCTTCCTTAACTTTGAGGCCTGTTGTAGGAACTTTCAACTGCTCGCAAAAGTGCTCCAGTTGCTTTCTGTTGTATTTCTTTATCTTCTTCCTATCAAACTCCTCCACAATAACAGGGGTAGTGACTCCGGCATCACTCATGGTCAAAAACTGGCAGTTTCAAAAATCAAGCTTCAGGAAATTGGAGAACAAAAAAAATAGAATATCCAACCAAAACAGATTGTGGCTGCGCTATGGTCTGCTTTCACTATGTAGCGCACACTAATCACTGCACATGGGTCATAAATGCAAAGTTCAAAATCCCACCGCTGACCCACCAATGTTAGAAGCGGCTGTCTCTAGTTGGCAGAGGTATACACTTCTGACAAATAGGGACACACCTTTTCTAGTCAGGGCAAGGAGATCACACACTTAGATAACCCCTGCTCACCCCCTTGGTAGCTTGGCAAAGCAGACAGGCTTATCTCAGAGGCAGTGCGTTAAGCATTTATGACCACATACAGTAATAAAGTGAATACACTACAAATGGACACGACACAGTAGTATTATAAAAATATGGATTTTTATATAAGGCTTAGCACAAGACCAAATAACGACAAAAATATACCACAATCTTAATAAATACTGTTGGAAGGAAAAATAATAGTTCAAGCGTAGTTTCTTCTTAGCACAAAAAGTCTTTAGTATCAAAAGCAACTCTTCTTCTCTAAAACACAGTTCTTGGCAACAATGTAACCCACACGGGAGTCACACGATGTCGAGGCAAAGTTAATCCAAAGGTTCGGCTTCGACCGTGAGGAGCGCTACGTCGAGCCCGGAGTCGCACAGACCCCCACAACACAGTACCTTGGAAAAGTGAAGCACTCGATGATCAGCGGCGTCGAGATGTCCGGCGTCGCGTCTTCGGCGTCGATCGGGCCTAGGAGTCGGGGCGATCTGCAGCGGCGTCGACCGAAGTCAGGCGGGAGCAGCGCTCACGGGATGAAGCAGGATACGACGTCGTCGATGTCGATGTTGCAAGAGTGAGCAGCGCTCACGGCGTCGAGAGGGCTCGAAGTCGATGCGATCAGCGGCGGTGCAGACACGAGGTCACTTGGAGCTGGAGCCGAACTCACTACTCACTGGCGTTGCTGCTGGCGTCGATCGGGCCCGGCGGCCGGCGTCGAGGAAGCGGGACACTGGAGCCGTTACTCACGATGTCGAGCTGGATTCGGCGGCGTCCGTCGGCGTCGAGATTGCTGGATTCTTTCAGAGGTGCTGGATTCACAAGTTCCAGCAAATAGCACTTTAAGCAGATGAAGTCCTTTAGCCCTGTGACTTCAACAGGAGACTGGCACTCTTCCAGCCCTTGGAGATTTTCTTAGTAAAGAGTGAGAGTACACACACAGTTCCTCTCTCCTGGTTCCTTGGCAAAAATAAAGAAGCAATGCAGGATTCCCCCAACAAACAGCACCCTGGCAGAAGGGGTAGGCAGTCCTTAGATCAGCAGGCTTCTTGTCCTTGGTTCAGGTTTCCTTGTCAGAAGTGATCTGAATTCTTGGTTCAGGGGTCCTTCTCTTATACCCCGTTTTGGCTTTGATCCCTTTGTCCATGCAGGGGAGTTTCCCCCCATCTTGGGTTTGTTGTGGGTGTTGCCAGGCCGAAGCACCTGGCCTATTCACTGGGCAGGGCAGAGTCCTCAGCCGCTCAGCAGGAGCGGAGCCAGCATTGTCACTGGCAGGGGCAGGGCCATCAGCTGCCCGGCAGGAGGGGGGCCAGGAAAGTCCCAGGCAAGCACAGAGTCATCAGTCGCCTGGCAGGGGGGCGGAGCCAACATTGTTTCAGGCAGGGCAGGCTATCAGGAGCTACTCTTCCCCTACTCTCAATGCAAATGCCCCACTCATCCCACACTGACTCATTCAGACTCTCTGGAGCCACCCAGCTCCTGTCACACGCACACCAGAACCAGCAGAGACCGGTAGACAGTTAGACAAGAAAATAGCTACTTTCTAAAAGTGCTATTTTCAAACACAGAGTCCAAAAACCATCCACACAAACGGATGCGTTATTAAACCCTGAGTTCAGGGATACCAAACTCGACATTGCACCATGCTCCCCGAGCCCGCTAGGATTATAGCATTAATAATCCTGGCAGCCCATTCTAACTGATGGAGAGCAGGTTACCTTACAATAGTGAAAAGGCGACTATGGCTGTAATTCACTATTAGGACATGCCAACCTTGTCAGGCTTGTCCTACCTTATGCTTACAATGCACCCTGCCCATGGGCCTACCATAGGGGTGACTAACATGAAGTTAAGGGAAGGTTTAGGGACTGGCAAGTAGGTGTACTTGCGCAGTCCTCGTGACAGTCAGACTGCACGTGGTCTAGCAATGGTAGACCTCCAGACATACTTTTACTAGGCCGCTTTTGTGGGTGGCACAACATGTGCTGCAGGCCCACTAGTAGCATTTGTATTTACAAGCCCTGGCACTCCTGGTGCACTCTACTAGGGACTGACAGTAAACCAAATAAGCCAAACATGGAAGTCAATCAATACAGCAATTTCACATAGGGAGCACTTGCACTGTGGCACTGAACAGCAGTGGCACAGTGCCCAAAGCATATACCAGCAAAAACATCGTCAACAGAGGAGGCAAACAGAAAAAAAATGGAGGAGAGACTCATGCCAATGATGCCAGGTCTAACAAAGTGTGTGCTGTTAAAAGATAGTTGTAAAAAAATGCACTACATACAGTCTGGGTGTTACTAAACTTTAAATTTTGGAAGCACGTTTCTATCTTAAATCTTTTTGCATCTTTTGTAGCAGCCTATCATAATATTTGCAATACAAGTCTAAAATAATGACTTACATATTCACAGTGCTTTCTGTCACAGAATGTTCTCCTAGCTCTAAACATACACAAGTCATTATTCACCACTGCACCAACATCTTTCAATTCTCTGGTCACGCATTTATACCCACACATTTCTATTGTAGATCAAATGCATTTCCCTGAAGAAGGGCTGTGGCCCGAAATGCATAGGGAACGAATTGAACAGATCAACCATTTGGATATTATGATGTGTGTCAACTAGAACTACATTGATAATGTTCTTTAAAGTCTGAATCTGTGACTCACCAGTTGGAACGACTGAATTGTGTTGAAAATGAAAACGCATACATCGTTTGGATTGTACAGATTGATTTATTGGGAGTACATTCATATTACCTTGGATTTCATTCACTGAAGACATCTTGTCTCAGAAAGGAGTGCAGTTGGGCACATTGTTACGTTTAACAGTGTTTCTTGATTCATACTCTCTGGTTATGCACACAGGGCAGATTTACAAGCTCCTTGCGCCGCTTTTGCGTCATTTTTAACATGGGAAAAATGACGCAAAAGTGGCGCAAGGGGCTTGTAAATCTGCCCCACAGTCCTCTGCAGTACATATACATTTTAGTAAAACCCAGACTGTTTGTATAATAGTGTATTATTTTCTGTGTAGTTACTTGAAAGTGAAAGACCAAAAAAAGTAACAGAATATTTCGATTTTTTTAGCCACTCATTTGACCTTGCTACCATTGTGAGGAGCATCGTAGTTCCCAAACTTTTTTTAATGTACTTCGACCCCTGTTCATAAGCTTCTATTTGCATGTCAATTATCCAATTTTTTTATAGAGCACAACTGCAAAAAAATCCTTACCTTGCCTCGCACCGTCACCGCCTTATATCATAAAAACAATAAAATATTGTGAGTATTACTATCTTGTATGGAACTAATGTTTTAATCATGGCTCTCGTCAAGTGTTTACTAAGTAAGGTAGCAACCAAGATGTACTTTCAAAGCACATTTTAATTGTGAATCACAGCAGTCATCAGGATTCAGGAGTCCCCCTCCCCCCAAGGCTTCTCTCAGCCTCGTGCCGCTGCACCAATGGAAGCTACGCTCCTGAAAATGGAGACTTGAATGGATGAGATAGAAGTACCTCCATTCCTCGAGGCCCAGCCTCGCGCTTGATGACGTGCCTAGTATTCCGCGCTCACTGCTGCTGGAGCCTGTCATCACCAAGGCTTTGGGTCCACGGCGTTTTAAGACATCCTTTCTAAGCCGCACAGAATGCCGCCGTTGAAGCTCGGTAAACCGAGACCACTTTAAGCCTTACCTGATCGGAGGCGGGAAGATCGTCTTTCTGCGTCTGCTTTTGAGGACACCAGCGTAAAACCCTGGCGCGTCTCCTCAGGGAACCCCCGGGACAAAGGGCTCCTGTGCCATCTGGACAAGGCCTGGTTTTACCTTCCGACTTAATCACCGGACTATCCGCTTCTCTTGTTAAAGCTCTAATTGGTATTCTCGGATGACGTCATTCAGTCATGAATCCGCGATGCTAGGAGAGTAGGGCCACTCATGAAATGGCGCTGTGTTACGAGCTTTGCACCAGTTTCACCTTGAGGCTTTCACCTGTGTGTGCAAAGGTTCGATCCGACCCTCTCCTGCAGTTTGGTGATTTGAGCCAGACAAATTTCAGGCGTTCAATGTTTGTCTAGGTATTTCTGCTGCACCCATCTCATCACAAAAAATACACGACCAATTTTGTCACTTTCAGGATAATGAGCGTTTCCAGTAAGTAATCGGGCCATTCCTTTTTAATTGTGGATCATAAAATTAGGGGAAAGGTGTGTGGGAATGGAATGGAGAGCCACACATCATTGACACTCAGATTTACAAGTTGTCACACAACGCAGTGCAGCTCGCAGGTGCTGCGATGCGTTCCGTGAGAGAGTGGGAAAGCGCTATATCTATTAAGATATGGCAAAGTCCTGCTCCCTACCTAGCGCTGGCGCACAATCCTGGGGCCCAGCGCCATACACACACCTTTGCACCATAATGCAAAGGTGTCTGCGTCATATCTACCATTGGTTTTGTACTGAAAGGGCACCTAAATGAATTTTAAAACTTCTCCCACTTTAGATGTGTGTGGTACCATACAGCGCACATGCAAAGTCAGAAAAGTTTGGAGAAATAAAAGCATTTCTTCTCTTTACACCTGCCTCAAAGAGGCATTATTTTTTGGTACATAATCGTGTCAACTAATAGTCTAGTATTACTAGATAGGGTTTTTCATCAAATGCCATTGGCGGTTGCAGGAGAAACAAGCATTTGCAATGCAATAGGTCTCGCAGTTGTTAGAGTTTGAGCCATTGGCATTGTAAATGGCACTGCCTTTTATTTATGTGTTGGTTTTTAAAACGTAAATAAACGGCATTGTCAATTACAATGCCAAATGCCAATAGGTTAAACTAAACTCTTGCAAATGCGAGACCTATTGCATTGCAAATGCTTGTTTATCTTGAAAGAGCAGCACAGTACTCCTAATTACAGCAAAGGCACCACAGAACTAACTTGATGTATTAGAACGAATATGTGTATGTGCCTGAGGAGCAGCGACCCCCCCACTTAAGCAGCTAAAGTGACGAGGACTGGCCCTCTGCCCCCGTGGCAGGAGATTTGGGTACCACTAAAACATTAGCTAGTTGTTCATGGGCGTTTTCTGTCTGCAGCTTTGCAGACAAAAAGCTTATAAATAACACTGTTAGGGGATGCCATGACAGAGAGGTGTGGGAGGTGCGCTGGCATGTACAGGGAAGGAAACATACATTACAATTCTTTTTAAATTACAAGAGAACAATGAGAAAACACAGAGGGGGTGAACAAATACATAAAAGTAAGTGAGGGAGATAGATAAAACAAGAAAGGGTGAGGCAAAAGAAGGATAGGTAAGAACAACAAGTACTTCCATGTCATGCATGATGACAACTGATGTGCAGTTATTACGTTATGGGGAAATTGCGACTGGCAGTTTGATGGGTGAGGGTATGTAAGAGACAGGCACACAAGCTGTAAGAAGTAAAATATATAAGCAGTTAGACTGCACCAGCCTAACCATAGGAGCAGAAGGATGTTATGAGCAGGCATCAAAAAAGCGTGTTAATCAGAAAATCTGTTCTATATGGTAACATGTACCAGGCACAGACGGTGCTGAACAAGTAAAATGATGCCAAGAAGGGCAAGGATGGGAATTGGTGACACGATCAGTAGACATAAGCCGTTATTTATTTATTTCTTTTAAAGCAGGGAAGGGCACCGCTTACTCCTAAATAAATGCACCCTATGTACGAGGAAGGAAGTGGAAAAGCAATCAAGGCTCACATCTGAGCAAAAACGACAACATCTTTAAAATGCTCAGATTCCACCTACTGCTAGGCTGAAGGAACCTTACATTTTGGAGGTCGTATGTATGCCCCAAACCCCTCCTAAGCTTCAGAAGACTCCCAAAGCCATGTACACCCTAGTTGGGTCATGGCTCAGATCCTAGGCAGGATGGCACCCCGTGTGTGTGAGCATGAAAGGTGACGCGCCTGGTAGGTTGCTGTCCCGAAAGGGAAGAGCAAATCAGCAACATGTACCGAGAATGAAGGAGACGTGTCACCACACCAGATGTCCGTTTTTGCCCTCGTTCTCAGGATGGAACAAAAATCTCAACTCTGAAGCAGTGCCACCCTTCAATGCATTTGATGTAACTTCAAGGAGACTCGTCATAGTTCTTTCACAGTCTGACCATTTCAGAACAGAAGTTTTCAATATTCTATACAATGAAACCATAATTGGTGCCTATTTAGTGGAGAGGTGTGGCTCACTGGTTAGAGGCGGCAGACCCGAGAGCAGAGAACGGGCTGGGACCAGGGTTCGATTCCCGTCATGGCAGGGTCTCGGACCTAAATGATCAGCGGACTCGATAATTCTCGCCTTGGTGCTTACTCAATCCAGGGACCACACTCGGTAACTCTGGGCATTAAGCTTGCCTCATCTCCACAACGGCCCCCCACAAACGCCAGGGATGCCTGGTTTCACCTTGGAGACTCCCAGGAGGAACTATCTCACAGGGAAAGCCAGGACGGGTTCCCCAGCGGTCTATAGCGCTACGAGGCCTGCGGTGCGGGTAGCAGTGCGCTTTACAAGACACACTTTCATTCATTTCATTTAACTTATGCAACTAATAACCATTGACAATGCTAATAGTCCTGACTTCTTGTAGGTGTAATGTTACTTGTTGTATTATATATCTGGATGCAATGACAAAAGCAGCAAAATACCAGTTGGGGGGCACACTATGCTAAGCACAGGTTTTTACTTTGTGTTTTTAAGCCACAACCTTAATTACATCAGCCACGTCCCTTTGAGAGACCCTCAGTTTTTTCATCCCACTTAAAGCCCTGGTTCAATGGCAAATCCTAATAAACACGCTTAATAATAAAAAATGTTTTAAAGAGTTTACATAGGGCTTGTTATGTTTCCATGTTTCTCCCTCCGCCACTTCCTTCTGCTGACAGGCATCTGCCCACTCTTTCTTTACCATCGTCTCTCTGCCCTGCACGATTTTTTCCTAATCCCTCAAAGGCTATTATTCCATCTCTCTTCGCTGTCTCTTTCTGACTCTCTCTGCCGCCGCCAGAGAGCTCTTTCTGCTTCCCATCGCCAGCCTCCCTTCCCCTTTCACAGACGTCAAACCCGTCTCCTCGTCTTTTACCAGCGCTGCCAAGGTGTCTCCATCCGTAAGACTTGTGGGCAGCGCACGCAGCTCGTGGAAAGTCGCATGACTGCCTTTGTCTGCTCATAAGCGAGGGGATAGTCGCATGAACCCTCGGCGACTCTTTCCGCTCAGGCACCTCTGTCGTGGCTTCCTGTCAGCCTTCGTTGCTGTTTTTCCCCACCTGCCAACTTGTTCTAGCCCTTGCAGTGTCGCTGCTGCCCCCGACTGCGCATCATTGCCCATCACATGGACCTAGCTACCATCGGTGCAGCAGCACCGGGGCACCGAGCACTGAGGGCCTCACCAAACCCTGAAAAATTCAGCATTTTCTACCCCAGCAGCAGTTAAAGGGGCTATTTACCTTGAAGCACCAGGGCCGACAGTAGTACCCCAACCCTTTCCATCCCGTCACTTGCCGTCGCTGGCCTCCGCCAGACCATACCACCCAAAAAACAACAAAAGTTTAAATGAAGCCGCGAAAACAATAACATAACAGGGCTCTCCAGGTGCCCTTCGAGCTGACGGTATGTCTGCGCTGCGGGCCGAGTGCGAGAAGGCCAGGCCCCCAGGACTGCTGAGAATGCTGCAGAGATCTCCTATGTGGAGGCTTTTGAGAAGGAGTGCAAGGATGGGGGTGAGGGGGCCTGCCGGAGACCGAAAGAGCAAAGGACAGAAAAAAAGCATTTACAATGCAACGCGCGCCTTGGGATTGGGTCGAGCGCATCCCCCCCCCTGGACATTCTTCAGCCCAGCCAGGCGGTAGTATTGGCCTGTACTCTCCCAAGGACCCGGGGCGCGCTGCCTGTGCATCCTGGTGCGGGGGGAGCTGCCTGCAGTACGGCAGCTGACGTGTGAATACACTGAAGGCTCTGCCTGCTTCACGCCGATACCTCCCGCCTGCACTAAACACACAATTTTATTCTCCTTTGTTCCCTAAACGTTGAGACGCTGACAGGCCCCAGAGGCGTTGTGCCTTTTTATTAATTATTCTCGGCAACAGAAGACATCTTCATGCGCGCGCCGCAGCCTAGAAGACAAGTCTATTCTTAACGTGCAACGCTGCAGGGGCTGCAAAGTAGAACAAGCACGAATCACGTGGTGTCCAGTTAACCAATAGGATGTAGGGTCTCGAGGGCGGAGTGAAACAGCGCTTGGTCGTTTCGGCGGCAGTCAGTGATGTCAGAGGAGTACGAGAGAGTGGAGTTTCGGTGTCTGCGAACCTTGTAGCACGGCCAGCAATCACCCGTGAGTACATAGAATGGGGGTCTTGTGTGCGTGTGTATGCAGAGTGTGTGTGCCTGCCTGCCTGCCTGTGTGTGTGCCTGCCTGCATGCGAGTGTGTGTGTGTGTGCCTGCCTGCCTGTGTGTGTGTGCCTGTGTATGCGTGTGGCTGTGTATGTGCGCATGCGTGAGTGTGGCTGTGTGAATGTTTGCGCACGGGAATATGAGGCACGAGAGGGGCACGGCGCCGTGCGCGCCCACGAGGTGAAATCTGCGCTCGTGCCCCTCTCGGGTCTACATTCCCAAATACGGCTGACAATAGGTCTTCGCGCAGACTCTGTCTGCTCGACCTAAAAAGCAGTGCAGGTCTTTTAATAGTTCCCTGTCCGCTAGGGTGACCAGAGGTCCCGGATTTGCCCAGACAGTCCTGGTTTTTCACCAGTTGTCCCAGCAGATTTTGGCAATTTTTGGTCATTACCCGGTTTTTAGAAGGGGTTGACTGAAAACAGTGAGGCACTTTTTTGGGTTTTCTAAAGCTGTACTGGTTAGCACCTGTTATAAGTAACCAATTTAATTAATAGGTATGATGTTGGTTGTTGAAATTGCATTTTATTTATTTTCTTAATGCATCTTATGTGATCCTATGTTGACGAGAGATGTCATTCTGCGCCATTCCAGGAATGAAAAATGGCAGTCATTCTTCTATTTTTCCAAAATGTCCCGGTTTTTGGTTCTCAAGATCTGATCACCCTACAGTCTGCACAATCTGCTCCTCTCCACTACGCAAAATACAACCTCTCCAAAGGAAACATTAAAGAAATGTATCTGAAGTTATGTATGAAAGTGTGTAGGCCATAAGAAATTAAACCTGCCTACAGTTATAATTTTAGCACTTGGCATATTTCCTCTGATAGCCAAGAGTCTTGCACTTCAGAAGAGTGCCTAAAGGCATTACATAGTTTTTGTTATCTCTTGCAACAATAAAGATCTTTTCCTGATGTTCAGCCTGCCCCTCAGGGACATGTAAATGGGAAATAAGGGCAATTTGATTTATATTGATTTAAATGTTTGCTGTATATTTCCTAATCTCCATTCTGCAATTTTTGTTGCTGTACTACGTTGCTACGTCCTACGTCCTTACCCAAGTAGATTGTTTTTGTGGGGAAGAAGCTACCCTTGCACCAGTGAGTGTGCTATGATATCCAGGGTTTCGTTAACTCGATAACCGAGGCGGCAATTGAGTTTGCGGGATAGCCTCTCATTTGTCCGTTTCTTTAATTTGTCTTTTATAAAAAAGCATTGGAAATGCCAATAGGTCTGCCATAAATACTGTGCACTCAGACAGGCAAACCACTCCCACTCTGCTTGCTCCCCTCTAAGTGTGCGCACACACACACACACACACACACACACAAACACACATGCTACGCCTGCAATCACACAGGCACCTAGTTCACTGAGACTCATATGTACATCACCCCTCTACAGTTACCTTTGCACTCCCACACACACACCCTTTCAGTAATACAAAAAAGGCATACTCACCCTACACTCACACACAGGCCCCCTGTGCGCTGGCCCTTTGCATGCACCAGTGGGCTCCCTGCCTACAAACACCCCATGTACTGACCACCTACAGACACCCCTGAACACAGACTCTTTAGGCAGCTCTGAAACAGGCCCAAATGCACACATAAACAGAAAAACCATCTGGCCTCCTCCATGCACTCATCCCCTCATATTCACCTCTGACAGGCAGCCCCACTCTCAACCTTACAAGTATGCCCTGCACTCAGCCCCAAAGGAGTACCCCCACTTTTATCCACTAAATATACCCAGGCAACACACACACGCACACACTTCTCCCTGCTTTGCACCTGCACTCACACAGGCACCCAAACCAGCACATACCCTTCACCTCACAGGTAGTTACCCCCTGCACTCACAATCCCGCAACCATGGAACTCAAACACAGGAATGTTCTGCACATAGAGGCACCTCCTGCATTCCCTCCCGCAAGCAACCACCACACTCATCCGCTTTAGACATCCCTTCCTCTCACCTCTCCAGGTACCACCTGCACTCTCCACCCTACAGGCAACATCTGCACTGACTCCCTATTGGCATCCCTGAACTCCCCTCACAGTGGAACCTCTTCCACCAGCGGCCTATAGGAAATATGTCATAAACTACGCTACTTATCTCCACAACTTACACTATATTTCACTAATCAAACACAAGGCCCATTAATAAAACATGACATATTATGACCAACTGAATCATGTGGCCTAATTAACCTATTCACAAACTATATACATTTATATACAACCGCGGTAAACGAAAACATCTTATTTAACAAACCCCACTAACTATTAAGCCACATATGGCGATAAAATCTAGCTAATGGTAACCTAAACTCATGGAAATAACAAGTCCAGCTTGATTCTCAAAGTAAGATTTTTATTAGCTATTTACTTTGGATTTGCAAAGATAGTCTTTATTAAAGCATTTTTATTAGAATCATTGTAAGTAAAATTGATAGTATCATAAGATTTGAAATTTATTATTGCAAATAAAATACCTAGTTTTGCATTTTTCAAAACCTGAGTCCCTAACTAAGCCAAATAAATGGAAATAAAGAATAAAGTCTTTGAGGGCTCTTACGTGCTCCAAGTGAAGTTCGTCAATACGACACCCTCATCCAAAGGTCAGTAAAGCAGCAGCGTAACCCTTCCACGGAGAATGGGTTCTTATACCTTTCTACGCTAAGCTAATCTAAGTAAAAGTAATTCTTTTCTGCAAAAGTCGGAGTCCCATTGGTTCACGAGTGACAAGTGACATGTCACCACATTTTTAAAAACATCAGTTCCGTCACTTTCTTAGAGTCCATTGTCTCTAGTATTCAGACACCGAGGCTTCCTCAGTTTGAAACAATATTTCGTTGAAAAAAATGTCATCATGTCATTCGCTTCCTCGGATGCAAAATTATCAAATGTTCTTTTTGCCGGTTCCTGGCCTTGGCCTTGTCCGACTAGAAATCAATTCGAGGCACAGCATTGCTTTCCAAATGTTGCCACAATAACAGAAACTTTTTCTTTGTAAGGACTTTCTCTTGCTCCGTGCAGAATTTTAGCAGACTCGAGTAAACTAGGCCCAAAGCAGCCATTTTATTGGTAACTAATATATAAACAAACAGAAAAGAATAATTAATGCGAGAAATATAGTTTGTTCTGTTGCCACCCACCATTGCTAATAATTTACCCATTAGTCTAAATTACCTAGCTGAAGCGAACAAATAAAGCAGCAATTATATTTACCATTCTTCATTAAGTCCAACGAAATTCTTTATGCATCTGTAGAGAATAGAGTGACACCACATAGACAAGGAAAGCAAAATAAGCACATGCTACTTTTAAAATTCAGCCGCAATTAGTTATGACATGACAAATAAACAAAATAAATTTATTAATTTGCACAAACAGAAAGATGCAACAATAACGCACATTTATGAGCACACATGTTAGTGTCCCGCGTGTAGTTTTCATATAATGCAACTTTAAACTAGGTTGAATTAATACACACAGCACAAAAACTTTAGTATTATTATTTTTCTTATTATGGAAATGTGACTTCACGAGTTGAAATAAAATTATTTCTAAATCTCGCTCCATCAACTCCCTCATCTGGTGATTAACAAATCACCACACCACACCCAAAATTGAGAAAATTTTGATTAAACGAAAATGGTTCGAATTCACTTGTATTAGTATTTCTAAAGATTCGTTTCAGCAAAATCCTCGCAACTGTCATATTGAGCCCTGCGTAACTCCTCTAACTCAATTTCCTTTTCCTGATCCTTTTTGATCTTATAAATTCTTTTCTTTTCTTTCATGTGTTTCTTTCTCTTGTGTAACATGCAACTAAGTTTTGTCAAAACTACCACAAATATTATTACAAACAAAGGTGTTAGGATCTTGCCAAGAACTGAACCACCAATTTCTTGAAACCAGGTTTTAATTGCTTGGAATCTTTTTGAAAAACGTTCTGAAAAATCATCATCTTCTAAGGGAACTATCTCTGAATGCATCTCTGTGATGTTCTTGATATACATCTCAATATTTTTGCTTTCGTCTGGGATGTAAGTACAGCAGTGCTGGACATGTAAAATACCACAGACTCCTCCCTCTTTTGCCAGGAGTATGTCTAATGCAAGGCGATTTTGCATCACCATAGATCTAATTGCAATAACCTCAACATCCACTAATTGGAAGCCACCTGCTGTATCAGTTGACAATCTGTCAACTATTGTGGATAATTTCCTGATTCTTCCTGCATTCAGGGTTATACCTACTAAAGGTATTACTGCTTCAAAAATGTCTCCCAAAATTTCTGTGAAACTTTCTCTCTTATATCTAATTGCATGGTTGCTAATTTCAAATGCTCCTTCTGCATTTCTGTCAACATGAAACATTTTCGGGAAAACAAGACCAACAAAACATGTCCCGTACCAATGGTCTGGAAGATTATAATAGGCTTTATCACCACATATAAAATAAATCCCAGGGAAAATTGGATCTCTGCCACCTTTGAATCCCCAACCCCGCATGATTTGATAAGTGTCCTCACAATTGCTAGCACCTACAAAATAATTATCAAATAAAGTATTATCTCTCCTAATGCAAAGCTTACCACTAATTGGTTTGTCAATGTGAATTGCAACATTATCAAAAGTCTTGCCATTAAGTTTCTCATCCTCTTTTTGCCAGAATTTGGATTTGGTTTGTTTGACCATTTCATTTCTCTTAAAAATTGCCCTTCTCTCCTCAACTAAGTTCAGAAAAGTCTTTTCTTCAGCTCTCAATTTGCAGGTTAAATTATTCTTATAAGCGTACTCATAGGTAAGTTCGTTAGTAACTAAAAATAATTCCCTCATCTGTTTAGCTCTTTTATGTTTATTCAAAGCACTGTCAATTTTCAAATTTGCGAAAATCTCGTCAAAATTGGAATAGTAATATTCTAAGCGACCAGTCTGATAAAATAAGCTAGCTATCACACTGCAGGTCATACCATATGTAAGAGGAAGCATATTGTATGTCACTCCCTCAGAAACAGAAGCTGGCAACTTTACACAGATATAACAGTCTTTGACATCCATTACTTTAACATATTCTCCTAAAAGCCTTGAAAATGTATTGCTTGAAAAATCACTAACAGACCTGTCTTGATGAACCTCAGGTTTGTGATTAATAACTTTGTTAACCTTGCCTGTTGCACTATGTTTGTCTTGACTAACTGAAGCTTTGCTTGTCATGTTTACTTTGTAAAATTCTTTATTAATCTCAAAAGGAACAACAACAGCCAAAACTACCCAGAGCAGAATTAATATGAGCACACACACCAAAGTCATCTTACAGCATTTCTTAAGAATGGAACATTTTGAAGTACTACGTTCCATGACATAAGGCATTTTTGCTAGTTCTTATCTTTAAAAAAATAAAATAAAAACACATTTGTTTTTAAAATATGTCAAAATCTAAAATCTAAACTAAATATACACCCCCCTTTTTAAAAAAACTTTTTTTTTTAAAACCTTCTAACAACTTTTCTTCGACCTTATGTCACAAGTTATTTTCCAACTAAACAAATTTTCTTCAACCTTGTGTCACCTAACACAATTTCTTCAGCCTTTTGCCAAAATATAGAAACCAAAAATTTAATAGATAAGTACTTCAATCATTGTCACTATTTTCCTCAACTTCCTCTTGACTGCTATTGTTGATTTCAATAACAGGAGGTATTATCAGGTGTGTCCACTCAGGAGATTTATATTTCTGATTAGGTTTCAAAACTCTCTTTGTCTTTCCAGTCACTACTTCTATTTTTCTTCCTTTTTCAACCTTCTTTTCAGGATCCTTCTGACTTGAAATCTCATTCACCTGCTCCTTCGATCTTTTAACTAACCTGACTCTCAACCCTCCATTCTCAATTGGCCAGGTTTCACCTTTTCTCAGAATTTTCCTTTTTGGCTCAGCCGAATTGGACTCTGTTTTCCAAGATCTCTTTTTCACACCTTCCCTTTGACAATTTTCATCACTCTCTCCGGAATCGCTGTCAGAAATTTCTATTCTTGACTCAGGAACTTTTCTAATCGGCAGTCTCACTCCGTTAGGAACTATACTCTGTCTTCCATCACTGGTACTTGGCAATTCGTCTTCCTCCTCCTCTTCAATTACCTTCAACTTCCCAGTTTCTGGTTTCTTGTTCGTTCTTTCAGAGCTCGTTTTCTGCTTTTCGATACTCTCCTGGTCAGAAATTTCTATTGTTTCAACTTCCTTTTCTTTTATATCTTCAGTTTCTTTGTCAGACTCTTCAATTGATTTCTTTTCTAGCAAATCTTCATAATTTTCAGAGTCTATTTCAATTATTTCCAAATCTTTTCTGGTCAGATTTTTTTTTACAGGTACATTTTCCAGATGTCCACCTCTCTGTCGATCTTCAATATCTGGAACTTCTTCACCTTCCACTTCAGAATCTGAATCAGCTGTAGTATCACTCTCTTCATCAGAATTTTCAGGTGTAGGTATCGGAATGGTGTGACTAGGATGAATCCACCTTTTTATTCCTCTACACTTCACTGCATTTGTTGTAACAAGAATCACCTGTCTAGGCTTCTGCCACCTCGGTACCAGACAATTTCTTCTTCGATGAACTCTTGTTCTGACCCAATCTTCAGGTCTCAGATCATGTGTTAGCACTTTGTCTTTCGACTGTACTTCAGTTCCAACCTGATTAGACACAGAAGCCACGACGTCAGACAAGTGTTTGCAGTATTCCAAAATTGCACTGTCATTTATGCTCAACAGTTTTCATACAGGTACAAAAGCTTGTCTCATGACTCTGCCCATGATAATATCATGTGGACTCAAACCTGTCTTTTTATCAGGTGTACTTCTTAAAGACATCAAAACAAGTGCAGGAGCATCTGTCCACTTTATACCTGTATCTAGACACATTTTTCCAATTCTGTTTTTTATTGTGCCATTAATCTGCTCAACTATTCCAGAAGCCTCAGGTCTGTATGCACAATGTAACTTCTGCTCAATGTTTAATGCTTCACAAATCAAACTCAACAGTCTGTTGTCAAAATGTCCTCCTCTATCACTCTCAATGGTCACCGGAAATCCATACCTAGGGATTATCTCACGTAAAAGTAACTTTGCTACAGTGATTGAATCATTGTGACATGTGGGGAATGCTTCTACCCATCTTGAAAATAGACAGAAAATCACTAAGACATATTTTAACCTGTTATGTCTAGGCATCTCAATGAAATCCATCTGTAATCTGGTGAAAGGACCACCCTCCCGACCTATGATTCCCGTTCCCACAACTGATTTCCTGTTTGGGTTCATTTGTTGGCAGACCAGACACCTTTGACAAAGAGATTCTGCAATTGTTCTGAATTTTGTATTGAACCATGTTTCTTTGAAAAGCCTAATCATTGAATCTCTTCCAATATGACCAGGACCATGATACATTCTAGCCATATCAGCAATCATACAATTTGGTAAAACTACTCTGCCATCTTTGTAAGTCCAAATTCCATCCTCATCTCGGGGTCTACATTCTGCTTTCAACCATAAATCTTTCTCCTCATCATCAGCTTCATTTTGCAAATCTCTGATTTCCTGCCATGTCTCAACAACAGATGTTAGCATTAGTGAATTCGAAACATAATCTCTGTTTTTCTCCCGATTACGTGCACGACCATTTCTTACGCAATACTTTGCGGTTTCATCTGCATAAGCATTGCCTTTGGTGATATAATCCTCACCTTTTTTGTGAGCTGCACACTTTACGACAGCAATCTCTTTTGGTAATTGTATGCCGTCAATTAATCTTTTAATGAACACTGCATTTTTAATTAGTGATCCTGCTGATGTCAAATAACCTCTATGAGACCAGAGTTGTCCATAATCATGTACAACTCCGTACCCATACTGGCTGTCAGTTATTATGGTAACTCTCAAATCTTTTGCCAATTCGCAAGCACGAATCAAAGCAATCAGTTCAGCCACCTGTGCTGAACGAATTCCTTCAAGACATGATGCTTCTTCAACATCTGCTACTGTACAGACTGAATATGCTGCTTTTAAAACACCTCCCTCTGATCTCAGACAGGAGCCATCTACAAAGTAGACAAAATCTGATTCAGGCAAAGGTTCATCTTTAATGTCTTGCCTAGGCTTGGTACAGTATTCCATAAAATCCAAACATTCATGCTCCACATCATTTTCATCAATAATTTCAGTATCAGGTAACAGTGTAGAAGGGTTCAAATTTACACATCTTGCAATCGAAACATTATCTGCTCCCAGAATAATTTTCTCGTACTTTGTCAATCTGTTACTTGTCAAGTGGTGTGTTTTACTCCTTGTTAGGAGAATCTCAACTGAATGGGGAACATAGGCTTTTACAGGAAACCCCATTATGATCCCTTCACTCTGTTCCAGACTAATACTTGTTGCTGCAACTGCTTTCAAGCAACCTGGCAAGGCTTTAGCAACTGGATCAAGAACTGCTGAGAAGTATGAAATAGGTTTTCTCAAATTCCCATGTTTTTGGATTAACACAGACAATGCACAACCTTCCCTTTCACTGCAATACAGCTCAAAATCTTTCTCGTAATTTGGCATGCCTAGAGCTGGAGCTTCACATAGGCTTCTTTTTAATTTCTCAAAAGCCTCCAGCTCAGATTCAGTAAGAACAATTGGATCTTTTACATCTGATTTTGTCAATTTCTGCAGTGGTTTCGCAATTACCGAAAATCCACTTATCCATTGACGACAGTAACCAACCATTCCTAAAAACATTCTGACCTGTCTTTGTGTTTTTGGAGGTTGCATTGCTTGAATCATTTTGATTCTCTCAATTGTCACTTGTCTCATTCCTTTTGCAATTCTATGACCAAGATATTTCACTTCTAGTTTACAAAACTGCTACTTTGCTGGAGACACTTTATGTCCCTCATCTGCCAAATGATTCAAAAGAGTGATTGTGTCTGTCACACAATTTTCTCTGGTTTTTGCTGCAATTAACAGATCATCAATGTACTGCACTAATGTCGATCTGCCAGGCAAACTTAGATCTTCCAATGATCTCTTTAACAGCTCATTGAAGATGGAAGGACTCTCTGTATACCCTTGAGGAATTCTGCACCATGCGAGGGTCCTATTTTGGAACCTGAAAGCAAAGATTTCCTGGCTCTCTGGGTGCAATGGAACAGTAAAGAACGCATTGCAAAGATCAATGACAGTATACCATTCTGCATTATGTGGAATCTGATAAAGAATAACTGCTGGGTTTGGAACAACAGGACTACAGGGAACCACAATTTGATTAATTTTTCTCAAATCCTGAACAATTCTGTATGTTCCATTTGGCTTTTTGATTCCCATAATCGGTGAATTACAAGGACTGCTCTCAATTTCTTTCAAAACACCTTGTTTAATGAATTTCTCAATTACAGGAATAACTCCCTCAATTGTTTCTGCTTTCATTTTATACTGAGGAATGTTTGGAAATTCAATTCCCTGCTTCACTGTAATTTTGACTGGATCAACATGTTTCATCAGACCCATCTCATTTCCTGTCAAATCCCAAATCTCAGTCTTGACTCTTTCTTTTAATTCTTCTGGTAAATTTTATTTTTCAAATGCAGGAAACAATTTTGTTTCTTCTGCTTCCACTAACAACATTGTCATTCTGTACAAACTATCTTCCTCCATTGTTTGTAATTCAATTCCCTCGGGAGAACAATATATTCTACAATTCATTTTGCACAATATATCTCTCCCCAGCAAGTTCACTGGGCTGCTGTTACAAACCACAAATCTGTGCTTGTCCTTAAAACTGCCAATCTCAACCGGCACTGGTTCAGTTAGGTCCGTTTTAATTTGCTGATTACTTACTCCGACTACTTGGATGGTATCCCCAGAGAGAGGTAGGTTTTCAATTTCCACTGATCTAACAGTAGAAGGGGTAGCACCAGTGTCCACAAGAAAAGTGATGTCTACATTATTTACTTTCCCATTTACAAATGGACCGGACTGGTCAACCTCAAGAGTGGCTCCAATAACACACTCTTCCCCCTCTCTCGGGCACCGTCAGAAGCAGTCGTCAGAATCACTTCCTTGATTTTCTGTTAACAAAAACTGACCTGAAACATTTTGTACATTTTGTCTTTGAGTCCGAATTACCTGATCATCTCCTCCAAATCCCACACCTGGATTATACTTTTGACTTCCCCCACAATTAGGAAAGGGAGGTTGTGGATTTTGATTCTGCTGCTGAGTCAACTGATGCTGTAGCTGTCGCTGAAGACTTAGGTCATTTAACTGACGCTGTAGCTGTAGCTGTTGCTGCAGATCAACATCATTCTGCATCTGTGGGTTTAACAATGGATTTTTTAAATTTCTGGGTGGGTTTTTACACTCACTTTTCCAATGTCCAATCTCACCGCTATTAAAACAAGGCCGTTTCTGTTTCAAATCCTCAACTTTAGCATTATACCTTGGTTTATTATTATTAAATTTAAATTTTCCTTGACCCTGATTCTGGTTCTGATTTTGAACAAAATTTGTATTTTTATTTTCAAGACTGGCAATTTGTTGCTCAGCCACCTTCACTTGTTCCCACATCGCCTTCTCTTTCAACTTCTTTTGTTTGACCTCTAACTCATCACTGCAGTATTTTGCTTTTCTCAAGATATCATCAACTGAAAGTGATTGCCATCCGACAATATTATTTCTGATCATTTCTCCAACCTCTGGTCTAAGACCATAAACAAATCTGTAAATAAAGTGGCTCATATCTTTTTCATCTAATTTTTCATAGCCACTGTACTGTTTGAAAACCAACAGTAATCTTTCATAAAATGAATGAACTGACTCTTTTGGTTCCTGATTCGTTCTGTCTATTTTAACCCAATCAACTTCCTTTGGGGCGATTTTTCGTTTTAACCAGTAAATCACTTTTCCGTAAAAGTCCATCACTATTGGAGCTGGAGCCCCTGTTTCTTTAATTCGCGCTGGTTCCTCTTTTGGCCAACCCACTGCAATTTTGCATTCTGTCCAAAGATCTGATGGGACAACAATGTCAAAGAATCCATCTAGATCAATCCACAGAACTTTCCATACCTTGATAAACCTATCCACCTGTCGATACCATTCAACAGGCTTCTCTCTCAATCGTGGGAAATCATTTGTGAAAAGCAAAATATCCTGTCTCGACCAAGGGACATGAACATAACCTCCACCTGCAATTTCTCTCATTGGAAACTGTTTTGACAATTTCTCCAGTTTCTCATCTTCCTTCTTTCTTGTCCATTTCACTCTCCATTTACTTAATTCGCCTAATTTTTTGATGTAAACAATCAAATCCTTTATGTGCATTATTCTTCCCATTGAGTTCAAGTTCTCAATGTCTTTTTCTGTAAAATCTAATCTGTAATGTTTTCCAAAATTCTTTTGTCTACTCAAATCGATTTCAAGTTCTGCTGCCAGTTCCTCCAACTGATCATATTTATTTTTTGTTTTCCACTGAATGCTCTTGCAGATGAACAGGAGTTCATCATCACGATAAAATTTTAGACTGTCAGAACCAATCGTGCCAATTATTAATTCCTCCAAATTTGCTTTTAATTTTGCAACTTCAAGTTTTGAATTTGTCCCTCTTTTTTCAGAAGTCTCAGCATCTGACTCTGCACCCATTGGTGATCTATTAAAAGAACCTTCATTAAAAGTCGAATCAGGCATCCTTGTTTTTTCACAATTAATTTCAGATAATTCTGAATAAAACTTTTCAGCAACCTTTTGAATTTCTGCATTTAAAGGAATTGTTAAACTTGTTTTATTATTTTCTTTCTGTTAAAAAACAGGCTGAACAGGACCAATCGTTACTCGAACTGTCACAGCTTCCATGCTTTTTGTTATTTGTCGAATTAATTCTTCTTTTGATCGTAAATATTCTGAAGAATTTATATCTTCCTCATCTCTGATTTCTCTCATTAAATTTTTAAGAGCTTCCCTTTCCTTTGGAATTATCGGAAAATGTCTACTTCCATTATAAACAACAGCATTTGTTCCTGTTTCAAAATTTTCTGGAGTTTCAAAAGATTCAGAATTATTTGGGTACAATTTTGATGATTCATTATTCGGGGGTGCACTTGGTGTGGTTTCAGTGGAAACCATTGGAGTAGACCATGAACGAGGCGGTCGCAAAGGTTCATTTCTTTTATTAGAAGTAAACATTTCTTCTAAAACTGCATCTTCAGATTCACTTTCTGTGATAACATTATTTTTCTTCTCAGTTCTTTTTTCACCTGGAGATCCTAAAACCATTTCTCTAATTAAGTAGAGACCATCATACATGTTTCCCTGTCTCCACATTCGCATTCTATCTTCATGCTCGTCTGTAACTAGGTATTTTCGGAGGTCTTTTAATCCCACTTGCTTCTCTTTGAAGTTGAAACATCTCATCCTCGCATTCAACTAACGCTTCAAATTGAGTTGGTCTTGGTTTTGGTACAAGTGCGTTCATTTTTTTTCTTACATTTCTCAAAATCTTTACATTAATTGAACCATCATCTGGCCAAGCCAAAACACCATCATCTTTAGTATAATGCTTCCAGACATCAAACCACAAAACAGTATGATAACCATATTCACCTTCCATATACGCTTCAGGTGTTTTGTATTTATGAAGTAATTTACCACCTCGCGTTTTTATTTTCTTGTCAGGTGAAATAAAAATGTTAAGCTTCCGAAGCATTGTAGGCTTTTTCTCAACATGTTTAAAATGATAACTCATTTTTCAAATTAAATTCAGTCAGTGGAAATGATCGTAAAATATTTCCTGGATGTTCCGTTACACTAGCCAATCCGTGCGCGAAACACACCAACAAGCCAATCAGAGTTGAGCTATGTCACCTCCTTGCTCAACCAATAGAAATTGTGCTTTCTCAAAGAACCAATCATCTTACAGCACATCAGAGTTACGCGAGCCAATCAGAACACAGCCTGTGACGTATGCTATCCAATCACAGCGCGAACCGTATGACGTACACAGCCGCTGCGGTTTTTCGCGTCTCACTCACAGCGCTCACCCCTCCTTCACAAAAACTTTTCACAGCGCCATTTTAAAAACGCTTTTCAATTGAAAATTAATTCAACAACGACAAGAAAGACTCATCTGTCTGTTTCTCTAATAAAGTGATAGAATTTCAAACATACAAGAATTCTTTGCGTGGAATAGACGGCGCTATTTCTCATAGAATATACATTCGCCGATAAAGTAATCCCTTTACTCTACCCTTCAAACAAGTAATAATGAACGCGTTTCCCTCTGAATGCACATTTAAAGTAGCAATTCAAAGTTTGACTCGAACAAAATTACAAAACAATTACGCACTTTCAAGCGGAAAGTATCCCTATACGTACACACATGAAATCCCTACAGGACTATCACCTGTTTATAGATAATCATGCACCGTTAGTAAAATATGCGGCGTTATCTTACCCTTCACTCAAGCTCGGATCTATACTATTACTCTTTTCACAGTGAGTTTTACAACAGGCTCATTGTCCCTATACTCATGCTGCTCAAATTTCTTAGATAATCCTCACTATACAAACATTCACACCTATGCCCTAACTTGTGTTGCACGGCGACAACACCTGTGATACACGACGATACCACTATTCTAAAACAGATCAAATGTGCTGTGTGACTACCTTCTCATCACACTATTTGTACCGGTACAGCTTACGTATAACACGAGAACGAACTCAACATATGTTAGACATCGATTCCTATGTAACTACCATATAATATATTGGTTACCATAGCATCCATCAAATCTGCTACCAAGGAAATTGATCCAGCGGCCTATAGGAAATATGTCATAAACTACGCTACTTATCTCCACAACTTACACTATATTTCACTAATCAAACACAAGGCCCATTAATAAAACATGACATATTATGACCAACTGAATCACGTGGCCTAATTAATCTATTCACAAATTATATACATTTATATACAACCGCGGTAAACGAAAACATCATATTTAACAAACCCCACTAACTATTAAGACACATATGGCGATAAAATCTAGCTAATGGTAACCTAAACTCATGGAAATAACAAGTCCAGCTTGATTCTCAAAGTAAGATTTTTATTAGCTATTTATTTTGGATTTGCAAAGATAGTCTTTATTAAAGCATTTTTATTAGAATCATTGTAAGTAAAATTGATAGCATCATAAGATTTGAAATTTATTATTGCAAATAAAATTATTAGTTTTGCATTTTTCAAAACCGAAGTCCCTAACTAAGCCAAATAAATGGAAATAAAAAGTAAAGTCTTTGAGGGCTCTTACGTGCTCCAAGTGAAGTTCGTCAATACGACACCCTCATCCAAAGGTCAGTAAAGCAGCAGCGTAACCCTTCCACGGAGAATGGGTTCTTATACCTTTCTACGCTAAGCTAATATAAGTAAAAGTAATTCTTTTCTGCAAAAGTCGGAGTCCCATTGGTTCACGAGTGACAAGTGACATGTCACCACATTTTTAAAAACATCAGTTCCGTCACTTTCTTAGAGTCCATTGTCTCTAGTATTCAGACACCGAGGTTTCCTCAGTTTGAAACAATATTTCGTTGAAAAAAATGTCATCATGTCATTCGCTTCCTCGGATGCAAAATTATCAAATGTTCTTTTGCCGGTTCCTGGCCTTGGCCTTGTCCGACTAGGAATCAATTCGAGGCACAGCATTGCTTTCCAAATGTTGCCACAATAACGGAAACTTTTTCTTTGTAAGGACTCTCTCTTGCTCCGTGCAGAATTTTAGCAGACTCGAGTAAACTAGGCCCAAAGCAGCCATTTTATTGGTAACTAATATATAAACAAACAGAAAAGGATAATTAATGCGAGAAATATAGTTTGTTCTGTTGCCACCCACCATTGCTAATAATTAACCCATTAGTCTAAATTACCTAGCTGAAGCGAACAAATAAAGCAGCAATTATATTTACCATTCTTCATTAAGTCCAACGAAATTCTTTATGCATCTGTAGAGAATAGAGTGACACCACATAGACAAGGAAAGCAAAATAAGCACATGCTACTTTTAAAATTCAGCCGCAATTAGTTATGACATGACAAATAAACAAAATAAATTTATTAATTTGCACAAACAGAAAGATGCAACAATAACGCACATTTATGAGCACACATGTTAGTGTCCCGCGTGTAGTTTTCATATAATGCAACTTTAAACTAGGTTGAATTAATACACACAGCACAAAAACGTTAGTATTATTATTTTTCTTATTATGGAAATGTGGCTTCACGAGTTGAAATAAAATTATTTCTAAATCTCGCTCCATCAACTCCCTCATCTGGTGATTAACAAATCACCACACCACACCCAAAATTTAGAAAATTTTGATTAAACGAAAATGGTTCGAATTCACTTGTATTAGTATTTCTAAAGATTCGTTTCAGCAAAATCCTTGCAACTGTCATATTGAGCCCTGCGTAACTCCTCTAACTCAATTTCCTTTTCCTGATCCTTTTTGATCTTATAAATTCTTTTCTTTTCTTTCATGTGTTTCTTTCTCTTGTGTAACATGCAACTGAGTTTTGTCAAAACTACCACAAATATTATTACAAACAAAGGTGTTAGGATCTTGCCAAGAACTGAACCACCAATTTCTTGAAACCAGGTTTTAATTGCTTGGAATCTTTTTGAAAAACGTTCTGAAAAATCATCATCTTCTAAGGGAACTATCTCTGAATGCATCTCTGTGATGTTCTTGATATACATCTCAATATTTTTGCTTTCGTCTGGGATGTAAGTACAGCAGTGCTGGACATGTAAAATACCACAGACTCCTCCCTCTTTTGCCAGGAGTATGTCTAATGCAAGGCGATTTTGCATCACCATAGATCTAATTGCAATAACCTCAACATCCACTAATTGGAAGCCACCTGCTGTATCAGTTGACAATCTGTCAACTATTGTGGATAATTTCCTGATTCTTCCTGCATTCAGGGTTATACCTACTAAAGGTATTACTGCTTCAAAAATGTCTCCCAAAATTTCTGTGAAACTTTCTCTCTTATATCTAATTGCATGGTTGCTAATTTCAAATGCTCCTTCTGCATTTCTGTCAACATGAAACATTTTCGGGAAAACAAGACCAACAAAACATGTCTGGAACCAATGGTCTGGAAGATTATAATAGGCTTTATCACCACATATAAAATAAATCCCAGGGAAAATTGGATCTCTGGCACCTTTGAATCCCCAACCCCCCATGATTTGATAAGTGTCCTCACAATTGCTAGCACCTACAAAATAATTATCAAATAAAGTATTATCTCTCCTAATGCAAAGCTTACCACTAATTGGTTTGTCAATGTGAATCGCAACATTATCAAAAGTCTTGCCATTAAGTTTCTCATCCTCTTTTTGCCAGAATGTGGATTTGGTTTGTTTGACCATTTCATTTCTCTTAAAAATCGCCCTTCTCTCCTCAACTAAGTTCAGAAAAGTCTTTTCTTCAGCTCTCAATTTGCAGGTTAAATTATTCTTATAAGCGTACTCATAGGTAAGTTTGTTAGTAACTAAAAAGAATTCCCTCATCTGTTTAGCTCTTTTATGTTTATTCAAAGCACTGTCAATTTTCAAATTTTCGAAAATCTCGTCAAAATTGGAATAGTAATATTCTAAGCGACCAGTCTGATAAAATAAGCTAGCTATCACACTGCAGGTCATACCATATGTAAGAGGAAGCATATTGTATGTCACTCCCTCAGAAACAGAAGCTGGCAACTTTACACAGATATAACAGTCTTTGACATCCATTACTTTAACATATTCTCCTAAAAGCCTTGAAAATGTATTGCTTGAAAAATCACTAACAGACCTGTCTTGATGAACCTCAGGTTTGTGATTAATAACTTTGTTAACCTTGCCTGTTGCACTATGTTTGTCTTGACTAACTGAAGCTTTGCTTGTCATGTTTACTTTGTAAAATTCTTTATTAATCTCAAAAGGAACAACAACAGCCAAAACTACCCAGAGCAGAATTAATATGAGCACACACACCAAAGTCATCTTACAGCATTTCTTAAGAATGGAACATTTTGAAGTACTACGTTCCATGACATAAGGCATTTTTGCTAGTTCTTATCTTAAAAAAATATAAAATAAAAACACATTTGTTTTTAAAATATGTCAAAATCTAAAATCTAAACTAAATATACACCCCCCTTTTTAAAAAAACTTTTTTTTTAAAAACCTTCTAACAACTTTTCTTCGACCTTATGTCACAAGTTATTTTCCAACTAAACAAATTTTCTTCGACCTTGTGTCACCTAACACAATTTCTTCAGCCTTTTGCCAAAATATAGAAACCAAAAATTTAATAGATAAGTACTTCAATCATTGTCACTATTTTCCTCAACTTCCTCTTGACTGCTATTGTTGATTTCAATAACAGGAGGTATTATCAGGTATGTCCACTCAGGAGATTTATATTTCTGATTAGGTTTCAAAACTCTCTTTGTCTTTCTAGTCACTACTTCTATTTTTCTTCCTTTTTCAACCTTCTTTTCAGGATCCTTCTGACTTGAAATCTCATTCACCTGCTCCTTCGATCTTTTAACTAACCTGACTCACAACCCTCTATTCTCAATTGGCCAGGTTTCACCTTTTCTCAGAATTTTCCTTTTTGGTTCTGCCGAATTGGACTCTGTTTTCCAAGATCTCTTTTTCACACCCTCCCTTTGACAATTTTCATCACTCTCTCCGGAATCGCTGTCAGAAATTTCTATTCTTGACTCAGGAACTTTTCTAATCGGCAGTCTGACTCCGTTAGGAACTATACTCTGTCTTCCATCACTGGTACTTGGCAATTCGTCTTCCTCCTCCTTTTCAATTACCTTCAACTTCCCAGTTTCTGGTTTCTTGTTCGTTCTTTCAGAGCTCGTTTTCTGCTTTTCGATACTCTCCTGGTCAGAAATTTCTATTGTTTCAACTTCCTTTTCTTTTATATCTTCAGTTTCTTTGTCAGACTCTTCAACTGATTTCTTTTCTAGCAAATCTTCATCATTTTCAGAGACTATTTCAATTATTTCCAAATCTTTTCTGGTCAGATTTCTTTTTACAGGTACATTTTCCAGATGTCGACCTCTCTGTCGATCTTCAATATCTGGAACTTCTTCACCTTCCACTTCAGAATCTGAATCAGCTGTAGTATCACTCTCTTCATCAGAATTTTCAGGTGTAGGTATCGGAATGGTGTGACTAGGATGAATCCACCTTTTTATTCCTCTACACTTCACTGAATTTGTTGTAACAAGAATCACCTGTCTAGGCTTCTGCCACCTCGGAACCAGACAATTTCTTCTTCGATGAACTTTTGTTCTGACCCAATCTTCAGGTCTCAGATCATGTGTTAGCACTTTGTCTTTCGACTGTACTTCAGTTCCAACCTGATTAGACACAGAAGCCACGACGTCAGACAAGTGTTTGCAGTATTCCAAAATTGCACTGTCATTTATGCTCAACAGTTTTCATACAGGTACAAAAGCTTGTCTCATGACTCTGCCCATGATAATATCATGTGGACTCAAACCTGTCTTTTTATCAGGTGTACTTCTTAAAGACATCAAAACAAGTGGAAGAGCATCTGTCCACTTTATACCTGTATCTAGACACATTTTTCCAATTCTGTTTTTTATTGTGCCATTAATCTGCTCAACTATTCCAGAAGCCTCAGGTCTGTATGCACAATGTAACTTCTGCTCAATGTTTAATGCTTCACAAATCAAACTCAACAGTCTGTTGTCAAAATGTCCTCCTCTATCACTCTCAATGGTCACCGGAAATCCATACCTAGGGATTATCTCACGTAAAAGTAACTTTGCTACAGTGATTGAATCATTGTGACATGTGGGGAATGCTTCTACCCATCTTGAAAATAGACAGAAAATCACTAAGACATATTTTAACCTGTTATGTCTAGGCATCTCAATGAAATCCATCTGTAATCTGGTGAAAGAACCACCCTCCCGACCTATGATTCCCGTTCCCACAACTGATTTCCTGTTTGGGTTCATTTGTTGGCAGACCAGACACCTTTGACAAAGAGATTCTGCAATTGTTCTGAATTTTGTATTGAACCATGTTTCTTTGAAAAGCCTAATCATTGAATCTCTTCCAATATGACCAGGACCATGATACATTCTAGCCATATCAGCAATCATACAATTTGGTAAAACTACTCTGCCATCTTTGTAAGTCCAAATTCCATCCTCATCTCGGGGTCTACATTCTGCTTTCAACCATAAATCTTTCTCCTCATCATCAGCTTCATTTTGCAAATCTCTGATTTCCTGCCATGTCTCAACAACAGATGTCAGCATTAGTGAATTCGAAACATAATCTCTGTTTTTCTCCCGATTAAGTGCACGACCATTTCTTGCGCAATACTTTGCGGTTTCATCTGCATAAGCATTGCCTTTGGTGATATAATCCTCACCTTTTTTGTGAGCTGCACACTTTACGACAGCAATCTCTTTTGGTAATTGTATGCCGTCAATTAATCTTTTAATGAACACTGCATTTTTAATTGGTGATCCTGCTGATGTCAAATAACCTCTCTGAGACCAGAGTTGTCCATAATCATGTACAACTCCGTACCCATACTGGCTGTCAGTTATTATGGTAACTCTCAAATCTTTTGCCAATTCGCAAGCACGAATCAAAGCAATCAATTCAGCCACCTGTGCTGAACGAATTCCTTCAAGACATGATGCTTCTTCAACATCTGCTACTGTACAGACTGAATATGCTGCTTTTAAAACACCTCCCTCTGATCTCAGACAGGAGCCATCTACAAAGTAGACAAAATCTGATTCAGGCAAAGGTTCATCTTTAATGTCTTGCCTAGGCTTGGTACAGTATTCCATAAAATCCAAACATTCATGCTCCACATCATTTTCATCAATAATTTCAGTATCAGGTAACAGTGTAGAAGGGTTCAAATTTACACATCTTGCAATCGAAACATTATCTGCTCCCAGAATAATTTTCTCGTACTTTGTCAATCTGTTACTTGTCAAGTGTTGTGTTTTACTCCTTGTTAGGAGAATCTCAACTGAATGGGGAACATAGACTTTTACAGGAAACCCCATTATGATCCCTTCACTCTGTTCCAGACTAATACTTGTTGCTGCAACTGCTTTCAAGCAACCTGGCAAGGCTTTAGCAACTGGATCAAGAACTGCTGAGAAGTATGCAATAGGTTTTCTCAGATTCCCATGTTTTTGGATTAACACAGACAATGCACAACCTTCCCTTTCACTGCAATACAGCTCAAAATCTTTCTCGTAATTTGGCATGCCTAGAGCTGGAGCTTCACATAGGCTTCTTTTTAATTTCTCAAAAGCCTCCAGCTCAGATTCAGTAAGAACAATTGGATCTTTTACATCTGATTTTGTCAATTTCTGCAGTGGTTTCGCAATTACCGAAAATCCACTTATCCATTGACGACAGTAACCAACCATTCCTAAAAACATTCTGACCTGTCTTTGTGTTTTTGGAGGTTGCATTGCTTGAATCATTTTGATTCTCTCAATTGTCACTTGTCTCATTCCTTTTGCAATTCTATGACCAAGATATTTCACTTCTTGTTTACAAAACTGCAACTTTGCAGGAGACACTTTATGTCCCTCATCTGCCAAATGATTCAAAAGAGTGATTGTATCTGTCACACAATTTTCTCTGGTTTTTGCTGCAATTAACAGATCATCAATGTACTGCACTAATGTCGATCTGCCAGGCAAACTTAGATCTTCCAATGATCTCTTTAACAGCTCATTGAAGATGGAAGGACTCTCTGTATACCCTTGAGGAATTCTGCACCATGCGAGGGTCCTATTTTGGAACCTGAAAGCAAAGATTTCCTGGCTCTCTGGGTGCAATGGAACAGTAAAGAACGCATTGCAAAGATCAATGACAGTATACCATTCTGCATCATGTGGAATCTGATAAAGAATAACTGCTGGGTTTGGAACAACAGGACAACAGGGAACCACAATTTGATTAACTTTTCTCAAATCCTGAACAATTCTGTATGTTCCATTTGGCTTTTTGATTCCCATAATCGGTGAATTACAAGGACTGCTCTCAATTTCTTTCATAACACCTTGTTTAATGAATTTCTCAATTACAGGAATAACTCCCTCAATTGTTTCTGCTTTCATTTTATACTGAGGAATGTTTGGAAATTCAATTCCCTGCTTCACTGTAATTTTGACTGGATCGACATGTTTCATCAGACCCATCTCATTTCCTGTCAAATCCCAAATCTCAGTCTTGACTATTTCTTTTAATTCTTCTGGTAAGTTTTCTTTTTCAAATGCAGGAAACAATTTTGTTTCTTCTGCTTCCACTAACAACATTGTCATTCTGTATAAACTATCTTCCTCCATTGTTTGTAATTCAATTCCCTCGGGAGAACAATATATTCTACAATTCATTTTGCACAATATATCTCTCCCCAGCAAGTTCACTGGGCTGCTGTTACAAACCACAAATCTGTGCTTGTCCTTAAAACTGCCAATCTCAACCGGCACTGGTTCAGTTAGGTCCGTTTTAATTTGCTGATTACTTACTCCGACTACTTGGATGGTATCCCCAGAGAGAGGTAGGTTTTCAATTTCCACTGATCTAACAGTAGAACGGGTAGCACCAGTGTCCACAAGAAAAGTGATGTCTACATTATTTACTTTCCCATTTACAAATGGACCGGACTGGTCAACCTCAAGAGTGGCTCCAATAACACACTCTTCCCCCTCTCTCGGGCACCGTCAGAAGCAGTCGTCAGAATCACTTCCTTGATTTTCTGTTAACAAAAACTGATCTGAAACATTTTGTACATTTTGTCTTTGAGTCCGAATTACCTGATCATCTCCTCCAAATCCCACACCTGGATTATACTTTTGACTTCCCCCACAATTAGGAAAGGGAGGTTGTGGAATTTGATTCTGCTGCTGAGTCAACTGATGCTGTAGCTGTCGCTGAAGACTTAGGTCATTTAACTGACGCTGTAGCTGTAGCTGTTGCTGCAGATCAACATCATTCTGCATCTGTGGGTTTAACAATGGATTTTTTAAATTTCTGGGTGGGTTTTTACACTCACTTTTCCAATGTCCAATCTCACCGCAATTAAAACAAGGCCGTTTCTGTTTCAAATCCTCAACTTTATCATTATACCTTGGTTTATTATTATTAAATTTAAATTTTCCTTGACCCTGATTCTGGTTCTGATTTTAAACAAAATTTGTATTTTTATTTTCAAGACTGGCAATTTGTTGCTCAGCCACCTTCACTTGTGCCCACATCGCCTTCTCTTTCAACTTCTTTTGTTTGACCTCTAACTCATCACTGCAGTATTTTGCTTTTCTCAAGATATCATCAACTGAAAGTGATTGCCATCCGACAATATTATTTCTGATCATTTCTCCAACCTCTGGTCTAAGACCATAAACAAATCTGTAAATAAAGTGGCTCATATCTTTTTCATCTAATTTTTCATAGCCACTGTACTGTTTGAAAACCAACAGTAATCTTTATAAAATGAATGAACTGACTCTCTTGGTTCCTGATTCGTTCTGTCTATTTTAACCCAATCAACTTCCTTTGGGGCGATTTTTTGTTTTAACCAGTAAATCACTTTTCCGTAAAAGTCCATCACTATTGGAGCTGGAGCCCCTGTTTCTTTAATTCGCTCCGGTTCCTCTTTTGGCCAACCCACTGCAATTTTGCATTCTGTCCAAAGATCTGATGGGACAACAATGTCAAAGAATCCATCTAGATCAATCCACAGAACTTTTGATACCTTGATAAACCTATCCACCTGTCGATACCATTCAACAGGCTTCTCTGTCAATCGTGGGAAATCATTTGTGAAAAGCAAAATATCCTGTCTCGACCAAGGGACATGAACATAACCTCCACCTGCAATTTCTCTCATTGGAAACTGTTTTGACAATTTCTCCAGTTTCTCATCTTCCTTCTTTCTTGTCCATTTCACTCTCCATTTACTTAATTCGCCTAATTTTTTGATGTAAACAATCAAATCCTTTATGTGCATTATTCTTCCCATTGAGTTCAAGTTCTCAATGTCTTTTTCTGTAAAATCTAATCTGTAATGTTTTCCAAAATTCTTTTGTCTACTCAAATCGATTTCAAGTTCTGCTGCCTGTTCCTCCAACTGATCATATTTATTTTTTGTTTTCCACTGAATTATTAGTTTTGCATTTTTCAAAACCTAAGTCCCTAACTAAGCCAAATAAATGGAAATAAAGAGTAAAGTCTTTGAGGGCTCTTACGTGCTCCAAGTGAAGTTCGTCAATACGACACCCTCATCCAAAGGTCAGTAAAGCAGCAGCGTAACCCTTCCACGGAGAATGGGTTCTTATACCTTTCTACGCTAAGCTAATCTAAGTAAAATTAATTCTTTTCTGCAAAAGTCGGAGTCCCATTGGTTCACGAGTGACAAGTGACATGTCACCACATTTTTAAAAACATCAGTTCCGTCACTTTCTTAGAGTCCATTGTCTCTAGTATTCAGACACCGAGGCTTCCTCAGTTTGAAACAATATTTCGTTGAAAAAAATGTCATCATGTCATTTGCTTCCTCGGATGCAAAATGATCAGATGTTCTTTTGCCGGTTCCTGGCCTTGACCTTGTCCGACCAGGAATCAATTCGAGGCACAGCATTGCTTTCCAAATGTTGCCACAATAACGGAAACTTTTTCTTTGTAAGGACTCTCTCTTGCTCCGTGCAGAATTTTAGCAGACTCAAGTAAACTAGGCCCAAAGCAGCCATTTTATTGGTAACTAATATATAAACAAACAGAAAAGAATAATTAATGCGAGAAATATAGTTTGTTCTGTTGCCACCCACCATTGCTAATAATTAACCCATTAGTCTAAATTACCTAGCTGAAGCGAACAAATAAAGCAGCAATTATATTTACTATTCTTCATTAAGTCCAACGAAATTCTTTATGCATCTGTAGAGAATAGAGTGACACCACATAGACAAGGAAAGCAAAATAAGCACATGCTACTTTTAAAATTCAGCCGTAATTAGTTATGACATGACAAATAAACAAAATAAATTTATTAATTTGCACAAACAGAAAGATGCAACAATAACGCACATTTATGAGCACACATGTTAGTGTCCCGCGTGTAGTTTTCATATAATGCAACTTTAAACTAGGTTGAATTAATACACACAGCACAAAAACGTTAGTATTATTATTTTTCTTATTATGGAAATGTGACTTCACGAGTTGAAATAAAATTATTTCTAAATCTCGCTCCATCACACTCACCCCACAGAGGTCCTCCTTACACAATCAGGCACCCCATACATAGTGGCACCCCTTGCACTCACCCATGCCCTTACTCTCTACAGGTATCCCCTATACTCACTCAGGCACCACAATTTTCATCTACTGCACACACACGCACAAGAGTTCCCCTGCACACACAAACTGCACTCACACGACCACCCTCTGCATACATCTGTCCACTTTTACAGGTGCATCCCATGCCCTCACACACAGGCATGAACACAAAGATACATGCATAGGGTCCCCCTTTCACTTACTCACAGGCTGTTCCTGAACTCACTGCCCACACAGATAACCCTGATCACCTAAAGGTATCACCTGCACTCACTCAGGCACACTATTGACTCACACAGGGACCAATTGCACTCGTACAAGACCCCTTTACAGTCACAGACACACACACACACGGGCAGCCTGTGCACTCACCACATACTGGCATTCTTTGCACTCACAAACAATCTCTGCACTATGCGCTCACCCCACACACACTGAATCAATACTATCCCTGCAGACACACACACACACATACATGGTGCTCCCCTTCACTCACACTCCTCTACTTACACCACTTGCAGCACATGCACTCATGCCAGACAGTCACCTCTGCACTTTATTCCTATAGGCAACACCAAGTCACCCCATTAACCTCACCCATTCTTTCAAGGTTGCTGTGTCGATTAGCGTTATCCTCGGAACCCCACACTGATTTCAAAAGCACAACTGCACTCTGAGGTTGATGAAGGAAAGGGTAAGAGGGAGGGAGCTGGGACCCTAGTTCAGCAGCTCAATCCTCCATGCTGCACTCCTGCCATCTGTGTCCCTGCCAGAGAAGAACAAACACTATAAATTAACGAGGAGTCATTGTTTAATAGAATTTCAGTGGCATGTGTGTGATGTAAAGGACAAACTCCATCCTTTTGTAACACAATAGCACGACTTGATAGAGAGCCTGCTGTACTGCTGCTTGCTCACAGCTTGATATGCAAATGATCACAGCTGCTTGGAGAGTGAGCACTCTTTCTGTGGAAACCCACAGCTTTTGCCAAATCTGCTGTACTCCGGTAAATCAACATCTGGGCAGAGCCACAGTCGCTCTCTCTAGTATTCCTGAAAGCTTTTTGTTTTATCACATTAGGTCTGTCGTCAGCTCCAATGTCAAACAAGACCTACAGAACAGAATGCTAATTAGACATGACATCTATATATTGACAAAGCACGTGAGTCACGACAAACACAATGAATATAACCAGGTAAGGGTGGGTCAGCAAAGTAAGTTACATTTTAAATGCCCTTAGAATCATATTATATATGTATATCCTGCTCCTGAAGCAGTAGAGGATACTCTTATGCACTTCTGCTTGAACTTAAATTTCTTTTTCCAGGTATGGGCACACCAGTAGTTATTGAAAATGTAGCCATAATTAGCTAAAAACAATCTTTTTTTAAAATAAACTTTATTTAAACATTTTTACAAATACACAAATCAGGTGTGCAATCATTGTCAATGAAGATAGAGCTTGTGATGATAAAGCATTATAGTGCAGGACAAGATAACAGGGCAAAAACAAACAGGCGCGGTTCGTCCATTGGGGCGTGGTGGCGTAGCCCCCCCCTTTCCGAAGCCGCCCGCAGCTCCCTCTGCGTTTTTGCGTTAAGACTGTGACAATCATGTCAATGAATCAACATGACATCAGACCGCCGGGGGCGTCATGTTGATTGATTGATATGATTGTACAGGCGGCAACACAAGTGCGCATGAGTGGGGTCGGAGGGTGAATTTTTACCCGTGCCCACGCATGCGCACTTGTGTTTTTGCGGCGTTTCGCATGCCCATTAGGAGCCCTAATGGGCGTGCTGCGGGCGAGAAGGTACCTGCGCCCCTGGTGCCAGGAATGGCCAAGGGCACTGTGAGCCTGTGACGTGTGGGGAGCAGAGCCCAGAGTTGGTGCGGACCGGGACCGGCAGCAAGGTAAGAGTGTGTGTTTTTCTTTTATTTTAAAGTGTTTGGTGCGAGCGTGCGTGTATACATGAATGTTTGGTGGAGAGTGTTGTGAATGGATGTGTTTGTGTGTATGCGTGTGTGAATACATTTCTTTGAGTGTTGTGTATGTGGGTCGGGGGGGGTCGCCGCCGGCCTGAGTGGCCTGGGGCCCGCACTCGCAAATCAGTTTGCGCCTCACCACTGTAAAATGTCACCAGCCGCCCCTGAATACAAACCCCCCAATGGCAGACATTTCTCAAGCATTATACACTATTATTCCCCTTCTTCTGTTTCAGATCCAGCCTGGCTGACCCCCGACAGTGCGCTCTAGGACTCAGTCTGCAGCCCATTACAGATTAAATCATGACAAAGTTCCCTCCAGAGTCTTAGGTCGTCCTCTAGTTTGTCGTCTATGTGGCTGCCATTGATATGTACCTCCTCAGCTAATGTCCATTCACGCACATCACAAATTCAAGCCGTTGCCTCAGGTGGATGCACCCCCATCACACAATAGTTATTCAATGCCTCGCTAAGACTAAAAGCAGCTGCTGAAGTCTGAACGCTATCTTGTTTTGCTTCCTGGGCTTCCGAATTGAGCCCAACAAACAATGCGTAGGTGTCAGTTGTTCTCACCCATTCACGCTCCCCTAATCTGCTCGACCACCTCTGACCAGAAGCTACTGACTTCAGGGCATTCCCATGGAAGGTGCATAAAGTTGGTCCCCTTCCTGTGGCACCTACACGGGCATTGCAGGAGACGGTGCGTGTGATGAGGCCCACCGCCCTCCAGTCCTTATCTTCCAATGGCGCCCCTAAATCCACATTCCATGTGGTTCCCTCTCCGGTGGGAAGGGCCCCAGTTTCTTCCCTCATGGCCCTACATAGTAATCAACACACGCGTTTTCCCATACCACAGGTGAGTATGAAGTCCAGTGTCTGTGTGAGCTGCCAGATTGCTGGGTACATGGGCCATATTTCTTTGAAAATATTAACTAAAGTGGCATACTGGATGTATTGACACTGCCCCAAAGCAAATGTATCACATGCTTGTTCAAACATAAGAATCACAGACTTCCGATCAAGTTTAGTTAGTTTATTACAAAGCCAAGAACAGTTCGACACACAGGCATCTCAAAATCAGGGTATAGAAATACATTGGGACTAATACAAAGCCAAACCTACGGGTGAAGTTAAGGCGGTGTAGCAAGCACAAGATAATAAGTTTGAGAGCCAGAATACAGAAGATGACAATGCAGACATGTAGATTACCCTTCATTGGAAGTTTGTGGGTATAAATCATTAGTCTGTCCCTACACTAGAACTGGCGTGACATCCATACCTAATATTTCCCAAGGCAAGATCCATTAAGGTGTCAGCTGGTGAAGTCCTCCTAGGAAGTCTCCTAAGGTTTGGATGGGTTAAGTAGCATAAATCTACAAAGCTTGTTGTAAGATGCTCTCTATCTCAAGGCAAGGCAGAAGTTCCTCAGGAACTTTCCCTGACTTTGACACATTAACACCTAAGGTAGTATCCCAAGATGCATTGCAGCATCACACCATCCAGTCAAGCCACCTCCTCGTAAGTGATTTTCCATTAGGAAGTGATGCTCTAGGGCCTTGGTGAGATGACCTTGATTCCCAGGCTTACTCCAATGAGAAAGTACAACAGTTCATTATCAGTATCAACATTCGATCTATCCTCTTCTCCTAAGCCTAACTCCTAAAACAAAGACATTATTCTAGCTAACAAAAATGAATTCTCCACCTGCAACAGAAATGTGGGAAAGAACAAATCCAACATGCACATGACATTCTATTAAATTTATTGCAAGAGCTTCCAGAGGAAAATACAATTCAGGCCTACAGAAATTGGCCAACATCCACATTAACATGTTACATGAGCACATCAAATAAATACGTGAATAATTGTCAGCAGCATGTATGAATTCTACACGTTAATGTTTCCAACTAAACACATCTAATTGCAACATTAATTTCTTCATGTTTACATTGAAAATATCCCTAAAACGTCACTTTTCTCTTTATTACAGTTCACAGTCTAATGTCCTAAGTTAATACGATAAAGGAGTATATGTGGGTGTGGACTACCCATGATTATAATGCACCCCTACAAATAAATCAGAAAATGTGCGCTACATCATCCTTTATACCTGCATGGGGTGGTAAAGGTTATTTGGGAAATAATGCCAGTTCCATTCATATTTGCTACCTCGGTGTTGCCAGTAGCAATTGCCACTTCTTATTCAATCCTTGCTGTAAAATAACTGATCTATTTGCGTTACTAATGCATGTTTTATGAAGTTTAGATTCTTCTTACTGAAACTTCATAGCCAACTAGAGAGTCAGATTAACACAAACAAACTTCAGGTTACTCTGGTTACGTGTACACTGTTGTGCATAGTTGGTATACACTTCTCAATGAATAAGTAATTGATAGCCAGAATTGGCAAAACCAACAGGTCTCACTTTTGCGATCTTTCTGTTTGCCAATGCTTTTTACAAAACAATGCACTATTGGCAAAAAAGGAAATAAGCATGATTACAAGTACACATGCAGGGCTGCATATGTATCATGACGCTATGGCAGCCCAGCATGGTGATATTTGCACTTGCTGTGTCACCACACGTGTGCTCCTAAAGCAGGACGCTGCTGCCATTTTATTTATTTCTTGATTTACCATTCCAAACTGATGGGCCGGGCCATAAAATTATTCAAAATATTGTTTCTGAAGGATAGCGATGGGAGAGGTAGGGGAGCAATGGAGGAGTGGTTGGTGGAGCAGGTGGCAGAGAAATTTACCCAAGGTGGGAGTGAAACAGAGTATCCCACCTGCAATGGCTGCTGCTGTGTCCTAAAAAATTACAATGTTTTTTAAAAGTCAATGGCAGGAGGGATGGGGAGGAGTGGAGGAGTGGATTGGGAAGCAGGTTGTGGAAAAGTCATTGCATGGGGAAAAAACGAGAAGTAGGCAAGGACGTAAAGGAGGACTTTGAAGCAATGGGGAAGTAATTAAAAAAAGGCAAACAGAGCAAGGTTAGGGAAGCAATGGAAAGCTGGGGTTGATTGGGGGAAGGAGCAAGGGAGGGCCTGGAGTCAGGTATTTGAGGGGAATTTAGCACATGAGAGCAAGAACAAGAAAATACATGCACTCTCAAGGAGTGCTAAATGAAAAAGAAAAATTATTTCTTGAATTTGGACATTACACATTGTGATAATTCCATTAAAGGTCCTAAACCAGTCTATTTAGCTCAAATGTTTTATAAGGTGGGTTGATGGCCGTACTAATATGTGTATGTGATAGTTCCTTGATCTGTAGTATATCTTTGCAAATCATTTGATGATATATGCAGCATTTTTAAAAAAAATATCAGCAATTTTATTTATCATTCAGCTTCTTGGGATTTCCAGTATTTTGTCCAATTCAATTTGGCATTGTATCAGCATTCTAAGTTTCGACCCTCTTTTTAATGAGAGTTGCATTTGCTCAAAGATTTGGTGTGGAAGTTGAAAAATTAAATGTTTGTTCTCAAGCCAATGATGAGCCAATATGGAGTTTACGTTGTGATTGCGAATTGGGGATTTATGCTCACCAATTCGTAGTCAGAATTTTCAAAAGGTTTGTCCTATGTATCCCATGCAGCCTAATGATTTTATCGGAAATGACTTTCATATTTGTGCATTTATAATACCATCAGAATGTAAACACTATAAGCTTTGATATGTTCCTTTCCTTCAGTCCGCATGGGACATTATACTTGGAAGAATGTGCCTGGCATTATTTATAGGGGTACATACCATCATTGGTTTCATAGATTTGAGCTTCTGCATTGCAGGGTAGTTTCAGAGGATGTTCCAATGTTTAATAAATATACTTTGAATCTGTCTTGATGGAATAGTAGAAGGCATTATGATATGTGATCCTTGATTCTGGGTTTTGTGGGTGGCTTATGACTCTTGTTGTATTGTTATTGTTGACATTTGTGCTCTTACAAGGTATCTGGCTGAGTTATAGCGCTGTCAGAGTTTAGCCTGCATTTCAATTTTTTGATGGAGGCTTTCCTCCGTAATGATCCTGCATCGTCTCAACCGTCAACTAAATGGTTAATTCTGCAGTGATGTGTGGGCCCTAATTAGAGACCATTGATAGAATTAAGGAAAGTATACGATATGTCACGTAGGTAAATATAGCTTTTCTAGTATAAGTGCACCTATATGCAATGTAGCTTTGGGTGTGTGACTTGCAACGGATTTGAAGCACAGTGGTCTTTACTCTGTTCATCAAGGTGGTGGAGGACGGTAAACGTCGTTTACAACCCGGTATTTACACCGCACGACCTTTACCACACTGCTATTACAACGCAAATCGTTACTACGACTTGCGCTGGATGGCGCTGTTGGTTAAGTGGGCTGGTGTTGGAATATAAAATTATAATAATCCTCAATCCGCGTGTTGTAACGACTTGCGTTGTAAAATCCACGATGTAAAGTCCCGCGATCAAAATATTCGCGTTGTACTGACGTACATCCGTGGAGGACATTACATCCACCATACTGACAGATAGAGGACTACCATATTTTTAAAAACATATTTTATTCAGGTTTTATGGCATAACATACGCCGATACGTAAGGGGCAAGGTTGTGCTTACAAAAAAGTCCACACCATGCATGACAAAAAAATTTGAGAAATTGGATTGAACAATAATTTCAGAATTGGTTTTCCAACAAATAAGACTGGTGTGATATATAAAGAATGGACGATATATGAACATACTGCTTTGAACATTATTATTAATGAAGGATTGATTAATCACACGCTCCTTTGCACATATTGTAGTTTTTGTTTGTGGCCCTGTGGCGGTGGGACCACATAAAGTAGTGTGTGATCAGAATCTTGGAAACAAGAATCCCAGAATGTACACCTGTGCACACTTTGTTTGCCACCTTCAACGCTAGTTGTTGTGTCTAGTTGGTATGCAAAGTATTGTGACCCAAATACACACAATCTGCCAATAAAGAGTCCGCTCCAGTGGACAAATAAGAAAAGGTAGGATATATAAGCATGGTGCTTGCAGAAAGAAAAAAGAAAAAACTGAATTAAATGCATGTTATGGGGGAAGGGGAAAGTAAAGTCAAACAATAAATGCAAGTAATATAGCAATAAGCTCCACTGAGGTGCACTAGGAGACCTGTAATATGTACATGTGACATTTGAGGGGATGGGGGCAGGGCTCATGGTGCTCAGCCATCATTAATCTGGCTCCCCCCAACCTCAACTGAGTCCAAACTCTCAGTAAGTCATTGCTTTCTAAAGTCTGGGTGTTAGATCTGGGGGTCTCTAGTTGGCAGAGGTAGGCACCACTGTCCAAATAGGGACCCTTGCTTCTAGTCAGGGTAAGGGGGATTCACTCTTTAGATAACCCCTGCTCACCCCCTTGGTAGCTTGGCATGAGAAGACAGGCTTATCAAAGGCAATATGTAAAGTATTTGTACCAACGCTCACAGTAACACAGTGAAAACACCAAAAATGAACTCCACACCAGTTTAGAAAAATAAAGTATCTTTATCTAAACTACACAAGACCAAAACGACAAAATTCCAACATACACAGTTCAAGAATATGATTTTAAAAGAGTTCTATGGTTGGCGTCAAAATAATCGACAGTTGCGTCACGTTTAGCCCAAAGTACCTTTAGATACGACGAAAGTTCCAAATAGAAGCTGCAGCGTTGAAAAACAAGCGATGTGTCACTCATGAGACCCTGGGGAGGCGATGCGACAGCCCAGCTGGACGCAGCGGGCGTGTTGCGACGAATCCGGTCTGTCTGGGGAGGGATGCGATACCTTGTATGGATTCCAGTGCGCAGGTTCAGTAGGAAGCGTCTCGCACAGGCACGATGCGACAATGTTCGGGATGGCAACGATTTCTCAGGTGCGGCGGCGATGCGCAGCGCAGCGTCGATCTTCTCCTCTTGCGGCCCCTCGATGCGATGGCTCTGCGACGATGTTCACAGCGACGTGATGCGATCCGCAAGCAAGCGGTGCCACGATCTCAACCAGCGACGACAGGCTCTGCGGCGATACTCGCAGCGACAGGAATCTTCCCGCACCGGGGCAATGCGCAAGTGGCAACAGGTGCTGCGATGATCTTCGCGGCGACGGGAATTTTCTTGCACTGTCGAGGATGCGCTCCGCAAGCAAGCGATGCGTGAAAATTACAGATCTTCTTCTTTTCTTCTTGTCCAGCTCCCCAAACAGCAGGCACAACTTCCAGAGGCCCCACAACTGGATCAAGCACTCTAGGAAGGGAGAACTCTCTCAGCAGAGTTCAGGGGGAAGCTGGGGGTGAAGTCCTTTTGTTCCTGGGACTTCTTAACAGGAGGCCAGCTCTCCTCACGCCCTTTGAGATCTCTTCAAGCAAGTGCACACAGCACACAGCAATGTCCTTCCCCTCACCTTGGCATCAAAGCAACTGCAGGTCAGTCCAAAAGCACACAGCAGGACAGTCCTTCCTCTACAGTCTTCCAGCTTTCTCCTTGGCAGAGGTTCCTTCTTGATTCCAGGATGATCTAATTTTCTGTAGTCTAGGTAGCCCTTTTTATACCAGTCTTTCCTTTGTTCTCTAGAGGTAGAGAGGCCTTGGCTTGGTCAGAACCAGTTCAGGTCAGTTCCTGAGCACTTTGTTTTTCTGTCTTCTCCTCTCCTTTCAGACAGTGGGGCAGGGTCGTCAGCCGCCCAGCAGGAGGTGGAGCCAGCATTGTGGAAGGCAGGCACAGGCCCAGGTGCTATCCCCTCCCACCACTCAAGATGTAGATGCAGTCATTCAGCCTAGGGATGACTCATCCAGCCTCCTGGGGGCTCCCCAGCCCCTGTCACTCACAAATCAGACAGTCAATTCACAAACAAGACAAGGCACACAGAAAGGTCAGACAAGAGAACAGCCGCTTTCCAAAAGTGCTGTTCTCAAACACAGGATTTAAAAAACATCCTTCCTAAAAGATAGGCTATTAAATTCTGAGTTCAGGGATACCAAACTTTAATTGTCTATTTTGCTCCTATGGGAAGATATGCAGGTAAACGTTATACTCAGCATTCCCTATTATAGCCTATGGAGAAGATAGCCCTCTCAATAGGGAAAAACGAAAATGGCTGTAATTCACTACCAGAGCATTTCAGACACACTAGTACATGCTCTACCTTTCATATACACTGCACCCTGCCCAGGGGGGTACCTAGGGCCTTCTATAGAGGTGTCCAATGTGTACAGAGAGGGAAGGGTTAGACCTGGCCAGTATGGACACTGGTCAGGGCAGCATGGCAGTTAGCAACTGCACACAGGCACTGCAGTGGCAGGCCTGAGACACCATTTTAGGGTTTCTCATGTGGGTGGCACAATCAGTGCTGCAGACCCACTAGTAGCATTTCAATGACCTGCCCTGGCACACTCAGTGCACTTTACTAGGGACTTCCTGGTAATACAAATATGCCAATCATGGATAACCAATCACAATAACAATTTACTCAGGGAACACTTGCACTTTGACACTGATCAGCAGTGGCAAAGTGCCCAAAGCATCTATGCCAGCAACAACTAAATCCAGCACAGCATAAAAAATACAGGAGGTAGAGTCAAAAAGTCAGGGGAAACCACGCCAAAGATGCCAGGTCTAACACTGGGTATCATAAATAATGACTCATCGGAAGAATCTCCTTCAAAGGGGAAAATCAGTCACCTAGCATCATCCATAAATGGATAATCTTACATGATCATATGCCACACCTGTGCATGGTCAGGGCTGCGTAGACCCTCTGTACTTAAAATTTCAACAGGGCTCCTCCACACTTAGACCAATTAGTGAATTCACTTCTCCACCCCTGAAGAGTAGGGCCTGTGGGTGATTTCCAAGACATGGACTATTGCCTATGAGCCAGGATAAGGGCCAAGTCCACGAATCTTGTGTTTATCAGTTTAGTGTTGGGTTTGGGATACAGTCACAGCCAGCAGACTGCTAGTGACTTGTCCAAGTTTTGGTCTGTCGAGGCATTAATGAGGTCCAGGACCGTATACAACTAAGGCGGGGGAAACAGGCAGTGCATACTATATAATACCAATCCAGCTGTGAACTACTGGAGTGGTGGTTCCTCTGAAGGCATTACAAATTTGGTAGACAGCCAACAAACCTTTTTGTCTTTTAGAAACAAACTCAAGCTGCAGGAGTTAGTGTCTGAAAAAAAACTAATGACCCCCACCCCTACAAAGTTTTTTCCGAAGGGATGGAGGCCCTTCTTTTTTCTGTCCATGACTTCCTTGTGGTGATGAATTAGAGAAATAGAAAAGACATCAGAATGTTCACTCTAAACAGAGTGGTGGTTTGATGTCCTTACTCCAAAGACCCCTTTCTGTAGGGCGCCTTGAGTAAGTTTTCCAATCGCGGCAGCAGAAGGGGGGCCCCTGTCACATTCGTGAAGGAGGGGTGTGCTGGCTCCTTTAAAGCACATTTCCATTCTTCAGGTAGAGTTGCTAAATGGTGCTACCTGCCACTCCCAGAAACAGTGTAGTTAGTGCTTGATGAATCGGTCATATGTGTTCTAGATCCTTACAAAGATTTTATTATTTGAGTATAATTTTACCAACTTCCTAATTTTTGGCTTAACAGTAGAATGCAGTTTCACAGCTCTGCGCACTTCTTTATTTCATGGTGTTTCTTCATTTTCCTGTACAGTCTTGTATAGCATGGGTGAGAGAAGTACAAAGATTTTGTTCACTTTTTGTGAAGTGTGCACAATAATTCTGCACAAAGATTCCCAGATTGAAAAGGTTTCAGAATTTTTTTATATTATCCTCATTCTTATTCGCTCAGCAATTTCTATGTTTGCACCTGAATCTAGACTCTAAGATTTGCAGGATAATAACCAACCATGCCCAACAGGTTCCCCGTCCCCATTACTTTTGCCAGATAAAAGTTGAAGCAATTTATTTGGGTAAAATCTGTAAAAGACCGACATCTAATCTTGGAAAAATATGCAGTATTAGTGTGTTAGGGAATTTAGAGTTCGGTGGGCAGACTCTGCATCACAAATATGTCAGTGATCCCGTCCACCTTTTTACAAGGTCATTAAATGCTAATGCACTTGTAATACGGTGGACCATATCTGTCACACTTGTCAAGGAGTACCGATCCACCAAACTCTGAATCAGGCCCTAAGGGCTTGATTTAGGGTTTGGCTGATGGTACTCGGGCTTGATTTAGGGTTTGGCTGATGGTACTCCATCCATCAGGGTCGCAAGGGACATCACCACTATCACCCTGACGGACTACCGTCCGCCAGATTTAGAGATGCCCACTGGCCCAGCAGTTACCTTAATACATTAATATTGTTGGACGACCACTGTCAGTTTTGACAGCCATTCACCAAACCTTTCCAAAATTTTGACTCTGAAATTGGGAGTTGGTTTCTGAAACTCAAACAATTAATAATGCCCAACTGCCTTGGAGTTTTTTCCTAGGGTTTGGGGACACATTTTTTTTTGGCCCTCACCACCTGGTTTTTCCTCATGGTGGCAGCCAAAAAAAATCCTTTACACAATCCTACCTGAACAGGGTGGGCTGTGCAATGTTTTTCTCTTAAGGCCCCTACTCCATCGGGCTGCCAGAGGAAGCTTTCTGTCAACTGGACAAACTTGGACACCATCAATTCAAAGCTTAATGTCTGTCCGTCTATAAATGAGGTGGGTGGACTAAGGATTTGGTGAACTATAAATCTTAACAGTGCAGTAATATCACACATTTCCTCTGTGCGGTATTACCACACGCCAAATACACCTGGAGTTAGAAAGAGCCCCAAAGCAGTATGCTAGTGAAGTGTTAGCCTGTAAATGAAGTATGGGAGAGCCAAGCTGGCATTAGGTGTTGTCATAACAGCCAAAGCAATCAAGCCCCCATTAGTTCTAGTTATAATAGCAAATAAAATCAAAGCTCTGCTACCCGCTGCAAAAACAAGTAACTTTTATCCCAGAACTTTGAAGCTCGCCTGTACACTTATATTGGATTTTGGTTATTTTGTAAGCTAACAAGAAGTCATTTTGTCCTTGCTTCAGAACTTACAGAAAGTCACACTATTATGATGAATTATTTTCATAGCAATAATTTTGAGAGTGACATTTCGCTCTCCCAGATGCCAAAAACAAATCCTTTTTCAAATTCTCTCCAGCGACAAAATAACTTTAACAAGCTGTTGTGTGCATTACAAATAGCCACTCGCTCGCCAAGATAACGGACACGTCCACCCAGCGCTCTGCAAATAATTGGTTTACTTCCAGTCATGCCAGGAGGCCATATTCACCGCTCTAATGGAATAAAAGCCATACATGACATGTTCATTAATGGGGACATTTTCATTTCAAACTTGCATTTTAGCCGACGAGGAATTATTCATCATGTCAGTTTTTTCAATTTCAATCACTCTGTAGTCTTTGGGGACATGATAGTGTTATGCATTTCTCTCAACAGCCTTTTTTGCGTCTCAGCACGCTGTGCCTTTCTCGGCGCGAAGCTTCAAACTTTAGAAGTCTTTGGAGGCCTCCAGTAACCGTGCTGACGTACTACAGCTTTTAAAGTATCCCTGATTTTTTTAAATATATGTTTTGAGAAACTAATATGTTTAAGGAAAAAACATATTAAGTTTTGCATATGAGGGAAATCTTATAATACACATGAAGTACCACATTTTGAACCTCTAATAAATTTGCCGCTGATTGAAAAAATGTTTTATTTGCCTAGTTTGCATATGAAATGTTTTGGGTGCTCTATCAAGCGGGGCCGAGGAAAAAGGGCGGTCCTAAAACCCACTTTCCTCATTCATTTTCCCATATGAACTTTAGACACAGCTACAGCAAAAAAAGCTGCACGCATTTTCACAATTTCGCTAAAAGTTAGATCTAGCTCCAGAAAGGATGCTTTTGTGTAAATACGTTCAGTAGTTTTTGCGTAATCATTGCTAAAAATATTTGTATTTGTAGGGATTTGGAGGCTCCATGGGCCTCATTTATGAAAAGTGACGCATCGCTGCATGAAAACAGTGATGCGTCTTTTTTCACTGCACACTCCTTGCGACACCAATGATGCGTCATATTTAATGTATGACGCATCATGTCGCAAGGAGTTACAGATACATCAGTATTTCTGACATATCTGTAAGCGCAAAAGTGACGCATTGCTGGAGTGTGTCACAAAAGTGACGCAACTCCAGCAATGCTCCCTTTCACATGGGGCAGGGCCAGCTATGGCTATGTCCTGGGGAGCCCAGCCCCAGGACATAAAAGTTTTCCAACCCGCACCGGCATTGGCAGGGAAACCTGTGTTTGGTCTCGCTTGGCTGGAGAAGTTTCGAAACTCCTGCCAAGCAGGAACAACCACCAAGCCGCTCCCAGCAGGCGGGAGCTTGAAAAATGCTCCATCTCGCTGGAGGGGGACTTTTCATTTGTTTCGGACTTGAAAAAAGACTGCTCCGCCCGCAGGGAGCAGCATTTTTAGCAGCTCCCTGTGGGCGGGAGCAACACTAGCCTTTGCTGGAGGTGAGGAGCCGGCTGGGGCCTCCCCCGCAGCCCCCAACGATAGCCTGGTGGGTACCCTGAGTGGGCCCCATGGCACTATTGGGGTTGACCAACCCTCTACTGCGCATAGCCAAAGGCCGTGCACAGCGTAAGGTTGACTGTATGCAGGTGATTGGCCGCAGGCTAGACCCTGTGGCCAGCTCATCGTCATGCACAACAGAACACCCTGCAAAGCTTGGGGTTGACTGTATGCATGGGGCTACCAGGAGAGTCTGGTCATAGGCCAGGCCCTACATCTAACTGCCTAACCATGCACGGCTTGATTAAGGTATGATACACTGAAATTCATCAGTTATAGTAACAATAACTCGTGCCCTAAGGTAACTATAACTCGCGCCCTCTCCATGCGCTGTTAATTACCCTATATATTACGTCACTCTGATCTGTGTTGGCACATGCCAGCTTAATGTCCACAGGCACAGGAAAAGAGCAGAAAGGTTGCACATCTTGGTAGATATGGTGCATTTTTGATCGCTTCCATTTACGCAACACAGCACAGCAACATCACTTGGTGGGCTGCTTTGGGTGATTTCTTTGTAAATCTCTGCCCAGATCTTTTACCTCAGAGCTTTCAAACATCACTAAGGATCACTGCATCATCTTATTTTGGCAAAATTGCAGAACTCATCAGTTCCTTAATACACTTTATACTCTACAGCATGGGTACTCACAAACTTTCTCTCGGAGGACAAATTTACAGTGTGGTTTGTGTCTGAGGGCCGCACCGGTGGGGGCGAGGTCAGTGGGGGAGGGGGCGGGGCTAGAGCAACATAAAAAAAACTGTGACCATGAGGTTGAACACAGGTACCTGCAACAGATGCCTTCGTCCACTGAGCCACCAGACCCGGCATACACACATCTCTCTCTCTATATCTCTCTCCCTCTCTCCCTCCCTCTCTCCATCCTTCTCTCCCTCCCTCTAGTCTAGTCTAGTCTGGATATTTGTATTGCGCAACATATCACTTCTCAAGAGAGTCTCCCTATGTCTCACTTAGACTGTCTCACTCCCTCTGACTCCCTCTCTCTCTCTCTCCGTCTCACTGACTCTGACTGCCTCACTACCTCCCTCCCTCTCTGTCTCTCTCTCTGTCTCCCTCTCTATTTGTCTCCTTCTCTCTCTCTCTGTCTCTCTCTCTTTCTGTCTCCCTCTCTCTCTGTCGCACTCCTCCGTGTCGCACTCCTCCGTGTCGCCCTCCTCCCCCCTCCTCCCTCTGTCTGTCACCCTCCCTTTCCTTTCCTTTCCTCCCCTCCCTCGCTCTCCCTCTGTCTGCCTCCCTTTCCCTCCCTCCCTCGCTCTCCGTCGGTCTACCTCTGTCTCCCTCCCTTTCCCTCCCTCCCTGTGTCTCCCTCCCTTTTCCCTCCCTCCTTTACCTCCCTCCCTCTCCCTCTGTCTGTCTCCCTTTCCCTTTCTTTCTCTCCCTTGCTCTCCCTCCCTCTACCTCCCCCCTCGCTCTCCCTCTGTCTGCCTCCCTTTCCCTCCCTCCCTCGCTCTCCCTCCCTTTCCCTCCCTTTCCCTCCCTCCCTCGCTCTCCCTCTGTCTGCCTCCATTTCCCTCCCTCCCTCTCTCTCCCTCCCTCTCCCTCCCTTTCCCTCCCTTCCTCGCTCTCCCTCTGTCTGCCTCTGTCTCCCTCCCTTTCCATCCCTCCCTCTGTCTCCCTCCCTCTACCTCCCTCTGTCATCCTCTGTCATCTCCCCCTGCCGATGTGTGCCCGGGCTGAGACAGCTCCAGGGCACACACACACACACACAGCCGCACCCGAGCACCTCACAGGTCTTTAAAAGGCCATTCGCATGTTAATGAGGTTTTGTTGTATTTCACCTCTTCCTAGGCCCCTGCAGCTCCACTCTGGCTATCCCTGGAATCGACCGACCCCCACAGAGCAGTAGAGTCTCTGAGTCGCGCTGCTGATTGTTGACACTCTTTAAATTATTATTTTTTGTAAACACGGGTTACGATGTCTGCCAGGTCCGCGGACCGCCAAGGAAGGCTTGCCGGCCGCTGGCGGCCCGCGGGCCGTACTATGAGTACCCATGCTCTACAGTTACACCAGTTTGTCTCCTCTTCATCAACCAATGTCAAAGACTTGGATTCTATTCAGGTTTTGAATATAGACTATTTATCAAAGGCACAATTTTAATGCCTTTGGTACTGCATTTCAAGTAAATGTTTTATAAAGAACAGAATACTGCTTGCTATATTCTTTATTCGTTTTCTTGAAGTTGAGTTTTTCTTTCTTCCGTGTCATGTATGTTATAGTGCGAATACTACATCAGTTTCTCAACAAAAGAGCTGAACTTGAAGCAGTTTATTGAAGTGTGTCCTTGCTAAAGTCATTCTAATTTCCTAGTTCTATTTTTCTTGTCATTCTATCTAAGACAATAATCCTCCACTTTTGCTTTACTCATTTCACAATATTTGTAAATTTTCAGTTAAAGTTGAACATATAAAATAGAATTCAGACTGCCTTTTATTCTCATTTGAATTCTTAACTGCTTTTTGGAAAATTTTCAGAATTAGAATAACAAATTGCTCAAACAGTGAATACCGTTAAACATTAGTGACTGGTGGAAAACATAGGCCTGACTCAGAGCTCGGCGGACGGGTTACTTCACCGTATTACAATTGCCACTTGAAATACAGTGGATGAAATATCTGTATGAGTAACCTGTCTGCTGAACGTTAAACTAGGTCCTATGTTTTTATTTGCTGTTTTAAATCAAGGTGAGCTAAATTAAAGCATGTGGATTTATTTATTTATTTTATTTTAAAGGTTTTATATAGCGCTGGCTAGACCCGGAGGTATCAGAGCACTTTACATGAGTATTCAGACCATAATTGCAGGTTACATTGTTACAAAGGTTACATAGTTATAAGAGCCTGGCAACATAGTGACAAGTAAGTGGGGGTTCAGCTGAAGGTTTCGGTTGACAGTGTGAGGCGCTCACAATCGCGTTCTCCTCTACCCTTTGCCATACTACGGCCAGGAGCATCACCACCCCTCTCAGCCCGTAGCATTCGCACCCGAAAGCACGGCTGACCTGCATTCAGCATACACCATTGCTGAACGCCTTTCCTTTGGATCTTTGACGTACTCCAAGACCTATTGATATGCAAAAGGAGAGGGGATGAAAGGGACAAAAAAACGCTAGACGAGTCAGAGCTGCGTCCAAAGTCCAGTAAGCTGTGATCCCAGGGGAAGTGGTATCATTTCCCCATCTCTCTTGCGAGAGGCTCTCTGTACGCAGTGGACTCTCTCAGAGTGGTTTCTGAGACTCCAAGGCCTACATACTGGATCCGTCCCCAAAAAGGGGAGAGGGAGTGCTTTGGAAAGGGGTGCCATACCATACCTCAACTGTGAGTGGCTCCCTAGGCGCTGTGGACTCTCTCAGCGGGTTCGCTGAGTCCAGAGTATAAATATTGGATCTTCCCCAACAAGGGGGGAAGGAGTGCTTAGTCAAGGGGCACAAAAGGAAAGGGGGCTAGGCGGTGTAGTGGGCAAGGGAAAGATTCAGGTGTGAGGGGATAGGAGCAAAGGAAGTAAGACAAAGAAAGAAAGAGTGCTAAATGGGAACAGATAGCTAGATAGGAGACAAGGAAAAAGCATGGTTACAGAAATTCGGTTGGGGGGGCGAGGCAGGGAGATGGGGAGAAAAACTGTGCCCAAAGTCTGGCTGGGTAGGTGATGGTCAGGGGATGAACCAAGGCCAATCTCCTCAATAGCTCAACAGATCAGCTCCACCGGGCGTCGGACATAGTGCTCGGACTCTGCTGTCAGGATGGAGATCAGGAGCACTCAGAGATTGTCAGATTTGGGGGGGGGGACATTGACCGAATGAATTCCAGATGCCATTTTGAGGTCCGGCACAGTTCTGGGTGGGAGACGGCACCCTGCTGTAAAGGGATCATTTCCAGTGATTCCCTTGACGTGGTGGACTCTCTCAGCAGGCTCGCTGAGACTCCAGGGCATAGATGCTTGATCCCTCCCCAACAAGGGGAGAGGAGTGCTTTGGACACGGGCACACTAAGAGGACTGAAGGAGGGAAGAGGCGGTAGAAAACCCGGCGTGAATACAGTTTCAGACGTCCAGTAGGGAAGGATACGGTTCCCAGTGGAAAGGGGTCAATCCAAGTTCTCCACTATGTGTGATACCCTTATCACTGTGGACTCTCTCAGAGGGGTCTCTGAGACTCCAGGGCAAAGATGCTGGATCCATCCCCAACAAGGGGAGTAGGAGTGCTTTGGACAAGGGCATATTTAGGTAGATAGTTTGATAGACCCGGAGGAAACAGAGCGCTTGGCATAACATTACACAAGTAACATGCGTAGATGCAGATTGCATCGAACAAGAAAAACGTCATAAATGAGGTGGAGCAAGGTGTAAATAATAGGAAAAAGTAGCAGTAAAGAAGAGGGGGGAAATAGGGCTGAAGCAATCATAATTTTAAATTAATATCAAATTCCGCAGATCAACAGTTACAAAGTTACATCAGTTATTAGAGAATAAAACATAGCATAGAGAAACCCAAGTTATAAAATTACATCTGTATCTAGGACATTATTTTAAGTTAGAGAGCAAGTCCAGTGGAGCATGGACGGGGGTGGGGGATAGTGAAGGGCTTTTCATGAAGATCCTTATTACAGGGGGCATCAAAGAAAAAGACTGAGTATGAGAGTCTACAAACCGGAAGGGAACCGGTGATAAAACAACAACTAATGTCATACATCCTCGCTGCATCGTGTAAAAAAATAAATGGCGTGCATCCAAACGGGTCACAACAAGGGTGATTCACCATGACCAAAACAAGTAGTGAAGGGTGTAAGAGCCATTAAGGAGGGGTTGACTAAAGGCTGTGGTCAAGGCGGAGACCAGCGGCAAGAATCCAAGTCAAGAGCCCCAAATAAATGTGAACAAAATTGCGGAGAGACAGAGATCCGAACACAAAATCATTACAATGAAACACAAAGTCACTAAGGAAATATACCCCTGGAGCGGTGCTGAATGTGGAAGACCGCTACTTATACTTACTATGGCTGCGAACTATGGAGTGCTCCACTGGTGTGCCCACCGAGGAGGGCAAAATGCGACCCGCTACAAGCGTGGAAAACTGCCAGTTGTGAGGCCCCAGAGTCATTTTGAGGCCTGGCGTCTGCCGTGGGCGTCATGTTGGAGTCAGGCATCGCCGATTCTCAATTCACATAAGGGGTTAATTGTGTATTTATGCTTAAAAAATTAGAGAACCCTCTCCAGTTGGTATCTGTCGCTGCAGCGATTACAGCTTCCACAAGACGGCCACCTGCTCGTCTCTCCATTCCATGCTGTACTGCTGGGAAATGGCGGCCGCTGCGTCTCCTGTCTCACGCTGGGTTCACTCACCGAGCCCCTGAAGACGGCTCACCTCTCCCGAACCTCCAAGAGCGGATCACTTCAGATTGATCTCTTTCGCTGCTGGCCTCTGTAGACCCGCTCTCCTTCTCCTGATCGTTGCAGGTGTGCAGGAGCTATTTCCCTCCCTGTGATTCAGTGGGCTGGTTTGAGTCCACCACAGCGTCGCCGGTAGAGGGAGGGCACCCCCTCCGCTAATGCGAGGCCCTCTCCCGGCACAAGAAAGATTCCTCCCAATTTTTTGGGGGGAGGAATCTTTCTTGAGAATGCTATTTTATTACTGCACATAGGATTATCTTACTTTTTAAAGTTGAAGGTAGCCATCAAGGGGTCCAGGGAGGAACTAATCCTTTTAGAAGAAACTACTTACTTTTCAGGTAGTTGAGGAAACTAGATTGCTGCTTCTGAGAGCATGAGGAAGCAGTTAATTTTGGATAGTTTAGGACAGTTTCTACAGTCACAGTACCAATAAAGAGATAGGAGAACGCTGTCCTGCTGCTCTTGCTCTCTCGGATGATATTATGGGATCAGAATAATGTAAGAACAAAACAACCACCCCAAGCTGGCTGTTCTCTTCTTTGCAGCTGTACCACAACTATTTCAAGGATATGAGGTGCCCTGGGCACAGACATATTTTGTGGCTCCCCATTCAAAGCATTTGGACATAATATGAGTTAGACATTTCCCCAGATAAAGAGGGCAGACTAGACTAGGCTGTCATTCAACATACATAAAAGAAAGGCTAGAATTGGTAAAGGCGATTTTCAGAACATCATCCATAAAAATACAGCCTGATGTAAATATTGTATCTTAAATATCGCTCAATTGGGTGCTGATATTCGATTATTAACGTAAATGTATCTATATATTTTAATTTAGAAATAATTTAAAAAATATTTTTTTAAATAGAAAATAACTATTTTCACTCCCATCTAAGCAATCCAAAAAACATTAGTCTTTTTTAGGGGTCTGGTTCATTATTCCCACTCCAATTTTAGCAAAAGTAATAAAAGTGTTGTGATTTAGAGGGGTCGAATTTACTAATCCCACTCTAGTGTTATCAAAAGTAGTGAAAATGTTGGACTTTGGAGGCATCAGATTTATTATCCCACTCCTAAATTGAAAAAATAACAAAATATAGAAACAAAATTAAAAAAGATATTATAAAATAAATGTATTCATTAAATAAAACATAAATTACATGTAACTTGAAAACATATGTTTTCAAGTAACCAAAAATCTACATTTCTAAAAATATTAGACATTTTTTAAAGTACAACTCTTCCCTTTCTACTACCCTTAAAAATGAACACCAACAAACAATTAAAATTAATAATACATAATTTCACAAAATAAAAAATGTAGTCAATTTAAAATGTGAATTAAAACAATTCGCAATATGAAATTATTTAACACAGTTTATTAAGTTAATAACTTAGCAACCAGTTCACAATTGACAAGCACCAATAATTTAAATATGTCTATTAATACATCTGCAGAATTATCAGTTAAAACTAATTTTACATTAAAGTAATATTAAATCAATAACAATAATGTATATTTTAAAACACATCCCACCCAAAATCCCCTACAAATCCAACAACCCAATATTAAATTAACAATTTCAAATTACATTTAAAAAAAATCAATTCCAGATAAAGACTCACAGACTATACTAAAACAAGCTAAACACAAATATTATCATTATACTAATACCTTGTAAGGCTAAAATAAATAATATTTATCAAATTAAAAAATATCTTACAAATGTAAATTAAATAAAACAATATTAATTATACCTGTAGTGTAAAAGTGATTAAATACAAAAAAAATATTCTTATCTTCGATAGTAAGTAAAGAGATATTTTTTGCATCACATTATACTGCCCATGATATTTGTCACTTATGATATTTTGGAGTAAATATTTTGTTAAAACTCTGCTTGGGAATTAAGAAAAATGTTCTTTCAGATGGGTTGCTTGTCTAATGAATTGATGGGAGCCTAAATTATCTAGGTTTTTTATAAGGTCTTGATCAGAAGCATGTAGCCAAATACTAAGGTCTGTAGGAAAAACATCCTGGTTGAATATTCAGGTATTTTATATGCTTGTTATCTGGCTTAATGAAGGATAGCAACTTGAGGTAAGGGTGTCGTTGTAAGCATGCTTTGTTACAAACCCAAGATTTGTCATGCAGATAGCTTCTCAATGTTCTCGCCTCGAACCAGAATTCAGAACCCGTAAATATACCCTCAGCATGTGACAGATACTTGAATAATAGGGTTACTTTATGGACAATGCTTGCATCAATCAACCTACCCTTAATTGTGGGGAATGTGACTTACCACCAGTTGCTGATACAACTGAATATCTATTTGAAGTATAAAGCCTGCTGAAATTCCTAAGGATGTTGTTCTTTTTTCAGTGAAATACAACCAACATGTGAAGTCATCCTTGTCATCTGTGACTTCCCAGATTAGTTTTTTGAAAGAAGAGTCACCAATAATAGTGCAGATTCTTTGTTAGTTATGTTGTCTGCAAATACTTACAACTATCATGTCTGTGATTGTTTTGTTTTTTCTTTTTAAAAAGCATCTTTCCCTTAAAGGAAAATGTGTTGTGTGTATTGTTTCACTGACTTTTTTTTAGGAGAAAGTAGCTGTTCTATAGACCACTGCCTACTCCCCCAAAAATGTTTTTGTCAACATTCACGAAGAGGAAATGGTCCCTTGGAGACCCGTTTCTACTTCCGAATGGGATCCGCTACCTTTGTGTATTTGGTATCATTTTAGGGCCTGATTCTGACATGGTTAGGAAAACATTCCTACCCAGGACCTGATTCTGATGCGGTTAGGAAGGCCTCCTAATGGCATTTGCTCCTTCCGAATGGGATCGGGAGCGACCCAAGGCCCAATTATGATGCAGTTAGGAACATGTACTGCCATTGACGTCAATGGGAGTCCAACCAAATTCTATCTGGAAGCATCCGGATGCATTGTACTTGGTACGTCGGATTCTCCCGACCCGATTGGGTCGGGAACCATTTCCAAACCGATTCGGTCGGGTAGCTTTCTAACCCACATCAAAATCAGGCCCTTAATGGTTTGCAACCAGAACTTTTGAAGTGGGAATTTCTGAATTTTTGTAATATAAAGGTTGAAAACCAGAAGACCTAGTGGATGAGGTGGATGTTGTCTTTCAGAACAGCGTTATAAAACAAGATTGAGGAATTTCTTTGGAGAGGTGAGCCTTAAAATAAGATGTCAATCTACAGATATGTCGGGTTCAGAGGATAAATTGTGAAAATTAATTTAAGGTCAAAGACTCTAGTCATGGACTAATTATGATCAAGGGGAAGTTTAATGAAAGGTTTGTAAGGTATCTGATATTGCTATATCAAAGAATACCAGATAGACATACTTGAAAAACTAGAATATTAATACGTTTCTGAATTTTTGTTCAAGGACAAAGATTGGACTCCAGGCCAAAATTGTGGCCATTTAATATATAAGACATTGCTGTTGAATTGTGATATGACCTCAACCTCTGACTGTATCTCAGGCTAATTACTAGTAACAATCAAAGCAATATGTGGATGAACTCATTAGGAAAAATTAAATTATGTTATGGTTCCAATCAATCAGTTTTCAATAACATACCATGAAAATATGCTTTATCATATGTTGAAGATCAACTTAGCAAGTGGGAATTAGATGTGATGAAAGTTAAAAAGCAATAAGGAGATGTCAATATCTTATATTAAAGTATGGCATAATTTTTGATCTGTAAATCCATAGGTGAATAGTTTTATATAGATAATGTTAGATGTTGTATATTACAGTTTCTTACCGATATAGTTTTGTTAATTAGGCAGTTTGATATTGTTTTGCAGCCTGAAGAAGTGGGCACCGTGAAACATGTGTTGGCTTCATACCATAATCTTATACACCATGTTTGGAAAGATTTTGAAAAAAATAATGTTTTTATTGAATTAGAATGAAGCCTTAAGAAAACCAAGGAATTATTGGGGTGCTGCGAATAATTGTGAAGTTGGATATGTCGAACTTTATAAATAGTGATGGGCTTTATGAATATGTATGTGTAATCTCCCCAAAGCTATATATTTGTTGCAAATCCTACTATGTCATTGAAGAAGATTAAGCTAACAAATCCAAAAACATTTTTCACACATGATATGCACTTTCAGTGAAAAGTGATGGAAGTCAGGTCCGGTGCTGTTTGTTATTTAAATCACGTGGATAATCCAAGGAAATTGACAAATGGTAGAGGACTTCCTCTCAAAGCTGCGACTACTACATGACTCAAATTTACCACAGAATAATCTCTGAACTACAAGAAAAATCTCACCACCATCATACAATAATTTGTTATAATTAATGTTGGAAGCACAGTGCTGCATGTTATCAGCTATTTTTGTGTCCCTCTCGAACACATAGGCATTTGTGATCTGCAAATATTTAAAACTACACTTCACCAACATACTTTCAATTCATGTAACTGAACATACAAAGTAAACACCATTATAACCTTACAGTGTTAAATGTATGAACATTCTACACGTACTACAGGGACATCATTTACATAGAATGGAACCTAATATGAAGAAGCTCATATAATGACTGACACCTATTTAGCAGGCACCAGCAGAGGTCATAACCTAAGCAGCATATTTTCAAGATAATGACGCAGCACAGCACTGCAAGCCATCTTGCTGCCCAAGCTGAATCATTAGGAAAGTGCAAGGATGCGTCACATTTACAACAATACGATGCATCCCCATGCTTTCCTCTGTGATGGCGCACAATAGACTGCCTAGCGCCAATGCAGACACCCTTGCACCATGGTGCAAGGATGTCTGCATTGCACAGATGATTGTTTTTGGGCAGGAAGGGAGACAGTCATTGATGGCGTTTTCCTCCTTCTATGTGTGATGGAGTATGCAGAACACATAGAAAGAGGAAGAAACAAGGAGAAATATAGGTATTTCTCCTTTTTGCGCCACTTTTACTCATCCCCTGGGGAGACGCTAGAATCTGACGCAATCCAAGGTTTACCAGCCCATGTAAATCTGGGAATGCATCAGAATCTATTGGGTTTGTGTAGGAACACCCACAGCAACAGTAATGGAACGCCCCTTTCATGCAGAGTAATGCGTGAAAGAGGGCCATACTTACAAGGCCATGAAAAGCCATGCAGGGTGGTTTTGCGTGGCCTTGTAAATATGGGCCAGCACAGTGCACCACCGTAACAACATAAAAAAGTGATGCTCCGGTGGCACAAGTGGCTTGTGAATATGCTCCCCGGTGTCTAAAAAGAAAAAGGAATTTCAATGGTGACAAGGTTAGATTAATTTCCTAGTATAAGTCAAAGGAATCCATGTATAGAATCTGAAACTCCCATACAGTGGACTTAACAAAGCCACTAACGAAATACAAATGTCGCCAAAAGTAAGGCTTATCATATGAGAAATAAATAAGTGAATACTAAGCACTCTCTATGTACTAATTTTAAAATAGTAGTAGTGGTCAGCTAGAAATTTGTTTTGTTGCTGAACCATGCAGTGGAAAAACAACATAAAGTTTGAAGGAACGTGCTATGAACATTAATGGATACATTTTCTTGTATAGTACACACTGCGAAACATATCACCTAAAGGTACATCACATTTGCAGCAGAAAAGGGAATTAATATACCGGGGAAAAGGGTGATCATACAAATTTAAAAGGGATTCAAATTCAGGTTTCCAAACTTTATGGAGCTTGATATATATATGAGGACGATTGTCTGAGCAATTGGTGGTTAATCAATTTAGATTCCCGCATCCCAGTGGAAAACTGCCCGGAACCTGATGATTTCACATTCATACATGGAGATTCTGATTTCAGCATGTAAATGTTTTTCAACTGATTTAGGGCCTGATTATAAGTTTTGCAGTGTGGGAGTGGGACGCCACCGCCCCTCTCCCACACCGCCAAACTCCACCGCTGCCCGTCCACCAGATTACTAGTTGTAATCCAGGTTGCAGCGGGCCCACGGCGCTGCCTTTCAAAGGCTCATAGGAGAGCCTTTAGAAAGGCAGCGCTGTGGGACCACCACAGCACGTTTCAGCACGGCATGGACTGTAAAGTCCATGCCATGCAGGAACTGGGGGTGCAGAAAGGCAGGGGGCACACCATGTGTCCCCCTGCATGCACCCCAGTGCACCGAGGCACCAGGGTGCTCTGTAGGGCCCCCTCAGTTTCCTCACTGCCACCTTTTTCATGGCAGGCTCACTGCCATGAAGAAGAGGGCAGTGACAAACCTCATGACATGCTTGGTGGTGCACAAGCTGCACAGCCAACATATAGTAGCCTCAGACTGCTGCAAGACCACCAGGGATCCCTGACGGTAGCAGCAGTCCTATGTCGGTCCGACTGCCAAAATCATACTACAGCAGTGGGCCCGCCTGTGTGCACCACCACAATGCACCACCAATCTCATAATCAGGCCCTTAGTCATATGCCCCAGCCTCCCCACCAGGCCCGGACTGGCTACCGGGCATTTTAGCATTCTGCAGAGCTGGGGGCCGATTTCGTTGATGTGGACCTGCGTGTGCAAACCGAAATTCGTTTTGCATTGTTGATTTCGAAGAAAACGCAGGTCTCCATCTACGAAATTAGCCCCCACCGCAGTGACATCAGCCCCCAGCTCTGCAGAATGCTAAAATGCCCGGTAGCCAGTCCGGCCCTGCTCCCCACAGCACATACTCGGGTGTATGGCGAACAACAACCGCGCTACCCTTCCTGTCCGCTCTTCCTTCTTCTCTTTTCCCTACTTTCATTTTGTTTCTCTTCCTTTATTTTCTTCTTGCGAGGGCAGTGCATAAGACTGCTGAGTCTCAAACGTACGCCTGTACCAAGCTTCGCCCAGCCACTGTACATGCGTCCAATCATGTCAACGATATGCCTACTGTAACCCTTACGGCGTATAACAACACCAGTATTGCCTTCCCTATATATGTACTGTAAAAATTTCTCTAATAAAATCTTTTGAAATAAAAAAAAAAGTCATATGCCACTGGATACCTGAAGAAGATATGTATACGTGATAGCTTCCAAGACATAGGATCCAGTTTAGTTTTAGCTTTAACATCATTTTATGACCTTTTTGTGTAGTCTATTGCTGTTAGATACTGTTATTATTTCCATACCTTTTATGTTTTCATGAAAGTCATAACATTTCTACTTTTCTAGTTTCTGGGGAGTTTCTAGACTTTTTCATAATCTGCGAAGATTTGCAATCATGAATTGTGTTACTATGCCAAACTAGAGATTTTGTTAAATCACGTCTTTTGCAATATCAATCATATTGTATACTGAGAGATTAAATTGAGAACAGCTTTCTCTACCTTTTCGATTTGCAAAAGTAGCTGTAAATGATAAACACTGTTTATCTTTCTTTGTTTATATAACAGCTCAACATGGCAGCCACAGCAGCAGCTTCATGAAGCAGAAGAAGGGAAAGGAACAAATGCATGTAATTACTGTCAAAATATCCGGCTTTAATTTTGAACATGCAAATTGGTTGATAATTCCAATACAACAGCCTCGCACCTGCAAAGATGTCAGGAAAAAAAACTGTGTGATATTTTAATCACCTTAATTATTGTGGACACAGCTGTTTGTATTCCTATGCCCACAAAATACTATGCATTCATTGAGATGTAATGAGTAGGGAGAGGAGGATCGGGCAAATGGGGCAAAGAAATGCAAATAGAAATAAAGTGTAGCACAAAAGTATTTTGCTCTTGCTTCTCGTGCTAAAAAATGTATACAAAAGTGATAAGCGCACTTCCATCAATGAACTGTGAACAGCTACATCGACTTAAATCAAACATTTATTTTAAAACATAAGATTGTGCGTAAAAAATCAAGGAACTCAAAATACATGTGCGGATTGTCAATAAATGGGTCTGAAATACCAAGACATTAAAATCAAGAAAAGTCTTCAATTACTTGATTTGTGCACATACACCCAGAATGTAACGCTGTAAAACAGATAATGAAAGTTAATGCTGTTATGTGAGGTATCCCATTACCACTGATCATTGCAAGTGCTACAGTGATATTTTTCAAAGAAGATGTAATGATTAAAAATGCAGTCGCCATTTGTCAAAAGCCAATAATCGGTCAAAGTGCCAAACAAAACCCATCCATAGGTTTGTGAATAGTAGTTTGTAGTACAAGAGTAGTACTACTGCCGTGCTACTTTACATATAAAAAATGCAATTTGCGAATTTGTCCATAATATCCGTAAGTCTACCTATCAATGCGCATTTTCTTCCTTGCGTAAACCACTCTGTGTGCATGTGTGCTGACGACACCCAGCTAATCCTCTCCCTCACCAACAACCCCGCCACCGCCAGAGCCAGCCTCCAGGAAGGAATGAAAGACGTCGCCGAATGGATGAAGCTCAGTCGGCTGAAACTGAACTCAGACAAGACGGAAGTCCTCATCCTGGGACCATCCCCCTCTGCCTGGGACGACTCCTGGTGGCCCCCTGCACTGGGCACCGCCCCCAAGCCCACGGACCATGCACGCAACCTAGGCTTCATCTTGGACTCCTCCCTCAGGATGACCAATTAAGTCAACGCCGTCTCATCATCATGTTTCAACACCCTGCGCATGCTCCGAAAGATCTTCCGGTGGATCCCCGCCAACACCAGAAAAACGGTCACCCAGGCCCTCGTCACCAGCCGACTGGACTACCGGAACACCCTCTATGCCGAAACCACAGCCAATCTACAGAAAAGACTCCAACGCATACAGAACGCTTCTGCACGACTCATCCTGGACATCCCCCGACACAGCCACATCTCTGCCCACCTGAGAGACCTGCACTGGCTCCCCGCCAGCAAAAGGATCACGTTCAGGCTCGTCACCCACGCTCACAAAGCTCTCCACGACACTGGCCCCGAATACCTCAACAACCGCCTCACGTTCTACGCACCCACCAGATAGCTCTGCTCCGCCAGCCTCACCCTCGCCACCGTCCCACGGATTCGCAGAACCACCACCGGAGGACGATCCTTCCCCTACCTGGCTGCCAAGACGTGGAACTCCCTCCCCACCCACCTACGACTGACCCAAGACCATCTCTCCTTCAGGAAGCAACTCAAGACCTGGCTCTCTGAGCAGTAGCAGCACATCCTCCCTCCCCCCCAGCGCCTTGAGACCCTTGTGGGTGAGTAGCGCGCTCTATAAATGTCCTGATTGATTGATTGATTGATTGATTGTGCAAGTCTCTAGTTATGGACTCAATTGAAAGAGATTCTTCAAGCCATTTCCTCAGTGGAAGGGTATGGGTCCAGTAGAGATTAGCTGATGGATCTGCCATATTAGGCAATTATGTAGGACTGAAAGGCAGGTCAGCTCTAGATAAAGTCAATACTATTACCTGCCGAGGGTGCCAGAGCACCAACGCACTAGATTACAGCTGGAGACATCAGACTTTGTCTTTGTGCATTGTGGGGAGTAGCAGCAATATGGCAAAATGTAGGTTTGCCTAGGTGCCTAAATTCCTTGCAGTGGGTGGCACTGAAGGATATTAGAAATATACAGAGACAAGTGGATAAAATAAAAAGCAGTGATATCATGTGCGTTTGTTACTTGAATAAATCATCATTTACACAGCGGTGGCCCGTGCAGGTAAGAGTGGTGAGGCGGTGGGGCCAGTTGGTCCGGTTGTGGGGGGATTTCAACAGACGACGACAAGGGAAAATGAATTAATTATTCATTTTATTTTCCCTCGTGGTCATCTGTCGAATTTCCCCTCAAACCGGTCCCACTGCCTTACCACTCTTAACTGCACGGGCCGCTGCTGCGTTTATACCTAACCAAGCACATTAATAAAAAACTGTTTACAGAAAAAGTAGTGTCAATACAATAATACAAAAACGGATTATTCATAAACAATGAGATCAGGCTGTGAACAAAGGTCAGAAGGCAGCAAATTTAGATAAATGCTTTCCAAGATGATTAACCAGAAAGTGATGTTTCCTTTTCTGGTTTGGGTATGTCATGTATTTGTTTCAGCCAGAAAAGAAGAGGTGGCACACCAACATTGTAAGTGATAGAACGGAAGCTCAAATCTGATTTGCTTTAAGAGATAAGCCAGTTAAGAGATTTAACCACAGACGGTCAGGTGAGCTGATTCCAGTGTGCCAAGAATAAACCCTGCACCTCAACTGAGCCCGCCCTGCATTTTTGGCGGCATCTGTTAAAGTGGCAGTCGTGAAACATGGCAAGTACATCTAAACCCTCAAAGAAAGCACAACAACTGCCACACAATGAAAATTGAGTTTCATTACAATATTATATGCACAAAACCTTGACCATGACATCCTTACTGCAACACACATTCTTCTCCACATCTTGAGGGCATCTTGGACCATGTGAAGGCAGAAAAATAACTTCAGTGATTAGGAACATACATTATATTCATACTCATCTGGTCATATTTCCCATGCACACACTAATCTGCATATTCAAACCATGCTGAATAAGGATATTTAAAGCTCATTAGACACCGAAGTGATACTCGATACCCACAATAACAAGTTTTACCAAGTAAGTGTTCTCTGTCATTACTTTGATCTGCAGTCTACTTGATTGTATAAAAAAGTCACACATTCCAGGTTTTGCACATTTTTGCATCCTTCTGCACTACTCATGGTGGGGTGCTGTCAGATGTATCTGATATCCACATATGTGATGTTGTGCTGTACAGTGGAGTTTATTTTAACTATTAATGTTGATGATGCTGATAAATCAAGTGGCAGTCCCATGAGGATTGAACAATTGTGTTAAATGCACAAGTTGATTTTGCTGCACCAAACAATTTAATTGCTGAAAAAAACCCAAAATGTCTGGGTCAAACTATCAGAGGAAATACTGGGGAAATCAGGTGTGTTATTCCAAAGTGCCTTAGTAATTCCTTATTTTGGGGGATTTCCTCAAGGTACACACCATAATTCTTGGTATTCACCCCAAACCAAAGGTGCTCCAGATATTGGCAATTCCAAACTGGGATTATACTGAGCTAAAATCCATGGTACTCATAATTTAGTATTGAGGCGACAAGTGCTAACACATGATTAATATGAAAAAGCAAAATTGCAAAAAACACAGTTGATGGACAGAATGTAGAACAATGTCATACATTCACTCCAGTACAAGGATCTGGGCCTAAATCCATCGTTTTTTTGCACTCCACACCACCCTGAGTTAGACACTGGCTATATGCAAATCAGCTCTGACCCTGTGCCTCATGGGAACAGTCCAGTCCGAACTACAAAGCCATGTCTTTCCCAGACCGGAATCAAGCATCCAAGGACCGGTTTCTGGCTATCAGCCTTCATCAGCCTGGATAGCTTGACTCCAGTGGTGTGGAGAGCCTGGGACTCACGTCTGAGCATACCCAGCCCACTCGGGGTGAAAATTGCAAAAAACACAGTAGATGGACAGAATGTAGAATAATGTCATACATTCACCCCAGTACAAGGATCTGGGCCTAAATCCATCGTTTTTTTGCACTCCACACCACCCTGGGTTAGACACTGGCTATATGCAAATCAGCTCTGACCCTGTGCCTCATGGGAACAGTCCAGTCCGACCTACCAAGCCATGTCTTTCCCAGACCGGAATCAAGCATCCAAGGACCGGTTTCTTGCTATTAGCCTTCATCAGCCTGGATAGCTTGACTCCAGTGGTGTGGAGAGCCTGGGACTCACGTCTGAGCATACCCAGCCCACTCGGGGTGAAAATTGCAAAAAACACAGTTGATGGACAGAATGTAGAACAATGTCATACATTCACCCCAGTACAAGGATCTGGGCCTAAATCCATCGTTTTTTGGCACTCCACACCACCCTGGGTTAGACACTGGCTATATGCAAATCAGCTCTGACCCTGTGCCTCATGGGAACACTCCAGTCCGAACTACCAAGCCATGTCTTTCCAGACCGGAATCAAGCATCCAAGGACCGCTTTCTGGCTATCAGCCTTCATCAGCCTGGATAGCTTGACTCCAGTGGTGTGGAGAGCCTGGGACTCACGTCTGAGCATACCCAGCCCACTCGGGGTGAAAATTGCAAAAAACACACTTGATGGACAGAATGTAGAACAATGTCATACATTCACCCCAGTACAAGGATCTGGGCCTAAATCCATCGTTTTTTTTGCACTCCACACCACCCTGGGTTAGACACTGGCTATATGCAAATCAGCTCTGACCCTGTGCCTCATGGGAACAGTCCAGTCCGAACTACCAAGCCATGTCTTTCCCAGACCGGAATCAAGCATCCAAGGACCGGTTTCTGGCTATCCGCCTTCATCAGCCTGGATAGCTTGACTCCAGTGGTGTGGAGAGCCTGGGACTCACGTCTGAGAATACCCAGCCAACTCGGGGTGAAAATTGCAAAAAAACACAATTGATGGACAGAATGTAGAACAATGTCATACATTCACCCCAGTACAAGGATCTGGGCCTAAATCCATCGTTTTTTTGCACTCCACACCACCCTGGGTTAGACACTGGCTATATGCAAATCAGCTCTGACCCTGTGCCTCATGGGAACAGTCCAGTCCGAACTACCAAGCCATGTCTTTCCCAGACCGGAATCAAGCATCCAAGGACCGGTTTCTGGCTATCAGCCTTCATCAGCCTGGATAGCTTAACTCCAGTGGTGTGGAGAGCCTGGGACTCACGTCTGAGCATACCCAGCCCACTCGGGGTGAAAATTGCAAAAAACACAGTTGATGGACAGAATGTAAAACAATGTCATACATTCACCCCAGTACAAGGATCTGGGCCTAAATCCATCGTTTTTTTGCACTCCACACCACCCTGGGTTAGACACTGGCTATATGCAAATCAGCTCTGACCCTGTGCCTCATGGGAACAGTCCAGTCCGAACTACCAAGCCATGTCTTTCCAAGACCGGAATCAAGCATCCAAGGACCGGTTTCTGGCTATCAGCCTTCATCAGCCTGGATAGCTTGACTCCAGTGGTGTGGAGAGCCTGGGACTCACGTCTGAGAATACCCAGCCAACTCGGGGTGAAAATTACAAAAAACACAGTTGATGGACAGAATGTAGAACAATGTCATACATTCACCCCAGTACAAGGATCTGGGCCTAAATCCATCGTTTTTTTGCACTACACACCACCCTGGGTTAGACACTGGCTATATGCAAATCAGCTCTGCCCCTGTGCCTTATGGGAACAGTCCAGTCCGAACTACCAAGCCATGTCTTTCCCAGACCGGAATCAAGCATCCAAGGACCGGTTTCTGGCTATCAGCCTTCATCAGCCTGGATAGCTTGACTCCAGTGGTGTGGAGAGCCTGGGACTCACGTCTGAGCATACCCAGCCCACTCGGGGTGAAAATTGCAAAAAACACAGTTGATGGACAGAATGTAGAACAATGTCATACATTCACCCCAGTACAAGGATCTGGGACTAAATCCATCGTTTTTTTGCACTCCACACCACCCTGGGTTTGACACTGGCTATATGCAAATCAGCTCTGACCCTGTGCCTCATGGGAACAGTATAGTCCGAACTACCAAGCCATGTCTTTCCCAGACCGGAATCAAGCATCCAAGGACCGGTTTCTGGCTATCAGCCTTCATCAGCCTGGATAGCTTGACTCCAGTGGTGTGGAGAGCCTGGGACTCACGTCTGAGCATACCCAGCCCACTTGGGGTGAAAATTGTAAAAAACACAGTTGATGGACAGAATGTAGAACAATGTCATACATTCACCCCAGTACAACGATCTGGGCCTAAATCCATCGTTTTTTTGCACTCCACAGCACCCTGGGTTAGACACTGGCTATATGCAAATCAGCTCTGACCCTGTGCTTCATGGGAACAGTCCAGTCCGAACTACCAAGCCATGTCTTTCCCAGACCGGAATCAAGCATCCAAGGACCAGTTTCTGGCTATCAGCCTTCATCAGCCTGGATAGCTTGACTCCAGTGGTGTGGAGAGCCTGGGAATCACGTCTGAGCATACCCAGCCCACTCGGGGTGAAAATTGCAAAAAACACAGTTGATGGACAGAATGTAGAACAATGTCACACATTCACCTCAGTACAAGGATCTGGGCCTAATTCCATCGTTTTTTTGCACTCCACACCACCCTGGGTTAGACACTGGCTATATGCAAATCAGCTCTGACCCTGTGCCTCATGGGAACAGTCCAGTCCGAACTACCAAGCCATGTCTTTCCCAGACCGGAATCAAGCATCCAAGGACCGGTTTCTGGCTATCAGCCTTCATCAGCCTGGATAGCTTGACTCCAGTGGTGTGGAGAGCCTGGGACTCACGTCTGAGCATACCCAGCCCACTCGGGGTGAAAATTGAACTGGGGTGGTGTGGAGTGCAAAAAAACGATGGATTTAGGCCCAGATCTCTGTACTGGGGTGAATGTATGACATTGTTCTACATTCTGTCCATCAACTGTTATATTTGCATTTGTCACCCCGAGTGGGATGGGTATGCTCAGACGTGAGTCCCATGCTCTCCACACCCCTGGAGTCAAGCTATCCTGGCTGAAGACGGCTGATAGCCAGAAACCGGTCCTAGGATACTTGATTCTGGTCCAGGAAAGACATGGTTTGGCAGTTCGGGCTGGACTGTTCCCATGAGGCACAGGGTCAAGGCTGATTTGCATATGGCCATGTATGAAATGGGGTGGTGTGGAGTGCAAAAAAATGATGGATTTAGGCCCATATCTCTGTACTGGGGTGAATGTATGACATTGTTCTACATTCTGTCCATCAACTGTTATATTTGCATTTGTCACCCCGAGTGGGATGGGTATGCTCAGACGTGAGTCCCATGCTCTCCACACCCCTGGAGTCAAGCTATCCTGGCTGAAGACGGCTGATAGCCAGAAACCGGTCCTAGGATACTTGATTCTGGTCCAGGAAAGACATGGTTTGGCAGTTCGGGCTGGACTGTTCCCATGAGGCACAGGGTCAAGGCTGATTTGCATATGGCCATGTCTGAACTGGGGTGGTGTGGAGTGCAAAAAAACGATAGATTTAGGCCCAGATCTCTGTACTGGGGTGAATGTATGACATTGTTCTACATTCTGTCCATCAACTGTTATTTTTGCAATATGTAAAAGCAGCATAGAAATCTGCACCAGATTACCTGTTTTATTGCATGCCAACGGCAGGTTAACTATTTTCCTGTCCACGAAATGCATGAACTTAGTTTTGACTATTACATAATATTTTAAACCATAACTAATTATGTTGTGGTGAGGTTGTGTGCTGCCAGTGGTACAGTTTCGACTTTAAGTTTTGATGTATGGGCCTTAACAACATTTGGGTAGTCGACCCCAGGTCACCCCCACGCCGCATGGCTCCTCGTGATTGCCCGAGTCTCTGCCCTCTGCTCTGCCGCTGCCGAGGGTTCGCCCCTGGTATCCGGTAACTGTGTTTTTTCCCCCTCTGTACTTTGCTGTGGACTGTATATTGTAATTTGTATTTTTTGTATTGTATTGTCAGGCGCTCCTTGTGCCGCTGCCCTCTATGCCCCCCCCGCTCCCCGCTTCCCGCCGCTGCTCCCCCGTGGCCCTGCCCCCTTTTCATTCTGTTTCCCCTGCCCTCGCCCATTGGCCGCCCCGCTCCCGCCTCCCAGCTGCTCCTCCCTCTCACTTGGCCTCTTATGGAGGCCACGCGGCGAAGGTGAGTGTGACCTGACCCCAGGTCACCCCCCACACCGCATGGCTCCTCGTGATTGCCCGAGTCTCTGCCCTCTGCTCCGCTGCTGCCGAGGGTTTGCCCCTGGTATCCGGTAACTGTGTTTTTTCCCCCTCTGTACTTTGCTGTGGACTGTATATTGTAATTTGTATTTTTTGTATTGTATTCTCAGGCGCTCCTTACGACCCTGCCCTCTGTTCCCCCCCGCTCCCCGCTTCCTGCCTCTGCTCCCCCGTGGCCCGCCCCCTTTTCCTTCTGTTTTCCCTGCCCCCGCCCATTGGCCGCCCCGCTCCCGCCTCCCAGCTGCTCCTTCCTCCCACTTCGCCTCTTATGGAAGCCGCGCGCAGCGGCTGCGCCGCTGGCGCGCTGAAGGCAAGCCAGTCTGTGCCTGGACCACGCCCAGCACCAGAACCCCTGGACCCCGCGCTCCCCGCAACGCCAGACTGCACTATGACTCCAGCACCCTCCACGCACTCAACACCGAACGAGACCACCCCTGCTACCGGGCCACCCCGAAGCACACCCAAGAGCCCTTCGCCTGCCGGAACTGCAGATTCACCAGCATCCAGCCCACCAAACCACCAACCAGAGAACCCAACCACCTCCACTGCATCCTCCTCAACACCCGCTCCGCCCGCAAGCACGCCATCGAACTCTGGGACTTCCTAGACTCCACCGCCCCGACGTCGCCTTCCTGACGGAGACCTGGCTGAATGCCACCTCAGCACCAGCCATAGCCATCCCACAGGGCTACAAGATCTCCCGCAGAGACCGCACCAACGGAGGGGGAGGGGGAATCGCCATCATCCACAAAGACTCCATCAGAATCTCGACCAACACCGATGACACCCTCATCACCGTCGAGCAAATGCACTTCCAGATCCACACCAACCCCAACACCACCCTCTGAGGAACACTCGTCTACAGACCACCCGGACCACGACCACAGTTCAGCGACACCATCGCCGACCTCATCAGCACCCACGCCATCGCCTCCACGGACTACATCCTCCTCGGGGACCTGAACTTCCACCTCGAGAACAACAAAGACGCCAACTTCACCGCCCTGATCGACAACCTCGGACTCAAACAGCTCGTGACGACACCCACCCACGCCGCTGGACACACACTGGACCCCATCTTCTCCACAAGCCCCCACGTCTCCTTCAACCACACCACCCGAACCCCACTGGACCGACCACAGATGCGTCCACTTCACCTTCAGGAAACTCACCACACACCACCGCACCCAACAGCTACCACGCCGCTGCTGGGGCAAGATCACCAAGGACCAATTGACTACTACCCTCGCCCTGAGACCACCCGCTGACCCCACCGACCCAGACACCGCCGCAACCAACCTCAAACAGTGGATCAACGACTGCGCCAACACCCTCGCCCCTCTTAAGACCTCCACAACCAACCACACCAAGAAGAAAGCCGCCTGGTTCACCGAAGACCTCCGGATCTCCAAGCACACCTGTCGGAAGCTGGAGAAGAAATGGCTCCACGACCGAACACCTGACAGCCACACAGCCCACAAGAGCGCAACCCGCAGACACCACCAACTCATCAGGGCTGCCAAGAGGACCGCCTTCAGGGACCGCTTAGACAACAACACACACAACACCAAAGAGCTCTTCAACATTGTGAAAGAACTCTCCAACCCCAGCTCCAACACCAACGACATCCCACCATCACCAGACCTGTGCGACTCCCTGGCCACCTTCTTTCACCGCAAGATCACCAACATCCACGAGAGCTTCAACTCTGACACCCCCGCACCCACCACCGAGTCCACCACCCCTGCGACCACCACCCGCACCAGCCGCCTGACCACCTGGTCCAACGTCAGCCACGAAGACACCATCAAAACCATGAACTCCATCCACTCCGGATCCCCATCTGACCCCTGCCCTCACCACGTTTTCAACAAAGCCAGCACAACCATCACACCCCACCTCCGAAAAACAATCAACAATTCCTTCGAGACAGCAACCCTCCCGGAAAGCTGGAAGCACGCCGAGATCAATGCCCTTCTGAAGAAGCTCAAGGCGGACCCTAAGGACCTCAAGAACTTCCGGCCCATCTCCCTGCTCCCGTTCCCGGCAAAAGTAACAGAGAAGATTGTCAACAAACAGCTAACCCGCTACCTCGAAGACACCAACATCCTGGACTCTTCCCAATCCGGCTTTCGCAGAACCACAGCACCGAGACCGCCCTCATCACCGCTAAGGACGAAATCAGGATCCTGATGGCAAAGGAGAAATGGCCGCCCTCATCCTCCTGGACCTATCAGCAGCCTTCGACACAGTCTGCCACCGCACCCTATCAGCACGCCTCCATGACGCCGGAATTCAAGAGAATGCCCTGCCCTGGACCACATCCTTCCTCTCCGGCAGAACCCAGAGCGTCCGCCTCCCACCCTTCCGCTCGAAATCCACCAAGATCATCTGCGGCGTCCCACAGGGATCCTCCCTCAGCCCGACGCTGTTCAATATCTACATGGCACCGCTCGTCCACGTCGCACGTCAACATAACCTCAACATCATCTCCTACGCCAACAACACCCAGCTGATCATATCCCTCACAGAAGACCCCCACACGGCCAAAGCCAACCTCCACAGAGGAATGAAGGCCGTAGCCGACTGGATGAAGGACAGCAGACTGAAGTTGAACTCAGACAAGACGGAGGTCCTCATTCTCGGACCCACCCCATCAGCCTGGGACGACTCTTGGTGGCCCACATCGCTAGGCACAGCCCCGGAACCCATAGACCACGCACGCAACCTAGGGGTCATCCTCGACTCCACCCTCTCCATGACCAAGCAAGTCCACCACCCTATATGTACAGTCTCTTTATCTCACTGTAGCAGGTTAAATGTCCTCCTTTTATCATTGTTTTCCTATCGTTCTCGTCTTGATTCTTTCTCACTTCTCTGCCTCTCTCTTGCTGACTCTCGGTTAAAGTCTACTGATGAAAAAAAAATCCTGCTTCCAAAAAATAGTGCTGATGCCCGGTACCAGGAACCATTGTACACATGAAGCACTGCATAAATCTAAATATTTAAGATCTTAAAAATGCTGTCATGATTGAAAAACACACATGCATGATAATGCTGCCAAATGAGTGGCACAGGAGGATGACCACCACATTTCACCAAAATTCAGCCAAGAGTAGTGGCAATGGGGCAAGCCAAGAACCTTGATGGTGTAGGAGGAATAGATTCTAGCGTAGCATTTTTTTTTAAACACAGGTGGATTGTCTGTTTGAACGAAATGAATTAGAGTTATTTCCTAAATTACATGTATTTTTGCAAGAACACAGAATCGACACAGCAGCAGCGAAGAAGAAGTGAATCCCGCTTAGCAAGAAGGGTAAGAAGGAAAGGTGTTTCAGCAAGACCACAATACCAAGAACTGTGGTTGATTTCAAAACAACCAGTTATGTGTCGACAAGAAGTGTCTGACACCTAGGCAGCTGTACAGGACGTGATAAATATAAGGTAAAAGAAGGGCAACCACAATTACCTACTTTCCTCAAGACCTACTTTTATAACCCAGATATGGATTGCTTTTTTCTGCGGTAGATGGAAAGAAGAGATTAAGCAGTGCATCGTGAGTCCAAAAATATACATGCCACTCTACATTAAAATGTTATTGTCACTATTACCTCACTCACCAAATTTGGCTCATCAAAAAGAATCCGCGGCTCTTCACCAGGAAAATGGCCATATTGAACTTACCTGCAGTTCAGATCAAAATGTCAATCTGTTAAGTATTTGCATTATAAGAGTGCAATGATACAGTCTGACAATGCTAAGAGACATATTGTTAATGCTTTGAAAACTCTAGTAATCACAGCTCTGCTTGCAATATTCAGGAGCCGATGTCAGCTCTGTCACATGTGAAAACTACTGGTACCCATACCATCTTTCTAGGAAAATATGTTTGGGCCTCATCATGATGGGTTGTGGTGGCAGTGGTGGCCGCTACTTAATGGGGGTGGACATGTTAGGGGTACTAAATAAAAAAAATAAGAACAGAAATACCACTTACCTGCACACCGGCCGCCTCCTCTTGGTCCTCTTGTCACTCCAGGAGCAGGAAGGAAGTAGGAACCAGGAACACCCAGGCTCCCAGACAACCCTGGCCAATCGCGACGCTGCGTTAAAGCAGCACTGGGATTGGTCTGAGTGCAGGGTCCGGCGCTCAGACAGGCACTGAGGACCTGGTCATGTTCTCCACTCAGACTGTGCAGTACAGTCTGTGGAGAACATGCAAAGTGTGCATGACTGTTTGGACAGACAAAGACGGCTGGACAAACTGTCATGCGCTCTTAAGAGAGTGCCACAACTCCGCCCCCTGTTCCTGTGACATCTAGCCCAGCCCCGGCCCTAACCAGCTGAGACACGACAGAAAAATAAAATCATATTAACGTTTGTGATTGTCATTTTGTTTTTCCTTTTTCATCTGCTCACTGATCAGTGGGGCGACGCTCCTCTGCCTTAGCCCAGGAGCCGCTCCTGTTTGCTGGCTCACCAGTTTTCATACGCCTGCAGCATCCAAATTCAATTCATATAACCAGATATTTATCCGAGTAAAGACTTGATTTTCATACTCTACTGATCAGTAGCAGGTTGGAGGGTGTGCCCCTTTCTGTTTCAGTTTTGTGCTGTGTGAAATAATGCACTAACTCGGAAAAATATTGAGCTAAATGAACTCCCTTTGTACGCCCTAGGGGCATAAAACAAGCACTCAGCTTTGTGCTGAATCAGCGCAGCCCTTCGTGATATTACAAGGAGTAAAGCCTCTTAATTGTCAAAATATAGAACAAAGGGGCATATTATCAAGACTCGGCAATTAAATTATCGCCGCTTTATCGGCAGGAAACTGCCGCTAAAGTGGCGATAAGGGGCTTGATAATATGCTCTATAGAATTCCAATAGAAACCCAGGTTATGCATCTAACCTGGGCTTCTGTGGGAATTAACAAGGGCATATTATCAAGCCCCTTATCGCCACTTTAGCGACAGTTTCCTGCCGATAAAGCGGCGATAATTTTATCGCCGAGTGTTGATAATATGCCCCAAAATACCTTGCGCTAAACTCAAAAAATGTTAGGGCGCTATCATGATGGGATGCACTGGCTCAGTGCAGAGCCGGGTACAGGTTTTTATGCCCCTGCACTGTATGAAGTTCCGAAACAGTGAACAAAGGGGCATATTACCAACAAATAGCAATATTTATCGCTAAGTAGAGTTAGCGGCAATATTTTTATCGCCGCGTATCACTGGTTTTTATCGCTGAGATAACTTGCTATTAGCAAGGTTTATGTCAAAAGCGATAAAAATCGGGTGAAATGCGTGAATATCGCTGAGAATACAGCGATATTCAAGCATTAGCGACGAAATGCTCTTAGCCATGTTATCCACCTCCCATTGGATAACATGGCTGTTATCCACCTCCCATTGGATACCATGGCTAAGAACTGGTCTGAGCAGGAGTTGGTTTTTGGCGATAGCGGGAATATTTCCATCGCTATGCCTGCCTTGCTAATAGGCGTTAGCGATGTTAGCGACTGCTTTCAGTCGCTAACAGGTTGGGTACGCCCACTTTGCATGTCATTAGGGATAAATATCGCTGACATGCAAATCGGGCCCCAAACCGCTCGCTATCGCCTAAAAGCTGTCGCTAACATCAGTTGGCGACAGCTTGCTAATAGAGCGATAGAATTATTGCCGCTTAGCGGCCGAAAACGGCCGCAAAACCGGCGTTAATTGCCTATCGCCACCCTTGGTAATATGCCCCTAAGTTTGTCTCTTTTTCTACTTGGGAGCTGCGCTGGCTTAAATAATGCACTAGTTCAGAGATAAATTGTGTTTAATGAATATACTTTACACACCTAAGGCAAATAACAATAGTCGCTCGTCCATCACGATACGGTCTACAATGTGAGACCCAGAAGAATGACAGCTGCAAAATAGTAAGCATAGAAAAACACGTCAAAATTATGTGATCCTGCAACAATAACAAACAGACAATACCAAGTACTTTCCTACTTGGGAACACTTTTTGAGAACTTGAGATTCCATCTCTGCTAAAGTTGTTTTCTGTATTCATCATGATTCAAAAATGCAATGGCATGGCGATTTTGTGTTCTGTTTTCAGCGCTGCGTTCTTCACATTGTGTCACACTGATAGTTCTGACTTGAATAGTGATCAATAGGAAGAAATATAGACATGGTAAACAGCTGAAATTTGTCTATCTTCACGTCTATATTATTTATTAAAAATGTGTGGGAGAGGACTTATTTCCTAGTTTTTTTGTCATTTACTCCACAAAGAAACAAATGCTCATAATAACTGCTGTAAAAAGCTAATTTAATATTCAACATGAAAGCAGAATATTTGGATTGATGAAGCAAGGCTACATAAGAGAATAATAACAGCAGTAAGGACTAATGTACTCAGTGGCAGCCGGCAACATTAAAATATGTTGGGGTGCGATGCCCTCAAAACTTACCATATATGTTGAACGGAGCCAAGTCCAGTGTCTCTCTCCTCATTGGTAACTCCAGCAGGAAGCAGGAAAGGGAATGACTTCCTCCCTGGTGCAAAGTGATTGCAACTAATGATTGGCTGGAGCAGGCTAACCCAACGCTCATTTTGCGGCAGGAGGCCTGTGACTGCAATCGCTCGGCTGTTTCCCAGCCCTGGGATTGCGCAGGTTGAAGCGTGCATGTTAGATTAACCGGCTGTAGGCAGCCAGACAATCTGACATGTGCACTGGCAGGGGCTGCAGTAACAGTGTAATTGCATGAATCAGCTCAACCCTGCGACTAAAATAAAATGGTATTTATTACCATTTTGTTAATGTGTGTTCCTGCTGTGCTCGCAGCAGGCGGGGCGGCGCTTCTCTGCCATAACAGCAGAGGAGCCGCCGCTGAATTTACTGTATTGGTATTTGCATTGCGTTTTCAATACTCCTTTTGACATCTATAATGAGTGTCACCATAGCATTAGCATTCTCTAGGAATCACTTTACAGTTCACTTGTGGTGGCTGTCTGAAAGAAAGGTAATGACTTCTTTAATTACCAGTAATCTTCACTACCCAAAATTAGATCCTCCTAGTACCTGTCATGACCTAGTGAGGGCGGCCCACCCTCAACAGGCTCTTACCATCTTTAGTCCTTTAATTAACATCGATTAAATAGACAAACTCCGCCCTCTTCTCCCTCCTCTTTCTAATAAGTTCACAAGCAAGAAGAAATGCAAACCCCAAGAGAGGGAAAGGAGGGTCAATGACTGGGACGTAGTGGACCTAATCGGGGTAATGAAAATTCCTGGTAAGTAAAGAAGTCATTACCCCCTCATACAGTCCTCCTCGTCCCAGTCATGACGTAGTTAGGACATCACAAGCCAGAGACAAAAGAAGGTTTGCACTGACATAAATTTTTCATAACAGAAAACAAATGACTGGGGGGCATGGCTTGAACGCCGCACAACATGGCGGCTTAACTGCGGAGCTCCGTCACCGAGCTCCAAAACCGGACTGTAACTCCCGGTCACATCGGGCAAATTTCGCATACGGCGTTGGATTTCGCTATAGGACAATGAGGTGAGCAGGAAGCGCTGCTTTATTCTCCTCTACACCCATTTTCAGTCCTGAAAAACACAGCGAATCGGCCCGTTTTGGATGCAGCCGCCATTTTGTTTTCTTCTTAATCGCGCTAAATGCCGTTTTTTTAGCGCAATGCTCCTAAAAATGTTTTGAATGCAGAACCACCATTTCCACCTTATTCTATGACTAGATCTGCAGTCATGATTTTGTCCACTATTTTTTCGTTTGTATTTCTCTCTTCATGGTCCCGAATGCCGCCAATTTGTTTCTAAGGGAGCAACCGAGCTTTTACACCTCATGACTGACTTTTAGGTTACATAACTGAATTTTTGCTGTGCATTTAACGCTTTTTGCGGCTTATATCATTTTTGGACTTACTTGCTGTTTATTTTCCCTTTGCAACTGAGTGTTTTGTTTCTTTTCCCTCTACATTTCCCCTCATCTCTATGGGGAAACTGCGCAACCTTAAACTCTCTACTTCCATTAAGCCTCCCGCCAGCTCAGACTCCGACTCAACTCCCTCAGACATGGAGGATACTACGTCACAGAAGTCTGAGTTGCCACCTGGCGCAATTCCAAAAACGCAGTCTTCAAGTAAACTTCCACAATCTGCGTCAACAAAATGTCTAAAGAAAGATCCTCCTTCCCCTGGTGCTCCTTCGAATTCTGCTTCCATGGTCCTTATACTTGAAGAAATTCGGGCTCTGAAACCATTTATGACTGAAACCACTAAAACCTTGCAATTTTTACATGATAATTGGTCCTCTTAAGAATCACGTGTTCTCCTCGTGGAACAATCAACAGAGTCCCTTCAGTCATCCTGCTCCCGGATTTCGACTCTGGAAAAAGACATATCACTCCTGAAGAGCCAGGCAGAGGATTTGGAAAATCGTAACCGCAGGAATAATCTTCAAATTTATGGACTTCCTGAACACACTGAAGGGTCAAATCCCACTGAATTTTTTCAATCCTTTTTGCCAAAAATCCTGGACCTTCCAACTTCTTCTGTTTTCAATATTCAACGAGCACATCGGCTGGGTCCAAAAATATCTACCAAACCCCGAGGTGTCATCATGCTGTTCCTACAATATACCGACCTTCTCCAAGTTTTGTCTGCTGCCAAGTCTAAAAAGCAGATTGTATGGGAGGGTCACCGCCTATATCTTTCCAAGGATGTGGCTAAGGTAACAGTGGACCGCCGGAAGAAATTTCTAGATATGCGCCCGCAGCGGCGTGCTCTTAATGCCAGATTTGGTTTGCTTCATCCCTGCCTCTTCAAGGTTACCTACAAAGATAAGACCACGACCTTTGAAGATCCACTGGCCCTGCAAGAATTTTTCGCCAGCAAGGAGCAGATGTTATGGACACTTCAAGTCCTATTTCTTTCCTTATGTGTTCTCCTAGATATATATTTCTATTTATATCCTTGTACAGTTATGTAACGAACATGTTGTGTTTTCTTGATTAATTCTTTTTCTCCTCTCAATTTCTTTACAGGTATGCTCTTTTCCTTTCTACCCCGATGTTACCCACAAGTCATATGAAACGCTGGGAATAGAGTCCAGAACATTCTCCTTTTGTTCTTTAGTATCCAACAACGCCAATCTGTCATAATACCAAGCTCGTTTTAGTGCCCGCTTGACCAATCTGTACGGATAGTTTCTTAACACTAGTTTGGTTTGCAGGATCTTTGCCTCTTTGAAATAATCCCCAAGTTCGGCCGCCGTCGTCGCAGCATAGTAGTACGCATGTCCTGTTAGGCTGTCAGAGACTGACACGCACACGCAGGCACCGCTCCAGAGTAGAAGCAGCAAGCAATCAGGAGAGTTTGCATAGGCCGTGAGCCGGCCTCTACTTAGTAAGTGTCCTTAACTTAAGTTGAAAAAATGTGCACGATTAATTGGTGGCAAAAATGTATTGTTAAATGTACAGAGGTAGGCACTCAGGCACTGCCGAATATAAAGAAACATGTGCCTTCGAATTGAAGATTAGCAAACTCGTGACCTGGCTGCACAGCACTGGCCCTCTGTAGGGTCATCATGACTCTCCATTCCCAAATGCAGAATGAGCCATGTTGGTGCACAGCACAGGCCAGAGACAGCAGCCTGCGCCTTTAGGCCAGGAAGGAGAAGTCGCAGCGGAGACTCTGGCTCGTTGGAGTCCAGCCACATTGACTGCGTTACCGATTGAGGTGTGGTGGCCCCCCTTCACCCCTGCGGTTCAGGCAATTTGCAGATTAGACATCTAAGATTGGGTCTGAGAGGTGCCTGATCCACCATTTGGTGACTATGGTGTTGTGCCTGAAGGAACAACATTTCAAGAATGTGGGGGAGCAGTTGCTTCTCCACTTCCCCCATCCAGTGGGCAGTGGCACCTCCTTGAATGGTGAGCGGGTCTGGAGCTAAGTGGACCTAGAGGGCACTTACTCGCCTGCAAACGCCTTGCCCTCCGATGGCATGACTGGTCTCCTCACATTTGCACCGTCACCCCTGCTGTAGCGCCATCCGTCCCATCTAGCAGCAACCCTTGCACGGGCCCTGTGTAGGTTACATGCACCATTCCATCTAGCCCTCACATTACACGCAGCAAACAACACATGAGTCTAGGCTGTAATGCAGCATGGAATCCCGGACTGGCTGGCCAGCTCTGCTCGAATTCTGCTTACTGCCACTGTTGGCAGTAAGCAGAACTAGAGCAGAGAAGGCCAGCCAGGCCAGGATTCTTCACTCTTTGGCCAGTTGCCCACACATGAGTTTCAGACTCTTTTCAAATTGGCATATAAGAGCACTGATTTGTATACATATTGTATGATGTAAATATGGGAAGTGCTTTATACATGTGAAATCAGATTTTTAGTACTACATTGCTCGAAAACTACATAACTGCATTTAAAAGTGTAAGATATCGGCTAGAGGCACTGGGGTAAGGAGGATATATCTCCTGCCAATCTCTGGTGCAGGGACAAGGAAAGACTGGGTCATAGTTATGATGCTTGTCAGGCAGGACTTTAAGTGGGATGAAAAAAAGTGTCTCTCAAAGGGGTGTGGCCTATGTAATTAAGGATGCGGCTTAAAACCTGAAAGCTAAAAATCTGTGTTTAGCATAGTGTGCCACCCAACTGGTATTTTGCTGTTTCTGTGATTGTATCCAGCTATATGGCGCAACACGTAACATTGTACCTACAACAAGAAGTCAGGACTATTGTCTTTGTCAACAGTTGTTAGCTGCAAGAAAAAACAGCAACTATTGCTTCATTGTACATAATATTGAAAATGCTTCAAACATGAAATGATGACTGCAAAAGAACTGTACCAAGTCTCTTTGAAGTTACATCAAAATCAGTGAAGGGTGGCACTGCTGCAGAGTTAAAATTTATTTTTCACCTGGCCTGGGGGTGAGGGTAAAAATGATAGGGACCCGTCTCAGCAGCTACATTTTAGAATTGCCAGGCACCGGCAGTACCCAGCCCACTTAAAGCTCTGTTGAGAGGTCTTCGAAAGGGTGCTGTTTTAAACTAAAATGCATGATGCGGAAAGCCTGTCTTCTGGTTCACATTCTTGCAGTTTCTGTCCCTTAGTCTGACAATGCTAAGTCTGCATGTGCTGTGCCTGCTATATGAAGTCTAAAATGTGTCTGCGAGGTAGAGTGGCATGCTGGATGTAAATGTCCAGTCCATCTATAGTGTCATTTAATAAATGCTGTGAACTCACCTTTACTGGTGTTGAATAGGTGTGTGTGGGAATGCTCAGCTCTGCTAAAGAGGGGTCTTCAGCTTCCATGACACCCCCACAGATGGTGAATCTGTCACAGTATCTGATCTGTTCTGAAGGGATGTCATGTGCTGATATGAAATTTCAATCTTTTCCACTCTGAACCACACCCTCACCCCCTCCGCCGTCACGTAATAGGCGAGGCTCATTTGCTACCTTTGTTCTTTGTGTGATTCTTGAACTTTTTCACCATTCTATGACTTCAGTGATGTAACATTGTAACATTGATGACAGCACCCAAACTCTGAAAAGTGTTCCATTGCCACTGGCCTGGGTGTCTGTGTGTGAAATTTTCATGCTTTCTAGGCAAGAAGCCATGTGTGACATTTCCATGCTTTCTGGCCGGGTGCTTATGTATGACATTTCCTGGGAGGGCTTTCGTGCTAGGAGCTCACCTCTCGCCCTGCTGAGGTCCCGTTGTGGTGTGCTGTTTGTTTTCCGTGGCTGTGGTGGCGGCCGGGCTTCGCTCCGCCGCTTGTCATCGCTCAGCACTTCCGACTGGCCGGGCTTGGCTCCGCCGGTCGGGAGACACAAAACTACAGATCCCAGCAGCCCCTGAGCAAAGGTCGCCTCCCCCATCATCATCTTTCAGCGCCAGGAGGCGCATAAAGCTGCGCCTACTACCGAGGACCGAGTGGCAGTTCCTGGGAGGGCTTTCATGCTAGGAGCTCACCTCTCGCCCTGATGAGGTCCCGCTGTGGTGTGCTGTTTGTTTTCCGTGGCTGTGGTGGCGGCCGGGCTTCGCTCCGCCGCTTGTCATCGCTCAGCACTTCCGACTGGCCGGGCTTGGCTCCGCCGGTCGGGAGACATAAAACTACAGATCCCAGCAGCCCCTGAGCAAAGGTCGCCTCCCCCATCATCATCTTTCAGCGCCAGGAGGCGCATAAAGCTGCGCCTACTTCCTCGTCCCACGAGGACGCGCGCGGGACGCGCCGGGCTAAGCCCGGGCAAAGGGCGGGCCCTCTGAGGCCCTCAGAGACTGGACTGGGCTACCCCCCTTGGCCTTCTCCTAATCCATCGTACCCGGGGTAACCCCTACATCGGGTTTAACCATAAAAGATCAACGGCCTGTTACACTCCTGATGGAGGGTAAAAGTAAAAGCAGAGCGGTGGTAAGAAAAACACCTATGAACACACGTTCTGCTACAAGAAAACAAACTGTGGTGCCAACTCCTTTACCTACCCTAACTGCAATTGATAGAATGTTGCAACAGACAATTGGGGTTGTTGTAAACGCTATTGAACATACAGAAAGGAGACTTTCTTTACCAGCCAGTATGTGTTTAATAAATCAGTCACCAAAAGTTATTAACACACATGTTAGCGTTACAAATGAAACAACTATATCCCATGACTCCCTACTGTTGGAATCATTTGCAGGCTTGCCAAGGCATGATGCAATCCAACCTGATGTACCACAACCTTTAGAACCTTCTGTTTTCTGTGTTAGGGAGAGCAGACTGTCAATAACACCTGACTTGTCAGCCAGCATCACACCACAGCCCCTAACGCAGAGTGACGTGCCTATAGTTACAGGGGAACTGGATGGTTGTGACACTAATGCCATCATTTCAATTGCACAAATTAGTGACATCAGTTTGTTAAGTAGCGAAACTGATTGTGATTCTGCACCACCTAAAAGGAAATCTACCCAAAGTCGAAAAAGGCTGATAATTAATAAACAGGGTAAAATATATAGAAGGAAAAGGAAGAGAGCTGTACAAACACCAGAAACTTATGGAAGAGAGGGCGAGACACACCTGAATAGTGGAGGCACGCACTTAAAAGATACACATTTGAAGGAAATACTAACTCCAACTAATGTTGAGGCACTTGTAACACATTTTGACAATATGATGAAAACTTATATTGCACCAGTGATGGTATCCCTAGAAACTCTAACAAAAAAAGTAGAGAACCTTGAAAAACTGGGTATAGCCAATTTGGATGTCCTAGAACACCTGGGCACGCAAGCCAGATCCCATACAACTAATGTACATCCTGGGAGTCTGAGCAAAAACAAATCAAAGACATCTACCAGTATCCCAAGTGCGCCCACTACAGTAGTAAATTCGGTAACATCTGTAAGTGGAATGCAGAGGCCTACAACCACCGCCCCTAACATAGTAGATGGGCAGAAAGTAATTAGGGGTCAGAGGAACAACAGCAACCCTGCCCATAATAATAATATGAGCTTGCCAGTACCAAGGCGCAATATTAACAATATCATCCCAGCCACTATTAATTTGCCACCCGAGTGCAGACCATTTGTAGCGATCCTCGCTAATGTCCCCAAACTGTTGCCCACCCAATTCGAAAATCAGGAAACCCTAAAAAATAAAACCCTACACTGGTTGGTGAAAAATTGTGGATTCCCAATACGAGGGGCAGACGAGATTATAACCACACAGAGGGTAGGTTGGGTGGGACCAAATAAAAAGGAGATACAAGGGGGCTGTATAATTATAAATTTCAGAACTACTGAATGGGCGAGAGATTCGATTTTGCATGCACCGATGCCATTGAACCATGAATACAATACCACGTTGTTCCCACTCGATTATTTTTACAGGAATCAGTCAGGCAGACAAATTACTACACATACCTTTCAGCATCCAAGAGCTGCCCATATCAATTGTCCTAATGCTACCCCCATTCTTCCACCTTTACTCACTAATGTATATGACAACTTTCTGGTTCCAATCTCCAACAGGTTTCAGTTGCTCAATTCATTAGAGGAGAATGATTGACTGTATGTCTTACCTTTGACCCCGTACCCTGATAGTGCTGTAATGGGTGACACAGCAATCTTGGAAAAAGAGTTGGGGGACCAAAGCTGTATAAAAACTGTAACAGTGCCAATGTCAACTTTGTCTAACAACAAGTCTTGTATGAATAATGATACAGATAATGATGTAATTGAGACAAATGTAAATGTTAACGTTAACACGACAGTAAGTCCAGAGGTATTATCTTTGTCTAACCACCTTGAAGGCACAGGAACCAGTTATGCTGACTCCCTTGTAACTACTACCTGGAATATAGCGGGAATTGCTGCGAAATTATGTACTCCATTCTGGGATAAATTCATTACTTGTGGTTACGATATAATATGCTTACAAGAGACATGGCATAGAGAACAAATAGAAGTGGAAGGTTATACCTCCTATTGTGTGGCAGCAGTAGCATCTAAGGCTGGCAGAGCAAAGGGTGGTCTACTGACTTTGATTTCGACTAAATTAACGGAATTTAATGTTAGGGGACACACAGTGGTGTGTCAGCATGCGTCTGTCTTGCGGCTAACACACAGCCACGGTAGGGATCTAATTATTGTGAATTTTTATAATAACATTGTGGGTCCTAAACGGGAAAAGATTGTCCCAGATGTTGAATGCGCCATCGAAGCGGCAATTGCCCTTTCAAAGAATAATTACGCAATACTGTGGACAGGTGATTTTAACATTCAAGCTTGTAGTCACGCCCGTAAAGGGATTTGTGATCATCATGAAGAGTATGCAGGGGGTGATAGTGTCTTTGTTAATCACTTCCCGCACAGTAATTATGGCAGCGCACTGAATAATTCGATAGCTAAATTAAATTTGGGGCTGCTTGAATGCACAAAGAACAAAAACAATGAAAAGTGCCCAACATTTAGGGGGAGAGATGCCCAATCGAATATCGACCATATTTTGGTGTCCAATGGCTCGGTTTTCTCCAATGTTTGGGTAATAGAGCAGCCTGTGAGTGACCACAATAGCATTTCAGTGGAGTTAATGGGCTCGGGCCCAAAAACCGTTGTGCAGGGTAGGTCTGTCCATGGGATCTCTGCTGTAAGACCAAATGGTATGAGAATCAAATGGACAAAAATAGACCCTAACAAATTAACCAAGGATGTTATTTGCAAATGTCTCAAAGAGGTTGATTACTGCCTTGCACCAAATGTGATAGCGCCTGGCGTTCTTTCTAATTTTTTGAAAATTACATGCACAGTTGATAATTCTTTGCTAATAAGACATAGAAAGCCTAAAAGAAATAAAACCGTGTGGTTTGACAAACATTGTGCCCAGACCCTAAATAGATTAAAAAGTGTACTTGATGTTAAACCTAGAGATAAAGAAAGAGTTAGAGAAGAACGGGCTAATTATAAGTTGGCCCTGGCAACCAGGAAAAAGGAGTTGCAAAATGAAGCCTGGGACAAACTCGATATGGCCGCTGCAACTAAAAATCATAAACTTTTCTGGGAAACCATTAATGGCCCATTCTTAAAGAATGATAATATTCCTGAGGTCAGTTCCCATGTTAGTTGCCTTGCTTGGATCGTGCATTTTTCAGAGATTTTTAACTCTGATCTTAATTCAGGTGGGTCTACTTTTAATATCGACACAGTATCATGTTTTAAATGGCAGAAAATGCAGTTGTTTTTAACTTTGAGTGAAGTCACAGAGGCAATTAAAAACAGTAAGGGGGGTAAAGCACCTGGGCCTGATGGGGTACCCATGGATTTTTTTAAACACGAAACGTCTTTATGGGCCCCAATTTTAACCCGTTATATTAATGCTGCGGTGGAAGATAGCTTACCACTGACATGGGGCCAGTCAATTATCATACCCCTCTACAAAAAAGGATCTAGGTCGGAGGCCCGAAACTATCGACCAATCTCACTTCTGGACTCGACAGTTAAAATTCTTAGTCAAGCCCTACTAGTGAGATTGGAAGCCTGGGCTGAGGAGAAAAACATCTTGTCCCCAGTCCAGTATGGGTTCCGTAGGGGAATGGGCACAATGGAGCAGTGCGTGAACCTGGAACTCATAATCGGCAAGTATACCAAAGCCAAACCTGGTAATCTTTATTTGTGCTTTGCCGACTTGAGTTCTGCATTCGATCTGGTGGAACACGCACTGCTCTGGCCCACTCTATTGGAAATGGGTGCCCCCGCTGAAATTATTCATCTGCTTGCTCGCCTGTACAATAACTTATCCAGCAAAGTCAGGTTTGGAACAGATGGCGAGTGCACCCCTTTTTTTAATGTCAGGAGAGGTATCCGTCAAGGATGCGTACTTGCCCCCCTACTGTTTTCTCTTTTTATAAATCAGGTCGATATAATTTTAAGAAAAACTAATGCAGATGCTCGCATCATTAATGGTAACCCCATCCCTGTCCTTTTATACGCGGACGACGCGGTCCTCCTTTCTAGAACTCATAATGGACTGCAAAATGTAATTAATCAATTCCACGTATTTATTGAAAACAGGAAACTGAAAATCAATAAAGGGAAGACGGTTACTATGGTGTGTGGTAAAAGATTAAAAAAATGCAAGCCCTTTTTTCTGGAAGGGGAGAGACTAGAATCTGTTAACAGTTTTTGTTATTTAGGCATCACCTTTTCAGGAGATGGGAGATGGTCAAATGAACAAAAAAGTGTTCTTTTTAAAATGGCCAGGAATACAAACTGTATTTTTAGATTTGCTGCTAAAATAGGGGACTGCAGAATTCATGAAATGCTAACTCTATTTAACGCAAGATGTATTTCCTCAGCTATATATGGGGCCGGAGTTTGGGGGTATGATGCACAGAGTGCGAAACTGATTCAGGGTAAGGAAAATGTGTTTTTAAAACGATTAATCTGTGCCCCAGCCACGGCTTCAATTGAGTTAACACATAAAGAATTAGATATGCACTATGTTAATGATCTGATCGCTCTCCGTCCCCTGTCCCTATGGCGTTCAATTTGGGCAAAGGAGGAGACAAACTTTACGCAGGACGTAATAACCGACTGTATTAAACTTGACCGACGATCAAATATCCCTTGGCTGAGCCATATACATCATTGGTACAAAACACTGTATGGTTTGGACATTTTTAATGACTTGATAATGGGTTCCACACTATCGAAGCAGGAGTTGAAGGTCTCATTTTTGAAGTATACAGCTGGGATTAGAATGGAAAAATATGAAAAACAAAGTACATTCAATCTTTACCAGCAATACAACACTAATGAAGGTTTCCAATCTTACCTTGCAACAGTTAGTATTACTTCCCATCGATTTGTGTTAACCCGTCTCTGTTTAGGAATCGTGCATCACCTCGTGGCTTTTCCTGTGACAAAAAAACCTGGCACTTGCCCGTGTCCTTGTGATGATAAATCAAAACAGAGCACGTGTCATTTTATGTTATTTTGTACTTTTTATATCTCTTTTAGGAAATTTTATCTAAAACCCATCTTTTTAAAATATAATATGCATAGTATCCAATCAGCGATGCAACTATTGTTTAATTTAGAGACCGCAGACGTATGTTTTCATGTGGCCACTTACATTTTAAAATGTATTTCTGTAAGAAAATCAATTATCACATGAATTTCTTAGCTGCTAAATGTACTGTGCACTTTAAGGAGATGCCGTTGACACTATGCACTTTGTCATGCTAAATTGCACATATATGTATGTCGGAAAAATTGCTGCTACTGTATATAATGTTCTGCTAGAATGGAATAACACTTGCACTCTGCTTTCATTGTATATAGTTGGATTAAGAGCTGCTAATTGCATATTGCACTTTAGGAAGGTTGCCACTGAACCTTGCTTTTGATTTGCCAATTTGCACATTTACTGATACGGTAATAATACCTAGCACTTTATTTGCATATTTGTACATAATCAAAGGCCGTATAAATTGTTACTATTATAGTCAAATGCACTCCTAGAATGGGATAGTGATTAAGTTTTACACATGCCGCTAATGTATACTTGATACAGAATTAATTGTACTGGGATTTCGTGTTTTATCTTGGTATTCTATGATTAGATTTCAATCGAAGCTTGTTCTTGAACTGTAATTTTATTGATGCTTATTATGTCTGTTGCTATATGGTTGTACTTTTTTTACAAACCGAATAAAGCATCTTTGAAACGGACATTTCCATGCTTTCTGGTCTGGGTGCTTATGTATGACATTTCCATGCTTTCTGGCTACCGGGGTGCAGTTGTGTGACATTTCCACAGTTTCTGACCTCAGTGACCTGGGTGCTCATCTGTGACATTTCCATGTTTCTGGCCTGGGTGCTTATGTGTAATACTTCCATGTTTTCTGGCCTGGTGTAACATTTCTACAGTTTCTGGCCTCAGTAGCCTGGGTGCTTATGTGTGACAATTCCATGCTTACTGCCTGGGTGCTTATGTGTGATGTTTCCATGCTTTCTGGCCTGGATGCTTATGTGTGACATTTCCACAGTTTCTGGCTTCAGTGACCTGGGTGCTCATCTGTGACATTTCCATGCTTATTGGCCTGAGTGCTTATGTGTGATGTTTCCATGCTTTCTGGCCTGGTGTGTAATTTCCAGTTTCTGGACTGAGTGCTTATGTGTGACATTTCCATGCTTATTGGCCTGAGTGCTTATGTGCGACGTTTCCATGCTTTCTGGCCTGGTGTGAAATGTCCAGTTTCTGGACTGAGTGCTTATGTGTGAAATTGAATGCTTATGGGTCTGGGTGCTTATGTGTGACATTTCCATGCTTTCTGGCCTGGTGTGACATTTCCACAGATTCTGGCCTCAGTGGCCTGGGTGCCTATGTGGCCATGCTTACTGACCTGGGTGCTCATGTGTGACAGTTCAGTGCTTAATGTGTGACAATGTAAGTGACAATTTATTGAAAATACAAAAAAGAATATAAGAATGCAGCTCCTATTCTGTAAAAATATGACGTTGAAACAGTCTTAAAAAAACCTAAAATACATAGCACTTTGCCTGAAAAGACAAGAGTGGCCTGAAGGGAGGTTGTGATCATTACTGTACGGGCCCCTTGAAGATTCCTGGGAAGCAATGCATGCAATTTCACACTCTCTTAGACTGACCCAGGGAGTAATCTCTAGGTTGTGATTTCACTCTCTACTGTGCTATCTGTGAGCATTTGACTTTTGCATGTTACCGTCAACATTTTGAGGGCGACTTATGAATATCAAACAATGCAGGGCAAAAACCAGAGTTGACCTCCCTGTGTTGGCTCTGTTTGAGCCTGCTTTGCACCATAGTGAAAGGCTGTAGGCATTATCTCTAGCATAGGTTTCGCACTGAAACAATATTCATCCACTACAAAACCCAATGCTTAGGCTAACTTTAAAATGTTTACTGCACTGTATTTATACTGTACTGTAGAGCACACATGCATTCTTGGAAAACCTCAAGAAGGCGTCGCTTTTTGTCTTAAATCTATGTCTACCTTTGTTAGTAGGTAGAGCTTTACATTAAAACCCCTGGGTGGTTGCTTGGGTACTCCCACATCTCACCCATGAAACACCCTCTTGACACAAATTAATGCAAAGAAATGTGAAGTGCGATTGAATATAACACTTGGTTGAGATTAAGTATGTTATTATGTTTTTACAGTATTTCATATTAAGGAAATTGCTGCAGGTCATGCTAACTGTTTAAAATGTCAAAATGATCACAATCATAATGTTGTGCACTGTTACACTTTACATAAGATGCTTTATTTCAGCACTGTTTACAAAACTCAGGATATAAAAATCATTTTATGTTTGCACATTGTCTTGTACATTTTTTACTCTAAACCTTTGCACAATTGTTCGAAGTTCAGTGCGTTTTGAAATCTCTTTATACTATTTTATATTGAGAATTAATCGGTTATATTTAAATTAATGTCTCGTGCTCAACATTTCATTTTTTGGTGTTCTCTGTAGGAATGTCTGTGATTTATGACTGGGTATCCTGGTGCACCATAAGGTCATCATGTAATGAAAAATTTGTGAAAAAATGCATCATTTTGTCCTTTCTGTCTCCAAACTTTTCTTGGGGGGAGAACCCCGCAAACTCCCCCTAGTGGTGGTTAAGCCCGCTCACTGCACTTGCTCGCTACACACCCTACGGGGGCTGGTCTCACTTATACTTTGTGCCCTCTGATTCACTACTCTTGTCTCTATTATTGGTACTCTCAGTAAGAATGTCTTTGGGTACATATGACTGGGTAACCTGGTGCTCTTTAAGGTCCTCATCTACTATTTACTGTGCTTTGAAAGTTAATACAATTAAATATGTAATGAAAAATGTGCTGTAAAATATACCATTTTGGTCTTTCTTTTTCCAAACTTTTCTTGGGGGGAGAACACCCCCAAATCCCACTAGTAGTGGTTGGTCGCGCTCGCTGCGCTTGCTCTCTACGTGCCACACAGGGGCTGCTCTGGCAACATTGGAGTTGGCCTAACGGCTAGGGCGCTTGACCTCGGACCTGGAGAACTGGGTTCGAGTCTCGGTAATGATGCTAAAACATCCTGTGATTCTGGGGAAATCACTTAATCTCCCCGTGCCTAACAAAAATTAATGTGTGTCCTCATGTAACGTAACTGGTGCCGTGTAAGGCACTCTGATACCCGATTCGGATTCGGGTCAAGTTCGTGCTATATAAAACTCTGCAAAAAAAACAAACCAAAAAACATTTGCCAGGGCTGCTTTTATTTCCCAGTCCGGCCCTGATTTCCACGCATCGTCCCAGTGCGGCAAGCTTTCCCCGACGCATCACCCGTGGATTGAAGTCGTCTCAGAATTAACACATCACTTCCCCCTACAGACCGGACCCGACGCACCGCTCCCCTAGGTCCAGCGGAACTGTCTCATCGCATCCAAGAAGGTCTCAGGAATCGACACATCTCTTTGTTTTTCTATGCTTTCCATCGCTGTAGCTGTTTGGCTTGGTGAATTTTGTTGCAACAACAGGTACTTTACAAGAAATCACACATCCATATTTTTCTATGGACTCAGTTGCTAAAACTTTCTAAAGTCATTTTTCTTAAAACTTGTATGTTGGATTTTGGTCATTTTTGATCTTGGTAAGTTTAGATAAAGATACTTTATTTTTCTAAACCAGTGTGTTGTCCATTGGTGTGTTATCACTGTGTTACTGTGAGTGTTGGTACAAATACTTTACACATTGCCTTTGGGATAAGCCTGTCTGCTCGTCCCAAGCTACCAAGAGGCTGAGCAGGGGTTATCTAGAGTGTGTATCCCCCTACCCTGGCAAGGGTCCCTATTTGGAAAAAGGTACCTACATTTGCCATTTAAAAACCCCCATTTCTAACAGCCATGCTCTAATGCAAATAAGGGACAGCCCCCTTGTGATCCATCCGGCACTTCATGTGCGTGAGCACAAACTGCGTTACAGCAGAGGCCCCAAAACCATCTGCTGCCCCTCCTGTAATTCCAAAAAGTCCTGCAGATGCAAAAAGCTGGTACACATATCATTATGCCTCCGGAGCTCTTTTGATGATGTGGTCCTAGCAGTGCAGGCCATTTTGGAATTCTGAACAAGTAGCCAATGATCTAGATTCAGTCATTCTATTTTAGATAATGTTCCTTTCTTAGGTGCTGAAACCCGGTTTTACATTTCAATTTAGTGCCCTTTATTGAAAGTGGTTCTGGATTTCAGTGGGACCAGAGAAGTAGGATCAAAAAAAAGGTAGGATAGTTTAACCTAAGGGCTGAAATAACACCACCCCGCTGCGTGACAGGTTAGATTGGGAAGTCTGCTAAGCATTGCACAGCCATAGTCAACCAGTAAAAGGACTAACACCTAATTATACTTTTTATCATTGTAAGCAGAAATGTAGCCAGCATTTGACTGATTCTGTACTCTGGGGCATAAACTGAGTCAGTAATTTGCGAAACCACCCTAATCCTTACTTGACCCATGTACACCAAGAGTCTTTCCGCACTTTCAAACCAATGAGCCGATCTCACACTGTAAGAACAGAAGGGAAGATTACGGTTTCTAACCAGCTGATGTGACTTCATGCAGCATCAAGCACTTCTCAAACTCCCTCATCCCAGAATTTTTTTTATGATCAGTGAATCAGCTATCCCAATGTGTGATTCAAGGTCTTGTAAATACACTAATAAAAAAACTATAGTAAATATGTTAAAACCTATCTTCTAGACCCTGCAACATGCCTAGTAATTTTAATGGTACCTTTTCCAAACAGTGGAGAGTACAATAACTAAGCAACTCTATCAGTAGTTAGAAGTCAATATAGTCACCTTCCAACATCTGCTTTCCGTATGGTAGATGGGGATGAGCCTATATAGACTGACCTTTAAAGGGATGTCCTACAGGTGTTAGAAATAAATCAAATAACAGCTCTACAATTAAGCAGCCTATCAGCTGATAATTACAGAATGGAACCCCACAGACCATGACTGGATGCCTTCATAACTAGTCCAAACCTAAAGTGACATCCTCCAACCAGGTCATTTCCTGTGAAATGAGCTGAATTACTCCAGTTCATCTGTCTCAACGAGATCTAACAACTCTAACCTTGGCTACCTCAGAGGTTCTAGCTGCCCCCACTTCTTTTCAATATCTATCTGTTTCCACTACTGATACTCATCCAGACAAGATCAAACAACGTGGTCAAGGCTGGACCCTAGACATGATGTCCAAATACGATGTAGTTTTCATCCAATGTAGCCAAGGTATGACCCGCCCTTTAAACTCTATCACAAATATATTACCCATAATGCATTATCAGCAACAGACAAAACTCTTGGATACTTTTTGTTTTTACTCTTTTTTATTGCATTTCAAAAATATTCAGCAGCGCTACCATGCAAGGTAGCTTCCGTATCAAACCAAACAGAAACACGTTGTGATTGATGAACACCATAGGGGTTGAACATTACATATCAAATCAATGATCCCAGTGTACACCTTGAGTGCCAGATCTCTTTCATGTATAGCGTTCACTCTGCTTCGGCTTGCGAACCAGCAATGGCTTGTTGCTGAAGGACTGCCGCATTAGCTCCCAAATGTCTTTGGGATTAGATGACTTTGGGAGTTCCTCTGCATATAATTCTAAATTTTCTTTACAGTGTACCAAGTCTTTAAGCCAGTGTGCAACTTTCGGCGACTGTGCTCCTTCCCACGTTATAGCAACTCTACGTTTGACCATTAGCAAGGCAATGCGTATAAATTTACCCAGGACCCCTTTCACATGAGGAACATAACATAGAAGACATACCAGCGGTGTATATTGTAATTCCGACCCAGACATTTCCTGTATATTTTGCACCACCTGCTTTCATTAGCACGCCACCCTCCCACAACCCCAAGCGAGATGCATAAAATCAGCTTCCGATTGGCAACACCCCCAACATCTGCTAGAATACCACAAGCCATAGCGGTGTAATCGAAGGGGCGTGTGATATGTCTGGTGTAGATATTTAAAATATATGATGCTGAGGTTTCCATTTCCTCACTTACTTGTGAGGCTGCAGACATGTTCCCATTCCGCCAGTGTCATGGGGAGGGGTCAATTTGTCTTTCCATCGATCAAGGCTCCTATCTAGCCCACTGGTTTTCTCAGCTCGTATTGCCCTGTATAGCTTAGAGATTAGCTTTTTTCGTGTAGGAGTAGTCAATAGTAACTGTAGGGATTCGAGAACCGGAGGCCAGGTTGGATATGTATCATAATGCGATATAATAGTGTGCCTCAATCTGTGAACAGTGAACTGAAATAGCAGTCTAGGATTAGTAATATACTGTAGGACTTCAGGGGTGAGAAAAGTGCCACCCGAATAAATGTCCTGCATGGTACTCATTGCCTCCCTATGTAGTCGCATTGGGCCAGCCTCCTGTGTCGCATGATGTGCCAGGAGCATCGCTGGGGCATATATAGGTAGTTTGTTGGTGAGCTGCCCTATAGATTGCCACGCTGCTATTGTAGTATCTATTGTGTTTATTTCCGTTTTTGGGGTGCCTCGTCGTGTGAGTGATGAGACTATGTAGTGGGGTCGGGGAGGCATTGCCATCTTCAACAGCCACATGAGGGGTGTAGGCATATGGATTAAACAAGAAATATACATATTGTGCTTGAGCACTTAGATAATAGATATATGGGTCCGGTGCACTGAATACCCCTCTGGCATAGTCAAGCATAAGGGTAGTCCAACCCACCCGAGCCTGTTTACCTCTCCAGATTAATCGAAGCAATGATGTTCGCAAAGTATTAAAAAACCCTTGTGTCAGTTTTATTGGAATTTTGGAAAAGAGATATAGAAAACGCAGCAATACTACAATTTTTATAAGTGCAATGCTGTCCGCTAGGGACAGCGGTAATGCTATCCATTTATCAATTTGTTGGTCCATTGAAACACATGCTCGCCCATAGTTTTCCCTTATAACAACGTCGGGTCCCCATGAATCCAGACCCCATGGTATTTAACCGGATCTGCAGTCCAAACTATTGGATATTCCATAGGTGGTGGAGGTGTGGCTGCCGCCAAACGGATGATAATTTACTTATCCCAGTTAATATCGAGACCAGATAGCAGTCCAAATCTGATGTACTCTCTTAACACCTGCGCCAAATATCGAACAGGTTCTCTAATAAAAGGCACCATGTCATCGGCATTAAGAGATATACCCACTGGACGGTGATTAAAATGTAGAGCCGTTTCTCTGTGTCTTTGACGTATCACACATACTAGGGGCTCAATTGTGATAGCGAACAGCAACGGCGATAGAAGGCAACCTTGACGGGTACCGCGTCAGATAGAGAATGGCTCGGACGTCAGCCCTCCGACAGGGACCCTCGCCAATGGGTCAGCATAAAGCATTTTCACCCATCCCAAAAAAAATGGTGGAAACCCCATGCACTGTAGAATGCAGAACATGTAATTCCACTCTATGGAATCGAATGCTTTAGCCACGTCTAGCATAATGGCTGCAGCGCGCAGTTTAGGGTCAAGAATATGCATCATAGCGAAGATGGTCCTTAAATTGTGAGACGTGAACCGCTGCGGTATAAAGCCCGATTTGGCGAGTATTTTAGCGTCAATGTTAATCAAAGATAAAGGCCAATATGAGTTGCATGCGTCAGAGGGTTTGTCCTTTTTAGAAGGGTGATAATAACAGCCTGACGGAGGGATAGAGGCAGAACACCAGCTTCATACGCTACAGTGTACATCTCCAGTAGGTATGGCGTGAGAAGATCTGTATATGCTTTATAAAATTCTATGGTGAGGCCATCTGGGCCTGGTGCTTTTGCATTCAGTAGGGCACAGATTGCTGCTTACATGTCCGCTTTGTCTATTGGTTCACTTAGGTACCCCCGATGACCGTCCACCAACCACATACAGGCAATGTCATCCAGATATTCCCCCACAGCAGAGTCTGGGCCCGCCCCCTGAGAGGTATACATTTTAGCGTAGTAACCTCGGAACTGTTCCACTATTTCCAAAGGATTGTAATATTCCCCTCCCTGAGTGTCAGCTATTTTATCTATATGATGATGCTTTGCACATGTTTTGATTTTTCCAGCTAAATTCCGGCCTGGTCTACCACCCTCTCCATATTTCCTGGTAACGTGTCGACGTGAAATATAGCGAATTTCCGATTCTGCTACTGTGTCATATTCCAGAACTAACTCAGGAATGCGTGACAACGTTTCAGGGGATGGGTTATCTGTGTAGGCACTCTCTAGGGTTTTTAGTGTTGTCTCTATCTTGGTGAGGTGGGCTCTTAGATCTTTCAAAATACCAGCTGTGGCACTAATGCAGACTCCCCGGATGGTCACCTTAAATGCCTCCCATTGTGTGGCGGCACTGTCAACTGTGCCTTTATCAACCTCAAAGTAGTGTTCTATTGCTTTGTGAATAGTGTCATTATAAATGGGTTCCATTAAGGCCTCCGAACGAAAACTCCACCTGAATGGACGATGAATTATGGTGGGAATATGAAGAACCAGTTGCACTGTATTGTGATCGGCAAGAGTGCGCGGATAAGTTGTGACAGCAGTCCCCTACACGGTAGCCCTCTCACTCAGGAGCCAATAATCCAACCTAGAACAGCTATTATGCGCTGCCGTGGCATGCGTTCCCCCCTTCGCTGTGCCGTTCCAAAGCCTCCAAACGTCCACCAACCCAAATTCCAACATAGCATGATTAACACTTTGGGCCATTTTAGACATGCAAATGCTTTGTGGGTTAGGTTTGTCCAGATTGGGATCGAAATAGGTATTAAGATCCCCCCCACAAAATGACAGTATCTGGCCATTCTCTCAGTATGCTACACATTCGCTGAAACACTTCTGGCTCATCTGCTATAGGACCATACATATTTATGAGAGTGATTAATGAGTTCCCTAATTTACCCTGAACAGCATTCTGCAGCACGCATAGAAAGAGGAATATGTTTTAATGGTTGTTTATGTGCAAGAAGGTATCCCTTCCTGCACAAAAACAATCATTACCTCAGGGCAGACACCCTTGCAAAATGATGCACAGGTGTCTGCGCCGGTGCATGACTGCTGTTTGTGAGCAGGGGAGAAGCAGGCCCAGACTGGCCGTAGTGGGCACCGGGCAATCCCCCGGTGCGCCACACGGGTGTGGGCCCGTTTTGGGCCCCTGGGGGCCCCCTGCAAAATCGGCCCTGTAACAAACTCGTCAGAAAACCGGCCCTGGCAAAGAGCTCGGCGGCACCCCCAGCCCCCCTGCGGGGGGGGGGCGAGCACTCTGCCAGGGCCGGTTTTGGTCCCAGTCCGGCCCTGGGGAGAAGTACAGGAATGCGCCGTATCCTACATATACTGCACATTCCTGCCCTTTTATTTTGATGGATGGCAGCGCAGCAGGAAGGCTTGTTGCACTGCAGTTTGTCAAAATGTTGTAAATGAGGCTCTCAGTTCCTACCAAGCACCTGATTGGGTAATTCTCTCAACCAACCTGATTTTGCTTTCCCACTACTAAGTTTCAAGACCCTTACTTCTCTGAGGGTGGATGTTTATTTATTTATTTATTTATTTATTTAGAACATTTGTATAGCGCGGCTGTCACCTTACAGGCATCCGGGCGCTGGGATATCTCCAGGGGGGGGAGCACGGGGGGAGCAGCAGTACAGTGGCCAGCAAGATAGCAATTAGGAAACAGCCAGGTTTTGACACATTTCCTAAAAGGAAGGAGTTCTTTCGTTTGACGGATATCTAGGGGCATACTATTCCAGAGTTTAGCAGCCGCAACTCGGAAAGATCTGCCTCCGGTCCAAGCTTTTTAAAATCTCGGCACTTTTACAAGGCATGCCGTTGTAGAGCGAAGTGCTCTGGTTGGAGAGTACCAGTCAAATATGGCTTGCAGAGAGCTGGGCCCAAGTCCATGCAGGGCCTTGAAAACGAGACAGAGGGATTTAACGGGAGCCAGTGGAGTTCGGCCATCGCTGCTGTGGCCGAGGATCTCCTCGGCCAACCAAGGGCCAATTTAGCAGCGGCAGATTGTACTCTTTGAAGTCTGTCTAACAGCAAGGCTGGAGATTCGAGTAGCAGCGCATTACAATAGTCGAGGCGACTTAGAATAGTACACCTGACTATTAAAGCCCGGGCGTGTAAGGGAAGTAGTGGCAGGAGCTTACGTAGGGATCGAATGAGGGCCGAACAGGTGGACACTGTTTTCGCAACCTGGGCTTCCATGCTGAGTTTGTTGTTCATCATAACACCCAGGTTGCGAACAGTGGTGACCGGCTGGGGTTTTTCTGAGGATTCTGGGAGCCAAAAATCCATCGGGAAAGGGCGAGGGATACGGCTTCCGGCACAGAACAAAACCTCAGTTTTAGAGGCGTTAAACTGCAGTGAGTTGTTGTGTAGCCAGCCAGCCGTGCCTCGCAGGCAATCATGAAAGGATTCCAAAGGAATCGATTCCTCACCCTCCCAAGAGGATGAGTTGAGTGTCGTCTGCGTAATTGATAGCCTTCAGCCGGTAAGATTTTATCAACGTGATCAATGGTTTGAGATACACGTTAAATAAAATCGGGCTGAGGATGAGCCTTGAGGCACCCCATGAGATACCGGGGAGAAGGCCGATTGAAACGGAGGAAGGGATACAGCCTGCTTCCTATCCCACAGGAAGGAACGAAACCAGTGCAAGGCAATGCCACCCACCCCGGCTTCCCTCAGTCTCTCCGCAGAGATTGATTACAGATCCTGCAGAGAGTAGGAAAGAGTTACTCTGCGGAGGCCTTCCAAATTTTATGGGGGATAGGGTCCAGAGGAGATCCAGATGAGATACCGCGAGCCAGTCTGTCGAAGTCCGCCTCAGTAATAGGGGGGAACTCCAGTAGACAGTCCGCAGGCTGCCATCCTGGGTTCCCCGCTCCGATGTCTATAATACCTTCCCCAGAGTCAGGGGGACAGACCAGAGTAAGGGTAGTACTCAAGCTGTGAATAATGGTTTCTATTTTCTCACTGAAAAACAGAGCTAGATTATCGCAGAGGGCCTGTGTGGGAAGGGTCGATTTTTTTGAGCAGTCAGGGTGGGTAAGACTGTTGGAACTATTTGCGGCTGTGAATATTGTTGAGCAAAAACAATCAGATTTAGATTTCTGGATCAAGGCTTATATTCGGAGAGTTTCATTTTCCAGAGCATTTTGCTGGCATCGGTGTAACCCTGCCTCCATTTCCGTTCCGCCTACTTACAGGCAAGTTTTAGAGCCTTTAGAGAGTCATTGAACCATGGGGACGACGCTCTGCCCTTATGCCTGCGTTTTTTTAGTGGAGCAAGGGAGTCAACCCTCGTGGTTATCCTGAGATACAAAGCCTCGTAATTGTCATCGACTTGACGGTCCGGGGAGAAGCTGTCGTCCACTTTGAACACAGCCTCAGTAGTTCTCAGCCTTTCAAGAGCTCTCCAGTCTCTGTACATAAGTTCAGAGGTGGTTCCATGTGCCTGCATTCTAACCCCCTTACTATTAATATGAAATTTAAGAAGGGAATGATCAGTCCAGCCCATGGGCAAGATTTCGTCCAGGTGTACTAGCTGTGGGACCGAAAAGATAAGGTCAAGCCGGTGCCCTGCTCTATGGGTGGATTCCCTAACTAATTGCTGAAGACCCACACTTTCACAAGAGATCAAAAGATTATGCAGCCCGGTATCTAAGGTGCCATTCGGCCAAAGGTTAAAAAATCGCCTAAGATTATCAGTTTGTTGTGGGAAATCGCCATGTTGGAAAAGGTATTAAGTAGCGATTGTTGCTGCTGGGTGCTGAAGGCCACAGGAGGTCTATAACAGATGATCACCGTAAAGATAGCCCCTGTGTGGCTGTTAATAGAGAGGCCAACCAACTCAGTCCCAACAACCGAGTCCATATCTAGAATATTGATATGCCAAGAGGCTCTATAGATAACTTCCACCCCACCACCTCGTCCTTTCGGTCTGGGGAGATGCAGGATTTTGTATTCCTGCGGGCATGCCCAGCCCAATTCGACTTTGCAGTCAAGGTGGGTCCAAGTCTCAGTGAGGAATAAGGCGTCTAACTGATGAGTGTCCACCAGTAGTTGGATTTCTTCGGCGTGCTTGGGCAGAGATCTGACGTTAAGAAGTCCGCACGATAACAGACCCCTAATCACAAAGTCTTTCAAAGGGAGAGCAGTGTCTGCAAATGAGAGGTGACCCTCATGCGCGTATTCACCCAAGTTGAGCAGAGTCTCCCGGGAGTATAATGGAGAGGCTGCAGCCGTACTCGCGATAATTTGAGCAGAGTACCCGGAGCCAGTCGCGACCTGGTCGCGGACGGGCGCAGACGGGCTTGCCTTAGGCGCGCCTTCGGCACGCTGACGGCCCGCCCGCTGCGCTCGTCTGCTGCGCTTCCGAAAAATGATAATTGTTATGGGTGAGAGGAGGGGCATGGCTTGGAGTTAGGGGGCGTGGCCTAGTGTCTCGTGGGCGATGGCGGCGATGTTGTTTGCCCTCCCCGCAACAGCACTGGTTCCGATGCACGAGAATGTCCCCCAAGACCCTGACACAGCTGAAGGATCAACTGAGCAGCTAGGTAGGCGCAGAGTGTTATTAAAATCAACAATCGTGCAGTATACAATAGTTAAAAAGAAGGTCGTTGCCCCCGGCTTCCGCCTCAGGAGTGGCTATCTCTAAATGGCGGCTTGTGTATCAGCGGGGCTTTTTATAGTGCAGAAGGGGGCGTGGCTTGGAGTTAGGGGGCGTGGCCTAGTGTCTTGTGGGCGATGGCGGCGATGTTGTTTTCCCTCCCCGCAACAGCGCTGGTTCCGCTGCACGAGAATGTCCCCCAAGACCCTGACACAGCTGAAGGATCAACTGAGCAGCTAGGTAGGCGCAGAGTGTTATTAAAATCAACAATCGTGCAGTATACAATAGTTAAAAAGAAGGTCGTTGCTCCCGGTTTCCGCCTCAGGAGTAGCTATCTCTAAATGCCGGCTTGTGTATCAGCGCGGCTTTTTAAAGTGCAGAAGGGGGCGTGGCTTGGAGTTAGGGGGCGTGGCCTAGTGTCTCGTGGGCGATGGCGGCGATGTTGTTTGCCCTCCCCGCAACAGCGCTGGTTCCGCTGCACGAGAATGTCCCCCAAGACCCTGACACAGCTGAAGGATCAACTGAGCAGGTAGGTAGGCGCAGAGTGTTATTAAAATCAACAATCGTGCAGTATACAATAGTTAAAAAGAAGGTTGTTGCTCCTGGCTTCCGCCTCAGGAGTAGCTATCTCTAAATGCCGGCTTGTGTATCAGCACGGTTTTTAAAGTGCAGAAGGGGCGTGGCTTGGAGTTAGGGGGCGTGGCCTAGTGTCTCGTGGGTGATGGCGGCAATGTTGTTTGCCCTCCCCGCAACAGCGCTGGTTCCGCTGCACGAGAATGTCCCCCAAGACCCTGACACAGCTGAAGGATCAACTGAGCAGCTAGGTAGGCGCAGAGTGTTATTAAAATCAACAATCGTGCAGTATACAATAGTTAAAAAGAAGGTCGTTGCTCCCGGTTTCCGCCTCAGGAGTAGCTATCTCTAAATGCCTGCTTGTGTATCAGCGCGGCTTTTTAAAGTGCAGAAGGGGGCGTGGCTTGGAGTTAGGGGGCGTGGGCTATGGCGGCGATGTTGTTTGCCCTCCCCGCAACAGCGCTGGTTCCGCTGCACGAGAATGTCCCCCAAGACCCTGACACAGCTGAAGGATCAACTGAGCAGCTAGGTAGGCGCAGAGTGTTATTAAAATCAACAATCGTGCAGTATACAATAGTTAAAAAGAAGGTCGTTGCTCCCGGCTTCCGCCTCAGGAGTAGCTATCTCTAAATGCCGGCTTGTGTATCAGCGCGGTTTTTAAAGTGCAGAAGGGGCGTGGCTTGGAGTTGGGGGGCGTGGCCTAGTGTCTCGTGGGCGATGGCGGCAATGTTGTTTGCCCTCCCCGCAACAGCGCTGGTTCCGCTGCACGAGAATGTCCCCCAAGACCCTGACACAGCTGAAGGATCAATTGAGCAGCTAGGTAGGTGCAGAGTGTTATTAAAATCAACAATCGTGCAGTATACAATAGTTAAAAAGAAGGTCGTTGCTCCCGGCTTCCGCCTCAGGAGTAGCTATCTCTAAATGCCGGCTTGTGTATCAGCACGGTTTTTAAAGTGCAGAAGGGGCGTGGCTTGGAGTTAGGGGGCGTGGCCTAGTGTCTCGTGGGTGATGGCGGCAATGTTGTTTGCCCTCCCCGCAACAGCGCTGGTTCCGCTGCACGAGAATGTCCCCCAAGACCCTGACACAGCTGAAGGATCAACTGAGCAGCTAGGTAGGCGCAGAGTGTTATTAAAATCAACAATCGTGCAGTATACAATAGTTAAAAAGAAGGTCGTTGCTCCCGGCTTCCGCCTCAGGAGTAGCTATCTCTAAATGCCGGCTTGTGTATCAGCGCGGCTTTTTAAAGTGCAGAAGGGGGCGTGGCTTGGAGTTAGGGGGCGTGGCCTAGTGTGTTGTGGGCGATGGCGGCGATGTTGTTTGCCCTCCCCACAACAGCGCTGGTTCCGCTGCACGAGAATGTCCCCCAAGACCCTGACACAGCTGAAGGATCAACTGAGCAGCTAGGTAGGCGCAGAGTGTTATTAAAATCAACAATCGTGCAGTATACAATAGTTAAAAAGAAGGTCGTTGCTCCCGGTTTCCGCCTCAGGAGTAGCTATCTCTAAATGCCTGCTTGTGTATCAGCGCGGCTTTTTAAAGTGCAGAAGGGGGCGTGGCTTGGAGTTAGGGGGCGTGGCCTAGTGTCTCGTGGGCGATGGCGGCGATGTTGTTTGCCCTCCCCGCAACAGCGCTGGTTCCGCTGCACGAGAATGTCCCCCAAGACCCTGACACAGCTGAAGGATCAACTGAGCAGCTAGGTAGGCGCAGAGTGTTATTAAAATCAACAATCGTGCAGTATACAATAGTTAAAAAGATGGTCGTTGCTCCCGGCTTCCGCCTCAGGAGTAGCTATCTCTAAATGCCGGCTTGTGTATCAGCGCGGTTTTTAAAGTGCAGAAGGGGGCGTGGCTTGGAGTTAGGGGGCGTGGCCTAGTGTCTCGTGGGCGATGGCGGCAATGTTGTTTGCCCTCCCCGCAACAGCGCTGGTTCCGCTGCACGAGAATGTCCCCCAAGACCCTGACACAGCTGAAGGATCAACTGAGCAGCTAGGTAGGCGCAGAGTGTTATTAAAATCAACAATCGTGCAGTATACAATAGTTAAAAAGAAGGATCGTTGCTCCCGGCTTCCGCCTCAGGAGTAGCTATCTCTAAATGCCGGCTTGTGTATCAGCGCGGCTTTTTAAAGTGCAGAATGGGGCGTGGCTTGGAGTTAGGGGGCGTGGCCTAGTGTCTCGTGGGCTATGGCGGCGATGTTGTTTGCCCTCCCCGCAACAGCGCTGGTTCCGCTGCACGAGAATGTCCCCCAAGACCCTGACACAGCTGAAGGATCAACTGAGCAGCTAGGTAGGCGCAGAGTGTTATTAAAATCAACAATCGTGCAGTATACAATAGTTAAAAAGAAGGTCGTTGCTCCCGGCTTCCGCCTCAGGAGTAGCTATCTCTAAATGCCGGCTTGTGTATCAGCGCGGTTTTTAAAGTGCAGAAGGGGGCGTGGCTTGGAGTTGGGGGCGTGGCCTAGTGTCTCGTGGGCGATGGCGGCAATGTTTTTTGCCCTCCCCGCAACAGCGCTGGTTCCGCTGCACGAGAATGTCCCCCAAGACCCTGACACAGCTGAAGGATCAACTGAGCAGCTAGGTAGGTGCAGAGTGTTATTAAAATCAACAATCGTGCAGTATACAATAGTTAAAAAGAAGGTCGTTGCTCCCGGCTTCCGCCTCAGGAGTAGCTATCTCTAAATGCCGGCTTGTGTATCAGCACGATTTTTAAAGTGCAGAAGGGGCGTGGCTTGGAGTTAGGGGGCGTGGCCTAGTGTCTCGTGGGTGATGGCGGCAATGTTGTTTGCCCTCCCCGCAACAGCGCTGGTTCCGCTGCACGAGAATGTCCCCCAAGACCCTGACACAGCTGAAGGATCAACTGAGCAGCTAGGTAGGCGCAGAGTGTTATTAAAATCAACAATCGTGCAGTATACAATAGTTAAAAAGAAGGTTGTTGCTCCCGGCTTCCGCCTCAGGAGTAGCTATCTCTAAATCCGGCTTGTGTATCAGCGCGGCTTTTTAAAGTGCAGAAGGGGGCGTGGCTTGGAGTTAGGGGGCGTGGCCTAGTGTGTTGTGGGCGATGGCGGCGATGTTGTTTGCCCTCCCCACAACAGCGCTGGTTCCGCTGCACGAGAATGTCCCCCAAGACCCTGACACAGCTGAAGGATCAACTGAGCAGCTAGGTAGGCGCAGAGTGTTATTAAAATCAACAATCGTGCAGTATACAATAGTTAAAAAGAAGGTCGTTGCTCCCGGTTTCCGCCTCAGGAGTAGCTATCTCTAAATGCCTGCTTGTGTATCAGCGCGGCTTTTTAAAGTGCAGAAGGGGGCGTGGCTTGGAGTTAGGGGGCGTGGCCTAGTGTCTCGTGGGCGATGGCAGCGATGTTGTTTGCCCTCCCCGCAACAGCGCTGGTTCCGCTGCACGAGAATGTCCCCCAAGACCCTGACACAGCTGAAGGATCAACTGAGCAGCTAGGTAGGCGCAGAGTGTTATTAAAATCAACAATCGTGCAGTATACAATAGTTAAAAAGATGGTCGTTGCTCCCGGCTTCCGCCTCAGGAGTAGCTATCTCTAAATGCCGGCTTGTGTATCAGCGCGGTTTTTAAAGTGCAGAAGGGGGCGTGGCTTGGAGTTAGGGGGCGTGGCCTAGTGTCTCGTGGGCGATGGCGGCAATGTTGTTTGCCCTCCCCGCAACAGCGCTGGTTCCGCTGCACGAGAATGTCCCCCAAGACCCTGACACAGCTGAAGGATCAACTGAGCAGCTAGGTAGGCGCAGAGTGTTATTAAAATCAACAATCGTGCAGTATACAATAGTTAAAAAGAAGGATCGTTGCTCCCGGCTTCCGCCTCAGGAGTAGCTATCTCTAAATGCCGGCTTGTGTATCAGCGCGGCTTTTTAAAGTGCAGAATGGGGCGTGGCTTGGAGTTAGGGGGCGTGGCCTAGTGTGAAGCCCATGTTTTGCCGAATGCTAATGTCATCTCCTTCCTGTCCCCCGCCACCCTCCTCCGCCTGTGGTGCAAGGCCAATAGTTCGGTGTCACACCATTGGAACCTACTACACCTTTCTAGCGAACCTCAACTTATTCCCTTAAAAATTGCGTAAAAAAGCAGCCATACTTACCAGCACCCCACCCCCAACTGCTCCATCAACACTTGTTGACTTGCTTCAACCACAAACGTAGAGGCTTATACACAAGCTACTTGCGCCTCCGCTGTGTAACTTTTAATATGGGAAAAAGTGACGTACTGGTGGTGCAAGGGGAGTGTAAAAAAGTCCCAAAGTTCTCATCCTTGCACTGACTTTTGGACACAGAAATCCCTTGAAAACCACGTATTTGGACTGTCAGAGAAGATGTAATATTTTGCACTTGCTGGTAGTGCAAATATTCGCGAAAATTGCACTTGCATTTGTGCAACCTCTATAATGCGTAAAGGTCTGTGCAAAAAAGCACTTTTGCTACGTATGTTACGTGGACCACTTGCTGCCTTTGAATGGTTTCCAATGATGAAGTTCTCCTTGACGACTGATGCAACTGTACCATAAATGTCAGGCTCATATACACAAACATATTGATATTTACGTAGGAACAGATGTAAGAATCCAGTGAAGGTGTTCAGAGACAGACTTCACGTGGGTGTCTGTGATGCTGCGAGGTTCAAAACATATTTTAATTGGGAGTTTTGCGCGCAGGCTCACTGCCATCATTACGTCTTCAAATGTGAATTTACTAACTGCTAATGTGGCAAAAAAGACAGCGAGGAAAACAGTATGAAAATGTATTTAAAAAGGTTTACATAAGGATGTAGAAATATGAATAGATAATGAGCCTTTGGGACCTATCAGAGCTTAGCTGAGATGTACATTTTCATAAAACACCGACATTTATTCGCTTTATTATGACCGTGGAAAATAACAAACCAGCTAGTGCTTGCCTCACACTGAGGCAACATCCCCTTAAAGTTATTTCAAGGCTTACTGTGTTTGCCTAATGGCAGCTTAAACAGATTGCACAAACAAACCCTGTTCCCAGAGCTTCAACCAGTGTTTGATTTTCATACCTTCTACATCTTTCCAAACAATTACAAAACTCGTTCGAAGTTCTCAGGTGGGGGAAAGCTTTCCTGGAACGTCTTTTGGAAAAGAGGCGCCAGGCTTGCATTATAGTGTGTCACACCTGGTATTATTTAAGTCTGGAGGCGGTGGAAGGCCCTGTTCTGAAATGCAGAGAATCGTTTTGCATTTAAAGCTGGTAAACTGCATGTAATATGTATACGAATCTCTAAGGAAAAACCTGTTTTATACTGGAATAATTAAGATGTCGCAAAGCCTCATAAACCATGTATAAACCAATGAACAAAGTAATTCAAGTAGCATACTTGTGTGTGGTGCCTTGAGAGCGACAAGCATAAGTGACCCATGAAATGATCTGCAATTTCTGTTTCACCATAAAACAAACAAGCAATGACAAATCCAGCAGGTTTACTTTTGTATCGGGCATACATACACGAACATACTGACATTGATACTGACATGCATGCAAGTATGTTGATAGAACAACATACCAGCAGACATCCATGTACACAAACCAAAATAACTAGAGCCACAAACACACACAGACCAGCAGATTGGGACACACACGAGCATAGATCTAGAGGCACCCACAGGAGGGGGGTCACCTGACGTATTCACCCACAGATGAAGAGACCTGTGTTATGTTATGTTGGTAGGTTATATGGCACATTTTGCTGCTCTGACACAATGTCAAAGTGATAGATGTGACAAAAAACCTGAAAGGAGATAAGAAGAAAAAGCGAATGAAGATTGAGCCTTTTTGATCAGAAGATTCTCACCCAAAACAGAGTAATTGGGACTTGGCAGATGGTTAGAAACCGTAGAATGTTTGGGAAGTACCAGGGCAAGCCAAGGAGTGTCAAGCACACATTTTCCCAAACCATCACTTAGGGAGTGACACTAGCGTGCAACCAACTTACATTCACAGATAAGGCCCCACATAACACAGATATAGTCAGGCAGTACATAAGTAAGCACACATAGAAGAAAAGGGGGCAAAAGGACAAAAAGAAGAGAGGACAGATGTATATGTAAAGCTCTTCTGTCTACTTACTCTTTAAAATATTTGCTGATGAAATACAATTTGACATAGATGTTGTAATCAAAGCAACTATTCTTAGACGTGTTGACAGTGGCGGCTCCTCTGCTATGGTGGAGGAGCGTTGCCCCACTACTTTCGAGCAGTGGAAAAGAAAGGAAATATAAAATGATAATAACTGTAAGTTATTATCATTTATTGTTTCCTCTGTGGGTGGGAGGGCGAGGCTGGTCTGCTCCAGGAGCAAGGCAGGGGAGGAGTGGTTTGCGCACTTCTGAGTGCGCAATGACTGTTTGATCGGCCCTCTTGAGCTGCCCAACCCAGTCATGCCCTCTTTCACCTTCTCCATGCAGACTGATTTACAGCCTGAATTGAGAATATGTCCACCCCTACAGCCCCTGGCACAGCGCTGTGTCTCGGTGCTCAGACCAATCACAACGCTGCATTGCAGCATTGTGATTGGCTTTGAAGAGGGAGCCTGGCTGCCTGCTTCCTGAAGTCAGCAGGAGAGCAGGAGCAGGACCAGAGACGCGGGACCTTGCGGAAAAGAAAGTTATTATTATTATTTTTTATTATTCTGAAACTCCCTCCCGCAATTGTGACACTCACCCTGCCCCTGCCCCGCGCAACACCCCTATGCCCTCCCCCAAGCCCAGCCCTCCACCCGCGAGCCATGCGGGCCGCCACTGTGTGTTGATTAGTGTAATTGTGTTATCTAGGCGCACTGCTAGTTGGGGTAAATAAGTTCCAGCATATTTTAAAAAATGCTGCTGAACTAGCACTTGGCTTGCCCTTGTTTGTCTCAACTTCACTTTCAAATGTCTCTGCCTTGTACAAAGAGGCATCCATGATTCAGAACCACTATATTTGGGAAACAAAATCAATATCTATGCTCCAAGTTGGTCCTCCTACTCGCATGAGTCTTTTCTCTTTTCAGTTCCCTGATTGCTTCGGGTCCATACAGGCAGCTGGGCTTTTTCGATGGTAGCTGTGAAAATGGGGAACACTCTTCCTATAACACTGTGGAAATGTTCTCTCCATTTGACCTTCAGAAAGGCTTTGAAAACCTGGTTGTATAGATTAGTGCTTCTTAAACTTTTGACTTCTGTGGACCCCACTTAAGACTTCCTGTGAATGCCAATGAATCATTATTGTAACCCGGGGTACCACTACTGAGTCATTATTTGGAATCTGATGGCCAATTCAATTCAATTTTATTCTTGTTCTGGAATTTAAAAGAGGTCCACATAAAAAATACATTAAAATACATTTAAAAAGCATTAAAAAAAAGGTAAAACTGTATCTACAGGTAACCTCGTTTTTAAGAAAGAAAATAAATTGTCATGGCGCGGCCAACGTCTTAATATTATTCTTTAAAAACATTGGCCTTTAATATGTAGCAACGCAGAAGGGTCAAGGAAGGGCAGACAAGCAATGCATGATTAAAACCTTGAATTGTCATATTGCACAACTTTCACACTTACTCTTTGTCTCTGGAGTTAGACCAGTTTGCTTTTAACACATTTAAGGAAAGCAAATTCATACATAAGAACGTCCAAATGCGGCGAAGACCATGCTTGAGGTGCCAAGATAAGTATTGTGGTGCTACCTGTGACTGATAGAAAGAGGTCACCACCTCACACTTTTCCTTTGATGCACTATATTTTATATCTAACCATCGACTAATGAGACTGGAGGAAAGTTTTTGGAAGCTTTTGAGTTGAATATGAGAAAATGAGACCAGTGTTGCCTGCTTAAATTCAAAATGGTTTAGCGCAAGATCTATGGGGCCGATTACGATTGTGGGAAATCCGCCACCGCTGGGCTGGCGGTGCAGACCGCCGGCCTGGGGGTGGCGGACTTCCCACCATCACCCTGAATATTCCCACCGCCAAATTAGGATGGTGGTGGGAATGGGAAAGGTACCGCGGCGGACGGAAAGACCGTACGCCATGCTCCCGCAAGGCAGGCCTTTTCCACCCGCCTTGCGGGACCAGGTAAAATGGGACTATGGTGGCAGTGCCATGCAGGCACCGCCGTGGGTATTAGGATGCCTGTCTTTTTTGGCGGTGATGCCGCCACAAAAAGACAGGCAGTGAATGCTTTGTGCTTTGGGGGCCCGTTGCAGGCACCCCGGGGATGGGGGAGTGGGGTGCTGCATGTGGGGGGTACCTATGGTACCCCCTACATATGCATGTACAAGGTGGCAGGCACTGCGCGGTGCCTGTCACGTTGTACATAAATATGTAATACATGTTTTTTAACATTGTAGCGGGTGCTGCCACCCGCCGCAATGTTAAAATACAGGATGCGCCCACCAGTGTGGCGGGCACATCCTAATTCGTATGGCAGGACCGCCGCACCTATGGCGGGCGGTCCCTTTTGCAGCTGCGATCGCCATCGTAAGCGGCCCCTATGTCCCTGGGAAATAGATCATTTCCAAATTCTGATCCAAACATTTCTAAGCTCAGATGGCCTTTAATGAATCCTCTTTACTATTCTTCAGCTGAAAACCCCACTGAATCACGCTAGCCAATCCTTGCACATAGCAATTTGCTCAATTTGCGCATTCTGCAGCAAACATAGAAACAGCAAATACCCTTTAAAGATTGTTTCATCGCCCCTGCAGGGCAGTCACCCTTGCAACATGGCACAATGGTGGATGTATGACATTACAATGCATGCTTTTACCACGCATGCCTTTACAACGCGGTTTTTACAACGCATGCCTTTACAAAGCATAGTGCTTTGGGGCACTGGATAGTGAATTGTTTAATTTACTATTGCAACTCCAGTCCCTGTGGATAGTAGGGAAGGTGTTGGATAGTAAATTAAACCTATTCCCTATCCTAGAGCGCCCCCCAGCGCAATGCGTTGTAATGGTTTGCGTTGTAAAAGTTGCATCGTAAAGGCACTGCGTGGTAAAAGTTGCGTTGTAAAGGATGTTTCCCCACAATGGTGCATGTGTTGGCACTAGGCAGTTTTTTTAGCACTAGGGTAAATGCAGAGTGTGCCGTAATTTGGTAAATACGGCTCATCCCTGCTGTTTGAAAATGTCAGAGCGCGGCATTGCCAAATTTGGCATTACACCATTCTCTGACATTTTCTTGTACATATCCCCCACATTGTATTGCGACGAGGATGGGTTCGACGACATCTACAGAAACGAGACACCTCAAAAAAGATGTGAGCATTTTTCTGCTGTTGAGTGCGCCTGCAGGTAGAGCTGAACACAAATGTCAATTGATGCACTCCGTCTATGTCCCTCTGACAGACCGTGAATCCAGAGTGTGAATGTGGGTGAGAAGCGGCAACATTGGAGGGGCTGAGTGCAATGTAGCCTCGGCATAGTTAAATTCAGGTGTCGAGGTGCGTAAGTACAAGTGCGATCCCTATAGTGGTAGTTCGGCGTGCGGCACAGGACTGTAGCCAGTGTGTGCCTCTCCCCACGACAGAAGCACTTAGCTTGCACAACAGTCCAGAGTGCAGCGCAAACCTCTGAACAATACTCTGCGCATGTCACTCTTCATGTTGAAAATGGCCTGTCCTTTTCGTCACTGACAGAAAGCGTCGAGTGTTGGCCATTTTCAGTTGGGACATCTGCAGAGTCCTGTTGAAACAGCACTTAAATTTACAGTGAGGAAACAACGGCAGACAATTTACATTGAGAGAGTTTGTGCTCAGTCTTGGAGGAAATACTTTTGTGGAAAATAAGAAGTGTACACTTGCTGTGTGAGGGTTCATATTGTCTCAAAAAAAAAAAAGACAAGGTAACCCGATGGCCATCTTGTAAAGGTTTTGGTGTGAACACAGGCAATGAAATGGACCAAAGAAGATAAAATAATAAATAAGGAGGTCAAAAGAATTAAACAAAGGATAATATACCTTGAAAATGCGTTCAACAAAGAAAGATTACACAGTTGTCAAGACTAAAGTGCAAAGTAATTATTTTTAGTTTCCAAGCTCCACAATGCAAAATGTCACAGCACCACCATTTTGTTTACCTTTTCCTGGAGAACCCATAATAAAATTGAAAAACGTTTTCAGTAATTATGCGCATGTTTGCTGTATAAATCTTAGTGCAGAAGGGAAACGTTCTTTTATTACATTGCTTGGGTGCAGAAGGGCAGGAAGTACTTGAGAATTCACCAGAACTTGGCACAAATGAGATCCGTGGTCTTAATGAATATGAAATAGCGATCACTAAACTAGATCAACATTATTTACCACAAGTGAGCAAGAGACTGGAAATGTGTCATTTTGGCCTACAGAATCAAGGTCAGGATGTGTTGGAAGAGGAGTATGTCACTGGTATACAACCTTTACAACAAAACTTTTACAACGACCTACCATTACAACGCAACTTTTACAACGCAAACTATTACAACGCATTGCTCTGGGGGGCGCTCTAGGATAGGGAATAGGTTAATTTACTATCCAATAACCTTCCCTACTATCCACGGGGACTGGAGTTGGAATAGTAAATTAAACTATTCACTATCCAGCACCCCAAAGCTCTATGCGTTGTAATGGTATGTGTGGTAAAAACCGCGTTGTAAAGGTAGGCGTTGTAAAAGTATGCGTTGTAACGTCATACATCCATGTCACTAGTTTGAGGAAGTTGACATCAACCTGCAAACTTGAAGGCACCGTTGAAGAGAGAATCTGAGATGAGTTTGTGCTACGTTGTAACAATGACAAAATCTGTGAAGAGTTGTGGATGAAAGATGATCCACCACTAAAAGTACTCTTAGTGGGAAAATCGGTAGAACACATGCTGAAGTGCTGAAGTGTGAGAGGGAACTCAGTATGGGGAAGAGAGTTAAACCCAATGTTAGAGAGTGAGCTCCAGATGTGTAGTGAGAACAAAAAACAAAGTTCCTCAAAAGAGAAGTGAAACAGAATTTAAAGGAGCATGTTTTAGGTGTGGTCAGGAAGGCCACAGACCGAATGACATTTTATGCCCATCATGTTTGCAGACATGTAATGCCTGTGAGGGCAAAGGTCATTTTAGAAAATATTGCAGGAGTAGAGAAAGAAATATCAGATGTGTGACAGAAAGTAGTGTTGCAGATACATGGTTGGGTCAAAGGGTCTCCAACTGAGGGGGTGAGAATTGATGGAACACAGGTTTCTATTAAATTTGACTTGTGCTTACGAATTACGATCATCTCTAAAATACTTTTACGGAATGTTTTCCTGAAGGAAGAAGTCTGATGGAAATGGATGTTAAACAGGGTCATTTTAGTGGTTCCTTGATTAGGATGTTCGCATATTTTGAGACAGACATAGAGGTAAAAAACAAGCTCACATATGGTATGTTGTATGTGATGAGCAGTCAAAAAATCGATTTTTTTGTATCGACCTACAGTATTATCGAGCTTTTAATATCCTAGGGACAGAATATCGATGTCAAGAATATTGTTGACCAGAATATCGACCTTAAGGTAAGTACTATTGTTTTTTTTATATCAAAGTAAGTAATATCGGAGTTAGTAATATCGAAGTAAGTAATATGGTTAGAAATAATTTAGTTGTTAATAATATCGATATTTATATTAGTGTTATGTATTTTAATATGTATTTTATATGTATGTTTAACATTTTTTGTAATGTATTTTCATTATTTTTAAATATATGTATAAAATGTTTAGAAATTATTAATTTTTTGTAAGTATATTTTGTGTTTTAGTATCAGGTTGTGGGTTTATAGAGGAATAGGTTGGGAAGAAATGTAATTATAATTAATGAATATGTTTTTATTTATTGTTATTGATGATTAATTTATTGTTAATTAATTATTAATTAGTAATACATTTTTATTAATTGATTAATTGAAAATTAAATTAATTATGGCAATGTTTATGTTTAGCGGGTTGTGGGTTTATAAGGGACTAAGGTGGGAAGTAATGTAATTATCATAAATGAATTAATATTTGTTATTAATTATTATTGGTAATTAATTTATTGTTAATTAATTATCAATTTGGTAATTAATTTTAATAATTGAATAATTTATAATTATATTAATGATAATTATGTTATTATTGTATTTTATTCGTTTTTCAATTCAATTCAATTCAAATAATCTTTAGAGTATCCATAAAAGCACAATTCATCACCACCAGCAGGATTTATTTGTTTTTATTGTTGAATAATTTATTGTTAATTTATTAATTGATCAATTGACAATTACCTTAAATGTGTTCTTTTTTACTTGCAGCGTGTTGTGTGTTTATTGGGGAATAGGGTCGGAAGTTATTCCTTTCTTAGTTTATACATTTTTAATATGTTATTTATTTTTCAAAAATTATTTAATTAATAAGTATGTTAAGTTAAACCCTATGCTATCCTACGTTTTCAACACTGTTGCACTCACTGGAGTGGGAATAGCAATGTTTACCTTTATGCTATCCAACATTTACCCTACTGTTGAACTCATTGGAGTGGCAATAGTAATTTTTACACCTACGCTATCCAACACTTTCCCTACTGTTGCACTCCCTCGAGTGGAAATAGTAATTTCTACCTCTAAGCTATCCAACACTTTCTCTACTGTTGCACCCTCTGGAGTTGGAGTAGTAATTTTTAACCCTACTCTATCCAACACTTTCTCTACTGTTGCACACCCTGGAATGGCATAGTCATTTTTACCCCTGTTCTATCCAACACTTTCCCTAATGTTGCACTCACTGGGGTGGGAATAGTAATTTTGACCCCTATGCTATCAAACATTTTCCCTACTGTAGCACTCTTTGGAGTTGGAATAGTAATTTTATTACCTCCGCTATCTAATATTTTTTTTAATTATTTTAGTTAATGTAGTATATAATTAATATTAAAAAGAGTAAACCATTTTTTTATTTGTTTTATATATTTATTTATTTTGTATTTATATTATTGTTTTATGTGCATAGATGTATTTATAATGTACATGATATTTTAAAAAAATGTATAATTTATTAAAATTATTATTAGTAAATATATATATATATATTATATGTATATGTTTAATTTATTTTAAAATTATATCTATATTACTTATAATTTTAATTTTTGTAACTGTTTATTTTAATGGTATCTATTATTTACTTTATTTTACATTATTTTTTTTACTTAAATAAAAAACGATATTTTTAACAACGATATTTTTGACATTAATATATTTTTTCGATCTATTTTTACTTACCATAATGTAGATAGGATGTCGATATTCTTTGACTTCGATATTCTTGCGTCAATATTTCCGTAGGTCGATTTTCTGTCTGTCGATATTCTGTCAGACATTCTCTGTATGTGTCACATGCAGGGGATAGTTTGTTGGGGTTGGTTAACCAAGGAGAATTGGGTGTGAGTCTCAATCCCAACAAAGTTCCCCAAGTTCAAGTGAAGGAAGTTTTTTCGGGAAATAACAACTTTACTAGAGAGTTTGAAAGTTTGTTTCATAACATACTTGGCAAATTGGAGGATTGCAAATATAAAATAAGGTTAATAGAGAATACAAATCCATTGGTGGCAAAAGTGAGGCACATGCCTTTGAGCATACAGGCAGCAAATTAATTGGAGAAACAAAAGTGGGGTGATTGAGCCGGTGGAAGAAATAGAATGGCTGGATTACATTGTGGTGGCACGTAAGGACAATGGAGATAAATTGATAAAGTTCCCTTTAACCAACATTGAAAAGACGATTGCAACATTCTCGGAGACAAGGGTATTTACTACCCTAGACCTTGTGTCAGCATATCACCAAATTGAGCTCAACAAGACATCCTAAGATCTTGCAGCTTTTGTGATACCCAATGGAGTGTTTCATTTCAAAAGGATGCCTTTTGGGCTGATCTCATCAGCAGCTGTTTTCCAAAGGGTCAATATTACAATCCCACGGTGTGTTCCCAGAGTATAATGTTACCAGAATTATATTTTTATTTTCGGTTTCACTGTTAAAGAACATGATCAGAGAGTGAGAGAAGTATTAAATAGACTTTAAAGAACAAGTCTGTTAGACCTGTCAGCTTTAAGGTGATTTTCCCCCAATCGTTTTTCTTTCTGTCTCCACATTTTGCTGAATCTTTTTGTTGGCCTTAGGACTCTGGCAACACAAACTGTTGATGGATGGAACATTCACTCCCAGTCAGAGAACTGGGTTAAATTCCTTGTACTTTGGTCACCATGCCACCCCAGTTTGGACCCAGCCATAAGCAAATAAGTCTTGACCCTTCTCCCCCTGTAAAACAGTCCATCCTCAACTGCATGCCAGGTCCTCCCTGGACTGGAAAACAGACATTCTGTGACCGGTTTTGGGGAATCACTCCTCGTCAACCAGGCTAGCATGAAACCAGTGACATAGCGAGCACAGACCCACATCTGAGCATACCCTTTCCACTTAGGGCAACTATTGCAAAACAAAATGTTGATGGGTAGAATGCCGAACATTGTCAAACATTCACTTCCAGTCACATATCTAGGCTACAACCATCATTATTCTGCTCTCCATGGCACCACAGTTTGGACCCAGCCATATGTTAATCAGTCTTGACCCTGCTCCCCATGGGAACAGTCCAGCCTGAAATGCCAGGCCAGGTGCTCTCCGGACTGGAAAACAAGTATCTGTAGACCGGTGTCGGGATATCACCCCTAATCAGGCAGGCAAGCTTGAATCCAGTGGCATAGAGAGCACGGAACCCACGTCTGAGTATACCCTTCCTACTTAGGGAGACTATAGCAACCCAAAAAGGATGATGGACTGAATGTTAAACTGTGATGTATTCCTATAGGTTCTGAATCGATCCCCCTATTCCTGACCCTATTCTGGTTAAACAAACCAACAAGTTAACTAGCAGTCAGCCCATGAGGCAGAAAACCCCCATGATGCAGATACCGTTATCTGACGCAGTCACACTACGGCACAGGAACGTGTTATCTGATTAGGTCATAACGCTTGCGATCTAATTAGACAAGCGATATTCCTCCAGCCCCTGATAAGGCATACGGAGTTCTCATAACAAATCAAACCTATGACAACCTGGGCAAAACCCTGCGGCCATTGTTTTGATTTCACCGAGAACTTCAGCAAAAGAATGTGCTAACGAGCAAGTCGTATGACATCCTTATTGGCGTATCTATGTCCATCCTTACGTCAATCTCGGCACCTTAAAGGCATAAATATTACCGATATTGCCCTATGCAAACACACGCGGTGGTGACGAGACGGAGCAGCCATACTTGCCGAAGCCCAGAGCAGAGCAGACCCCGCTGGCGCAGCCCCGCCTTCCTGACGCGCTGAGAGAAGCTGCTTTCTCCTGCCGAGAAATCCAGCACCGGCGTTTCTGGGTAGCCCTCGCAGGCAGCCTGGAATATCGAGACCAGAGACGAGAGATACCATCCCTCATTCAACCTAGATTCAAGGTACAGAACTGAATAACCCCTCACAGAGAATTCTTTAGTTATTCACTTGGCAAAAACAAACTTAACTTAAACTGTAACTTTCTATTCCCGCCCACGTATTAGGCTTAGGTCAGGTACACGGGGTAGGCGTACTTAGAAACACCAGTTGAGTACGTTTAGTCAAATGTATATGTGTATGTAATATATTTTATTCATTTTAAACCTTCATATGGCTTAGAAACCATATCAATGTTTTTACAGTATTATTTTATACTTCTGCTTTTAATGTATGCACTTTACTTAGCTATAAGTATTGCAATAATATCGATCCATTTCTCTTGTATGAGAAAAGAGACTGATCAATAAATAACACCTTTTTATTGAACACGCCCGTCTCTTCCTTTTCTCTACAATCTGATGAGACTAAGAATGCACGTACTGACTGAGTAAAATAAATTGCCTTTTGTTCACACGACTCTCGAGATATACTCTTGATTAGGGGAGAGCAAAGTTGTCATGTTCTATGGTTGTCAGAAACTAAATCCCTTCTTGTCTAATCAGGGAAGTTAAGTCCTTCCTGAACATTCGAGAAAGTTTCTAGTGAACTCTGAGCTAGCTAGCAAACCCAAAACTTTAAGTCTAATATCGACAGTAGTAGACCTAGTTAACGTCTGGTCTAGGCCTTTACTGCTGAAGGTATTATTCCAATGCGCAGAGCCTATTGGGATAATAGGAACTACACTACATGGCGCCCAACGCGTTTGGAAAGGGCGATAAAACTAACGTAAGACATTTAGAGTAACTCAGTCGTGCTTTCTCACTCAGACCCCTTTTTCCCATAATACTCCAAAGACGTCTGGAGTGGGTGAAAGGTAAATATCCGCCAAACCTCGCAGGAGGAAACTCCTATGTATGGTACTTGGTATAGTCAACGTTGAAGGATAAACCGTTCCAAAATATTGTACATCTAATCTTTGTTTCCATAAGAAACCTGATCTGCAAACAAAAAGAATAACCTTCCTGTCGGTAAAATGGTAGACAGTGATGAAGAAAGAGAGGCAGTTAGATTAGCAACTGAACTCGCAGAAGCTGATGCTACCATGCAGGAAGCAGACCCGAATATAATACTCATTCCGGTCATCAAAAGGAAATCTATAACCATAAAACTTATAGAAAATGGACTGACACCTAGAGGTGGTACAGTCATATTCGTAATTGAGGCACACGAATATCGGCAGACAGAGGTATACTAGTCATGGATAAATTTTCCAGCAGCAAATCCTGTAACAAAGTACTTCCACTATTACAAAATAGAGGAACCTCCTGAAATGTACACTCCTTTCGAGGAGGTGGAAGTACCACTTAAATTTCAAGAGCATTTGCTCTTATTTAATGGCGCCCTAATACACAATAATCACATCACCAGGCTCGGTCCTTTAGGTAGACCAGGAGCAACGTGGCCGGTCCTAGCCGGATACACACCACATCCAGACATCGATGGGATATCTGCACCACACCTGTTAACACAGCTAAAACAATTAATAAAAATACATAGACAATTAGTCCAGTATGTGATGCGGACTTCATCAATTCAGCCAGCGATTAAACTCCCACAGCTGACCCCTCACCAGGGGAACACAAATAAAATTACACCACAGAACATCCAGTCCTGCCTAGGTAAAGTACCGGCTAAACGGGAACAAATACCATTCTGGCTAGCGCAGAAAATCACCCAAATAGAGGCGGTGTTTCCAGACACCACCCCGCTAGAAAAGCACAGGATTCTGACTATCTGTCTTCCAATGGGAATCGCACCACACATTGAGGACTGTGACACTTGGGGTACAGTCTTTGCTTCCATCTACACAAAAACGCACGGTGTTCCATCCATTTCGGTAATACCAGATGTGCTAAAACAAATTCAAGACGAATATGGTCCAGAACCCGCTTTAACTCTTGGTATGAAATTACTAAAAGACTTCAAGCAGGTCTCGGCTATATTATTAGCCAACATAAAGGGTGAAGCAGCAAACGTAGCGATCCGCCAGAGGCTAAAGGAGACAGATATAGCAGACCAACCAGCTGAAATTGCCAGAATCATAGAAAAATCGAATGAGGAACTAGGCAGAGATAGTTTAGGTAGAATACCAGTAAAACCACAACTGATTGAAAGTCCTGAAAAAATATTTTTTAATAATAATTCAACATCACAGAAAAAGAACTGGGATGGAAACAAACAGTCCAATCCTAAAGAAAAGAAATTCCAGTCCAGAGGAAGGTCTCCTAGGCGAAGAGAAAAATCTCCGAACCAAAGACACAGGTCACCTCAGAGTGACCCCTCTGGGAAAAGATATAACCTTAGAAATAGGGATAATATTAAAAAACCTGATAGATATCAAGACATTGATACACGTCCCTCTCAATCTTTTCAGACTTCCTCGCAGAAATCGGAAAGAAGAGGACGATCAGAACAAAGAGAAGAGCACGCCAAGTCCAAAGACAAGGAACCTGCTCAGCTAAAAAGGAAATTACAATTTCCAAAGAAGAAGGTAGCCAGCATTAAAATAGTTAACAATGCCGAGAATTCTGAGGACACAACTGAAAAACGGGGAATGGGCTCAGACAATGCTAGACAGCGCAGCAGAAGTGAGCATAGCTCGCAAAGTCCTTATGAATCATCTGGAGACAGTGGACACGAATGAATATCTTCAAGTGGAAACTGAGGACACCAGAGTTAGCAAACCTCACAAAATATACGAAATAACATTGCGTATAGAGGGGGATAAGACTAGGAAAATAAGGGGACTATTTTGGGATAATCTCTCCAAGGGCTATGATATCCTTCTAGCTGAAAAAGACTGGCCACCAGAGTTTGTCAGGGAGTGCCCTCATGGCGAAGAAATAATTATGCCTGCCTTCTCAAATCAAATTCCAATTCATAAAAAATACACACTTGCTAGAAAGTGGGCAGTGGCTCTAGCTCCTGCTTTATATAAAAATCACGTGGGATGGGATGATGACTCACCTCCTCACAAAATCCAGTTAAAATCACAACCTACTGCACAAAGGCAGTACCCAATTAAGCAAGAAGCTAAAAAACAGGTACATGAAATACTAGATCAGCTAGAATACCAGGGGGTGATTGAAACTTGCACCTCACAAATGAACAACCCTTTGTTTCCGGTCTCCAAACCAGACAATTCATATCATCTAGTTTTGGATTACCGACACCTTAACACATGTTGCAAAACTTTTGCAGTGCAAAACTCACATAGTGCTGCACTAATGAATAACATAGTGCGCAAAAAATACAAAACAACATTAGACATCTCTAATGGATTCTTTTGTCAAAACATAGCACCAGAGAGCAGATATTTAACTGCATTCTCAATAAATGGCACTCAAAAACAATTCTGTCGGTTAGCCCAGGGGTACAAGAACAGCCCGGGAGTATTCTCAGCGAGAGTAACAGAATTACTACAACTATATGATGATGAAGCATTATCTTATGTCGATGACATATACTTAACAGATAATGACTTGGAGACTCACTTGAAAAGAGTGAACACCATAATACTTGGGTTCGCAGCAGAGGGTTACAAATTCAACTTTAAAAAAATCCAGAATTGCCCATCTGACAGTCCTGTTCTTAGGATATGAATTATCAAGTGAAGGCAAAAGCCTGGCTGACAATTTCCTAGAGAAATGTGCCGTACTCCAAGCACCTAGAACACTAAAAAACCTACAGTCAATTCTAGGCTTCCTAAATTTCGGAAGAACATACATTGCAAATTACGCAGAAAGGGTCAAACCCCTTTATGATCTGATAAAACCAGATTTTAAAAGATCCAATTGGACTCAAATACACACAGAAATTTTGAGATCCCTACAAACAGACATGCTAATTAAAACAAAATTAGAAACACGTGATAACACACGCAATCTTGTGATTCGAGTCATCCCAGGGAGATGCGGAGTCACATACCTGACCTCTAATGAGGGAGAAAAGGTACCAATTGCATTCAAATCACACTTGTACACAGAAGCTGAACAGAAATTCAGCAACAAAGAAAAAATTGTTCATGCAGTTCAAACCGCAATAGCTAGAGAAAAAGATCAAGCTGACGGTAGACATATCACAGTCAGAACAGCTGAATCAGCCTTCGAGGCACTAACAACACCGTGTAATTTACCTACAACAACATTAAATCCAGAATGGATACAATGGGTGAATTCAATCACAACGGACAAAGTATACTATTACTTTGATCCAGAACTAGGAGAAATGGAAAATTTAGAATATGAAAAAACATATCCTCTGCCAACCGACATTCTGCCTTTACGACATTACGCCTGTGTAATTTATACAGACGGACATGCTCAACCCCCCGTTTGGGGAGAACAGGCATACAACCCCACATGTGGGATTACAAAAGAAGTGTGGCGCGGAGGTAAACTAAAACCTCTATTAACAAAAACACACTCAGTAGAAACTAATTCAGAACAACAGACTGAAATAATGGCATTGAAAATGGCGCTAGATAATGCGGATCGCGAATTCCCGACACTTATAGTGTCAGATTCATATTACTGCGTCAAATCATATAACAAGGATTTGCAGACATGGATTCAAAACGGTTACAAAGATGACACAGATGCAACAATAAAGCAGAAAATGCTTTGGGAACAAATAGCTCTTTTACAAAAAGAGCTACCAAAGACTCACGTGACACACTCACTGAGTCATCAGCGTGATGGCGTTCACGTTGCAGGGAATTCATTGGCTGAAACAGCCACAGCGGCAGCCACTAAATCGGCTCCCGTAGTTCGAAAAAAGCGTACATTAAAATACATTGACGGTGAAACAGTGCTGGCGGTGAAAACGTCATCAAAAGGCGACTGCTCAGCGTTACCGATCAACTATCCACTCAATTATACATACATAATCGATGCAAACTCCGTCCCTTTTGCTCGAATCCCTGGAGTGGGGGATAGAGTGATTCCAAACATGGACAGGAGAAACTTGTTAATCGCAGACGCACATATGGGCGAGGGTCTCAGACACCTCAAACTAAAAGATTCTCTGGAAGAATTACAATCACGGTACTGGTGGCCAGGCATGAGCCTGCGTCACACCATGTTTGTAAAAAACTGCCCAAACTGCAACAGAGATCGCAGTGGGGAGAGAAACAGTTTAATACCTCGTCGTTTTACTCAAGAAAAAATCAAGAGTAAAAAGGAAGGCTTGCGATTAACATATACAGGCTAGTTTACACTTATAATGTAGATCACCAGCACTCGGCTGACGTCTGGACTGATATACAAAGATTTGCGAGTCTAAATGGCATATACGCTAAGAGCATGCTACGTTTGACCATTGTTTTCACTCTAGCCCTCCAGCCTGAGGGGAAACATGACCAAATGAGCATAGCCCAGCGGGAATCTTCTCACTTCCTTCCTGAGGGTACGGGATGGTGTAAAGAAAAAACCAAGGCATAAAGCAATCTATAACGGAAAGGATATTAGGTTCGGGAGCTGGGTGGGTCAAACATCTAATAAGTGTCCAACGTAGTCTAAATAACTTGCCAAGAAATTCTCTGAAGGGATTCAGTGCGTACGAATTATTATTTGGAACTAGGATGTTGATCTCTGACATTGATAGTCAGACTTCAGTGGTGAAAGAAAAAAGCTTTGATATCAAAGACCGTTTGGCTATTTTGCAGGACTTAAACAAAACAAGAAAAGACCTGAGCAACATAAAATTGAAACAACAGCCAACAACCACTGAAGAACCACCACCTGTCCCAGCAAGACCTGTCTGGATTCCAAAAGTCGGGGATCTAGTCAGGGAAAAGATCGCGGTAAAGAAGGAATTTGGGCCTTCTTACAGAAAAGCAGTTCCTGTCTTGTCTGTCAACGGGACAAGATCAGTTGTACTACCGCCACTTGCTGGTAAAAAGGAGAACCAAGTTGTATCCATCGACCTGGTAAAACCACAACATGTGGCCGATAACAAACAGTGGGCCAAGTGGACTCCCAATAAGTAGCAGAACACCAAGGTTTGCTACCAGTACAGAGGTCCTAACGAAGAGGCTCATCACATTCGAAAAGCCTACAGAAGAACAACAAGGACTATGCAACAATGCAATAGAACTCAGACCTCTGAAAACCCAAATAAAAACATTTAGCAGAGACACACCAATCTATAATGAAGTACCAAGTGAAAATGCACGAAACAGAAATCCTGAAGCAATTGGAACAATTGACAGAACTGCATCCGGCTACTTCATAAACTTCGATGATTCCTCTGAAGGCTTCAGTGAATCAAAGACACAGCCATCATCAAAAACCTTTAAAGATAAAGCTAAAGAACTTTTGAAACAACTGAAAGAAACATATCTGATTTCTCCATGGATTGAATTTTGGGTGGGTTTTGGTGCATTTATCCTCATACTTTGGCTCATCATGATACTAACTTTGGGACGCTTTATTGAGGGGAAAATATGCAAAAATGGACACAGCAAGTCAGAAAATCAACTTGATCCTCAAACCACACACATCTTCACACATCGAGAAAAGAGAACTTTCTTCAGTCAACTTCACAGCCAATCCGATACCTGGTGGGGTAGCCTGGGACAACACTGACTATGAAATTTATGGTCCAGTCGAAATCCTGAAATATCCACACCAAATTAAGATCTCATTGAGTGACTTTGCAAAACCAAGCTCATTTGCCGATGATTGGGACTTCGAAAGCATTAATAATATGATGTCTGACTTAGTAATGTCTGCTAAATTTACCAAACATGATTATTTGCAGGGTTCTACAAATTATGATAGTATGTACTGTTATAACCACTATGGTAACCATTTTTTACATAGATCTGCACAACCTAGAAATGTTTTAAATTATAATCAATGGGAACATTGTGCAACCCCTCCAAAAGGAAGCTCAAGGACCTTCTATGACAAATATTCATACTTTTCAGGTTTTAACACAAGTAATGCTGAAGCATTTTATTTCAAATTGTCAAACAAGACAGGAACTAAGACCATGATAACAAACACAAAATTGATATATTCAGACTCATTCTTTGAAAAAATGAATACTTTTGGTTTTGATTATTGGGACAAAAATGTTGAATTGAAAAGTGTTTGGGGTACAAAAGAATGGCAAGTGCAGGGTATAGAATCTATGTTTAGAGCCTGCATGATCCCAGAACAAATGATATTTTTAAATGACACTGTTCAACAAACCACCTGTCTTGGCCTAGCCAAAATTAAAGACTTAAATAAACCGTCTATTCCAAAGCCAACAATGAGCAGCAATAGCTCTATAGATGAAGAGATAGACGTAAATTATGTATTAAACCAAAACAGAACACATCCTGATTGGAAACAGTGGTTGATCTGGCCCACAGATACTAATAACTGTCAAGACAGATTCCTGAACAAAACACAGGGGTTCAAAATGACCAGGCCGGACCCTAGATATCCCCAAAGACATCACCCAGGGATAATAACCACCTACAGTGTGGGCAAATTGTGCCTTCAATGGCTACAAACTTCCACACTGACAGAAATTAAACAACACCTAACTTTACTTACTGATGGTGCTGACTTGCGTGATTTTATTATGGGACCGCGCAAACAGCGTCAAAAACGTTTCATAGCAGCCTCTGTATATGCAGCATACAATGAGGCCTGGAAGGTTACTCAAATTGAAACAGCAGAGAGAATACGGGAAATTGACCGTATTAATTTGGAAAAATCACTTTCTGTAGTGGACAATGGGTTAATGACTCTGTCCTCCAGAATTTTTTCTTTGGACAGCATTGTGTCTTCAGCAATCGACATATTGTCGCAAGACTTACTGTTATTACAACACGGTCAGTCCCAATTGCGCTCTATTATACAGCTTGGCTGGACGTTACAAAATCTGCGTTCAGGCTATGTGCCTTGGCATTTAATCAACACAACGTCACTATTCCAAATCTTTAACCTTACTGATAGACAAATCAGTATGGCACAAAAGGGTGCTGATTATACAATCTTGAGCATTGAAAAACTCGAAAGATTACCAGTGACAATGTCAGAACGACCTGTCAGTGAATGGATAATACATGGGATAATAAATATTCCAATCTCAACCTTCAGGTTTCAATACTGCCAAAAATATATACAGGCTGGCATGTACGAGAAATTGGGAAAGGGGTACATTAAAACATCATGGAACCTGCCCTATTCACATGCATGTGTCAGTAATAAAGGACAGAAAGTGTTTCTTAGTGGCAACAATTGTGCGATGTCACTAAGCGGCACGCTTCTGTGTAACGGAATTAGTTTGCATGGAGCCTGTGAAGGGAATTCATACAACCTTTCATGTCACCAGCAAGGCGCACCTGCAACAGAAATAGAACCATTCTTTCAAAGACTCTATAATGGGAGTTACATTCTAATTGTAGACCGCAGATGTTGTAGTCTTATGCCCGGGACTCCTTATCTAGTAACTACGACTGCGAAGGTCAAGTGCTGTGGACGCTCATTGTTCCCCAGCTCCTTTCCAGACAGGGAGGCAAGGGCATGGCCCAATTTGAAAATTACTTCTATTCGAATAGATACTTTAAGCAGAATGAAAACAGTGCTTCTTCAGACGCCTACAAGGCTCACGTCATCAAAAGAAACGTATGATCTACAAGTCGCAAGGACGACTGCAGAGATACATTCATTGTTATCAACTAATTCCCCCATACATTTCGCAGAAATACTAAACGAAATCTTAAATATTTCTGATACCAATGGGGTCTCAAAGGTATTTAAGACAGTATTTTCGATGGCATTAACACCATTCAAAGCCATACTGGGTATTTTTCCAGATTTCGTCCATTCGATTTTTGGCGGACTTCCCCTGATCTTGGGACTAATTGCAGGAATCCTATTCTTGGTCCTTATTTTTCGGTATGGCAACCCATGTCACAGACAAAACTCTTGCGACAAGGGAAGAAACAATCTTAGCCATTGGATACCGGGACCGGATATCAAAAATCCTGGGACTCGCCCGGCTTAGAGACCTGAACATGACTTGGTTTCTATCATTTCGACCAATGTGGCAAAGATGTGTTTTACCTGTATTAAGGTGTCTGCTATGCGGAGAAGAATGCGTGTTAGACACCTGTCTGATGCTACAATCGGATGCGCCAATGGATGCAGAAACATTGTTGAGCCCGATCAAGGTTCACGCTTTGTGCTGCCCTCAAAGGCTACCAATCCTGATGACGGCATTCGTGGAAGCTTCACCACTACGATTGATGGGTAGTGAAGTTCAAGATGAAAGCAGCATCGATCAGGTACGACCTTCTGTCAGCAATGCGAATCAGAATGTCAATGGAGACAATCATGCGCATGAATGCATGATTACACCTATTTCCGAGTTAGTGGAACTTTCCCAGGAAGCTGTTGACAGTTTTTTCGAAAGCCTAAATGATATGATGTTCTCACCAGAGCAGAAATAGAGACTTTTTGAACAAGCTCGCACACGGCGTTCCCTGAATTCGGCCTTCAACTTTAAAAATAAAGTCACATGAACAATTTTCCCTCCAGTTCACGGACAGCAATTTTTCAGCAGCCCCAAAATATTTTTGCATATTTTTCGGGACACTATCTTCTGCTTAAAGTAAGAACTATTCTTAGAGAACTAAGGTTTCTAAATTTTAGATAGCTTATAGACATTAGCTGCCCGCTGGTATGTTCATTGATATTATATTCTGTGATGAAATGGTCTCGAACTTTTTTTCTGTATTAAGAGCCATTTCATGTGTAATTCTCATATACCAAATAGCAATAATGTATACTAATGCGATTACTTTGGCATTATTCTACAGCTTGAGTGCATACAATACATATGTCTGCAATTTTTCAGTATATTTGAAAATTTCAAAATGCATTTATGTATTTTGGGGTGGTAAGGTATACACAATACTCTATAGTATGTTGTACTATGTTTTACTATGCATAGATTAGTAAATATGTCCATAGTTAGCGTGGAGTGGGTGTGATGTATTCCTATAGGTTCTGAATCGATCCCCCTATTCCTGACCCTATTCTGGTTAAACAAACCAACAAGTTAACTAGCAGTCAGCCCATGAGGCAGAAAACCCCCATGATGCAGATACCGTTATCTGACGCAGTCACACTACGGCACAGGAACGTGTTATCTGATTAGGTCATAACGCTTGCGATCTAATTAGACAAGCGATATTCCTCCAGCCCCTGATAAGGCATACGGAGTTCTCATAACAAATCAAACCTATGACAACCTGGGCAAAACCCTGCGGCCATTGTTTTGATTTCACCGAGAACTTCAGCAAAAGAATGTGCTAACGAGCAAGTCGTATGACATCCTTATTGGCGTATCTATGTCCATCCTTACGTCAATCTCGGCACCTTAAAGGCATAAATATTACCGATATTGCCCTATGCAAACACACGCGGTGGTGACGAGACGGAGCAGCCATACTTGCCGAAGCCCAGAGCAGAGCAGACCCCGCTGGCGCAGCCCCGCCTTCCTGACGCGCTGAGAGAAGCTGCTTTCTCCTGCCGAGAAATCCAGCACCGGCGTTTCTGGGTAGCCCTCGCAGGCAGCCTGGAATATCGAGACCAGAGACGAGAGATACCATCCCTCATTCAACCTAGATTCAAGGTACAGAACTGAATAACCCCTCACAGAGAATTCTTTAGTTATTCACTTGGCAAAAACAAACTTAACTTAAACTGTAACTTTCTATTCCCGCCCACGTATTAGGCTTAGGTCAGGTACACGGGGTAGGCGTACTTAGAAACACCAGTTGAGTACGTTTAGTCAAATGTATATGTGTATGTAATATATTTTATTCATTTTAAACCTTCATATGGCTTAGAAACCATATCAATGTTTTTACAGTATTATTTTATACTTCTGCTTTTAATGTATGCACTTTACTTAGCTATAAGTATTGCAATAATATCGATCCATTTCTCTTGTATGAGAAAAGAGACTGATCAATAAATAACACCTTTTTATTGAACACGCCCGTCTCTTCCTTTTCTCTACAATCTGATGAGACTAAGAATGCACGTACTGACTGAGTAAAATAAATTGCCTTTTGTTCACACGACTCTCGAGATATACTCTTGATTAGGGGAGAGCAAAGTTGTCATGTTCTATGGTTGTCAGAAACTAAATCCCTTCTTGTCTAATCAGGGAAGTTAAGTCCTTCCTGAACATTCGAGAAAGTTTCTAGTGAACTCTGAGCTAGCTGGCAAACCCAAAACTTTAAGTCTAATATCGACAGTAGTAGACCTAGTTAACGTCTGGTCTAGGCCTTTACTGCTGAAGGTATTATTCCAATGCGCAGAGCCTATTGGGATAATAGGAACTACACTACAAAACATTGCCAAACATTCAGCCGTAGTCACAGATCTGGGTTAATTCCATTGTTTTTTTGCTCACTATGCCATCCCAGTTTGGATGCAGCCATGCGCCTAGAGACTTGGCAGCTCTCCCACGTTCAGATGGGGGGACAAGTGTTAGATTTGTCAGCCTTAGGGTGATCTTACCCAACACTCTTGTTGCTTTCTGCCTCCATGTTTTGCAGAATCTTTTTTGTTCCCATGAGGCACAGGGTCAGACTGATTTGCATATGGCCATGTCTGAACTGGGGTGGCAGAGTGGGCTAAAGAACGGTGATGGATTAAACCCAGATCTGCTGACTGGGTGTGAGTGTTTGATTGATTCAGGTGCTCCGCCCATCACCACCCCCTTTTGTACCGCTTTGTTCACCACAAGTTGGCAGGGTATGCTCAGACGTGAGTCCCGTGCTCACTTTGCCACTGGATTCAAGCAAGCCTGGCTGAAGACAGCTGTAATGCCACAAACCGGTCCTAGGAAGCTTGTTTGCGGTCCAGGGAAGGCATGGCTTGGCAGTTCGGGCTGGACTGTTCCCATGATGCACAGGGTCAGACTGATTTGCATATGGCCATGTCTGAACTGGGGTGGCAGAGTGGGCTAAAGAACGGTGATGGATTAAACCAAGATCTTTTGACTGGGTGTGAGTGTTTGATTGGTTCAGATGCTCCATCCATCACCACCCCCTTTTGTACCGCTTTTGGCTGCCATAAGTGTGGCAGGGTATGCTCAGACGTGAGTCCCTTGCTCACTTTGCCACTGGATTCAAGCAAGCCGGGCTGAAGACGGCTGTAATGCCAGAAACCGGTCCTCGGAAGCTTGTTTCCCGTCCAGGGAAGGCATGGCTTGGCAGTTCGGGCTGGACTGTTCCCATGAGGCACAGAGTCAGACTGATTTGCATATAGCCATGTCTGAACTGGGGTGGCAGAGTGGGCTAAAGAACGGTGATGGATTAAACCCAGATCTGTTGACTGGGTGTGAGTGTCTGATTGGTTCAGATGCTCCGTCCGTCACCACCCCCTTTTGTACCGCTTTGTTCGCCATAAGTTGGCAGGGTATGCTCAGACGTGAGTCCCTTGCTCACTTTGCCACTTGATTCAAGCAAGCCAGGCTGAAGATGGCTGTAATGCCAGACACCGGTCCTAGGAAGCTTGTTTCCGGCCCAGGGAAGGCATGGCTTGGCAGTTCGGGCTGGACCGTTCCCATGAGGCACAGGGTCAGACTGATTTGCATATGCCATGTCTGAACTCGGGTGGCAGAGTGGGCTAAAGAACGGTGATGGATTAAACCCAGATCTGTTGACTGGGTGTGTGTGTTTGATTGGTTCAGATGCTCCGTCCATCACCACCCCATTTTGTACCGCTTTGTTCGCCATAAGTTGGCAGGGTATGCTCAGACGTGAGTCCCTTGCTCACTTTGCCACTGTAATTTTTTTTTAGTTGTAGTAATTTTATTTGAGTCAGTTCTCTTACGAGAACAACAAATTTATAAACAATAAAATTTACAATTTTTGTTATTAAAATTATCACGTTAATATAATTTTTAAAAAGACTTTAAAAAGTTATACATGTTAATACAGACAAATTCATTGGGTGGACTTTTGAAGAGGGAAATCAAAAACTGGACCGAATGTATATTAAATTTTATTTTGATCGGAGTGATATGTCTGTTCCTGGCTGCTACCACGATCTCATTTGGGCATGCAAACAGAACATGTTCAAGATCTGGCACCCCACCTTTGCTTAAGTCACATTGATTAGTCCCTCCTTGATTTGATGACCACTTAAAGGTGGATGATTTCAGGGGTAATATTCCTAGCCGTACTTGAATAATATTTCGCCTTACTCCATGATTTACATTAAAAAAGATATATGGCTGCATTTTAAAAAAAAACTGATTTGGCCGCATACTGTTTGTACATTGAGAGAGTGGAGCAGTGTTGGATGTCAAGTTCCATGCTTAGCCTTGGTGTTAAGTGCTTCAGGCAAAGTTTCACCTTGGCTGGTGTCCAAGATTTTAACATTTCTAAGGAAACTGAAGTTAGTTTAAAAGCGTTGCTTAGGTTTTTACCAAATATATACTTTGGAGAGTCTTTCTCCAGTGACTCTGTTTTTAACAGGGCTCTAAGGGTTCCTGGATCGGCATGAACCAAGTTGTATGCCCATCTAATTATGTTTGTAATCCCTCTGGCGTAGGAACTGGTTAACGATAGTTCTAACCTAAGAGCTTGGACCGGAACTGCTTGCGGCATCCTGGTTAACTTCCGCAGGTTTTTTCCTTCTTTAATGTCTATTTGAATCCATTCTTTTGTTGTGATATATTCTATTGCATATTATAAAACTGCTGGGATTTTTTAATTAAATACCTGGAGCAAGGAGGAGAATTGTCTTCGACCAGTGGATGAATAGAGTCTTTGGAGGGCCCCTGAGTGGACATCTGCACTTCGACCCATTTTTTGCATATGAGGCTGGTTGTGCAAAGAGCGAGTAAATGTTCTCCCAAGGTATATGTATTCCTCCTAATAACCAATTATATTTATAGTGAGACATCTTTCTTGCAAATGGTAGTATTTTAGTTTTAGTGATATTTGGAATTAAATATTTTCATCTGTATATCTGGTAAGTGCCGAGAGGTTTCGTTGGAGGCCGAATGGAGTCAAGTCCAGGATTACTACGTCATCGGCATACATCATACAGTGAATTTTAGTGGAAGCAATCTTCGGCAGGAGGTTATTAACCTGATTAAGAAATTCCGGTAAATCACTCATATATAAGGAAAACAATAAGGGAGCTAAGAGGCACCCTTGGCGCAGCTGTTTGGAGTTGATATTGGGGAGGTTAGGCTCTTCTCCCTCCCCATTTGGACTTGACACCAGATTCCCGAGAATAATGATGTTAATAAATGGAGAAGATTTTGCGGTATTCCCATTTTCTGGCGTTTGCTCCAAAGTTTGACTCGGTCGACCCTGTCGAAGGCAGTGGTAAAGTCTACAAATACTGCATATCCTACCTGCGATCTTATGATCACATATTTTTCTAGTATTGTTTGGAGTACTGCTATATTGTCTGTGACTGAGTGTTTGGCTCTAAATCCTGCTTGATAGAGTGGAATGGAGCTGGTTGAGAATGCCCATTCTTTTAGGTGATCTAGAACAGCGGCTGCAAAAATCTTACCGGTTGCATCAAGAAGAGCAATCTGTCGGTAGTTGCCGGGAAGCATTCTGGAGCCTTTTTTATGAATTGGGATTACTATACTTCCCTTCCAGGACTTGGGAGTTTCCCCTGTACTAATTATATGGTTAAACAGGCGTGCTAAAAACTTACTCCACTCCTTTGAGTTGTTCTTTAGAACCATTATAGGAATTTGGTCTGTACCCATTGCAGCCGAGGGTCTTGCCTTTTTATGTAATATTCTACTAAAGATGGTGTTAGAGGGTTGATGTTTATAACTTTGTCCTGTCCTATATTGGCTTGCATTACTGTGTCACAGTTGGAAATTTGGTTTACTTTGTATAAATTGATTATGTATGTTTCCCATTCTGATGGTGGGACTGGATTTGATTTTAACAATTTCTTTGTACCTGTTTCTTGTGCTATTATGATCCAGTATGCTCGGTTATCCTGTCTATTTGCTGCTAACTGTAGTTCTATCCATTTATTATCCTGTAGGATTCGTTTTTCTTTTAATTTTTGTCTTCTGCAGTAATTTTTTAGTTTATTGATTTCCAATTTTCTGGTGTCAGAAAAATTCAGGAATTGCGCCCTAATTAATTTGTTTAATTCGATTGCCTTGGGATGTCTCGTCAATTGTTTGTTGCCTTGTGTTTTTGTCATTCTTCGTATTACACTTTCCTGTAGTAGGTGAACAAGACTCTTGGCCACAGCCTCGAAGTTTGATATTGGATTTATGTTTTGGTTAATTGAAAGTAAGTTTGAAGTCTTGATTGTTTGAGTGATTTTTTCGAAGGATTTTGGATTCCACGCTACCCAGCCTTGGACTGGATTTAACAAAGCTGTTTTGTGCAATTCCATTATATGCACTGGCGATGATCGTTTCACTATTAGACCTGTTGCTAATTGAAGAATGAGATGCTCACTTCCTTTCTCGAACTTCATATCAAGTTGATGGGCTAACTCGAAGAGGCCTGGACTGCAGATCATATAATCGAGGATTGATGTTTTGAGTCCTCCCTTTCTCGTAAAGGAAGCTGGGATGTCTCCTTCGATGTTACCGTTTAAAAGTACTCCGTTAAGGGTAGCGATTGATTTTCCCTCTCTTATTTGATTTACTGAATAACAACTGTCTCCAGCTGAACGCATCAAAAACGGAGGTGATGATCGTTGGAAGGGATGCGGACCTCTGGGGAGATGGATGGTGGCCTTCTGAGCTGGGAACAGCGCCAGCCCCTGTCCTGGAACTCAGGAATTTGGGAGTATGGCTTGACCATACGTTAAGCTTTGTGACTCACACGAAGAGAGTGGCGGCCTGCTGTTTTGGAGTATTACGCGGGCTAAGACCCCTGCTCAAATTCTTCGATGCTCCTACAAGACAGCTGGTCATTCAAGCGATGATTATTTCTCGCCTGGACTATGCTAGTTCACTCCTTTTAGGAGTGAACCAAGCTGAGATTCTCCGTTTACAGCGAGTCCAGAATGCTGCGGCTAGGGCGGTGGTCGGCTTGCCTCGGGCTTGCCCTACCTCCAACACTCTGCGGTCCCTACATTGGCTCCCGATGAATAAGCGAATCCAATTTAAAGCCCTCAGCATGGTTTTTAAAATTCTTCGTGAGTCGGCACCTTTGCTACTTAATAATTTGATTTCTCCTTATGTGCCAACTCGCTCACTTCGCTCCCTTGGACAATCCTTGGTGGTTGTGCCTCGGTTCAGACTCAGCCGGATGGGAGGACGCTCCTTCCGAGTGAAAGCTGCAGTTCTCTGGAATGCGCTCCCCCTGGAAATCCGTCTTCTGGATGATCTAATATCTTTCCGTAGGGCCTTGAAAACTTTTCTGTTTTAAACTCCCCCTGTTTTAAGTGCTCTGTTTTTGGTGCTGGTTTTAGTGTTGTGTTGTGTCTGCCTTTCCCTTGCGCCAGGACGCTCCTTTGCTGGAGCATCTGTGCGCATTAAAAATGTTACATAACATAACATAACTTCCTGAGGGAAATTGTGGAATGGGTAATGCCTGGGCCTCATCTTTTTCTCCTAACTCCCATTTTCTAATAAATCATTAGAGATTAGCCCATTTAGGTCTCCTGTAAGGAACATCAGTGGAAAATTCTGTTCTTCTAGCACCTTTTCAATATCCTCAAATATAATTAGGGATAATGCATCCATTTTTGCATATGGCCATGTCTGAACTGGGGTGGCAGAGTGGGCTAAAGAACGGTGATGGATTAAACCCAGATCTGTTGACTGGGTGTGAGTGTTTGATTGGTTCAGATGCTCCGTCCATCACCACCCCCTTTTGAATCTTTTTTGTTGGCCTTAGGGCTCTGAGCAGTTTACGCCTGTTAATCAGTGCTAAAGTGCATGTGATTCTTCCCTAAACATGTCTGTAATTGGTGTATACCTGATTGACCTATTTAATTTACCTGTAAGTCCCTTGGAAGGTGGTATACCATATGCCGAGGCCTGGAAGTTAAACGCTACTAGTGGGCTTCAGCATTGATTCTGCCACTCACAGAAGTAGCCCCTCAAACCTGTCCCATGTCTGCCATTGCAGTGCCTGTGTGTGCTGTTTACTGTCACGTCGACTTGGCATTTACAACTACTTGCCAAGCCTTAAACTCCCCTTTTTCTACATATGGGTCACCCCTAAGGTAGGCCCTAGTTAGCCCTAAGGGCAGAGGTCTATGTAAGTAAAAGGTAGGACATGTACCTTTAAGTTTTGCATGTTCTGGTTGTGACAAACAGCCTATTTAGTTTTTTATTACTGTGAGGCCTACTCCTCTCAAAGGTTAACAGTGGGAATTCCTTAAATACACATTTAAGCTGTAATTATTGATGAGAGAGGAGTAGCTTTTTCATGTTTCATTTGCTTGGAATTGTCTTGATAATTCATACTTACTCGTGAAGTTGGATTTAACCTTACCGTTTTTAAAATGCCACTTTTAGAAAGTGAACATTTCTCTGCACTTACTGCTCTGTGTGCCTGTCAGCCTGTTTCCAATACATGTCTGATGGCCTTGCCTGTGCAGGATGGAAAGGAGGGGCAAACACTTCATTTGAATAGGCTGTGTCCTGTCCTCACACAAAGGACTGATTACCTCCCACAGATAGCCTGGTAGACAGGACTGGGTTGAAAGAGAACCTGTGTACTTCAGAGAGCTACTTTGAAGTTACCTCCACATCAAAGGCACTTTTGGGTATATGTCCTGGGTCTTTGACCCCCCAAAAAGCAGATATTCCCTGACTTGTAACTGGAGGCCAGAGGAACTGCTATGCTGCTTAACGGACTCAACTGGACTGCTGAACTATAAGACCTGCATTTCTGTGTGTTGTCCTCAGTGGCGTAACAAAAGTCTAAGGGGCCCCCCTGCAATGCACACCTGCAGCTCGGGGATGCGGGGCCTGTGTTACGCCCCTGGTTGTCCTGCTGCGTGCTGCTCTCTGACTCTGCTGAAGGTGAGATGGACTCTGCCTTCCTTCCAATTCCAATTGATCGCCAAGGGCTAGTTGTCTTGCCTCCTGTTGCTTGAGACTCTGAGATATCAAAGTCACTAACCCTACTTCTGTGCCTAGCTCAATGGAAGTGACTGAGACAACTTGCAACATGGATTTCGATGCATGTCCCATCTGTGAGTAGCAGAAGTGACACATTGAGACGGTTGTGGGCATAAAATAGGTGCAATGCATCAGAACCAGCGCTTTGCCTCCGAAGATCGCCCCATTAGACAATGTATTGATGCTGCTGCAGCTTGGTGAGATCGATGCATCCCCTCAACAGCGTGACAGAATTAGGTGCCTTGCTCGACGACTCTCGACTCCGGCATCCATCTTCGGAATGGACTCATCGCCTTCACTGTGTGGAGAAGATCCACACATCTCCTTGCTTCTGACCAGGAAAGGTACTTTGTTCACCAGGGCATGCGAGGGTCCTGTGGACGGCCTGCACCTCCACATGGTTGGCCTAAACTTTGACTTTTCCCCGATCCAGCACGACCTAATGTAACCTTAAGGGCTACTTGATTATAAGTGCTTTACTGTATTTATTCTTTAAATATTCAATATCTCATCTTCTATGCATTGGGGTTTAGTGGTTTTGGTCTTGTTTAGTTTATAATGTAATCATCTATTGTTAAGAACCTGTGTGGAGTATTTTTGTGGTATATTCATTGTGTTACTGTGTGTGTATGTGCTGCACAAATACTTTGCACATTTCCTCTTTAGATACGCCTGACTACTATATTTTAGTGTGCATTTTGTTTACCCTGAGTAGGATTGTGTCTTTTGCTTGGACAGGGTGCATACCTTTGCCAAATAGAAACCCAATTTCTAACATGATCTAACACTGAAGGCAGAAAAGTGCAAGTTTGGGGTGAGTGAGGTGAAATATTTAGGATACAGGATTTCAGGCCATCAAGGAACCAATATTCAAGTATGTGCTATCCTCATTCCTTGTTCTGTCTGAATACTATTGCAAATTTGTAAGAGATTTTGCTGGTAAGACCAATAATATGAGGAAACTGTTAAAGAAAAGTGCAGAATTTCTCTGGGGAGATGAATGTTCAGAGGAATTTAACACTAAGGTGGTACATGATGCCAGTGCTAAGTGTTTAGGGGCTTTATTCATCCAGACAAAAAATGGTCAAGAAAATCTGATTTTGTGTATCTCACATGCTTTAAGAGATAGTGATTGTAATTATCCAGTTATAGAGAGAGTCGCTGACTGTTTACTGGTCTGCCAAGATTGCACAGCTGAAAGTGAATGGCTAGAAGAATTGGAGATGGATGAAGAGTCAAAACATGTAATTCAGTTGTTATCCTCTGGGAGACCGAATATAAAAGAGATGAAAATGTGCAAAGGCAGTTGGGGGAAACTAAAACATGAGCTTGCAGTTGCCAAAGGGTTTCTTCTAAGCGGGACGAGATTAGTTTCACCCCCCCCCCCCCCAAAAAAAAGCTTGCACCAAAAAATGTTACAGCTCACACATGAATAATACATGGGAAGAGTAACACTAAAAGGAGGCTTTGCAGCGAGTTGTGGTGGCCAGAGTTGGATCATGATGTGGAGCGTATGATAGGGAATGTGTGGAGTGTGTGACATGTGACGAAGGCCTAAAGGGTAGTAATACTCCTATTGTGTGCAAGAAGTTACCATCTTATCCCTGGGAAGAGGTCACAATGGATATTCTAGGACCAGTAAAGGGAGAACATGCCACCCCCTACGTGTCGGTAGTCATGGATCTGTATTCAAGATATGTATGCATGCATGACATTTTCTCTACTGCTGTCATAAGATTTCTAAAGAACATATTCAAGAGAGAGAGTTATCCTAGTTTCTTACTCATGGATAACGGAGTATAGTTTTGTTCCAGAGAGATGGAAAATGACCTGAAAGAATGTAGGATAGAACACAAATTGTCAGCTTTATCGCCTCCACAGACACAAATGGTGCCATTTACATGTTGGTAAAAGCATTGAAGGAGGGAATACATTTGACTAGAGTGAACGGTCTGGATTGGAATGTGAATTTGTCATGGAGAAAATCTGGTTACCATATGTCTCCTCAGTCTACCACAGGCACATCCCCATTTGAACTATTCAAAGGTAGAGCTCTTTCCACAAAGGTGTGTCCAGGTAGGATGTTTTGGGATAAAGGCTGTGTAAATAATGCCCCAGTTGACTGGAGAAAACAAATTCTTACAGAACAAATGGAAATGGACGGAGAGTTATGACAAATGGAAACATGTGAAAAACATAGAAGTGAAAGTGGGAGACTTTGTTGAAATAAGGTCATCAAAAGGATGTGCAGAAAGGTCCAGATTCACGAGGGCGTTGGAAGCAGCAAAACGTTAAACAATGCAGTTAAAACACATCATGGCAGAATCTGGAATGAGCACAGGGCTGCTCTTCTCCATCATGCACCTGCAGTTCTTCATCATGAATCAGAACACGAACAGAAATGTGGGTCAGATGAGGAGATAAGGGGTCAGGCCAAAACCAAAACACCTTCTGAGGTAGCACATAGCAGGAGGAAGAGTGACAAGGAAGTCAAAAAATCATCCTATCAGAGGGATTTTCTAGAACAGTAGACACGTTTTGTTCTTCTTCTACATTAATATTACAAAGTACAAAGTGTTTTATTTGCACAATTAATTAAAATCATTGCAATTCATACAAAAAACAAGTTAAAAACACATTAATATTGTTCATTATATGTATGCTTTTTTCACATTGCTTGTTAACATTTTTGCTTTAAAAGCTTTGAAATATTTTTTTTGGGTAAAATGTAGATGTAGAAGTTCATTTATTGTTTGCCTCATTCTCTTGTTTGATGTTTGTTGTGGGAGGAAGAAGGCATATTAGCATAAGTGCACTGTTCTATGTCAGAATGTAATAAGGTAATGGAATTTGAATGTGGGAGCTTTGGAGGCGTCAGTTTGAGAGACGATCTGCTGGATGAGGTGTCTGGAAGATAGGCTTAACTTACCTTATGTACTCGTCTGTCGTCTCTCTGGTAACCCCACAAACCAATTTTTAGTGCTTCTTCTTTGGTTTAATTTGCGAATAGCCGTAAAGAGGACGTACACATTTTTTGTGTTACGGTCACCTTCAAATACAGTGGGTTTACATTCCTCTCCCTTCAATATTTTAATGATGAAAGAGAACATGTCAGTTACCAGTGGCCATAAATAGGGTCAGTAAGGATACACGCATTTACCACCAAATTGATACAGGGGCCCTGTTCCAATCCTTTTGTGTGGTTCGCGGAACCGCCAAACTTTGCTGCTGACCTGCTGCTGTGCCGTGGTGTGGGTGGAGACGCCCGTTCTTGCGTCCAGTGTGCTCGCTGCCCTGGTGGGACTCGTGGTGCCAGGGTGCACCTGACTGCCCTTCCTGCCGCTCGAGCCCAATTCAACACAGCTGCTGCTGCTGGGGGAGGCGCTGTCATCGCTCTTAAAGCGTCGCCTTCCCCCACGCAATGCGGGACGCGCGTGGGCGGCGCCGGGAGAAGCCCGGGAGAAAGGCGGGGCTGTCTAAGGCAGTTGCAGGCCGGCGGAGGCTGGGCTGGGCTACCCCCCTAACGGGACGACGGAAAAGTGAGACTTTTGATTATCGTTTCTTGACCGCCGTGTGTATTTTTATCTGGCTACAGGTATCTTGCTGTCATTATTAGCCTCTAGATTATTTCGATAAGATAAAGTTACTAAACACTTAGGGAAATGGCGCTAGGATCAGGGAAGCGGAGGAAGGCAGCGTTAGGCCCTACTGGGCGGACCGTTACTGGGACCCTGGATCAATTTATAACTAGAGCTGCTGTAGTCCTAGAGCATGAAATAGCCCTTACTGAAAGGTGACTATAATTAGAACCTCTATACTCTAAGCGATCTTTGCTGGGCACTATTATGTCGACAAAAACACCAGAACAACTATGTACCCAGATATCTAATGGTGATAGTCCGTTGGAAGTGAGTGTTGGATCTGCTGGGCCTATAGCTTGTGCTTCGGTTAATACTACAAAAGGAAGCACCTTATCAGAAGTAAATGGGCCCGCAGAAACGAGTATCCCTAATGTTCCAACTGATTTACAATATAAAAAACAAGTAACAGGCCCAGCACCGACTGGTAAAAGGAAGCGCGGGGGAGGATTGCAAAAGGGTAGATGCCCGAAAGTAATCAAAATAACCAACAAAGGGGGGAACCTAACTACATCTACCCAATCAACATTAAATAGTGCTCCTCCACGATTGTCCACTAAAGCCCCAAACATCTCTACGCCACAGCCACCAAAGCGACTCTCTTTAACATCGCAATTACCAGAAGTCTTCATGGAACAAGTAGAGCAGTTAATGAAGTCATTAATGCTACCTTTATTAGAAAGAATTAAAGTAATAAATGAGAATCTGGGGAAGTCAGAACGGGCTACCACAAGTAACTCACATACATTGGAAAATCTCGCTGCCAGTATGCAGAATTTCGGCTCTGCACCACAGATTATAACAGTTAATGAGACTAACAATATAGCCTTGTAGCCCGCCGTAGAGGGCTATACCGGCTATTAAAGGCCCTCTCCAGCGTTAAAGGCCCCGAGCCGAAGGCGAGGGCCTTTAACAAGGGTGAGGGACTTTAATAGCCGGTATAGCCCGACTACGAAGGGCTATAAGGCTATTAGAACATTCTGCCACTAGAGGGAAGAATGTTCCAACAAAAAGAAACAAAGCCTAATGGGAGAGTGAGGGGATTGGAATCCCCTCAGGCTCCCTGAAGCCTTTGTTCACAGCCAGAGCTGTGAACAAAGAAACATTGGAATGTTGGAGCTCCAGGCTTATACCAGCCATTATAAGCCCGGAGCACCCCATTGTTTTCAATGGAGCTCCCAACATTCCAATTTTCTAATATCCCATCAAATATAGCCCCCTTAACATCAAACATAGTGAATGGATTACAAAAAGCAAATTGTAATGAGACTAGGAAAGAGGTAGAAAGGGCAAAGCCAACCAGTCGGGAAGGAGTAAAAGAGCCTGGGGGGTTAGTCATAAAGAATTTCGTAACATCGGATCGGGTTGGGGAAATAATGAATACAGAAAAGGGAATTAGAAGTGCTGATAATTCACCTGTTATTGATGTACCCCCACAATCAACCCCGCTGGTGTTAATTTTGGGTAACATGCCATCTCTTCCAGATGGAACAAAGGAGGACTATGGTCAACTTAAAAACAAGGTTACCCAATGGTTGTCTCGCAATACTGCTGAAGGCCCAACCATTATGCATAATGTCATTATGGTTCGCCGTGTTTCCTGGTTGGGTAGTTCCAGGAAATCAAGAAGGGGGGATTGTATTGTGGTAAACTGTAATAATCCATTGCCCGTAGAGAGAATATTTAAGGAGGTCAGCTCTGGGCCAGCTTATAGGGGTCAAGGTATTGAGATACTACCTTTGGGTTTCTTTTATAGGGTGGAGAACCACAGGCGCCACAATTTGAATCTCGAGCATCATGCGCGGGCCTCATAAGCCTATGGAAAAATGCAGGACTGATATCTTTAACCCAGGGGTAGAAAGGCCCTATAAATGGGATGATTACCATCCTTCCCCATTTCCCCAGGGCCAAAATAGATTTGCAGTTCTCTCAGGACTAAATGACTGTGATTGACTGAGTAGAAATATAGTCCACTTAGATCATTTAGTCTAAATGCCTGTACCCATCGATACTGTCTTTAAGGATGTAGGGCTTCCTCCAGAAACATCAACAGTAATACCAAATTTAGAAGTACAAGATACCATCATAGGAGCAGGGCCAGAGGAATATGATTCATCAGGAATTTTAATTGCTGATCAACCGTGGGATTTAAACACTGTCTCCCCTGAGGATTATGTTAAGACTCAGGAATATAACATGTTGTCGTGGAATATCGCGGGGTTGTTTGGGAAGGTTACGGACCCAATATGGGTGCAGTTTGTTAGCCATTTTTCCGTAATATGCCTCCAAGAGACATGGCTGGTTAATTACAATCTTTCTCTGGTGGGGTATAAAGCCTTTTTTGATCCTGCAATTTCAGTATCTAGCGGCAGAGCCAGGGGTGGCCTGGCTATTTTAACATCTCTGTCCCTGAAATGTAAAATGAAGGTCATTACCTCTGACTATAGTGATTTTCAGGCAAATTTTCTGGGGCGAGGAATTGGCAGTCTCTGTCTGATCAATTTTTATAATGCAGTACACAAACATGAGAGATGTAAGATAACTGAGCTTCAGAAATAACCTTATGATTGTAGGCGACTTCAATGTTCACCCGTGTGGTGATCCTGAACTCACCGACATGGGTATTCTGGGGTGTCCACTGATTCAAGGACTTCATTTTGAGCATTTCATACAGGGAGATGTTCTTAATGATATGCTCAACGAATATGATTTGTTCTCAGCTATGAGCTTTGCACCACCGCCCAGTAAACAAAAGGAACCGACTTTTAAAGGTCGTAGTGGTGAATCGTTCATAGACCACATTTTGATCTCCAAAATCACCCACTCTTCCTTACAGGGCTTCGCAATTTTAGCGAGTTCCTTTAGTGAACACAACCCTGTGTGTGTATACTTGGGAGGGAGTATATGGGAAAAAAAGGATACAGTGACAGGTTCAGGCACTTTAAAACTAACCGATGATAGGCGTCGTTTGAAATGGACCCAAGTAACCCCGTCTCTCTTTCATGAAAAGCTCCAAGAAGTTTGTGCAGTAGAATTTACCTATTGTATGAATCCTGATTCAACCGCTATTGGTATCCTCAAAGCTTTCGATGGGATTGTTTCCAAAATAGGGACCTTGCTATATGTCCCGGGACGAAATAGGACTACCGGTGATCGCAAATGGTTTAGACCATTATGCTCCAAAGCCGCAAGAGATCTAAAGGTTGCACTGAAAGTAAACCCTAGGGATAAATTGCAGATCCGCACTCTTCGTATTAACTATAACAAAGTGTTGGCCACCCGAAAAATGGAACTGAAGGAGGCCACATGGCGGGAGCTTTTAGATCCTTTGACTCTTTCCAGCAGCTCTAGATTTTGGAGTATTGTTAATAGACCACTCTTTATAACGGAAAGAGCTGAGGAATTGGGCACCAACATAACGGAAGAGGAATGGGTGTCTCATTTTAATGCTATTTTCAAAAGTATATCAATTTTACCGCAGTTGCCAGTAAGAACACTGAATGAGGATGCAGTTGTATTCACTTTAAGAGAAGTGGAGGATGGTATCAATAAACTTTCATGTAAGAAGGCCCCAGGTCCGGATGCTATCCGACCGGACCTTTTTAAATCCAACCCCACTCTTTGGGCATCAGTCCTGGTGGCTGTGGTTAACGCAGCCGCCATGGAAGGGTGCCCAAAGTCACGGGGAGTCTCCACAATTGTCCCAGTGTTTAAAAAGGGAGACTGTAACTGTATTATGAATTACAGACCAATCTCCCTTATCAATTCTGTGTTTAAGGTCATAGTTGGAGTCGTATTAAATAGATTTACTGCCTGGGCGGAAGAAAACAAGATTATTTCCGACATTCAGTATGGGTTCCACCCAGACCACTCGACCATGGCACAATGTCTGAATCTATATCTAATCCTCGGAAAGTACACCATCGCCCGCCAAGGGACAATCTACATGGCCTTCATGGACCTTTCCTCCACCTTTGACTGTGTCATTCGGGGAAAGTTGTGGCAGTCCATGAGGGCCATGGGGGTGGAGGCAAATTTAGTGGACTTCCTGATGAAATTACATAGAGATACTAGGGCGAATATCAGATATGCCCAGGACCTCAAGGTAACCAGGAATTTTAACACAGAAAGGGGGGTACGCCAGGGGTGTATTCTAGCCCCTTTCCTTTTTAACCTCTATATCAATGACCTAGACAAGACGTTGTTGGAAACTGGGGCTGACTTTCCGTATGTGGGACGTAGGGGACTGCCCGTCTTGCTATATGCAGATGACGCAGTCCTTCTAGCACGTACCCCCAAAAGTTTACAAACCCTGCTTGATGCCTTTTGTGGGTTTAGGGCTGATAGAGATCTGGCCCTAAATAATTCTAAATCCTACATAATGCAGGTAGGGCTGCGCTCAAAAAAGCAGTTCTCCTTTAAGGTGAACGGAGAAAGAGTGCCAATATCCCTGACCTTCTCCTATTTGGGCGTCCTACTGGATGATCGCCTGAATTGGGGCGCATTGCTAAAAAAGAAAAGGGGAGAGGTGACCAGGCCAAATTCAGCGATATTTAACTTTGCAGCTAAAATGGGCAACCGCCCGGTGGCTGCAATGTTGAAACTCTATCAAGCTAAGAGTGTATCGATAGCTAGCTAAGGGAGCGAATTATGGGGGTATACTGGTCTAGAGGGTATACAGGTGGTGGATACTCACTTTTTAAAGCAGTTGCTGGGTGTTCCTAAAGGTACAGCGAACTTAATTGTTCATGAAGTAATTGGCCTTACATATATATGTGACATTCTGGCTATGCGCCCCTTACTCTTCTGGCTCAAATTTTGGTTAAATGAAAATGTAGACCTTACTCAAAAACTACTAAAAGAGACTTTGAGCCTGGACCACATGACTAACATACCGTGGTTAAAGTATTTAAAGGGATGCTTTAGTGAGCTTGGGTGCCCGAACCTGTTTTTAACACCTGATTGTATTACTAGGGCAGATGTGGCTTTTGTAAAACATTCTTTTATCATGCGCAAAAAAATGAAAAGAGAGGAGACGGAACTGTTAAAGAACAGTGTCCGTAAACACATGATGCTTAAGTCTTCCTTAGAAATGGAGCCATATTTATTGTGGCCGTTATCTGCCCACAAGCGCTTTTTACTAATCAGGGTTAGACTGGATTATTTCCATCTTTTATTAGCTGTTCCGAAGGGGAGTCACGAAGGCAAAGTGCTAGCACCCTGTGGCTGCAACAATATGTCTCCACAGGATCTGCTGCACTTTGTGTTCTTTTGCAAATTTTATGAAACCCCAAGGAGGCTCTTTTGAAAATCTCTTTTAAAAAAGTTACATTTTATACAGGTACGCCCCGCTCTCTACTTTTTACAACTATTAAAACCAGAATGTATTCCGTTTGTGGCTGGTTTTCTGAAATGTTCGTTAAGGTATAGAAAATGTTTGGAACCCTAAGGGACTTGGATGATGTATTTTATGAATTAATTTTTTTAATAATTGAATTTATGTGATGCCCTCCTCCTTTTAATTATTGAATATATATTGGAATAACTGTACTGTACGTCTGGGATTGTATTTTGTGTCTTGTATATTTTTATAGATGATTTGTAATCTAAGGAGTATTATGTAACTTTTATGGTTTCCTACTATGTGAACTGAATAAAGTTTAATTCATTAATATCCTGTTCACCCTTAAAAAGTATTTTAAAGCCTGAATTAGTTTTTGAGTCATCTGAAAATTCATTAAATGTCTAGCTATATTTATTATGTACAGTATTGCAACTCCCCTTTTTGCACGTCCCCTCCTAGAAGGCTTTGCAGTGCAACTTACAACAAAATAGCCTTCAAACGCAGAATTATTAGTTAACCAGGTTTATGGGATACCTAATATATCAGCCACCAGACTATTCAGAAATATCATTTTGTTACCATCAGTCAATGGACAAGCAGCATTTCAAGAGGCCAGTTGGAGGCTATTACTAGCTGCTTAGCCCAGTGTAACGCTTAGAGTTAAGGACTCCTGCTACCCAACTCCATTTCCCAGTCACTTCATCTGGGTCTGGAGTGTTCCCTTCCCTTCCCTGCAGCATAAGGAAACCCTCCTACCCCCCCCCTTACCAAACAAGACCTGCAGATTATTTGACTTTTCATTTGACAAGTAATCTGTGGGTGAGGAATCTGGGTGGTCGTTCCCCTCACCCCAGGTTTTTGACAAGGAGGATCTAGTATCCTTTTCCTCCTGTAATGGTATTATGTTGATGCCACGATTGTGTAGCTTATCACTGTTTAATAAAACTAGATCGGATGGTTACACTAATCCTGCAATTTGTTCCTAGGTTTATGATTTTGGACCTTATGTACCTCAGCAATGTCAGCGAAATATTCCAATAGTAAAGCCCTACTTAAATAACTGGCAATACATTCCAACTTTAAAGGCACATTCAAGGGGTTACAGAAAATATTATTCCCTACAGACCCCACCTTGTCACATCTGTAAATAGCAGTATCCCCATCGTTGGAGGAAAACATCATAGCCAGAGGGTTCAGGGGAAAAATAGAGACTCCTTCTTGGGAGACCATGGTTGAGGTGGCAATAGTGTCTCCGCTTGTGGGATTAACTGTAAAATCAGAGACAATTGAGAGAGAGATAATCCTGCCCTTTCCTCTTTTAAGTGATTCCCCCCACTTTTCACTATTGTTCACAAGTCAGACTATAAGTCAAAGTAGAGTTTTTTGGAGATTCTACGCCGTTTCTTACTCCTTGTGGCTTTTTGTTAATTGTCTTCCTTACTTCTCTTCCCTGTAGAGCATGGCTGTGCACATGCTACTTTACTTTGAAAGATTGGAAAAAGATGGTTTGTTTTATGCTTGCTAGCGTTGGGGAGGAATGAGTTAATACTTCTGTAGATTTTAGTTCAAACAGATGTTGCAGAGAAATAATCTGATCCTTCTCCGACAGACTCAGGGATCCAATATCATTTTTCCTACATTGATACGGGCAAGCTTGCGTTCCTCTATCTCTAGAGCGATGATCAGATATAAGAGCCATGCCCCACTAGATTAGACTTAAAGGATTCCTGATTGAAGTACTTCAACCAACGTTCCAGTCCCTTTTGCACTACTCAGGGGCAAGGGAGAAGTACCCGTTCCCAATAAGTTCTGTTATCCAAAACCAATGACTTAGTTAAGGTCAAGAGTGACTCTAAAATTTGATCAGAATGTTTCAGAGACAATATAGAGGACAATATTCTCTAAAGACACTGCAGTGATTCAGGGCACTGAGCATTATTCCCAGAAAGGTTACGCGATGAATGAGAGTTCAAATGCACTTCCAGAGTACCAGATATGCTTGAAGTGATAGAAAAAGTCTCACTAGCAGTACTGCTCAAAAGCTGCATCCTAGGGTGCAGGATGGAATCCAATATGGTGCCCAAAGTGTCTTTTCCTGATCAGCAAAGTGAAATGTGTTCAGAGGAAACTCTTTGAGTTGGCTAGGTTTGATGTCCAGATCAGGGATAGTAAAATGTTCCATAAGAGGTGATTTTACGGCAGTCTTTGATTTTTTTTTTAATAAGCAAATTTTATTGGAGGCAGTCTTTGAATTTAAGGGATCCATACGCCCATCCACTCCATCAAACACCAAAGGTTAAGAGGCAGTCCAAGATCTTGTATTGCCGAGGCTAGACTACTTAAGCTCCACTCTTTGTGCTCTTCCTAAATACACTTTGGCCCCAATGAGGGTCTCCCTTAATGCCGCAGCAGACTGATAACTGGTACAAAAAGTAATTGTGGCATATCCCCAGCACTAAAAACCTAAAACTGATTACCGTACAAAGCAAAAATACAGCTAAAGATTGCCTGCATTATTCATAAAGCCCTACATTTCAAGACCATCATATATCTAGCTCAAAAGCAAGAGTTTTCAGGGGGGTGCAGATCCTCACGAAGTGCAAGTTCACTGCTACTGAGATCAGAGGTTTTCACAAAAAGAGAATGAGTTATAGAGCCTTCTCGGATTCACCCCAAGGATATGGAACTCTCTCCCACCAGATGTCTGCCGAATCTCATCTCCCTCTTCTTTTAAAAAAGAAGCGAAAACAATGCTGATGAACACGTTTCTGCACTAAGTGACTTTAGTTCCTATTGTTTACTCACCTGCCCACTATCCAGATGCCCTGACAACTACATTGTTGTGCAACCATTAACTCCAGTGTTACCTTGCCACTCTTCTATATGTAACAAATGTCTTTTTTTTACAACTGTATCCTACCTACCCTATAATGTAAAGCGCTCTGATACCCTTTAGGGTTTTGTTTGCGCTATACAAAACGTTATAAATAAATAGGAAGCTACAAATGGTGATACAATTTCTGAAATATATACTCTGTTAGGTAAAAATCTTTAACTCCAACTTCCGGCTGGAAAATAAGTTGAGATTTCCTTAAATCTTTTTAAAGCATTCACATGGAGGAATGCATTTCTCGGACAGGTGGATTTAGTGTTTTTTGCATACTTGTAAGTAAACAAGTCTACGGAACAGAGTTTCTTAGCCGTCATGGCTTCTTTTCTAGGGAAAGCTTCTCTGCTCTATAAGAACTTGGGTAAAAAATTCTTGATGCACTGACCGTTGAACCCAGCTACAATTTCTTGGGGTGCTGAGGGGATGAGCACAAATGCAAATTCAATCTCAAATGCAAATGATAAAGTACCAAGTTCAAGATTTCATGAGATATCAGAAAGTCAGTTACCCTTCGCAGCAGACAGTTGTTGTCCACTTCCAATGGATTTTCAAGCTGCAACCAGACCTCCAGCCAAGTCTGTACAAGCATGGAAAGCACACACCCCTTACCCACTATGGGGGTCAATCCCTCTCCCCATCGACCACCCCAATCAGCCTCAACCCCCTCTGCCCTTATCTGGAATTGCCAGTAGCCTCCGCTTCTGAGATACCAACATGTTTGGTACATATAGGAGTGGCAGGGGGGTAGTACCACTCCAGAGAGGGGGGACCCACCTTTACTTGTCAAGGGGTGGCTGCTAATGCAGTGCACAGGTTGTGGCACGGGCACTCTGGATGCTGACATGGAATCAAGGAGCAACAGATAGGGAAATGGAAGCGAAACAGAAGGCTTCCTGCCTTCCTGGGCTAATTAAATTCCAGTTATGTATGTAGCGGTAGAGGCAGTATGGAATGAGTGCATGCAGGGAAGCCAAAGTCCAAGGTTTGAAGTGAGGAATCATCACCAACAAAGCAGCACTGAAGACCGAGAAGCAGAGGCCATGCAATACTGGCTCCCATTTGCTCTCCTACCATTGTATGATCCTCCATTGGCTGCGAAGGGGCACCCTTCCTTTTCTCTGTAAAGGATGTTTCCGTGGCGCTCTTGTGATTCCCCTCGGGTGTGACATTTCCTTCAGCAGCTGCCCTTCATGCTCAAAGCCGCCCGAGGCCACGCCCGAAGCTGTGACGCTGTGGAGTCCCCTTGGAGGCCTCACTCAGTGCCTGACTTTTGCAGCCTTTGCAAGAGCACCTCCCCTTCTTTTTTCCGCTCCCTCTGCTTTCCACAAGCCAATGTAGAGCGACCCGACAACCCTGAATCCGAGGTTGGGATCAATGAAGGAGCGGGAGCAGCTTCTTACGCTCTCTGCTTTAGAATACAGCATCTCCGCTCCCTCCTCTCCCCCGCCTAAAATTGTTCTATGATTTTGTAGTAATTAAGCCGGACACGTTGAGAGTATTTCAAGATGATGGAAGGGCGAGATTTTGATCGATACCTTATCACTATTGATCCAAACCTCGATCTGGTCGACTGAACCTTTATTGCCTGTCTTTGAGGAAGAAAGTGCACCTCTCTGCAAGTTAGTTCACCCAATAAAGGACTCTACTCCCAAAGATCACAAACAACTTCTAGCTTTCAAAAGTTTATTGTAAAGATATGATAAGCTGCAAATACAGGCATCTCAGAATGAGATTCACGAGATACACAGGTCCAACTACATACATGTGCTCTCTGAAAGCCCTCAGACGAGCAACGGAAATCACTAACACAAGTTCTAAGAATAATAAAGCTATCAGCATTGACGCATATCTCTCCTTCATTTAAGTTGGAGGAAAACGCACAGGTTAGGCTGTCCCTACCCTGCTCTAGATGGTATCCCTACTTAACCAAATCCCAACCTAACGAAGGTGTCAGCAGTGAATGACCCCCAAGGGAAGTCACTCACTCTAAGTCTCTTGGTGAAAACCTATAGTTCTCCAGTCATGACCCCTCTCTGCCTACCCATCCGCTCTCTAAAGGGTCCTCAGGTATCTGCTCTAACTCCACCCAGGGGTGCTGTCCCTAATACAAAACAGTCAACAACATTTGAGACGCCCCTCGTGAGACGCCTCTCACGTGGTGTAGCTTCTGGCTTTTTCCATGCTGCTTTGTATTGGGCCTCGTACGTTGGAGTTGACCTTGCTTCTCAGACTCTTCTCCGGCCCGCTGATACCCCTTAAACATTCCGGAACCCTCCTCCATGTCTGGGCCGTCTACTGAACAGACCTCTATTCATTCATTTATAATTGGATCCCCCCTTTTCCTTTGCAGACAGATATCTGCAGCCAAGAACCCAACTCTCATAGACTTCCAAAAAGGCTTGCAACATTTCTCGGCCCAGACATGTACGTATAAATCAATGTTTAAAATAATTCAGGCCCACAGCATTTCTCATAATGATTATAGCATTCAACTTCTTCATTAATTAAAGCATGTTAATACTCTTATTCTATTATTCAGTAAACACATCTATAAATCATGGCCCATTAATGCAATGGCCAAAACATTATTTCAATCTATGTCGTGAAAAGAAACACTTTCTAGCTTTGGCCCTGAGGCCTACCACATTCTGCGTTTTACCACATGCCATCTTACATTTTAGCAGCTACACGACATGAATTCAGGAATAATCACATCTAATAAAATCATATAGTGTCACACATTTCTGTATTAGTTCCACTTCTACTTAAATCTCTACATTAGCTATACATTCAGAATATAATTTCAAATACTATTAGCACTCATGGCATTTCTCCTCATGATTTATGCTTACTACAGGTAAGTGTGATGCACTCATACATTTAGGTCAGTTTGCGCTCTCTCAGTTCCCCCCTTTGATGACCTCTCGGGGTCATCACTAACATTTAAACTGCAGTTATTGCTGGCATAATTTGTCTCTGCGCTTCCAGAGCCCTCAGACTCCTGTACTGATTATCTTGTATGGCAGCCAATCTCTGCAGCTGTTCTCTTTGGGCCCTTTCTGACCTTCTTGCTCTGTACCATTTGAATACCCTCACCAATCCCCACAATATAATCCCACAGATCAATATTATGATGATAGGTTTTAGTATATACCACACAAAGCTTTTGCCTATGGTGGAAATCCACCCTCCAACTTCACTCATTCCGTGGCCCACCTTTTCCCAGACATTTTCTCTACTCAAGTCTTCGATCTCCTTGTGAATATTAGTTATGTTCCTAATAACTTTCTCAAGGGGCCTTGAATTGTCTGGAATGTAAGTACAACATTCCTGGACCTTCAAAGCCTTACAGACTCCGCCCTCTTTTGCTAGTAGGACATCTAACGCAAGACGGTTCTGAAGAACCATAGCCCTTATCGATTGCATCTCTCCTTCTACCAGCATTAAGGACTGAGCAGTGCTGGCAGACAACCTGTCGACAACTGTTGCCAGTCGTCTAATTTTAACATCATTAAGGATTACTCCCAAAAGAGGGAACATAGCTCCAAAGACATCTCCAACCATTTCTGCATCTCCTACATCTCTCTTTCCCCTTGATGATGTCTTGCCCTCGATGATCACTAAGTCTTGTGCATGATATATTTTGGGGAAGACAATTGCTAGGTAACATGATCCATACCAGTTGTCAGGTAGTCGCACGTAAGCATTTCTTCCACATACAAAATACACATTTGGAATCACTTGCATTCCCTTCAGGAAATCCTTAGTATAGTACTCTATATTGAAAGCATGTTCACAGTCGACTTCTCCCACGTATACATTTTCATAATACGTTTTGGCTCGGTGAAGACATAGCTTTCCTCTCTGCGTCTTATCTAAAGCTATTGGACCACTACTACCCTTTCTCTTGTGTGCCTTCTCTTCCTCGGTCCAATCTGTTTTCCATTGTCCTGATTTTTTCAAAATCTTTTGTCTCCTGTAACGATCATCCACCTGCCCTATGAACTTCTTCTCGACTTCTGACACCTTGCATGTCAGGTTATTTCTACGGGCATGTGAAGTATCTAAGGTAATCCAAGGAATGAAGAATTTGGCCAATCTGTCTTCACTCTTCCAGTAGTCCCATTTGTTCATCTGCTTATAATTTGGGACTTCTGGCAACACTGAATCATAGTTGGAGAAATAGTATTCAAAACTATCTCTCTCATAAAATATACTAAGCAATAAGCTACATGTAATGCCATATGTCAGCGGGAGGTGATGGTATCTAATGCCTTCATCTACAGACGCCGGCAACTGCATGCAGACGTAACAGTCCTTAACCTCCATGGCATCCACGTATTCATATAAGAGTTTAGCATAAGCATTTGACCTAAAGTCTCCTTGGGACTCATCTACGTGTAACCTGCGGGCTTCTGCAGCTAATAACGCTTTCTCTTGAATGTTTTCCCTTTTCACACCAGCAACAGTGGGTGTAAGCGTTTCTACAGACTTCACATCAGTTACCTTCGCCTCTTCCTCATGTCCCTTTACATAAGAAATTGTTACCACTAAAGCTATTAATATTATCACTCCTACTATTAGTGTACCTATTATACATTTAACTCTGCGGTTCTGGGTGCCGGCCTCCATTTCGTCAGACAATATGGCTCTCTCTTATCTTAGCAAAAAGTTCTTTTCCTCTCGTTCCTTTACAGTCTCTTTTTTTTTTTTTTTCCTTTTTGTCTTTAGAATCCACACAACTGGAAGCTGACAACCTTTTTCGCAAAAGTCCTTTAATAGTTCAATAAAGACAACCCTAGCCCTTCTCCATCAACTCAAGGGAAGTTCCCTAAAATTCTCTGCTTCCTGGGCGCTAGGTAATCTTCTTTTTTCTGTTCACTTTATTTACAAAGTCCTTTAACAGTCTACTATCAAGCCTGTGCCTGCAGCTTCGATAGCAAAGTTCAGTATTTCCAAACGAAGATTGTGCTCTTCATGTGCTGTTATCGTTGTACCAAAGTCGGGGAATTGCAATTCTGAAAGAAACATGTGTTTTAACTTGCTGAGGCGGGGAGGTCTGGGGAGCATGAATGTTAGTGACCCTTCTTGTTCGACTCCGGGTACCAACAGTCGTATTTCCACGGTGACGATGGGCTCAGAACTGGACACCACCACCGCTCGAATCCTCCCTGTCTCCTGTTTCACAGACATTTGTCGCCAGATATGTCCACTCAGGAGTGGAGTATCTTCTGTTAGGCACACGCACTCTTCTTGACCTTCTTCGGTCCGGTGCTTCAGCGCCCTGAGCACCTTCTTCCGGGTCTGAGTCTTCTGATATCGGAGGAAGGGTTACCTCTGGAGTTGACCTCAGGCTAGAACTCCTTCTTTGCGGCCAATTAGCTTCTCCACGTGCCCTTCTACTCCTTCTCCTTCTTGTCTGTTCTCGCTCTCTGTCAGACTTGTCAGTGTCTGACTCGTACTCCCAGCTACTTTCTCCTTCTGTAGCGTCGTCTGTTTCGCTGTTGTACTGACCGTCCTCAGCTTGGTCAGACTCGTTCCCTGCTTCCGCTGGCACCTCTTCAGCTTGGCTAGCCCCCTCTATGGCTTCTCGGTCCTCTGCTGGACGTCTATCCGAGAGAGGAGCTGTTTCTTCCCGAGGTGCTGGAACCCTTCGCGTATGTGACGCGTGGATCCAATTGGGCAGGCCTCCCACCTTCACAGCCGTATTCGCAATCAAGATGATCTGGAAGGGCCCACGCCAACGAACATCCAAGCAGCTTCTTCTCACATGTTTTTTCACCAGGACCCAGTCCCCAGGATACAGGTCATGGCACGGGCCCTGGCACGATGGAACCTCGGCAGCCTGCACCTGAAGGGACACAGAACGAATGGCGTCAGACAGCCCCTTACAATAGTCCAGGATCATATCATCTGTGATATTTAACAGTGCAGTAGTTGGGACAGATGGCAGCCTCATTGCTCTCCCCATTAACACCTCATGGGGTGACAACCCCGTTCTTCTGTCTGGGGTACTACGAAGGCTCATGAGAACCAATGGCAGGGCGTCAGGCCAACTCAGGGTCGTTGAGGAGCACACTTTGGCAATTCGGGCTTTGATCGTGCCATTGATCTGCTCCACAATTCCTGAGGCTTCTGGTCGGTAACTACAATGCAACTTCTGATCGATATTTAGAGCTGCACAAATCATCTTCACAAGCTCGCTATTGAAATGCGTTCCCCTATCTGATTCCAAAGAGGCCGGCACCCCGAAGCGCGGAATGAGTTCCCTAAGCAGTAACTTGGCCACTGTGAGGGTGTCGCACCTACGTGTAGGGTATGCCTCAACCCATCTGGAGAACACACAAACAACCACCAGGACATAGCGGAGGCGGTTGCATCTCGGCATTTCAATGAAATCTATCTGCATTCGATTGAATGGACCTCCAGACCTTCCTATGTGACTCAGTGCAACTGGTGTTCTTTTCCCTACGTTCAGCTGCTGACAGGTCACACAACGCTGACACACTGCTTCTGCTGCTATTCGAAACTTAGGATTGTACCAAGTCTGTCTAAACACTCTCAGCATAGCATCTCTCCCTAAGTGTACGGGACCATGTATGAGTCTGGCCATTGGACTCACCATCTCATTGGGCAACACTGCTCTGCCGTCTGCTGAGACCCAAAAATGGGACTCACCCATTACACATCCTGCCTTTTCCCATGTTTCTTTTTCAAAATCAGGAGCATTTTCTTGCATGTTTGACAGTTCATCCCAAGTATCAACAGTTTCCAATATCATGGCTAATTCAGTTCTTACATTTATTCCACCCACTTCCACCTCTGTGAAAGAGTACCCTTGTTCTGCGCAATACCGCGCAACTTCATCAGCATATCTATTGCCTTTCGAAACGAAGTCCTCATTTCTGGTATGTGCGGTGCACTTTACAACTGCGATACCTGCTGGGCATTGCAACGCCTCTAACAACAGGCGCACAAACTCTCCATTGCGAATGGGAGAGCCTGAAGAGGTCATGAACCCTCTTTGAGACCATAACTGCCCGTAATCATGAACCACCCCATAACCATATTGGCTGTCGGTGTATATGGTGACTCGAATTTGATTGCTTGCCAAGCAAGCACGTGTCAAGGCAATAATCTCGGCTACCTGAGCGGAGTGTACTCCTTCCAGGCACCCAGCTTCCACAACTCCAGTAATTGTACAAACAGCATAAGCTGCTCTCAACTGCCCAACTTCGTCTCTTACACATGAGCCATCGACAAAGAAAATTTCATCTGGGTCAGTCAGTGGCTCATCTACGATGTCGGGTCTGGGTTTGGTGCATAGTTCAGTCACATCGAGGCAGTCATGGTCTGTACATTCATCATCATCCTCGATATCATTTGGGAGTGGCATCAAGGTGGCAGGGTTCAAAACAGAGCATCTCTTGAGGGTCACATTCTCTGCAGCAAGAATAACTTGCTCATAGCGCGTGAGCCTGCTGTTGGTCAGATGCTGTGTTTTGGTCCTGGTCATCAACAGTTCAACAGAATGGGGCACGCACACCTCTAACGGGTGCCCCATGACGATATTTTCACATCTCTCAATGCTGACACCCGTTGCAGCAACGGATTTGAGACATCCGGGCAACGCTGCGGCTACTGGGTCTAAAGTAGCCGAGAAATAAGCAACTGGTCTACGGGCATTCCCATGGATTTGGACTAACACAGACAACGCGCAACCTTCTCTCTCACAACAGTAAAGCAAAAATGGTTTATTGTAATCAGGCATTCCCAATGCCGGAGCACGACACAGGTCCTCTCGCAGCTGTAGGAATGCCATCAAACAGTCTTTGTCCCATGGTACCGGATCGCTCACCTCCTTGTGCGTCAGTTTTTGCAAGGGCTTTGCTTTCAGTGAAAAGTTCGCGATCCACTGTCGGCAATAACCCACCATCCCTAGGAACATCCTGACCTCTCTCTGTGTCTTAGGCGCATTCATTTTCATGATCGCCTCTATCCTGTCTGGTGACACCTTTCGTTTGCCTTTCTCTATTCTGTGTCCCAAGTACTGCACCTCTGTCAGACAGTACTGCAACTTTCCCGGGGACACCTTGTGCCCATTGGCAGCTAGGTGATTTAACAAAGCAATGGAGTCCTCCCTGCAAGCTTCTTCTGTTTCTGACGCCACAAGGAGGTCGTCTATGTACTGGACCAGAACTGACTTCTGGGGCAGCACTAGACTTTCAAGATTTTTCTTCAAAAGCTGGTTAAAGATCGATGGGCTCTCTGTATACCCCTGAGGGATACGACACCATGTTAGGACGCGATTTTCCAGCTTAAATGCGAAAAGAAAATGGCTTTCTTCGTCCAGAGGGATCGAAAAGAAAGCCTGACAAAGATCAATCACAGTGAACCACTCAGCTTGGAATGGAATCTGAAACAGTATCACTGATGGATTCGGTACCACTGGACAACATGAAACGACTATGTTATTAATCTTTCGAAGGTCCTGTACTATCCGAAATTTCCCATTTGGTTTCTGCAGACCCATAATCGGGGAGTTGCATGGACTACCCACGATTTCTTTCAGTATTCCCTGTTTAATCATGGACTCGATCACGGGCTTTATGCCTGCAATCGTTTCTGGAGTCAATTTATATTGGGGTGTTCTTGGGAACTCAGCATGCGGTTTCACTACAATTTTCACTGGGTCCACCCCTTTGACCAATCCTATCTCTTCCCCAGTGAAATCCCATACTTCTGGTGCCACTGTCTCTCTCAAGTCCCAGGGGAGCTCATCTACTGTTAAAGTAGGGTACAGCTCCACGCATATTCTTGAGTTTGCAACTTTGAAGTCTGCATCATCATCATTGGTCAATACCTCCACTCCCTGAGGTGTACAGTATATAGTACAATTCAATTTACACAACAGGTCTCTTCCTAGCAGACACACAGGACTTGAATCGCAAACCACAAACTGGTGCTCATCGCTGTACTTCCCTATTTTCACCTGTACCGGTTCTGTCAATTGGCTGGTTATTCTCCTGTTTGCGACCCCTACCACTTGTACGGTCTCTCCAGACATGGGCAGGTCTGGAACTGCAGCTGATCTGATCGTGGACCTAGTGGCTCCTGTGTCCACCAGAAATGTCGTGGGGCACCCTGCTACTTCTGCTTCAACATAGGGTCCCCTCTGATCCACTTCCAAGGCTGCCCCGAGGGTGCAGTCTTCTCTTTCCACTCTCTGTCCGGTTAATGGGTCCACATAATAGCACTCTTCTCCTTCTACAAACAGGGGCATCTGTCTATAGGTCTTACCCATGGTCCCTACTCGAGGAGGTTGCGGGAACTGGGCTCGGGGAGGAGCCCCCCCCCCTTTGAGCACCTTTCCTTGGTATGGCGTCACCCCTTTCGTAGGCGCTCTCTGGACCTCTTCCTCCTCTTCCTCTTGTTCTCCTATCTCTACATTGTAGGGACACTCGCGTTTCCAATGCCCCACCTCGTTACACTGGTGGCACCTTGTCGTTTTCTTCAAGGCAGCTATGTCTAATCTGGGTCTAAAGGTGGAACTCTCCTCATTGCCCTTGTTCTGACTGTACTGCTTCTTTCCTCCTGTACCTGTTCCTTGCTGCTGTTGCTGCTGTCCCCCCTTTCCTGCTGCCTGCATCTGTACCACCATCAACTTTTCTTTTAGTTTCTTAGCCTTGGAGTCTATCTCATCACAGCAGTACCTGGCATACCTCAGTATTTCGTCTAGGGGTTTACTTTGCCAACAAATCGAGTGTTGCTGAATCATTAAACTAATATCCGGTCTCAGTCCCAGGACGAACTTGGACACGAATTGCCCTATGTCTTTTGGATCCATTACATCCAGGCCGCTATACTGTTTAAACGCCTTCAGTAATCTCTCGTAATATTCGTGGACGGTCTCTTTGGGTTCCTGTCTGGTTCGGTCTATTCTGACCCAATCTATGTCTTGCATTGGCACTTTCTCTTTCAGCCAATTCATCACTCTCTCGAATTTTTCCATCACAATCTCGGACGGCCCATTAGTCTTAGCATCTCTCTCTGGCTCCGTTGTGGGCCACTCAGCGCTAACCTTGCATGCTGTCCACAGATCTCCTGGTACTACAATGTCGAACAGCGTGTTCAGATCTATCCATAGGACCTTTGAGATTTTTACAAATCTCTCAACTTGCTTGTACCACTCCACCGGGTTTTCCCGCAATTTGGGGAAGGAGGTGGTAAAAGCAGCTAAATCTCCCCTACTCCAAGGGACATGCACATAGTTCCCATTGGCGACTTCACGCAAAGGGTATGCTTCTATTCCCTGCAGCCTTCCTGGTGTCGTCCCAAGCGTGCTTCTCCTACCGGTCCCTTTCTTGGACCACCTTTCTTCCCACTTATCTAGTGCCCTCCATGTCCTTATTCCAGTGATCAGTTCCCTTATATGCGTTTTCAGCCCAATCGTTCTCCTCTCATCTAGGTCTCGATCTGTGTAATGTAGCCTGTGGTTACCCTGTAATGCTTTGGTTCTTGACAGATCCACCATATATTTGCCTGCTAGTTCGACTAACTTCTCATGGATTGCTCTCGCCTTTCGAGTGATATCCTTTGCCATATACAGTATTTCATCCTGCTCATACATTTCCATTCTTTCTAAAGGCAGGGTACCATCTATCATGTCATCCAGGTCTGACCTTAAGCTGGCGACATCGAGTCTCTTAGCTTTTATCTCAGCTCGCAATATGTCTTTCGAAGGGGGCTCACTGGTCTCCCTACCATCCCAACTTCGAGCTCTACGTTTGGGCTCGGGAGAGTTAATGAGTACTCTCCCTTGCTCCCATCTCTCCAGGTCCCATGCTCGGCCATCCGATCTTGGAAGGTGATGGAACACGGGCCTGTTACCCCCACTCTTACTCTGCCCACTCTCTTCTGCTTCTCTCCTTTCACCGTACGCCTCTCTGTTATTTTCCCTCTGGTCGCTACTCTCCCTTTGCCTAGTATCGCTCAGTATCCGATACGATCCTTCCTGGTTCCCCATATTCCCTGGGCTGCGCTCATTTCCGTCATCACAGGGACTATGGTGCGACCTCTCACAACTCCCATTCTGTTCTCTATTGCCGGGCACACAGTGTGGACACTTAAAGCTGTTTCTGTACTCTTGCGCTCTCCTCTCCCCTTCACTGAGTATTGGGCACGCCACCCCTCCACTCCCGGGGCCCCCGTTTTCCAGATCTGTTCTATTCCCACTCCGGGCCCAATGGGTGACTCCCCTACTATCCCTCTCTCTACAGTCCCACTCCGGGCTGCTCTCCCCAGCCCCGCAGTGAGTCCGAGCTCTGCTGTCCTGACTTTCCCTTTCAGCTTCTGCAGCTATGATGCTCTTGTGAGCCTCCACTGCCTCATCCCACTTCTTCATGTACTCGTTTAGCTCTTGAAAGGATTTTCGTCCAGATCCCCTCAGATCCACTGGCCATCTAGGGCCCCCAGGATCCCCTCCTGGGTCCCCTGCTGTGTGCATCGGGGTGCTCCACTCTCTCGGTATCGGCATCTGACTTGGGGAATTGATCGTATCGTTCCTCCTTGCCTTCTCTGCTCTTTCTCTGTCCTTCCGTACCCGTTCTTCCCCTCTTGCTCTTTCTTGGTCATATATCGATATTATAGGACCTATGGTAACAGGTACCTGTAGTGCATCTGGTAATCTGTAGGATGTGGCGCACTCCGTTTCCGGCGCTCTTTGTACCACAAACCTCCCGACTACCTGTTGCACCTGACTAGGCTGGGACAGCTCTTTCTTTGCCTCAGGATCCCACTCTGAACTGGGAAGCGGTCTATGCTCTCCTGCATTGCCCCCCTTTTCTCCTTCAGTATGCTCGACCTCTCCCCCTGCTCTATTATACGGGGGTGGCCTGTCTGTCAATAATCTGTTTATCAGGCTGTCCTCTGTTTCGCTCTCATCATCTTCTTCTAAGGGGCTTTTATTACCGGGCACCTCTAACACTGGGTACAATTTATTTACTTCCATGTTATGCACTCTCCATCTTTTAGCGTCCGCATCCCACCTGGCATCCTGCACTGCCCTTACCGATCGTTTCACCCTTTCTTGTCGTCTGTTCATATTCTTTTCATGCGCTGCCCTAATCCATGCATCAAGGGCTTCAAACTGGGTCGGTCTAGGCAAGGGTCTCATTGAGGTCATGACTGATTTTAATCGATGTAACACCTCTAATCTGAACGTCCCGTACTTCGGGAACGTCAGTTCCTCATTTCCTTCAGTAATCTTACTCCACTCTGATATCCAAAGGATCGTATGCAGCCCAACATTCACTGCCATGTAACGAGCTGGCGTACCCTCCGGCGGGGCTTCTTCCCCCTCATACGATCCCCGCTTCTCTTTTTTAAACACCGCTCTCAGCCATTTAAAACACTTCATAATTATGCGCACAATATCCAGCCTCGCTACTCTGTTTACTTCCTGATGACAATCCACCAATCCTGTCGCGGCTTTGCTAGCTTGGCCTATCGCAGCGCGGTCTTTCTCCGGTCGGCCAATCACGTCGCGACACTTTCTGACGTCTTTTCTAGCTGGCCTATCACGGCGCGGTCTTTCTTCGGTCAGCCAATCACTGCGCGACACTACCTGACGTCACTTTTCTCCGCTTCGCAGCAGCACCCCTCCTTTCTCAACTCGTCTCCCGGTCATGCATGCGTCCCATTCATACACCGAAAAATGACTACTTCCGACCAAGCGGTCACTTCCCTCGACTGTACGTCCACAGTCTATATGTAATTGTCAACACAACTGACGAAATGTCTATCGTCTCTCTGATAGGTTGCTTACACACACAGTAACCTCCGACCAGCGTCCGTTACTCACGCACTCACTCTTACGTTCCCCCTATCTCGGTCTTTCGGGTGATCAATGGTACCTCATGACCCCCTTCACACTATTTGACAATTACTCTGGGTGTCCGATACACCCGAACCACTTAAGCTCTCTTGAACTTAAGATTTCCACCGGTTGCGCGCGCTCACAACCTGTTCCACAGTCACTCTCCAGACATTCAACTCCGCCAGACATTACAACATAGATACAATACAAAAACACCGCAATCTAACACGCATGACCCTTTATACTCACTCTCGACCGATACTGCTGCTTTTTCTGTCTCACGTCATCCGGATCTTCTTCGGCGGGCGGTTCTTCCGATCATCGATTTCTAGGGGCCTTGGGGTAAGCTAACCTGGCCTAGGTCACCGTCCTCAAGAAGGCAACCATCCTCTATAGCTACCAACTGGAAGGGCGAGATTTTGATCGATACCTTATCACTATTGATCCAAACCTCGATCTGGTCGACTGAACCTTTATTGCCTGTCTTTGAGGAAGAAAGTGCACCTCTCTGCAAGTTAGTTCACCCAATAAAGGACTCTACTCCCAAAGATCACAAACAACTTCTAGCTTTCAAAAGTTTATTGTAAAGATATGATAAGCTGCAAATACAGGCATCTCAGAATGAGATTCACGAGATACACAGGTCCAACTACATACATGTGCTCTCTGAAAGCCCTCAGACGAGCAACGGAAATCACTAACACAAGTTCTAAGAATAATAAAGCTATCAGCATTGACGCATATCTCTCCTTCATTTAAGTTGGAGGAAAACGCACAGGTTAGGCTGTCCCTACCCTGCTCTAGATGGTATCCCTACTTAACCAAATCCCAACCTAACGAAGGTGTCAGCAGTGAATGACCCCCAAGGGAAGTCACTCACTCTAAGTCTCTTGGTGAAAACCTATAGTTCTCCAGTCATGACCCCTCTCTGCCTACCCATCCGCTCTCTAAAGGGTCCTCAGGTATCTGCTCTAACTCCACCCAGGGGTGCTGTCCCTAATACAAAACAGTCAACAACATTTGAGACGCCCCTCGTGAGACGCCTCTCACGTGGTGTAGCTTCTGGCTTTTTCCATGCTGCTTTGTATTGGGCCTCGTACGTTGGAGTTGACCTTGCTTCTCAGACTCTTCTCCGGCCCGCTGATACCCCTTAAACATTCCGGAACCCTCCTCCATGTCTGGGCCGTCTACTGAACAGACCTCTATTCATTCATTTATAATTGGATCCCCCCTTTTCCTTTGCAGACAGATATCTGCAGCCAAGAACCCAACTCTCATAGACTTCCAAAAAGGCTTGCAACATTTCTCGGCCCAGACATGTACGTATAAATCAATGTTTAAAATAATTCAGGCCCACAGCATTTCTCATAATGATTATAGCATTCAACTTCTTCATTAATTAAAGCATGTTAATACTCTTATTATATTATTCAGTAAACACATCTATAAATCATGGCCCATTAATGCAATGGCCAAAACATTATTTCAATCTATGTCGTGAAAAGAAACACTTTCTAGCTTTGGCCCTGAGGCCTACCACATTCTGCGTTTTACCACATGCCATCTTACATTTTAGCAGCTACACGACATGAATTCAGGAATAATCACATCTAATAAAATCATATAGTGTCACACATTTCTGTATTAGTTCCACTTCTACTTAAATCTCTACATTAGCTATACATTCAGAATATAATTTCAAATACTATTAGCACTCATGGCATTTCTCCTCATGATTTATGCTTACTACAGGTAAGTGTGATGCACTCATACATTTAGGTCAGTTTGCGCTCTCTCAATGATTTATTGAAGATAGATAGTTGAGTCCAGAAGTAATCATGCATAAGCCCCACCAGGAGCAGCCAGCAGGCAGCTCATCCCATCTCAACTCTGCCTTTCTTGAGAGACAACCAACATTCCACAGAGCATCATCACTCTGTAACATTCTAGAGGCATTGCATGTGATGAAAAAGGAGAATGACAAGTATGGACAGAAGTGTAAGATATTACTGATTTGAACATCAAAACAATACATAAAAATACATAAACAAGCATTCATTGAACATGTCCTAAAATGATGAACACATTTTTAAAAAAATCTACATTTTACTTTTAATTGAAAGGTTACAGCTTTTCTAAATTCAGTTGAGGCCTCCTATCAGACATACTGTCATATTGGTCATCAAAAATTCTGTTGCACTCTTCCAGCAAATCAGTCTGAGCATATTAAATTATTTTTTAGCTTCCAAATTCCTTCACATTTACAAAATATCTTAATTTTTTCAGTTTAACACTTTATTTATTGATGAACACTTTATTAATACGTAAAGGGAATTTATGTTCTAAGCAGGTGCGGACCATCAGAATGTGTTGTGGACCCCTGGGGATCCAAGGACCACAGGTTCGGAACTGCTGGTATGGATTATTATAAGTAGAGATTTCCTTATCCTTGTCTGTCTGGGCACATGAATCTGGAAGTGTTCTTTAGAACTTGGGTGCTTCTCATATGTCATTGACTTGGTATGGGAAGGTCATTCCTAGGTTTTTATTTTTCTATGTTTGGCTTTACACTCTGGGTAGGGTAGTCATCATTCTCCTTAGTGCCAAAACACCTTTTAGGTACTTACATGCATATAACCTTCTAGCATAATGTGAAAGATTAGGGTTAATGACTTACCTGTCCTTGGAATCACCTTAGAGAATTCCCTTTTACTTGGTCATGGTCCTCCTTCTTCGGAATGTGACTTGTCAGTAACAATACAGTGCTCTCTCTGTGCCCCTTCTATCCTATGCCTCTTTGCTAGCATTGCAATTCAGCACCGATGCTTCCTTATTGCTTACATAAAATACTTGTTAGTTTGCCCCATCAACATCAAGCATTTTGTATTCAGTATATAAATCATTGTTATCAAATAAATGGCTAAATGAATTAAATGAAAATTACATGTCCCATAATGTTTTCTTAGATGAAAACTCAGGATCGAAAACATGCTGCCCTACGTACACGGAACAGCTTAGCTAAATAATTACTTATTTGCGTGCTCTTGCTTTGAAACAAATTAAATATGTCTTGCCATTTCACAAGCTGAACAAAGACAAGTAAATACTAAATGTTCATTTGCATTATGTTATTGCTTTAAACACGCATCTAATGTTTATGATGTCTCGTTCATCACTTAAACCAATTTATATGTGTGGCTCAGCAGCAAAACCAATTTATTTCCAGCAACTCTGTAATATCAATGTAGTTTTCTGAAATTGGGACTGTTCGGAAACTACTTTTTCCAACCTTGTGGATGCTGGTTCCTGGATGCTCGGGAGAGGAGAGGCTTGTCTCCTGATCCTTCTAGACCTCTCTGTTGAATTTGAAATCGATGATCGCTTGTTCTTGTTGAACATCTCTTGATAAGATTAGGAGTAGGTGGTTCAGCCATAAGCTGCTGAAGTTTATACCTCTCAGGCCAATATTAGATTGTTATTATAAACATCTCCCTTCTACACACGTTCGTACATCATTTGGCATTTTTTCAAGGATGTAGTAACACATGTATCCTTTTAAACAGGGACATTGAACTCATGTGGGAACTCAAAAACAATCTTGGAGTATCATATCAACAACATGAGGACAAGACCCACCTCCATCTAAGATTCAATGAGAGCTCATCCATTACTCACATAAAATACATGACTGGATAACTCAGAGGAAGAGGAAACTCAACTCTATTATAGCAGAGTTTAAAAGGATCTGCTTGAACCCATATTGCAACCTCCTGACAAGAGTCCTGTGTGGACTCAAAAATAACCCATTGCATCCAGGTCCTCAGGCTTCACACTCGAGAATAAGACAAACTTAGATGTACAAATTAAAGCCACAGCCAAATATCCTTACAATCAGTTCAGATGACTTCTTAGATCAATTAAAACACGTTAACCCTAAACAAGAACTCAAAGAAAATGTTTAGGCTCTTGTAAATTCTGGCCTAGTCTAAGGGTTGACTATATATATATATGCTGACTTTCACTGACATCCTTTTTGCTACTTTCTATTTCTTCCTTCAGCACTGAGAACTCCCCTCTGCCTGGCTCTCTCCCTTCTCTCACTCCATTTCACCTTCTTTTGCCAATGAATATCACCTCTAAAGGCTTTGGTATGAGGTACATGGCAATGAGATTGGTAATTCAGGCACAAGGAATTATCGTTACCCGCAAGTGCAGTAACCCTGAATGTCAGAAAAAAACGTGTAATTATGAGTTGAACTGTGAGGTTCCACTATGAAAAGGGGAATAATTAAGGGGAATTGGATTTGAAGCAGCTGATTTCCCTAGTTATTCCTCATTCACAACGACATTTTCATGTGGAGATTTCAGCTGCTTTCAGCAGCTGGAGTTCCTGGGGTAAACTAAGGGTTGTGTATTTCTGCATTACTTTTTATCTCCATGGGCCTACATTTAGAAATGCTGCTGTAAATTGCACTTTTCCCATTTAATGTGACATCTGCTTTCTTTCTAATATATAACTTGGATGAAATGTTACTACAATGTTGTGGCACCAACTCTTTCCACACATGAAGTCTCAAATGTACCTCCTGACAAAAATGGTGAACAGAATTATGGCAGGATCTTACCTCTGTAAAAAGTTTTTTTCTGTACAAAGATATATGTATTACAACATGCACTGATGTTCATAGAAGGCTCTGTTCATGCTATAGAGAAAAAAATTAATAAATAATAAAATCAATTGTGTGTTCCTCCTCTCACACAAATTAAAATAGTTTACTGTTTTTCAACAGAGAAGCAAGTATTGTTCATGCTCTCTTTTAATTGTTTTGCCATGCTTAGTCATCCGTATCCATTTACTACTTCTGGTTGACTATTGATACCAAGAAAAACAAAAGGATAGGGTATAGTATGTTCACCTTTGTGATCGATTCAAAATGTTTAGGGCCTCATTACGATGTTGGGTGGAGACTTTTCGCCCAACACCATCTCGATTCGGAAATCAACCGACTCGCGGTCGGTGATTCCGCCCGATTACGATGCGACCGAAAACTGTTCGGTCGGAGTCCCATCGTTCCCTATGGGAGCCCGTGTTCTGCCCGACAACACAGGCTCCTATGGGGAAATGGGGTGTGTGTGTAAAACCATACACCCTGTCGCAGGCACCTCACGGTGCCAGCCACACAGTGCAGGGTTTTTTCAAGGAAGTCCCTTAGGTACCCCCCTCAGCCAACAACTGGAGGCCGCAGGATAAAGGAGGCCCTGCTAGGGGCCCCCAAAGTCACTTTCTGACAGCCTTTTCATGTTAGGCAGGCCAACTCAGAAAAAGGCTGATGGAAATCCACATCGTAATCGGTCGGTCGGAAACGCTGCTTGTAGAGGTGCACGATGCGTTCCTGACTGACACTAATTTGCCGAGAGCCAGTCTGAGCCGATTCAGAAGGACTGTGCGATTTACAATCCAAACGCAAACATCGTAATCGGTCGGGTGGATTGTAAACCGACCGAGTCGGTTGGAAGGGTTCTGACGCGGTCTAGGAAATTCTGACTGTTGGGTGGAGCCTTTCCACCTTAAATCGTAATGAGGCCCTAGGTCTTTTTCTGGTCACTATTTTTGCAGGTATTGGGAATCTGTGCACTTAGGCACTCCTATTTAGTGCCACAGTGTGAGTGCTCTGGCCCAACCATGGTATTGGTAAAATTGGTTTCACCCAATTGGTCTATTTAATTTTATCGTAAGGCCACAGCAGACAGCATAGAATATAACATGCACCAATTCTATGAGAGTCAATACCACTGTGCTCAGCATGTTTGCAGTTTAAAGGCACTGCTGGAATACATGGCAAGGGAAAGTCTCTTTGCCATGTAGGGAAACCTAGTTTTGTCTTTCAAGAAGTCGCTCCTAAAGTTTGCTGTGTCAGTCAGAAACGCAAAGTGGGTTAATATATGTAAAAGTGCCACAATATACATTTAAAAAGTGTGCCCTCAAAATAACCAAAAGTTTAAAATTGATTTCACTGTTTATGTTGAGCTACCGTTTCCATAGAACAGGTCTAGGCGTGATTAATATATGCAATTCTACATCTCCACCTGGGAAAATGCTAGAAAAGACATTTAAATTATTTCGCACTCAATTTATTTTAAATGTGATTTTGTTAACTTAAGTAACATATTTTGGGGCAGATTTACAAGCCCCTTGCGCCACGTTTACACCGCTGTTGCGTCACGCAAGGCGGCGTAAACGTGGCGCATCCCTACGAGGCATTTACAACGTGACGCATCTATGGAGATGCGTCACGGTGTAAGGCCCTGCGCCACATGAAACCTGCGTCAGGTTTCATGTAGGCGTTCCGGTGCAGGGGGGGGCGTTCCGTCGCAGGAACACCCCTGAAAAGTGACTCAGTGAAATCTACAAGATTTCACTGAGTCACTTTCCCAACGCTGATGCGTCAAAACCCTGCGCCTGCTTGAAGCAGGCGTAAGGCGTGACACACCACGTTAAAGATTGGGCAAATTGGAAAAGTGCTGAAGTTGCGTGCCGCACGCAACACAACTTCTGCACTGCGCCAACTTACGCCCAAGATGCGACACGCATCTGTTCATTCCTGCGGCATTGTAAATGCGGCGCATCATGGGTGGCGCAAGGATGAACTTGCGTGCCGTATCTATCCTGGCGCATCTCTGCCGTTTTGCAGAGATGCGTCAGGCAACGTAAATCTGTGTCACGGGGTTCAATCCTGCCCCGTAACGGACTCTACGTCTCGCTTGCAGGAAGGATACGGGCCCTTTAAGAATGACTGGGATTCCTGTGAGGAGGACTTCCCTCCTATGACGTGGACAACGTCGAACCAATCAGAGCGCGGAACGGGACGAGAAAAGGAAGAGCCGGAAGACGCCGAGGTGTGGATGGTGCGGAGCTCTTTGGTACCGAAGCCCCGCAGAGAAATCAACCACCGAGAGACCCGGACGGCGGAAGCAAGTCGAGTCAGTGGCGAGCCGAAGGAGGACGATGAAGCAGACAACAGCAATCGGCCTCCTGACCAAGGGGACGAAGACGACGCCAGGACACCGGAGAAGCCAGGAGGCCACCGTTCCCACGCACCGCCCAGCCACGCGCAGGAAGACGCGTGGCTACACCAGGTACGTGAGCGTTTGCGTACCCTGTTTCCTTTTAAGAGAGCCGGGAAGGGGCAGCAGCGGGAGGAGGGAGGTCGGAAGGGGCACGGGGACTCTTGAGCACTTCACGTTCACCTTTCTGTGGTCAGCTCCCCAGGTGTCGGTATTCCGTTCTATCTTCACGCGTGTTGCCCTCACTCCCCTCCCTGACGGTGTTTATATCGTTTACGCTGTGAACTAACAGCCACCTGTTTTCCTTTTGCTTTTTGGGGCTTGTGAGCATGAGAAGGAAGAAGACGACGGCGCCACTCTTTGGGGAGACGTTCCGCCCGTTTTGAAGCCAACCCTACAACCTACGAACTTGAATTGTGCCTTGTGCTGTTTAACAGACATTGTTTCAGTAATAAACACTATAGAACTTCACTTCAGTTTGGGCTCGGTTTCTTCTTGTACACCCCTAAGGTGACAAGTGGCGAGCCAGATAGGAGTATCCTTCTGTTAAGATGGAGGCCTTAATAACCCAAATGAGCGAGGGACAGTCCAAACTGGAGTGGGCTATCGGACAATCCACAGAGCAGGCAGAGAATGACCGTGCCACGTTTACAGCTGCTATCCAGCAACAGGCCGACCACCTAACCAAACTAGCGGAAGGTCAGACACAACTCATGGCCACGTTGGGACAACACCGAGCTACCGCACCCCCTGGGGCTGTTGTACCCTTGCAGAAGTACGTGGCGGGTGACGACCCTATCTCTTTCTTTTTGAACTTTGAAAGAGCTGCCCGAGCTTGCACCTGGCCCGGGGAAAGATGGCCTTTCTATTTGGCCCCTCTGTTAACAGGGGAAGCGCAAGCTGCGTACCAACTCGCTAACAAAGACGGGACAGCTTCATATGGACATGTCAAACAGATCGTCCTAGATAGGCTTGGGGTTGATGACGAGAGCCATAGGATACGGTTCCGACGAGAAAGGGGGCAGCCTAATGACGTGCCAAAAACCCTCTTTTACAAGCTGAAGGATGCAGCCGATCGTTGGCTGAAACCTCAAGAAGGAAATTTAGATGAGGTGATGAACAAGATTTATCTGGAACAATTTATTGAAGCCTTGCCCTTTGGGACTCAAAGATGGCTTAGGCAGCATGCCGAACTTACGTTGGAACATGCCGTTGAAATGGCTAATTCCTATGCACGGGCTCAAAGCCGTCCAGTTATAAGAGAACCGGAAAAGCTCAACAGCATCAAATTACCCGGAAAACCAGATAGAAAACCAATTAAGACCCCGATAGAACCCTTCATCAAAGCTCGGCCAGTGAGCCTGGAAACCCCTCTTCCAACTGGTCCTCAGTGCTACGACTGTGGAGAGTGGGGGCATATCGCCAGGTTCTGTCGTAAAAAGAAGGAAAAGGACGAAGAACCTATGGAGGTTGGATATGTGCCGCGTGCCATCATGTATGCACAGGAAACCGGCCCAGCCTTCTACGTAAGTGTTCTACTTGACCACAAGAAAATTAGAGCCTTGTTGGACTCGGGGTGTCGTCATTCAGTGGTTAGAGCCGACTCCCCACGATGTTAGAACGGTCTGTTAGGATCAAGTGCGTGCACGGGGACATACGGACATATCCCTTAGCTAGCGTAACCATTGTCACTAGAAGGGCACTCAAGTGCGTTGTGAAGTAGGAGTGCTCCCGAGGTTACCTGAAGCCCTTATTATAGGCACAGACAATAAATGGTTCCACACCCTTATGGCGGAAGCCCTACACAAGACTAAAATATATCCAGAGAGCAAAAGTGGTCTCTTAGTAGAAGAACCCTGGGCCACAGATACTAACTTCCGAGCTGCCCAACTGAACGATGCCTCCTTGGCCTCAGCATGGAAGAACGCACAGGACAATCAGGGTCGAGACCCACTCCCATACCCCTGTTTCGTAGAAAAGGAAGGGCTCTTACACAGAAAGGCTGATGCACAGGCTACTCCACAGTTGATAGTACCCACTTCGTTTCGTGACCAAGTCATGTTTTTTGCCCATGCACACCTCCTGCCTGGTCACTCTGGGGCGGAGAAGACCACCCAATCCATTACCCAACATTTCTATTGGCCGGGGATTTATGCCCAAGTGAAGAAATATTGCCAGGAATGCAATATCTGCCAAAAACGTAATCCCTATGTACCACCAAGGGTTCCCCTCGTCCCTCTTCCCATAACAGGGAGGCCTTTCGAGCGAATAGGGGTAGATATCATAGGCCCTCTTCCTAAGTCCCGTCGGGGATACCAGTATGTCATGGTCATTGTAGACTACGCTACCCGGTACCCCGAAGCCTTCCCTTTGAGGGCAGCCACGACGAATGCCATCTCCCAGAAACTTGTCGAACTGTTTTCAAGAATGGGGTTCCCCAAGGATATCATAACCGATCAGGGGACCCCTTTTGTCTCCCGCCTAATGAAACAGGTTTGCTCTTTGTTACATCTGAAACATCTTCGTACCTCGGTTTATCATCCCCAAGCCGATGGGCTGGTCGAACGTTATAATGGCTTGATCAAGACGACCTGAAGAAAGTTGTTAACTGGAGATGGGAAGCAATGGGACCAGCTACTTCCCTTGGTCTTGTTCGTCCTACGAAGTCAGCATCAAAGTAGCATGGGGGCTTCACCCTTTGAACTCCTTTTCAGACGAAAACCACGTACTCTTTTAGAAATAACGAAAGAGAGCTGGGAAAAGGACGGTGCCCAGGATGCCCAAGACCTGTTGGATTATGCCCAACAATTAAGGACTCGGTTACACAAATTACGTACCCTGTCCTATGACACTCTGGAAAAAGCCCAAGCTAAACAAAAGACCTTTTATGACAGGGGAAAGAAGTGGAGAGAACTGTCTGTTGGAGACTGGGCTCTTGTTCTTCTCCCTACCTCTACCCACAAACTTCGGAAAGAATGGCAAGGACCCTTTATAGTCAGCCGGAAGATAGGGAGAACCACCTATGCCCTGAAGTTATCCCATACCAGAACCCAGATTTACCACATCAACATACTCAAGAAGTGGTTGGGACCGCCTCCTCGGACACCCCCCTCTGTATCCCTAGTCAGGACGACCCCAAATACCTTAGATCAGACAGTCATAAACCCTGATCTCACCGAGACACAGAAAAAGGAGTTGGCAAACGTCCTTTTTGGACATCAGGTCATATTCTCTGACCAACCAGGGAGAACGACGTTAGCTACACACTACATACCCACTCCAGAGGGAGTGGTTGTCAAACAAAAGCCTTACAGAGTGCCGGAGGCCCGACGGTTGCTACTCAAGACCGAGGTAGAGAAAATGTTGGAAGCTGGTATTATAGTTCCTTCCAACAGTAACTGGTCTTCCCCGGTGGTCTTAGTCCCTAAACCAGACGGCAGTACCCGTTTTTGCATTGACTTTCGGGCAGTCAATAAAGTGTCCAAACAAGACGGGTATCCCCTGCCCAGGGTTGACGAGTTGATTGAACGCCTTGGTGAGGCTCAATTCATAACAACGATCGACCTCACTAACGGCTATTGGCAGGTCCCTCTCTCTCCACAAGATCAAGAAAAGACAGCATTCACCACACCAGACGGGTTGTTCCATTTTACTGTGTTACCGTTCGGTTTACTCGGAGCCCCCGCGACGTTTCAACGTCTCATGGATACCATCCTTGCTCCCTATACCAAATTTGCGGCTGCTTATTTGGATGATATAGTGGTACATAGTCCTGATTGGGAGACTCATCTGAAACACCTAGACCACGTGCTGTCGGCCCTCGAAAAATCAGGTCTACACGTAAATTCAAAAAAATCTTGCATAGCCTTTACTAGGGTCAAGTATCTTGGTTACGTTTTGGGTAACGGGCAGTTGTACCCCCAAGAGGAGAAGGTAAAGGCCATACAATCTCAACCGTTTCCTACTTCCAGAAGAGATCTCCGTGCTTTTCTAGGCCTTGTCGGTTACTACCGACGTTTCATTCCACACTTTGCCTCTATGTCAGCTCCTCTAACAGATCTACTTAAGAAAACAGCTAGTTCGGTACAGTTTAGGAGACCTTCTCCCCTGGTTTGTACAGCCTTCCAAAACCTGAAGAATGTCCTCTCCTCAGCCCCTGTCCTGACCACCCCTGACTTCGACAAACCGTTCCTTTTACAAACTGATGCATCCGGGGTTGGTATCGGGGCTGTCTTGTCACAATTGGATAAGGAAGGTCGGGAGAAACCCATCTTGTACCTAAGCAGGAAACTCTTTCCTCGCGAGTTAGGATATCCCACAATAGAAAAAGAGTGCCTTGCTGTTAAGTGGAGTATAGAGAAATTGAGGTACTACCTTGAGGGCCGGCGGTTCACATTGGTCACTGACCATGCCCCTTTGACGTGGCTCCAACAGAACAAAGGTCGGAACGACCACATTCTACGGTGGTTCCTTTCCCTCCAACCCTTCGATTTCGAGGTTCTACATAGAAAGGGTTCGGAACATACAAATGCGGACTTCCTCTCCCGATATCCACTTTCCCCCGAACGGGAAAAGTCAGGGGGGAGGATGTGTCACGGGTTCAATCCTGCCCCGTAACGGACTCTACGTCTCGCTTGCAGGAAGGATACGGGCCCTTTAAGAATGACTGGGATTCCTGTGAGGAGGACTTCCCTCCTATGACGTGGACAACGTCGAACCAATCAGAGCGCGGAACGGGACGAGAAAAGGAAGAGCCGGAAGACGCCGAGGTGTGGATGGTGCGGAGCTCTTTGGTACCGAAGCCCCGTAGAGAAATCAACCACCGAGAGACCCGGACGGCGGAAGCAAGTCGAGTCAGTGGCGAGCCGAAGGAGGACGACGAAGCAGACAACAGCAATCGGCCTCCTGACCAAGGGGACGAAGACGACGCCAGGACACCGGAGAAGCCAGGAGGCCACCGTTCCCACGCACCGCCCAGCCACGCGCAGGCAGACGCGTGGCTACACCAGGTACGTGAGCGTTTGCGTACCCTGTTTCCTTTTAAGAGAGCCGGGAAGGGGCAGCAGCGGGAGGAGGGAGGTCGGAAGGGGCACGGGGACTATTGAGCACTTCACGTTCACCTTTCTGTGGTCAGCTCCCCAGGTGTCGGTATTCCGTTCTATCTTCACGCGTGTTGCCCTCACTCCCCTCCCTGACGGTGTTTTTATCGTTTACGCTGTGAACTAACAGCCACCTGTTTTCCTTTTGCTTTTTGGGGCTTGTGAGCGTGAGAAGGAAGAAGACGACGGCGCCACTCTTTGGGGAGACGTTCCGCCCGTTTTGAAGCCAACCCTACAAGCTACGAACTTGAATTGTGCCTTGTGCTGTTTAACAGACATTGTTTCAGTAATAAACACTATAGAACTTCACTTCAGTTTGGGCTCAGTTTCTTCTTGTACACCCCTAAGGTGACAATCTGCCTCTTTCTTTTTTTTTTAAAGTAGCAGTCTGAGCCACAACTACTTAAAACTAGTTTGGTCACTCATCACATCTCCAGAGCAGGATTACACATCATTGGCTTGGTGAGTTTACAACCCTGGCTCAGAAGACAATGGACTGTCTCTGAGCCCAGGAAGTACATGCTGCTGGTAACTTACTACCATGTAGCAGGGATTAGATGGTTGGGAGTGGACAGGAATAGGTGGCTGAACAAACATACTGTTAGCACGACTAATCTGGATTTGGAAATGACAGGTGGGGCTTCTGCTATTACTTCCCATGACTCTCCTAGACAGCCGGGCTCTAGTCTAAGCAGATGAGAGAACAAGCCCTGAATCCTGCCAGGTGGGAGGACAGTTCACCTAAATAATGGAGTGGCACAGGGTCAGACTGATTTGCATATGGCCATGTCTGAACTGGGGTGGCGGAGTGAGCTAAAGAATGGTGATGGATTAAACCCAGATCAGTTGACTGGGGGTGAGTGTTTGATTTTCTCAAATGCTCTGTCCATCATCCCCTTTTGTATCATTTTGTTCGCCCTAAGTTGTGTAGCGATCAGCCATGGTAGCGCAGCCGGATGCAACAGATATCGCGTTATACGCCCCCTACGGAAAAACTACCAGTCCCAGAAGGCCAGGCGGCGATGGGGTTTGGCACAATGGGAGGATATTATATAAACTCCGCCCCTGGAATGAAACGGGGCTTGTCAATCTAGTTCCTGGTTTTCCTCATGTTTGTTTGGAGTTACCTTCCATGGAGCGTCTGTGACTTGCCAACGACGACGAAGAGCCTGCGTGGTCAGTTTCCCTGTGATCCGCCACGACGACGAAGAGCCTGCGTGGTCAGTTTCCCTGTGATCCGCCACGACGACGAAGAGCCTGCGTGGTCATTTTCCCTTTGATCCGCCACGACGACGAAGAGCCTGCGTGGTCAGTTTCCACTGTGCCTCACCGCGACGACGAAGAGCCAGCGCGGTCAGGTTCCTTTGCTGTGAGAGACGCGGTATACTGTCGGGTAGGAAACCCTGAAGAGAGCGGGCTCGCTCTGTTCCTTTTCACGTTATATATATTTAGTTTCGAGAAACGTTCAGTACATTGAGCAGATTGCACCTGCCTTGTTTGTTAGACTTTGGGATGCGAACCTAACCTTCTCCTTATCGGAAGTCTTCTGGTATTCATGACTATTTGTACTCACAAGGAGTATTGTGGGTCTGTCTAGCAACGGTATCTTGCTAACCGCTTCGCATAAAAAACCCCCGTAACTACTTGCCTTGGCGGTCTGTGTTCGAGAAGTGGAAGTAACTTTTCGACTCATGGGCAAGACTCCCCCCTCACCAAGTACAGTATTCAGATTTGTTCACGGAGTACAGAGTACAAGGAAGTGGGAGGTCTTACCTGTGAACCGTTGGGGGTATACCTAGACTTGAAGATACCTGACGTACACCGCATCCCTACGTCATTCCACCTCGCGGCCTCTGGCTGTGCTCACTCCAATAGTGGTGGTAGTCCCATTGTTGAGTGTTGTACGGAGAGAGGTTGCGAGGACTATCATCTCCTCGTCTCTGCTGGGCATCGGAGTCAGGTTAGTGGCGCTTGCGGGTTCTTGCGCTGCTTTCAATCGCGACAGTTGGCAGGGTATGCTCAGACGTGAGTCCCTTGCTTATTTTGCCACTGGATTCCCAAGCTAGTCTGGCTGATGACGGCTGAAATGCCAGAAACTGGTCCCAGGATGCTTATTTCAGGTCCAGGGAAGACATGGCTTTGGCAGTTCAGGCTGGACTGTTCCCATGAGGCTCAGGGTCAGACTGATTTGCACATGGCCATGCTGAACTGGGATGGTGGAGTGAGCTAAACAATGGTGATGGATTAAACCCAGATCAGTTGACTGGAGGTGAGTGTTTGATTTGCTCAAATGCTCCGTCCATCATCCCCTTTCGTATCGCAGGAGACAAAGACAGGCCTGGCTGATGCCTCAAGAGTTCTCTCATATTGAAACAAGCAGCTGCTTTTTATGGTTTGGAATTATGGGCGGGCGGGGGGCGGCCCTCTCATCACTTACGATTGAGGAAAATAAAATCATGAGGAGATTTACTGCCCTACCACAAAACACACCTGGATGACCCTTTCATATTGGATCAGAATATGGACCACAGAAGAACTGTCATCATACAGACAGGCTCTTAGTGAATTGATTACTTTGGACACTTCGATTACCTTTCCGTGGTTGGTCCATAGTCGCAGATGGTTTTTGGATTTGGGTTTGTTCAGGTATTGGGAACACCCTGACCTGCTCACCCCTGACTTTAAACAGGAATGTAAAACCATCTTTTGGAACTACATCGAGCAAAGTGCAACACTAAATCGTAATCATGGCCCAATCATAACCCAGTTTCTCAGTTTTAAAACAAACCCTGGTTTTGAATCCTTTTTAGATGAAATTGAGCCCTTGCTTGCTAAAGTGCTGTACCTAAAATTCAGATACGGCACATTGCAAATAAAGGTGTTCACATCTGGGTGGGGGAAAAAGGATGGTGAGGCCAATGATGCTATCTGTAGCCTCTGCTCTCAAGGAAGAATAGAGGATCTTGCCCATGTGCTATTTTTTTGTCCGCTATATGCAACACCAATTGGAAAATGGATAAAACCCTTGGGTAGGAATTTGTGTATTAGGATATATACCCAAATGTTGCGCATTTTAAAGACAGACACCTCACAGTTGATTGTCTTTGGTATGAATAGATTTCTACTGGCAGCAAACTTTATTAGACTCAAACGAGGCTAAAAGCTTTAGTAGAAACTATAATGGAGGAAGGATAATCCCTGGCTTTATGATTTTGTACAAAGATTGTTACCTTATGTGATGGGATCTGTATATAATTACAAATTAATTATTTCTGAATTTGATTGTCAAAGTTATAACTAGAGATATACCTCAATGTAGCACTTGCACTTTATATATTCAAAATGTTGATATCCGGATTGGATTTATTAACGCGTGAACCGGGGTACCAATTGTTGAGTTCCAAGCTCTTCCCAGATTCGCCTATGCTGTTAAAATTATACATTTTTGCACTTTACACACAGTAATGTTAGAGACTTTCTCATAGTTTGTGCTGCTAAAGACTCTAAAATTGTTCTCTAGAAATTCCTTGCTAATTGTAATGAAGCTGGATCATTCCTTTTTATACAAAACTTTTTAATGGAAATGTATTGTTTTTAAATGCTTTGATGATTCTGTGAATCGAATAAAGATGTTTATATATAATAACCTTTATTTAATGAACATTACATGCAAATATAATCATTGCGATTGAAAACAGAATAATCAGTCCACCGATTACCTGCCAGAAATGCCGAAGGTGTTTGTCCACTCTTTGAAACCAGAGAGAAGAAATCATTGTATATTTTAAACAAAATAAACAACTGGCAGTTTTGCCAAAGTATATTGAGCTTAAATATATTTTTAGCGATTAACTTTCAGAACTCCACAGATCTTCTTCTGTGCAGGAATCTTATCTTTATGGAGACTTATATTAATACATTACTTATGTACTTTTCAGTGTATCATTTGTAGATTAAAATGAATTGGTTAATGCGCAACGTAACTTTGATAAACTCTAGAATCGCAGAGAAGTCTTGATTGATTTTTAGTGGTTATGTTATGTTATCTTATGTTATGTTCATGTAATGTCATATCTTGTAGCTTAACGTTAGTGTTGTGGTATCAGTTCCGGATTAGGCAAACTAGCCAAAGTAGACACCGGCCTATGGGCCCCATTCCTTTTAGGGGCCCGCGACAACGGATCAAAATAACATTGATTTTATCTTGAAAGAACACTACAATCAAGCTTTCTTAAATTGTTTCAAAAAGATAGAAAAAAATGAATCAACTCAATGTCTTACAAAAGGTAGACTTCCAAGATATCCTGAAGGATTTCACCACAAACAAATTGGGAGAAATAAATATTTAAAGATTTGTTGGTTTATTAAAAAAAAAAAATTGGAACATTAATAATTGTACATTTTTAGTCTTGTGTAATAAAATCGGGGTATTAAAATTGTTGGTTGGTCAAATTAAAAACTTATTAGGAAATAATTTGCGGGGGAGGTCGAAATTTCTACTTCCTAGTTCCTAGGGGCCTCCACGGGGTTATCCGGCACCGCTTGGTGTCCTGGATGCTATGTTAACATAGTGTCATAACATGTAACACAATGATGCATGACATTACCTCCTCGTCAGCCCTCCCCGTCCCAGTCCTAACTACATGAGCATAGCTCCTCCCACCAGAAACTCCCAAGCAACTTGAAACCCATCCCTTCCCTCCAGGCCACACCCATACCCTGAGGCATATAATCCAGTGACCTGCCAATCAACAACCTGTTTGTTTTTTCTGCGGAATCACTTCCGAGCAGACTTCGTCGAGGGGGGCACTGGAATTGGCCTCCTATCTGGTAAGTGTGAAACGGGATGTTAAGCGCCCGTTTTTAACCCCTATTGTGCCTGTTTTTATTTTACCTTGTGGGCATTTACTTTGAGTCCCTGCTGTAGCGGGACCATGGGGTTGGGGGTCCGGACTGCCTGGTGGTGGTGTCTCCCTGCTGCAGCCTCCCCTCTTCCGGGTTCGTTCCCTGCTCTAGCGGGTGCTCCCGGGGAGGAAGGGGGGGTGTGTGGCTGGCTTTTTCTGCACGCCGAGGGCGTGCCGGTTTGGCTTCTCTGTCTCTATCCATACTCTTGGTGCTAGTTTCTTTCGTGCCCGTGTTTTCCCGCTTTTTATTGCTTCCTGCAATCCTTGGTGGTGTCTGGGGTTGCGGGGAGGGGGGGGGGGGGGACTGCCTTTGTTTGGTCCGTGGGGGCCCGATGTTACGGTTCAGTCCGACTTTGATCTTACCTAGGTTAGGTTCTCTTCCCTGCGTTTCTGTAGTTGGAGCTCCCTCTACTGGCGGTCCTAATTGCCGTTTTTGTGTTGCTGGAGGAATTTGCATGGGGCTTGATTTCGAGTCTTGGCCTCTTCCTGCTCTGCTGTGGTGGGGCCCCATGGTGTTTTTCCCCTGTCCTTGGCCTGTCTCTGCTGTCTGTGGGGGTCATGTGGGGTTTGGAGGCTCTGCTCTCCTTCAGTTCTGCTGGGGCGGTGGGGAGTTCTTACCTCTGGTTTCACTGGTTCCTGGGGCGGGGTCTTCTGGGTTTCTTTGTGTCCTTACAGTTGGGCCCTGTTCAATCATTTCCTTTTGTAGGTTGGTGGTCTTCACTGATTGGGCGGTTTGAAGCCCAGCCTTCGGTCCTGTGTAGGGATTGGCTCCCGGTCCAGGTGGCGTTCCCTGGTTGGCCCTTGGGGATTTTTGCTTGATTGGTCTGGGTATATCTTGGGGTCTGGGTTTCTGTTCTCCTGTTTACAACATGAAGTGTAGAGGTGCAGACGTGCGTGAGCTCGGCTGTGAGGATGGAGAGGTGGTCGCTGGTTCTTCCTCTGCTCCTTCCATGGCGGATATTCAGAAAATGATTGAGGCTGCTGTGGCGGCGGCCTTTGTGGCTCATGTTCCCAAGGGGCCTAAGAGACAGAAGTTGGATGCCTCGGCTGAGGTAGATCCGGATGTTGACTCTGATGAGGAGGTGAAGGGTCGTTTTGTCCAAGGGGCTGACCTTCGCTGTGTTTTGCAGCATGTTCGGGACAATCTGGGATTCCCTGATCCTGTGGTGGGTGGAGAGTCTGAAGACTTCTTCGCCAATTACCTGAAGAAAGATCCGGAAAGCCTCCCCATTCATACGTCTGTGAGGAAGGTGCTGGAGGGGGAGTGGAAGGATGTTGACAGGCATGCCTTTCCCCGGTTTCTGGCTAAGAGGTATCCCTTGCAGGGATTCATGGAGGAGTTTCCGGCTGTGGTGAAAGTGGATTCTCTGCTGGCTGGTATGGCGTCTCAGAGCCTGGTGGTGTCTGAGGATGCGGTACCTTCTGATCCTGGGGACAAGCGGGTTGAGGGGGCCTTGAAGCGGTCCTTTGCGGCCTCCAATCTGGCTGTTCGGTCTGCAGCTTACACCAGCTATCTTGTTCAGTTGCTTCTTAAGGACTGTCAGGGTATTTCTGCGCAGCTCATGCAGGATGAGGATCCCTCTGAGTCTTTGTCCATGTTGGAACAACAATTGCGTTTCATGGCTGACTTGTCCTTCGACTCCCTTAGTGCTGCGGCGGCGGCTGCTGGTGCCTCGGTTGCTGCTAGGAGGCAGTTGTGGCTTAAGTCTTGGAAGGCGGAAGCTGCTCAGAAGGCGGCCGTGATGAAGATTCCCTTCACGGGCTCTAAGCTGTTTGGGGAGCCGTTGGAAGCTTTGATTAAAAAGACAGCTGAGGACAAGAAGTTGTTGGCTCCGGTCCGCTCTTCTCAGAAAGGGAAGTTTGCGGGTTATAAGCGGGCTTTTGGGCAAGCGTTTCAATCTAAGATGGCTGCTCAGCCCTTTCGTGGTAGGGGACGTGGCCGGGGTGTCCCTTCCTTCCACAAGTCCCGGGGTCAACAAGGTGCTTCCTCTTCTGCAGGTCCCTCCAAGTCGTGACTATGTGATGGATTCCTTGAAGGTGCCGGTTGGGGGTCGCCTCACCTCTTTTTTGCCAGTCTGGGAGGAGTTCGTTCGGGATCTGTGGGTTCTGCAGGTGGTACGACTGGGCTACAGAATAGAATTTGGGACTCCTCCGGTGGATGTGTTCAAAGCTACCCCTGTTCCCAGGTCTCTGGCAAGATGTCGTGCTCTATTGGACGGAGTTCGGGACTTGGTGTCAAAGGGTGCTGTGGTGAGGGTGCCTGTGAGTCAACAGGGTCGGGGGGTGTACTCAATCCTGTTTTTGATCCAAAAGCCAAATGGGGACTTCCGTCCGGTCCTGGATCTAAAGGCGGTGAACTTGTGTGTCCCTCATCGGTCCTTCAAAATGGTGACTCTACATTTGATTCTTCCCTTCCTGTCGGTGGGGGATTTCCTGACTTCTCTCGATCTACGGGATGCCTATTTTCATGTGCCAGTGCACGCGGATTCGCAGAGGTTCCTGCGTTTCTGTGTTGGGGTGGATCACTACCAGTTCCAGGTATTGCCGTTTGGCCTGTCTGCCTCTCTGAGGGTGTTTACTAAGGTGTTGGCGCCCTTGGTGGGTTTGTTGCATGCTAAGGGTATACAGGTTTTCCCTTACTTGGACGATTGGTTGATTTCTTCCTCTTCTTTCCTTCAGGCTCAGTCGCAATCCCGGGAGGTTTGCAGTCTCCTTCAACGGTTCGGGTGGATTCTGAACTTGGAGAAATCCCATCTTCACCCCACTCAGGAACTGTTGTTCATTGGGGGGGTGTTCAACACCAGGTTGGGGAAGGTCTTCCTGTCGGAGCCCCGCAGACTGACTCTTGTGCACGAACTGAAGAAGGTGTTGGGGGCTGGGTCTTCCACGGCTCGCCAGTGGTTGCGTGTTCAGGGGCTGATGTCAGCAACTGTGATGATTGTTCCTTGGGCCCGTTTACACTTATACCCCCTTGTGAATCATCTTCTGGAGCATTGGGATCCGGCCTCTCTGGATTACGAGCTGTTGGTTCCGGGGGGTGTGTCCATCGCCCGGGAGTTGTCCTGGTGGCTGGTGGATCGGAACCTCTTGCAGGGCTCGCCCTTTGTGTCCCAGGTGAGGTTGGTCCTGACGACCGACGCCAGCGTACTGGGTTGGGGTGCGGTCTTGGGTCAGGAGTCTGTGCAGGGTCTTTGGTCTGTGCCGGAGGCGGAAATGTCCTCGAATTGGCGAGAATTGAAGGCAGTTCAGTTGGCGTTGTCTCATTTTCTGCCTTGGGTCCTCCAGAGGGATGTGATGGTGCGGTCCGACAACACGGTGGTGGTGTGTTATATCAACCGCCAGGGGAGCGCGAGGGTGGCTTCCCTCAATTTGTTGGCTCAAAGTATAGGCCTGTGGGCGGAGTCTCACTTGTTGTCTCTGAGGGCTTTACATCTGCCTGGGATGTTGAACTCGGAGGCGGATCGCCTGAGCAGGGTGTTTCCTTCCCTGTCGGACATGTGCCTGTCTCAGGATGTGTTTCGCTGCCTGATGGCCCGGTTCGGGGTCCCAGTGGTGGACCTGTTTGCAGCCCCAGGGAACACCTTGAGGGAGACGTTTTGTTCTCTGGTTCGCTCTGCCGAGGTTTGGAGGGTAGATGCCCTGTCCTTCCGGTGGGAGGGGGGCCTGATGTATGCCTTTCCCCCTATTGCCCTGCTGCCGCGTGTTCTGCTGAAGGTCAAGTTGGATCGGGCTTCGGTGATCCTGGTGGCTCCGGATTGGTCCAGGGGGCCTTGGTTCCCTCTGTTATTGAAGTTGGCAGTGGGGCCTTGCTGGAGGTTGCCAGTGGTCCCTTGTCCCTTGTCGTTTCCCCCTCTTTCTCTGGAGTGTCTGGTCCGCCTGAGGCTGGCGGGTTGGCTGTTGAGAGGATGAACCTTGTGGCGTTGGGGTGTTCTCCTTCTGTGGCGGAATTTATTCAGAGGTCCAGGCGCCCTTCGACTCTCAAATCCTATGCCCGGCATTGGGTTTCTTTTCAGTCTTGGTGTACGGCGTGTGGGTGGTCTGCGTTGGCAGTGGATCCGGTATTGGTCTTGGACTTTTTGAATGACGGCTTTGACTTGGGTCTGGCTGTGTCCTCCCTGAGGGCTCAGTGGGCTGCTGTTCGGGCCTTTCGGGGTTCGGTCTGTGACCCGGTGGTTCCCCTGGTGTCCCGTTTGTTGCGGAGTTGCTTCCTTCAGAAGCCTGTCATTCGGTCCTTTGCTCCTAGTTGGGATCTGCCTCTGGTTTTGGGGGCTTTGCAGGGGGCTCCCTTTGAACCTCTGCTGGAGGTGTCTTTGAGGTTTCTGACGATGAAGGTGCTGTTCCTGGTGGCTATTACGTCGGCTAGGCGGATTGGGGAATTGGGCTCCTTGCTTTGTTCGGCCCCTTTTTTACGTTTCTTTCCTGATCGGGTGGTACTGCGGCCTGATCCTTCCTTTGTTCCCAAGGTCCCTTCCTCTTTTCACTGCTCTGCGGATCTGGTTTTGCCTGTTTTTTGTCCTGATCCTCTTTCAGAGGTTGAGGTGCGGCTGCACTGTTTGGACGTTCGGAGGGCTCTGGAGATCTATTTGTTGCGTACTGGGCCGTTTCGTAAGGTGGAATCCCTTTTTGTGACCTTTGGCCTGGCTGGTCAGGGTCTTAAGCCTTCTGGGGCTACCCTCAGTCGTTGGCTGCGTTGGGCTGTGGGTGCTGCATATGAGGCCTGTGGTGTGTTGGCTCCTGGGTCTGTTCAGGGGAGATCGACTCGGGGGGCGGCGGCTTCCTGGGCTTGTTTTCAGGGGGCTTCCATGGCTGAAATCTGCAGGGCCGCTACCTGGAGTTCTCCGCACACCTTTATGTCCCATTATCGTTTGGTGGTTGGGGGGACTGATTCTGCTGGGTTTGGGGACGCTGTGTTGCGTTCTGCTCCGGTGGTGTGACTTTCTGTGCTTTAATAAAGTCTGGGGTTTTTTTGCTACTGAGAGAAGCCGATTATTGCTTTGGTATCTGCTCATGTAGTTAGGACTGGGACGGGGAGGGCTGACGAGGAGGTAATGACCGGTTACTCACCGGTAATATTCATTACTCCGAGTCGTAGCCCTCCCCGTCCCAGTCCAGGTTCCCATCCCTCCCTCCCTGTTTCGGCTTCTTGTGCTTGTTGGGTACAGGTTGTTGATTGGCAGGTCACTGGATTATATGCCTCAGGGTATGGGTGTGGCCTGGAGGGAAGGGATGGGTTTCAAGTTGCTTGGGAGTTTCTGGTGGGAGGAGCTATGCTCATGTAGTTAGGACTGGGACGGGGAGGGCTACGACTCGGAGTAATGAATATTACCGGTGAGTAACCGGTCATTCCATTTTGTTATGTTACGGTTACGTTGTGCTTCACAGTTCTTGGACCACACACCACTTGCATTGCATTGTACTTCGGGAGGACGCGCTGCTCGTGCACCGAGTAGACAGTCTCACATAAACATCGAGGTGTTTACGAATAAAAGTGTCATACCGGTTTTAAAGTCAGGTTAAAAGCAACACTCTCAGAACAAGCATCATTCTTGTACAGGGGCTCTAAAATCAACAGTTTCGAAAAGAAGTATGCCAGGCACAAAGTTTTGGAAATTATTGCATTTCCAATAAGAGATTTACTGAGTATATTTGAAAAATAACAAACAAACTCGCCTAGCATCAGTGGAGTCAATGGCCCCTCTCTTTCTCTTCCCGCCTCATTTCTCTCCCCCACCGCCCTCCTTTGCATTTCACATTTGCTTGAGATGACAGAGCAGCTCCCCGGCCTGTCCATCAAGCTCGTCTCTGTGAGGGTGGCAGCTGTGACAAGCTTTCATGCAGCAGCCTATGAAGAGCCTCGGCTGGTTTCCCAGCAGGCTGTGCTATAAATGGCTTCTTAGCGCCGCGAGCCACGAGCTATCTTACAGGAAGCCTGTGTTGTTGTACCGGAAGGTGAGCAGAGGCTGGATTTTCTGAGGTATAACACATCATGTCAGAGCTCGGCTTCAGAAGCATTGTTTTAAAGAGCAAATACTAAGAAAGACCACCATAGCAGCAGCAGATGTGATTACACAGCTCTGCATAGAAGAAAACAATGTCACACGTGGCTGTTTGGAAAGGAGTGTGCCCAAGAAATGTATTCCTTTTAATGAGGAGGTGACTAACGCTCGTGTGCCCCAATATCTATGTTTACATCCTTCACGTACTTGATACACTTAAACTACGCCCATGTCGCTTTCTACAACCAACCACTTCAAATGCACACAGTCTACTGTGCCCACACCTAACACTGATCAGGTCAGACCTGTAGGTCTGGGTGTGAGGAAGGGAAGGGTACCCAATTAAATGCCCTCATTCTTCTTTTCTATAATCAGCGCCACTGGAAGTCTGCATCAGGGTCGACTAAATTATCCGGCAACAAAAGGCAAGTTCTGTAGCATAGTGTGGCTAATTTTGTGATAGTACAACTTCATTATTTTGTCTGTTTTACACGTTAACATTGTCTAGGCAAAGTTCAACTCATTAATACTAGTTTTATAGCCAAATAAAGTATGAATAACGGAAAGGTGACAGGTCGACACTTATTGGGGCATAGTATGTAACCTTCATAAAATTCAAGAGTACATGTGTCATTCAAAGAAATTCAAATAGAGTGCAGTCGGTAATTGTATTGTTCTGCCTTCATCCGAACAGTTGCCCCGCCAACACGTGTTTCGCCTGGGGAAGTATCCCACGACTTCTTCAGGGCTTCTGGCATCACTGAAAAGACCTTTTAATGGGCTCCTCTCCGCCCGTTGTAATTCCGTCCCGTCCGGGAAGTAGATAATGCTGACCCTCTATAATGGTATCCCAGTGATAGTGAAGCAGCTTCCGGGTCAATTGGGAACCTCGGAGTAGCATGTTCACAGCCAGCTGTACTCGCTAAACAGTCCTCGTGCTCGGAGTACAGATTGAAAAACGTACTGTACATTTGGACATCGCGTAGAGGATATTGTGTATACTTAAGGAACTTTGTCCATCACTGGAATACCGTTATAGACGGTCACCATTATCTACTTAACAGCCGGAATGGAATTACAACCGGCAAAGAGGAGCCCATTAAAAAATCTTTTCAGTGTTTCCAGAAGACTGTGGGGTACTTCTTTAGACGAAACACGTGTTGGCTGGGCAACTGTTCGGATTAAATAAGAACAATGCAAATAGGACTGCACTATATTTGAATTTCTTTGCATGACACATGTACTCTTGGTTTTTATGAAGGTTGAATACTATGCCACAATAAGCATTGTAATGTTAGCGTGTGCACAGGCCTGCGATAATCATATGTTGACCTCAAGGTCTATCTTTTAGAGGGATTAAGGGTTCTCCCTCACCTGCTTTGCACCGCCTCACTTGCATCAAACTTACTCCAATGCATTCTTGATTGGCGTCATTCCTGCCACACCTAAGAAACCCACCACTTTGTGTTTGCTTTATCAGGTGACAGGTCAACCTTTGCAAGAGGACTCCCTCTGCACTGTGCTGCGTTTTTAATAACTTTTGATGCGTTTGAGCTCGAAACAAATGTTTCGTTGTTAAAATATGCAAAATATGCAGAAGATTCGTTTTTTAAATGTTTTAATTTTTTTATCTTCAGTATTTATAAAGCGCATACAGTCATCCCCTAAAGGATATTGCAGCACTGAATTGCTACGAACTCGAATAAGCTGTCTGGGATTCTTCTGGTGAAGCCAGGTTTCTAGTGTTTTTTTCCTAAACCTGATATGATTGTCAGTGAGGCAGAGGTCTAGAGACAGTAGGTTCCTCTGGGCTGACTCCACCGCCTCTCTGGAGGCGGTGGAGTCTGCGGCGCTTTACATCCTTAAATGCCTGACTTTAACATGGCGGCCAAAATTGCCCTCAAATGCGCCTGGAACTGAAACTCCGTGTCCACCCTGCTCTCCAGGCTACAGAAGGGATTTTTTGCAGCACCACACTCCGGAATAGAGAGCGTGCTCCAGCGCCGGAATTTGGTTGGAGGTGCATGGGCATAATATCAATGCCCTAACTTGTGTAGCTGGCCCTAAAATTGGAATTTTTGGGTTGCAAACACCGGTGAGCAAGATAGCGACTGCCCCCGAACTAAATTTTTATTTGTGACTTTGCCAGCGGCTGGTTGCTGAACCTTTACAAGCACCCTTACAAGCAGACATCAGGCCGGACAGGGCACTCCTATAAGACTTGGAGAATCGTTTGACCATTTTGCGGCTGTTCTCTGCAGTTTTTTTCCCTGGTCCCCGACCCGTCATCTTGTCCATTCCCTCGTCTTTTTACCCTTTTCCCTCTTTTCCCCCTTGAGGATCCTCAAATGTTTCTTCCCCTCTCTGTTTCTCCATACCCTCGAATCCCTCCCACCCTCCCTTGGTGTTGTGACTACTTCCCCCCTCCTACCCCACTTAATGGAACTCTGCCTGAGGAAATCCACTATGTTTCTATATTTATGTATATAGGGATCACTCTAATCACTAGTATAGACAGTAGACCTTTGTACCATCTACCATTCCTAGGTGACTCTTAGAGTATATCTATTCATATCCCTTCCCTATGTATATAGAGATAACTCTAATCACTAGTATTTGCAGTAGACTTTTGTACCCTACTATTCCTATGTGTGTCTTAGAGTATATCCAGTCATATCCCTTCCCTATGTATATAGAGATAACTCTAATCACTAGTATATGCAGTAGACCGCTGTGCTCTCCACCATTCCTTTGTGACTCTTAGAGTATATCCATGTGTATCCCTTCCCTATGTATATAGAGATAACTCTAATCACTAGTATATGCAGTAGACCATTGTGCTCTCTACCATTCCTATGTGACTCTTAGAGTATATCCATGTGTATCCCTTCCCCATGTATATAGAGATAACTCTAATCACGAGTATATGCGGTTGACCTTGGTACTACCTACCATTCCTATGTGACTCTTTGAGTATATCCAGTCATATCCCTTCCCTATGTATATAGAGATAACTCTAAACACTAGTATATGCAGTAGACCTTTGTACTATCTACCATTCCTATGTGACTCTTAGAGTATATCCATTTGTATCTCCTCCTTATGTGACTTTACATCTTGTACATTTGCACATTTTTTCTGTTTGTATCCTTTATGTAACGCATGTAATCTAAAGTCCTTATGTTTCTCAACTGGTTCTTATGTAAAGCGCTCTGACACCTTCGGGTAAAGTTTGCGCTATATAAAATCGCACAAATAAATAAATAAAATAAATAAAATGGGAAAAAGAACGACCGCCAGTTGGTACTTTTTTGAATAGCTTAGTTTTGGCTACTGCTAAACTCAGTGGTCTCAGATTTCGTGCTGGTTTATAAAATTCCAACTTTTAACACAGGATTGCTAGGCCAGACTCTTAAAATTCTTTATGTGCATGCCAGAAAAGTTTGAATTTAGCTTTTTTGCACATTGGCAGCCAGTGAAGCATTTTTAGACAATCTGATGCCCAGTTATATCTGTCTTTGTTACAGATAAGCTTGTCTGCCATATTTTGAACACCAGAAGTCGTGTGAAGAGATAACCATCTTCACATAAAGAGCATTCCCGTAGTCTAATTTACTTGTGATTAGTGCTTGGACTACAGTTCTTCGCCAGTCAACAGGGATCAGCAAAAAATATTTCTTAAGAGCTTGATTAAGCCAACGCACTTGCCACAAGGGGCGTTGACTTGCTCCTTCATGGACATTGACTTGCTCCTGCATAGCAAGTGGTGTTGAGTTCTTCCTGTATGGATAAAGAGTCATTGATTAAAATTGTGTATTTCCACTTTCTTGGGCTCAGAAGCTGAGCCCAGTGAAGCAAGCCACCATGAAGAGTCCCAGATCTGATGTGCACTGCTAAAATGTAGAATCTTTGTTTCATCTGAGTTCAACTTCAAACAATGTGCCCTCATCCAACTTGCTACCTCAGCGAGACACCTGGTATGGTTTTAACTGTTTTCTTATGTGTCTTCCCTGTCACGATTACCGGCTGGGTATTGTCGGCATATGAGCGGATCTCAAAACCCCATGTTCTGACAATTTTTGCGAGCGATGAGACATACACATTGAAAAGTGCTGGGCTAAAGGAAGAGCCCTGAGGTAACCCCATTTACATAGTGGGGAAGTGACCTAAAGGTATCTAACTAGATGGATTGGGTTCTCTTACTTAAATAGGAGCCCAACCATTTTATGGCAGTGGAGTATACACTAACCTCATGAAGTTTCTTATAAGTAGACTAAGAGAAATGGTATCAAATCCTGCAACGGTCTAGTGGAAACAGGATAGAGCCTTGCCCTGATCCATTTCTAATTTTATATTGTCTAGCACTGCAAAAAGAGTGGATTCTGTGTTGTTATTGGTTCAGAAGCTCATCTGTAATCGATCTAACTGGTTATTGTTTTCAAGAAAGGCAGTTAGCTGGATGTTGACTAGACTTTCCAGGACTTGAAGACATATGGGGAAATAATGAAATAGGTCGATAGTTGAATAAAATGGAAACATCTATCCCAGATGTTTTCATCGAAGGGGAGTATTAAAGCTTGCTTCCAAGTATCCAGGTACTCTGCATTTGACAGGGAACGATTGAAGATTTCTGTCAGATAGGGGCTTAGTATGGGAGCTAGCTGAGGGAAAACAATGCGGACGAGGGTCAAGAGGGGATCCAGACTTGACTTTCGTCATCATTTTTCCAACTTGTTTCACAGAAAGTTTTGCAAAATTCCCTAGGTGTGAGCTAGGTACTGTGGGGAGGCCAAGTTGTTCTCAAGGGAGCTTGTCTTGGTAGAGTTGTGTGTCAAATGTTAAATACATTTTGTCAATTGTAGCGGTGAAGAAGTTGCCTGTTTCTTCACAATGGATAGTGAGGGCGTGATAATCTGTGATGGACAGACAGGTTGAGAGAATTCTTTTTACAATTTACATAGTTCTCTTGGACAAATTACTGTTTTCTTTAAGTCTCTTGATGAAGTAATCTGTCTTTGCTCTCTTAAGTGCTCTGTAATAGTAATTCAACTTTCGTTTACATTCTTGATTATCCTTTATGCACTTGGAGTGCCTCCAAGTTTGATACAGTGATTTCCATTTTTTTGTTCTAATTCTAAGGAGTACCATTTTTCTGATGGCAAACGTCTCGGTGATTTATGTGCTTTCATAGGAGTTGGACATGACGGGGTTGACATCGTCTAAATACTCGTCAAGTGATATCTCCTGATGACACACCGGTGGGACAATTTGCTTTAAAAACAGAATCTGTCTGTGTTTATTTTGCCCCAAGCTTTTTTGGGTGATGGATTATGTGGCAAATATGGCAAATCGATAATCATGCAGAAACCAAATCCAGTGGCTCTGTAAGACCTGACCTCCTTAGGATTGTCTTCCATTGTACTTTTTACCCCCCCCCTTTTGCTGTATTGTTTTGTTGGTCTTAGGACTCTGAGCACTTTACCACTGCTAATCAGTGCTAAAGTGCATGTGATTCTTCCCTAAACATGTGTTTAACTGTTGTGTACCTGATTGACATATTTAATTTCCTTGTAAATCCTGTTATTGTTTTGCATGTCCTAGTAGTAACAAATAGATAAATCCGTTTCTGAGGATTGTGAGGCCTACCCCTCTCATAGATTAACATTGGCAATTCCCTTATACCTGTTTACGTGGTAATTCCCGATCAGAGAGGAGTAGCTTTTTCATGTTTTATATTTTTGTATTGGTAATTATAAATTCTCCTTACTTGTAAAGTTGGATTTGACCTTACTGTATTGAAATGCCAGTGGAGTGGACATTTCTCTGCAATTACTGCTCCAATACATGTCTAGGCTGGGCTGGGTGACAGGTACATTTGGGCATTTCCTCTAGACAGTCACAACACAGGAAACTCGAATGCATTTCAATCCATCTGTATTCTGATGGGGCTTCCTGGGCTGGGAGTGATGGGAGGGACTCACACTCCACTTGAATAGGTAATGTCCTTCCCACACAAAAGGTGCTGATCACCCCCCCTCCCAGAAAGCCTGGCAGACAGGACTGTGTTGAAAGGGGTCCCTGTGCACTTCAAAGGCCTCCTTTGAAGTCATCCCCTACATCAGAGTTACTTTTGGATAAAATTACCGGGGCTCTGACACCTGCATATCAGACACTTTTTGGACTTGTAACCAGACACCGCTGGTGACACATCTGCACATTGTTAGAAGGACTGATGTGCTGCCAGGAGGGACTACCACTTTGATAACTGCTCTGCTGTGTTGGCCTGGTGCTTGTTGAGGTGCAGGAGGGACCGCCACTTTGCTACGTGCCTTGTTGTACTGGCCTGCTGCCTGCTACCTTCATACTGTGCTGACCTAAATCATGCTCCATGGGCTTGCTGGCCTGCCCCTTGTTCTTGATGTCTCAGGGTCATCAAAAACCTTGCTTCAGAAAATATCGAGCACTTCGCTCTACAAAGGTCCAGTGTTTGCTTTTGACATGCACTCTCTGACCAGACTAAGCGATTTGCTTTACAAAGTTCCAGCGTTTGCTTTTGACCTGTGATTACCAGTTACACTGGGCCCGATTCACAGAACTAACTTAAGACAAAATCCTAAACTTACTACTTTTGGTATTCACAGAATGTACTCACTACTTTTGGTATTCACAGAATACACTTAATACTTTTGGTATTCACAGAATGGATTTACGACTACTAACTTTACGTCCGCACTCAGGCCGGCAATTCCGGCCCGGAGGCAGAGCTTCCGGCCCAGAGGTGGAGATTTCAGCCATGGCTAAATCCCCATCTCCGAGCCGCAAGCTCTGCCTCCGGGCCGGGAGCTCCACCTCCAGGCCACAAGCTTCGCCTCCTGGCCAGAAGCCCCACCTCCGGGCCAGAATTTCCGGCCCGTGTGCGGATGTAAAGTTAGTCGTCCTAAATTCATTCTGTGAATACCAAAAGTAGTAAGTGCATTCTGTGAATACCAACGGTAGTAAGTTTAGGATTTTGCTTTAAGTTAATTCTGTGAATCGGGCCCACTGATCTGAGCTCTGTGTCAATCGTGATCGCTGTCTCTGTGTTCTAGCTGGTGCCGCCGTGCTCAGGGAAGTCTTCCAGTGCGGACCCCAGTGTTGCAGTGGTGACCAGAGATTACCCCATGATGTCGCATTGGACAGCCTGCCCTTGTCAGTAGAGGTCGTGCTGCATGCTGACGTTGCCACTCATCACACTCCACAAAGGAGGGCTCTGCCGAGAGTAAGATTGCCGCATCTGGGCCCCTTGTGTTTTGCTAGGGCCACGGAGTCTGTTCCAACGCTCCCATGACTCCAGCTGGAGCTCAGGTAATGTTTGGTACTGGATCCCACTTACAGCCTGCATCCGGTGGGTGGCCGGGAGTGCCTAAATCCTGCGGTCCCCAGTGACCCCTGAGAGCCCTACATGATGCCTCATTGAGCATTCTTTGGCCCCTGCACATCCAGGAAAGGAACACTTGAAAGTACCCATATGATATATGATCATAAGTGTGGCTAGCACTATGTTTATTTTAATTATTGTAAAGTATTCATAACTTGAAACTTACTCATTGGATTTTTGTTGTTTTCCCTTAATGTGTTTAGAATATAACAAAATATTTGTACAATGCTGTGTGGAGTATTTCTGTGGTGTATTCATTGTGTCACTGTGTGTGTGTTGCATAAATACTTTACACATTGATATGCCTGCCCATTCTGCCCCAAGACACCAGATGGTGAGTACAAGTAATCTCAGTTGTATCTCTAGCTACCCTGACTAGCGTGGTAGGTTCTGCCTGGGCTGGGTGTATACCTTAGCTTACCAGAAACCCCATTTCTAACAGGCTCTGACTAAGATTCATATCTGAAATAGCAGTGTTAGATAAGTATCCTGTTTGACACAAGAACAGTATAAAAAAAAGCTCTAATCTCAATGTGCTGTACTCTGTTAGGTGGGTGAGGGGGATAGTACATGGCCATAGTGACCCAATTTAAAATAGTTTTTCTACATTAAAGTAGAAATGATTTCACAAAATATTCAGCTTTTATGTATGTATTAGTGTAGAGGATGTGTTATTTTTGATTTTAATAGCGTGTTCTATTTTGCACTGATAAATTATTTTGAATGTTGTAGTGACTACGCTTGCATACTTACGTGCAACACACATTAAACTGCAAAGTGTTGTATGTGACACAGAGTTGTAATCCCTTGATATAACATTGAGCAGTGAGGCCACAATGCGGTGGTCAACCCTGCCTGGAAAGAAGTGGCTTAATGCAAAATGACGGAGTCACCCTGCAGAATGTGGTCAGGGGCAATGATACTGCCGTTTTTATGAGATATCCATAGCTTGAAGATTCTATTGGCAGTCCCCTGAAAGGGAGGGGGAGCTCCTGCACTGCATGGGCCTGCATTGCACCCCTGTTGCAACCCTTTCTTGAAAATTAGCAATCTAAACACAGTCACTCAAGTGAGCCCTTTAGAATCACCCAAGAAACAACTGATCAAAAACGCCTAAGCACCGATCATGATGGGTCGCAAAATGCAAGCCCACATTGATCCTCAGATAATTTGAGTTAGTACAAGGTGCACAAATTAGCATGCAATTCTGAGCTTGACCCCTTAGAATGTAGAATAATGTGCCAATAGTCCCCATTCGGTGATGCACCAACACACTATGGGGCTTGTTTACACATCCCTTGCGCCGCCAGTACGTCATTTTTAATATGGGAAAAAGTGACGCACATGGAAAGGCGGGATTTTACCTCTAGAGTCTGCTTGCCATTCTCCAAAATCCTGTCACAGGTCGACTAGACCTTTTTACCTGCCATAGAGTGAATTAGGCAATCTGTCATATGAGAATAAACAAAATTTAGAGCTCCCAATTGCTTTCCCCAAGAACCACTGACCAAAACTAAGTTTAAAGGTTTATTACATAACCAAAAATAACTGAAGGTACAAGCACCTCAGCAAGAGGTTCAAAAGATAAACAGGCACTAATACAAACATAATCCTACGGAAAAGCCTCAAGCGACTGATGAATAATACAAGGATCAGTTCCAGAACCATCAGACTGAACAGGATTGCTATAACCTGAGTTCTGGTACTCATCGGACTAATAGACATAAATTCAAATCAATCTGTCCCTAAACTATACTAAGTGACATCCCTACACAACAATAACCCAACCTAACCAAAGGTGTCAGCAGTGGTGACTTCCAAAGAAGTTCACTCACTTCTCTCCACGACTAGAGAAACCTCAGTCATAGCTAAGCTCTTTGCCAAGACCAACCACTCTCTCTGACTCCTCAGCTCATCTGCTCTGCCTCCTCCCTTGGGGCACTGTCCCTAATACAAAACCCCACAATGTGAGCGACACGCCTTCAGGTACGCCCCTCTCGAAGGTGTTAACTTTCAAAATTTTCCAGTATGGCTCCGATCCATCTTTGTCCAGCCGACGTCCTTGGGTCCCAGACTCTTCATCGCTTTTAGTTGCTTCTTCAAATTCCTAGTCTACTCCTCTATGTCTGGGTCTAGCATTTCTAACTCTCATACACAATGGGCCCTTCTACTCTACAATCTACTTGGTGATGCACCTGCAAAAGAATATACGCAAATAGGCTCACAGTCTAATAATGTTGCAACATTTTCTAAAACCTCTTTCATAAGCATTTCTACCGTTTATATGTTTAAGCAAAACATTTTCATACAGGCCTGCCCCATTTCCATGAACTAGGCCTCTGCTAGAGTTTTAGGCCTCACGTTTACATTAGCAATTCTCTGGGTTCACTAGGCCTCCAACCTTAACGACAAATGCATTTTTCTCTATTTTCGACTAATTATCGAGTACATAAAGCATGATTATACGTTTCAATTAGTCAATTTGAAGGCACATTAGTAAATCAATTAAACACTCTTATCATTAGTGAAAGATTTCATTTCAAAAGCATCTCTACATTGCAACAAGTATGGATTTGCACTTTGTAACGTTGGTTCCGCACATTTTCTGATACCAATTTACTTTAGTACTTTGTCATACATTGCATCTAACCATGATTAAAAGTCCTCGATATATGCGGGTGCTGACTACTTGTACATATGCTGCACCCCTACGAATTTCACTGTAAATAGCGCTCTCTCAGTTCCCCCCTTTGATGACCCATGTCATCACCACCCTCACAACGTCCTCAGGGTAAGAACCAACTAAACTGAGCTTGTGGCCATTTTCCCTCGCTTGAACAGTTCCAACGCTCTCAAACTGCGGTATTGACTGTCCTGCAGCCTCTCCATTCGCATCTCTTGCGCTCTCATTGATCTCGCCAATCTATTGGACTTGTACCATTTGCACAATCTCACTAAACCCCAGAATCCAATCACACAAGCCACTGCTATGGTAAGGGGTCTCAATACAAATCCAAGGAAACTCTTTCCCAAATTGGCAAACCAGCTTCCGACTTTTCCAAATCCTTTGCCAACCGTCTCCCACGCATTCTCCTGCGTCAAATCCTCAATCTCATAATGGATTGCAGTAATATTGCTTATATATTCCTCCAGATCCTTAGAGTTGTCTGGAATGTAAGAACAACATTCCTGGACCTTCAACCGTTTGCAGACTCCGCCCTCTTTCGCTAGGATGACGTCAAGAGCAAGACGGTTCTGCAAAACCATTGTCCTGATGGACAACATTTTACCCTCAAGCAACACCAATGACTTGGCAGTATTCATTGACAATTCATCCACTACAGTTGCCAATCGCCGTATCTTTATGTCATTCAAAATGACACCCAACATAGGTATCGCTGCTCCAAACACATCTCCCACAATTGCTCCAGCACTTTCCCCTCGCTTTACCCTCCTTTGAGGCCCACCCTCTAAGAGTTCAAAATCCTCGGTATGATAAATCTTGGGGAAAATAATTGCTAGATAGCATGTTCCATACCACTTCCCTGGCAATCTCACATACGCATTCCTTCCGCAGACAAAATACACCGTAGGGATCACCTGGACCACACTCTTCAAGAAGTCCTTTGTGTAGTACTCTAATGTGAGGGTGTGTTCACATGTAGTATGACCCACATACACATTCTCATAATACGTCTGTGGTCGGTGAAGGCACAACTTCCCCTTTTGTACTTCATCTAGAGCTATTGGACCATAACTCCCTCTTGACTTATGCTGCTTCTCTTCTTCGTTCCAATCTACCTTGCCTTGCCCTGAATCTCGCAACTTTTTCTGTTTCGTGTACCTATCTTCTACTTGTTCAATTAACTTCTTCTCTGTCTCAGACAATAAACATGTCAGGTTGTGTCGGTGTGCATACGGGGTGTCTAGCTCTTGAGTGGGAATGAAAAAATATCCAAGTCTGTCCTCTGATTTATAATAATCCCACTTGTTCAAATGCTTGTAATTCGGGACTTCTGGTAACACAGCATCATAATTCGAAAAGAAATATTCAAAGTGATTTCGCCCATAAAGGATACTAATCAGCAAACTACAGGATATTCCATATGTCAATGGAAGGTGATGGTATCTAATACCCTCATCTACTGAAGCTGGCAGTTGCATACACACATAACAGTCCTTCGCATCCATCGCCTCAATGTATTCATACAACAGCTTTGCATACGCATTCTGCCCAAAATTTCCTTTAGACAGATCAGTGTGTAGCCTACGACTTTCTGCAGCCAGTATGGCTTTCTCTCTTCGCTCCCTGTCTTCTTTCTGGCTAGGGGTGGAAGGTGTCGGTGTCCCCACAGCCTTCTCTACCTGTTCGTGTGGTGCAAAATAAGAAACTAAAACTACTATAGCTATAAGGAGTATCACTCCTTCTAAAAGAGTGCCTACTATGCACTTGGATCTACGATTCGGGTTTCCAGGCGCCATGGTCTCAGCACAAATTAGTTCGTTCTCGGAAAGCACCCAAAAGTCTCTTTCCTTGCTGTTTGAGTCTCTCGAACCACCTTGGAAAGCGGAAAGCCCCGTTTCAGTTCTTCTTTTGTTTCAACAACAGACAACCTTAACCCTTCTCCGTCCTCTGTGGAAAGTCCCTAAATTTGTTCTTCTTCCACTCGGCTCTAGGTTAAGTTCAACAGCTATTTCAAAAGTCTTTCAAAGCAAATTCAAAGTTCAAAGTTCTCAATAGTCTATGATTATACTTGATCCGATTGCCTGCAACACATAATCTAAAAGTTCCATGCGGAGCACAACTTCATCATATGTTGGCATGTCGGGAACAAATGTAGGAAAAAACGTCTATCCAGGAGTAAATCACGTATCTTGCTCAGGAGAGGGGGATTGGGAATGGTGAGTGTCAGTTTACCTTCGAATTCAAGTCCAGGAACCAACAGTATCACTTCCAGCTTAACATTTGGGATCGTACTGGTCACCGCCACTGACCTCACCCTCCCGGACCTCAGTACACCTGGCATTTGTGAATGGGTAGGTCCACTCTGGAGTGGCGTATCTTCGGCAAGGTACTCTCACCCTCCTTGACCTTCTCGGACCCCGTGTTCTGCTCCTTGTTCTCCCTCCTCCGTATCTGATTCTTCGGACATAGGAGCAAGGTCTCTTTCGGAAGCCAATCGTACGTTCATTCGCCTCCACCTCTCGGGCCAATGAGCCTCTGCACCTCTTGTTCTCCTGCTTCTCGTTTGCACACCCTGTTCGTCTCCACTGTCAAAGTTTTCTGCGCTCAGATCACCTTCTTCGCCACTTCCTCCCTCGGAGGCAGATTCAGTGTCACTGTTGTCGTGGTCATTTCCTGCCTGATCAGGGGAGTCCCCGACTTCCACTGGCACCCCCACAGCTTGACTTGTCCCCTCTGATGAATCCTCCTCTTCGTTGTTATTTTCATCCACGAGAGGAGCTGTTCTCTCCACAGGTGCTGGGACTCGGCGAGTGTGAGAAGCATGGACCCAATTTGGCAATCCACCGCACTTCACAGCAGTCGTCGTCACCAAGATGACTTGGAAAGGTCCTCTCCAGCGCACATCCAGGCAGCTCTTCCTCACGTGCTTCCGCACCAGGACCCAGTCACCAGGGCACAGGTCGTGACAAAGTTCGCTAGAAGCCGGGATTTCAGCAGCCTGCACCTGAAGAGACACAGACCGCATGACATCAGAAAGTCCTCTGCAATAGTCAAGAATCACATCATCTGTGATATTCAGCAAGGCAGTTGTAGGAATAGATGGCAGTCTCATAGCCCTCCCCATCAGTACTTCGTGAGGTGAGAGCCCTGTTCTTCTGTCTGGGGTACTACGCATGCTCATCAGTACCAATGGCAAGGCATCGGGCCACTTCAGGGACGTGGATGAGCACACTTTGCCATTCAAGCTTTCAGGGTCCCATTGATTTGTTCCACTATGCCAGAAGCCTCTGGTCGATAGCTACAATGCAATCTCTGGTCAATGTTCAGGGCAGAGCAAAGCATCTTCACAACTTCGCTATTAAAGTGTTTTCCTCTGTCCGATTCCAAAGAGGTCGGAACCCCGAATCGTGGCACTAGCTCCCTCAACAACAGTTTTGCTACTGTGAGTGTATCGCACCTACGAGTGGGATATGCCTCAACAATCACCAAGACATACCTGAGGCGATTGCACCTCGGCACCTCAATGAAATCCATTTGCATCCTATAAAAGGGTCCGCCGGACCTTCCAATGTGACTTAATATAACTGGTGTTCTTTTCCCAACATTCAGATGTTGGCAGGTTACACATCTCTGACAAACTGCTTCTGCAGCCTGTCTAAATTTTGGATTGTACCACGTTTGCCTGAACACACGCACCATCGCATCCCTTCCCAGATGCACAGGACCATGTATCTGTCGTGCCATTGCACTCACCAACTCATTCGGTAACAGAGCTCTTCCATCAGCTGAAACCCACATGTCCAAATCTCCTTTGACACAGCCAGCCGATTCCCACACCCTTTTTTCATAATCAGATGTCTGTCCCTGCATGTCTCTCAACTCTTCCCATGTGTCTGCCACCTCAAGCATAATGCTTAGTTCGGTTCTTTCCCTTGGTCCCTCAATTGTTTGTTCCGTAAAGAAGTATCCCTGCTCTGCACAATAGCGTGCAACTTCATCAGCATAACGGTTCCCCAATGTCACAAAATCCGTTCCCTTGGTGTGTGCTGTGCATTTTACCACAGCTATTTCTGCAGGTCTTTGCAAGGCCTCCAGCAATAACCTGATAAATTCGCCATTTCTGATTGGGGAGCCCGATGATGTCATGTAATCCCTCTGAGACCACAACTGACCGAAGTCACCTGTTGCAGCAACGGACTTGAGACATCCGGGCAACGCTGCGGCTACTGGATCTAAGGTAGCCGAGAAGTATGCAACTGGTCTACGGACTCCTCCATGATCTTGCACTAAGACTGCCAATGCACACCCTTCTCTCTCACAACAGAACAATGCAAATGATTTGCCATAATCTGGCATTCCCAGAGCCGGAGTGCGACACAGGTCCTCTCTCAGCTCAAGAAAGGCCATCATACAATCTGTGTCCCATGGTACCGGATCACTTACGTCCTTGTGCGTCAGTTTCTGCAATGGCTTCGCTTTCAGGGAAAAGTTAGCAATCCACTGTCGGCAATAACCAACCATGCCCAGGAAAATCCTAACCTCTGTTTGTGTCGAGGGCACAGTCATCCTCATGATCGTCTCAATCCTGTCTGGTGACACCTTCCTCTTTCCCTTCTCTTTCCCTTCTCTATTCTGTGACCCAGATACTGCACTTCAGATAGGCAGTATTGTAACTTGCTGGGGGACACCTTGTGTCCGTTTTCTGCCAAATGGTTTAGCAAGGCAATGGTGTCAATTCTACAAGCATCTTCTGTATCTGACGCAACAAGGAGGTCGTCTATGTACTGTACGAGAACAGAGTTCTGCGGCAGCACCAGACTCTCAAGATTCCTTTTCAGCAACTGATTAAAGATCGATGGACTCTCCGTATACCCTTGAGGAATTCGACACCATGTTAAAACGCGACTCTCTATTTTGAACGCAAAAAGAAATTGGCTTTCCTTATGCAATGGGATGGAAAAGAAGGCCTGACACAAATCTATCACAGAAAACCATTCAGCTTGGAACGGTATCTGAAACAGTATCACTGATGGATTCGGTACCACTGGACAGCATGGAACAACTATGTTGTTAATCATTCGTAAGTCCTGCACAATCCTGTACTTCCCACTTGGCTTCTGCAAGCCCATGATCGGAGAGTTACAGGGACTTCCCATAACCTCCTTCAGAATTCCCTGTCTAATCATGGACTCAATCACAGGTTTTATACCTTCAAGTGTTTCTGGGGTCAGCTTGTACTGGGGAGTTCGAGGGAATTCAACATTCTGTCTCACCTGAATTCTAACTGGCTCCACCCCTTTGATCAGTCCAATCTCCTCTCCTGTGAAGTACCAGACTTCTGGGGAGACCGAGTCTCTCAAGTCCCAAGGGAGTTCTTCCACAGTTATAGCAGGGTACAATTCAATGCACACATGCGTATTTGCAACCTTAAAGTCAGCATCATCATCGTTAGTCTGTAATTCCACTCCCTTTGGGGTACAGTAGATGGTGCAATTAAGTTTACATAAAAGATCTCTGCCTAACAGGCACACAGGACTGGAATCACACACCACAAACTGGTGTCGGTCACTAAAACTTCCAATCTTCACAGGGACTGGCTCAGTCAGGGGGTTGGTCATTCTTCTGTTTGCTACTCCTATCACCTGTATGGTCTGTCCTGACAGAGGTAAGTTGGGAACTACCGCAGACCGCACAGTGGAGCGAGAAGCACCGGTGTCAACCAAGAAGGTGGTGGGATGTCCATCCACATCTGCCTCTACAAAAGGTCCTCTTTGATCCACCTCCAACACTGCTCCAAGAGTACAGCCCTCCTCCCCATCCAGGTACCGACCTGTCACTGGGTCAAAGTAATAGCACTCATCCCCTTCAACTATGAAAGGCATCTACTGGTATACCTTGTTCCCTGCTGAAATCTTCGGTGGCTGGGGAACCGGAGCCCTAGGGGCTGAATTCCCCCCTTTCATCGCCTGCAACTTAGTCACTGTCACCTTTCGTACCGGAGGGGCCCGAACTTCCTCCTCCTCCTCCTCCTGTACCTGATTGTCAGGGTTATGGGGACACTCGCGTCTCCAATGCCCTACCTCGTAACATTGATGGCACTTGGTCATCTTTTTCAGGGTCGCTATATCTATCCTAGGTCTCAGACCTTCCTCGTTGTCCCTCTTTTGTCCCCCTGATTTCCTTCCCAGTGTGCCATTACCTGACTGACCCTGTCCTCCTGCTTGCATTTGTACTAACATCAATTTGTCCTTAAGCTTCTTTGTCTTCGAATCTATCTCGTCACTGCAATACCTCGCATACCTCAAAATCTCATCCAGGGGTTTGTTTTGCCAACAGATTAAATGTTGCTGTATCATAAGGCAAATATCAGGCCTTAGTCCTTGAACAAATTTGGATACGAACTGTCCCATATCCTTTGGGTCCATCACATCTAACCCACTGTACTGCTTAAAGATCTGCAATAACCTCTCGTAATATTCATGCACTGTCTCTTTTGGTTCCTGTCTAGTCCGATCTATTTTCACCCAGTCTATGTCCTGTGGTGGTACCTTAGTCTTCAGCCACGTGATCGCCTGCTCATACTTTGCCATCACCCTAGGTGACGGCCCATTCGTGGCAGAATCTCGTTCTGGCTCCGCTGTGGGCCATTCAACACTAACCTTGCACGCTATCCACAAGTCACTTGGGACCACAATGTCAAACAGTGTGTTCAAATCAATCCACAGCACCTTCGAGATTTTAACGAACCTCTCCACCTGTTTGTACCATTCCACTGGACTCTCTCTCAACTTTGGAAATGTGTTGGTAAAGGAAGCCAGATCTCCCCTACTCCAGGGTACATGTACATAACCTCCATGAGCCACCTCCCGCAAGGGGTATGCCTCTGTATGCATCAACCCTCCTCCCGGACATGTCTCCAGAACGCTCCTTCTAACACTCTTTCTCTTTGACCACCTTTCCTCCCATTTCTCCAGAGGGGACCACGTTCATATTCCCACAATCAGCCCCCTGATGTGAGTTTTTAAACCGATCACTCTCTTTTCTTCTAAATCCTGATATGAATACTGTAACCGGTGGCCACTCTGCAGTGCTTTTGTTTTTGTCAGGTCTACACTGTACTTATTCGCCAATTCCGAGAGTTTCTCATGAGCTGTCCTAGCCCTCCGTGTAACATCCTTCGCTACAAACAATAGCTCATCCGGTTCGTATAGTTCGATCCTTTCTAGTGGCAATGTACCTTCCACTATCTCCTCCACTTCTGTTTTCAGTCTCAGCACATCTATCCTTCTTGCTTTTATCGCAGCCCTCAATGTACCTTGGCTAGTAGTTCCATTAGAGTCCCTCCCGCCACAGTCCTGACTCTCTCGCCTGTTTTTCTCAGGTGTATTGGGGGGAACCCTTCTGTTCTCCCAGCCTTCTTGAACCCACTCCCATCTACTGTCACCAGAGGTGTGGTGGGACGCCCCCCTATTCCCCACCCCTTCTCGTTCCCATTCTTGCCGATTTCCACTAGGCGCGCAGTGAGACACCATACTATTTTCTTGGTTCCCAGACCCAAAGACATTCCTGGATCTATCACTCTGAGTGTCCACAATTGTTTCCCAAGTTCTCAAATCTGGCCTTAATTCTCTCATCGACCTCGGCCTTGGTCCCCTCAGATCCATCGGTCCCCTCCAACCCATCTGCCCTTCCGAGGAGTCTGCCGATGCCACCAAAGGAGTGCTTCTTTGTACTGGCGTTGGCAACTGCCTCCACCCTTCTGTCCCATTACTCCTGTCCTCGCTGGCGCATCTCTCACTCCCCCTTTGCAACGGACTCTCGTCTTGTTTCTGTTCTGGGTTGTACACGGATACTATGGGACCTATGGTAACAGGTACGTAAGAGCATCTGGCAATTTCTGTGAGTGGACGCCCTCTTCCACCCGAACCTTCTGTACTGTGAATCGTCCCACTACTCTCGTCACTGGGGAAGGTGGAGGTGCCTTTTCTCCCTTCACTGGATAAAATATATCCTCTGAGGTGCCCATCTCACTCACCATTTTGACCCCACCATCCCCGTCAGAAACTTCCCCAGTCTTGGCTGACATTGGCGTGCCCCCCAACTCGGGATTGTATGGAGGTGGTCTCTCTGACAACATCCTCTCTATCAAGCCATCGTCTGTCTCCCTGTCCTCATCGTCTGTAGTTCTCCTCTGTGCGTCGAGTAACGGGTACAACCTATCCCCTTCAATGGTCTGTACCCTCCACCTCTTCTCCATGGCGTCCCATCTCGCATCTTGGACCGCCTTGACTGATCGTTTCACCCTTTCTTGCCGCCTATCTCTGCCCCTGTCATGGGCTGCCCTGATCCATGCATTTAGCGCTTCAAACTGTGTCGGTCTGGGCAAAGGTCGCAACGCAGCCATAATCGCTTTCAGCTGATACAACACTTCTAGTCTAAACATCCCGTATTTAGGGAAGGTCAATTCTTCATTTCCATCTGTCATCTTACACCAATTATCAAGCCACAATATGGTATGCAACCCAACATTTGTAGCCATGTAATGAGCTGGAGTATCCTCGGGTGGAGCCTCCTCCCCACCCCGAGGTTCTATCTTGTTTTCGCCTTTGAAACATTTCCGCAACACTTTAAAACATTTCATGATGAAAACCCACAACGTTTCCTTGTTCCACAGCGCTTGTTTACTTCCTGATGACAATCCACCAATCTCAGCGCGGCTTCACGCCAACCGACCAATCCCAGCGCGGCTCTTTCTGACGTCACTCTCCTCCGTTTCGCAGCATTTCCCCTACTTTCTCCGTTTGTCTCGCGGTCACGCATGCGTCCCAATCATACACTGGAATTGATTACTTCCGACCAAGCAACCACTTCCTTGACTGTACGTCCACAGTCTGGCTGTAATTGTCACCTTAACCGGCAAAAGTCTGTCCGCTAACGGCTAGACAATCGCCTCAACTGATAGGTTACAAACTCACGGCAACTTCAGACCAGCGTCCGTTACCCACGCACTCACACATTCGTGCCCCCTATCTCGGTCCTGCGGGCGATCAATAGTACCTCATGCCCCCCTTAACAATGGTCGACAATTACTTTGGTTGTTCGATACATCCGGACCACTTAAACTCTCCTTGAGCTCAAGATTTCCACTGGTTGCGCGCGCTCACAACCTGTTCCTCTTTCACACTACAGGCATTCAACTCCTCAAGACAATACAACACACAATACAACATAACACCGCAATCTAGCAACGCATGACCCTTTTCATACTCACTCTCCTTCGACCTGCTGCTTTCTGCCGCACTGTCACTCTCCGTCAGTTTCCGTGGAACGCCGTCCTCTATCCGCGATTCTCTGGACACTCATCCTTTGTTTCTATGGGCCTCGGGGAAATCTCAACCTACTTCAGGATTACCGTCACTCTAGAAGGTAAACCATCCTACTCTGCTACCAACTGGAAAGGCGGGATTTTACCTCTAGAGTCTGCTTGCCATTCTCCAAAATCCCGTCACAGGTCGACTAGACCTTTTTACCTGCCATAGAGTGAATTAGGCAATCTGTCATATGAGAATAATCAAAATTTAGAGCTCCCAATTGCTTTCCCCAAGAACCACTGACGAAAACTAAGTTTAAAGGTTTATTACATAACCAAAAATAACTGAAGGTACAAGCACCTCAGCAAGAGGTTCAAAAGATAAACAGGCACTAATACAAACATAATCCTACGGAAAAGCCTCAAGCGACTGATGAATAATACAAGGATCAGTTCCAGAACCATCAGACTGAACAGGATTGCTATAACCTGAGTTCTGGTACTCATCGGACTAATGGACATAAATTCAAATTAATCTGTCCCTACACTATACTTAGTGACATCTCTACTCAACAATAACCCAACCTAACCAAAGGTGTCAGCAGTGGGGACTTCCAAAGAAGTTCACTCACTTCTCTCCACGACTAGAGAAACCTCTGTCATAGCTAAGCTCTTTGCCAAGACCAACCACTCTCTCTGACTCCTCAGCTCATCTGCTCTGCCTCCTCCCTCGGGGCACTGTCCCTAATACAAAACCCCACAATGTGAGCGACACGCCTTCAGGTACGCCCCTCTCGAAGGTGTTAACTTCCAAAATTTTCCAGTATGGCTCCGATCCATCTTTGTCCAGCCGACGTCCTTGGGTCCCAGACTCTTCAACGCTGTTAGTTGCTTCTTCAAATTCCTAGTCTACTCCTCCATGTCTGGGTCTAGCATTTCTAACTCTCATACACAATGGGCCCTTCTACTCTACAATCTACTTGGTGATGCACCTGCAAAAGAATATACGCAAATAGGCTCACAGTCTAATAATGTTGCAACATTTTCTAAAACCTCTTTCATAAGCATTTCTACCGTTTATATGTTTAAGCAAAACATTTTCATAAGGCCTGCCCCATTTCCATGAACTAGGCCTCTGCTAGAGTTTTAGGCCTCACGTTTACATTAGCAATTCTCTGGGTTCACTAGGCCTCCAACCTTAACGACAAATGCATTTTTCTCTATTTTCGACTAATTATCGAGTACATAAAGCATGATTATATGTTTCAATTAGTCAATCTGAAGGCACATTAGTAAATCAATTAAACACTCTTATCATTAGTGAAAGATTTCATTTCAAAAGCATCTCTACATTGCAACAAGTATGGATTTGCACTTTGTAACATTGGTTCCGCACATTTTCTGATGCCAATTTACTTTAGTACTTTGTCATACATTGCATCTAACCATGATTAAAAGTCCTCGATATATGCGGGTGCTGACTACTTGTACATATGCTGCACCCCTACGAATTTCACTGTAAATGGCGCTCTCTCACACAGGTGGAGCAAGGGGCTTATAAATAAGCCGCCATGTGTTTTGTTTGCTCACGTGACATATGGCAGGTTTACCTACCATAGATTGCAGGAGGAAACACCTCTTGATTTGCATCTTAGTTGTAATCCCGTTTTGAACGTAAACAATAATTTGCGAACAATAAAATTGGATTTCTGGCTGCATCATGATGAGTGCTGTGAAATCTATTTGTGAGGTCTCAGATCATCACTACAAAGACTCCAATCCTTCTTTTATTTCAAATATTTTAGAAGATTTGTCAGAGATATGTGATAACAGGAAACCGTCAGTCACCCCTGACTTCTCCCTTTTCAACACAAGCCCCCTTCAGCGCCTTCCAACTGGTCAGTGAAACATGAAGTTCACATAATAGAAACATTCAATCTTTTCAGGAAGAATAAAATCATAGGCACATATAGAGGGAAGTGATTATTTACCCCTCCACTGGTCTCAATAATCGTTGAGCCCACTCTCTTTACCAGCAGAGTAAAGGCTATCTTATACTGCCAACTATTCATGTACCAGACTAGAGGGTGCCTGTCTGTTGATAGCAGTTGTTCATGGTTTGCGGGGTTAGGACATTTTTTACCTAAATCTATGGAGAGTAAGCATCCCACTGGCCCCTTGTGGAAACTCTATGCAGTCCCCCATCACTTGGGTTTGATGTGAATGAAGAATATTCTAGAACACTATATGAAGCGTGACTGATGTTCTATGGGGGACCCTGTAGTTTTCTTCAACAAAGTGGTTGCAACTTGCTCCCCTTCAGGTTGTCTTTACCCTTCCTTGTAGATATGACACTGCTGTCCCCGGGGATTTTCCCAGAGAACCTGTACATGTCTGCTGGGCATGAAGAATATACACCTGCTTCCCTGTGAACTAGTTAATACACCCCCAAGTACTAACTTTCCACTTCCAAATTGGTGTTGCAGTGGCTGAGGGGGTCAACGTGCAATACAGATTCCACTGGCCAGCTTGTACTAGACCTTTTGTGCTTTCTGAGAAGCCTAAGAGAATGGACTCTGTCCATATTAGAAGATAATTTACATTATGAACCAACTTGAGCTTGGATTACACTGTTCTTTGGCTGACACTGGTTTCTTGCCATTTACAACCAAAGCAGAGTAAATATTATCTCTACCCAGCTAGCAGTTGACCTTCATAGGACTTTGGCCACCATTACAGAGAGATATTTGTCAAAGATATGATTCTGTGAGTTGCTGTTTCCCTTCATTCCAGGACAGGTGCAAGAATTTGGCAAATCCCTTCTGCTGGGACCTTTTGTAACAGAAATGAAAGTGAGAGCAGGCCCCTGACAATGACCAACACCAAAGTCGAGATGCCTAATGACAGTATGAAGGGTATCTTAAAGAGGTGAACTCATTGGCAGTACGAAGAACCGTTCAGAAAACAATGAGGACAAAGGTCAAAGTCCTTTTGACTGACGCCTCCATCATCAGGTTATCTTGAAGAAGTGAACCACACAGACAATACAAAGAACCTTATGGCCCAATGATATTATGTCAGAATATTGTATATACAAATATTGCCACACATGCATATTGTGTGCTCGTAATATTCTGGCATCACACCTGCCTACCTGGACTGATCAATGAAGCATCTTATGCAATCAAAGGTTTAAGAAACTGCACAGAACATTCCAGGAATACGAGTGAGGTGAGCATGCATCGGTTGCTGTAATTCTGCATCAAACATTCAATGATGTCCTTATTTATTTTGGATTGCAGGGCCTGTTACTTCATTTTATAACCATTCTGCTGGGTTCTCAGCCACTTGGGGTTATAGCCACTAAATTGTCCAAACCTATATGAAAGGCCACTGGTAAAACTAGAATAGAGGGCAGACATTCCATATCATATGGTAGCATTCTGTCTGGCACATTTGTCCTATTTATTGTATGATTGCAGAAAACAGAGCCTTCATGTAAATCCAAGCATTTACAACACTAAAGCAATTTCATTTGTGATTGTGGTCACATCTTGGCCACCGAAAGTCCAGAGTCTTATGTTTTCATCATAACTGTCTAACCTCCCTTTATGTATGTAAAAGAGTCAGGAACTCATTTAAATATAAGCAGTAATGGGGTCAAGTCAGGGAAATTTAGTAATGATCACACTGCCATTGTCTAGCAACCCTGTTGAGTACAGGCCACCAATTCAAGTGTTTCAACTGGCAGAGTTTACTATTCCCTTATATACATTGGGTCCATATTTATGTTTAGTGTATATTTATTCATATTTATGAGCCATGGGTTATTTGGGTTAGCTAATATGAGGGCATGGTCAATGTGGCTGAAGTTCACAATTGCAAGGTGATAATACATCCAGACCAGAAAGGGTTTGTCGCAGGTAGACTTATCCAGGAACAAACACAGCTCCTTATAGGCAACATTGATCTGGCTATCCGGAGGACAGAACCCTTGGCCGTAGTCGCTATCGACGCGGCCAAGGCCTTTGATAGAGTAAGCTGGGTTTATCTATGTTGAGGTTCTGAAGGCTATGGGATTTGGCCCAATATTTATACAGACCCTGCAGAACTGTTATCAGGGTGCCTCTGCTCGAATACTTCTAAACGGGCTTCTCACTGCGAGTTTTGATATCCAGCAGGGCACTAGGCAAGGGTGCCCGATATCACCTCTTTTGTTTAATCTGTATGTGGAACCATTAGCCCAGATGCTTAGATTGGAGGAATCAATACTCCCATTCAGATCAGAACAATACAGTTCAAAAATAGCTTTGTATGCTGACGACTTGATACTGTATACAAGTGATCCAGACACAGCTATCACGAGGGTGGAGGAGTGTATGTGTGAGTTTGGATCGCTTTCTGGGTTTCTTGTTAATAGATCAAAGATGGAGGTGATGTGTTGGAACCTAGCGTGGTCAGGGACAGTAAGTGAAGAGATGAGATACTTGGGGATTTATGTAGTGAAGGAAATCGAAAAGATTCCCGAGCTGAACCTAAAGAGGGTGGTAAAGGAAATCGATAGTCTGTTTAATAGATGGGGAAACCTCCCACTGACCATCTATGGGAAAACTAACTTAGTAAAGATAGTTATCCTCCCCAAGTTGTCCTATCTCTTTTCTTCAATCCCATTAACATTTTCGAGTAAAAGTCTGACGAAAGTACAGAGTAAGATCAGCAGTTTTATTTGGGGTAATAAAGGGGTGCGCCTGGCGTGGAAAAAACTTAGGCGCAGATTAAAAAAGGGAGGGTTAGCACTCCCAGATGTAAGGCTATACGCAGCAGCTTTCCAGTTTAAAAGCATACGGATGCTGCTAGTGAAACCAGGGGAGTCAGCTTGGGGGAGGTTGTTGGGTGAAATGGTGCGGGTGGAAGGGGGAGGAGACGGTGAGGCTTTTTTGTATAAATTTGGATCACCAAGGTACTTCAAGAGGGTGCGACTGAAGATCATAAGGGCATCTCTAGAGCTATGGTGCAGGCTCAGGCGCAGTTGGGGCATTGGTTACTACTCTGAACACGCTCCTGTGTGGGATGCACCAGGAACCCCGGAATGCCTGCAGGATAGCTTGGCATTACCGATAAAGAGGGCAGGTATCAGAAATTGGTCTGAATTATTGGACTACGGGGGGACATATCCCTGGGAGTACCTGAGGGCAAAGATTGGCCTGGGACTATCAAGATTTAAGTACATACAGTTAACATCATGGTATGAGACAGAAAAGGGGGAAATCAGCGGAAACAGAGAGATCGAAGATATGTTGCAGGGGATACGCCCATTGAATAAGGAAATCTCTATGTGGTACAACAGTTTGTTGGAGGCCAAGGACCAGGAGACACCTGCCTCTGCTGCAGTGTGGACGGAAACCATATTTGGGCCCTCAGCAGACTCTTTGTATATATCCTCATTAAAGACCTTATATAGATCTGTCAAACCTGCCTGTTTAAAAAAAAAACACTTCTTCGTCATCAATAGACTTTACTACACCCCTGCAAAAATAGCAAAGTTTGCCCCAGATCCCACCCCCAAATGCCCTAGATGTGCTGCACCTCTTGCTTACGACCTACATATCTTCTATGAGTGCTTGACCCTGGCAAGATTTTGGACTGAAGTGGGCGACAATCTAAGGCACATCTTAAACACTAACATAGAGTTAAACACGCAACTGATATTTTTTGGAGATGATGGTCGCCTCAGTCAGACTCTCTCGCAGAAAGACAAGGGTCTATTGTTGTACTTGATATTGTTGGCCAGAAGGGAAGTGTGTAAGAGGTGGAAAGACCCCATACCCCCGCAAAGGGAGGATTGTCTCAAAGCGGCATTCTCTATGGCACGATTAGAGTACGATGGTGTGGAGGATAAGATCTCGAATATTTGACACCCCCTCGTGAGCTGGGGTAAGAATCTAAGATTATGGTAACATCATTGGTCTTATGATTACACCAGGGTCCCTCACAAAATAAGGGGACTGGTCGGACGACCCAAGCGAGTGCGGTAAGCCATAGGGGAGACAGATATCGAAGGCGGCTTCATAAGACCCGCAGAGGCTTGCAAGGTGAGATGAAGACCAAAAAAAAAAGTAAAAAAAAAAAAAAAAAAACAATTGCAAGGTGACAGTAAATAGCTTTCTTGGTGTGGAGTAATAATTGCTTTTCCTTTTTTCCCCATAGTTTTATATAGCGCAAACCTGACCCGAAGGTATCAAAGGGGTTAAAATGAGCACCAGTTGCATTACAGAAGGACACATTCATATGTGTTAAGCATGGGGAGATTAAGTGATTTGCCCAGAATCAAAGGATGTTGAGCGTCCCTGCCGAGACTCAAATCTGGTTTTCCAGTTTCAACGGCAACTGCTCTAGCCGTCAGGCGACATCCTCTCCCCTACTTATTAAACTCGGTGAATGTATCCAAAGATTAGTTATTATTTTGTTTTGATTGCTTCATTCCTGGTTTGGGGTACTAACACTTACAAATCCTATGGGTACCAGTAACTCCATTGCCAGATGCACAAAGGTTAAAATTGCAAAAAGTGTTTGAGGTGTGCACTGACTTTTTGCGAATGGAACTTACTTTTGCAAATCAACTTTGTATAAATAGGTCTGTTCACAAAATACCTATTGCGTGGGGTGGCAGTACATAAGTTGCCTAATTATTACTAATTAGACAGGTCACAATTTGCAGCCTCCTGTGATTAGCTATGCTGCCAAGCCTGGTGGCTTTCAAGGGACAGCAGACCACAGTCCCTGTTATTGCTTCCCCAAAAGTGAAAACTTTTTTTTAAGCATCTTGAGTTCCTTAAATGAACCTGGGCTGCTTTAGAAATAAAAGAAGTTTTCAGTTTTGCAAAACTTCAGTGAGAGCAGAGGGGGCCACTCACTGCCTACTCCCCTTGAGGCTGCCACACAGATTTCAAAGGTGAAGAGTACCAAAACAGCCCCCTTTCCCTGAATCAGTTACCACCCCAATTTGGTAGTCGGGAACCATTGCTACACTCCTCACTCACTCCTAATTTTCAAGGAATCCTTTAAAACACCCTTTCCAAATTGTGATTCTGTATGAGTTTCTAAATCCTTTTTACAACTTGGAAAAATGTTTCCAAATCTCAAAACGGGATAAATATAACAGAAAAACGTATTTAGGGATCGTAACCCCTGCAATTCAGAGTTTGGAACCGGTAAATATCTTTGTACATCAGGCCTTTTATGGTTAACCCAAGTGTCCATAGTTATGACAATTTCTAGTTTGCAATGGGTTCTTTTTAACATTTTCCATTCACGTTAGCGTGGCTATTGAAGCTGGAGATGTATGCTGACTTTTCGTATAAATTCATATTGAAGGCACCCGACGTAGATTGTGATATGCATGCATTTTGTTCCTGGGAAAATTGGCTCACCTTTTCATCTGAGTGCATGTCAAGGGATGCATGATATGGTATGATTTTTTTTCTTATTTAACATATGAGTATTTACTGATGGTGCCTTTGCATATTAAACTCAGAAATCGTTGCTAGTGACAGGAGATGGCATCATGGCAGGTTCTTTGAGCCATTTGCTTTGCAGGGTTGACTTGTCTGTCATCGTGCATTATTTATCTGATCCGTGTGGGTGCTGACAATCCTTTCTGAAACAGCTAGGTGTCATGATATTTGTGGATCAAAGAATTTATTTTCTTCATGCTGCTATATTTGGTTTGTATGTATCTTATGATTGCACCTGCCTCTGGGAGTCCTGTATCATTTTTTTGAATTGTTTTTATGTGAGTGCTATTCTGAAGTGACTTGGCAATGCTGCCAAAATTCATCAAAAGTAATTTATTTCCAAGAAAGTATCTTACACATCTATAAAACAATAAAATAATATGCAGTTTATAAATTTCCTTCAAAATTATATCACCATAAAATTGAATTATACAGTTGTTCAATGTGACATAAATCAAGCATACAACACTCGTACAATATTCGGAGCATTTCACCATAAAATCAAATGGCACAATAGCTCAATGTGCCATAAATCTAGAGATGTACACTCATACAATATTCAGTGCTTTTTAAAATACTGTCAACATTACACGCTCCAGTACTAAGAGAAAATAAAGTTATTTTGTGAATTAATAATGTAGCTGCTAAGGGGCACCCATGTCGAGCTATTTCATTGCAGCTAAAGTGGCACGTGCTTCACATGGGGTCATAACCCAATATTTCCTGATAACATAAATTTCCCCCCCTGACACTAGAACTACTGAGTCGGCTTTTGGATAAGCTTAAATCCGGATCCCCTTTATACCCTTGCCCTCTGAGAATTCTCAAAGAGTGTAGGGAGGTAGTGTTGCCTCCTCTTCTGGAGGTGATGAACTTGGCAATCTCCGAAGGTGTTTTTCCCACATCATGGAAAATGGCGATAGTCAAGCCCCTCCTAAAGAAGGCCTCCCTAGATCCTGGGATCCTGAAGAATTTTCGCCCCATTTCCCTGCTTCCTAAGGTGCTCGAAGCCCATCTTAATCATCATCTGAGTGCCTTCCTGGATAAATCTAGCCTGCTGGACCCCTCTCAGCATGGCTTCCGGAGGGCCCATAGCACTGAATCCGCCCTTACAGTGGCTGTCAATAACATCCGTGCTAAGGTCGACAGTGGCCAGACTACTCTTCTGGTCCTGTTCGACCTTACAGCCGCATTTGACACCCTGTCCCCCTCCATTCTGGCTGCCCGCCTCAGTGAGATGGGAGTGAATGGACCAGCGCTAAGCCTCTTGACATCTTTTCTTGATCAGCGAAAACAGAGGGTCAAGCTGGGTAATTTCCTCTCCCCTGTCAGGCCTGTGCAGTGTGGGGTTCTTCAGGGCTCATCCCTGAGCCCCACACTCTTTAACATCTATGTGGCCCCACTCGCCAGACTTGTAAGATCGTTCGGGCTGGAAGTACTATCATATGCCGACGACACCCAGATTATGGTCTCCTTTTCCCAATCAGTGAATATCACGGCCCTTAATTTCAGAAATTGCATGGAAGCAGTTGCAGGCTGGATGATCAAGAACTTCCTGAAATTAAACGGGGACAAAACCGAAGTTCTTGTCTTCGGAGCCAAACAGGAGATATGGTCTACGGACTGGTGGCCCCCTGCTCTTGGAGCCTGCCCCTTGCCCTCCCAATCTGCCCGCAACCTGGGTGTTATTCTGGACACCACGCTCTCTTTTAACAAGCAAGTCAGCAGGACGGTCTCAACCTGCTGTGGTGCCCTAAGAATCATGAGAAAGATTACACATTACCTTTCGTTTGAAGCCCGAAAACAGGTCACAGTGGCTTTTATTTCCTCAAGGTTCGACTATTGCAATGCACTATATTTAGGCATAAACAAAAGGCTGGTCCAACGCCTTCAAATAGTGCAGAACGCGGCAGCCAGGTTTGTGGTTGATGCCCCCAGGCGCTCCTGTGGATCCTCAATCAGGAGAGATCTGCATTGGCTTCCAATGCAGGCCAGGATTAATTTTAAAGGCCTGTGCCTCACTCACTGTGCTTTGCATGGGTTTGGAGCCGAAGGTATTAGGTCCCTTGTGTCCCTCTATGCCCCAGGTAGGGTCCTCCGCTCGGCCAGTAAGAATCTTCTCTCTGTTCCCCGAGTCGCTAAGGCCAGATGGGGAGGGAGGGCCTTCTTCTCCCTTGCCCCGAGACTGTGGAACATGCTTCCAGCTGAGCTCAAGGATCAAACATCCCATTCGCTCTTCCGCAAAGCATTAAAGACCTGGCTCTTCTCTGAAGCCGAACAGATTCTAATATGTCCCAACAAGATGGACACAGATGTGTCATAAGAATTTAAGCACATAAAACACATAATATGCAAAGGTTAGACCATACCCGAGTGTATAACAGAATAGATTCTTATAAAAAGGAAGAAGGGACTAATCCTTTTTTATGTCAGCTAACATGAAAATAATACAAACAGGCCCACAGCTGAGTATGTCAAAAAATATTTTTTACAATTTATTACACATATATTGGTTAAAATACAGTTTCCTCATGAATATCATAAAAACATAAAAACATCAATATTTCATACATTAAAAGAACATTTTTAAGAAAACTACAGTCGACGCGGCGTTTCGGTGGTATTTCAATGGTGTTCACCTTCTTCAGGAGAGTTTTTTGTTTTTTAAATGACAGGTATATCATATCTCTTGATCTGATCATGTGAGTTTCGGATCAAGAGGCTGGTTGGATGCAGGGAGGCCGTTCCATACATTGAAGGTCTCTGCAAGAAAGCACTATAGATCTGCTTTCCCCTGCACAGAATTATCTGAATCTTCACATGATTAGATCAAGAGAAAATCTCGTGAAAATCACCCACGACGGTACCTCGAGGGGTTGGCAGCATCCAAATGTGACCCACATGTAGACCGTAACTGGCTCCATGATATACCTGTCATTTTAGTTCTTTAAAGATAACAAACCAACACGGTGGCTCCAACCAAGAATCTCAGATTTCTAAACTGTTTTTAACTGACTTATACTGTGAGATATCTCCTCAGACAAGATAGAACTTTGATTGTCAAGCATTGCTGTAATTCCACGAAAAATAGAGAGATACTACAAGAAAACTGTCCTGAAGAAGGTGAACACCATTGAAATACCACCGAAACGCCGCATCGACTGTAGTTTTCTTAAAAATGTTCTTTGATGTATGAAATATTGATGTTTTTATGTTTTTATGATATTCATGAGGAAACTGTATTTTAACCAATATATGTTTAATAAATTGTAGAAAATTATTTTTTGACATACTCAGCTGTGGGCCTGTTTGTATTATTTTCATGTTAGCTGACATAAAGAAGGATTAGTCCCTTCTTCCTTTTTATAAGAATCCATTCTGTTATACACTCGGGTATGGTCTAACCTTTGCATATTATGTGTTTTATGTGCTTAAATTCTTATGACATATCTGTGTCCATCTTGTTGGGACATATTAGAATCTGTTGCCATACTTACCCAGTCCCTATTGTAAATTGTAGGGTACCTCCCTTTCTTTTAAACCATCTTCTCTGAAGCCTACTTGTAGCTGCTGCACCTCTTCTTATCTCTTACAGCCGTACCATCTTATGCACCTTGTGGCCTATGGGCTAAGTTGCGCTCTACAAATCCTCCCTCACTCACTCACATGGCAAAGGTTTTTTTTCCCTCTCATCAGAAGCGGCTGGTGTCGAGGAGGAGTGGCGGGCGGTGGTGGCGGTGGGAGGGAGGGAACAGCATAGGTGCAAAATAAAGAAATAATAACAATAAAAATAACATACCTGCTGCCGGCCACGTCACTCTCTTCTGCTCCTCTTTTCCAAGCACAGGCTCCCAGCATGAGAGCTGCTTTAGGATTGGCCTGGACGCCCTTGATTTACACTCACAGACAGACTGGGAGTCTGTGCATGCTCTGTCCAACTCAGCAACGCAGCTTGGTTGGAGAGAGCTTCACTGCGCATGAAGGTTTGGCCGGCCTGAGACAGCTGGCCAAACCGTCATGCGCACTGAAGCCACTCCTCCTGTCATCCCCCTGGCCTCCTCCCAAGACTAGGCAGGAAAGGGAAAAAAACTGAATGTTTAGTATTCGGTTTTTTTTCCTTTCCTGACATTTTTGGGGTGCGACGCTCCTCCACCATAGTGGATGAGCCCCAGCTGCCCCTCATCCAAAAAGAGCAAGCAATCGAGGATGAGTGGTGCTGTATTTAACTTTCAAGTGCATATACAACACTTGTTATTGATACTAATAATTTTATCTCTTAGGCCAAATATTCTCTCCAAACGAGATCAATTCCTATTCGAATACATAAAACTAATTGAAACAGATGAGGAAATATACCACCACCTTCTGAGCTTTCAAAGGAGTCAATCACATACTTTTGAAATGACAAATCATTTTAGTCTTTGGTTTGACTACTGTCAATGACTACTTCACAGATACATCTCAACAAAAGGAGAGAGAGGGTTTTAGGGCACTCTTAGTCCCCAAGCAATATACAGGTAATCAAAAGAAGAGTGACCATAAAGATAAAGTATATAAAGGAGGTGGGTGTCGCACGTGAAGTCTGAGGCCAGTTGTTAGTGGTCCGATGGTAAGACCAAATTTCAAGAAAAAATACACAGTTTTTTCAGGAAACCCTCACTCACCCTAGTGGTGACATGCTTCATCATCGGGTCCACCGGGAGAGATCGAATACCTCCCCGGTGTGCTGCGACGCCAGGAGACTGCGGAGCAGGTTTTTGTGTGAAGATGAAGTGTGAAAAAATATACTGAGGTTAAAAATGTCAGAGGTTGTACCAAACAAAACTTTATTCATTGGTCAACCTGACATATTAAAAATGAGATATGTGAAGGGAAACTAGCCAATTACTTTATACTGGTGTTTACCCTGTAAAGAAGGTCAACATGTTTCTGCCCGTTTTTATGTTTTACTTTACTGGGCTTTCATCAGGACCGGTAAGCGAGTGTGCCAATGACAGGAGGGGCGCGCTAAGGCCCGCCCTGCCAATGGTCGTGAAAGTTAAAAATAGCACTATGTGTAAATTGGTGCAAAAAGATCCACGCCCCATAGAACACAGGAGGGGGGTGAATCATCCACGAGATCCAGCGAGGGTGAAGCTAGGTGCCGAGCGGGTGCTGAGCGTTGCGGGCGGTGTGCCATTGTCGCTCCCACCCCCCTCCTGTGTTCTATGGGGCGTGGATCTATTTCTTTACAAACTCCTAGGTTCCTCGCAAAAGAGGTAAAACCCCACTACTTATGAGTTTGTTTCTTTTTCTTTTTGCACCAATTTACACATAGTGCTATTTTTAACTTTCACGACCATTGGCAGGGCGGGCCTTAGCGCGCCCCTCCTGTCATTGGCACACTCGCTTACCGGTCCTGATGAAAGCCCAGTAAAGTAAAACATAAAAACGGGCAGAAACATGTTGACCTTCTTTACAGGGTAAACACCAGTATAAAGTAATTGGCTAGTTTCCCTTCACATATCTCATTTTTAATATGTCAGGTTGACCAATGAATAAAGTTTTGTTTGGTACAACCTCTGACATTTTTAACCTCAGTATATTTTTTCACACTTCATCTTCACACAAAAACCTGCTCCGCAGTCTCCTGGCGTCGCAGCACACCGGGGAGGTATTCGATCTCTCCCGGTGGACCCGATGATGAAGCATGTCACCACTAGGGTGAGTGAGGGTTTCCTGAAAAAACAGTGTATTTTTTCTTGAAATTTGGTCTTACCATCGGACCACTAACAACTGGCCTCAGACTTCACGTGCGACACCCACCTCCTTTATATACTTCACAGATACGTCTTTTTATTTAACCTAAAGATGGTGTACTTTCAAGTTGAAAAATAGAAACTTGTTGCTCAGAATTAGCATCTTTTGAGTACGTATTTGGACTTACATTGTGCCACCTCATTTGAAAATGAATAAATATGTGAATTTCAATTGGTAAATATCAGTGTTGTTAGGCTACCAGCTCCCACAATAAGACCACTTATGTTATATTCAGGTTTTCAGTAAGTGAGCGCCAAAGTGATTCTTCAGCTGAAGGTCCCTGGTGCTTTCCAGCAAGAAAGTGTCCTCCAGCCAAAACAACTACTCAGTTGGACAAGGAACTAATAGTCAGTTATCAGCTTTAACAGCAGCCTTTTTACCACATTGTGCCATCACATTACCACCATCCAGAACTATATTTGCTATAATTTGCAATCACATTACCACTATCAAAAGGCTCTTGACAAATGCGTGGAAAAATGCACAAAATTGTACTAGATTAGTGCGCCTGATTTAGCACTGTGATGGAAATTAGCCCCTTTGTATCAGTAACAAGGCAGAGTGCCTATATGTGTTAACTGGATTTATGAGGAGCTTGACTGCTATACAAGTGCTAGTTTTTTAATACAAAGAGAGCCAAGGAGACACGTGCATCTAATTTAGGTTTATGGGTGAAAATGAAATGATTAATTTATCTAATTCCTAGTTTACAATTCCGAACATGCGCATGCATACAAGTACATCGATTTACACACGTGTAATATTACACCAGTCTACAGGTCAAAATGAAAGCTGCTGAGGAATAAAGTCCTTCTCTGATGTTATTGACCCATGTCTGCAGCGTGGACCTACGTCTCTAGGAGAGGGCCATTAATGACTGGTATAGGCCCAAGCAGGAGGCAGCAGGTTACAGTGCTGTGTTACTACAGTTAACCAGTTATTAGATGCAGACGGGTATGTGAATGATTCATATTCACGAATATGCACTGAGACATATATAAACCCTGACTTTGTGTACCTATAACCTACGAGAACATATGTTCGACTAAGGTGCTCAGCGATTTACACAGTAACCATACAGGTGAACCTAAACTACTGTCAGGACCTCTTTTCTTGTGGAGATTATAAATGCAATTTAGGTTAGTTCTTCGGGAGCAAATTGGTTGTGCTGATTAGCACACTAGTGATGGCTGGGTAGCTACATCTGGGACCTCTACCTGCCAGGAACAGCTTCAGAGCTGCTAGAGTACCCTAGGTGCAACCAGGAGGCTGTAGTTACAGAGGAAGCCTGGATCTTGGAAGAAGAAGACTCAAGAAGCCTGTCATTGACTATTTCTGGGCCCTTCAGAGCTCATCCAACCATGTGTCTTCCAGGCAAGCCATCACAAGCTAGCGTAGTCCAGGATTGTTCTGGCTTCCTAGGTGAGAGGGTACTACATTGGGTCATTTGATGGGTGAAAGAGCACGTCTAAATTATCTGTGAAAGAAAATGACAAAGGTAATGGGAGATGTTGTATTTGGTTCTTAGAGACAGGTTACTGAAATTATATATGTGGCCAGTGAAAAGAAGGGACACTAATGTTGGAAAATGAACAAAGAACAAAAGGTCTAAGGAGAAGTAGGAATCAATCTGACTTAGGAATCAAACTTAAATGGATTTATATAGATTGCAAGACAAAAGTCCTATGGGTGGGTCCTTTAAAATCACGTATAATGCTTTGCAGGGGACAGACTGTACCTGATGTTTCAACAAGGATGGTTTGAAGAATAAAAACACTGCAAAAAGTGAGCTAATATTGTCATTTAAAGTACTGTTGATTAGTGGTTAAGAGTGGTTGTGTGATAGAAATGTAAATGATACTGACTTCAATAACGCAATTAATACATGCACCATTTATACTAATATATAGTACACCAATTCCAAGGGTGTCTATGCTGACATCCTTTAAATTTCATATCTTACAGTAATGAAGTTGTAGGACCCACAAAAATACTGCATCAAAGGACGGGCACCATGATCACTACTGTAGAGGTTTCTTCTTTGCATAGAATCATACATATTAATTGGCAACAATGCTTGTCAAGCGAAACAGCGTCAAAATATATATTGAAGCAGAATATTTATTGGTTAATAAATTACTCTCTTTGATGGATGGGCTTAAAACAGAAAATAGACAAACACACCACAAGAGGATAGTCAAATGTGCTTTCCATGATATACTAGATGACACTCCTTAGATAAGTTCAGGGAATCAATATTTGAACCACCTGCAAAAAGAGGTTGACAATTTTACAATATATCGAATACCATATAAATAGAAACTCAGAAGGGCAGAAAACAAGTTCGTATTCCTCTTGGAACAAACATCATATGGTTTTATTACCACAAAAGTGGGAGAAGGAACAAATATTGATTAATTAAATTAATTTTATGTCTTTTCACTGGCTATGGTCAGTGTCTGTAACTCTTGACTAATGAGGCCTAGTTGTGCTGAATCTCAGAATATGCTGAGGAAGCGAGGGCATGTGGCCATAATATGACAGACTGAATCCTTTAGCATCTGTTTAGAGAGGGTCTGAGTTTATTTTGCATTACAGAAGTGAAAAGGGATTGCAACTCACTGCTGAACCAGCTATGCAGAAAGTAATTCTCAGTCTGAAATTCGTTTTTGCAATTCCACAGGTGCATCGTATTGCTTAGAGGTGGGCGAGCCCCTGAAGGCTCGATCCAGGCTCGAGCATGAACCCTGGTTCCGGATCAGCTCGAGGTCCTGTTGGAACCTCGAGCCCATAATGAGCCGAGCTTTCATTCGTCTTCTACCTGTCACCCTCGCTCTCCCTTAATGACAAAGATTTCAAAACAAAGCATCAACATTTGACAAATATATACCCATTTAGTGGTGATTTCTACAAAGTGAAACCAGAAAATCTGGACTAATTGCGAGCTTGCTCCCTTAACACAATTGTGTGATCTTTTATTTTACTGATCCTCCTTTTTCTTCACTATTGCATATGGAAGCACCTTCAAATAAATGAGTGCAGCATACCAGCTGTATAAAAACCCATAGTGTTCGATTTAATAGACTATAACGTTGCACTATCTATAACCATCTGGGTCACAAACAGGGTTCACATGGCAACTGTCTTGGCATTTAGTTCAATAATGGCGCTGTCACCAGCGGGGGCGGAGGCAAAGAGGGTTCTAAGCTCATGCTTACAAACTACCACTTTTAAAAAAGACTTCTCAATGTGGTGCTATAATGAGACGTGTTAATGTCACAGCTGCCACAAGTACTAGAATTACACTTTTTTTTATCTTGAAGATACTTTATCATATTTTATGCAGTGTTTTTTTGTATGATTTAGAAGCCAAATATTTTCATGGCTTGGCGTGTGCACAAGTTCTAAGATCCTTTGCTCTTCCATTGCCTGGAAGTGGCCATTCAAATGGGCATTTTATACTGAGGGACAGGGTAACAAAATCATTATCTATTATCAAGTACGATGATATTGAAAGAGGAGCACAAAGCCACTAATGTGCTCGAGATCATAGCTAATCTACTGATCTATATATCCTCATAACGTGAAAGGTAGGTCTTTTTAGTTAAGTCATCAGGATACAGCTCAGTCCAGAAAGTCGAGGAAAAGCAAAAACTAAGGGGCATATCAGCAAGGTATGCTCAGACGTGAGTCCCTTGCTCACTTTGCCACTGGATTCAAGCAAGCCGGGCTGAAGACAGCTGTAATACCAGAAACCCGTCCTCGGAAGCTTGTTTCCGGTCCAGGGAAGGCATGGCATGGCAGTTCGGGCTGGACTGTTCCCATGAGGCTCAGGGTCAGACTGATTTGCATATAGCCATGTCTGAACTGGCGTGGCAGAGTGGGCTAAAGAACGGTGATGGATCAAACCCAGATCTTTTGACTGGGTGTGAGTGTTTGATTGGTTCAGATGCTCCGTCCATCACCACCCCCTTTTGTACCGCTTTGGCCGCCATAAGTGTGGCAGGGTATGCTCAGACGTGAGTCCCTTGCTGACTTTGACACTGGATTCAAGCAAGCCGGGCTGAAGACGGCTGTAATGCCAGAAACCGGTCCTCGGAAGCTTTTTTCCGGTCCAGGGAAGGCATGGCTTGGCAGTTCGGGCTGGACTGTTCCCATGAGGCACAGGGTCAGACTGATTTGCATATAGCCATGTCGGAACTGGGGTGGCAGAGTGGGCTAAAGAACGGTGATGGATCAAACCCAGATCTTTTGACTGGGTGTGAGTGTTTGATTGGTTCAGATGCTCCGTCCATCACCACCCCCTTTTGTACCGCTTTGACCGCCATAAGTGTGGCAGGGTATGCTCAGACGTGAGTCCCTTGCTCACTTAGCCACTGGATTCAAGCAAGCCGGGCTGAAGATGGCTGTAATGCCAGAAACCGGTCCTCGGAAGCCGGGCTAAAAACGGCTGTAATGCCAGAAACCGGTCCTCGGAAGCTTGTTTCCGGTCCAGGGAAGGCATGGCTTGGCAGTTCGGGCTGGACTGTTCCCATGAGGCACAGGGTCAGACTGATTTGTATATAGCCATGTCTGAACTGGGGTGGCAGAGTGGGCTAAAGAACGGTGATGGATCAAACCCAGATCTTTTGACTGGGTGTGAGTGTTTGATTGGTTCAGATGCTCCGTCCATCATCACCCCCTTTTGTACCGATGAGACGTGTTATTGTCACAGCTGCCACAAGTACTAGAAATACACTTTTTTTATTTTGAAGATACTTTATCATATTTTATGCAATGTTTTTTGTATGATTTAGAAGCCAAATATTTTCATGGCTTGGCGTGTGCACAAGTTCTAAGATCCTTTGCTCTTCCATTGCCTGGAAGTGGCCATTCAAATGGGCATTTTATACTGAGGGACAGGGTAACAAAATCATTATCTATTATCAAGTACGATGATATTGAAAGAGGAGCACAAAGCCACTAATGTGCTCGAGATCATAGCTAATCTACTTATCTATATATCCTCATAACGTGAAAGGTAGGTCTTTTTAGTTAAGTCATCAGGATACAGCTCAGTCCAGAAAGTCGAGGAAAAGCAAAAACTAAGGGGCATATCAGCAAGGTATGCTCAGACGTGAGTCCCTTTCTCACTTTGCCACTGGATTCAAGCAAGCCGGGCTGAAGACGGCTGTAATACCAGAAACCGGTCCTCGGAAGCTTGTTTCCGGTCCAGGGAAGGCATGGCATGGCAGTTCGGGCTGGACTGTTCCCATGAGGCTCAGGGTCAGACTGATTTGCATATAGCCATGTCTGAACTGGCGTGGCAGAGTGGGCTAAAGAACGGTGATGGATCAAACCCAGATCTTTTGACTGGGTGTGAGTGTTTGATTGGTTCAGATGCTCCGTCCATCACCACCCCCTTTTGTACCGCTTTGGCCGCCATAAGTGTGGCAGGGTATGCTCAGACGTGAGTCCCTTGCTGACTTTGCCACTGGATTCAAGCAAGCCGGGCTGAAGACGGCTGTAATGCCAGAAACCGGTCCTCGGAAGCTTTTTTCCGGTCCAGGGAAGGCATGGCTTGGCATTTCGGGCTGGACTGTTCCCATGAGGCACAGGGTCAGACTGATTTGCATATAGCCATGTCAGAACTGGGGTGGCAGAGTGGGCTAAAGAACGGTGATGGATCAAACCCAGATCTTTTGACTGGGTGTGAGTGTTTGATTGGTTCAGATGCTCCGTCCATCACCACCCCCTTTTGTACCGCTTTGACCGCCATAAGTGTGGCAGGGTATGCTCAGACGTGAGTCCCTTGCTCACTTTGCCACTGGATTCAAGCAAGCCGGGCTGAAGATGGCTGTAATGCCAGAAACTGGTCCTCGGAAGCCGGGCTAAAAACGGCTGTAATGCCAGAAACCGGTCCTCGGAAGCTTGTTTCCGGTCCAGGGAAGGCATGGCTTGGCAGTTCGGGCTGGACTGTTCCCATGAGGCACAGGGTCAGACTGATTTGTATATAGCCATGTCTGAACTGGGGTGGCAGAGTGGGCTAAAGAACGGTGATGGATCAAACCCAGATCTTTTGACTGGGTGTGAGTGTTTGATTGGTTCAGATGCTCCGTCCATCATCACCCCCTTTTGTACCGATGAGACGTGTTATTGTCACAGCTGCCACAAGTACTAGAAATACACTTTTTTTATTTTGAAGATACTTTATCATATTTTATGCAATGTTTTTTGTATGATTTAGAAGCCAAATATTTTCATGGCTTGACGTGTGCACAAGTTCTAAGATCCTTCGCTCTTCCATTGCCTGGAAGTGGCCATTCAAATGGGCATTTTATACTGAGGGACAGGGTAACAAAATCATTATCTATTATCAAGTACGATGATATTGAAAGAGGAGCAAAAAGCCACTAATGGGCTCGAGATCATAACTAATCTACTGATCTATATATCCTCATAACGTGAAAGGTAGGTCTTTTTAGTTAAGTCACCAGGATACAGCTCAGTCCAGAAAGTCGAGGAAAAGCAAGAACTAAGGGGCATATCAGCAAGGGCTTAATCTCCGCTTTTTTTGCTTTAAAAGCCAGAAAAGCGGAGATAAAACCATCGCCCTATCAGCAAGAGGGTGCTAACATGCATATTCGCATGTTAGCACCCTTTTGCACTACGCCTACCTTTGCATCTCTAATGAGATGCAAAGTGGGTGTTCCTGACAAACACTATACATGTCAGGACATCAATAGCGCGGCTTCGCGCTATCAGCAAGGATGCCCCAGCATTTTAGCAGACGTTAGTTTTTGGAGAAAACTGCTGTTTTCTCCAAAAACTAACGTCTGCTAAATTCTTGACTTAGCCACAGGGTCGTATCAGCAAGATTATCGCAGGAATTTTTATCACCTTGGAGATATGCGTTGCTAATAACGCAATATCTCCGCGATAAAAACCTGCGATAGGGGGCGTTAGGGAAAGGAGCGCTAAGCACGGTTTGCGCTAGTTATTGCAAAGCGTTGCTGATATGCCCCTTGGTTCATTACAGTCAAGGTGATAACTATTCACAGTCAGAGTGGTACCAAGGTCATCTGATGATAACTTTTGCCCTTAAAGCACCTTAAAAAGATTAACGACTCTGGCATGCTCAGGATCTGTGGTCCTAGCCAAAAATGTTGCTATCTTGAGTGCTCAACGTGTCCCTTGCGGCTTCAAAGTGTACAGCACATCTCCCAATATCATAAAATAAGGGCAGTCATGTACGTGTGCGAAAGCGGGGCAACCCACATTCTATGGGTATAAGTGAGCAGCTCAAGGGCATCACTGCATTAAATGCCAGTGGGGATTCACAGTGAATATAGAAGACATTAGCTGAGGAATGTATTGTTTTCCCTTTAGACTTGAGAAATGGTTAACTGCCCTTTGGGCAGACAGATGAGTCGGATTTGACTCTTGAAGCACATGGGGTTTAATCCCCTGGGCATCACGTTTTCTACTAAAGAATTATATCTAAAAAAAATCCATGTAAAGATCACCTTCAGGTTGACGTAATAAATGTGCCTGACAAGAATCAAGGACAACACATACCCTGCTTGAAAACCTTTATTCAGTCACTTTGTGCTGAGTGGTGGGGGTTTTGCTTTCTTTAACCCCCTTCTGGATCTCATTGTGGTTCTTGGTCGCATTAGGGTGCAGCCAGGGCCAGATGAGTTTCTGTATAATTTTAGCCGCACCATTTTTCTGCCACTTAATGTGTAAGGTGAAAGCATGATGTATCCTAGAATTAAGGCTTGTGGCACAGGCCTGGGCCTTTTGAGATGTTGTGCAACAAACTTACATTAATATGTTCATTAACAACATGGTTGACCTACAAACGTTTGGTCACCTTTTATTCTTTTAATCACGACAACAATACTGGGGGGTCTAAGGGATGTTTTACAGACCTGCAGGGTGAATATCCCCTATTCACATAGATACTCAATACAGAACACCCTGGGTCTACACAGACAGAGTGAGAGAGAAGTGAGACAGCCGAATGAAGCAAAAACTAGGGTACCAGTTTGTTGGAGTGGGAGCAAGATATCCTTATACCAAGACCCATCAATCACCCGAAGTGATGTCTCATCATCTGGGTTTAGGTACCATCCCACCAAGGAAAACCGATCTATATGTTTGATCGGAAAAACCTTGACTAGTAGGAAGGCTACAGGATGACTGGTTAACCCACATAGAGCTTGCTCACATCCATAGACTCACTTGAAAAGGTGAGAGGATCAAAAAGAGTGTGAGTAAAGTGCAGCGCTAAATGAAAGTGGAAAAAAGTGGTGTTCTAAAAATGACTAAGGAGTACTTATCGCAACTTTATTCATCAAGTCCCCTTGACATTGTTAAAAAGCAGGATGTTGACGTTCAAGATATTCAAGACGTCAAACAAAACGAAAGGTCGACATGTTTCTGCCCTCGCGAAGATCTAACTGTATCGGGGCATTCTTCAGGACCAGGCTATAAACAAATACAGCTGCTGCTACAAAGGTGTAAATTATAATAGTGCAAAATTATATTATATAGTACATATACTCCACCGGTAATGTCCAAGTTGAGTGGTTTTACTGGTACATTAACCGAAACCTGTAAAAAACAAGCATCATGTATATATCAAAAGAATTACTCCTCAACTGAACTCACTCTCACCCACACTGTACTTGCGTGAAGGAACGCTTACGCATTTCTTATGTTAAATGGTGATACTCATAATTGGTTTATCACTTACCCATATCAATTGGGTGTAGCCCTCACCTCTACCTGGCTCATTACTCAGGGAAGGGGGCCCCGCTCTAAAATAAGGACAAAAACACACAGTCAGTGATATGCCTGCATCACTACCATGAATGTCTTAAATTTACTAAACTCTCTCATGACTAGGGCCAATGATCAGCGCAGCCCCGCCGATCCATCCCCCAAGGGGTACCTATCCCTCAAAAAAATTGAGTCTCTGCTAAGCAAGAGGATGATGTCTTCTCCATAATGCAAACCATTTCAATTACATTACACATCTTAGTGTTTCATAGCTCCTCATTGAGGTATCCTGATGTCAAGTCTAGATAAGTAAGTGATATCTCAAAGCAGATATCAAGGAAGATATTAATGCAATCAAAGTTAAGCATTCTGTTCCCTGATACTGACTTTCAGCGCTTACCTTCCTCATCTATGGATTTCTTCCCTTTTGGACTCACCTATCCGTCGGTACCCCGGGCCGTCAGGAGTAATGTCCGGAGGTACCGACGCTCAGTTCTAGAGTGGTTTTTATGTCAAATGGCGGGCTCATCGATGACGCGGGGTCCTGTGAATGCAGGGCGTCCGCGGCTCAGCCTGCTCTCGTGCAGTAATCAAACGCGCATGAGCGTGATTCCACAGACTACTCTACAAACACTCAACCTTCACCGCGCATGTGCGGTGCATAATACACTCAGACGGACTCACACTGCGCATGCGCGGTGCAGAGTACACTGCGACGGAAGCGCTGAATGGGAGAAAAGGGCATTTCTATCACTGGGCATGTTCCAATCTCAGCCAGTGCTCTCCTCATTACATGCTCTAGGTGACAAATGGCTATTCTCGGCCCCATCTATTCGTAAAGGTCAGGTAGAAAAAAGAATACCACTCAGTCACTGCAAACATACCCCAGACTCAGCTATTTATATCTATTATTACTAAGGCTAGAGTGATGCTGATAATGTGAATTTATTGATCGAGTACCCATGTGTGATTCATTGTTGGTATCTCAGGACACGTGTGCTGGAAAAATAATAATAATAAATGTCTAACCCTAGCTGGACTATCAGTCTACTGATCATCTAATAGGCACTTATAAACACATAAGGTTACTTTGTGTGAATATTAGCACAATTCCTAGAGTGCGAGTATTTGTGTTTCTTGGTGTTGTATAGAATGTTATTCTGTTAGTCTAGGGCCAGCCACGGAATCTCATCATTAAGCCCGTCAACATCAGTATGTAAGCGGAACACCCAACGTTGTTCACGCTGTAGAAGGAATTTTTTAATATCAGTGATGTGAGTAGGAATGAATGGCTTCTCTAGAATCAGCCAGTGTAATTCTGTGTCAGAGTGTCCTGCCTCTACATAATGGTTGGTAAGTTTCGTGGCACTCCTTTTACACCGGATGGTACTGCGGTGTTCAGAAATTCTCACCTTGATCTTCCTGGATGTCATCCCTACATATCTCTTTCCGCAGGGACACGTGATGAGGTATATGACCCTCTCAGTATTGCAATTTGTGTGTTTGTTAAGGGTCCAGGGCCTAGTAGTGCCTATGTCTACCTCAGTCGTGTGACAGGTTAGTGGACATACCGAACAGTTGCCACATGGGAAGTGACCTGTCACTGGTCGTAGGCCCCATATCCCTGGTTCTGTGGGGTCAGGTTTTGATTCGCGTGGTCTGGTATGTACCAATCGGTCTTTAACATTCATGCTTCTCTTGAATGCAAACAGCGGAGGAGGTAGTGTCTTTCCTCCGATTTCCAGAATTTTCCAATGTTTCAGGATGCTCTTCTTCAGGGCATTGGAGTGTCCTGAGAAGGTAGTTACACACGTCATCCTTTGTGTATTTGTGCCATCATCTGATGTTGTAGCTCTGGGTTCCAGTAGTGCGTCCCTGTTGTTATTGGACGCCCTTTTCAAGGAAGTCTTGATTGTCCTCTTCGGGTACTGCCGTTCTCGCAGTTGCCCAGAGAGTGCAGCTGCATGTTCCTTGTATTTAGCATTATCTGAACAGTTACGCCTGACTCTCAAAAACTGTCCAAAAGGCAGATTTTCCCGAAGTGCCTGAGGATGATAGCTCTGAAAATGTAATAAAGAGTTCCTCGCCATCGGCTTCCTGTATAGTTCAGTATTAAGATGTCCATTCTGAGGATAGATGTTGACATCCAGAAATGGAAGATTGTCCTTGGAGAATTCACAAGTGAACTTTAAAAATTTATTCTGATGGTTCAACCATTTATGAAACTCATTTACGGTCTCAACTGTTCCTCTCCAAATGACTAGGACGTCATCTATGTAACGTTTCCAGGTGACAATATGGCCCAAAAATGGATTAGTGTTGCACAGTACATGGGTCTGTTCAAATTGATGGACATATAAATTCGCCAGAGATGGGGCAAAAACACTGCCCATAGATGTACCGGACACTTGGAGGAACAGGTCTTTGCCAAATTGGAAGAAGTTCTCTTTCATGGCTAAAGAGGCACATGCCATGATAAAGCTGACTGGAGTAATGCTAACCAGATCCGTCTGCAGCAGAAGTGTTTCAATCACAGAGAGAGTTTCGTCCTGTGGTATACACGTATACAAGGACTCCACATCAAAAGACACAAGTAAGTCTTGGTCCTCATCATACGGCATGGTTGTTAATGCACGTAGCAGATCTTTAGTGTCTTGTAAATACGTTGGCATTTGTTTCACGAGGGGTTTGAGAAAAAAGTCTACAAATGTAGACAGGGGTTCTAATAGGGACCCAATGCCCGAAATTATCGGCCTGCCAGGAGGAGGTGTAACTCCTTTGTGTATCTTGGGTAAGATGTAGAAATACGGAACCACCGGGTGAGTGGTAACCAGATACGCTGCTTCTTGGTCCGTGATCCAATCCTCCTCTTTTGCTTCTTGTACCATTCTCTTGATAGTTGCACTGAGCCTATGGGTAGGATCCATTTTCAAAGGACGATAGAATCTGTCATTCTCCAGCTGTCTCCTGCACTCATTGTTGTAAGTGTCTGTGTCAAGAATCACAGTGGCTCCCCCTTTGTCGGCGGGTTTAATGACAATTGACTTGTCATTGGCCAAAGTTGATAGTGCTAGGTGTTCCCGTTTTGATAGGTTGTTATATTGTTGATGATTGGGGTACCGACGGATAGGTGAGTCCAAAAGGGAAGAAATCCATAGATGAGGAAGGTAAGCGCTGAAAGTCAGTATCAGGGAACAGAATGCTTAACTTTGATTGCATTAATATCTTCCTTGATATCTGCTTTGAGATATCACTTACTTATCTAGACTTGACATCAGGATACCTCAATGAGGAGCTATGAAACACTAAGATGTGTAATGTAATTGAAATGGTTTGCATTATGGAGAAGACATCATCCTCTTGCTTAGCAGAGACTCAATTTTTTTGAGGGATAGGTACCCCTTGGGGGATGGATCGGCGGGGCTGCGCTGATCATTGGCCCTAGTCATGAGAGAGTTTAGTAAATTTAAGACATTCATGGTAGTGATGCAGGCATATCACTGACTGTGTGTTTTTGTCCTTATTTTAGAGCGGGGCCCCCTTCCCTGAGTAATGAGCCAGGTAGAGGTGAGGGCTACACCCAATTGATATGGGTAAGTGATAAACCAATTATGAGTATCACCATTTAACATAAGAAATGCGTAAGCGTTCCTTCACGCAAGTACAGTGTGGGTGAGAGTGAGTTCAGTTGAGGAGTAATTCTTTTGATATATACATGATGCTTGTTTTTTACAGGTTTCGGTTAATGTACCAGTAAAACCACTCAACTTGGACATTACCGGTGGAGTATATGTACTATATAATATAATTTTGCACTATTATAATTTACACCTTTGTAGCAGCAGCTGTATTTGTTTATAGCCTGGTCCTGAAGAATGCCCCGATACAGTTAGATCTTCGCGAGGGCAGAAACATGTCGACCTTTCGTTTTGTTTGACGTCTTGAATATCTTGAACGTCAACATCCTGCTTTTTAACAATGTCAAGGGGACTTGATGAATAAAGTTGCGATAAGTACTCCTTAGTCATTTTTAGAACACCACTTTTTTCCACTTTCATTTAGCGCTGCACTTTACTCACACTCTTTTTGATCCTCTCACCTTTTCAAGTGAGTCTATGGATGTGAGCAAGCTCTATGTGGGTTAACCAGTCATCCTGTAGCCTTCCTACTAGTCAAGGTTTTTCCGATCAAACATATAGATCGGTTTTCCTTGGTGGGATGGTACCTAAACCCAGATGATGAGACATCACTTCGGGTGATTGATGGGTCTTGGTATAAGGATATCTTGCTCCCACTCCAACAAACTGGTACCCTAGTTTTTGCTTCATTCGGCTGTCTCACTTCTCTCTCACTCTGTCTGTGTAGACCCAGGGTGTTCTGTATTGAGCACCTTTTATTCTTGACATAGCTCTTTGATTATTTTTAGCGTTTTCACAAATGTATTACAAAAGCAGAAATGTTCTCTTTACTGAGCCAACAGATTGGATTGACTCGTGTCTGGTTAGTGGCATGGACAAGCAGTCCATTCCCTAACAGTTCTATGTCGCAGTATCAAGCTACAAAGATATCAAGCTGCACAAATATAATCTTCACAATAATGACTGCAGCTATATCCTTAAGCTAGCTATACTTAGGGAAGTGAAGATTTGCTAAACTGCTCATCTGTGTAGCTTAAGGATAGAGCACAAGTGGGTACTGAGGAGTCAATATTGTTGCGGGTCAATATTAACACATTAGTATTGTGACTACACACCCTCTCAAGCCGTAGAGAACCATCTTTCCAAATATATCATATCAGCGATAAGAAGTTCTAAAGGACAAGACAGGACAGGTTATTATCTGGTTGGTTAACAGGAAGCAGTACATGACCCATGCAGCAACATCAGAGCTGTGCTGTAAGACAATGTCCAATGGAGTCCACCACGAGGCCTCAAGAAGCCGGGGCTGCAAAGCAATGGTAGCCCAGTAAGCTCCAGTCGTGGGGGGTCTGACAATTTCCAGCAACTACTGCATTAGGCCTTTGTTAGATACCCTTATGAAGAGTGACTTGAAGCCATGTTTGTGCTGATGATGCTCACCAGGAAGTAATGACGGTCACTAGTTTGCACAAGACAATTTTAGTACAGGGGTTAAACATGTGGCAGTATTATCTATACTTATGGACAAGTGTGTGTGGCTCTTCAGTGGTACATTTGCCGATTAGAGCTTAGGCCCTGATATTGCTCCTTGTATGGTGGGGAAATAATGAAACCAGGGGAATCAGAAAAACTTTATGTATCTAAAAAAAATAACCATTACCTGCACCGACCAAGAAAAGCAATTTATGTTGTTTAGTCTGGGGCAAATGCACATTTATCAGACTTCACCGTGCATGAGCCACCAGGGTTAGACTTTGCAGTGCCTTGCAAAAGAACTAAATTAGACCAATGCAATATCAATTTGAGGACCTTCCTTCCTGCTTTGTATTGGGCAGTGCCTTAAAAATGCACAGAGCATTTTCTTCATCTTCGAGCTTTCACACTGTGGCGCCTCATCAGCCTGAATCATAGATGTCAACACTTCATCAGCTTGCAAGAAGCATTTTAAGCATCATTTAGCATGCTACATCAGTGCCAGCTTGGTGCTAATTTGTGGAGGGCTCTTCAATGTTTTCCTCTTGAAAGTCGCACATTAGTCACAAAGGTTTTGTGCATGGTATGACCGCATGTGTGAATTTAACATTCTATTTTACAGTGGACAACAATAGAATACTAAATTTGTGAATGAACACAATTAGCGTCCCCTACTCAGACCATTATTTTGTCTTTTAAACTTCTGCAAAGCAAACATCCAGCAGTCTAGTCAAAGGATGCCAACACTCCATCAGCCTATAAGAAAGACAAAATGGCTCATTTGGGGTATGGCGAGCAGCTTGCTGTCTGTCAGGGTGGTGGAAGTCATTACCTCTACCAACCTTGCCAGACTACCACCCACCATATTTAGAGATGTCTGTCAGTCATGTGGGTATCTCTGTGGCCTCAGAGGAACCTCCACCATGATGGCTTGCCTGAAGACAGCTGAGCAGCTGCCATGTTAGAAACAGTCCCTCAGAAAACTTTTTGGTTTTCCAAAAACAAAATCCCACATTGAAAGTACATACCTGTCCCTCAAGAGGGTAGTTAACACCAACAAAATTGCAGTTTTTGTGTGTATTCATAAATATCCCAATAATTTTCATATTTGATTTACCCTCCTAAAGTAAGTTCCAGTAAGGATGCACAAGGATGGTGTGAACCATTTGGAAAGATAACATGGGCATGCGAAATGGAATTTCCCACAGATACATATCTTTTATCAGAATGAGAAGAAAACAAAGTCAACTGCCTTCACACCTTTAACCCCTACGCTGCGGGGGTAATTCCTCCACAGTGCAGGGGGTGAGCGCGGCGCCGCGGTGCTCATGACGAGCCCAGCTCATCATGAGTCACAGTGGAGCTGTGCTCATGACGAGCTGGGCTCGTCACAACCCCGCTCACTTATTAATTCACCCGCACAGGCGGGGAATCAATTTCGCGTGGGCAACTCGCAGCCGTTATGATGAGCCCAGCTCGTCATGAGCACAGCTCCACTGGGACTCATGACAAGCTGGGCTTGTCATGAGCACCGAAGGAGTTAAGGGAATTAAAAATCAGGTAAGCTTTTATTGGTGTAAATTCCACTGATTTCAGGGAAAACATATACATCAAAATCTATTATTTATGTGGATTTCCATGGGTAGTGCTGGTGGCTTTTATGAATTCCCTGCGATGTGGGAATCTTGAGAAATCAAACAAAGAAATTTATTTTTGGTAGTTTTACATATGATTGCCAACCTGATTATTTGTCGAACAAAACGTATGTGATCCATCTTAGAGATGTTCTACTAAACATCACGCTCCCTCTGGGGTGTGATACCATACTACTGTAACCAACAAATCATCTGACACAAATATTATGTCTTAAATATAACTTGCAAAAATATCCCTCCATTGGAGTTAATAATAGAAAACATACACAATAACATTTTTTTTGTAAATGATATATAGCGAACAAAATTTCTGTCAGACTTTTGCTAGCAATATTCTGACATGCAACCTGTCAAACTATGAAAGGTAGAGCCAAATGTACGCAAGAGACTCTTTCACTTCACTCATACTTGTGAAAATGTTACAGGTTGTTGTGCAAGCTTTTGAGTAGCCAATATAAGATTTACCTATCCTAGGGCGTACAGATTCAGTTTCCTTTAACTCAGAAATGAATGGAATTTATAATTTAATCATGCATGGGCACCTATTTATGTATGTTTTCAAAACTATTTCCTCATGTCTTTTTGTGCAATGTCTCAATAAACAGTATGGCATAAAAAAAATTAAGTTTGAAAGATGACGTTTATTTAGCATTTCTTATGATATAATCAATTAGAACACAATGATGATAAACAAAATTAGAAGAGTATTAGAAGAAACAGTAACAGGAAAAATGATTTGCAGGAAAGCAGAAGAAAAATGAAAAATGAAAAGGGAAAAGAGCAAATATCTTATGAGAAAATTACAGAGATCCAATATCATTACTAAAACAGAAGAGATAAATGTATATTACTGATGAAATATATAACAATTATACATAACAGCAGGGCCGTACTGGCGGTAGCGTGCACCGGCCATTTTTCTGGTAGGCCGGAAGGGTGGATGCCGGTTTTGGAACTGTGGATGCCGGTTTTGTTACTGGCGGCCGCTTTTGGAGGTGTGGTGCTTCTCATCCCCCCGCTTCGCTACTGGGGCCGGTCGAGCAGATTACCAGGGCTGCTTGCTGTTCCCAGTCTGGCCGTGCATAACAGTAGTTAAGGGTCATTGAGGTTTTGGTACCTATTCAATTTGAGAATCATGTGAATTTGGCAGATTTTGCAGTAGAGTCCAGGAAAGTTGTCACAGGTAGCCAAACGATGTCTCTTTTAATGGCAAGAGATAATCGGTTGACATACACTCCGTTAAGTCTGGAAGAATCTTTCCATGATTTGGTGATCCTTTGAAAGGCAACTGCAAGAAGTAAATCCAATACATCAACCTTATCAGAATGAGAAAACCAACCCTCTGAGATTCTACCTAGAAATATATTTTTGATGTGAACAGGGACTTGTGCGTGTAAAACGGCATGTATCTGTTTCCAGACTTTCAACCAAAATTGATATGTAGAGGAGCATTCAAAAAGCATATGTTTGATGTCAGAAGGAGTGGTATTGCAAGACCAACAAGAGGAGGAGGAGGACGTAAAAATGTGTGTGTAAAGTGTGAGTAGTATTAGTTAGAGGATTTCCTTAACTTAAGTCAAATCTTGTTCCATCAAGGTATTGAGGTGTCTAAGTCACGTTCCCATTGTTACTCCACATCAGTCTTGTCTCGATCTTCTGGAAGAGCGGTTATTTTATTATAAATTTAGGATGCTGAAGGAAATGATAACAAGGATGTGGTCAATTGGGGGATAGGAGTAGTAGAAATTATATCATGCAAAAGGCATTCATAGGCAGATTGAATAGCAGATATCAATGAGATATATTTAATAGAGTTTGAAGGAGGAAAGGCAAAACATTGTTGAGCTTGTACAAAAGGAAGGTGATAATCATTATTAAAATGTTGATAAACTCATTTTTGAACTTTCTCATGCCAGGACTTCCAAAAAATAGTTGTATTATTGATTTTAACATATTTATTATGCCAGATTGAGGAATTAAGGAATTGTTCTTTGATACTATCATGGAGGACAAAAACAGGACGTAGAAGTTTACGTGCATTTTTCAGAATAGGGATAGTGAGAAATATAGAAAGAGGTTTCTGAATGAAAGCCAGAAATTTATCAAAAGAAAAAGGATAAAGAAAAACATTTTCAATGTCAACCCAAAGGGGAGATGTAATAGATTTGTCTTTGGTTAGGGAAAAAGCTTGCTGAAAAAAATGCAGTATGATAAGAACAAAAATCTGGAAAATGTACACCTCCCATATGTTTGAGACACATACATTTTTGACACTTACGTTTTTGAAGAGAAATACAGGATTTTTTATTATTCCACACAAAAATGGATAAAATAGACTACATGTTTTAAAGTAAAGACAAGGGATAGTTACAGGAATATTAGATAGGTAGAACAGTATTATCTGACCTAACATCTTCAGGGTGACTAGTCGACCCCACCTAGTTAAAAACAGAGGGTTCCATCTAGATGTAAGTGAAGTCAGAGTTGTGTGGACCTGTTTCATGTTAGTAGAAACTGTTTCCTTGACAGAGGCTGTGAACCAGGGAACAAGGTATTGTAATTTATCTTGATTTCAATGGAAATAAGAGGAAATTACGTTTGCATGAAAGCATAACTTATTTAAAGTGAGTATTTCATATTTATCTTTATTGAATTTATATTATGTAAGAGAAGCAAAGTTTGCGACTTCCGTTAAGAAGGCAGGTAAAGAAGTTGTGGATGTGATATGAAGAGAAAAATATTGTTTGCATAAATGGAGAATTTTAATTAGCTATCTCCATATTGGAGACCATGAATGTCTGAATTAATACAAAGATTTATCAGAAAGGGTTTTAGTGCAAGAATAAATAATAGGGGACAGAGAGGGCTACCTTGAACAACACCTCGATGGGGTGAAAATGGTAAGAAGATAAGACCATTTACAATGATGGAGGCCTTGGGAGACGAGTATAACACAGAAACAAAAATAATACATTAAGCTCCAAAACCAAGCCAAGAAAGAGTGTAGAAACTAAATGGCCGATCAAATTGATTATTCACATTTTCAGCATCTACAGAAATGGCTGCTGAAGAGTGTCTATATGATTTGTATTTACTTAAGACATTAAAAAATAGTCTGGTGCTATCAGCGATTTGTCGTCCTTTAATAAAGCCAAATTGTTCCTCTCCTATTAATTGAGGAAGTAAAGGGTCAAGGCGAAAGGCAAGAATTTTAGCAAAAATTGTATAACCTAAATTAATAAGGGAGATGAGTCTGCAATTTTTATATAGTTTTGGATCTTTATTTTCTTTGGGAAGAAACCATATTACAGCATCTTGAAAGGAACCTTCAGCAGAGTTAGAGGATATAAAGTACATAAAAAAATTATTTAATTTAGGAGTTAGTAATTTGGAAAAATGTCAATTACATTCTATAGTGAAACCATCAGGTCCTGGGGTTTTCCCTTTTCTCATTGAACGCATAGCAGAAAGAATATCTTCAATAAAAATATCATCATATAGTGAGGAGAAATTTATATCGAGAAATTAGATGGTTTGATGGAAGATAGATATTGAAGAATATCCTCCTGAGAAGCCTGGAACTCAGGAGTATATCGATTATGGAAGTAATTAGTAAATTCCAATAAGATATCTTCATATTTATGTACAATAGGATTAGTAGCAAACAAGATAGATTCTACTGTCATGTTATATTTTTTATTGTTAAGGTAATTAGTGAGAAGCTTCCGAGCCCTGTTCTGCCCTATGTAATACTCAGCCCTGGATTTAGGGAAATATGAATTGGCGCTGTCCGGTGAAATCTTATTAAAGGCAAATTTGGTTTGAATTAGTTCATCCAAGCATGTTTTAGACTTAGAAGTGTAGTTTGTATAATTGTTTAATATGGTACATAGTTTGTAATCATTTTTTAGAGGATTATTGTTTCTTGAGGGCCTCAAAGGAATTGATGAAATCTCTAAAGGCAGCTTTGAAAGTATCCCAGATAGACTGAGGTGTTTCCTTAACAATAAAAAGTATTTTGCTAAGTTCTCAAAGTGATGAGTAAAATTAGGATCAAGGAGAAGAGAACGATTAAATCTCCACTGCTTGTTGCCACAAGTAAGGGGGATACGATCTAAACCTAATGTAACCGGGGCATGGTCTGAAATTAATATGGAACCAATTTCTGACTGTATAATGTGTTCCGTAAGAGATTGTGAGACAAATAAATAGTACATTCTAGATTAAGAAAAATGGACGGGGAGAAAAAAAAGTTTTCTTGTAGGGTAGGGTTAAAAGTCTCTACAAATCAATTAAAGATCTTTGTTTTATAGTAGAAGTGAACCGTAAATGCATGGGTGATGAGATAAACTTGGATTTGGAATGGCGATCAATGAAGGGGCCCTTTACCATGTTACAATCACCTCCAAAAATTAAACAATCTTCAGTACGACTCATTAATTTAGATAACATTTCAGGCCAAAAAGATCTATCTAACTGTGTAGAAGCATTGACCTTCAAGATTGTTATAGGTATCTTATTTATAGGGATGGAAGCAGCAAACCATCTGCCCATGAAATCTGAGTCTTGGGAAATAATTTTAATGTCTAAGGATTTATTGCAGGGCATAGCCACTCTGTTACGTTTCTCTGTACCGGGGCAAGAAATAATATGCCCAATCCACTGCTTTTTAAAGGTTAAAAATGTCTTTTTCTGCCACATGATTTTCTTGTATCATGACAATGTCGTCTTTTAGCTTAGAGAGGTATGTTTATAGGAGAACCCAAACTGTTAATATTCCATGAAACAGTTCTTAAAGTCATTTAAAGTGTAGTAAGAAATCTAAAACATTATGTATATAACAATAACAACCAAAAAGCATTAACAATGTAGATATAAGGCAGTAATTGGAAAAGAAAGCAATGAGTAGAGAATATGAAAGGATATTATAAAAAATGTTAAGAATATCCAGAAGAGAGAAGAGATACAAAAAGAGAGGAAGGGGTAAAAAAAGGAAAGAGAGGAAAATAGACAGCAGAAATAATAGAGAAAATAACAAAAAAAGAGCATACCTAAATAACAGACAAATAGTTGAGGGTGGTAGAACCACATAAGGGGATAACACAACCAAACTCCGAAGTAGACGACAAAGGAGGGAAGACCAGCCCACATAAAATGATATCAAGGAATTCTTCCATACATACAGAACATACCTAAAAGGAGGGAGATAACCAGATTAGAAACACATTTAAAAATATACAATGTGAAACATTGAACAAGCTACATAACTGACAGGTAATGGATGATAACAAGGTGATATATCAGTCATGGCTTATAAAGAGAAATAGTTGAACTCAGGAAAATCAAGAACATTAAGTTTGGAGGTGTCCATCGACTCTCCTCTGCAGCTATGAATAACGTTTTGCAGAAGAGAAATATCTTTATATATAGCAGTCTTTTTTATTGTAAGGCTCTTTTTGAATAAAGAAGGGTGGAAAAGATCAAATCTGGCATTTAAAGAGCAAAGAGCTGGTCACATGTCAGGAAATTTCTTCCTTCTGTCCACTGTAGCTTTGGCAAAGTCCTGCACAAAAACAGAATGGATCCAGCCCATGAAATGCGAACTTTGGTCTTGGCTGCTTTGATAACTTAAGCAAGTCTAAATATTCTAAGAAATAAATGATAACTACTCTATGTTTCTGTGAAGATGATGGAGAGCGAGAGGAGTGACCAAGTGTGTGTGCCCGTTGTATGTTTTAGAGAGAGGAGGTAGAAAGATCTAAGACCTAAGGAAGAAATTATTGGAAAAATCATGTGGGGTCCGAGCCTTCCACTCCTTCAACCAGACCGCGTAAATGCGTAGGTTGTTTCTTTTGTTATGGTTCTCCATGTCTTCGGCATGTCTTTTTCAAGACGACATTTCAGATTTAAATACCTTTACAGTCTGTACAGTATATTCAAGAACCTCAACCCTTCGCTCCGCTAGACCATTTATCATCCAGAATTTGAAGTTGCTTATTGGTATACTCCATGTAAGGCTTAAACATCCTGATTTCCTCAAGAAGAAGCTCCAATTAGATTGCTGTAGTAGGTGTTATGGGGAGAGGGGATCCTTTTATTAGCCGAGAAGTTGGAAGTTGAAGAGAAGCTAGAAGGGCATTTTGGAGGTAGACAAGGATGTAGCACCAACTTAATTAGAAGAAGACAATGATGAATCCTGGCTGATACCTACAGTCCTCACAATTCTCTACAACCAAGAAAAAGTTAAAGGTTTCAACTCTGATAATAGGGTTGGCAACCACTTGGTGTAGGAGCATGGAGCTTGCGATTCCTGGTCTTGACCCACATGGGGATGCCGTAGCATAAAATTAGCAACATTGACACTACAGGAATGTACTGCCGAAGACTACCAAAATATGAGCAAACCAATAGTGTTTGAAAAAAGCCAGAGTCAATTCGGACAAGCAAACAAAACTAACAATGGTATTGAAAATATTTTGAAAGAAACACAATGATATTATATTCTACCCATTAGGTTTGTAGACAAGATGAGGTTATTAGGTGAGAAAAGCAGTAATATCATCACTGAAGATAAAAACAAAATGGCATGAACTAAATAAACCAATTGGTATTATAGTCCATCCATGAAGCTTTGATAAAGAGGTGGTGTTTTGAAATTGGAGAAATGAGAGCACCGTAATGAAACATAAAGAAACAAAATGAAATGGTAGCCATGCCCATCTGGTCAGCACACCCACCAAATTTCTCAAAACAAAGTCATGAATATAACTAGGAAACATCCTTGTGACACACCTTCAGAGGTAGCAGGAATTCCCCCATCGATATCCGGGAGGTTTTCTTAAAAATGTGTGTGGCTCGTCTTCTCACCTCACACAAAGGTGGCCAGCCCGGCTTGGCGCCTGTATGGTGAAGAATTGAAATAACAGATTAGGTCAAAAGCAGAGCTAGAAGATCCAGTGACCTGCTCTGGCATTTTGATGATGGGCTGCAGTTCCAGAGACTTCTTTCAGTGCACGATAGGCTGCTATTACTTAACATACCTTCATGGGCCTGTTGTAGCCATGGCCTTGTGCAATGTGGGGCTGCTTTGAACTTTTTTACACTTTTAGTTTAAAATATTATAATGTATAATCTAATGCCAGTAAGAAATATTAATCAATATTCACTCAAAACACTGGAGAGTGTTTTCCTACTTTCTCAAGCTATTTTCTTATTTGCGGGGAAGATGAAAGCTTAACTAGTAAATATATGCACTCTCTACACACAGACAAACTAACCCTACGTCAATATAAACATGTGACCAAACACTGCCATGACACAGGCGCAGACATCAAAGCATTCCACCTCCTCAATTTGAATCCATCGCTTCCTTCACATTTCCACATGAGCTTCCAGGGTCAACAGTTTGTTGGATAATATGAACTTTGCAGCGGTATGTCCTTGCTGTGGATCTAAATCTTCAGCCATGGGTCACCATTCTTTCTCATCATCACTATTATTTTTCATAGGCTCTTTTGCATCCCCTCCAAATCTTGGTACAAGCCTTCCTTTCTTCCTCAACACAGAATCCTGTGAGCTGGACTTGAGATCCACTTTTGTCAGAACCATTTCCTCCTGTCTGGATGCATGTCTGTATTTAGGGGTTTATGTGACATTGCTTGAACATGTCGCCTTTATGCTTGCCAGTAAACATTAATGCCTGTGAAGCCTTCTTCGACTGTTTATATGGCATTCAGCTACCCTTAAATATGGCCTTATTATGTGCACATTTCAGCCACAAAATTCCTCACCTCTTTCTCACCTATTCACAGCCCTTCCCATTACAGTCATGTCCAGATTTCTCCATCCTATCTTTTCAAGAGCATCACCTGGCAATGGGTGCTCAAGGCAGGGTGTCCCATTTAGTTGCCTTTGCTACATTCATTCATTTATGTTACAGTTGGTGTCGTATTCACTCCCATGGGCCTAAGCCCTTCAGCCCTTTCCCCTCCAATAGCAGCTAGTGACTTGCATGAATATGACGACCATTCTGTGCAGGCCTCGCTGCAAGTCTTTTTCCAATATGCTTAATTTCCTTCATTTGGTCAATCATCGTCTTGAGCTGTTAAATCAGATGAGAAAAGTGGTGGTCTCTGAAAGGAGTGTAGCCTATGTAAATAAGGGTGTGGATTAAACCCATAAACTAAATTTCTGTGATTCCCATAGTGTGCCACCTTGCCTGTTTTCTGGTTCCTCACTGGATTTTGTTATTGCATCCAGATATATAACACAACAAATTACATACACCTAAAACCGGCACTATAGCACTGGTAAGGAGTGGTAAAGTATGCAGAGTCCTAAAAGTCAACAAAAACGCATTCAGAAAACAGGAGGGAGAAGGCAAAAAGTTTGGGGATGACCCTGCAGAAGGGCCCAAGTCCAACAGCTCCCCTAGCCCGCAGGGGCACTTGATTTAAACCACTGGCATCACGACCCTCTGTAACTTCTCCTGACACACAGAGCCTCTGCTGCACCTTCAGGCATGACTCAGCGAATCGGACACCTGTTTTCCCCAATTGGCAACTCGTCCAGAAGCTCCGGGGAGCATGTCCAACATGATGCCTTGCTGCCCACACCCGCCAGTTTTGTATATTTTCAAGATATCTTTCACACATTAAACACTAAAGAACAAATGTCGCCGGTTCAATATTGTGGATGAATAAAGGTCTTTATTATCTTCCTATTGATGCACACTGTTGAGTATTCTGTTGTGTTTTCTCTCAACTCGTGTTTTCCATAAAACTTCTGCTATTCTATCCTAACTCCTCTTTCCTGTCTGTGCCCCACATAACACTACCACTACTACTGACGAACAGGAGTGGTGTAATCACACAATCTGTTAATCTGTATAGTTGTCTGGACTGCTGTCATTGCTGTATTACAAGGGTGTATTATGCCAGGCCACTACTAGGTGGTGTCCTGCAATATTGTTCGATTGCAAAAATGAAGTGCCATCAGCTCTTAAAAAGTGGTGTTTTAGTTAAATACATAACCAAATTTCAAGAATGTATAAGGTAATATATTGCAGCATGGAGTCATCGGTGTATCACAGTGGTGGTAGCACCAGCAGGGTTGTTACTAGTTTGGGCTCTGAAGTTTACAGCCATTTTGAGATACTTTATACCACAATTCTTCACTGACGTAGCTAAACATGCAAACATTGCTGCAGTTTGGTTCTTTCATGTATTTAGTAAATTTTGGGGTATTTATACATTAACAACTACATAAGGAATTAACTGGTTAATTACTGTCTTTATGCTGTGCAAATTCCTGTTTGTGCCTGGCAGAATTGGCCTTCTGGTAAATCTTTGGGAATTTGAGCGTCTTAAGTTGTCATGTGCTTCTGTTTTCACCTTCCAGGCTTTATAATTGCTGTTCTTTGCTTAGTTTGTAGGCATTTATAAATAATTGCAACATTTCTGACAAAAATATAATTTCACCTCTGTGAGACCAACATTACATTATTTATAGATCTGCCTGAAGTGGGTTTCCAGTTCCGTGTCTGTCTACAGCGTGTGGTCATTTACACTGTATTTGCTCATTGTGGTGAGATGCAGAAAGCGTTTTTGTGGTCGAAAACGCTGCAGTTTGCAGTTTGTGATCAGAAAAATACATTTTTCACAGCACTAAAACCACTTAAGGATTCAGAAACTTTTTTTAGGCTGCTAAAATTGGTTTAGAGATGGATAAGGAATTGCTATTTCGGAAGGCGGTGTTATAGGCATCCCTTCCTAACAGAGATTTCTGTCAATATGTATCAATGGTTTAGGACCAACATAGTGGTCATAAACCATTGACAAATTCCGACCCCATGTGGGAACACATTCACAAAGGCGAAGGGGATCCCTTGGGACAAAAACTATTTTTGTTTAGAGAGTAGGCAGTGTCCACAGGACCACTGTCAACTCTCAAACAAACAAAAACAAAGTAAACTTTTCTTTTGTTATAAAATACTTGTCGCAATGTGCAGCCATTATTTTGCAGGTGAGAGCATAATACATCTGTCCCTATGTATCTATGTGGATGTGACTTTGTTATTTCTTCTCATTGGTAACCATTCCAGGTCATTCATGCATCATTATTGGATTCAAGATCTCATCCGTTAATTATCAATGCACCAATGCACTCGGTGAGTAACTCTTATCCATGTTGTCACTTTTCCCTTCACCCAGTGACTCTTTCTCACAGTCACCCAATCACACACACAAACTCACCAATAATTGAAGACATGCTTTCACTCAGATGATAAACAGACAAATTGAATTGAGTATGATTGTTTTTAATTATGTCTTTCTACAAATCGTGTTAGAATTTGGATTTTACAGCTTTCCTTATATTCACTGTCTGTGGGAGCACGTACACATTAGGGAATTAACCATTAACATGCTCATGATGGCCCCCGGCCATCATGGGTCACGCTGGGCGTGTGCTGACGCCGTCCGAATCCCGCCCACTATGTAAATCGCGCGCACAGAGCGAAAATTCGCCATGCATGCAAGGGGTTAAATAAACATCAATGTTGATGCTTCCAAAATCTTGTCAGTACCATTATCTTATCATGTGAAGTGCAGAGCTATATGTAACACAAGCAACATTTAATATATCACCTGGAGGGAAGTGATGGCGGACCATCGAGCCCGGCCTACTGTGGCATCCTCTTTGCAACCCTTCAAAGTCTCTGAACCCGTGGATGGTGCGTACTGGTACTGGAGTCTGATATGTAATAATGCATCTCTCTTAATGGGAAATATTTCTGCAGTCAAGCTCAATGAACCTCTCACAGTGTGTTTGCATGGCGACAAATTATGTAACCTGCAAGTGGTGGAAGCAACCAGCTGTATCCACTCTTCCTTGCAATGCACTGCAATGCAAATGAATTATGTTTCTGACATGTTCCTTTCTACACTGAAATATTTTCTATTACAATGTTCTGGCTCATTTTTTAGACAATTTCCACCTCTTCCCACAGTGCTGTCCACAGGAAGCTCTCAAAGTGCGCCTAATCACTAAGGCTACGATAAGCATCACTTATTACAGGATTTCCCAATAGTGGTGAATACCAGGTAGATTTTGCTGCTCACCAGCCAAAACTACATATTCAGGTAATTACCGGGCATTTTCCGGCTGTCAAATTACGACAGGTTTGACTGCTGAAATTCAAAAGTGTACACACATTTTATCGCACCAGTAATTACAAGGTGCAATACGATTTGCATAACTTATAATTTCACCCTGCGGAATCCATTTGTCTTGGAAAAATTACAGACGGTCAAACCTTCTGATCTTTAGTAAGGGAAATAAAGCGCAAAAAATATAAGGAGGTGAGGCTTTTGATGCTGCAATCACCAAAAATCGGTAGTTATGGCCCATATCACACGGGAAACTTTGACTAGGATATCATTATCACAACTGATACATTCTGATAATTATGGTATAGGATGCTGTGACACTTTAAAGGAGGGCCATGATGCTGTGACACTTTTAAGGAGGGCCTTTGTGTGTTTCTCATACACTGATATGTGTTCAGCGTCTCATGACCAGTCCTATCAAATCCCTTTGTAAGATGGTGCATGAGCATCTCGGTCGAAAGCAGTGGTGGCTGGCACGGATCGGGTGTGGCAGGGCTGGGGGGAGGGTATATAAAAAGAAGCAAAAAAAACTTACCTCATTGTTGTGCCTCTCTTCCATCTCTCCTCCATGTCAGGCCGGAACATAAAGCACCCAGGCTCCCCTAAACCAATCACAACAATGCATTGCAGCATTGTGATTTGTCTGAACGCCGTGGTTCGGCGCTCAGACAAGCAGTGGGAGCCTGGGCATGTTCTCCACCCGAGCTGTAATACAGCCTGGGTGGAGAACATGCAAAGTGCGAATGACAGTTTGGCCAGCTGGAGACGGCCGGCCAAACATTCATTCGCACTTACAGTGTGCCTCCACTCCTCCCCCTGCTCCTCTGTCATCAGAGCGGCCACGCCCTGCCCGCAAAGCTGCCGCAGCAGGAATAAATGTAACTATAATAACTATTTGTTATTATCATTTTATTTTTCCTTTGTTTCACTGCTGCAAAGCAGTGGGGTGAAGCTCCTCCACCTTAATGAAGGAGCCACCACTACTCTAAAGAAAAGCGATGTCTTGGGACACTTTTTCAAACAGTTGTGGTATATTGTAGATAAAAGAGTGCCACCTCTAATAAGAGCCCTAATAAAGAAGCTACATTGGCTTCCACTGCTCCAACGGTCCATTTTTAAAACAGCTTGCCTAACATTCAAGTCCCTAAATTGCTATAGCCCCATCTTTATTAATAACCTGATATTGAGGCACACTCCCACTCGCGATCTCCGTTCCAAATATCAAAATCTGTTAGTGAGTGCCAGGTTCAAACAGAAGCGACATGGTGGCCGTCGCTTCAGGTTCCTGGCACCACAATTCTGGAACACACTTCCATTAGAGATCCGCTCCTGCTCTGAGTTACTCCTATTCAGAAAGCAGCTTAAGACCTGGCTGTTCACACAGGCATATGAGTAAATTAGTCCTGCCCGCATCCTACTCTGAACAGCGCCATGAAACCTTGGTCTACGTGCGCATTACAAATGGGTTATAACATAACATAACATAACATAACCTCTAGATATATGAGTAACTCTGGATTGAAGCAAGTGTCCAAGGTTCAGCCAACTTGTCACTTTGCTGTGCTGGCATTACAGTACATTAGAATCTCAATCAGTGCAACATGGTGTTCCTAATATATGTTCCTAGGTAATGCTATGCCCTACCTCCATGGGCTCAGTCATTATCCCTACGTGTGTCCTCCTTGTTATAGTTCTCACTCTGTGAGGCTGCCCAACCTCCCACAGAGTGACAGCAGAGCTTTCTTCTATTTTTATGAAACATAAACGCTTCATACGCATAAGATCTCTCCTTCCTCTCATGCCTCTTGTTCTTATCTGTCTAACTTTTGTGCAGGATGCTATGCGACATTACTAAGTCAAACTCCTTTAAACATTGAGGGTCCTATTGATCAAATATTCACGAAACACAGCATGCCACCTTGATGCACTGCATGAAAGGGAGAGGGCAGGAATCTGCCTTATTTAACATATACAGCACATTCCTGCTCTGTTCCTGTGCTGGTGCACAAACTGCTGCCTGGTGCTAACTCAGGCACTTTGCACCACAGTGCAAGGGTGCATGCCTTGTAAGCATGATTGTTTTTGTGCAGGAATGGACACCTACCTGCATAAAAACAATCTTCTGAGGTTTTTTCTGCTTTCTATGAATGCTGCAGAATGCAGCACACATAGTAAGAGGGAAAAATGAAGAAAAACAAGCATATTTCTCCTCATTACGCCTCTCTCAGAAAGGCATAGCATTTTGACACATTCCCAGGTTGAAAATCTTAATAAAGAGGGGGAGAGGAGCACTCTATTTTTTTTCCAATTATTCTAATTATTCAAGGTAGTCCAAGGGTGCAAACTGCTAAACTGTGCTGGCTACACAGTATGTGATAACTCAAAGTAAATGTAAGCGAAGCCTAATGCAGGATGCACTGTTCCTAGAGAATATCAATTCTCAACAAATTAAATGTAATATATCTACTGTAAAAAATAAGTAATCTGTAAACTTCTCTACTGCTTGGTAAGTTTATTATTCAACATAAATTTCAAGAAGACGATACTGTGTTACTACACAATATTATCATAATTCATCATATACACAGTTTGTATATATCTTGTTTTTCATAATGTCTCTTGTAAAGATTATACATGTTTGCATGTCTTTATATACATAGCTATCTATGGTAAATAATTCTTTACATAGCTCAATGACAACAGAGGTTGTGAAGCAGTTGTGCATCGGGCAACGCTGCTTCACAACCTCGGATGTATGACGTTACAACGCATACTTTTACAACGCATACCATTACAACGCATGTTTTTACAACGCAAATACCTTTACAACGCATACCATTACAACGTAAGTATTGGTAAGTATATAATATTTTTTTTATTTTAAATTAATTGTAATTAATTAATTAATTAATTGTAATTAATATAATTTAATGTAATTTAATTAATTTAATTTTTTTTTACCCTGTACCCCTGTACCCCAAAAAAAACCAAATTAACCCAGAACCCTAAAAATACCCCTGTACCCCAAAAACCCAAAACTGTCCCTGAACCCTAAAAATACCCCTGTACCCCAAAAACCCAAAACTGTCCCTGAACCCTAAAAATACCCCTGTACCCCAAAAACCCAAAACTGACCCTGAACCCTAAAAATACCCCTTTACCCAAAAACTGAAAACTGACCCTGAACCCTAAAAATACCCCTTTACCCAGAAACTGAAAACTGACCCTGAACCCTAAAAATACCCCTTTACCCAAAAACTGAAAACTGACCCTGAACCCTAAAAATACCCCTTTACCCAAAAACTGAAAACTGACCCTGAACCTTAAAAATACCCCTTTACCCAAAAACTGAAAACTGACCCTGAACCCTAAAAATACCCCTTTACCCAAAAACTGAAAACTGACCCTGAACCCTAAAAATTCCCCTTTACCCAAAAACTGAAAAATGACCCTGAACCCTAAAAATACCCCTTTACCCAAAAACTGAAAACTTAAAAAAAAAAAAACATATAAAATATTAAATATAATTATATACTTACCAATACTTACGTTGTAATGGCATGCGTTGTAAAAGTACTTGCGTTGTAAAAACATGCGTTGTAATGGTATGCGTTGTAAAAGTTTTTGCGTTGTGAAAGTTTCGTTGTAATGGTAGTGCGTTGTAAAAGTTGCGTTGTAAAGGTTGTTCCCCCACAACCTCTGTTGTCATTGAGCTATGTAAAGAATATATATTACATTTAATTTGTTGAGAATTGATATTCTCTAGGAACAGTGCATCCTGCATGTAGGCTTCGCTTACATTTACTTTGAGACATTCCCAGGTTGACCACCAATGGTAAATTTTGGAATGTTCCATAATCCATGGGTGGATGTGTGGGAACTCCCACACTCCATCCATGGAACGCCTTACTGGTGCAGAGTAATGTAAGGCAGCGACTTGTGCTCCCTGCGTTACTCCAGATTTACCAAGCCACGCAAGGTGGCCTTGCAAGGCTTGCTAAATCTCATTTAAATTTTGTGTCACCCTTGCATCCCCTTGCATGGCGCACTGGAACAGAAAACCTTGATAAATATGGGCCTGTATGTGTTTACCTTATGTCTGTATTTGAATAGTATTTGCATAGGTGCTGACAATGTCTCAGGCGTCCTGGCCCAGGTACTATAGCTGGGGGGGAGGGACTTTCCGAAGCATGGGTTATTGTGCCAAAAGTGTGTCTCTCTGACCTTGTCTCACCATAGCGTGGTGCTTCCAAATGTGGTATGTCAATGTAAGGAGAGATGAATGAATTAATGAAAATGTATTGTTCAGTTAATAAAATCTTACAATCAGACACATTTCATATGGATTACCATTACTGAACCATTATTTTAAAACAAGCATGATAAAAGTAAGGATTACTCCCGCTTTAAGAATACTCAATTCATCTAGTAAAAAACATAAAAAACCCAAACGTAAGTACATTTGCAGGTAACACGGTCTACCTACTGTTTCCTCTTGTGTAAAATACCACATTTGATCTATTCATTACTCACTTGCTGTACATTAGGAGTTAATCTAACCATTCCTGATGTGTGTCATACAGAAGGTCCTAGTTGGATTATTTTTGACACCTAGAATTATCAAGCGTACCTACCACGTGCAAAACTTTGGGTTACAAACTGCCTATTATACAAACACCTCACAAGGCTTGCCAATGCTAAACCCTAATTATTTCAGGATATTCCAATTACTCATATATTGAGAACATTGCGCCGGTTGTCTAAGGTTCACCTGCCCTTCTAAATAATTGATTTCTCTAACCTGCTAGATTTTTTTTTGTGGATTATAGAATAAGAACGATAAGAGCTCTTTACTGGGCACTATTAAGCAATTTCCCCTCTGCTATATCTACGAACTTTAAGAATCTGCCAGTAAATTGTGAAACTTCTCCCTGCAAATAGGCTATAACTGCTTGACGCATGTTCGTATAGTTTGTTGATTAAAATCCTGCCTTAGCAGACTTCTTCGTTCAGCTATTAGTGCTGGGCAACTACAAACTATATGGCAAATGTCTTCTCTCTTGTAATTGCATAGGCAGCATGACCTTTCACTACTCAGCTTTTTCCAAGAAGATGCGTCCCTCCAAAATTGAAAGAGTCTCAAGAACTTCAACTTACCATTTAGACCATTCAGGTCCCCTAGATAATTCTGTGGGGATAGCTTGCCATGTGATGCAATTACTATCCAGGCATGTGATCTTTTCTCCAACACCTCTCTGTCCAATAGTGAAAGCATTTTTTACTACACCCGTTGATGACTCTGTTAAATGTCGCCTGAGAGAGGGGTAAGGCCCATAGTTGTTCAGCCTTGAACGTAGCTAAAGCCAAATTGAAATACTCATGGGCCTGCATGTATCTATGATCACTTAAAGCCTCCCAAATTTGAATTTAATTTGAATTTAAAATGATTTATTAAGCGCACGGACACCGGCGGTTTCATGGCGCTATAACTGGCAAATAACATGGTGGGAGAAGTAAACCTAAATAAAGGGAACTGAAACTAAAAAAGACTAATTAAAAGCTTTGGTAAACAGATACGTTTTTAGCTGTTTCCTAAATTGCAGATAAGAAGGGGAAGCTCTGAGTTCTGGGGGAAGGGAGTTCCAAAGGAGTGGGGCAAGAGTCGCAAATTTCGATCCTCCCCATTTCTTCCTCCGAAACCGGGGGACTGTAAGAAGGGATTTGGTGGAAGAACGTAATTCCCTAATAGGAATATAGGGTGTAATCTCAGATGAGATAAAGGCCGGTGCCGTGTCCAGTCGAGCTTGAAAAGTGAGGGAAGCAAGCTTAAACTGCACACGTTCACGGACAGGAAGCCAATGCAGGGTTTTAAGGAGGGGAGTGACATGATGGAACTTTGGCAATTTAAACACTAAACGCGCCACCTGGTTCTGGATCTGCTGTAATCGCCCTAAACTATATGCAGGTATGCTGGCGTATAGGGCGTTACCATAGTCCAGGCGGGATATAACCATTGCCAAAGTGATCAATTTGAGGGCATCAAAAGAAAAGAAACGGGACACCTTGCGTATAGTGCGCAGTGAAAGAAAAGAGGAAGACACCACAGAACTAACCTGGGAGTGAAGGGTGAGCTGGGAGTTGAGTTTGATGCCTAGCGTTTTTACTGAGGTAGAGGGAACAGGAGGGGACCCTAAGGAAGGGGGCCAAAACAAAGAAGACCAGGGACTGGATGAGCCACCCGTCAACACTAGCTCAGTCTTCTCTGGGTTGAGTTTCAGATGGTTGTGGCTCATCCAGTCTCGGATATGGATCATAGTGGATTGAAAGTTAGAAACAGAGGAAGAGGAAGAAGACAAATTAAAGACAAGTTGGAGGTCATCCGCGTAGTTATACATGGAGACCTCCATCTGCAGCAGTGAAAAAATAAGAGGGGCGATGTAGAGATTAAACAAAAGGGGGGAAAGGGAAGAACCTTGGGGAACCCCGCACTGGACTTTCCGGAAGTCCGCAGTAAAATCACCCAGGCGAACCGCCTGGGTGCGGTCTCTCAGGAAGGAGGACAACCATACCAGGGCGGTGCCACCGATCCCCGCCGCTCCGACACGGGAAAGTAAGATGGTGTGATCAACCGTGTCGAAGGCGGCTGAGAGATCGAGGAGGACCAAAGCCTGAGTCTGGTTGGTATCCATTCCCTCCCTGAGGTTGTCCAGGACCGATAGTACTACGGACTCCGTAGAGTGTGCGGGGCGGAAGCCGGCCTGACGGGGGGCTAAGATCCCATGCGTCTCCACAAAAGAACTCAGAGTGCAGGTGACATGGCGCTCGAGTACCTTTGCCAAGAACGGCAAGAGGGAGATAGGGCGGTAGTTGGTAGGGGCCGTGGGATCTGCACCCGGTTTCTTCAGGATAGGGACAATGATAGAAGATTTCAAAGGAGCGGGAACAACGCCCTGAGAAAGAGAACTGTTAAGAACCTGAAGAGGGGGGTCAGAGCAGGAGGAAAAAATATGACGAAGAATATGAGAAGGGCAAGGATCAAGAGGGGAGCCAGATTTAACTAGCGGAATTATAGAGGCCAGGGATTCCTTGGTTAGAAGAGGAAAGGCAACGAGTAGTCCATTGGAGGGGGGGCACTGGGGGTCCACAAAGGCTGAGGAGGGAGGGGGGATATTAGCTCTAATGGTAGCAATTTTCTGAATAAAAAAATTATTAAGGGAGTGACATAATTCCAGAGATGGGGTGGGCTTCAAGGTGGTTCTGTCGGAGAATGCTAAATTGTCCACAATCGAGAATATTTCCCTCGATTGATTCTCAGCGGCGAGGACTTTGGAGGAGAAATAGGTAGTTTTTGCCGCCAGAATGGCCTGTTTGTATTGGGTCAGGATGTTAATGAACTCCAATCGGAGTAGGGGGCAATAATTTCTCCTCCAGGCACGCTCCGCTCTGCGTACCGTTAATTTGATGGTCTTAAGGTCCTCATTGAACCATAGGTTAGCATCCTTCTCCCGCTTTGAGGTGACCCGCCTCATGGGAGAGATAGAATCGCAGCCTGAGGTGAGCCACTGGTTGATGGAGGTGACCTGGGAGAGGGTAGACAAACCTTGTAGTGGGGGATAGGAGGTGGTGAGTAGATTAGATAGATGGTCAGGATCTACTCGCCCCCAAGCCCGAACCCAGACATTTTTAGGAAGTGAGGACTTAACCGGGGGATGGATGGGAAGGGTAAATGAAATTAAGTAATGGTCCGACCACGTACAGGGTGAAATGGAGATGGACTTCACCGGGCAATTCGACGACCACACCTGGTCTAAGACATGTCCTTTAACATGGGTAGGGGAGTGAATATGAGATGTAAAATTAAAAGAATGGAGAATGTCCCAAAATTCCTTAGAGGAAGGGCATTCTGCAGGGTCAGCAGGCCAGAAGTTAAAATCACCCAGGAGTAAAAGGGAAGAGTTGTTAATAGCAATCGTGGCCAGTACTTCCAGAAAGCTGGGGAGAAACTGTAGGGGCGATTGGGGAGGCCGATAGATGAGTATACAGGTAAGTGGGGGGGAAGTGGAGGTAGTGCGGATAGCCAGGTACTCCGTAGTGGCAATGTCCGGCAGAGTGAGAATTTGAAAAGGGACCTCGGCACGAGCGATGACCGCTACCCCTCCACCAGCCCTCCCGTTAACTCGATCTGAGCGTATGGCATAGTATGGTGCTGGAAGGGTAGCCAGAAGGACGGGGAGGGAGTCATCGCGAAACCAAGTTTCTGTAAGAAACAAGATGTCGGGTGAGTGGAGGTCCAGTAGCACCGATAGTTCATGCGAGAGGGTTACAGCGGATCGGGTGTTCAAATAGTAAGCCGAGAGCTTTTTAGTGAACAAACAACTGTCATAAGTGTAGCATTATTATCCTTTCTAAGTTTGTGGCAGAATTTCAAATATGCCCCTAGGCTGTTTAAATTCTGTCTTTTAAGCCCAAACTCTAAACGAATTTGTGATGGCGATGCCTGCTGAGGAAGCTTGAACAGGCGATGGCAGGTTCCTGTCACAAGCTTATCTATGATGTTATCAGCCTTCCCTCTTAGAATCTCCACGCCATATGTCAGAGATGGAACATGTTTAGCTGACATAACTTGTAATAGTGGCTTGAGGGCCAGCCCTTTAAAGCTATTCCAGAGGGCAGCAAATGCTGCAGTTAAAGAATTGTTCCTTCTCTGTAATGTAGCACACTGGTTTTTAAATGAGCCCCTCGCATCCAATATGACACCCAAGTATTTATACTCTAAAATCTATTCCAACACGGACCCCGCTATGCTGAGTATTGGGAGCAGCTGTTATACCTTTTGACAACAACATGGTTTTTGTCTTACTTAAGTTGACCTTTAACCTGTGAGACGAGGCATACACAACAGTTTCCCTGATTAACTGCTGCAGCCCCACCTTTGTGTAGCTCAGCAGAACAATGTTGTCGGCATCTTCCCACAAGAAGGGATCCGGTTGTCAAGGATACTTATAAATAAGAAATTGTTGCTTTAGCAAGACTGTATGTTCACAATGGAGGACCAACTGGGTACCTCGGCAGCTTCCCTGACAGCAGAGTAAATGATTACTGTGTCCAGGGCAGATCTTTAAGTCATGATTGATCATACCATCTCTACGGCTTTAGCACAACTGGCTAAAAACAAATAAAATGGGAGGATAAGGATGAAAATGATTGATATTCAAAGGGCAGATGTGTGCAAAGGGCACAACTTCAGGATATTCTTAAGCACATGCAGGATACTTCAATCTCTAGACTATATATAGGGCAACATGTCCTGGCACACTGGTTTCCATCATCATCGAATAGCAAGAGGAAGATTCCAGTATGCCCTTAATTGATTCACCTTCGCCAGTTGTGGCTGTCTCCTCAGAATCGGAAGAAAGTTGTACCCATGATAAAACCACTCACTCTAGTATTAACAGTTGACAACAGAAGTCACACTGGGAGACCAGGAGAGGGAAGTTGGTCTAAGGTGGAATCCTTCAACTCATCCAATTCCAGAGAGCTGACAGCGACTGGGAGACCTCGACAGGCTTTTCAACTTGCCTGTCTGGGAAACCGGTTCTATCAGGATAGACAGTCAAGTTGCAAAATGTTATGTAAATTGCCAATGGAGAACAAAGTCTCCAAGTTAGCCAGTAACATTCTTTCTTCTTTTTTGTCCTCATATGTGACAACTTGCAAAGGTATATAATCAGGTGTTATATGGTTCTGGGGCCCCGAGCCCGCAGCCTGCAAGGCACAATTGCTCTTGATTTGCCTTCCTGCTCCATTTGCGAGTGGTGATGAGATCACCCGCCCAAGCTCTCTCTGGAGGCGAGTGTCTTAATCATTGGACCGATTCCTGTCAGAGCTATGTGTGTGCTTGTTCCAACATGTGTGCGACTAGCGGCTCCCAAGTTTTGATTCAATTTGATGACCCACTTAAGCAATCAAGTTTACCAATACGTTCAACTACTGCTGATAGCCATCCAGCACAAGTAGGAGATAACCGTGAGACCCACTTAATGCAGATTTCCCTACGTGCGAAAATTATCAGAGTAAGTAAAAGTTGTTCTTGGAGTTTCCTAGCTCTTCCCGCAAGGTCATTACCTTCTAAAACCCCAAAGACAATCAGTGATAATCTTACCTCTATTCTTCTTTTCATTAGGATGGTCAGTAGCTTACCCACATCTTGCCATAGGGTTGAATTTCTGGGCATTGCCAGAACATGTGGACTTCATGCTTAGTTTCCCCCTTTTTTTGACAATTTCAATAGAGACCAATATACCCTATGGGAAGTAAACAAATGGTTCTATCTGCATGTATCAGCATCCAGTACCAGGTTGAGATCTCTTTTTTTTGCGCCTTGGTGTTGCAGATTTTTTTTACCCAATCCATGGCCTGACCTGCATCTGGTTGTTTACGAGCCCAACTTGTTAATTGAAGATATATAAACCTTGACAGCGTATTGTTTGTTTCTTGAGCAAGGTGGTCCCATGAGATTGTATGTTCTTCCCCTAGCAGCAGGCCCCATTTTTCTATTTCAGCCTCAATAAGTGGTGTTGCCAATGAGTCCACTAAGCATAATAGCGTTCCCGTGGATTCCCAAATTGGGGCCAGATGACATAGTAGGAAATTCCAAGAAGTCTCCTAACCTGTATCCACACTTTACATGCCATGATCAAAACCCTAAGTCGCACGTTTTAAAATATTTAGGGTGCCAAAATTTAAATAGAAAACAAGATCATTGCGCTGCCAAATCTTCCAATAGGGCTCCAAAACAGGACGTCCCCATTTGAAAATTATTTGTTAGCAATGTTTTGAAGTGTTTTAATTGAAAAGCCCAACAGTATATTTGGAGATCTGGCAAGGTCACTCCACCATCAAAAAAAAGTTTCCGCAGCTTCTTCCAGGAAATTCTAATCGCTTTATAGTTCCAAATAAAACTACTTAACTCATCCTGTACCTTCCTCATCCACTTGGCCTCAAAATGGAGGGGGTGAGCATTAAACAGGAAGGTGAATTTTGGGAGAAGGGTCATTTTAATTCAGTTCTACCAATGATCGACAACAGGACGTGGGGCCAGAGTTTTAGGAGCTTACTGGTTTCTTTGGTAATTTCTGTCCAGTTCATCTGTGCCATAATATCTATATGTTTTGTGATTTGTACACCTAGATACCTGATCTCATTCTTCTCTAGCTTTTTCAGGGTTGTGTCTAAAGAAGTATTCCATGCCATAATCTTGGTTTCCCCTTCATTAACTAAATATCCCGACACTTTCCCAAAGTCTGTGAATATGTCCATAATCATGGGATAAACCCCTACAAGGTCTTGTTTGTATATCAATAGATCGTCTGCATAAAGCGTCTCTTTCTTGGTCCATTCTTGAGATTGAAATGGTGAGATTTGCTGGCCAAAGGTTCAATATATAAGTTGAACATTAATGGTAATAGGGGGCAACCTTGCTAGGTGCTTCTACCTATCTCCATCACAGGTGTAAGTGTACCATTAACCAGGATTCTTGCTTTTGGAGACCTATATACATTTTGAATTGTGCGTAAGAGGTTGGTGCCCACCCCATTAAGTTTAAGGACTTCATATAAGAAGGGCCAGCTCACCCTATCAAATGCCTTAGGGGCATCCACTATCATTATGGCTAAGGGATGTTGTTGGACAGTGGCTAAATTGATCGCACAGACCAGGTCGTGTACCAACTCATGTAAATGTCTGTTTGTCATAAACCCTTTTTGAGAGGTGTTAATTTGCTCTCCTATAAGTCCGCCCAGTCTTTTGGCCAGAATATTTGTAAAGAGCTTGTAGTCATTGTTGAGTAATGAAATTGGTTTATATGATTCACATTTTTTGTTTTTTTTATTTGGTTTGAGGATTAAGGTGATTGAAGCGTCCTTCCATGTGTCAGGAATAGTATTATTATCTATGTAAACACGATTGAATAACGAGTTCAACTCTGAAACTATTTCCTCCGCTAATGCATTAAAAATCTCGGATGGGATACCATCTGGGTCTGGAGCCATCTCCCTTTTTAGGTCTCGGCTAGTAACGCGCTGAAAACGCGTTCTCGCCAGAGAACTATAGTCGACGTCTCAGCAGTCTGAGAACGCCGAAGTGAGACAAGACCTGGCCGCGCGCAGCGTTTCCCCATAGGATAACGTTGTGCGCGCGGCCTGGTCTTGTCTACACAGCATTGCATGTCAGACTGGATCGCGTCGCGCGCCTCTCTGGAATGCAGGGGGAGTCTGCAGAGAGGCGCGCGGTGCGTGAGCTTGTTTTTTCTTGTTTTGCTCTGTGGTGCGTGGTGCCATTCTCAGCAGCCCATCGGAGAGCGCTGCTTTCCACCAGACTCTCTTCGCCCGATGGAAAAATGCAAAAAGCGATTTAAAGCCCAGCTGTAACCCACAGGGGGGTCTGCCATACCTCCGTCCTGTGCAGCAGAAGTGGCGCCAGTTTGTTTGCCGGCAGTGAAACCCTGGTGCTCGTTTCATTTTCACTTTTATAATTTCTCCCCCTTTCATTATTCCGGTAAAGCTATTAACATCGTTACTTTTCTAGTCCTCTTTATTTCTTCTCCATTGTTATCCCACGGTCTCCCTTCCTTATTGCATTAGTTTCTTTGCGCATCTCTGAGACTTTTTCCTGCTACACCTTTAGTTACTCTACGCAGTTTTACCTCCTATTTTTGACTCTGCTCCGTTGTCCTTTAATATTGACCCAGTGTCTCCCTGCCTCGCGCTTGTACTAACTAGTTCTATCGCTTGGTTTGCCGCATCTGTTTTGTATATAATTTTAACGACACTGGCGTTTGGACAGCACCGTTCGCCTATAGATATTTTATTAACAAATTGCACACTGATTATTATTTCAGACTTACACGACTATCGTCCTCTCAGCCTTAATACATTACATGCCCGTCCTTCAACAGGCAATCCCGGCGCCCCTAACTCCCGTGCACCTATGGAATTCCGTTCACTACTAACCTCCTCCCTTTGTCTCCCCCTCTACAATGTCCCCAGCTGCCCTTTCCCCCCTTTTGATTTACAACTGCTCTCCCCGTGGAACTCCCATAATCCCCCTCGCTCTCCATCCAACTCTCTTCATGGACAACTTCCCTTCCCTCTCAGAGTTGTCTCCCTTTACCTTGTTACCTCGCCAGTGGAAGGCTCCGGTCCTCCGCGTGTGGGAGCGGCGCGCGACTGATGAGGAGCACTGGCAGTGGCCACAGCCCGCCCTCCGCACCTGCAGACACCTCCTCCGTAAGCAGACCTGTGCCGACGAGGCTCAGGAGGCCCCCGCCGCCCCTCCCCCCCTCTGCAGATGCGGGCTGAGAGCATTAATAGTTTTAAATAGTGCGTCCCGTGGAAAAAGCCGCCTCTAGGTGTCCGTGAGTTCAGGTTGTGAGTAGGTGTACCTGGGCCATGACTGACAGTTTTGGAGTTCCGGCCAAAGGCGGAAGGAGTTTTTCACAGTGCCCGTCAGTGGATCATAAAGAGGGTTATGAATACATGCTCACCCAAACCATGGCCTCTCTGCAGAGCGCACATATCAATGGTGTGCGCTAACTTAAATTGTGATTGTATGTGAAAATGTGTGAAGGAGACACAGCTGTTAAAGTACTGACAGGGTGTGTTGTGTGTGGGGTTGGTAAGGTGAATGAAGTAGGTGAAGAGAGAGTGAAATGAGGGTGATGAAGAGGAAGGTGATGAGGTTGGAGATATGCATATGGAGAGTTTTACAATGATATTGGGATGAAAAGGGCATGTTTCTAACCAAGAGACTGCGGAAGAAAGTGGTGAAAGAAAGAGGATTATGGGAAGGACCGAGCATTCCGAAGGCCACTACCTCTTCTATAGGTTGAATTCACAATTTTATCATTTAAATATTTACCATTCTAGTTACTCACAGCATTTTTTCTGTTATTACTCCTTTATATGATACTGCTACCACGCATTGGCAAAGAGAATAGTTCTTTATCTTTTTTTTCTTTACATTAGTGAACTGTAATCTACAGCCTCCTTCCGCCCCGTCTTCCTTTGGTGTTAGCTACACTGATTCTGCGTACTCGTGCTGCCCGTCACCATCTACACCCGTTTACAACCATGCATCTTGTACATTCATACATTTTTTTTCTTTACACATCACTCGGGGTCACCACCACATCACTCGGGGACACCACCACATCACTCAGGAACACCCCCACATCACTCAGGGGCACCACCACATCACTCGGGGACACCACCACTCATCACTCGGGGACACCACCACATCACTCGGGGCACCACCACATCACTCAGGGGCACCACCACATCACTCAGGGGCACCACCACATCACTCAGGGACACCACCACATCACTCAGGGGCACCACTCCTGGGCACCACCACATCACTCAGGGACACCACCACATCACTCGGGGACACCACCACATCACTCGGGGACACCACCACATCACTCGGAGACACCACCACATCACTCAGGAACACCAATACATCACTCAGGAATACCACCACATCACTCAGGGACACCACCACATCACTCAGGGACACCACCACATCACTCGGGGACACCACCACTCATCAGTCGGGGACACCACCACATCACTCAGGAACACCACCACATCAGTCGGGGACACCTCCACATCACTCGGGGACACCTCCACATCACTCAGGGACACCACCACATCACTCTGGGACACCACCACATCCCTCGGGGACACCACCACATCACTCAGGGCCACCACCACATCACCACCACATCACTCAGGGGCACCACTCGGGGGTACCACCACATCACTCAGGGACACCTCCACATCACTCAGGGACACCACCACATCACTCGGGGACACTATCACATCACTCTGGGACACCACCACATCACTCTGGAACACCACGAATAAAACAATTACAGTTAATTGCGTTTGTGCCTGGGTGTTAATGGATTTTATTGTCTATTGCCTGGCAGCCCCATTCCTAGAAGGAGATGGTGAATGGTCTTTTCTTTTTGCACGTTATTTATGGTCTGGTAGACGTGGTACAGGTAGGCTTTTTTTATTTATTTATTAGTTTTAACTTTTATATGGCGCAAACTTTACCCGCAGGTATCAGAGTGCTTTAAATCAGCATGCTTATAACAAGCAAGACTAGCACTCTATATTACTGCCACCTTTGCTTAGCATAAGCAACAGCTAACCATTCACAAACAATGTTTATATACCAATTGCAAATTAAAGAAAAAATATTAATGCAAAGCATTGTCATTTACAATGCCAGTAACTCAAACTTTAATGCTGCGAGACCTATTGCATTGCAAATGCTTGTTGAGTCTTGATAGCTTTAAAGACTTTGTCAGGGGTTATTTCTTTGTTGAGATATTGCTCCCTATCTGATGCGAGTTTGGGAACTGAGTCTAAGCTTAATCAACTCTCATACTGAGATTTTGTCGCAGGACAATCCTCCCTGTACAAGTTTTGGAAAAAGACTGTGAAGACTTTCCCGATATCTTGATTGTTTTGGGACATTTCCTCTGTTTCTTCAACTTCGATTTCTTTGATTGTATTTCTCCTCACAGCCCCGATGGCCTTCCACGCCAGAAACTTCCCACATCCCTCCCCGTATTCATAATGTGCAAGTTGACTAGCATTCCATTTTTGTTGTATGATCTCGTCTAGATGTTCTGAGAGTGCTTTTTTAGCTTTGTCTATCTGTTTTTGAATCCTGGTGACCTCTTCACTGTCAATTGCATTATTCAGATCTGAGAGCCCAAAAGCTGTTGCCCTCTCTTGCCCAGTTATTCTATGGTTGGCTTCCCTTCTCCTATGTGTAGCATAGTTTATCAGTTTCCCTTGCAAAAAAAGCCTTACAATTATCCCAGATTATAACTAGCTGAGCGGAAGTTTTATTTATATCGAAGAACTCTAGGGTGTCTTGTTTCAGACTCGTAATTATGTTCCGTTCCTCTAAAATGGATTTGTCTAGCGTCCATAGCGGAGTCAGTGTTTCACTATTTAGGATTAAAACGAGTCTCACCGCAGAATGATCTGACCGGTGTTCAGGTTGATGTGTGATTACTGCAATCTTGTTGCCTAACCTGTTATTAATTTAAAAATAATCTATATGAGAAGTGTGGCCAAATTTTGTATTATGTTATGTGTAACCCTTATTGCTACACACCTTACGCCTCCACGGATCTATCAACCCAATACTCTTGATTAGATTTTGTATAGCATTACTCATTTTTGGTGTATTTACCAAAGGTCATGTACAGGATTTTTCTAGAACAGGATTGAGTAATGTGGTGAAATCACCAGCCATTATAATATTATTTTCGTTGTCTAGCAACAATTGGAATAGATCCTGCATGGAGGAAGGATCATCTACATTTGGACAGTAATAAGTGATCATAGAGTATTTATTGCTACTAATGTTTAAAATGACTATCAACCATCGCCCCTTAGGGTCTGCAATGACCTCTAGTATTTTGGTCTGCGCTGTATTTTTTATAAAGATCGCTACCCCATTTACATTGCAATTTTGATTTGTACATGAATACTGGTTGATCCAGCTCTGGCCTTTGACAATCCCTTCCCCCTCCGCTTTTCGAAGATGCGTCTCTTGCAGCATTAATATGTCATTTTTTTTATTGTTTTAAAAACAGCAACATTCTCCTTCTTCTGGCTGTCAACCTTAACTCATTTACGTTCCAGCTAAGTATCCTGAGGCTACGGGTAGCCTTGGAGTTAGTTATTTTGAGTGGGACACCCTTTCTTTGCACTCTTCAATCTCAGTATATTTGCCACATGTGAAGACCTAATTGTTTTGATTTTTTTCCCACTGCTCCCCACCCAGTGAATTATTTACATTAGCGTATTTATTGTTACCCCTCCCCCCTGAGGAACTCTCCCTTTGAACAAATTGGCATTTCCATTCTGTCCTTTGTCCTCACCTCTCCGTGTTTGGTATGGGTAGTTCATTGTACCAACGAGGACAGCCATGAAGGTGGATAAGACTGGACTTACCCCTGCTGCAGAAGGAATGCCCCAAGGTATTTCACGCTGCACATTAAGGAATTCAAGGGTAGATTTTAGTCTTGGGTTATCTAGAGCCGAGGGCCCTGACACATCCCCCAATAACTTTTCCTATATCTATATCTACATCCACATCTACTGCATTGCCCAGCCCAGCCCAGCCCCTTACAAGTGTAGTGCCTCTGTTAGTCAAAGAGTCCCCCCTTGAACGTAAACAAAGGGAAAAGGGTGGAGGGAAATAGGTACCCCCTCTAGATCCCCTGTCCAGAAAGACTAACATTACTCATTCGTTAAGGTTGTATTTTAAGTACCAAGGGAAGGAGGGAAACTCTGCTTTCACTACTCTGCCCCATACAACCATTCGTAGAGGAATGGCATCTTTAACAACAGACCACAGAGACCAGGAGGGGCTCCCTCTTTCTAACTGTTTCCAAGCTCTGGGGGAAATCTCAACACACCCTGAAACTACATCAGAGAAGGAAATAGGGGCTACTGAAATAGCAATAGTATCAGCAGTGGAGGAGAACACATCTGCCCCCCCCCAGTGCAAGACACAGGAGGCCTATTGTGTGACCTCTTGGAAGAGGTAAGAACCAGGTTCATACTTTCTGAGGTAAACCAAGCAAGACTCTGAGACGTATGTGGAAGTTTAGAAAATAAACTCACAGGTCTCTGAAAGAATAGGGAACCTAGAAGCAGCATTGGAAACAGTGTGTGGGGAGTCTGCAGGAAACAGTAGAGAAATTGCAGATCTTAAGGCTAGTGAGAAAATACTGCAGGAAAAAGTAGTAGTCACAGAAAATCATTCTAGGAGAAACAGTCTAAGGATTCTAAATATCCCTGAGGAAAAAGAATGGGGAGACCTAAAAGAAGTTGTGGTAACCTTGATAAAAGAGTCTGTACCTTCGGCTAGGACACTAGATCTGCACCAGAACATACATCGGGTACATAGGGATCCATTCAGGAAGAACCCTAACATTGCCAACCCTAGAAAAGTCCTGGTAAATTTCAATACCTATGTGATAAAAGAGAAGGTACTTGCGGAGGGTCTAAAGGTGGGCACATTCACAAAAGATGAATGGTCCTCCCGCATTCAGTCAGACATAGCCAGGGAGACCCAGAACCGGCAGTGGGAATTAGGGAAACACATACAGGAGCTCACATCACCAGGCGCCATGGCCCAACTAAATTTCCCTGCCACATTAAGAATAATGTGGAATAACAGGATGTTTAATTTAAAAGATCCTGATGAAGTTTTGAATTTGATTGAAAAATTAAAAGTTAAGAGCTAGGTTCGGACACTACAATGAACTACCCATACCTAACATTCTTTCTTGAGCAGAAAAGAATCTCCTCTCAATACGAGCACTGTACATTCCAAGAGTGGCCAATTTGCAGGCAGACAGTGTGAATCAGAATATTCCTTTATCAATGCAATGCCTTCTCTGTCTTCAAGCCTTTCAGTTGTTAACAGACATATTTGGCCATCGGACTCTGGATTTGTTTGCATTCCCGGCCAATGCCCTCCTGCCCCGTTTCCAAGTGAGGAGGCCATACCATGAAGCATGAGGGGTCGATGCTGCGTCCCTTCCTTGGCCTCAGTAGTTGCTATATGAGCTCACTCCATTTCCCCTCTTCCAGAGGATGCTGCAGAGGATTCAGAGGGAACTGATGCTTGTAATCCTTATAGCGCCATGACAGGGAAGACTGTGGTTCCCCGTGTTGACTCAGCAACCAACCCTTCTCTCCTTCTTCCATTATATCCAATTCTACTTCAATTTCCAATCTTGTTACCTACTCAGATATGTCAGATTAGACCGATGGCTTGGAGGTTGAAAGGACTGGGTTGAAATGTGTAGGTGGCTCAAGGGAAGTAGCTTGTGATATACAGACTGTGATTTAAAACTCTACTATTGAAGCTTACGCTAAGCATTGGCAGAATTTTTGCTCTTTGTGTACAATCCTTAATCTGGATCCAGTTCTATCTGACCCATGCAAAATTCTAGATTTCTTAAGGGACAGGCTTGCTAAATGCCTAGCCTCTTCCATCCTATCTTCCCAAGTGGGCAGCGATAAGCTCTTTCAGAGAATTAGACTATAATTCATTACTAGTTCTTCCCTTGGTTAAGTGCTCCTAAAGGGTTTCTGAAAGAAACAAAAACAACAGTATCTCCCCAATTCCATCATAGGATCTCTCAACAGTTTTAGAAGTGCTACATAAAGAGCTATTTGAGCCTTTAGATATTTCTTGGGGATCTGTCAAAGTTTGTTTCCTAGTTTTTATTACTTAGGCAAAGAGGCTAGGAGAGCTAAATTCCTTGCTAATTTCATACACTTATCTGATTTTTTCCCATATAAAGATGTCCTCTGGCTGGACCATATGTTTACACCAAAAGACCATTATCTTTTTCATTCTACCCAAGAGATTATTCTTCCTGTTTGTCAAACTACTGATAACCTTCAGATGATGTACGAAAGGATATTTTGTCTATTTAAAGTAAACTAAAAAATGTAGATCCTCTAAATCATTGTATATTTCATATGGACTAGCATGCAAAGGGGAAGAGTATCAACAGCTGCTATTAGCAGGTGGGTTAAACGTGCTATTTCTCAATCTTTTCCTTCAGTGGATTCAGATCTACCTGGTATTGTGATGTATGGCCAGCCAGGCCAACCAGACCAGCAGCAGCAGCACCCTGGGCGGAAGCAGTCGGTGCTTGTAAAGCTGCTACTGCTTGAACGGTGCACAGACATAATATCGACTCCAAAATATCGTCTGGACAGAATATCGAGTTTTAAATATCGTTTGGAGAAAATATCGACTAGACAGAATATCGACAGCCAAAATATCGTTTTTAAGGTAAGTGAAGTAATATCGACTGTAAATAATATAGACAGTGAAAATATCCAAGTATATAATCTAGATAGTAAAAAATATAGTTTTTTAAATAATATTTAATTATTTATAGTGTGTTTATGTTATAATATGTGTGAAAAGTGTCAATTTATTTTATTATTTTTTTTAATTAATTATTTTTTTAATTATTGTGTAATTTAATTCTGTAGCGGGTTGTGGGTTTATAGGGGAATAGGGTGGGAAGTAATTTAATTATAATTAATTAAATATGTACATTTATTAATTGGTAGTAATAATTAATTAATTGGTAATTAAATAATATATGTTAATTATTTAAAATTTAATTGGTAATTAATTTTATTTAATTGATTAATTGCTAATTATGTCAATTAAAATAATTTATTTTCTCTAGCGGGTTGTGGGTTTATAGGGGAATAGGGTGGGAAGTAATTTAATTATAATTAATTAAATATGTAAATTTATTAATTGGTAGTAATAATTAATTAATTGGTAATTAAATAATATATGTTAATTATTTAAAATTTAATTGGTAATTAATTTTATTTAATTGATTAATTGCTAATTATGTCAATTAAAATAATGTATTTTCTCTAGCGGGTTGTGGGTTTATAGGGGAATAGGGTGGGAAGTAATTTAATTATAATTAATTAAATATGTTAATTTAATAATTGGTAGTAATATTTAATTAATTGTTAATTAAAAAATGTTTGTTAATTAATTAAAATGTAATTGGTAATTAATTTTATTTAATTGATTAATTGCTAATTATGTTAAATGAAAGGGGTATTTTTAGGGTTCAGGGTCAGTTTTTAGTTTTTGGGTAAAGGGGTATTTTTAGGGTTCAGGGTCAGTTTTCAGTTTTTGGGTAAAGGGGTATTTTTAGGGTTCAGGGTCAGTTTTCAGTTTTTGGGTAAAGGGGTATTTTTAGGGTTCAGGGTCAGTTTTTAGTTTTTGGGTAAAGGGGTATTTTTAGGGTTCAGGGTCAGTTTTCAGTTTTTGGGTAAAGGGGTATTTTTAGGGTTCAGGGTCAGTTTTCAGTTTTTGGGTAAAGGGGTATTTTTTGGGTTCAGGGTCAGTTTTTAGTTTTTGGGTAAAGGGGTATTTTTAGGGTTCAGGGTCAGTTTTCAGTTTTTGGGTAAAGGGGTATTTTTAGGGTTCAGGGTCAGTTTTCAGTTTTTGGGTAAAGGGGTATTTTTAGGGTTCAGGGTCAGTTTTCAGTTTTTGGGTCAAGGGGTATTTTTAGGGTTCAGGGTCAGTTTTCAGTTTTTGGGTAAAGGGGTATTTTTAGGGTTTAGGGTCAGTTTTCAGTTTTTGGGTAAAGGGGTATTTTTAGGGTTCAGGGTCAGTTTTGGGTTTTTGGGGTACATATACAATATTGCCTATTATTTAATTAAATGTTGTTACTATATATATATGTTTTAAGAAATATGATTAAAAATATATATATTTTTTACTTTCATTAAATATTTAATTATTAAAAGTTATTTTAAGTATTGTTAATTATATTTTAGTAATTAATTTTTTATATTAATGTAATTAAACATTGTTTTTAGTAAAGTCGATATTTTTTACAACGATATTTTTGTAAACGATATTTTGTAGTCGATATTTTTGTACTTACCTGTTTGTACATACAAACTCGATATTTTTGTAGTAGATATTTTCACCTCGATATTTTGGGTACTCGATATTGTGGTAGTCGATATTCTTTCAGTGATCCGCTTGAACCTTAACACTTCTCTTTCTCATTATGCATTGGACATTCGAGCCAAACATACTGACAAATTTGTTTGTTCCTGATATAAAGAAGGTAATTAGATAATTGTTGTAAATATAGTTTGGTTTTGAAGCAGCATCTAATTGTGCCTGTCAATTTCTGCATAGGTATAAGATCCTCACAGCGTGAGAACCATAAGAAGGAGGACAGACGAGGGGTAGTGTCATTTAATTGACTCTAGTCCTTTTGAACAGCTCCCTTTTGCAGCATTCTGGTCAGCACCACTTCTTGGCCCTTTATTTTTCACTGTGATCTTCGACCAGTGCCCGTGGCTCCTGCCCCCCCCCCCCCCCCCCGCGACCCCCCCCCCAACCAAATAAAAGAAACCCACTCGCACGTCTTCAGCGCATTCAGCGCATCACTGCATTCCAGAAATATTACTAATGATAGCGAGATTAAGGACTCGCTCACCCCTGTAACCTTCAATTCAAGCGCGACTATGCCCGCATTTATATCTGCCTAAAAGAGGTATAAAACGAAAGAACTAACATGTTCCCCGAGCAAAAGGAACGCGCGCCTTTGTACCTGCGGTACTGCCAAACAGGCTCCACCGGGTCACGTGCCTTCCCAGGTTTGTTCCCAGAGGAGCGCGGAAAATAACAATGCGAACAATACCCGGCGCGGAACAACAGAGCACAGCGACCCTCACAAGGACTGACTGAACGGTACACGCACGCCCTCCGCTCCGCCGCTCAGAGGCCTATTCTATGTGCATTTGTTTGAATTCAGGCTCACAAAAATACTTCTTCGCAGCGCATGCTCTAATTTGGCTAGAAAATGACCGTCAGACGAACAATGCAGCTTTAGCAGAAAAGACTGCCACCCTCAACTCACATGAACTTAGATTTTGTGTGTAATGTTCTTTAAAGCAATAGACGTATGTGCATGCTGTGTTCACGTCATTGTGCTGTTACCTCACGCTATGTTACGGTATCTTATATTTTTTATGTAAATATGTTCATTTGTTATTTTATTACAATGTGTGTTATGCCACTTGGTATTGTTATTGTGTTGTTGTGTTGTGCTGTTCCGTCACGTTTTGTTTTATGCTGGGATAGGGGTTTTGTTGAGGTATATTTATTTATTGTACGTTGATAATATGTCGTTTTAAGTTGTTTTATTATAGGATGCCGTATGTGACTTGCTTCGAATACTGTGTTATTATCTTGTGTTATTACAGTGTTGCGTTGTTCTGTTTGTGCCACGTGTAGCCTTATGCTAGGTAATGGGTTTTGTTAATTGGGCTTTTGCCCAATCAGCACTCCTGAACATGCTTGCGAGGCAAGTTGTAAAAGGGGTGTGTACAGAGAGCACGTAGTATGACAAGGCACGTGATATCTCGGAGGACCACGCACCCACTGAGACCCACCCCACTCCCAAGGCAACCAACGACCAGGTCACCATTATCCTGCTAGCCAACAATGAACCATATCTCTGTAGAGCCACATGTTCAACAGTGAAAACAGAACAGCTTCAGTATGCGGCAATATCATTTGTCTGTTTGTCAAGGGTTGTCAAACGCTAGGCTGAGTGGAGCGCGGCATTTGTTCCTTGTCTGTCCTTAGACATTAGTCCATAGTCTGAACCATGGCCGCCTATTTTTTTTTTGCCATAAATTGCTGGATGTTTTTAGTATCTGCAGCTTTTTTTTTCTTTTCGTTTTGTGAAATGTTAATTGTTATATCGGACTGTGATGTCAAATATTTAGTTGTTTTTTTCTATAAATACTTTTGAAGATTACAACTCGTCCGCCCAGGTTTCACATTACTTGAATATGATTAATTCGCCACACTGAAGAGAATGTTTTAAAGTTTGGTGGATGTGGTACTCTGTGAAACCTAACCTTGACCATGGTATATTTACCGTCCTCTGTATTTAGTGTGCAATTGACTATAAAGCCCTTGTAAGACAGTGGACCACCAAACTATAAAATGAGTTCCTTAGTGTATACTTTCCTATGTAACCTCAAACTGATAGTAACATTTTCAGGAGAAATTCTCTTTTAGCCATGGATCGATATCACATGCTATATAAAGCCCCAGGAATGCTCTTTGCTCTGATTTGTTGTTTCTGTAGTGGGTTATATTACACTGTCAGGATATAGCAGTCTTTCTTCTAAACATCATTACTGACGTTGTAACTGATACACTAGTGTTTGGATACAACTCCCCAATGATTCCCTAAAAATCACTTCCAACCCTGTGAACTCATTTATAGTACCTCAGATATAGCCAACCAGTCTACCGATATGATACACATTTGTATTTCAATAACTTTTGATACTTTAGTTAGATGGTGTCAGGATTGTCAAGATACGTGACGCAATCCATCCCACTCACTAAGACGAGAACCAAGGACCAGTCATCACTAAAGACAATTGGGGGAAATAAAGAATTAAAGGAAGGAGTTAGAAAACACTGAAAAAGCAGGATCACCATGAAAGAACTGGCAGCCACAAGGACAATCCTAAGGAAGGAAGTAGCTGTTAATGCATGTCACCACACAGTGCATACAAAGAGAGAATGGAGAAGACACAGGAAGAAAGATGAGGGCAGGACTCACCAGACCTCTGGAATAGGACTGCTTGATCAGATGTTCAGACAGGGTTCAACTTATCGTTGAGAAGGAACACAACTGCTTGACCAAAGGTTTAGTCAGGGTTCGGCTTATAGTCGAGTAAGAACACAACTGCTTGACAAGACGTTCAGACAGGACTCACCTGTGAGTAGAGTAGGAGCACAACTGCTTGGCCAGACATTCAGATAGGATTCAGCTTTTTATGACTGGTAAAGTGGTGTATACACAGCAGGCCCGGACTGGCCTTTGCAGGCACCGGGCAATCCCCGGTCGGCCGCGAGGGGGGGGCCGGTTTTATTACAGGGTCGTTTTTTGCAGCATAACTGCAAAAACGGCACTGTAACAAAATCGGCCGAAAACCGGCCCTAGCAAAGAGCGCGGTCGCACCCCCCAACCCCCCCCCGGGGGAGGGGGGGGCCGACCGAGCACTTTGCCAGGGCCGGTTTCGGTTCCCAGTCCGGCCCTGATACACAGCAGGCTTTAGGTCATAAAAACATGGAGGCAGATTTATGTTGCCTGACGCATCTCTGCAAATCGGCAGAGATGCACCAGGAAAGATACGGCACGCAAGTTCATCCTTGTGCCACCCATGATGCGCCGCATTTACAATGCGGCGCACCATGGCGCAGGAATGAACAGATGCGTGTCGCATCTTGGGCGTAAAGTTGGCACAGTGCTGAAGTTGTGTTGCGTGCGGCATGTAACTCCAGCACTTTTCCAACTTGCCCTATCTTTAATGTGGTGCGTCAAGCCTTACGCCTGCTTCAAGCAGGCGCAGGGTTTTGACGCATCAGCGTTGGGAAAGTGACTCAGTGAAATCTTGTAGATTTCACTGAGTCACTTTTCAGGGGCGTTCCTGTGACGGAACGCCCCCCTGCACCGGAACGCCTACATGAAACCTGATGCAGGTCTCATGTGGCGCAGGGCCTTACACAGTGACGCATCTCCATAGATGCGTCACGTTGTAAATGCCTCGTAGGGATGCGCCACGCTTACGCCGCCTTGCGTGTCGCAACAGCGGCGTAAACGTTGCGCAAGGGGCTTGTAAATCTGCCCCATGGAATGGTCTGTCATCAAGAGCCAAAAACATGTGACTTCACTTCCTCAGATGGCATTGTAGGTCAAGAACCTTAAGATGGCACTATGGCAGGTTTTATACATTTAGTATAATTAGGTCACTACTCTACTACAGTTGTGCTGCTGTAGTCCCACTAAACTGAACATGCTGGACCAAAGAGAGCTATGTCATAGCTCAGGAGGCTCTGTTTGAGGATGCCTCACCTGAGGACCTTAGCATTAGTACCGATGAAGCATGAACAAAGCAAAGGACTGACAGGGCAATGTACATAAGCAGATGAGAGAAATATTCAAGGAAGTACATGGTGGGGAGTGATAGGTGATGGACACTTTAGGCCCAGTAAGATGGCATTCCTTATAGGTGTAATATGAAGATATGTTTCCATGTTTATTGTCATACATACTGGGCAACAGCTACTTTACATGATTTACTCATTGGGCACACATGAATGTAGACATGTGTTCCTGCATGCAGTTAAAAAGAAAAATATCCATTTTACAACAACCAGTTTACACCACCATCTTCTTTGCAGGCAAAATCTAGAGGAATCAGTATGCTTTGATGCCCATCAAACCTTATCAGGTAAGACTGGCGTACAAAAACATTGCCAGAGTAACAAAAGTGACGAATTGCTGAAATGCAAATATGTTCTACTGATGTTCACCATACAGCACAGCGCAAAGAAACATAACAAGGATAGATGGCTCTGAGAATTCCTCATTCACATTCTGGGTATTTATAATGTTGGAATGAGTGCTCTGTAACTCAGACTGTCCGAAGCATGCCCCTAGTCATCTCAGGTGTTGAAAATGTTTGATACTGCACTGCTGTCACCTAATGAATTATTCACAAATGCATACTTTGTTTGCGAGAGAAGGTTTCATGTGGAAAAAACAGACATGATATGATATGATATGATATGGTATGGTATGGTATGGTATGATACGGTATGATATGATATGATATGGCATATGATATGATATGGGATTGTGATGGGATCACAGCCCCGGCCGCGCCGAGACCACGGCTCGCCGGCCGGTCACCACCACCATTCCCTGTTGCCCGGACAACCAAAACAACCAGGACTCCACCCCTTTCTTTTTTGCTGCAGGAACCAATCACATCGCGGAACCCACCGGAAGAACATCCCCGCGACCCCGGAAGTCCATCCCCCTTTCCGGAGGCGGACCACAGAAAAACAGGAAGAACCGACAACACCGCGTTCAAGCAGGAAGACTCGTGGCAGGAGACGGCGTGCGAAGAACCCCCGGGGAAGCGAGAGGAACCCGAACCAGGAGACGAGGTCTGGACGGAGGACTGGTGGATTCCAGAGGAGGACGCTGGAGAGCGGCCGCAACTCAAGGACGGAGTTGCGGCGGGCCAAGTGAGTACCAGTGTTGCGGGTGTGTAGCGAGGAGGTGGTACGAGTGTTGTGTAAATAATAGCCTGTACAGACCGCCCTTGTATAATAAGAGTCCCTCACTTTCACGTTTCACTGAGCACTGTATATAGACGTGTGTGTGCTGCACAATCACGACTGTGAATAAGAACCCCTCCCCCACGTCCTTAACCGGAATCACCCTACACCCGGACCTTGCTGTTTCTTCTCCTCTCCTACCTTCCCCTCCCCTTCCTCACCTTCGTTTCAGCCCCAACACTCTGGTGAAGGAAACGGTCTCATATCCTCATTGTGACCGACAGTACTAACGGCCGTCGTTCTATCTCTCCTTTTCCCCCCTCCGAGGAACCACCATCAAGGAGCCGAGCCGACTGCTGCCTCCACGACCAGCCCCGACTCCACTCAAGACCCACAGCTCCCCCTGGACCCTCGGAACAAGAAGACTTCATAACCCGAACCCAGGAACCAACAATTCACTGAGACCCTCTTTATCCCTGTACCTTACCATCCACATACTGTACCATAATAAACTTCGGCTACGAGATAGCCTACTACATACGGCCTCCACGCTTGTTATTCCGGTCCGCTCCCACCCCACGACCACAGGTGGTGTCAGAAGTGGGATTAACCGGAAGCATGGAGGCCGCGGTGCAGAAGTTAGCAGACACTCAGGAACAACTGGGGAAAATGATGGAGGTGTTCCTGAAAACGGCCGAAGAAGATAGAGGCCAGTTACACGACGTCCTAAAGGGCCAGGGCACCGCTCAGGACCAGGCTTTGGGGAAGCTTACCGACGTCCTAGGTCAACAAAGACCCACCACCTCCCTTCCTTCGGTGGTGCTCCAAAAATATGTGCCGGGTGAGGACCCGGATTACTTTTTTACAAATTTTGAACGGCTGGCTCAAGCCGCTGCCTGGCCTCACGACCGCTGGGGCCATTATCTAGGTCCGTTATTGACCGGCGAACTACAGGCGGCCTTCCAACAAGCTAATGTACAGGGACTAACCCCCTATGTGGACATCAAAACCTGTATCCTAGAGAGACTAGGCATCGATGATGAGACCTATCGGGTGCGCCTCCGCCAAGCCAAAGAGAGACCACAGGAGACGCCCAGGGCCCTCTCCTATAGGATTAAAGACCTGGCTGATCGTTGGCTTAAGTCCCCTACCGCCACCAAGGAAGAGATACTCTCTAAAATATATCTAGAGCAGTTCCTGGCTTCGCTCCATCCCGCCACCCAAAAGTGGGTCCGTCAGCATGCCCGTCTGACCCTGGAAAACGCCATAGAAATCGCCAGCGCGTACAGCCGCGCCCAGGACTTGCAGAAGCCCAAGGAAGAACACAGCCACCGACCGCAAGCACCTGGACACCTTCGAGGCCCCCGTCCTTTCCTGGCCAGGAAACCTGACCCTCCCCCTCTGTTCCCTTACCCGGTGATGTCTAGACCCCCACCACCGGGGCCCCAGTGCTACAACTGCGGGGGCTATGGGCACATCGCCAGGGTATGCCCTCAAAAAGAGGAGCCCATGGAGGTGGGTGTAGCCAGGAACTATGTATGCCTCGCAGAGACCTCTCCTCCTGCTTTTCGTCGCCCGGTGCGAATAGACGGACATCCGGTGTTGGCCCTTGCTGACTCTGGATGCAGACAGAGCGTGCTCAGACCTCAAGAGCTACCTCACCCGGTGGGGCCGATGACCGGCACCGTAGCCATCCAGTGTGTGCATGGAGACACAAAGGTGTACCCGACGGCCAGAATCCAAGTACAACATCCCCTGGATCCCGGAAGTACCCTGACGGTGGGGCTTGTTCCTTCGCTACCCGAACAGGTCATTTTGGGTAGCGATTATCCTGGTCTTCCTCGCCTTCTCCAGGACACCACCGCCAGCTTAGAGAAGTGGTGGTCTGAGGCCCCTTTCGCCAGCAGTCCTTCCCCCGCCGGAGCAGCACCCACCAGGGTGCACAAGACAAAAACCCAAAAGAAAAAAGAGCAAAGGAGATACACTACGGCCTTGCCAGTGAGAACAGAGGAACATCCCTGGGAAATCGACCAAGAATTCCGGGCTGCTCAACAGGAAGACCCCGTGTTACAGGAGGCCTGGGGAAGGGCACTGGACCAAGAAGATCCTCTACATGTAGGTCCCCATTTTTACAAAAAGAACGGGCTATTGTACAGAAAAGGGGGACCCCAACAAAACCCCCAGTTAATAATCCCAGGTCCCTTCCGTGACAAGGTATTGTTTCTCGCACACAGCCATCTGCTGGGGGGCCACTTCAGCGATGAAAAGACAGGACAAGCCATCCTGGAAAAGTTCTATTGGCCAGGCATCCACCAGCAAGTCAAACAATACTGTCGAGCCTGCCCCATTTGTCAGAAGAACAGCCGGTATCGGCCCCCTAGAGTTCCTCTACAGCCCCTGCCTCTCATAGACGTCCCCTTCAGTAGAGTAGGGATGGATATTATTGGACCCATGCTCCCCTCCCGAAGCGGGTGTCGATACGCGTTAGTGCTAGTGGACTACGCCACCCGTTTCCCTGAAGCCGTACTGCTACGCCAACCTACCAGTCAGAATATCGCTAAAGCCTTGATATCGGTCTTTTCCAGGGTAGGTTTCCCTAGGGAGATCCTTACTGACCAGGGAACCCCCTTTGTCTCGTCCCTCATGAAACAGGTATGCTCCCAATTGGGCGTGAAACAAATCAGGACGTCCGCCTATCACCCCCAAACCGACGGCCTGGTGGAGCGGTATAATGCCACTCTAAAAACCACCCTAAAAAAACTCCTGGCCTTGGAGAGCAAGCGATGGGAGGAAATGCTGCCCCTAGCCCTCTTTGCCATCCGCTGCAAGGTCCAAAGCAGTACCGGGTATTCCCCATATGAGCTACTGTATGGCAGACCACCACGGACCCTGCTGGACATGGCCAGGGAGGCCTGGGAGGCGGAACCCGACCGTACCAGACCCCTACCCGAGTACATACAGAACCTCAGAACCCATCTAAGTCAGATTAGAGACAATGTACGCCAAAATCTGGTAACAGCCCAAGCAAGACAAAAACAACAATACGACAAAGGCACCAAGCCTCGCTCCTTTCTTCCTGGTCAATTGGTCCTTCTTTTGATGCCCTCATCCGACCACAAACTGCTCGGACAGTGGCAAGGCCCCTTTCCGATCCTGAGACAGGTCACGCCAGTGACATATGAAATCGAGCTCGACCCTATACGACGGATCACCCAGATATTCCATGTGAACCTACTGAAGGAATGGGTGGGTCCTCGTCCTGTCCTCTTGAACAGTTGCCCTGACCGAGATCTCCCCTACGAGGTCTGCATAGACACCGATCTCAGCGACCCACAGAAACAGGATCTTCGATCCGCCCTGCAGCCCTTGCAGTCGGTGTTTTCCTCCTCTCCCGGTCTCACGTCAGTCGTCGAGCACGCCATTATCACGGAACCAGGGAAAACGGTACGTCAGCGGCCTTATCGGCTCCCTGAGGCTCGACGACCCGTGATCAGGGACGAGGTAACCCAGATGCTCCACATGGGGATCATCGAACCCTCCAGCAGCGATTGGAACTCCCCGATCGTTTTGGTACCAAAACCCGACGGATCAGTCCGTTTTTGCATTGATTTTAGAGAGGTGAACAAAATCTCCTCCTTTGACACATACCCTTTACCCCGGGTTGATGAAATGATTGAGCGCATCGGTAGGGCCAAATACATCAGTACGCTTGACCTATGCAAAGGTTATTGGCAAATCCCCTTGCGTCCTGAAGATAAAAAGAAAACGGCCTTCTCCACTCCCGAAGGTCTATATCAATTTACAGTGATCCCCTTTGGGCTGCACGGGGCCCCAGCAACCTTCCAACGTGCCATGAATACGGTGTTACAACCCCATGTACCCTACGCCGGGGCCTATCTGGATGACATAATCATCTATAGTGATGACTGGGACCAACACATATGTCACCTGAAAAGTGTAATCCACTCCCTGGGGTCCTACGGATTCACGATCAACCCCAAAAAAACCACATTGGCCGCTCAGACTGTGAAGTATTTGGGTTATCTGTTGGGGGAAGGGCTGATTCGCCCTCAAAGCAATAAAATCTCCGCTATCCACGCCATTCCTTTTCCCCAGACCCAGAAAGAGTTACGTGCCTTCCTGGGCCTTCTGGGGTATTATAGACGCTTTATTCCCCGGTTTTCACAAATAGCAGCCCCCCTCACAGACCTATTGAAGAAAACCATAAAAACCGAAGAGGCCCTAAAACAACCGCACCCCTCCTTGTTGGATGCCTTCCAACATTTGAAAGACGTCTTACTGTCTAGTCCCGTTCTCATCAGCCCGGACTACACCCTGCCGTTTATTCTGCAGACGGACGCCTCCGAACAGGGTCTAGGGGCTGTCCTGTCACAGAAAGACCCCAATGGAGATGAACGGCCCATCCTGTATCTAAGCAGAAAACTGTTTCCAAGGGAAAAGAACTACGCCGTGGTAGAGAAGGAGGCCCTAGCCATCAAATGGGCTGTGGACAGCCTCCGTTATTACCTTGAGGGCAGGGAATTCATACTGTATACCGACCATGCCCCACTGGAATGGATGGCTCGTAACAAAGGACACAACGAGAGAGTCCTGCGTTGGTTCCTTTCCCTGCAGCCCTTCAGGTTCATTACTCTACACAGGAAAGGCGCTGATCAGGCAAACGCTGACTATCTTTCCCGTTATCCTTCTCAACCCACCCGATCAAGAAGGACAGCTAGGGGAAGGGGATGTGATGGGATCTCAGCCCCGGCCGCGCCGAGACCACGGCTCGCCGGCCGGTCACCACCACCATTCCCTGTTGCCCGGACAACCAAAACAACCAGGACTCCACCCCTTTCTTTTTTGCTGCAGGAACCAATCACATCGCGGAACCCACCGGAAGAACATCCCCGCGACCCTGGAAGTCCATCCCCCTTTCCGGAGGCGGACCACAGAAAAACAGGAAGAACCGACAACACCGCGTTCAAGCAGGAAGACTCGTGGCAGGAGACGGCGTGCGAAGAACCCCCGGGGAAGCGAGAGGAACCCGAACCAGGAGACGAGGTCTGGACGGAGGACTGGTGGATTCCAGAGGAGGACGCTGGAGAGCGGCCGCAACTCAAGGACGGAGTTGCGGCGGGCCAAGTGAGTACCAGTGTTGCGGGTGTGTAGCGAGGAGGTGGTACGAGTGTTGTGTAAATAATAGCCTGTACAGACCGCCCTTGTATAATAAGAGTCCCTCACTTCCACGTTTCACTGAGCACTGTATATAGACGTGTGTGTGCTGCACAATCACGACTGTGAATAAGAACCCCTCCCCCACGTCCTTAACCGGAATCACCCTACACCCGGACCTTGCTGTTTCTTCTCCTCTCCTACCTTCCCCTCCCCTTCCTCACCTTCGTTTCAGCCCCAACACTCTGGTGAAGGAAACGGTCTCATATCCTCATTGTGACCGACAGTACTAACGGCCGTCGTTCTATCTCTCCTTTTCCCCCCTCCGAGGAACCACCATCAAGGAGCCGAGCCGACTGCTGCCTCCACGACCAGCCCCGACTCCACTCAAGACCCACAGCTCCCCCTGGACCCTCGGAACAAGAAGACTTCATAACCCGAACCCAGGAACCAACAATTCACTGAGACCCTCTTTATCCCTGTACCTTACCATCCACATACTGTACCATAATAAACTTCGGCTACGAGATAGCCTACTACATACGGCCTCCACGCTTGTTATTCCGGTCCGCTCCCACCCCACGACCACAGGGATATGATGGGATATGATATGTTATGATATTGTATGGTATGTGACATGATGTGATATGATATGGTATGATTAGATATGCTATGATATGGGATATATGATATGGGATATTTGATATGATATGATATATGATATGATATGGGTTGTGATTTGAGATATGATACGATATTGTATGGTATATGATTTGATGTGATATGATATGGTATGATTAGATATTATATGGGATATGATTTGATATTATATGGGATATGATATGGCATGGTATGGTATGGTATATGATATGAGATGATTTGATATGATATGATTTGATATGATATGTTATATGATATGATATGGGATATGATAGGAGATATGGTATGATTCTGAAGTGATCACATCACTTGTATGGATAATAAAGCCACAAGATTGGAACATGAACCACTGCAAAATGCCTAAAGGCTGCAACCTAGATCTCATATCCCCCCTGATTCAACTCTGTTGGGTTACAGCATTAACATACAAAACTTTGCCCAGGACAATGTTTCAGAGAGTGTTAATGTGCCATCCACAAAGAGTTACATGAAACATTTATGGCTAGGGTATTGATAATTCATTAGTATTTGCCAATAATACCATAAATGACTTGTTTTAAAAATGCCACACTACGTAAAAATAGATGTCTGCCCATACCGTTTACTCAATGTTTGAAGCCCTCCAACGTTATGGGCTCATGGCCACTGTCCCCAAATGATGCAATGATCCCACCAGAATACACATTGACAAAAGTCAAATAGCTATACATACATAAAAGTTCTTAAATGCTAAACATTTAAAATCATTTACAATTGACACAAAGCACACTGGGGCTCATATTCCATCAAAGAAGAAATTTTCTGGTGTTATTTGGCGCTCAATCCTATAAAACATAAAAGGGATAAGGCAGCAGAGATGCACCAGTTTCAAAAAGATCATTGAATTAAGTATTGTTATAATGCAAACATTTCATGTCTTTTCCATAATTCAGTAGCCTTCCTGATAAAAATGTAGTCCAGCATAGCATACCTCTGGGGTGGACAGTTCCTGTAAGAAGGTTAAGCCTTCTTTAATAGACATACATACATAAGAGTTCTTAAATTTAAAACATTTAAAGTCATTTACAATTGGCTAAAAACAAACTGGGACTCATATTCCACCAAGTAAGACATTTTCTGGTTTTATTTGGGTGCGCAATAACATAAAACATAATAGGGATGTCAGCAAAGATACACCAGCTTAAAAAAAGATCCTTGAATGCAGTATTATCATATTGCAAACAATTCATGTTTTTTCTTTAATTCTATAGCCTACCTGATAAATTACAGCATAATATATCTCTAGGGTGGACAGTTTTTGTAAGAAGGTCAATCAAGCCTTCTTTATGTGTCCTCAGTTTTGAATTCTTTAAAGCAGGGATTGAATAATTTCACCTAAAATCAGTGTACATGGGACGGAACAATATAAAGCGGCTTGAGCTTTGTATGGAAACTTGATCACAATTACACAGAGGTAAAACATGCATCCAAACACTTGTTTGAGGGAATGCTACCTTATAATGTATCAAGCACAGTCTGAAAAGAGCACGATAACTTTGATGAATGGAATTCTTGACCTAAAGAAGATATGGCTCTAGATGATCTATAGTCGAGATCGCCACATATCTTTTCAGCGAGACCATGGATTGTGCTTTCCTTAGTCTTGTATGTAAGAAAACACATTGTAAGCATTTCCTTACTTAAAAAAAAATTGATAAGGCTTTTCAAACAATTCTTTTAGTCCAATGGCCTCAAAGGTTTGCTTTAGGTATGTGATCAATGGGATACGTGCCACACCATCTAAGGCGAGACAATCCCGAATACAGGACCTAGCCGAATGAGCCTCTGAATTAATCTACAACTTGGTCCATAGTAAAATCAGGGCAAGGACCAAACTATCTTCTAGGTACCCTAAACCTATTTCTTCCTGACAGACAAGTGTGGCAGCCCCTGGTGGGGTCATCAGTAGACTGTGGAAGAAACTGTGCTCCACCCTTTCAGAATAGTTGAATTCATATATCTCCAAAGGCCTGCCTAGATGATACAGCAAATATACTTTTGGTGTTATACAGGGTTAGAATTTCTTTAATGGGCTTACTACCCAACCTACGTTAGAATCTTAAAATTGCCTCCAGGTTTTTCTTAAATTGTTGTACCCGATTAATCAAGAGATAATTCCACTTAAAACCAGAGCTGAACAGAATCCCCAAGTAGTTAAAATCTAATACTTTCTCTAATGTAGCGTTCCCCTTTACAAAGGTTTTTGATTTTGTCTTGCCGGGGCCCACATGTCATAAATAAGGATTTATAGTGATTAACGTTTAAATCCAGATTTCTCTTGTAGAAGTGGAAGGAATCCAATACTAACAGAAGACAATTTGCCACATGTTCTATGAGGATGGCATCACCCGCATAAAGGAGGATAGGAATTGGTTATTTGTGTATCTGAGGAATATCCTTTCCCCCTTCTGATAAATGTCTGGCGATTCCATTTATATATAGTAGAAATAAGAAGGGGGCAAGGATACAGCCCTGACAGACCCCTTGTGTGGATTTAATGTGGGAAGGTGTTTCATCTGACATACCATAGCGGACTTTAAAAGCCAGCTCTTGGTGTAACTGTTTAATGAGGGAATGTAGTTCAGATTCCACCCAGTCTTTTCCATAAGTGACCAGAGCTTCGATCGAATTACCATATCGAAGACACAAGATAGGTCAATAAACGCCAAGTGTAGTGACCCTTCCATTGCCATTATGTATTTTCCTGCTAAGAGGTATAAGATTGAACACTGGCCGATAGTTCCCAGACCTGATCTACATCCATATTGTGCACTGGATAAGATGTTATTTTTTGCGGCCCAGTTGTCCAGTCATACTAAAAGTATGATTTTATTTTATTTTATTCTGATTATTCTCACTCATGATTTTACTGTATATTTTAACAGCTTTTGTTTTTATCTTTTATGGCCATGATTGGCTGAATAAAGATTCTTTTGACTTTTGACTTGCTTAACCTATAATTTCCTACAAAAAATACATACACACACACGTGACACTAGCACCACATGCAATAAATTACTTTCAGTAATCCAGTCTAGAATATTGGTATACTATACATTAGCAGATATAACTCAAAGGGCAGGTGTACGACCCTTTTTCACACTCACAAACATGTATATGTTCAGCCAATCATGGCCATAAAAGATAAAAACACGTGTGCTCTGGAGGCAGAGGGGGAGATGGTGTATGTATATCAGCACAGAATCTGTTTAAACTAAACATTAGATTTAGGGAGAGGAAAAATACAGTAGCGTGAATGTTTTATTTTGATGTAGACTATGCGCAGTACTGTTTTGTAATGTCGTCACGGGCAGACATAATCACATTTAGAAAAAAAAACAGACTTCGGAAACATGATCCGTCACTACATGCCTCCTTTAGATAATAAATACCCTCACGACAGCTGTTAAGCAAACGATCCAGTCTGGATGGGTCGTCCCAAAAGGAGACAGGGTGGTAACAAAGAAGCCTCATTTTCAATCATAGGCCACCGTTTAGCATAAACGATGACGCCAGTCAATGAAAATGATGGGCAGGGCCTCAAGTCCCCTTCTGAAATCTCCTCTACCACAATATGTCTCGCAGAGCGGCAGCACATGCGCTCTGCAATGCTACGCGAGATCTAAAAAAGCAGTCCCAGACATGGTGGTCTGCTGATCCCAGCAGGCCACTATCCCTGTGAGTGCTAGCCATTCCCAATGGGGTTGTAAATTTTGCTTGCCTCATGAATATTAATAAGGCGTGCAATTTGCGACCCCATTGGGAATCGCTAACAGTGCCTGAGACACTGTTCTACATTCACTTTTGCAAGTCGCAAATTGTGAGTCACAATTCGATGCAATTTGGGACTGGCAAAAGTGAATGGTTGTAAAGATGGCCCTTTGTGCTCACAGACCTAGGAGAAATAACAGGATTAGAACAGCAGTACCTTCGCTATTTTTATGAAGTCAGAATAATCTTACCATTTCCTTAGGGTCGTCAGAAATTTATTTAAAAAAAGTGTTATCTGACAGAAAAGCTCCCACAGCTGTTTAAATTAAATAGCTTTGAGGACCACAGAAAGAGCGTTCAAGTATTTAAAGTCTGGGTAAGTTAGCAATGACACTGTCACATGCACATTGAGTGGAATATAGTCACATTCCTTACAGCTGGTTCTGAATCCACAGGGCCTGATGTAGCTACCCTGCATAGATACTGACAATCCAGTTTAGCTCCAGTGATAGTTTGAATCTGTCTTTCCAATTGCTCCAACATGTTTTTGAGCCTTGCTTTTACAGGTCTAATTTGAATCCAATGCACATCAGTTTACAATACAAAACATTTTTATGGAAACAAATGTTATATTATAGTTCATAATACTGGTGATGTTTAGTATTTAAAAGTTTGGAGTTACTTTGCTGTACTAAAAGGGTTACTGTTTATCCTAAACAAAATAGTTCACCATTTTTATACTCCAACCTATGCTCAAAATGTTTTCTAACATACTGGTTGTTTTGACGGCAGTAATTGAATATACATGTAAATATGCATGCGGGTTCGGTTCAAAATAAAGCAAATATGAATGTTTTTTAACTTTTTTGCAGATTGTGGCTGCGCCCTAAAAATACGCATTAAAGCAGGAGGGTCTGGGCTGATCTGATGGCAAATACTTTAAGGTTTTTTGATAATTTATGTATGGTGACCATATTCAGTACATTTTACTGCTCGATTTTGAAGTCCCGAACCTCGTTACAACACGTAGGTCTTTCAGAAATAGAAACACGATTAACTGGGCGTGGTTACAATAAATCCATTATATTAACGACAGAAGAGGCAAGTTTTTTTAAAGTTAAAAGTTGTCCCTATGTGACACAGGTCAAACAACAAATTAACAGTATTGTTAGAAAGCAATAAATATTACCTGCTTAATGCTGATGTAAGGACAACTTAGCAAACTGATACAAGCCTTTTCATTTGATAAAACGTGTTTATACTACTCGGATTTACAATGTGAAAAGCAAAGCAAGTCGTATCATATAAAATAATTTAAAATGATTTAATATTGTGTTACTCATGAGGATAAAGTTGTGCCATTTTGTGATTATTCATCCTCTCTTTCACAGTACTCATTTTCGCCACTCCAAGATTGAGACTTTCTCCTCAACAAACAATCCCAATCCAGGATGACACCTTTTTCTTCAAAATTCACTACACATTGATTCTTGAGAAAACTAAAATGCCATTGAATGTATGATCCCTGTGCAATGAAAAGTGGAATAGTGCAACAAATAGCAGACCTTTCTATGAAGGCCTAGTCAGAGAGGTGCTGCTTGAGTCCAGTGGTACAGTGAACGCATGACCTATGTCTGGGATTACCCTTCATACTAAGGACATCTCACTTAGAAATGAACTGATGTTGTGAATGCTTAAATTAATCTCAGCCAGTGGGGAATGGCCACAAGCCCCCTCATTTTGCCAGCGGTAGGACTAGCATGGTGACAAATCCTCCCATTTTTCACATTCTCATGAAAAATACATTTATCTACACAATAATGGATAAACAAGTCACTTTAGTGACCTCAAATTTTCCTTCGGAAAAGAGGGTTGAGCCAGAGAAAAAAGATAAGTCCTGTAGTGCCACAAGGAGTGCTTATACATGAAAATGTATACAGATGCGAAGACAGAGCACAACAACAATAGTAACCACTGACCAACTAGAGTCAGTAATGTATTTAATTACAAAAGTGCAACATAGATAGAATCAATCCATACAACAAGAGAATCAAGAAGTTAATTAATATCCCGCAGTGTTGACACGTAGTTGCAGTACATAGGTAGCCGGCACGTATTTCGTCGTAGAACGACTTCCTCAAGGCAAATGCAACAGGGATGGCGTTTTAAAGTGACATCACAAAAATGGATTCTAGCTACATCCTATCAGTGTTCTAAAAGACTGAAGTGTCAAGATGACATCACTGCATGAAAATGTATGTTAAACCTGCATTTGGGATAATGATTTACCATAATATTGGTACATCAATTGAGTCGCTATGCCCATCCATGACAAACCTGTAGTTTAGTGTACATTCCACTCATTGGATTGGCACACAGCCTTTTCGGTAATCACTACAGATGTACATATTTGCACTATTACTGCCCTTCCACAACATAAGTCCTGCGTAGGTGAGCAACAATACCTGAAGTATTCCCTCTACGATAAGTTACCTGTGCGCAGATACTGGGCTGAGCTAGTTGGCAGTCCCACTCTTTCAGCCTGCATACACATGCACATGCTTGTGTATATGTGTTTATGTGCAACCAACCAAAATCTCTGTACATTAGCTGCGCAGAACCTGAAATAATCTTAAAAGGCAGACACTTGCGGTTAGCACTCCCAATCCTTTATTACAGTGTACAGGCACTAACACTCACGCACTCACAAGAGTGAGTGAGTGAGTGAGTGGGTGTTTACAAAGAAAAAAATCCAGGTGGATTAAGTAGGTGGTAACAATTTCCCTCGCTTATAATTTGCTATTTCTAACTAACAAATTCTTAACAGCGATTCAGTGTTACAAACAACAAAATGTCAAATTGCGAAGGTTGCAGTGGCAGCGACTGATGACATCAGACTTCCAGGTAATGTTTACAAATCATTGTTTTTGAACTTACCACACATTAGGATTTTTCCAAATAATTGTAAACCAAAGAAGATGGCAACACAACAGCCACAGGTGAGGTTTTCAGGGAAAAGAGGAGAAAACCTAATGACAAGGAGCTGAAAATCTTGGTAGAAAAGTGTGTGGCAGGAAATGAGAGGCTATGTGGAAAGGCATCACTAACAGTACCAGAAGTCACCAAAACACTTTTGGCAATATATGATTTTGTTGTGGCAAATAGAAGTGTGGAGGAAATTAGAAAAAGATGGCACAACCTTAGATCGAGAATCGAGGAAAAACTAGACAACAAGAGGAAGGAGTCGGCTACAACAGTTAAGGACCCAGCTCCAAGGAAACTGATTTACCTTTAGAGAAACTAATAGAATCTACTCTTCAGTCTAAACAGGCTCAGGAGTATTCATGTTAATAATACTTGCTAAAATGCAGGTTCACCAGCTGTTTCTCACTGCTTTGAGAATAAAAGAATGAAAAATGACTAAAATGTCAAACTAGCATGTAAATGCCTGTCTAAGACTTGAGTAACTCCCTAAAAGTTGAACTAGCCCACATAAACCTCTGTAAACTGCCAGTTTTTAAGCATGTTACTGAAAGTTAGATTTCGGAGTTGTCTTTACAAAAAACAATACCATGTTAACCACAATATTACCACAACATAATAGCAACCAAACCCTTTATATTTTAGTCACTTCTCAGCTGCCGCCCTGTTTAAATAGGAAGTGCTCATATATATTTGGACACTCCATACTGCTAGGACACTAATGTCCAAAATGGCAGCTTACACTAGAAAGGAGGAAAATAGGAGTCCCAAAAAAGCACAGAAGCAGAATTTCAATCATAAGGAAAGCTTTGATTAGAAATTAAAGAACACCCCCAGAAACCAACTTCTTCTCCTAGAAAAACGAAATTCAGACCTGTCACCAACACAAGTTCCATGACTCATAAATAAAACAAAATGTAGATGTGACCATACCCTCCATCAATAAAAATGTTAAAAAGGTTCAGAGTTGTCTTTACCAAAAGACGGTTCCCAACACAGTATTGAGAACAATAATAGTGGCAAGATAAAATCAAATGAACCCTTACTCTTTGACTTGCATCCGCAATGCTGCCCTGTTTAATAGAAAGCGCTCATAGCCAGTTGGACACCCTCAAATTTTAGAGCGCTAATGATGGGGGGATTGATAGAGTAGAAGAACTTAGCTTAAATAAATGCCATGATTTTCACTAGACATTGCCTGCTGGATCCATGCCTAACAGGCCAAGAAAGTTTGAAATCTAGAGGAAGCAAAATTGGTCTATGATCCTGAACAAAGAACGTTTGTGACTGCACCACTCACGAGACCACCCAGACAGCAGGACTGTTGCCTGTACAACAGCAAGAGGAAGAGAGGGGTGAAGACCAACATACTGAATGGGAAACTCAAGTGCCTGGAGTTACATAGAGTGTGGTCGAAGTCTCTACACCCACAAGACCACCCAGAGACCACCCAGACAGCAGGACTGTTGCCTGTACAACAGCAAGAGAAAGAGATGGGTGAAGATCAGCAAGCTGAATGAGAAATTCATGTGCCTGAAGTTACACAGAGTAGAGTCAAAGTCTTTAAGCAAAAGAAGCAGAGACCAATCCTCAGAACTGAAGTGTCACTGAAATTGTGGCGAGCAAATCGACAAGCTGAATAGCCACAAGGCTATGAACACGGAAACCTGAGAAGAAGCTTGTCAATAGTTCAAATACCCAAAATTATACCTGAAGAAACTGAGTCCAGCAATGAAAGTGATATAGAGCTAAATCAACAAACTCTGAGATGATACAAAAGAGCGAGGGTGCCTTGTCCCAGATACTCAGCACCTGAGTGGTCATACTATATAAGCACACAGCATTGAATGTCACTTTGAAAGACTTGTGCAAAGTGAATCCTGAACTGCTAGAATCCCCTTGAGAGCATTCTGAAAATGTGAGGGGAAAAGATTTGAAAGAATGAAAATAAGAAACGCTAACAGAACTCATTGATAAAACAAATTGTGCAAGTAAACCTTTGTTATTTTAGTCTTGCAGAAGATCAGCCTAAGCCCAAGTGAGCAGTAGAAGAGTAGGAATAACATTATAGAAGAACCCAGAGTCTATTTAGGGATTGTTTAATTAGTAACTGAAATTCTGAAGACTAACATTGTCAAAAGTAACCAGAGAAAACAAAGAACCATTGAATTCAAGATGCACTGAAACTGACTCAAGGAAAAATGTGTTACATTAGAAATACTTGAAATATATCATGTGTTCAATTTTTGTGATAACTTTGATGATAATTTCTATAGGACTAATAGGATTTTACTTAATACCAGAGATACGGCCCACAGCAAAGAATTCTACTAAACTACATACACAAGCAAAGAATTGTACTAAACCAAATACATACCTTAGCGGAGGAGATACATTTAAATATTATTTTTGTGAGCTATAAGAAAGATGATTTTGTTACTAATGTATACTTATGTTAGTACAAGAATGCATTAATGCCATAGGCGCAAACAACTGGTATGCCTGCACACACTTACCAACGTCTGTTTCAGAAGAAGTAACACACTACCACATGCCTTAATCTTTTGCAATTTCATGAAACATCTTACTTTCATTCATTTATAAATGAAGACATTTCTAATATTTCTAATCTAACTATGATGTAATACTTTCAAGAGCTCCTTTGGTAGAAAACATGAATTTACATCCACAAAGACAAGGAATGGATACAGCTTGGTATTATTTCTTTCCACACAGACCTATAGTTAGTGTTGACACGTGCAATAATAATCTAACATGCTTAATGCAATCAATGGAGAAGATATACGTAATGGCCCTAGAAGAAAGGTACACTAACATGACATGATCTAGCTTGAGTAATTATGGAGGGGTGCACCACTGAGTTATCTCTTCCGAAAGATATAGACGGACAAATATTCCTTTGTGTTTATTTTCCTTTATTTCAATGAAATAATTTTGTCACAGTTTGCACCCAACAGCGGCAGGTGCAGGAGTTGTTTGCGCACACTTTTATAGACTACTTTAATAAACTATCACAGGAAGAACTTAAAAGTGAAGTGTGGCTCTCGTAGTCTGCCTTTGGTATGTCCTCTTGATGACATGAACTAGCGATAAAGATAGTGAAGCATTCGAAAATGTTTGGAAAAAGAAAGAGAATTAATTTAGAAAGAAAATTGTGTACCGAAAATTAAGATTAGAAAGCCAACGCAAAAGAAAATTATGCGCTGAAAGAAGGACACCTAAATGAAATAAACATTTAGGAATTAGTAGTTGTGAACACACCTTTGAATTGACAAGATAAACTTGGGAAACTTTGCAGGGAGAAGAGAATGCAATTCCTGGACTTGACTTTATCTGTGAAGTAAAAGCTTATTTCTTGTTGCCAACTGATTGAAAGGGCATTTGTTATTTAGGTATACTTTTCCTTAAGATATATCATGTGCAAAGCTTACACACATTCACAATGACGCCACCACATAGACAGAAGCGAAATGCTGAAACTGGAACAGGGGACATATTTGGAGCAAACATTCCACTATCATTTTAAATGACGAAAAGATCAGAAATGTGGCTACCATTGTTGACAAGATAGCAACAAGCTATTCTCTATGTTAATTGCTATACAGTCAGTGGTACTTCAAGACCAACTTGCACTAGACATTTTACTCGCAAAGAATGGCGGAGCCTGCAAAATGCTAATTTAACTCACTGGTGTTCATTCATACCTGATGGAAGTAAAGAAATAGAAGGCTATGCAAAGAACATTTCTGGTTTAGAACCTGAATTACATGAATTTGGAAACACCAAGGGGCATATTTACGAGCCCCTTTCGTCTTCACATCACTTTTAGTGACGTTGTGGTTGCAATAGCGGCTTAGCCTTCTTCACAAAGCGGCGTTAAGAAACTTAACGTGACTTAGCGCTGCCTTGTGAATAAGGCACCCTTTCACGCTGTACATAGCATGAAACGGGAGCGCAATAGGTGTTGCGGTTGAGGTTCCGTGAAAATTGTAAGTGATGTTTTCGACTCACACGAATATGGTCGAGTCTGGTATCTAAGAACCGCAAATGACGAGTTTAGTAAGTGTGCGCAGTTTCGCTGTGCTAACTTAAACCGTTCGTTTGATATGTGGGTTTTTCATCTGTACCCGCGGGTTCCATCTTAGATACGGCATCCATTTTGTCTCTTGCCCTCAAGTAGCCAGCGAACGGACACTGTCCGCTTCGTCACCCTGGGACTCTCAGGATATTTGTGGAAGACACATGTACTTTGTAAATATCTTTTACGATGAGGGGGATGATACTGTAAGGCAGATGGCCCCGCTCGAGGCTCATCTTGCCGTCCGGTTTATTGTCTCAGCCGTGCATCTCATTAGGCACGTCCCTTTGATGCCTGTATCTCGTGTTTCCCGATACCTCCCCTTTTACACCCTTTTTCAATCTCCCACTGTCTCCATCTTCCTCTGCACCTGTCTTTGTCCCTATTTCGATCTGTTTTACTGCCGATTGGAATTCACTAATGCTGGGAAGATGGGTTTTTACAGTTGGGAACCGCCAAATGTTTCCGCACTTATGTTCCGGACCATATGTGTACCAAAGTGACCAAAGCGACCCCTCTGGGAGATAATTATGGGAACCAGGTTGTAAACTTTTGAGTACCATGTTGTCCTTTGAGCTAATTTTGTATAAAAGGAGCGATCCACAGAACCAATTTGAAGCAGTCTCCCCAAGTTGCACGTGTTGTACTTGTTGTGACTTCTGTGTTCCCTGCAGTAAATAAACCCTGAATCTTTGACGCCGAAGGAAGTGTCCCGTGTCTCTGTAGTTTGTGCGCCGAAACAGGTATCCCATGAAGGTTATAGGTGTTGTTCCCTGGCACCGCTGGTACTGTTAAAAAGTCCAGTCCTTCAGTTGGCGCCCAACGTGGGGCGACTTCAGCGGTACCGGTCCGGTCCAAAGCCTGATGATCGTGAGGAACTTCGTGTGAAATCTCCGAGGGAAGGTGCACCCCGCTTCATCGATCCTGTTGTCGAAATAAGTGGCCCGAAGTTTTTCCCTGCGAAGATTCCCGCCTCCTGACGGCTGCCTGCGACGGACCGATGCCCTGACTGTCGACCTGTCTTCGACGCCCGGCGTAGACCTTATGTACAAGCGAGACGATAGACGGGCCTTCCTGGTGACCGCCATTGAAATTCTGAGTTAAGTATTTGTGGGTCGCTCCCAGTCCTTAGTGGTTGTTTCAGCTTTTTAAAAGCTTCGTTGTTAACCTTTAAGGTTTTTGTTGTAATAGCTCACTGAGCTTTGTAATAGCCTCCTCAGGCTTTGTGGTTAGCTCTCCGAGCTTTGTAATAGCCTTAAGGCTTTGTTGTATTGCATGGTTCCATTGCATTTGTGGTTCTTAGTATTGGTTCTTAGTATTATTTGACAGTTGCAATTGCCAAAAACCGAGGGTTTTGACTTACACGAGGTTTTATTGCTTCGATAATCCTTGAAGTTTGATACTAGGTTAGTGTGCACGATGCCTAGCCATAGTGGTTTGTTTCGTATTTTCAAATGTTGCGCAATGGATTCCCGGTTGGAGGATTCGTGTCCGATACCTCCAGTTGGAACTCCGATACATGATCTTTATAGTCGACATGGGGTGGGTCCTATAATCTATAATGATTACTGGATCCGTTATACGAAGAAAGACGGTGACCTTAGATGGCCACCACATGGAACTTTTGAACTTTCGATTTTAGATAATCTTGAGGCTAAATTATTTTTAAAGAAAGCTAGGCCAGCTATGTTTGATTCCTTTCGGATATGGCGTAAAGAGGCCAAGCAGAAAGAAATCAAACAACTTAAAAAGGATCAAAAGCAAGAGTTTATTCCGATAATGCAAGCTATAAAAGAATGTAGACAAGACAAAGAAGAAAAGGACATGGAAATCGCTACTAGATTGCATCACATGAAAATAGATAAATGTTACCCAGTTTTACCGAATAAATCAGAAAAGAAAGAAGAAGAGTTGAGGGAGGATCCCTTGTTATCATATTTGATGAAATCACCACCTCCTTATGTACAGGGTGCTACTGCTCCTGTAGTTGCTCCTGTGGTACCTCCTGTTGTACCTCTTGTTGCTCCAGCGGCTGCGGGTCAGCCCGCTGTTAACCCTACGTTTGTTCCACCACTTGTCCTCGTTCCTACTGCTCCTGTACCTGTACCTTCACAGACTGTTGTTTCTGCTACTCCGACTACCTTGTCTGTTCCTACTATGCCTTCTTTTACCTCTAGTGTTGTTGCCCCTGTTTTTCTTTCCCCTTCCGTTCGTAAGCGTGTTCCTAACTCTGTTGCTACCCTTTATTCACCTCTTTCTGGTCCGTTATTTTCGTCTGATTCATCTGAAACACCTCAGAGACGGAGTCAGATCCCTATTGGTAGGGAAAGAGAGACGTTAGTAACAATGGCACATAGGTGGATAAGACATCCAGCTAACTACACTCCACGTGTAGTTTTTGATACGTTTTCTCAGTTTAATGAGCCTACGCAGAGATTTGTATTTGAGGAAATGTGTAACTTTTTGAGAGAAGAGTGGTACAATGATGATGTAGATAATGTACCATCCGACATAATTGAACTTCAGAGTCACTTTTCAAACGGTATGATTATAGGAGACGATGTACGACGTGCCTTGGAACGCTTATTAGCGTTCAGACCCACAGCACATTCTCGGATGTCATTAGATGATACCACTGAGAACTGGAAAGCGGCTCCTGGTCAGTATCCCATGAGAGAGGTTCCGCCACTTTGGGTGCCTGGTGATCCGCAAGCTAACCCTGCGGTTTTACCGCATTTTCGTAGAGTGTGGATACATCTTCCATGGAAACGATCAGAAGTTTTGCAAGTGAAGCAATCCTTGCCCGATCCACGTAAAAATCCGGCTGGTTATTATAAGGAGTTATCGCAATTAGTGGAAGCTTCTATTATGAACCTTGCCGACATCGACATGTTGTTTGGCAATGTTGTACCGCAACCAGTTTGGGCTAAAATTCGTCAAGCCGATCACGCAGTTGAACTAGGGGGTGATTGGACGGCACTGCTAGCATCTGATGCATTACAAGTCGGTGGGGCCAAGCCTGAACAGGTGATCTTGGATTTGCCTCAGAAAATAATTACGCTCATGAAAACTCTCATGCCGGCGATGAAGGTGAACTGGGATAAGTTATCAGCTTGTAAGCAGAAGAAAGACGAGAGTGTCTCGGATTTCTTTACAAGGTTTGAAGAAGCGTTTGTCGACCACAGCGGCCAGGACATGGGCGCTGAGGGAGGCCAGCGGTTATTCGTTGACAAATTCGTGTCGAATTTGTTGCCTGGGCTATGCAACATATTAAAGAATTCAGAAAGTGCGTGGGCAGTTTCAACCCCTGCGCAAATACTAGCAACAGCCCAGTACTATGAGAATAGGGAAAAGGAAGAAAGTGATCGTGTAGAAAAGAAAACGAAAGAACTTAAAACGAAGGTTTTGTTGCAGCAAGCATACCCTCCACGATCGAACCAAAATGATTCGCAACAGCAGTATCGACCACGAGCACAGCCCGATAGAATACAGCCCCGCTCTGACAACTTTGATTACCGATCTACACTTGGGTATAATCAGTGCGCATATTGTAGGAAAGAGGGACACCTAAAATATGATTGTCTTGCTTTACGAGACCGTCAAAATGGTGTGTCAGCACGAGGAAATCGTGGCGGTGGTCCCCAACAAGCACCACGTGGTAGAGGTCGTGGTTCATCACACAATCAGAGTGATCGTTATCAAAATCAATCAGACGCAAATAATTGTTTTGACCAGCGAAATGCGGGGTCAGTTCGATCCGCACAGTATAATGTGGATGATTATTATGCAGACCATGAAACAGTTATAAATGACCATTACTAGGACAGCCAACGACAAAGAGAGGGAGTAGTGTCAGTTCCGGTCGATCAGAGTGGGCCTTACGTTGCAGTGACTGCATCGGGTGTAGTTGAGCCTTTTCTGTTAGACACTGGTGCGACGAAAAGTTCCATCATGCATTCAAAACTCCCTGGCGCACCTTTGTCTGGCTTAACGAACGTTTCCGTTGGATTCTCTGGCGCCCCTGTTAGTAACCCAGTCTCTAACCCTTTGCCTCTCATAATTGGACCTCGTGAGCTAACAGCTCCACTGATTCTATCTACAGGCTGTGGTGAAAATCTTTTGGGCCTGGATTTGTTGAAACGATTATATGCAACATTGTATTGTTCCCCCGAAGGAGTGGAACTTACATTGGGACGGAGAGTAATCTCTCCCATGTATTTGTCAGTCGATAAATTCCCACCGGAATTGAGTTCCCTCCCTGCGTCTCTATGGGCCACAGGTCCCAATGACGTGGGCCTGTTAGACATTCCACCCTATGTGATTCAATTGAAACCAAATGCGCGATTACCACGTTTACCTCAATATCGTATTTCTCTTGAGAGTGAACGAGCGCTGTTAGCAATCGTTCATGATCTCATTGGAAAAGGTGTTGTTGAAGAAACTCGTGGAAACGTGTGCAATAGCCCTGTATTGCCGATTCTGAAACGAACTGACCCAACTAAACCTCCTGTGTATCGTTTTGTCATAGATTTGAGAGAGGTAAACAAAATAGTAGTTCCGCAATTTCCTGTGGTTCCCGACATTACGGCCTTACTAACAATGATTCCGGCAACTGCCTCTTGGTTCACAGTGATCGATTTAAAAAATGCTTTCTTTAGCATCCCAATTGCAGAGGAAAGCAGAGACCTATTCGGATTTTCATTAGGTGGTCGCAGTTTTAGGCTAAAACGCGCTCCACAGGGCTACTGTGAGAGTCCGTCAATCTACAGCCAAGCACTTAAAGGTCAACTTGATGCCTTTGTATTACCAAAGGGTGCAGCTTTGATTCAATACGTGGATGATCTTTTACTGACAGCTGATACAGAAGCTATTTGCAAAAAGACTACAGTATCACTGTTACGCTATCTACATAACTTACACCACAAGGTGTCGCCTTCAAAGCTACAGTATTGTTGTCAAGAAGTTACCTATCTAGGTCACTTATTGTCAAAAGAAGGGAGAAGGTTGACCCCAGAAAGAATTGCAGCGATTTCCCGAATGACTGTGCCAAAAACCCAAAGAGATGTTCGCGCCTTTTTAGGTATTACGTCCTACTGCAGACAATGGATTCCAAATTTTTCATTGTTAGCGAAACCATTGATAGCCCTTACGTGCAAGGATGTTTCATCTCCAGTACCTTGGTCTGAAGAATGTCAGAAAAGTTTTTCTGAATTACGTGATGCGCTGTGTTCGGCTCCTGTGTTGGGTACTCCTGACTACAGTAAGCCGTTTACACTATACGTTCACGAGAGGGATGGTTGCGCATTGAGTGTTTTGACACAACCTTTTGGTGGTAAGCAACGCCCATGTGCCTACTTTTCTTCGACTCTAGACCCAGTAGCAAGAGCTTTGCCAAGTTGCTTAAGGGCAACAGCGGCAGCTGCGGCGTCCATTCGACAGTCCGCAGGTCTAGTCATGGATAATATGCTCACGGTAATGGTCCCGCATGCAGTCGACACTCTATTGAACCGAACGAAAACTCAACATCTGACAAGTGCAAGATTGTCTGGATATGAGTTGACGTTGTTGGCCAGTCACATACGAATAAAACGATGTAATGTGTTGAATCCAGCAACATTGCTGCCGATCGACACAGAATCAAGTGATGAAGCAGTACATGACTGCTATCTCAAAACTGAAGAGGAAACTAAGGGTCGCATTGACCTAAAAGATACTCCATTGACAGACCCCGATGGTACTTTGTATGTGGATGGTTCTTGTTTTAAGTTGCCGAATGGTGATGTGACAACTGCGTATGCTGTAGTTACATTGAGAACGATTGTGGAAAGCGCAAGGTTAAGTCAGAATTCGGCTCAGGCTGCTGAGCTAATTGCTCTGACGAGAGTGTGTGTGTTGTCTAAAGATAAACGGGTGAATGTGTTTACGGATAGTCAGTATGCGTTTGGTGTGGCACATAGTTTTGGACGACTATGGAGAGAGAGAGGATTCCTTACGTCACATGGTACGAAGATTCAGCATGGCCAACTTGTGAATGATCTCTTGGATGCACTTACGTTGCCTAAGCAAGTGGCAATTGTTAAATGTAGTGCGCATCGTAAGGTGACGGATGATGTTGGTCACGGTAATGCGTTTGCGGATGAGACTGCTAAGGAGACTGCCCGGAACCTTAGCACTCGAATGTATGTGACGAGTTCGGTTAGGTGGCCTGCAGAATCAAGTGTGTATGAAAACACTATCGAAAGTGTGAAAGCAATTCAGAATGAGGCCACCGAAACTGAAAAGACGAAGTGGAAAGAAAGTACGGGAAAGTTGGATGCGAATGGTTGTTGGATTGACTTATCGGAACAGAAAAGATGGATGTTGCCTGATGCGTATGTGCTGGCTGTTGTGACTATGGCACATGGATTAGCACATATTAGCGCGAAAGGTATCTGTAAATTGCTGTTTCCTGTGTGGAAGAATGATGGTATTACGAAATGTGCTGAACGCTTGGTTAAGAATTGTATGGTGTGTTTGATGCACAATCCTGGTAAGGGCACTCCCACTCCACCTGGCCATTTTGCCCCTCCTGCGTACCCTTTCGAAGTTATCCAGTTAGACTTTATCCACATGGAGAGATGTAATAATTTGAAGTATGTGCTGGTTGTGGTGTGTGCATTTTCTAGGTGGATTGAGGCCTACCCCCTTAAGGATAATACGGCTTTATCCACGGCAAAAATTTTACTCAAAGAGTATTTTTCCCGCTACGGAATGCCTCGGGTTGTGTGGTCAGACAACGGAAGTGAGTTTGTTGGGAGCGTGATGAAGAGTGTGTGTCGCGGATTGGGGATTGTACAGAAATTTCATAGTGCCAATCATCCTCAGTCAGCTGGTTTGGTTGAAGGGTACAATGGCACCCTTAAACTAAAACTAGCAAAGATTCAGGCTACGACAGGTCTTTCATGGCCTGACGCTTTACCCTTAGCATTGCTGTCAACAAGGGCAACTGTACACTCCCGAGTAGGGCTCAGTCCCTATGAAATAGTGTTCGGTCGTCCTGCCAATGTTTGGGGGGTCCCTAGACCGGGTGCCTTTTGTGATCTTGAGTATCCAATGTTGATCGATTATCTTCATGACTTGACTGCTAAACTGAGGTTAATTCACCAACAGGTTCACGAAGCATTGCCGACGCAGACGGAGGGTCCAGGCCACCAGCTCCAGCCCGGAGATTGGGTGGTAACGCGGAATTTTTCGCGCAAGAACAATTTGGACCCCAGGTTCACTGGACCCTATCAAGTCCTCCTTGCCACGAGAACTGCAGTTCGTCTCGAGGGGCAGAAAAACTGGGTGCATGCCACCCATACCAAGAAAGTCCCCATCCCGTTGCCAGCAGACTCGTGGGTGAGGAAAGGCATTGCATCAACTGAAACCGAAGTATTGCCGACGTTTGTACCCTTCAGCGACGCACAACCTGTCGGAGAATCCTCAGTGCAGAAAAAGGGCATTGTTGAACACTTGTCATCAGAAAACTCAAGACCAGAACATTCAGCTGATCAACAGGGCGTTGTCCCTTCTACGGATCTGTTGTTTAACGAACAGACACGTCCTGGGAAAACCAGATATTTTTTGAGATCAAGCACTAAAGACTAATAAAAAAACCGTTCTGTCCCTTGGCAAGTGCATTATCCCGTTTTCCATGATCAGTTTGAACACTCATACTATTGTAATTATTTTGTACATATACATTGAGCTTCGTTCCTTACACTTTTTGTTTCCACAGCTAAGAGACATTGATTTTTTATATATATATATATATGTGAAATAAAGGCCGTAGGGCCGCGCGTGTACTTCCTTCTGGTTAGTAGGTTTTGACGCTAGGTTAAAGACCGTCGGTTCCTGGGAACTCCTAGGAATTGACTATTGCTACACAGAACGAAGTGCGTCAAGAAACGTTGCGGACGGTCATAGGGAATGGCATTTTCGAAGCTGATGGACTTGGAAAGAGCTCAAGCACAAAGATTCAAGCTGCAGCAACTCAGTCGTACCAAATGTTTTGTGTTCCAAATGTTCATACTGTTTGTAACTGTTTCTGCGTTATTGGCGGGTGGAGTATATTACACGATGTCTTACTTCTTGCCTTCTACCATACCTACTCCTACCCCTGACCTTAAACTCACCTCCACTGTTTCTCCTCATTCTTTTCACATTTTACCTGAACACGAGCAGGCTAGACGTGCAGAATTCCGCAACAATTCCTTTATTCAGCTCCTTCATCAGCATCAGTTAGTGGTTAACACTACTAATTGTTGGGTGTGTGGGTTGATGCCGCATACTACGAATAAGGGAATTCCATATCTGGTGTTACCATATAGTTCCCAAGGGTCTGCTCGAGCAACTAACAATGTTTCGAAGCGCACTGGGTTTCCACCCCATTCGAGAACCACGTTCCCCCTACTCTGGTCCTACCTCGTACCAAAAATCTTTGTCTATAGCAATAGAGGATTTAGATAGTGATATCTATGATCCCTCGCTTATCCCTGAAGAAGAGGTACAAGCCTATAAGGTCCTAAGTAGAGGCGAATATAGTGTGTTCACTGGTGAAAAACAGCTTAAAAGCTCGGCCCCGATATGGGTCGTACCCCACATTGGCAATTTTTGTTTAATAGGTCGCGGCCGTAGATCGAAAGCCCGACTTGGAGAGAGTGTCTGCACTGAAAATTATATTTTGCCAATGGTCTCATCCCCTGTGTTTTTGGCTGCCAAGGGTACATACTTTATTTGTCATGATCGTGCGTATGCATGGTTGCCCTCTGACTTCATGGGCTCATGTTTTATCGCAAACTTGTTGCCTCCGACGTTTACTGTAGATGCAGATTATCACAAAACTAGAGTTGTGAGAGGCGTAATTAGCGAAGAGGATACTGCCGGTCAAGAGGCAGGAGACTTTTTCAAGGGTTTCCTCCCATTTTGGGGACCTATGGTTAATAGTAGGAACCTGAGACAACTGACTCGAGTGGTAGAATCGACAGCTAATATTACTGCCAGTGCCCTTGGTAATATCACCACAGAATTTCAGGCGGATAGACTTATGACGTTACAAAACCGTATGGTTTTAGACGTGATCTTAGCAGATCGAGGTGGGGTATGTAAGGTGATCCATTCGGCCTGCTGTATTTTCATTCCTGATAACGCTCCGACTGTCTATTAAGCCATCTCGAAGTTGCATAAGATCTCCGAATCCATACACGTGGATGTAGGGGATTGGACGCTACTTGGATGGTTTTGGGGCCTGATGTCGACTTGGGGTTGGAAGATTCTGATGATCATTGGAGTCGTTGTAGCGTTCCTGTTCACGTGTTGCCTTTGCGTGCAGTGTGGTCCTGCCTTATGTGGCCTCTGTGCTACAACGTGTATGAGACAGCCACCTGTTACCAAAGGGTCTCGGTTGGACAGAGCTATGCTACAGCAACATCTCGAGGATCTGATGAATATCGAATATGATTCCGACTAGTGCTTGCCTACATGAGGGCAAAAGGAGCGTCTGAGGTTCCGTGAAAATTGTAAGTGATGTTTTCGACTCACACGAATATGGTCGAGTCTGGTATCTAAGAACCGCAAATGACGAGTTTAGTAAGTGTGCGCAGTTTCGCTGTGCTAACTTAAACCGTTCGTTTGATATGTGGGTTTTTCATCTGTACCCGCGGGTTCCATCTTAGATACGGCATCCATTTTGTCTCTTGCCCTCAAGTAGCCAGCGAACGGACACTGTCCGCTTCGTCACCCTGGGACTCTCAGGATATTTGTGGAAGACACATGTACTTTGTAAATATCTTTTACGATGAGGGGGATGATACTGTAAGGCAGATGGCCCCGCTCGAGGCTCATCTTGCCGTCCGGTTTATTGTCTCAGCCGTGCATCTCATTAGGCACGTCCCTTTGATGCCTGTATCTCGTGTTTCCCGATACCTCCCCTTTTACACCCTTTTTCAATCTCCCACTGTCTCCATCTTCCTCTGCACCTGTCTTTGTCCCTATTTCGATCTGTTTTACTGCCGATTGGAATTCACTAATGCTGGGAAGATGGGTTTTTACAGTTGGGAACCGCCAAATGTTTCCGCACTTATGTTCCGGACCTTATGTGTACCAAAGTGACCAAAGCGACCCCTCTGGGAGATAATTATGGGAACCAGGTTGTAAACTTTTGTGTACCATGTTGTCCTATGAGCTAATTTTGTATAAAAGGAGCGATCCACAGAACCAATTTGAAGCAGTCTCCCCAAGTTGCACGTGTTGTACTTGTTGTGACTTCTGTGTTCCCTGCAGTAAATAAACCCTGAATCTTTGACGCCGAAGGAAGTGTCCCGTGTCTCTGTAGTTTGTGCGCCGAAACAGGTATCCCATGAAGGTTATAGGTGTTGTTCCCTGGCACCGCTGGTACTGTTAAAAAGTCCAGTCCTTCACGGTGGACGTTCCATCGCAACACCCATTGATTTTGAAGCTGTCCTCTATTTACAAGGGCAGTGTAAATAGGAGGCAGCGCCAAAATTAAGACCAGGAAAAATCTGATCTTAAAGAGGCAAAACGAGGAGAAATGCTTTGTTGCTCCTCGTTTTTGCTGTTTCCATGTGTGCTGCTTTGTGCAGCACACATTAAAAGAGCAACACGCCAATGATACACATAGAATTAATGATTGTTTATGTGTAGGAAGGGAGACCTTCCTGCACATAAATGCAGGAAGGTCTCCGTTCCTACACATAAACAATCAATTAAAAAAATTACATTTTGTAACTTCTATTTGTGCTGCATTAAGCAGCAGATGTAAGAGTTACAAAATGCCATTTCAAGAATGTTTATGTGCAGGAAGGGAGACCTTCCTGCACATAAACTATCTTCCCCTCGATGCAGACACCCTTGCACTATGGTGCAAGGATGCCTGTGTTGGCGCAAGGCTCCTAAATTTAGCATCAGAGCAGGGGGGAATGCAGGGCTGTACCATGTTCTTGTAAATATGGTGCAGCCCTCAGTTTCTAATTGATGGAGCATGTTGTTAGCTTTTTTGGCTTACCGACACACTTTGCCACTTTATTGTGAATATGCCCCCAAGTGTTTTTATAAACTTTGAGAAAGGAGTTTACGCAATTGGAAATTGGGTTTCAATGGCAAAAAAGGGTATTTTGAAGGCTATTCTAATGCCAATGTTATTTAAAGGGCTTTGACTAATAATTCTCTATGTTTTGTTTGTGAGCTGTATTTTATGCAACACACAGGAAAGGATGCAAGGAAATTTATATGAAAACGATTTGGGTTTGAGGGGATTCATGAATGATGATTACATGAAGTCACTGAAATTTAGAGATCAGAAAAGGAAGAGACCAGACTCATGGGATGATAAATGTGCACTTTGAAATGAACTTACATGGGAAATGAATTTGTGTGTTGGTTAAGATAACCATCAGATGGTGGGAATGATAAAGTGGAAGAATTTCGCTTAAATAAATGCCATAATTTACACTAGACATTAACACGAAAATGCTTAATAAAATGAAAAGTAGGAAAGTGTGCCTTTTCTCAAACGTGCAAACTTAACATATAGCATGATTTTTGCTGTAAGGACTCATTCCTATTGTAATTACACAACTAGGATGACTAGGCCTCTTCCATTTTCTACGTTTCTGTTAATTTTCTTCTTTGATAAATATATGCTTTTAAGGAAATGCTGAACTATTCAACATGTTTGATACATTATTCACACTTGACTTGTTTAAACGTGTCATCTCTGTAGAATGTGCTTACTTGAAAAATGTATTTCTTCCTTTCCTAAGCTATATGTTCTCATTGAATTTAGTTTTTTTTCTAGCTGCCACAAATTCACAATGCTGAATAGTGTATTAAAACAATAATGCATACATGAAGACGTGTATTTCACAACTTAATATTGTACAACTAGAAGGTTTCTGCCTTTAGAATAGTTCATTGTGACGCAGTGGAATGCTGAATAGCTCATAGGTTAAACTGCGGGGTTCTCTTGGGAACAAAGAGTGAAGCTAATGCATTCCAATGTTTATCAACTAAGTTGACACTTGTAGATCAGAGTTGGTTTTACTACAAAAACGATTTTCAGAGTTGTCTTTACAAAAAGACAATTGCCAACAGAGTATTGAGCGCAGTAGTAGCAGCAATATAATTAGAAATAAAATAAAAAATATAAAAGCAATTGAACCCTTAATTTGTGAGTACTGTTTGCTCTGCGTCCCAGTTTAAAGAGAAAGCACTCGTTGCCAGTTGGACACACCCAACTGCTAGAGCACTAACTTTCAAAATGGCAGCTTCACACGAAAACATCTTAACATTCTTCCCTTACCAGAAACAAAACTACAGGTATTGAATTTTCTATTTTTATTTTTGTGACCTAGCAACCTTAGAATTAAATAATAATTAATATCTGTTAACATAGTACAAAATAACATCAAAATTTAAAGGATGTGGGAAATGTAGTCCATTTGCACTTCTCAAATAAAACTTTTACATTTTATCCTTGAAGTTATCCTTCAAAAACATTATTGTTATTGAAAATAACAATATAACATAATATTATTTATTAAATTAATTAGATAAACGCATGCCCATTCTGAAAAAATACACTTTTAGGAATTATATATCCTCAAACAGATCTGCCATCATAGAAAACAGTGACCCAAACATCTGATGAACCGACAGACAGGAGAACTTGATGTTGCAGAACCTGGGACCTTAGATATTTCTCCTAGCACCAGAGAATATGATATGAAGACATGTAAACAATCATGACATCTCTTACTGTACTGATTACAACTTCTATTATATCACTTGCTGTTATCACAGAACCCACAATGTAAAGTGCAGGAGGTATCTACAGACATGTGTCTGAAGTCAGAGAGTGTGATGCTTCTAGGCAAACAGGTTCTGCATCATTAGAACACATACCAGATGGTACTTCAATGGCATGTGAGTTTTATTCATTAAACATAGGGACACGTGAGCTCAGTCGAATGGTTGGAAAGGGGTAACACACATATCTGAATCCTAGACTAAATTTAGGGCGGATATGCCTGATATTAGTCAGGCAGTGAAGAACCTATGTCAGGCAATACATGCAGGTTGAAGGGCACAAATAGGCACAGAAACAGACATACAGATTTGCGCTAATAGGCTTTAAGGTGGTCTGTAGAGAGATTTGCATCTGCTACTACTACAATGTGCAAATGCACATCTAATATGCAGGATAGAAAAGGTGTCTCAAAGTAGTCAGAACTCAATCTCAAAACACAAACACTCTGTAAGAAATTTAACTAACTAATGTCATTCATCTGATTTACTGTTGGGAATCCAGAAACTGGAAAGGGGTATATTGTTGGTAGTTTGTAACATTGACCCTTCCACTAATAGAGCAACTAGACGTTAAAGTATGTAGGGAGCGTTAACCATAACAACATTTGAGAAGTCTACTATTAGAAGTTCAAAGTGTAAATTATAGATCTTGGTTTAAAATGTTACATATTCATGTGCAGGAAAGATTTTCCTTTCAAAAAATGTTTACATAGACACGGAAATTACATCTTTATTTATAGTACATAAATTGTACATTGACTTTTGTTTAAAAATTGCAATAATTAAACTTTGCAAACACAATGAGATGATGGACGGAGTGCTGAAACTTTTCCGACACTCACCCCCAGTCACAGATCTGGGTTGAATCCATCCTCGTTCTTTAGCTCACTTTGCCACCCCAGTTCAGACATAGCTATATGCAAATCAGTCTTGACCCTGTGCCTTATGAGAACAGTCCAGCCCAAACTGCCCAGCCATGTCTTCCCTGGACCGGAAACAAGCATCCTAGGACCGGTTTCGGGTTAACAGACCTCATCAGCCAGGCTAGCTTGAATCCAGTGGCAAAGTGAGCAAGGGACCCACGTCTGGACATACCCTGCCAACTTAGGGCGAACAAAGCAAACACAATGAGATGATGGACGGAGTGCTGAAACTTTGAGGACACTCCTCCCCAGTCCCAAATCTAGGTTGAATCCATCATCGTTCTTTAGCTCACTTTGCCTCCCCAGTTGAGAAATAGCTATATGGAAATCAGTCTTGACCCTGTGCCTCATGGGACAGTCCAGCCCGAACTGCCAAGCCATGTCTTCCCTGGACCGGAAACAAGCATCCTGGGACCGGTTTCGGGCTAACAGCCCTCATCAGCCAGGCTAGCTTGAATCCAGTGGCACAGTGAGCAAGGGACACACGTCTGGGCATACCCTGCCAACTTAGGGAAAACAAATTAAACATTGACATTAAAAAAATTAGCTTATTTTTCTTACTTCAAATCAAGTATTTATCAATTCAGTCCTACGTGCATGGCTTTTTGCAACTCTGTAAGCACCATGTCTTAGGGGCTGAGGTCCAATCATATTTTCATCCTCATCATTGGCTTCATCAGTATTTATTTTGGGTAGCATGCTCTGTCTAATTGCTACATCATGCAACATGATACTTGTGGCTATTGTTTTGCAATATCTTGTAGACATTGAATCTATATTGTCATGAAGCCAGACTGTTTTATAAAGCATAATGTTTAAAAATTTATGATGTATGTGCTTCCTGAAAAGCAAGCTACAATGTCTGAGATGATGCATGAGAGTGGTGACTTTTCATAATCCTATAAATGTACTCTGTTTTGCAAGGTGGACAAATTCACACATCCTATGATATTTGCAAGGTTGGCAATAGAATACAAAGCCAACTTTGTGGTTTGCAATTCAGTCAAGGTATGAGGAAAACATATCCTGGCATTTATTTTGCTAAGCATAGCATCCTGAAAGACTAAGAATATTCTATAAAGAGCGCTCTGTAACATGCTCTAAAATGTGTGCTAAAATGTTCCAGATGCAAACACGTGAAGGTTAGATAAAACTTGTATATATGCAGGGATTGTCACACTACGCTGAGTGTTTTGTCCTAAAACAGACTCCAACTCAGCAACTAAACTTAAAATCACCTGCTTACTAAAGGCCTTATTATATGTTTGGTGGTCCATAGGACCGCTAAACCTGTGGTGGCAGTTTGACCATCACCACACTGCGGGCCAGCTCACAATATTATGAGTGTGGTGGTCAGACCGCCACAGGACCGCTGCGACCGCCGGGCATCAAGGATCCTGTGGCAGTCGTGCAGCGGTCAGGAGCACAAATATGCTGGCAGTGCCACTGCGGCACCACCAAGCATATTAGAAGTAGCCTGTCTACTGCCCTTTTCCTGGTGGTGAGCCTGCTATTTAAAGGGTGGTGGAGAGGCAACAAAGGGGGCCCTAAAAGAGCTCCCTGCTGCTTCTGGGCCCCTCTGGTTTTTGAACGCATTGTTCCTGCACATTGTGTAATGTACGCCACACCGTAAAGGAAGGTGCAGTCGGCGCTCTGAGAACTGTGGTCTGCTTGTCAGGCTATTCAATGAGCCTGGCAGACTGTCACCTTAGGTGACACTCTGCCAGGCTTACAGGCTTGCCCCCAGTAACGGGCCACTTTCGCTGCGGTTCATGTAGTGTATGCCACCTTACGACCAACACCAAACAGATTGACCTAGGTTTACCAACTCCCTGGGAACAGAGATCACACACGAATTGTAATTCGCAAGGAGTAATATATTTGATCGCATGTCCTTGTGGCAAACAATACGTGGGCATGACATGCAGGAAGATTTGTACCCGCATCACTGAACATCGCAGTACTATTAGATGTGCCAGATCTAATACGAAGCTGACAACACATTTTGCAAAAGCGGGACATACTGTGGAGGACCTGAGATGGACGGTTATAGAGAAACCCATAATAGTTTCTCGAGGACAGGATGATAATAGAGCTCTATTTGTCAGAGAACAGAAATGGGTCTTCCGCCTTCATAGTGATCTGCATGGTCTGAATGACGACATACCGTGGCATGCACTGAGCAGATGAATCATGAGGCTCGGGATGCTATACAATCATAGGACACATTATGAAGAATTGGGTTGTCAAACTGGTACATATTATCAATATGGAACTATATGCTATAATTCTTTACATTTAACAATCTGAACTATCGTAAATGTAGATTGCTACAGAGGTTTTCACCTTAGATCCCAGACTTTGGATATGATGTAAATACATGGTTTCTTATTTTGTAGCACATCACTGGTTCTAAATTCTAAAACTCATTTGCGTTCTAACAAACTTATAAGGTCCGATGTATAACATCAGCGTTAATTCTAGGGGTTGAGGTCACGATGACCATAATACACTAAGGGATACCTTGTCTTATAGACATCGTCTGGATTCGTGGGCCCTCGATATCCATCATCAATATATTAATGAGGAGCCTCCCATGAGTATACTATGGGCGTGTGGACCGAAATATGCACATATTAAATTATGCATTATATCGATATTCTGAGGAACTAATGCCTTTTGCCTTTCTCCTCCCCCTTCTCTCTCACTTAGTTACATGTCAAATCCAGACATCTACAAAAAAGGAATTATACATGGGTTCCACTCTAGTTTTAGACATCGGGACTCGGAGGAAGGGCCAAACTACTTTTCCCGGCAGTGCGACGCACGTAATGATGCCTCTACGTGGGCTCACACGTGACCCGCTGCCTGCCGGGTTTACGTTAGGATCCACCTCTTATGGGGGACGCTCCCACACGCCGGAATCTTCACGGCGCATCGGACGGCTTGCACTACTGGTTCTTGAGTTCTCCATCAGAACAGTAAGCGGGTGCCGACCCTGGGGGTCCGATGTTTTTGTACTCACGGGGATATTTTCATACCCTGTTAGATTCTGTTGAGATATTTACCCTCGATTTAAAGGGTCCAGGGAGAGACACTTTGGTAAACAGAATGTTACGAATTCCGACCCCGTTTGCAGTTTAAGATTGGTGATGCACGCATAATGTTACATTTCAAAAACTGCATGTACAACAGATCTGTTTCTTTTCGAACACAGGTTGTGTTCTTTGGAACTCCACCCGCCTAACGGCAATTTGAGCCTTAAGAAACAATAGACTCGGTAAGACATCTATGCCCTAGGATCATCGAGGGGGCATGATTGTTCATTTTTAGCGATGTGAAATTACAAAAGGGGTGATTTTAATCACTAATTATGGACAGGGTAGCACTTTTGCCTTGCCTGTATAATTATATTGCTTTTTGACGCGTTTCTGGGTTTTTAATTAATACAGCCAGTGGCTGACGGGAGGCCATAGAAATCTAAACTATAAAGTTTCCTACTTTGCCACGGGAACATCATCCATTCCCATGGGCACTATTGGGAACCATGGTCTCAAGGAACCATTTGTATGTATGTAAATTTACTGTGGGATATAACTCCCACCACATGATATCACATGGCATTTCATTGTATATTTGGTTGAAGTGTTATTGTTTCTCTTGTCTCCTTTAGTAATTACAATCCACAGTTGTGGAAGTACCCTCCACTTGGTTTTCCTCTGACAATTATCAGATTGAGGTAAGAGGTAAATAAGGACTGGGACAGTTAGACTGTCCTGAAGAAGACCGACGTGACCCATGTAATTGAGGGCACTTTAATACGGTCAAAACATGTTGACCATCGCAGTATAAGGAGGAGTGTTTTTGGATCTTGACCTCCTGCTAAACACTTAGTCATCCTTCACATCTTTTAATCCTGACCGTGGAACCTATGAATAAAGTACTAACGGGTATCCATGAGCCAGTTTTAATGAGCACTATTCAACTGCACTTTATGTCTATCACTCACCAAGTTCTTAGGGACAACACTTAATGTCACCTTTGTGTTGATCTTTGTTTGTTCGAGTTTTGTGTTTCCCCCTCCCTATGCTCCGCCCACTGCGTGGCTACGCGGGGCGTATTGTAAGCAGACCCGATGATGAAGCATGTCACACACATTGGGGCCGATTAGGATGGCGAACGGACTTGCGTCCGTCCGCCATCCCAGAGGTGGAGGGACCGTCCGCATGGGCTGCGGCGGTCTCTCCGTGCAAATTAGGATGTGACCGCCACCCTGGCGGTCACATCCTGGATATTTAACATTGCGGCGGGTGCTGCTTCAAGCAGCACCCGCCGCAATGTTAAAAGTGCATGTTTAACATTTACATGCACAAAGCGGCAGGCACCGCGCGGTGCCTGCCGCTTTGTGCATGTAAATGCTGGGGGGTACCATAGGTACCCCCCATGTGCACCCCCCACCCGCCTACACCCTGGGGGCCCGCAACGGGCCCCCAAAATCAAAAGTACACATGCTTTTCCACGGCGGAAAAACCGCCGCGGAAAAGCCTGTTCACAAATGTTTCCTAATTTGGCTGGCGGTGTCTGATAGACACTGCCAGCCAAATGAGAGCTTTTCCGCCGCGGTTGTAATCCGACCGCGGCGGAAAAGCAGCGGACAGAAACCAAGACCCACCAGCCATTGTAATGCGGCGGTGGGTCTTTGGTGACTCCGCAGAGGATTTTCCGCCTCCTCCGGGCCGGAGGTGGCTTCCGCCAGCCCGGAGGAGGCGGAAAATCCTCCATCCTAATCGGCCCCATTGTGTGTGAGTGAGGGCAGTTTTTTCAAATAATTTTGATTTTTCACAGCCCTGTGTCTTTGTCTGCTTGGAGTTTCTTTTTTCCCCACAAAAAAGGGGGAAAGTGGAAGGGGATTGTGAGTACATACTATGTCATCTATTATTAAACAGAGTTACTTTTAACATTTAAGTAATGGAATAAAATTATATTAGACTACATAACAGGCATAGAAATATATTTATGAAGACAAATATGTGTCTATAGGCAACCAAAAGGATTGAAAAAAAATGAGATTTATGATTAATCCCAGTCAGAGATAATTGAGCTCCTCTGCTGGTAAAAATGGCCCACAACCACCAGGCATGAACTCTGATAGAGCTGAAATATGTTTCCAACAAGAAGTAATGGATTTTAAAGCAGCTAACATTAAGAAATTAAACAGTTTATCTTCTAAATCAGTTAGGTTATGCAAAAGAACTACCGATTTACATATTAACAAATAAGAACAAAGAACATCTTGAATATGTAATATCTTTTGTATAATATCCCAAACATCAGACCAAAATTTAAAAATTAAAGGGCAATCAAAAAGAATTTGTTGTAAAGATCCTGGATGTAATTTACAATGCCAACATGTGTCAAATTGTAGCAGTTTAGCATGAAATAAGCGCATTTGAGTCCATAAACAATTGAATAAAATATAAGAGTTGGTTTGGTAAAGCGATACAAGTAGCCATCCTGAAATACTATTAATCCAAATAATTTTCCAAGTATCATTAGATAAAGAAAGGGAAAGTTTAGTATTCCAAAATATCGAAATTATATTCAAATTGTTTCCTATAGAGGTAGATAATTTTTTGTACAGAATAGAAACAGCATGTTAGGACGTAGAGACAGCTTGAACATAAATTACTAAATCTGTTGCAACAGTAGATGGAATACCATGAGGGAAAGAATCTAAAATTGAATTACATAGAAACTCAAACTTAATAAAATCAGATTTAGGTAAACTAAATGTAATGTGTCAAGCTTCAAAGGGAATGAAGGCATTGTTACAATATATATCTTTAAGATAGAAGATACTAGCCTTAATCCAAGAATTCCAGAAATTAACATTTCTATTCAATTTAATAACATTACTATGCCATAATGATAAGTCTACAGTATGAACCATAGGAGATAGAAAATTTGAATCTAAGTCATTAGAAATTAGTTTAGAAGATTTAATAATAACCGATTGCTGTAAGACTGTAGATTTGTTAGACATTGTTAGCAAGGTGGGCAATGGAAAAGGGTGAAAAAGAGATTGCTCTATATGAAACCAAGTAGGAGGATTAATTAAAGAGGAAGAAATAAACCATATAGAACTTTGTTTCAATATAAATGTTTTATGATATAGAAAAAAGTCAGGCAGGCCAAAACCAGCGTTACATTTAGGTATTTTTAGTTTTTTATAACCAATTCGAGGTGATTTATTATTCCAGAGAAATTTGGATAACATTTTATCAACATCTTTATAAAATGTTAATGGAAACTGAGTAGGAATCATAGCAAGGGTATAAACGATTTTAGGTGCAATATTCATTTTAATGGATTCCATTCTACCCCACCAAGGGAGATGAAGTGAGGACCATTTAGATGTTTTATCTTTAATATAATTCAGGACAAAGTTACTATTCAATGTTAATGTTGCATTAATGGAGGACGAAAACAAAATACCAAGATATTTTAATTTATCTTTTTGCCAGATAATATCAGGCATAGGTAACATATCAGGAGTCCAGAAAACATTTAAGGGAAAAAATTATGTTTTATTAATATTAAGTTTATAATCAGAAACCATGGAATATGTTGTAATAATTTCTAATAATGAAGGGATTGAGGAGGTAGGATCACTAATAAATAATAACACATCATCAGCATAAGCCAAGATTTTGATAGTAACATTCTTCATCGTTATACCTTTAATATTATCAAATTTTCTTATATGATTAAGGAAATGTTCAATTCCAATTAGAAATAAAAGTGGAGAAAGGGGACAGCCTTGTCTTGTGACTCTAAAAAGGGAAAATTTACTTGATACTTGGCCATTGATAAATAAACGAGCAGTGGGAGCCAAATACAAGGCAAAAATCATACGAATAAACAAGGAGCCAAAATTAAGTGATAACAAGGTCCAAAATAAAAATTGCCAATGGATTTTATCAAAGGCTTTCTCTGCATCCAAAGCCATAATTCCTGAGGGTGCAATTAAAGTGGAACTCTGTTCAATTACATGCAATAAGGTTCTTGTGTTGTTTGTAGAATATCTATTCTTCATAAAACCTGATTGATCTTGGTGAATAATACAATCTAGTACAGGGGCTAATCTAGAAGCAAGTATTTTAGCATATAATTTACAGTCTTGATTAATTAAAGATATGGGACGATAATTTGAAACAAGGGTAGGGTCTTTATCGGGTTTGGGAAGTACAATAATTAAAGCATCAGTAAAAGAACGTGAGATAGTTCCTGAAGAACCAAAAAAAGTAAAAAGTTGAAATAAATAAGGTGAAAGTTGGGAGTGGAACTCTTTATAAAATTCAGCTGGTATACCGTCAGGGCCAGGGGACTTATTTTTTTGAAGAGAGTTTATGGCTGTTAAAATTTCATCTGTAGTAATGGGTAAATCTAGCACAAGCCTATCTGATTGTGAGATTTTGGGCAAATCACAAGTATTTAAGAAAGAGTCAATTAAGGAGACATCATGAAAATCTGGTTTATTATATAGAGTAGAATAAAAATCTAAATATTCTTTAACAATATCATTGTGAGATAGTGCACTTTTGCCATTAGGACCGTGAATTGAGGTAATCTGTGTCTTATCTTTTTTTATACGCAGATAATTCACTAGAAGTTTCCTAGATCGATTGGCATTAAAACGAAATTTAGCGTTAGGTTTGGAGAGTTGGATGCTAGCTCTTTTACTGAGGATCGAGTTAAATTCATATCAAAGCTTTTGCAGTTTGACTCGGAATTGAGGATCATTGGACGTAATAAAAAGTCTTTCAAATTTCGTAATTTGTTTTTCCAGATGTCTGATATGTGCATTTAATGTTTTATTCTCCTAGGCCACAATAGAAATAGTTACACCCCTAATGTTGGCTTTAACGGTGTCCCATCTATTGACCATGGAAGTGGAATCTTCAGGGTTAAGTAAAAAATAATCTTGAATGGCATTTAAGATTTTTGGTTTATTATGTTCATTAAGAACAATTCCAGTATTCATACGCCATCTAGTTTGCTTTGCAAAAGTGGAAGTTAAATTCAGAATAAAAGAAATCAAGGCATGATCAGATATATCAATATTACCAATCATAGAATTAGTTGCAGACTGGATAAGTTGTGTTGAAATAAAAAAATATTCAATCCTGGAATGTGAATTATTGGGGTTGGAGAAAAATGTAAAGCATTTATCAGTAGGAAAATGCAAACACCAAATGTCAGCTAACTTGGTGGTATGAATAAAGGATTTAAAAGCATGAAAAACCTTAGGAGGACGAAACTTAGTACTAAATAGTCTATCTAATAATGGGTCAGCTATAACGTTAAAATCGCCTCCAACAATGAAAGGAACTTTTCCCAACTTTTAGACCTCAGTGGTAATATTAGACCAAAAAGCAGGGTCATCTGCAGTAGGGCCATAAAAATTAAGTAAAAATATAACTGAATCATGAACTTTAATTTTAACTATTATGTATCTACCATCTGCACCTGAGGTTTTACTCAAAACATGACAATGTAATTTTTGTGCAAAGAAAATAGCTACTCCATTTTTCTTACCATTAGCAGATGACGAAACAATAGTATCTTCCCACTTTTTTTCATATAATTTCAGATGTTATCATCTATATGAGTCTCTTGAATGAAACAAATATCTGCCTTACAACTACCTAAATAATCTAAAATTTTGGTACGTTTAACTGGATGACGTAAACCGTTAACATTTAGAGATGCTGTTGGACCTGGCCCTTTTTGGCAGGTTCACGCCGAAACTTTTTGCTTTTTCCTAGCCTGTTTCTGTGACCTGGTGTTGGTGATTTTAGGCCTCTGCGTACTTTTCCCCTGTGGTACAGTGTAAAGTGCATGAGCTCTCTGTGTATGTGTGGTGAGTGACCTGCCCTCCCATAGGAATGAATGGGGAATATGTATGCCCATGGTAGTTCCTGATGTGTGGGGAGTGCAGGGTCGAGTTTGATATGTGCGAACTCGTGAGATTGAATGCTGCGAAATGGTGTATGCGGCATGGTTGTGTCTAGTCTAGAAGTGCCACTTGAGAAGTTGGCATATTTGTGTAATTTGTGCCTGGCGTGTGATTGGCTGGTGAGCCTGGCCCAGAGTGCCTGGGCCTGCTTGTGGATTGACTGTCTGGTTTGAGGGTGACAGGGGCTGCAGAGCCCCAGGAGGTTGTCGGAGTCAGCCCGTGGATGAAAGGCAGCATCTGCTGCCAAGGAAGTGGGTGGAGATAGCACCTGATAGTGAATGAGGCTGTGCCTGCCTGCCACAATGCTGGCTCCACCTCCCCGCTGGGCGACTGTCACCTCTGTCCCTGATACTGACAGGACTTCCCTATAACCAGTTCTAGCTGGTTCTCACACTGCCTGCACAAATACTTCAAAGACTTTTTTCTGTATAAGAAGGGGCTGTGTCCCCTTCCAAAAGGTTCTTGTTTTCTAACTGGAGTCTGCCAGGGGCGTGCTGCTGCTTGGGCTCAGGGGAAGGCTTGCCTCCCTGAGCCCTGCCCAGCCCCTGGATACCTGATGGACTTATCCTGTGATGTCCTGCATTCCTTGGAGGACTTTGTGCCTGGACTTTTTGCTTCTTTAGCGCTGGGAGCGCTTTACTTTCTCTGTTAAGCGCTGGGAGCGCTTTATTCCGGCTTTAAGCGTCTGTGAGCGCTTTATGGTTATTCCTGGACCGTGGTTGGTCCTATAGCGCTGGAGAGCACTTCGATTGGTGGCCTGATCGAGTGCCCACGTCGATTTGAGTAATTATGTAAAGGCGGTGCCCACCCGGCATTGCCCGTGTTCTCACCGCCGCGGCCCAGGGGCCTGAAATGGATCAGAAGCCGCGGAGGAAGAAACGAAGGGGCCGCCACCTGATTGGCCCTTCATCGACGAGAGCCGCGCTCCGATTGGCTGCCTGGCCCGCAGCCCCTGTGATGTCAGGGAGGCTCGTCCGGGGAGCCGCGACCTCATTGGTCCACCCCAAGGAAGCCTGCTCTCTCGGTCGTTGCCGGTCTCCCGTGTGGAGAGGGAGACAGGGAAGGCTCCTCGAGCCCAAGGAGAGAGGAAGCGTCGTGTTCCCGCAGCCCGGGGGAAAGAAGGAGCATGGCGGCCGGTGAACAGGGCTCCCGTGTGCCGAGGGAGCCCTGCATCGAGAGGAGAGGAAGCCGCCTGCCGTGTCCGCCCCGAGGCTCCTGAGTGAAGGGGGAGCCCCGGGGAGGGAGAGAAGTCCCGCGCCGCCTGCCCAGGGAAGCGCCGCCGAGGTCTGTTGAGTCTGGGCTGGGCCGGGTGAGGCTGGGGCAATTCTGTTGCTGCTCCGTGAGGGAGCAGATGGATTTTTGTGGTGCCGGTGGAGGCACTGTGGCAAGAGTGGCCCCGTGTGGCCGTGGGCTGCTCCAACGAGGAGGATGTGGCACGGGTCTAGAGAGGCCCACGCTTTGTTCTGTAAGGGAGGGTGGTGTCGGGGCACGTTGTCGGTGCCCGCCCCCTCCCCCTGCGCCCATCTTCAGAGCGACCCCGATGGCAGAGGGCCGCTCTAGCGATCACGGGGACACTCGTAATTTAGAGCCCAAGGAGGCTCCGTGGCCTTTGATTTGAGCCCTGCAAGGCTCCAACATGGGGGCATAATTGTTTAGAGAGGCTCTGAGGCTCAGGGGGCAAATTTGGTTATTTTGGGCCAAGAGTCCCATGTGTGGAGGAGCCCACGAGGGGGGCTCCAGGGGCCTGTAATTGTTTAAGAGCCTGTGTGGCTCCAGCAGTGGCGCAGTTTGCGCCTAAGGGTCAGTGAGGGCCCTGGCGGAGTTTTGTTGATTTCCAGCTGCCCAGCAATTAGTGGGCAGCTGCACCGTTTAGGTTTTGGGATGTTCCCAGGTGCCCAGCAAGTAGTGGGCACCTGCTACGTTTAGGCTTGTACTTGGACTGGCGCTGCATGGCAGCGCGCCCTGACATTTAGACACAGGGCGTCCTAGCCCCAACAAGGCCAGTTGGCCTAGGGACTGCCACAGGTGGTGGCGTATGTAGGTTTTGCGCGAAGTGGTTACCTGCTATGTTTGGGATGGTAATTGTCTACTGTGTGTTTTTGCGCTATTGATTTGGGTTGGGGCACCTCTGAATGTTTTTAATGCATTATGTGTCTTCCTTGATTTTACACCTCTGAATGTTTTTATGCATCATGTGTCTTTCTTTCCCTGCGCTGCACCTCTGAATGTTTTAGGCATCATGTGTCTTCTTGCGCTGTACCTCTGAATGTATTTTATTGCATCATGTGCTTTGTTCTGAACTCCGCTGAATGTTTTAGGCATCATGTGTTTTCCTTTACTACTCCTCTGAATGTGTTTGATGCATCATGGGTAATGTGTTCTTGTTTATACCCCTAAATGTATTTTATTCTTAGGTGGTTGTTCTTTCTAATACAGGTGGTCCTAGTGAGGTCCTGGTCCCCTGCGTGACATTGTCCTAAGGTGGTTAGGGTTGCGTAGGTGGTACTTACCTGTTCCCAGTAGTTACTGGATGTGATTTATAACTGTTATTTTGTTTTATATCTTATCTTCTATTATCTACAAAGTACTATTTCTAAATGTGTTGATTCTGACAGTGACCCATGTGGCCCTGTCTTGTAAATAATCCCATGTGAATATTGCCCGTGCCAGTTGGCACAATGTACATGTGTGATTTCTATCTGATGTGTTTTGACAATACAAAAGTTATTTTAATATAACCTTGTGTGGAGTTCCTTTTGTGGTGTGCCTAGGATGTTGTTGCTGTTGTGTGCTGGCGCAAATGCTTTACACATTGCCTCCGAGATAAGCCTCACTGCTCGTGCCAAGCTACCAAGGGGGTGAGCAGGGGTTATCTTGGCGTGTGACTCCCTCGCCCTGACTAGAATGGTGGTTTCTGCCTGGCTTTGGCGTCAGCCTTAGCCTACCAGAAATAGCCAGTTCTAACATTGTTGGTCAGCGGTGCGGATTTGGACTTGTGTTTGCGCAGTGCCACAGCGACAACTGGCTACATTACAAAACTCTGCAATTTTTTCAGATAGTCACATATTTGGGATTATTGTTTGTGATTTTATTTTTCCTCAAGAGTGTCATTTTCAGATGGTGTTCCTGCACTTTATGTTTAGTGGCAGATGAGAGAGAATGACAGGGCGGGACGCCAGTAGAGGGGGAGGTTCCCATAGATTAGGAATCCCTTGCTGGGTCCAGTGGCCATTCCTGTTCCTGTCCCTGTGTGGGTAGATGGAAGAGAGGGAGTGTGGAGGAGAAATAGCTTGCTTGGGAGGGTGGTTGTCCCCTGAGTGTAGCGTGTGTGTCTGGATTCCCCAGTATGGTAGGATCCAGTGGTGGCAGCTTAAATGTGTCCAGTGTGTGAAGTCCCATTCCCAGTTCCCAGAGTATGGTGCCTGGTGCTCAGTAAGAGGGTGACAGGTTGAGAGTCAGGGGCAGTGAGGAACTGTCTCGCCAGTCTGGAGGGGGAGTGTGTGGATGAGTGCTGTGTTGAACTGGAGGAGTTGGTGTGAGTTTTTTTAAGGAGCTTGCACGTGAGGTGTACCTCTGGTGGTGTGCAGGAGGTCCTGCAGAGGCACTGGATAAGAATGTGGATTGTTGGCGGTGTGCTAGATGTCTTGCAGAGACATTAGGGAGTGATTCTAAAAGTAGTGGCTTGTGTATATGATGATCCTGTGTAGGTGAAAAGGTTCATGTGTAGCCCAGCTAGGTCCCATTAGGATGGTAGGGGTGTAGGGGCTCACGTCCTGTCTCAGTGGAGGCGGAGTGAGTGTGGGACAGCGTGTCCCATGTTGGCCCGAAACTCTGTCTCTGGGCCTGGAGGGTTCCCCCGGGAGCGCCAGGTCAGGGGCCTAGGCTGTACTTACAGGTCATTTGAGGAGGATCTTCCTGTGTCTAGAGGACGGGGAGTGTCTGTAACCAGAACTCCGGCGGTCCTGGTGTTGAGGGGTACCGCTCCTAAGTGGAGGGTGCAGAACTCTGGAAGGGGGTGCAGAGGGACGGTGTACCTCTGACCCCGGTGCAACCTGAGGGTTTAGATCCTAGGTTGGGAGATTAGGAAACTTCCAGGTCAAGAGGAATCTCTACCAAAGTGGATCAGCTGAAGAGACTGAGGGGGCTGCCCTTGCTTTGTGTTCTGGGGCCCACCTGCAGTTTGTTGTTGCCACTAAGATTGAGGAAAGGGGATTTTGATGTGTGCTGTGTCCCCCCACCTGCTTGAAGAGGGACTGTGCTGTGTGCTTTGTACTTCAGAAGTGAAATAGTTTCCAGGTGGTAGACCAGTGGTGGAGTGAGATCCTGATCTGGTAGGAGAGTTGTGTTCTGGTGAGTGCTTCCCTGTGAGGGTGCGGAAACCCAGAAGTAGAGGTAGGGTGGGGCATTCTTGCCCGTGACCTCTGGTCAGTCAGGGGGTGTGGACCCTAGGTTGTTGGATCAGTGGTAGTTGTAGCTACCCTGAGCGGGAGAGTGGAGAGTGGCTATTGTGTGCCAGGGGTTACTGCCCCCCACTCTGTGGTTTGGACAGGACCTGTGATATTTGGATGGCCTAGGGCCTGGTCCTGGCTGTGGATGACTAGAGAGTACCAGTGGGGTATCCTAGTTGTGCCAGAGAGCTTTTGTTGAGAAATCTATGTGGGTTCAGAGTGGCGAAAAACCGGAGGGTGTCCCTGCCTTGCGGGCCCGTGTCCGTGTTTTGTCGCCCAAAGCAAGGAAGCCTATCAGTGGAGTGATTGGTCTACCCTGCGTTTTGGCTGGAAGGGGGTTGTGTTGGACCTGGCCCTTTTTGGCAGGTCCACGCCGAAACTTTTTGCTTTTTACTAGCCTGTTTCTGTGACCTGGTGTTGGTGATTTTAGGCCTCTGCGTACTTTTTCCCTGTGGTACAGTGTAAAGTGCATGAGCTCTCTGTGTATGTGTGGTGAGTGACCTTCCCTCCCATAGGAATGAATGGGGAATATGTATGCCCATGGTAGTTCCTGATGTGTGGGGAGTGCAGGGTCGAGTTTGATATGTGCGAACTCGTGAGATTGAATGCTGCGAAATGGTGTATGCGGCATGGTTGTGTCTAGTCTAGAAGTGCCACTTTGAGAAGTTGGCATATTTGTGCCTGGCGTGTGATTGGCTGGTGAGCCTGGCCCAGAGTGCCTGGGCCTGCTTGTCTATTGGCTGTCTGGTTTGAGGGTGACAGGGGCTGCAGAGCCCCAGGAGGTTGTCTGAGTCAGCCCGTGGATGAAAGGCAGCATCTGCTGCCAAGGAAGTGGGTGGAGATAGCACCTGATAGTGAATGAGGCTGTGCCTGCCTGCCACAATGCTGGCTCCACCTCCTCGCTGGGCGACTGTCACCTCTGTCCCTGATACTGACAGGACTTCCCTATAACCAGTTCTAGCTGGTTCTCACACTGCCTACACAAAGACTTCAAAGACTTTTTTCTGTATAAGAAGGGGCTGTGTCCCCTTCCAAAAGGTTCTTGTTTTCTAACTGGAATCTGCCAGGGGCGTGCTGCTGCTTGGGCTCAGGGGAAGGCTTGCCTCCCTGAGCCCTGCCCAGCCCCTGGATACCTGATGGACTTATCCTGTGATGTCCTGCATTCCTTGGAGGACTTTGTGCCTGGACTTTTTGCTTCTTTAGTGCTGGGAGCGCTTTACTTTCTCTGTTAAGCGCTGGGAGCGCTTTATTCCAGCTTTAAGCATCTGTGAGCGCTTTATGGTTATTCCTGGACCGTGGTTGGTCCTATAGCGCTGGAGAGCGCTTCGATTGGTGGCCCGATCAAGTGCCCACCTCGATTTGAGTAATTATGTAAAGCCGGTGCCCATCCGGCATTGCCCGTGTTCTCACCGCCGCGGCCCAGGGGCCTGAAATGGATCAGATGCCGCGGAGGAAGAAACGAAGGGGCCGCGACCTGATTGGCCCTTCATTGATGAGAGCCGCGCTCCGATTGGCTGCCTGGCCCGCAGCCGCTGTGATGTCAGGGAGGCTCGTCCGGGGAGCCGCGACCTCATTGGTCCACCCCAAGGAAGCCTGCTCTCTCGGTCGTTGCCGGTCTCCCGTGTGGAGAGGGAGACCGGGAAGGCTCCTCGAGTCCAAGGAAAGAGGAAGCGTCGTGTTCCCGCAGCCCGGGGGAAAGAAGGAGCATGGCGGCCGGTGAACAGGGCTCCCGTGTGCCGAGGGAGCCCTGCATCGAGAGGAGAGGAAGCCGCCTGCCGTGTCCGCCCTGAGGCTCCTGAGTGAAGGGGGAGCCCCGGGGAGGGAGAGAAGTCCTGCGCCGCCTGCCCAGGGAAGCGCCGCCGAGGTCTGGCGAGTCTGGGCTGGGCCGGGTGAGGCTGGGGCAATTCTGTTGCTGCTCCGTGAGGGAGCAGATTGATTTTTGTGGTGCCGGTGGAGGCACTGTGGCAAGAGCGGCCCCGTGTGGCAGTGGGCCGCTCCAACGAGGAGGATGGTGGCACGGGTCTAGAGAGGCCCACGCTTTGTTCTGTAAGGGAGGGTGGTGTCGGGGCACGTTGTCGGTGCCCGCCCCCTCCCCCTGCGCCCATCTTCAGAGCGACCCCGATGGCAGAGGGCCGCTCCAGCGATCACGGGGACACTCGTAATTTAGAGCCCAAGGAGGCTCTGTGGCCTTCGTTTTGAGACCTGCAAGGCTCCAACGTGGGGGCATAATTGTTTAGAGAGGCTCTGAGGCTCAGGGGGCAAATTTGGTTATTTCGGGCCAAGAGCCCATGTGTGGAGGAGCACACGAGGGGGACTCCAGGGGCCTGTAATTGTTTAAGAGCCTGTGTGGCTCCAGCAGTGGCGCAGTTTGCGCCTAAGGGTCAGTGAGGGCCCTGGCCCAGTTTTGTTGATTTCCAGCTGCCCAGCAATTAGTGGGCAGCTGCACCGTTTAGGTTTTGGGATGTTCCCAGGTGCCCAGCAAGTAGAGTGGGCACCTGCTACGTTTAGGCTTGTACTTGGACTGGCGCTGCATGGCAGCGCGCCCTGACATTTGGACACAGGGCGTCCTAGCCCCAACAAGGCCAGTTGGCCTAGGGACTGCCACAGGTGGTGGCGTATGTAGGTTTTGCGCAAGGTGTTTACCTGCTATGTTTGGGATGGTAATTGTCTACTGTGTGTTTTTGCGCTATTGATTTGGGTTGGGGCACCTCTGAATGTTTTTAATGCATTATGTGTCTTCCTTGATTTTACACCTCTGAATGTTTTTATGCATCATGTGTCTTTCTTTCCCTGCGCTGCACCTCTGAATGTTTTAGGCATCATGTGTCTTCTTGCGCTGTACCTCTGAATGTATTTTATTGCATCATGTGCTTTGTTCTGAACACCGCTGAATGTTTTAGGCATCATGTGTTTTCCTTTACTACTCCTCTGAATGTGTTTCATGCATCATGGGTAATGTGTTCTTGTTTATACCCCTAAATGTATTTTATTCTTAGGTGGTTGTTCTTTCTAATACAGGTGGTCCTAGTGAGGTCCTGGTCCCCTGCGTGACATTCTCCTAAGGTGGTTAGGGTTGCGTAGGTGGTACTTACCTGTTCCCAGTAGTTACTGGATGTGATTTATAACTGTTATTTTGTTTTATATCTTATCTTCTATGATCTACAAAGTACTATTTCTAAATGTGTTGATTCTGACAGTGACCCATGTGGCCCTGTCTTGTAAATAATCCCATGTGAATATTGCCCGTGCCAGTTGGCACAATGTACATGTGTGATTCCTATCGTGGAATGGTGTGGCTCTCTGGTTAGAGGCGGCAGACCCGGAAGCAGAGAACGGCCCGGGACCAGGGTTCAATTCCCGATGCGGCAGGGTCGTGGACCAGGGTCAGCGGACTCGAAAATTCTCGCCTCGGTGCCTACTCTAACCAGGGATCACACTCGGCAACTCTGGGCATTAAGCTTGCTTCATCTCCACAACGGCCCCCCACAGACGCCAGGGATGCCTGGTTTCACCTTGGAGATACCCAGAAGGGACCATCTCACTGGGAAAGCCAGGACGGGTTCCCCAGCGGTCTCTAGCGCCGGGACGCTTACGGGCAGCCGTGCGCTTTACAAGTCCAACACATTTACATTTACATGTGTTTTGACAATACAAAAGTTATTTTAATATAACCTTGTGTGGAGTTCCTTTTGTGGTGTGCCTAGGATGTTGTTGCTGTTGTGTGCTGGCGCAAATGCTTTACACATTGCCTCCGAGTTTAGCCTCACTGCTCGTGCCAAGCTACCAAGGGGGTGAGCAGGGGTTATCTTGGCGTGTGATTCCCTTGCCCTGACTAGAATGGTGGTTTCTGCCTGGCTTTGGCGTCAGCCTTAGCCTACCAGAAATAGCCAGTTCTAACAGAAGCGATTTTAATATTGTGAATATTAGCCATAATTAAGTGATGGAAAAAGAAATAAAAGCAAAAAAGCAAGAAAAGGAGAAGAAGAAATAGATAAGAAATAGAAGTGGACAGTAACTCTAGAATTAGTAAAAGGACAGGAAGAAATTAAAACACGGTTAAAAGAACAAACAAAGTACATTAATATCAAGAAAGAAACGCACATACGGTCTACAATTATGACCGGAACCGTTGGAGCCCTATGTAAAAATAAGCAATTATCATGTCAGAACACAAGTATTTAGTTGAAATCAAGTATTAGAGTCATTAGTATCCATGGAATGGTGTGAATGTTGATCCAAAAACTGACGTAAATCATCAGGACAATGAAAAGATTTAGAAAAATTGTCTTTCCAGATACGCATAGTTGAAGGGTCAACAAGACCATATTTGAACCAAAGACTTCACAGTTGAGGACATAGAGCAGTAAACTTGTTGCGAGTTGAAACAGTTTCTTTAGCAAAATCCAGATGAATGAAAATATTATTCTCATTTACCATCAAGGAAGGAATTTCTTGCGCTGCTTTTCAAATCAAAACCAGATGGTGATGTCGGAGAACTTTGAATATCATTTGACGAGGTTTAGTATGCTTAGGATTGCGATGTGAAGGAATCCTGTGGGCCTTATCAATCTCAAATCTTTCTGGAAATTCAATTTGCAGAAGGCCTGGAATCACATTTTTTAAATACAGTCTGCAATTGCTACCCTCAACCTCTTCTGGCAAATTAAAAATGCGTAGGTTGTATTGTCTGTTGCAATTTTCCATATCTAAGAGTTGTGTAGACATTGGTGATATTTTTGCAACAAGTGGATTAAAAAGATTCAAGCTTGGTCTTATTATCCTGTATTTTAATGGCATTATCAGAGATTTTCATAGATAAACTCGCCATTTCCTTTCATACATTTTTATTTTCTAAAGCAATAGAATCTGTGTTAATGCGAAGAGCTTGAATTTCCTCTAAAATTAGGGATAATGAAGGTTCTGATGATTCAACCATCTTTGATTTAATTGGTGGAGGTGAAACCTGCTGCCTTCTTTTTGTATGAATTGAATTCTTATTTTCAATTTTATTTGTGTGACAAAAGTCAAAAAATTTGTGAAAAAGTAGATAAAAGGGGTAAAGTTAAAAGGCAGCAAAGAAGAAATCCTTATTAAAGCTGGTGCAGCACCTATAATTGGCTATGGGAGTGGCTAGGCCCAAACCTGGCCCTTTCCTGAAGGGTCGCTCCGCCCCCCTGACTGACAAACCTGGCTGTTTCTGGAAGCAGAGCTGGAGGCAGAAGCTGAATGCAGGGAAAACGCTGCTCACCGCACCAAAATCGTCCAAAATCACCACACTCCACAGGTACTAGCTTCAAAACACAAGTGGCATTATTTTTGCCACAATGCTGACAGAAAATCAGTGTTTTTATGTAAAAAAGCGGGCCTGCAGCAATGGAGCTCTCTAGGCGGCGGCCATCTTGTATCGCGCGCGCTCGCGCATCGCCAAAAAGTTTGCTTTTTTAATGTATTGCAAATCTGTTTCAGTTGTAAAAGTTGATCTTTGATATCTGTGGTGGGAAAGTAGCTTTTAAAGATCATACTGTATGCTGCCTTAATTCAAGCAGAGTTCAAGCACTTCTGCTGACTTCCCTTTGCTCCACTGCTAGTACTCATTCCACTCATTGGCTGAATCTGAATATCTTGGTGGCTGGAAGTAGGGATTGGTCGCCAGTCACTCTGCTGGCAGGTCAGCTTGCTGGGCAAGTGCACACAAGTAATTGAATGATTTTTTGTTTTGAGTCATTGAATTTGTAGTTTGATGGTACAGTACAACACAACTGGAAAATACGAAGAATAAGTGGGAGGATTATATGCCACAAAAATACCACATTATGATTCTACACTAAATTAATTATTTTTTTTCAGCTATAGAGATGTATCTCGGACAGTGATGTCCAGGGCCCTAATTGAGAGGAGGGCGATAGCAGGACCTATGGGCAAAAGGGAGCTGTTCGGTCCACCCTCCTTTGCATTCCCCCACATTTATAAAAGAGGGGAAGGTATTATTCCTGCTGGTAATGCTGCTACCTGCTTTGCCATGGAGAGTCTCTTGCATCCATGATACTAGCAGAAACTGTTTTGTACTGGTGGCCCAATTCAATGTGGCTGGCCTATCACTATTTCTGGCAGCATCAGTTTGGTGCAGGAGCACCATGCATACCTCCGGCACATAAAATTATAAAAACGTCCTCGACATGCAAGGAGAAAAATGTCCACATGTGAGGGGCACCTTTAATATAGGTACTGTAATTGTGCCTCCTCCGAGGGGGTACATTTCAAGCAACGATATGAGCCAGAAGTTCCACTTTGCCGCCTTGGCAGTGTGGTCCTGTCACCACTGATATTTTTCCACAAATCTGCTCCCGTCAGCAGGTGGGATCTGCTTTGAGCGAAAGCCTGGGTATGTAGGTGGCAGCTGGTGTTGTGTATGTGATGCTTCCGCCACGCTTAACTGCAAACCGTTAAAGTCGGCCTTTTTCAGGGATGCAGCGTGTATCTGCACTGAAAACTCCTCACTGAATTGAAAGGTTAGATCCAGTGGTGTAACAAAGGCCCCTACAGTGCGAGGGGTCCCCGAGCTTCAGGGGGTCCCTTCAGCATAGTACCCTGACCTGAGAGCTCCTGAGTGAGTACAGAGGATGGCTCCTCCATGTACTTTGCAGGGGGGTACCCTCAAGTTTCGTTACTCCAGTCCAGTGGTTAGATCGGTTGAGGGAGCTTTGTGACAATGATATCCTGGGATATGGGGAGCATTTTGACCTGTTCTTTTTCCTAAGGAGTGAGAGTCACCCGTGAAAGACAGAGGCCCTAATCCTGAATGTTGAGTTAATACTGAGTTTGACGCAAGCTTCCATTTTAATCTCTCCTCATGCAAAGTGCCCATTCTGAGGGTTTTTTGCCGGGGGGGTTTGGCCCGGTCGAGCCTGGGCAGTGAAAAACTTCACATGCAGCATTTGTGCACCATAGAATGGAGATAACAGGCACTATTAGTTAGTGTCTTACTCCATCAGGTTCAAATTACATATACCTTAAATACAGAATGGCAAGCAATCGGACCCAAATTTACAGGAGTTTGAATCCGATTTGCATCACTTTTTTAATGCAACCTGATGCAATGTTTTAAGCTGAGATTTACAAACCAACGCATATGACGTTTTGTGTTGGTTTGTAACCCAAACATAATGCTACTCTGTGCAATGCACTGCAGTGCATGACTTTTTATCAAGGGGGCGTTACATAGGTAATGTATGGGTGTTTTTATGCAACCGCCCTTGAGTTCCGATTCAAATCCCCTTCTACAAAAAACTGTAGACAGGGATTTGCACCCAATTCCTGTGCCTCCTTGAGGCAGGTGTAACAAGGAGAAATGTTTTTAATTCTCCTCATTTTTTCCTTTTTGAATGTGTGCTGCATTCTGAGGATAGTAGATATATAGGTATGGCATAGTTCTTCTCTCTCCTGTTGACAAAACAAATGACAGCAACCTGAGTTGCAGGAACTCTATGTGCATATGCCCCCTGGTGTTAGCGAGTGCGCATTTTGCACTCAGTAACCCAGATAATTGGTAGGCTGCTTGTCACTAGTAAACAGGTACAGAATTTGCACCCTGGAGGCTAAATACAAAGCACAGCAGAAAAGCAAGCATTGGCAATGTTAATAGGTCAGGCTTATGAATGCACTGTGAAGCCAGATCTAAGACTACAAATCTATATATGTTAATGACTGCACTACTCCCATCTGTACCTGAGAAAAGCACCAGAAATGATCTAGTTATCTTAGACACTAATTGTATCACAATAGCATGTGTGTGCCCCAGAAAGTTCAAACTCAGGCAGCCTGATAAATAAACAAAATAATCACAGCTGAGTGGCGGGCACTGTTTTTGTGAAACCACACAGTTTCTGCCCAGTCAAAACATGTACTCCTGTTTCACAACATTTGGGCAGAGCCAAAGCCCCTCTCCTGGTGTTTCTCACATAATTGCCTGGTGACAAGTACGCTGTCAAGTCAGACCATAAATTGGGGTCTCGTTTCTCACCACAGAAGCATCTGATTTTCCTCTAGAGAAGGTTACCATGCATAGGTTTCTCTAGTCTTCTTAGATCACTATTTATTTATTTATTTAAACTTATAAGGCGCACAGCTACCCGCAATGGGTTTCCCGGCGCCAAGGGATAGACTAGAGAAGAAAGAACTACCAGGCATCAATAAGCGAAGCTACCCAAAGACTGTTCAGAGTTGTTGCTGGAAAAGCCAAGTTTTTAAACCCTTGCGTAACCGAAGAAGATCAGTTTCCAGCTTCAGCGTCACAGTCAGAGCATTCCAAAATCTGGCGCCTAAATGGGAAAAGGAGTGGCCGCCCATCTTCACCAGCCTAAATCTAGGAATGACAAAGTCTCCTTTTCCTGCAGATCTCAGACTACGACTAGGTCTGTAAACATGAATAAGATTCTGAAGATACCTAGGAGCAGAACCCTGTTTTATCTTAAAGATATAACAAAGGGTCTTGAATTTAATTCTGTTCTTAATTTTTAGCCAGTGCAAATCTTAGAGGGCTGTGGAGGCAGATATCTTCCGAGGAACGTTGCGTAGCAGCCGTGCGGCCGCATTTTGAACAACCTGAAGTTTGTTCAGAGTTATCAAATCGGCGCCAAGATATAGGACATTCCCGTAGTCCAGGCGAGATGTTATCAAGGCCTGGACCACCGTCCTTTGTGTGGAGATAGGAAGCATCCACAGGATTTTTTGGAGACATTTTAACGTGGCAAAACAGATGGAAGCCACCTTTATGACCTGTTGTCGCATTGTGAGCTTTTCATCGATTAAGACTCCGAGATTGCGAACCTGGGTCACAGGCTTTGGAATAGGACCCATGGTCTCGGGCCAATGTTGGGGGCCCCAGAGATCTTTGTCCTTACCCAGGATCACAATCTCTGTCTTATCGCCATTTAATTTAAGGAAATTTGCCTGCATCCATTTTCACACTTGGGTCAATCCTTGTTTAAGAGCCGAGACATCATTTCCCTCCCTATTAGATAGGGAGAAGATAATTTGTGTATCATCGGCGTACGAAAACAAGGTTAAGCCAGCTTCCTCCACAATAGTGGCCAGGGGTCTAACATAGATGTTAAAAAGTAATGGACTGAGAGTAGACCCCTGAGGAACGCCGATGCACAAATTTTGGAGGATGCTTTGGCCGAGAAGACCTGGAACGTGCGCTCACTCAAAAAGGAGGCTATCCAAGTCAGGGCTGCACCTCCAACTCCCACGGATTGGAGGGATGTGAGAAGAATGGAATGGGACACGGTATCGAACGCTGCGCTTAAATCCAGCAGGATAAGCGCCGATGTCTCCCCGCGATCGATACCGTGCCGTAAGTTCTCAGTAACCCCCAGGAGAGTAGTCTCCGTGGAGTAATGAGCTCTGAATCCAGATTGTGATGGATGCAGAAAGCCCAAACTCTCCACCAGATGAGATAGTTGAGAGTTTATGTGCCTTTCCAAGATTTTCGAGAAGATAGGCACCAGCGAGAAGGGCCTATAGTTAGATAAATTTCCCACATCCGCTCCTGCCTTCTTCAGCAAGGGAACCACCATCGTGTGCTTCCATTTCTGTGGAACACAAGATTCCATCAGAGAGGTGTTAAGAAGATTCATCACTACGCGACGGGAGTTTAAGTCAAGCTATTTTAGAATTTTTGCCGGAACAGGATCACAGGGAGAGCCTGATTTAATACTTTTAAGGCAGCTGGCGAAGGAGGCGTCATCGAAAGGTGACCACTCAGAAAGTTTAGTTATCGTGGGGGGCTGACAGTCATAAGCTGGCACAGGAGTAGAGGGCGAATCTGCGCTCGAAGGTTGAAGACCTAATGAGTCGTAGATCCGTTCTACCTTGGTGATAAAGAACTCAGCAATTGAGTTACACTGTGCTTCATTCAAAACTGGGGGGCATGGATGGAGTCTGCTCCTGTAAGTTTTTTCACCACAGAAAAAAGTGTACGCGGGCAATTCTGGGCATGTGTAACGGTATTGGTAATGTAAGTAGCTCTGGCGGACTTACATTGCTTGTGATAATCTCTAAGAGCTACCTTATATGTAGGCTGTGGGGTTTTAGGTTTAAACCTATAATAACTGATAAAACCCCACTGAAAGAAAAATAGCCCTCACCGGTGAAAACATATAAACACTGAAAAAACACCTGGATAACCACAAACTAAATGCCATTCAAAGAAAGGAAAAAGAGTGAAAGAGTCATTTTTTTCTTCCTGAAGGGGTCAATACAATGTAACTTTGTTATACAAGTAGCAGTAAGAAAGACTGGCTAACATTATTCTGCTTGAGTTTTGTTCTTTAGGGATGCCACTAAAATATTGTTTCTTCTTCCTTTTACTTTTTCAGTTTTGTGGCCTTTGGTCTAAAGATACAGGGTTTAGTTTCATGTTTTAGGTCTAGTTTAGTTATTTTATAAACTATAGAGAATAAGGAAATATCAAACTCATATTTGACATTTTGGCTGCATTTGATTCTTTCACCTATAGGTAAAGTGGCTGGTTTCATACAAATCTTTCCTAATATGTGTCATCACATTTACCCACAGAGAATGGGTAAAAACCCTTAATACATCAGACCATAGTTTCTAGTGGGTCAGTATTGATAGTAGGTGAATTGCCAACACCTCAGGTTTTAAACACTCAATGCAAGGTATAGTGACAAGTATATATATCACCAAGAATCTGGGATAGTGGTGAAAACATGACACCAGACTTTTGGAAAACATGGAACGCAGTGTCACTTGTAATGCTCTGCAAAAAAGATTCTTTCCAAGTTCAACAAAGATTGGAGTGATATTGTTTGTATTTGCAGTGATTCAGCTACTTATATAAAAAAGTTGTGTGATGACCTGTCAAAATTGATACCCGAGCTGAAGTGATTCCTTGTAGTAGATCCTTACCACTTGTTAGATGGTATGCTGAAAGCATCTTTACAATCTAAAGAGTTAATGAGGGATGCTATTGACTTTTTAGTCCATTGTGGTGCACTGGTTCCTAATGCACAGGAACTAAAACGCAAATATTTATCATTTCATGCTTTATGTGGCATCAAAGAAAGAGTCATCCCAACTGTGTCCCTTAGCTGATGGTTCTCAGCCCAATGGGCTAAGACTGCTGAGACGACCTTTTCACAGAAGTTTACATGGGAAGGAAAGAGCGAGCGCACATGACCCAAAGACTCACTGAAGAAGTATTGTATGGTGTACTACAATAAGATTCATTTGCAAAAATCTATTTGGACATCATATACACTATAGGTACACTGTCTATATACCATGTTCTTTCAGGGCAGAAAGCAAGCAATAATAAAAGCAAAACGTTCCATAAACACTGGAAAAACACTTTTTCAGTTGTTTTTAGTGGCGCGAAAATGTGTAACCACTGATAACAACTGTTTTTTAAGATATTGAAAACACTGAAAAAACCCCACCAGAATTTACCAAAAATAGAAACTGAAAACAGGAAAGCCTACTTATATGCCAGCTTGCAGGGGGAGGAATAAGAGCGCCTCCATTGTCTCTCAAGTGCCTTACTTTTGGATTTTGTGGTTTTTACATTTTCCGAAAACCATGCTGCAGGATGACGATGGGGCAAGACATGTAAGAGTGTAAGAGGAACGAGTTTATTTACAGCAGCAGTCAACCAATCGGAGGCTGCTGCTTCCGATACCAAAAACGACGGGGTGGCAATTGGTAACGTGCTAGATAGGTACCGGTTAAACTTAGTGATGTTAAGTTTACCCCAACAGCGTAATTTTTCACCTGAGGCAATAGCATCAACTGCTATATTCGTAGTGCACTGTAGAGAAAATTTAACTGCCATATGATTCGACCAATCCAGAGGATGAGCGGCCGGTTCACAGTCATAAGCAAGATTCGACAGAACGGGATCCAACAAGTGCCCCGCTGAGTGTGTAGATCCTGAATTGCGTAGTAAGATATTAAGTGCTTCTAAGTCCGCTAAAAAAAAAGTTTTGCTAATTGAGCAAAGGGGATCTTCTAGATGTAGATTTAGGTCCCCTAAAATAGTGAAATTTGCGGCTTTAAGGATCAATGGGCCGTCGAAATGCTTGTTTGGTTACACTAGGGATCAGCTCCACATTGCAGCACAGGCCAGAAGACCTTCCCATAGAGTAAACTTCAGGAGCAGGAACATTTAATGTATGCATTTATTTGTTTCTTTAAAATATTTTGTAATACTCTCAAATGTCACCTTAGAGAGCAAAATGAAACGTAGTTATTAATATTAGCCTCACTACCCTGAAGAAAATCCAGCAGAACACCGCAAAGGATGGGCCATATTCACACAATTTCAATGAGTCAGATATGCCACAGCGCTTTGAATACGTCTGTGTGAGACGTTGGCGCTAGGTAAAACATAATAATGTGCATTTGCTCCGTTCCTATTATGCATATTTCTGAATATTAAAAAGTGAATGTTACCGGCTTATGTTTTTTGTGTTTATGGAGGTTTTATAAAGCAGTATTTGCCGATTCTAAGGATGTACCACTGTTCCTAAAGCTGGCGCACAGCAGCTGTTGAGTGGTGCAGCGAGGGCACCGAACAGCAGCAGGTGAGACGCTCGAATGAGCTCCTCTCTCGGAAAAGGAATGCAGAAGTGAGAGAACAGTTATAGTGCAACTTTCCGACACTTGTGAGAGAAACTGGGTGGGGGAAGGGCGGGCTTGTTCTAGCCAAACCCCCGAGAGATGGGGGGGGGGAAGGGTTGAGCTGTGAGAGTAAAGCTGCGAAAGACAGTCCTTCCTGACAGGCGGCGGGAGCAGCTTTGCAGCTCTGTGCTCACCCCACACGCCCACCTGCACCTCGCACCAGACATCACCGTCGGCCCTGCACCCCCGCCCGCGCGCACTGCCGGCCGCGGCTGACAGCAGACATCTCACTCCCCGGGAACTTGTGACCGCTTCACACCCGAGCCATGCGATAGGCGGGCGGGCTCCGGGGACGCACGCCCCTGCTGGGGGGAGAGAGGGCTGAGGATGGCTCGGTAGAGTGCCGAGGAGGGCTGAGGGTCCTGCCAAGCCAGGCGGGCGGCAGAAGTGTTGCCCGGCGCGGACAGCCGGCCTCGGGGTCTCCGCCTCACCTGCTCAAGCGGCCGCCCTCTCCAGCAGCTGCTGCTGTGCCAGGCACCTCACGGGCGCAGAGAACACGGGCAACTATGCAAACGGCCACGGCTTCCGTGGCCGACATTTCAAGGACAGTCCTGGTGGCGGACACGGGGGGTGATGTCCACAGCCGCGCAGGTAAGGACGGCGCAGATCTTTCGTGTCCTGATGGTCCGGCTGCTTTTTCATTCAGTGGTGCTTCGCGAGCCCAGCTGCTCTAACAGGCATTCGAGATTTGTGATTTTGTTCTTTATATATATATATATATTTTTGTTATTGTGGGGCTTGCCTGATGGTAGGGTGGAGAAGAAGGCGGGAGGAGGCAAAAGCAAATATGCTGTCATGTGTATGTGCTTGTTTTACATCGTATCTCAATTAGTTAGCATTCCACAGAGGTCAATGAATATGTCTAAATATAATGCAACATACAGCCAGTGCACAGATCGTCACTAATCATAATATTTGTGAATACACTTTAAAAAAATAAAAAAATTTATATAGAACTTGAAACATGAGCCCATTGTAAGCTAATGTAAAGGGATCTACCTACCTACCTACCTACCTACCTACCTACCTATCTCTCTCTCTCTCTCTCTCTCTCTCTCTCTCTCTCTCTCTCTCTCTCTCTCTCTCTCTCTCTCTATCTATCTATCTATCTATCTATCTATCTATCTATCTATCTATCTATCTAGCTAGCTAGCTATCTGTTTAGCTATCTACCTGTCTGTCTGTCTGTCTGTATTATCTAAATATCTGTCTGTCTATCTGTCTGTCAGTCTGTCTGTCATTTTGTTTCTTGACATCTTCCCAATCACAGGATATATGTCATCCAGAATATATATCATCCAGAAGCATGTTTCACAGGACGATTCGAGTACCAACCACCTCCCCCTCCCGGCACCTCCCCTCCCACTGGGAGCTGATGCTGGGTTCGTTGAGGCGATGAGTAACCTTAAGTAGGAAAGCAAGTTCAGATATTACAAATGATCTACGTAAAAGTGTTGTTTCAGGTAAATGTGTCTGAGATACCGGAGATGTCCACATCGCGGTCTTTCTCAATGTTGAACTCGTGCTCGCAGGAAGGAAGTGTAGCGGGCGATGCTTGAGTAGGGAGGGTATGCCTCATAATTCTGCATCCGCCTAGTAGTGTAAGAAACCGGCGTGGACGGCTGCAACAGGCCTCGTGCATATCATGTACCGCACAGCAAATTAAATACCACGTTAGGGTGGGAAAGCGCAGCGATTCCAGGAAAAAAGTCTCGTAGGGAAGAAGGAAAGGAAGGGGCAGAGAGGCACTACCAGGCGGAGTGAGTCTATCGGCGCCAAGCGCGGCGCATACGCAATAAATGTGATTTATATACAATTCTGATGCCAGTCAGCATCGAAACTGTTGCTGAGGCGGCCCATGTGTCCAAGAGAGGAAACTGCTCGGCCTTTGTCCACCCCCTTCTATTTTAACAACCTGTGCGGCTCTGCCAGAGTAAACCCTAGGGCACCAAGGGATCTACATTGTCATTGTGGTTTCCATAAGAACTGTGAAGGGTCACACCGTGTTCCATTGCTTTTGATTTAATATATGCATTTTTTGCACAGTGCCTCCATGCAAAGGTATTTAATAGCTATAACTGGCACCCTCCATGAACCGTTCACTGAAAAGCAGAAGAGGGGTCTTGAGGGCGGGAAGCACTCATTATAATTCCATTGGAAACTGTATAGTCCCTGCAATTATCTACTCACCTGCATGCCGCTTGTAGACTCTTTTGGGGGATTACACCAAATATCAAGGAACAAATAAAGTTTCGGAAATGTATAGTTTGCGGGAAAACGAGGTGTAATACACCTACCAAGAATCGTCATTGTTAAAGCATGTCAGCTACACTACACAGTTGACCCTCAAACATAACATTACGTGTCTGTGGTTGTTTAACATTTTTGAGAGAGGTTTGTCTTGCTCTAATGGTCTTATGTTTAAAGTGCACCCTCATAGGTTAGCCATTGCAGCACCCCACTCACCTTTTAAGAATAGGTACAAACTAACATGACGGCTCCAGTCATGGGAGGTGGGGGGAGGAGGGGGAGAAGGACCTGCCATGCAACATCACTGAAAGTTGATGTGAGCGATTGGGTTGCTGTTGGGGAAGGTTTGAGTCGTTCTCAAGCAGCAGCCGCAATCCCTGTTAGGGTGAATCACAAAAAGTCACAAAATGAGCCCGTGCTTAACCCACTGGTAGTTTGGCCAAATGAACTCAGGCTTAATTTAGAGGCAATCTAAAGTATTTATGCAGCAGTCAAACATCAATAAAGTGAAAATACAACATAAGGTAAATCCCACAAATATTTAGAAAAACCGAGTAACATTTAATAAATTGACACCAAAATGATAAAAATCCAAACAGTAGAACCGGAGTTATGCAATTTAAAATATTTAAGGTACGTATAGCACCTAAAAGCACAATGAAAGTCACATGTTCAGGCTGGATAAAGGGACAAGGTTAGTCCCGCTGAAAAAGTCACTTTCTCAAAGTACGGTGCAAAGAGTCCAGTTTACTGAGGAAGGGGCCGTGAGAAGCAGGGAGAGCATCGACAATGGTTATCTCTATAGCATGAAGAGCATGCAGGGCGTCGTCGACGGTATATGCTGTAGTGCAAAGATCCTGTGGGGCGTATTAGATGGTTGTTGTTGGTGTTTCACATTTGCGGTCACCGCAGGCTGTCGATACTGTTGTGCAAAGTGCAGATTCAAGATTGCCGGTCGTCCCTGAGACAATAGGCTAGGGTGAAGTTCTTTGTGAGTGAGCTGAGGCAGTGTCTTTGAAGGGCAAGTGTGACAGCCCCACACCAAGTCACGATGACCCATTCTGCCAACATCCAGGCCCTCCATTGTAATTCTGTCTTGGTGGAACACTCAAAGGTCAACTGCCTACTGCACATAGTCAGGTAACCCAGAAACAGGCTGCAGGCACCAAATGGTTAGGACAAGTAAACATTATCTTCCTAAAATGAGCAATTTCATATTTGTGACTTAAAATCTGACGTTAACAGTAAAGAGAGTTTTAAATTACAATTCCTCAGACACAAAACATGACATTCCTACCTGCTCCCACACAAAAGTTATCACTTTTTAAATTTAATAAGGTAGCCTTAATGTTATCCTATGGGAGAAGTAGACGTTTTAATAGTGAAAAACTAATTTGAACGTTGATCACCACCAGGACATGTAAAACGGAAAAGTATATGTCCAATTCTTTTTAAATACAATGCACCATGCCCTCTGGGCTGTTTAGGGCCTACACTACGGGTGACTTATATCCATTAAAAAGGAAGGTTTAGGCCTGGCAAAATGTTTATTTTGCCAGGTCAAAATGGCAGTTTAAAACTGCACACACAGGATGCAATGGCAGGCCTGAGACATTTTTTTAAACAGCAATTTAAATGAGTGGCACAATAATTGCTGCATTTAATTTACAGGGCTTGGGAACATATAGTACCACTTTGCTAGGGAATTATAAGTAAATAAATGTGCTAATTGTGTGTAAGCCACTCTTACCATGTTTAAGGAGAGAGCACAAGCACTTTGGAACTGGTCAGTAGTGAGTCCTAAAGCCAACAAAAACAAATTCAGCAAAACAGGAGAAGTGAAGGCAAAATGATTTGGGGAAAAAACACTCCAAATATGTCAGGTTTAACGGCTGAGCTGCAGGAAAGTGTGCGAGCACCACATCAGCCTGCAACTTGGCACATCTACTCCACCTTTACTCGGCGCTTTCTGGATCACACTAAGCATTGCATGGTATAGTACATCCTGCCATTTCCAGTGCCATACCTGATTTCTTCAAAAGTATTTGGCAGGTGCCAACGTTTCAGTTGTTATTCTTAAATGGGAAGGAGGGTGTGAATTCTGAACCCAAAGGAACCAAAAGTAATTGCTGCTGGTCCTGGACAGGCCAAAGTGGTTGAGGGTACACCCTGTAGAATTATGAAACTTCCACAGCACGTCACACTAGATTTGGAGGGAGGGTGAGGTCCGATTGTCCACTTGTGCATGGATACCTCTGGTACCAGTTGCAACACTCTATTGTGTGGCTCCACCATTTTAGTTCCTGGTTCAAGGCTAGCTTGTGTTGGTAAACCTCAGTTAGCACTTGTTATAAGACAGAAGAAATATCTTGGTTATGAAGAGAGGGCAGGCATGAGGTAACCACTGGTTCCTACGGTCTTATGATGTGCATGACATTACAGTCACAGGCCAGTTAAGAGGTTGACACTTTTTGATAAGCTCCATTTGATAAAGCTGCCCCTACATTCAGAGGCTCACTGGACTTTATTGACTGTCACTCTAAGAAAAGGAGGGCATTTAGAAGTCCTCTGACATGGATCCTAGGGCATTCTTGGAGACTTTTAGGAGAGGAAAGACATGGTGTTGGGATTTCACTCCTCAGGCCACGGTCCTTCTCAGGCTACTGCTTCATTGCTTGATGGTGCCGGAAACAGAGAAAGCTTATCCAGTAGCAGCTGTCAAGGATTGGGGGTGGCTTGGCAGGGGGAGGGGGGAGGTAGTGTTTAAAAAAAGAAAAAACGTACCTTCTGGCAGCTTACTCGCCACGTCTCTCCTTCGTAGTCCCTCGCTCATGCCGGAACAAGAAACACACTCAGGCTCGCCTAAGTCAATCACAACACTGCAATGCAGCTTTGTGATTGGTCTGAGCACCGTGGTTCGGCATTCAGACAGGCAGTGGGAGCCTGGGCATGTTTTCCGTCCACACTGCAATACAGCCTGGGTGGAGACCATGCAAAGAGCGCATGACTGTTTGGTCTGCCCGAGACAGCCTGCCAAAAAATCATGTGCACTCACCACTCCTCTCCCTGCTCTGAGACCAGAGGAGCCTGTCCCACCCACAAAGTTGCAGCAGCAGGACAAAATAAAAAGATAATAACATCAAGGTATTATCATTTTATTTTTCCTTTACTACACTGTTGCAAAGCAGTGGGGTGACGCTCCTCCTCCTTAGCGGAGGAGCCACCACTGTGCTTATCTAAGCCCACACAGAGGCACCTGCCATTCCACACCCTTATGCGAGTGAGCGCCAGTGATCTTTCTGCACACCATCTGATCCACATGGCCAGTGCCTAACAGTTGAAGGATTAACTAGCATGCCTACAGCAGCTGCATAAACTGCTGTAGCCCCATTAAATTTGTTATTCACTCCAAAGTTTGAATGTTTGTTAGCTTGGGAGATGTGGGAAATTTGAAGATTGCTAGGAGAATTTGTCATCCACATTATTTAGATCCAGATATGAATTCACAGTTTGTATAGTTGCTATGGACTATTTCATAAATACGTTCCAACTAAAATTATTGCTGCTTGATTTTAATTCACTGTGAGTATTGTCAGGGCTAATGAAGCACTGATGTGGGTTTTTTCCTGAGTCCATAACTTTAAGTCTTCCTCCCACTCCATAAAGTGTGTTCACATGTCCAGCTCTTTGTCGCAGAACTTAGCCTGACCCAACAGATACCTTATCATCATCAAGGAGTGCTTTCATTGCTCAGAGGCTCTTCTAGTGTGGGCTTTTCCCATCAGCGGACAACTGATTACCAGTACACTTTTCATCGATAACATTCATTCTGCTGCATGGTGCATTGGAATGGATATAAACACCATCCATATTCCACCTTTTCCATGCAGAACATCTTCTTCACTGAGGGCCAATTCACCAAAAAGCTTATATGAGCATGTGACATACCCCCAGATTCATCAAAGTCCTGTTTTGCGAGCCCTTAATAGCGATTTTTAAGGAATCGCTATTAAAGACTAGCAAAACGGGATGCATGTAGAAATCGCAATATTTATTGTGATTTCTACTGCTTCCTTATTTGCGATTTGCTAATTGCTAATCAGAAATAAGGAATGGCTTTCCCATTCATTCCTATGGGCTTAAAGGCCCATAGGAATGAATGGGGAGTCATTCCTTATTTGCGATTAGCAATTAGCGAATCGCAAATAAGGAAGCGATTTCAAGGGTGCCAGGGTGTCCAAAGGACACCCTGTAGCACCCCTGAAATGGTAATGTACACTGGTGTTGCGCACACACATGTCCAAAGCACATGTGTGTGTGTAACATACAACTTAGAAAAATGAATTAAAGTGCATTTTTTTAAGTTTTTGCTATTAACCACGTAGTTAGACTTCGCGGTAATTAGCGGCCCCAGATTGCTAATTCGCAATTTTAAAATGGTTCATGAATTGCATATAAGGAATCTCAAATTGAGATTCCTTAAATGCAATTATTCGCAATTTAGCGATTTCTAGAATTGCGATTTTTGCATTTGGGATGATGAATCCCAAATGCAAACATAGCGCTCGCAAAGGGCCAGATTCTCAGAATCTGGCCCTTTGCGAGCCGATTTTGGCTTGATGAATCTGGCTGATAGACCTACAGCATGCTCCTTCAATCACTCATAAAGGCTTCATGAATTGGTCCCACAATGTTCAAATTCCTATTAGTAAAATTGCAAAGCATTCACAGTCCCTTCTGTTTGTACTGATAAGGTATGAATATTCCCTAATATTCTCATTTTAGTTGTTTGGGGCCAAATCACAAAAGCATTCAAGGGGAAGTGAAATAGTATGAGAGGAGTACTAGTTCATGTGCTCATAAATGAATGTGTGGGTGTCATCCACCACAGAGTTATTTACTACTGATGCTTCTATTGGGAGCCACCTAAATATGTCTCAGTGGGTGGGTATAAAAACGGTTCTCTCAACCCAGACTTCTTTTTATTCTTCTGCGCCTTCTATTCTCAGAAGGCATAAACATCTGGGAGAGTAAACCTCAGGCAATTCCCCGGTGCGCCGCAAGGGTGGGGGCCGGTTTTGGGCCCCTGGGGGCCGTTTTTGTTACAGGGTCGATTTTGCAGCGCTGCTGCAAAAAACTGCCCTGTAACAAAATCGGCCAAAAACAGAGCTCGGACCCCCCCAAGGGGCCGGCCGAGCACTTTGCCAGGGCCGGTTTTGGTTCCCAGTCCGGCCCTGGTAAAACTTAGTCCTTTTTGAAGAAGAGTATTGACACTTAATAAGGGTCATGATGTGTAAAATGTCTACATTCTACCAATACTTCCTATTTTTTAATGTCTTGTGGGAAAATATTTGACAGCTTGGCTTCAGGTAAGATTCATGAAAAATAAAAAAAAAACATCAACTCAATTGCCGTCCCCGGTTAGTGCATCCACTGTCTAAGTAATTAGTTCAATCGAAGCAAAAAAAAGTCTGCAACACTCAGAATCTATTAAATTGTCAAACGAAAGCCTTGAAGAGGAAACAGTGTTTGTAATGACCTGGTGGGAGGTGGTCATCTTAAAGGAAAACCATCATATATATAAATTGTAGATTGTGTGCATGGTCATTAAAGTAACGCAGTTGCCCAGATTCATTCATAAGATAACCTCTAACAGCCTCTCAGATCTGGTCAACAAAACTATTCGGTTTAAGGGAGGGAAGTATATAGTGAGATCCCGCTAAGGCTGTAAAAAAGTGTTTTTTTTCTCAGGGTTTTAAAAGGGTGCCAAATAAATTCTGGGAGTTTCCCAGAGTATGCCAGATTTGTTCTATTGCACCAATGCTTAATGTGTGCAGCTGATTGCAGTTGTGGGTACTAGCACTCATTTTTGTTGAATGAGCTTATTTTACCTCATCACAATTTGACCAAGAGAGCTAAAGAGAGCAAAAGCCAAAAATAGATGCAAGAGAAAGATAGGAAAACCGTGACGAAGGAAGAAAGCAGGGATGTACATAAATGAACCTGTAAGAGTGACAGGAAGCGACATGAAGGGATGGATGGCACAACCACACATGCCTCAACCACACTTGCCTTAACCACGTGGCCTTGATAACAACCGTATCATTACCATGCATGCCTTTACAGCAAATTTCATTGTAAAGGCATGATTGGTAAAGAGCCCACCCCAGCCCCCCTGCCATGAACTCTAAAATTCTGACCCCCAGAGTTGTAATCAAACCGTCCCAGCCCTATTAGTTACCCTGAACCGCTACCTAGAGCCCAAAAACCCAGCCCCCTATTCCTAAGAAACAACCCCCACCCCAGCACCCCCACCCTGAGCCCTAAAAACTGCTCCCAGCCCTTAAAATTGCTCCTTCCCCCCACTCTGAGTCCTAAAATTCATCCTCTGCCCTTAAACCCTGGCGTGCCGCAGACGGCCCACGGCCGTCACACGTCACGGTGGGCGTGTGCGGAGGACGGCCGGGGGCCATCCGAACCCCGCCCACTCTTCATTTCGCTCGCACAGCGCGAAAATTCGGCCAGTGCGAAAGGGGTTAAAAACTAACCTGACCCCAGCCCCCCGACTTGAGCCCTAAAACCACTCGCCACCCCTAAAACCTACCCCCACCTCCACCCGGCCCCAGCCCAACTTACCAAGCCGCATCCCGGTCCTTCTTCTTGACGCAACCCTTCTGGTTCCTCTCGCCGCCCATCAACTCAAACAGCTAGAACACCGACTACCTGAACCAGGCATATCTGTGGTTAAGGCATAAGGGTGGTTAAGGCAAGCGGTGTTCTGCTTGTGGGGAAATGTCACGCATGCTTAAGCCTGCGTTGTAAAAGGCTGTTTCCCAGAATAAAGTGTAGGCAGGTGGTAGAAAGAGGCATGAGATGGAATCAACACTTCTTTTTTGGCATCCCTGGGTGCGGCAGTGCTACCGACAGGCTTCTAAGAAACCTTTGAGCCCCTGCAGTGATGTTTTTTATGAATTAAGCACCACCTAACAATAAGAAGTGATTAATTGATCGGATTGCTCCTCAGTGGAATCCCTGTGTATTTCCTTCCATTGCTAAAACCAGTTGCCTCTCTCTTTCTGGCTTCAAAAGACACTGAGCGCCTTTTCTTCTTGTTACCTGTGTTTGAGGACCTGTTCTGCAAAAACCTGCACAGCAAAACGCAAGGCAGATACTATTTGTGGATACAAATGACATAGAGAAATTTGAGGTAGTCACAGGTCCTTTGTAAGGGATGCAGGGAGTCCACTCTGGTCCAATATAGTGATACTGGCTCTGGTACCTGAGTGCCGAAGCACTCTATATTAACGGACTACAGCATGGCAATGTGTAAATATTATATTCCATTGCTGAATACTCGAATCTGTATGCAGAAGGTTTATGCAGTACTGATGCATCCACTAGTATTGTGGACCATACCGTTTTGCATTGTTATTAAACCAACTCTGGAGAAAGATATACTTGGATCACCCCCTCTTTTCTTGTTTCAGCCCTACAAAATCATGTGTAAGTACATTACCACAGAAGATTGACCTTTTCCTTAGGCAAAGTATTTTGACAGTGAGGAAGAATGACTATTGTTTATCATAGAATCATGACTTATGTTAATGATAGAACATGTCAGTTCGCAATGGCGTTGCCTTGATTATTTGAAGGGGTGCTAAGCACATGCCTCAAAATTATGAAACTTAGCCCAACCACCCTCCACCACAACTCAGACTTCCTGAGACTCAGGAAAGGTTAGAATATATATCTGGTCTGACTGATCCCTAGATTGGATCACTGAAAGAATATCGACTACCACAATATCGAGTACCCAAAATATCGAGGTGAAAATATCTACTACAAAAATATCGAGTTTGTATGTACAAACAGGTAAGTACAAAAATATCGACTACAAAATATCGTTTACAAAAATATCGTTGTAAAAAATATCGACTTTACTAAAAACAATGTTTAATAACATTAATATAAAAAATTAATTACTAAAATATAATTAACAATACTTAAAATAACTTTTAATAATTAAATATTTAATGAAAGTAAAAAAATATATATATTTTTAATCATATTTCTTAAAACATATATATATAGTAACAACATTTAATTAAATAATAGGCAATATTGTATATGTACCCCAAAAACCCAAAACTGACCCTGAACCCTAAAAATACCCCTTTACCCAAAAACTAAAAACTGACCCTGAACCCTAAAAATAACCCTTTACCCAAAAACTGAAAACTGACCCTGAACCCTAAAAATACCCCTTTACCCAAAAACTGAAAACTGACCCTGAACCCTAAAAATACCCCTTGACCCAAAAACTGAAAACTGACCCTGAACCCTAAAAATACCCCTTTACCCAAAAACTGAAAACTGACCCTGAACCCTAAAAATACCCCTTTACCCAAAAACTGAAAACTGACCCTGAACCCTAAAAATACCCCTTTACCCAAAAACTAAAAACTGACCCTGAACCCAAAAAATACCCCTTTACCCAAAAACTGAAAACTGACCCTGAACCCTAAAAATACCCCTTTACCCAAAAACTAAAAACTGACCCTGAACCCTAAAAATACCCCTTTACCCAAAAACTGAAAACTGACCCTGAACCCTAAAAATACCCCTTTACCCAAAAACTGAAAACTGACCCTGAACCCTAAAAATACCCCTTTACCCAAAAACTAAAAACTGACCCTGAACCCTAAAAATACCCCTTTCATTTAACATAATTAGCAATTAATCAATTAAATAAAATTAATTACCAATTACATTTTAATTAATTAACAAACATTTTTTAATTAACAATTAATTAAATATTACTACCAATTATTAAATTAACATATTTAATTAATTATAATTAAATTACTTCCCACCCTATTCCCCTATAAACCCACAACCCGCTAGAGAAAATACATTATTTTAATTGACATAATTAGCAATTAATCAATTAAATAAAATTAATTACCAATTAAATTTTAAATAATTAACATATATTATTTAATTACCAATTAATTAATTATTACTACCAATTAATAAATTTACATATTTAATTAATTATAATTAAATTACTTCTCACCCTATTCCCCTATAAACCCACAACCCGCTAGAGAAAATAAATTATTTTAATTGACATAATTAGCAATTAATCAATTAAATAAAATGAATTACCAATTAAATTTTAAATAATTAACATATATTATTTAATTACCAATTAATTAATTATTACTACCAATTAATAAATTTACATATTTAATTAATTATAATTAAATTACTTCCCACCCTATTCCCCTATAAACCCACAACCCGCTACAGAATTAAATTACACAATAATTAAAAAAATAATTAATTAAAAAAAAAAATAAAATAAATTGACACTTTTCACACATATTATAACATAAACACACTATAAATAATTAAATATTATTTAAAAAACTATATTTTTTACTATCTAGATTATATACTTGGATATTTTCACTGTCTATATTATTTACAGTCGATATTACTTCACTTACCTTAAAAACGATATTTTGGCTGTCGATATTCTGTCTAGTCGATATTTTCTCCAAACGATATTTAAAACTCGATATTCTGTCCAGACGATATTTTGGAGTCGATATTATGTCTGTGCACCCCCTAGATTACATCAACCTGACTGCCCTTTGGGAGTGAATTAACAAAACTATCTGACTTCAATTGAAGGTTTCATGTCCCCACCCTGGCCTCCATGTAAGTCCCTCTGCTTCCCATTACAAGCCTACAAAGAGACCACCAGCCTGTGTATAAATCATGATAGATCATTTAAGCAAAATATAAATACAATAATTAAATCCATACTTTGACCCAGCGCAGAGTTTCAATGCAAGTCAGGAAGATTACAGCTTGGGAGCTCAGCAGATCCCTGTCAATAGTGACACCATCAAGTAAACAGCTGTAAGAGGAGACAGGATCATGATGGCCCTGAGAATTCTACAGAAATAGAGATATGTTTTAATGCCCCTATGGATATTTGTATGTAAAATAAATGTTGTCTATGCTATGGGACAGTGATAAGTGGAACTGGCTGCTTCTTCTCCCATCTTCCCAGTACTCATTAACAAAAACGAGTAAAGCAGACCATTTGTGAAACAGTGACTGCTAAGATTTCCCAAACTATCCATTTTTAAGAGAACTAATTCTTAAAAACGATTAAGCATTTTTTGTTCAAATAAAACAAAATCCAAGAATAGCAAAAACCAAAGTGTCGGGGTCCATTTCTACATAATATATATGTTTGTAAAGTCAACAGCTGTAATCACGTTTCAAAAACCTCTCACCAGTGTGTGTGTGTTGGGGGAGGGGGGGTGGCAACCTCTTAAATGGTGTAAAATGCATATTGTGTGCATGTGCTTGTACAAATGTTTTGTGCAAATCTTTTATGTATGACAATTGTGTTTATATAAATTGTGTGATTGTGGAAAGTGAAGATGCAGTTTTTGAATGTGTGTGTGTGTGTGTGTGTGCCATAGAAACCAGCAGTATACATTTTCTTCTGCAGTGTGCCTTACTAGTTGAGTAGAGCCCGAGCAGTGGTATAGTAGTAGCAGCTGTCGAGTTCTCACACTAGTGACTTGCAGTTCCAGCAGTGTTATCTTCACTCGCAGTGCCTGGTCTGTGACGAAAGACTCCAGGGTAGAGAGTTATCAGAAGAAGCTTCCTGCCAAGTCACCCGTTTCTTAAAAGTGTGGACTCCCCACCCCCTCCGCCCCCGGCAGTTTTCTATCAGTACTGTAAGATTACAACAGGGTATGCTTACTCCCAGAAGTGCCTTCTAGGACCACACGATTCCAGCAGTGTGAGCCTTCCCCCAATATTCTGACACATTCTCTGTTTCCAGAATTCAGAGCCTCCTTCATTCACTTTCACGATTTAATCTGGTTAACAGCATGTGTGCATGCTACACATGTAAGCAGCATTTCTGAATACTTGTTTATATGTGAGTTGGCACATTAAAGCCAGACCTGTTGTTTTTGCCAGTTCTTGTTTTTATTATAACCCTCGCTTTTACTCTCCTTTCCCCTATATTAGAAAGCAAAATACCCAGCGACAGGAAGAGAGATTGGGAACAGTGACACCGTAGTTGATATAAACTTTCATTTTTGAGAGACCTGGGTTATTTTATTAAGAGTGTCAATCAAACAACACATCAAACACATTCAGCTCAGACATGAGACTGCTTTACTGGTGGTGGAGTTAGAGCCCTCTTTCTTTTCTCGGTTCTCTCTTTCTCTCGCACTCTCTTTCTGTTTCCAGTTCTCTTTCTCTCACCTGAATTGACTGTGCTTCCCGGTTTGACACAGACTAGAAAATTGGCATTTCTTGGTTGACTTGGCACAAAATGTAATAGTCTAGCTAGAAGAGCACTGCTCATTCAGGTTTGAACACTCTCTCCTGGCAGCCTGGCCGTGGTCGGATCAATGCTCTTAGATCGAAGAGAGATGGCCAAGTGCACCTTCAACCTTTACACTTTTTTCCAAATAAACATCCATGTTCTTAGACAGGAATATTTTATACTTTACTGACACTTGCAGGCTTTATTTCCCTTTTCCACAATTCTTTGCAAAGTTCTCCATCTGAATTTGTCCTACACTTCTCTGGGAAGAGGGTTTTTAAAGATAAAATTAACCAATGACTGAGATGTCTTAGGTTTGACCTTGGAGTGACATTGCAGTATCCCAGGCAACGTATTATCTGACAAACCCATTCATGCTAATCTCCTCCCTTTCCCATGGAGAAGGAAGGAGCCGCCTTCATTTTTAAGCTTACCCCATCACTATTCTGTTGTTTAGAAGGAAAGGTGTGTGTGTGTGTGTGTGGGGGGGGGGGGTCATCTGCTGCAGAAGAAGCCCAAATCATCTATTGAGCCAAGTCTGGAAATCGTTCTGTTCCCCAAAATGGAGTGAGCAGTCTAGGGAGGGGCAGCAGCATGTTTTTGACCCCTCCGTGTACATCATTTTACATGGTGTTTCAAGACTTACAGCCTCCTAGGACACTATGGGTGGCAAACCAATTTCTCCTTCCCTGGCACTTTCTTTCTTGACTGGCAAGCTGAATCCCCTGACTCATGCATCATAGACATGCTGTTGTGCCTAGAGACAGCCGAGTGATCACACCCCACTCTTAGAACAACCAGGGCGTAGCCATGAAGGAATGCAAACAAGTTCCCTTTCATTTTGTAAAAAACTCATTTTTGATGCTGGATCAGCAAACCTCAAACTGCAGTTCTCTGATCCCATGGCAAGGTCATGCACATTTTAGGTCGCTTCTTTACATTTATGGCATTTGTAAAAGACTTCCTTCCTGAACATCACAACCTCGGTTTGGTTCTGTAGACATTTATAAACATTTGACCAAAATGAACTGCAAATGAGTACTGGGAACAAAGAATGACAACACACGTACACTGTGTGCCCATTGCCTATATATCATAGTCACACATCGTGCTTTGAAGGTAATGTGGGCATGTGTTATACAGAAAAGGCAGGGTCAAAAGAAATGCCACTACCGGCAGAAAAAAACCCTTAGATCATGCCCTGCAGATAAAGACGGCAGTGCTACTAATCATTGCTACTAATGGCTATACTGTGAGATGTGCTGGCAAATGTACAGCACATAAAACATGACCCTTGGCAATGACATACAGGAACATTATATTTGGGAACTGTGCACAGGGCATGACCATGCATGGGTATTACTCATAGGGCCTGGCACGCTCATGCCTCTGCAGGAAGTTACAGATTACTTCCTCCAGAACTGGTTCCCATGGCACCAGTTCAGTGGTGCAAAGTTTGCTATGCTGTTTTCTCCTTGGAACCAACAAGAAGATAATTTAAGAACACCATTTGACTGGGATTCTTTGAGCTTCTTACCGGTTTCCACTATAGCACTATCTCCCTACCTTCCAGGCATGTTAGAAGTAATTCTCCTCCAGAACCCTGTAGTCCTCTGTATACCAAATCTCTCCACACAACTTGTGCAACATTTTGGAACCTTCAGTCAACTCTGACTCTTTTCACAAGCTAGAATTAGTGCTTCTTGTGACCTTATCTAGGGATAAAGGGCCATATGTTTCATTGGTTGCAAACGATGAATCTGGCCGTTTGCGACTGCTAAAGAGTCCTAATTGCGAATCAAAATTAGGAACTTTCAAAATGTCTCTGTCGTACATGTAGCCCAAAGTTCTTTCCTCAGCAGATTACACCTTAAAAAAAAAATTATTATTCATTTTCTGCAAAACACATTACAATTAGTATTACAGCAATTTATAAACGGAAGAGATTGCTTAAATTATGGGTGGTACATGCATGCACATTTCAAAGCGATCATGGGTAGGGTGACTGGTTGCATTACAGCGGAATCATAGTAGGACCCATACTACGAAGTGGGCCCTAGACAGCGGGTCTCGGGGAGTGTTCAGATAGAGGCGATTCAGAGTTAGCACTCTGGGCGTCTTAGTCTGAAGGCAGTAAGTAGTCACTGAGAGGTTGCCGGATATCCTTGGGTCTTGACGTGGGTGACTCCAGCTTGGCATACACTTTGCTTGTTATATTGCAATATGTCATTCTGTTTAGCCAAGCTTTGCAAGAGGGATGGGTCCCATTGCCCCAGTTCAGTAATATCTCTCTTTTTGCCAGTAGCAGGACCATTGCAATACATTTTTTGTTCTTTTCCATCGAGATCATACAGGAAATGCTGTCAAACACGTCAGCTTCTCCACTGCTTTCCTCCATGTTGCCATTGTGTGCTTATGACCCTGCATTTCTTTTTTCACTGCGCATTTTAGCACCCCACATTGTCCTCTCTCTCATGTTTGCTCCCTCCGCATTGCAATTTCTCGGTGTTCTTCCCCTCACCCGCACCATCAGTGATGCTTCCTCCACCAGCGCCCCGTGTTGCTTCGTCCCCTGCCCTCCTGTTGCTTACTGAACACTCCTTGATTCAACACATCCTCCCTCCATTTTTGCTTTTCTCCACCCACACTACGTTTACCAATCCAACTCAGATCAACAAAGAAAAAGAAATAAAAGGACTTGTGCCATATTTGTCGGCAGACACATGCTTGATGTGCATGCCTACAACATGATGGGGCCGGCCCTGTAGACTTGACTTTATTAAAAGCTATGCTGCAGAACATTGAGAATGCTGCACAGTATGGCTAAAACCATTGACAAAGCCAGTAGGTCCCAAATGCATGACCTATTGGCTTTGCCAATGTACTTCAAATGCATTCCCGTACTGAAGAGCGCATCTCAGGAACTAATGCAGCCCAAAGGTCTGTGGTCTGAACAACTGGTAGCCAAAGTCACTTATATCACCAGATCCATAAATATGTGCCCCCCCCACTACTTTGCCTAATCCTTTTGAAATTCTTTAGCCATGTATGGGAGGTTATGGATAGGTGAAGTGAGAGTGTATTTTCTGTATTCCAAAACAATAATCTGATAGTGTATAATATTAGCATTGCCACATTAGCCAGTCCTGAAAGCGTACAAACTAACATGTCCAATAAGGCTACAGTTTTTGTTATCTTATACCCCTATAGCAGTTGCCCCTTATTCCTAATTCCTAATTTTGGTTTTGCTTTTTTGTTTCTCTTGTGACAGAGTTGCCATTTCTGCAGAGCACCCTGATGCATGCTACTCAGCATTCGCATCTCTCTAGCTACAGGGTGGTCCAAATGCAACATTACCAGGGAGTCTGAATAAGCTATTATTGGTTGACACTGCTCACTGATCGCCTGGAGTCATTCACTTCATGTCATGGAGTCATAGAGAGCTGACCTTAAAAAAGAAAGACGTCACCTGAGGCACAGCATCTGTGAGATCTGGTTCGGAATGGTCAAAGTTTGAGGCTCAAAAGAAATGGTACATCTTGGGATACAGCAGGGCGGAAGGAATTTAACACAGCCACCCATCTTCTATCCATGGGTGGGTTCATCAAGCAACCAAATAGTGAATTCCAGTCAGGCAAGTTGGCCTCATAGCTAATGATTGTGGCCATTAGATAAACCTGGATGGATTTGACTCCCAATGGTTGGACAAGCCAACCTTTAAATCCACCTTAAGATGGTGTACAAGGAGAGCTTCGCTCTGCAATAAGTAGACGAATATTCAGCACTCAAGGAGTATACTTCCTGAAGGGATGTATGACATTACAACGCATGCTTTTACATCGCATGCCTTTACAACGCGGTTTTTACAACGCAAACCTTTACAACGCATAGCGCTTTGGGGTGCTGGATAGTGAATAGTTTAATTTACTATTCCAACTCCAGTCCCAGTGGACACTAGGGAAGGTGTTGGACAGTAAATTAAACGTACTCCCTATCCTAGAGCGCGCCCCAGCGCAATGTGTTGTAATGGTTTGCGTTGTAAAAGTTGCATCGTAAAGGCACTGCGTGGTAAAAGTTGCGTTGTAAAGGATGTTTCCCTTCCTGAAGCTATTGCATGAAAAGGGGCAGTGGGCTGAAATCAAAGCAATGTTAGAGTCCTAATTTAAAGAATATAATGCACCATTTTTAACTTTTACATCAAAGCGTGGGCTTTTCGAAGGGGGGTACTAGTATTTGAATCTGTACAGCGGAGCTTAATCCAGTCCTGAGCCAGCTACAACAGGCACTTAGTACCTCTTGGACTCACTTCAGACTGATGGGCAAAGACTCTTCTGATTGGCTCGTACTTCTCAATTTACATGGAAACAGGAAATGCTGGCCGAATTTGGAATTACAAGTCACGTGGAAAAAACGCATTCCCAGTGACCTCTCTTTCCATAAGCACCTCCCCATGCTAACACGTTGCTTGCTAAAAAAGCCTTTAATGTCAGAGTAGGAAACTAGTCAAAACCGGACAAAAATAGTGAACAAATACACAAACTGGGTGTGGAACACCCATTCTGACCGCAATTGCCCATTTCCCTGAGACATTCAGGTCGCAACTCGGAATAACTAGATATTCCATATCTGGGAATTACCAATAACTGTGGTTTCGGTAATTTCAGGTGCAGAAATAATTTGCCCTGCTTACCATAAAGAACTTTGGGTGCCAAACAATGTCATTTCTCTTTAATAACCTTTAGTGTTTTCCTGTCCTTTTTGTTGAAATTTGCAACCACAACTTAAAAGGAACTCACTATCTAGGAGCCTTCAGAACATGGCGTCGCAAGAACTGAAATCTGTAATTATGCTAGAAAGACTCAATTAGAAAACACTCAGACGCAAATATGGTTAAAAAGAGAAATTTGGTCACTTCTGTTGCCCATCTACAAAAGAAACGGGATATACTGTACGTACAATTAAATATATTTTCGTCCTTGATATCAGAGGGATATTTCCCAGCAGTGTTGTATCTGCTGTATCACAAGTCTGAGTTTTTCAAAATTGCAAGTGTTTGATTGAAATATTATGAAGTGTTTAGAGACAGGAGTATCTCTCAAAAATGTTGTGCCGCTCTTTGCATTATAATTAAACACACGACCGTAGTGTTATCACTCTCAATGGAACTATTTCTCTGTCTCAAATCATGAAGTATTACAACTTTCTGTTTGGTCTCACATTTATTTCTCAGTTATATACTTTGACAGTTTTATGTATGAGTAGGGCTGGTATGAGCACAGTCTTCAGCAAAGATCTCAAGGGCACAGAAGGACGAATGGCAAGGTCTCCATTGCTTTACTGAAGATGGTTACTCATTACAGATGTCCATGAGAGCAGATTTCCAATCCTGATCAGGCTCCATAATCCTTTTAGCTGCCATTTTATCTGAGCTCTAATCTACAGAGAGTCTCTTCCACATTTTCCTGATGGTGGATTAGTCTTTGATTGACAAGCCTGCTCTTATCTACCTTCTCCTATCTTAAGACGTGGCAAATACTGCACCTCCTCGGACTGCCCATTAGTTTTTCCCAACACAGATGTTGATAGTGGTGTTTGAGCAATTTTTTAATATGCTTGTTACACTTTCACTCGCCTGCCTCAGTTGTGGATGGTAGTTCTTACTTAGTCACACCCACTAGCGTGTGATAACGTGTTGCACATCAAACGTTTTATTCATATGATTTAATGTTGCATTAAAGCGCATTTAATTCATTCATAAATTAATTAATTCAGTCATTCTTTTATTAATTAATTTCTATTAAAGCATTAAGGATGCGAAACATGTACTATCGGGACAAAGCCTACTTCCATGCCCTATGTTTTGATTTGTCTACATTTGATCGGATATTTTACAGCTCTAGGCTTTGCTTTAGGCTATGACATCTACCAAGAATACATTTTCTCTCTCACTCTCTCGCATACACTCTCTTGCTCTATCTTTACCTATCTCCCCCACATTTATGGAACAAAGCTAAAGCTCAAATATGTAAACATCTACAGTCAAGGCACTCCACTCTATCACTACAAACAGGTTTTTTCTCAATGCTTAGGGCTTTATAAAGAGTTTTAGTAAGTGCTCACGAGGCACCTTCAGTATTATGATTTATGATTACATTGGTTGCATGTAAAGGGTAGGCCTGGGCGCAACTCGTAAAGTTTCACTCCGCAGAATTCCGCGGAGTTACAAAAAAGCAGCTGAATTCAGTAAATGGGCCGAAATAGGCAGGTTGCACTGCTCCTGGTTTGATTTAGCGGCAGGAGCTTGTCCTGTGCTGAAGAATCAGTGCTAATGGCACTACACAGCGCACCAGAGGGTGCGGCTTCTTGAGCTGATTTTGCTACAGCTCCAATACATTTTCTACTCAATCAGCAGCTTTCTGACCACGAATGGTTGCGACCACCCTCGCTGGAGAAATCTCACCCGGTGCCACCCTGGCGGACTAAAACCATGGTAGGGGACGCGAAATCTCACTCACGCTTGGCAACTTATAGAGCGAGAAAACTCTCTGCCACGTGGCGGTTGGCGTAAATTGGCTGGAACTGCATGTTACTAGTGTAATACGGAGTTGCCAAAATTCTGTTAATTCCGCCGGTGGGACAGAATATATCACACACCCTTTGGGAAGGGTAGTTTATGAACACAGTTGGTAGACTGTAAACACAATCGGGTGGACTGCGACCACAATAGTCTTTTCACATAGTTCACAAACGATTACCGAGGGCAGAAGAGGGGTGACTATACCAGAGAAGTAGCATGAAATGAACGGTAAATCACAGAATGTCAGAGACGTAGTTGAGGGGTAGTAGTGAAGGGGATGGCAAAGAAGCCCTAAAGGAATACTGATAAAAGGGGTGACTGCGAGAGACACAACACAAGACTTTGAGTTTGAAGGTCTTATGAAAGTGAGAAATCCACCAAATATGAACACACAGGAGTAAATACAAAACCAGAAAGGGGGCAGAAGCGAAATACAGGCACCACCGCAGTGAAAAGAGTCATGGAATGAGCACTTCATCACACAGATACATTACCAGTTGTGAATACTGCATGCCACTTCGAATACTCTCATTCATATGAAGCAAGGAAGAAATGTTATTTGTGAAAGTATTCCTACCTCCTGAAATATTGAAGCTGTACAAATGATGCAATAAAATGGCATAGCTTCTATCCAAGACTTCATTGGCAGTGATATTAATTACAACATCATTTTCTGTTGTAGATTTCGTTGCAAAATTTCTCATGTAAGAGAGAAGGGAGCATAAATTGGATATTATGAAATGTAATTGGAATTTAATTGCCAATCTCTGATAGAAAAATAAATGAATACATAGGGAAGAAATGTATATAGAAAAATCATAAACTTACTTAGATGGCAATCAGCAGCACATGTGAACCTGGATATGGGGATTAGCAAACTCAGCAACTGATAAACATTTTTTGTTGCTAATATGGGGGTTTTAATTGCAGACTTTCAGATGTGTTGAGAAACGTCAGTAGGTCATTCTAAATTATTCAAAGATTCAATTAACTGAATACTATTAAGGTGGAATTACAATTAGAAATAAAAATCAAAAGGCTTTGGGAAGACTCTATTTTTATAGAACTTTATGAGAACCTAAAACCACAAGAGGGTGAAGCACAGGATAATAATCTGAAGTTATGAGTTCATAGTGAAGTATTTTGGGGACAAAAGTTATGTGACAACTGTTGGGTTGTGAATGTTTAAATGTAACATAAGACAATGTCTCTAAAAGTGTTAGTTAAAGATCAATTTCAAGCAGCACAATTAATTGGTGGGAGCGGAAGGAGAAACCAGGGAGACAAGAAATGTTTTGACAACGTAGAATAGAATTTAGTAAATCATATCTTTGTCATATTTAACTTCATATATTCTAACATATGTAAGGGTAGCACTGCATTACATTGAATGGCATGTAACCAATGGGATACTGTGCACAAGTGCTTGTGAAAATGGTGATGGTGCAAGTGACATGTGAGGAAGTATGTACAGCAACAGGAAGGCGCGCAACAAACCAACACAAATGATGGTGAGATTTACATAGTTGGGATACCCAAACAATAAATGGCCATCATTACTGTCATTTCTGTAGCAGTGGTGGCGTATCGCTCTTCCACAGCTGACTACTCAACCTACAAAGTACTACGCCCGCAGCTTCTGTCTTACCGCAACCCGATGCGATAAATGTTGGACCTTCTCTTGACCACCCGCCAGGGACCTCCCTCCATCCCTTCCTCTGAGCTCCTTGACGAGCAGAGGTGTCCCAGGTTTTACCTGGACTGATCTGGGACCCTCCTCCACCACGATTGGGAATTCAGTCGCGATATATCGCCACTGCTATAGAAATAACAGTAACCTGGTCCTGATGATGGCCTAAACACGTCAACAGGCCAAAAACATCGTCGACTTTTACAGTGAAAATTTCAGCGCCATATCCTCAAGGATACCCAGCTTGATTTCCTTGGTATATATTATCATTTATTGTTTGGCTATCCGAACTATGTAAATCTCACCTTCATTTGTGTTGGTTTGTTGCATCCCTTCCTGTCGCTGTACATACTTCCTCACGTGTCACTTGCGCGTCACCATTTTCACGAGCACTTGTGCACATTATCCCACATGTTACATGCCATTCAATGTAATCCAGTGCTACCCTTACATATGTTTGTATATATGAAGTTAAGTATGACAAATATATGCATTTGCTAAACTCTATTCTATGTTGTCAAAAAATGTCTTGTCTCCCTGGGTTCTCCTTCTGCTTCCAGCAATTAATTGTGCTGCTTGAAATTGACTTTTAACTAACACCCTTAGAGACATTGTTGTATGTTACAGATGTTCGCCCTAGTATCTACAGGGTCTATGGGCTCCCTCTTGTAATCTGATACTGAGAATGTTTAAATGACCGAGGTTGGAATGAAGCAGAAAAAGATCACGAGGAGCAACCTGAAATAATAATGAAAAGGGTTGCACCCAAGCCTGCAACATAAACATATTAGAAATGGGAATTTAATAACATTAAAGAGGAAAGGGCAACAAAGTATCCAAAGCGATAACGTGCAAGTGCTCTGTAAAATGAGAGGGAAAGACCCCACGAAGTTGCACATAAAGTGTACTGTAAAGTCGCAAAGTCTAGTTTGGTCACATACCTATCAGATTTGTGTAGTACACATTAAAAGAAATAAAAAGTGATACAGACTTTTGAAGAACTTGTGGGCCACTAATATTTTAAAATGCGATGTCCTATTCTCAGTGCTGTGTAAACAAAAGGGAGGACGGGAATGGACTATATTTAGAGGGGTCCAGTGTACTTGTCCAGAGAGCAAGAAGCAAGGTTGTACACAGTTCCCCTGGGGTTAGACAGGTAATAAGGTCTCTCTCCCAGTTAGCTGAGAGTCAGCAAGAGGGTGTGAAATGCTAGAAGATCAGCAAGTTCCTTGACGGAACTAAGGAAGCCTCACACAACTGATGAGCTGGATGACATGTCTCATTCAGCCTACTTGGGATGTTGTTTAAATCATCGGCTTCCTGCTCCTGCGTTGAGCCGGCGCTGCAATGCCCGACGGGTGACAACAAGTGTCACTCTTTTACGGAGGTCTTTTGTTCCTTGCCGTGATATGTAGAAACTTGTAAGGCTAGAAAAAGTGAGGTAGTGAGCAAAAGGTGAATAATTTAAAAAAAGTTGGATAGTCCACGAGGGAACCTTTATTCATGTGGCTAGCCACTTTGTTAAAAAGTGCAGGGAGGGGTACTGAGGACCAACGTAACTATTAGTGTGGCCTCATATCAACCCTCCACTTGGTCAACATGTTTCATGCCCGGCAGGGCAATTCTTCAGGACCGAAAAAAGTGCTCATATAATCCTTATGTGCCCAAAAGGTGAGCTACAGGCTATTGATAATACAACCTGAGAGGTCTAGGTCTATAGCTGGCGAGGAATACTGCATCACCGTCAGACCTAGGGATCAAGTAAACATAACAATTGCTACATTATCGTTATTGATTACAACGCTGACAAACTAAGCGTTGACTTCACCCCAAAAGTCAATCACGCACCCAGTTATACATGATCTACTAGGTGTCAGAGGAATGTTGGAGTGCAACGTGGTGAGGGGAGAGAGACCGTTATTACATGCAACAAGACATGACCCAGAGGGCATTCGGGGCATGTGTGAGTACTACTCATTAAAAAGGTGGTATGTTGTTTACTAACACTACAGCCACCGTGATAGGAGAAGATATTCATTAAATTGGAAAGCCACTAAGCCACAAGGAGGAAGACAGACACTCTGTGGGATGGTTGTTGTATGATTCATGTAACCTACCCTTGGGAGCCCAATGGCAGTCTGCGCGGCTAGTTCCTGTGGGGACTGCGCTAGGGACCTAGCCCTGTGGGAGGAATGAACAAGGGAAGAAAGCATGTAAAAGCAGGATCAACACATGGGGTTGTCACCAGGGACGTAGTACATGTAAGGCAAGGGAACACCGGTCGCTCCACCTCGCCAGGCTGTCACGTAACTCTATGGTGTGCAACCACAGGGGTGTCTTAACCCGCTTGTGAACACCAGGAAGCAGAGGTGTTCAATGATTGAACCATCGGTAGTTAGGGGTTAAAAACTAAAAGAGATGATGGCTCGAGGGGCAGCTACAAGCTAGCTGAATGCACAGCCTAGACAGCCCGGCGGTGCGGGGCGCCCCACGTGGGCCCCTGTATCTATGCCGTTATCAGGGAGCGGCGGCGAGCGATTGCTCGGTCCAGCGGGCTTACCTTAGCGGCGGGGAGATTGCGCCGATATCACCTACCCCCACACGGACGGCGTGTACTACACGCGGAACAGCCGGTGAAGAGCAGGAACACAGCCGCCATTAAGAGCAGGGCGTGCGAGTGCGAGGGGGGCGTGGCCATCGTGACGGAGTCGCCAGGGGCGCCAATCAGGGGCCACTCAGTAGTGCTGATGGGAAGTGTAGTTTGACTTTCCAGGTCACAGGACGTGAAAATGCAAACGCGGTAATAGGCGTGCATGGGGGGTCGGGTGGAGTGACGTGACTCGCAAGGCACAGCAAGGCAGCGCCAAAAAGGGTCCTCAGTGTAAGATTCCATATATTTACTGTAATTTTACTATCACAATTGGTAACAGGCAACGTTTTTCTGTTAACCTGCAGAACCCGTACCTCAGATTCACGGGTACCATTTCCGCCGTTTCTCTCCCCTTCCTTGATCTCACCATCAGGCTTGATCCTTCAGAGATTACTACTACTCTCTATAGGAAAGAAACCGACAGGAACAGTCTCCTCCCTTATCAGAGCCACCACACTCGAGCCTTGAGGGATAACCTACCCTTTGGACAATTTCTCCGAATTCGCAGAAATTGCACGTCATTGACTGATTTTGTACGTGAAGCTTCTACCCTCCAACATAAACTCCAGGATAAAGGCTACCCGACCAGACTTTTGAAACAATCATTAAAAAGGGCACGTAACAACAATAGAGAAGCCTTGTTGGAGACGAACACTAAGCCAATAGATGATGTCATTACTTGCGTGACAACATACACCAAGAATTCCACCTTCATCAAGAAGACAATCAACTCACACTGGGGCACTCTGAACTCCGCTGGGCTGGATATCCCACGTCCATGCTTTGCTTTCAAAAGAACTGCTAACCTTAAGGACACCCTGACCCACACCCGACCCAAGAAGTCAAGCATCCACCGTGAGAACCCCCTGTGGGACTTGCCACCAGTGGTTGGGCACTACAGGTGTGGCAGCTGCATCGTCTGTCCTCAAGCCATACAAAGCAAAGAGATCAAGCTGACAAAAACGTTTACCTGGCACATGAACAAACACACCAACTGTAACAGTAGCCGATGCATATACATGCTCATATGTCCCTGTGGGCTGAAATACATAGGCATGACTATGCGAACTGTGAAAACACGGATAATTGAGCATAATAGTAACATTCGCTGTACTAAGACACACACCAGGCTCTATGAACACTGTAAAGAAGCGGGACACAGGGCAGACAACCTTCAATGGATAGTCTTGGAATGTCATCCCTCCATCAACCAACATGCACTATATAGACTGGAACAGAGGTGGGTGCACCGTCTACAATTGGACACCTGTGGTTTGAACGATTCTATTCCGTGGAATCAACTAGCAAGATGACTCCGCCAATTGACCACCCCTAATCTGCCTAGTGCTTAAGAGACTGGTCATCCTCCCTCTTGATAATTTGCACAACAGTATCACACCAGTCCCACGGACACAGGGGCACTTCTAATCTGAGGCTACACTAGTCCCATGGGCACCGTGGTATCCCCACCCCTGAGTCAACCCCCGGGTCATTCTGTCCCATCTGGCCTTGTTATTGACCCAACCATGGCCATTATATCTCCAAGCCAGGCATCGGTCCTCTTACTACGGGTGGTCCCAGCCTGGGTGGAGCGGCCCCCTATAATACATTGGATACGCCTGTGATACCCCTAACCGCACACACCACCTGTTTACCCCACTAACGTCTGGTTAGTCCCCTGTTCTGACTGCGGCTCCGACATGTCTCGGGACACTCCCGGTAGTGGTACCTTCATTTTCTCTAAACAGAAAAACGTTGCCTGTTACCAATTGTGATAGTAAAATTACAGTAAATATATGGAATCTTACACTGAGGACCCTTTTTGGCGCTGCCTTGCTGTGCCTTGCGAGTCACGTCCCTCCACCCGACCCCCCATGCACGCCTATTACCGCGTTTGCATTTTCACGTCCTGTGACCTGGAAAGTCAAACTACACTTCCCATCAGCACTACTGAGTGGCCCCTGATTGGCGCCCCTGGTGACTCCGTCACGATGGCCACGCCCCCCTCGCACTCGCACGCCCTGCTCTTAATGGCGGCTGTGTTCCTGCTCTTCACCGGCTGTTCCGCGTGTAGTACACGCCGTCCGTGTGGGGGTAGGTGATATCGGCGCAATCTCCCCGCCGCTAAGGTAAGCCCGCTGGACCGAGCAATCGCTCGCCGCCGCTCCCTGATAACGGCATACATACAGGGGCCCACGTGGGGCGCCCCTCACCGCCGGGCTGTCTAGGCTGTGCATTCAGCTAGCTTGTAGCTGCCCCTCGAGCCATCATCTCTTTTAGTTTTTAACCCCTAACTACCGATGGTTCAATCATTGAACACCTCTGCTTCCTGGTGTTCACAAGCGGGTTAAGACACCCCTGTGGTTGCACACCATAGAGTTACGTGACAGCCTGGCGAGGTGGAGCGACCGGTGTTCCCTTGCCTTACATGTACTACGTCCCTGGTGACAACCCCATGTGTTGATCCTGCTTTTACATGCTTTCTTCCCTTGTTCATTCCTCCCACAGGGCTAGGTCCCTAGCGCAGTCCCCACAGGAACTAGCCGCGCAGACTGCCATTGGGCTCCCAAGGGTAGGTTACATGAATCATACAACAACCATCCCACAGAGTGTCTGTCTTCCTCCTTGTGGCTTAGTGGCTTTCCAATTTAATGAATATCTTCTCCTATCACGGTGGCTGTAGTGTTAGTAAACAACATACCACCTTTTTAATGAGTAGTACTCACACATGCCCCGAATGCCCTCTGGGTCATGTCTTGTTGCATGTAATAACGGTCTCTCTCCCCTCACCACGTTGCACTCCAACATTCCTCTGACACCTAGTAGATCATGTATAACTGGGTGCGTGATTGACTTTTGGGGTGAAGTCAACGCTTAGTTTGTCAGCGTTGTAATCAATAACGATAATGTAGCAATTGTTATGTTTACTTGATCCCTAGGTCTGACGGTGATGCAGTATTCCTCGCCAGCTATAGACCTAGACCTCTCAGGTTGTATTATCAATAGCCTGTAGCTCACCTTTTGGGCACATAAGGATTATATGAGCACTTTTTTCGGTCCTGAAGAATTGCCCTGCCGGGCATGAAACATGTTGACCAAGTGGAGGGTTGATATGAGGCCACACTAATAGTTACGTTGGTCCTCAGTACCCCTCCCTGCACTTTTTAACAAAGTGGCTAGCCACATGAATAAAGGTTCCCTCGTGGACTATCCAACTTTTTTAAAATTATTCACCTTTTGCTCACTACCTCACTTTTTCTAGCCTTACAAGTTTCTACATATCACGGCAAGGAACAAAAGACCTCCGTAAAACAGTGACACTTGTTGTCACCCGTCGGCCATTGCAGTGCCGGCTCGACGCAGGAGCAGAAGCCGATGATTTAAACAACATCCCAAGTAGGCTGAATGAGACATGTCATCCAGCTCATCAGTTGTGTGAGGCTTCCTTAGTTCCGTCGAGGAACTTGCTGATCTTCTAGCATTTCACACCCTCTTGCTGACTCTCAGCTAACTGGGAGAGAGACCTTATTACCTGTCTAACCCCAGGGGAACTGTGTACAACCTTGCTTCTTGCTCTCTGGACAAGTACACTGGACCCCTCTAAATATAGTCTATTCCCGTCCTCCCTTTTGTTTACATTTATAGCGTGGGTCACCCCCACGGGACACTTAGGATACCAAGAGTGACACTTTTTCACTTTTTTTGCCCACTACATACTGGGTGGCTTTCCCCCAGTACACCGCACCTGCGGTTCTATTTTGGAATTTTCTATCCATACACCACATTTAGCCACACCCTAGCCACCATGGAGGATGTACCAGGCCTCAGTTTTGATGACGATGCCATTGACGAAGCCCTACGGGCGGCCCCGAGTTTAATCACTTTATCGGCTACGGCTACCTCGAGTGCTACCAATGACGATTGGACCATACTCACCGCTTTAAAGAAAGAACTAATTAGGATCACGATGCATGGTATAATGATGACCGAGTACCTGAGAAATAAAATTGCCCCCTTAGGCCTCATCGTGAATATTATACCCAGACTCTTCCTTGAAGATAAACAATTCAAGATCGAATGGGTACAAGTCTCCTGGAAATGTACTAAAGATCTGCTTTTCCTCATCGTAGAAACATCTAAACGGCTGTCAGAGGCCTTACAAGAGAAAATCTCAGCCATAGAAGCCACAATGAGAAGTACGGTCAATAAGAACACCAAGGCTAACTTCACCAACAAACTAGCGGAGATCAACCAGGAAATGGCAGATCACCACGAATACCTCCTTAATCAAAAAACTGTCAAACTACAGAAAGACATTGCCAAGTTTGAGAAGGAGAAAGTGTATCCTTTTCTCAAGGATGGCTTCAAGAATAAGAAGACGTCTTACTCCTCGGACGAAAATACGGATAACAGCCGGCGAGGCTCCACCAGTAGTGACTCCAGTGGAGGTTATAATTCCAGGAACAACCGGGCCCCACAACATCCCAACTGGCAACCAGGATACCATCAAGGACCGGTGTTTCATGGCCCTCCGCACATGGCACCTCCATGGCAATACCCCTTTTATCAACAGGGTCCACCACAATTTTTCCCCTCAAACCCGCCACCTTTTCAAGGCAGAGGTTGGGGCAGAGGAAGAGGGCGAAAGCGAGGCGGACAGAAAGGGGTTCAGTGGCAGGACCAACCGACACCACAGACGTCGGTAGAAACCAGGAGCACAACCAGGGGGAGAAGAGTCTGACGGTGAATCTATCGAAGAAAGCTCTGACCCCCATTGAGATTCAAGTCCTAGAAAAAGGACTGGGCTTTGTCCCCACTCCCATCCCTGATACGTTTCAAGAAATGATTGAGATCAAACAACTCTTTAGGAAGATACGCTTGAGAGCTTTCTTCCAAGACAAACCAGAATCAGATAACTCTGATTCGGGTCTACGGAAACCTTCCACCTTCACACCCACAGATGGGATGGTTCCCCCAGAGATTCTGGTTTTTGAGAGAGCAGTCCTCAATACCCTCAATAACAAACCACAATGTAAACAATTCAACAATTTGACCAGCTCGGAGAGGCAGGCTTGCCAGGCTCTAGGGAATGACAACACGATCGTTATCAAGCAAGCGGACAAGGGGGGCGCTACAGTCATCCAAGACTATGATGTATATGACCTGGAATGTAGACGCCAACTCTCCAACAGTTCCCACTACAGACCCCTCACCATAGATCCAACCAAACGCTTGTCAACCACGATCATGAGTCTCGTGATAGAGGGTGAAACCAATGAATGGCTGTCTAAAAAGGAAGCAGAGTTCCTCATCACCACCGAGCCAGTCACGCCTTATTTCTATACACTGCCCAAAATCCACAAGGGGGTCACACCTGTACCGGGAAGGCCCATCGTGTCGGGCATAGGATCCCTCCTTGAACCCTTGTCTCAATTTTGCGACGTCTTCCTCCAGCCACTAGTGAAGAAAATCCCTTCCTTCCTCCAAGATACCAGAGATGTCCTACGTCTAATTGAAGATATGGACGGGAGGGAGAACGTCGATTTAATATTGACTTTGGACGTAGAGGCACTCTACACGAACATCCCCCAACAAGCCACCTTGGAAGCAGTGGAGAATGCCCTGAGATCTGAGGAGTGGATATCCTGCACCCCCATCTCTTTCATCATGGCCCTTGCGAGTATAGCCCTGACGGAAAATTTCTTCAGGTATGAATCGCAATTATACCATCAGATCCGTGGTACATCCATGGGTTCTACCTTTGCGCCGAGCCTGGCCTGCCTATACATGGCTTCCTTCGAGGAACATTTCATCTACCCTGCTGCAACCAATCCATTCCTCGAACATCTATCCCTTTGGCGTCGCTACATCGACGACATTTTGGTCCTATGGAAGGGGGATCAGACGAGTTGTGAGGCATTTTGCTCCTGGATTAACCTGCAGAACCCGTACCTCAGATTCACGGGTACCATTTCTGCCGTTTCTCTCCCCTTCCTTGATCTCACCATCAGGCTTGATCCTTCAGAGATTACTACTACTCTCTATAGGAAAGAAACCGACAGGAACAGTCTCCTCCCTTATCAGAGCCACCACACTCGAGCCTTGAGGGATAACCTACCCTTTGGACAATTTCTCAGAATTCGCAGAAATTGCACGTCATTGACTGATTTTGTACGTGAAGCTTCTACCCTCCAACATAAACTCCAGGATAAAGGCTACCCGACCAGACTTTTGAAACAATCATTAAAAAGGGCACGTAACAACAATAGAGAAGCCTTGTTGGAGACGAACACTAAGCCAATAGATGATGTCATTACTTGCGTGACAACATACACCAAGAATTCCACCTTCATCAAGAAGACAATCAACTCACACTGGGGCACTCTGAACTCCGCTGGGCTGGATATCCCACGTCCACGCTTTGCTTTCAAAAGAACTGCTAACCTTAAGGACACCCTGACCCACACCCGACCCAAGAAGTCAAGCATCCACCGTGAGAACCCCCTGTGGGACTTGCCACCAGTGGTTGGGCACTACAGGTGTGGCAGCTGCATCGTCTGTCCTCAAGCCATACAAAGCAAAGAGATCAAGCTGACAAAAACGTTTACCTGGCACATGAACAAACACACCAACTGTAACAGTAGCCGATGCATATACATGCTCATATGTCCCTGTGGGCTGAAATACATAGGCATGACTATGCGAACTGTGAAAACACGGATAATTGAGCATAATAGTAACATTCGCTGTACTAAGACACACACCAGGCTCTATGAACACTGTAAAGAAGCGGGACACAGGGCAGAGAACCTTCAATGGATAGTCTTGGAATGTCATCCCTCCATCAACCAACATGCACTATATAGACTGGAACAGAGGTGGGTGCACCGTCTACAATTGGACACCTGTGGTTTGAACGATTCTATTCCGTGGAATCAACTAGCAAGATGACTCCGCCAATTGACCACCCCTAATCTGCCTAGTGCTTAGGAGACTGGTCATCCTCCCTCTTGATAATTTGCCCAACAGTATCACACCAGTCCCACGGACACAGGGGCACTTCTAATCTGAGGCTACACTAGTCCCATGGGCACCGTGGTATCCCCACCCCTGAGTCAACCCCGGGTCATTCTGTCCCATCTGGCCTTGTTATTGACCCAACCATGGCCATTATATCTCCAAGCCAGGCATCGGTCCTCTTACTACGGGTGGTCCCAGCCTGGGTGGAGCAGCCCCCTATAATACATTGGATACGCCTGTGATACCCCTAACCGCACACACCACCTGTTTACCCCACTAACGTCTGGTTAGTCCCCTGTTCTGACTGCGGCTCCGACATGTCTCGGGACACTCCCGGTAGTGGTACCTTCATTTTCTCTAAACAGAAAAACGTTGCCTGTTACCAATTGTGATAGTAAAATTACAGTAAATATATGGAATCTTACACTGAGGACCCTTTTTGGCGCTGCCTTGCTGTGCCTTGCGAGTCACGCCACTCCACCCGACCCCCCATGCACGCCTATTACCGCGTTTGCATTTTCACGTCCTGTGACCTGGAAAGTCAAACTACACTTCCCATCAGCACTACTGAGTGGCCCCTGATTGGCGTCCCTGGCGACTCCGTCACGATGGCCACGCCCCCCTCGCACTCGCACGCCCTGCTCTTAATGGCGGCTTTGTTCCTGCTCTTCACCGGCTGTTCCGCGTGTAGTACACGCCGTCCGTGTGGGGGTAGGTGATATCGGCGCAATCTCCCCGCCGCTAAGGTAAGCCCGCTGGACCGAGCAATCGCTCGCCGCCGCTCCCTGATAACGGCATACATACAGGGGCCCACGTGGGGCGCCCCGCACCGCCGGGCTGTCTAGGCTGTGCATTCAGCTAGCTTGTAGCTGCCCCTCGAGCCATTATCTCTTTTAGTTTTTAACCCCTAACTACCGATGGTTCAATCATTGAACACCTCTGCTTCCTGGTGTTCACAAGCGGGTTAAGACACCCCTGTGGTTGCACACCATAGAGTTACGTGACAGCCTGGCGAGGTGGAGCGACCGGTGTTCCCTTGCCTTACATGTACTACGTCCCTGGTGACAACCCCATGTGTTGATCCTGCTTTTACATGCTTTCTTCCCTTGTTCATTCCTCCCACAGGGCTAGGTCCCTAGCGCAGTCCCCACAGGAACTAGCCGCGCAGACTGCCATTGGGCTCCCAAGGGTAGGTTACATGAATCATACAACAACCATCCCACAGAGTGTCTGTCTTCCTCCTTGTGGCTTAGTGGCTTTCCAATTTAATGAATATCTTCTCCTATCACGGTGGCTGTAGTGTTAGTAAAAACATACCACCTTTTTAATGAGTAGTACTCACACATGCCCCGAATGCCCTCTGGGTCATGTCTTGTTGCATGTAATAACGGTCTCTCTCCCCTCACCACGTTGCACTCCAACATTCCTCTGACACCTAGTAGATCATGTATAACTGGGTGCGTGATTGACTTTTGGGGTGAAGTCAACGCTTAGTTTGTCAGCGTTGTAATCAATAACGATAATGTAGCAATTGTTATGTTTACTTGATACCTAGGTCTGACGGTGATGCAGTATTCCTCGCCAGCTATAGACCTAGACCTCTCAGGTTGTATTATCAATAGCCTGTAGCTCACCTTTTGGGCACATAAGGATTATATGAGCACTTTTTTCGGTCCTGAAGAATTGCCCTGCCGGGCATGAAACATGTTGACCAAGTGGAGGGTTGATATGAGGCCACACTAATAGTTACGTTGGTCCTCAGTACCCCTCCCTGCACTTTTTAACAAAGTGGCTAGCCACATGAATAAAGGTTCCCTCGTGGACTATCCAACTTTTTTAAAATTATTCACCTTTTGCTCACTACCTCACTTTTTCTAGCCTTACAAGTTTCTACATATCACGGCAAGGAACAAAAGACCTCCGTAAAAGAGTGACACTTGTTGTCACCCGTCGGGCATTGCAGCGCCGGCTCGACGCAGGAGCAGGAAGCCGATGATTTAAACAACATCCCAAGTAGGCTGAATGAGACATGTCATCCAGCTCATCAGTTGTGTGAGGCTTCCTTAGTTCCGTCAAGGAACTTGCTGATCTTCTAGCATTTCACACCCTCTTGCTGACTCTCAGCTAACTGGGAGAGAGACCTTATTACCTGTCTAACCCCAGGGGAACTGTGTACAACCTTGCTTCCTATTCTCAGTGCTTACATTGAAGAAAAAAAAGGTGCCGGTGCCCAGGGCGCTGCTCAGAAGCCCACAGCGTACCGAATCCCAAGGCTGCATAGTGTTTAATGCGCCTCGTGTCTTTTTAACTCTTTAACAGAAATGCCCTGCCCGTTTATCTCACTCTTGCAGGATCCTGCTTTTTGTCCTTTTGCGACGTTTTTTTCATCTTTCTCTTACTCTGCCTTTCAACATTGTAAGCTTTTTCTACTCTTGTTCTTATAAATGGCTGATGCTTTCAAATAAATGATGGGCCCCACACATGAGTGCCAGTGGCCCTCACCAGCACCCACTGGCTCAAATTACGCACTGCCTATTCCACTCATTCTTTATTGTAATATTAAAAGCATGCAGCTTCACAAAGATATTGAAAAGTGCATGAATCCACTTACCGTTAAAAGATATATGTGATCTGAAATTCTGATATAGCTTTAGATATGTTCAACTTACAGTCAAAACATAACTTCTTTTGCATAAATTACAATCTGTAGGGTTGAAACCAACAATATTAAAGTTGGTAGGATTGGTATATTCCCCTACCTGGGTGGAGTTACTAGGATATTTTCGCAGTAACAACACTCAATGAATAGACATTGGAAAAAATAGACCATATTGGGGCACAAGGTTGCAGGCCCAGGGCCTCATATTGGGGCACAAGGTTGCAGGCCCAGGGCCTTTATTAAGTCACAGAACACCAAGATGGCTTGCAATATTCTGTTAAATACACAAAAAGGGATACATTTTACATTTGATGTAAAAGGAATACAATATTTTCTCTATTTTAAGAGGTGTATTTCCTATATACACTCTCATACATGTCTTTGGGGATGCCTAATCAGACATGAGAGAATGTTGCAATCCTAAATCATGTTTTTTGCATTCTAGGACTTGTGCTTTCCTAATTAAGATAGGAAAAAAGGACCGTCAGGTCCCAGACTGTGAAGAAAAGCAAACTGGATGCTAGAGTTAGTCCTAGCATGGAAGTTTGTTTAACGCCTAATATTGTTTTTAATCTTTCTCTCCACATAAAGGGGCACCGGCCACCACAGCTTTATCAGGGATGTCAGCAGTTTTAACCATGTTTGTGAGGTGGCAAACAATCAACACACGGCAGCTTGCCCTGATTCCCGCCGTGTGTGCCATACCAAACTATGTGAGTGGTTTAATGGTCCATCTCGCCAGCCTCCTTCATCACTGTTCGACTTGAACCAGGCTACACGTGGCTGATGAGACCTAATAAGGGCCGAACCAGTTCCGGGTTACTTATGCTCCTCTTCAGGGAAGCCCTGGCAGTTCGGACTGGCACTGTTCTAATTGAAGCAGGGTCAAGACTGATTTGCATACGGCTGGGTCAAACTCAGTTGGCACGGTGGGCAGAAATGATGGACTTGGATTCGGCCTGAGCAATTACCAGTGGCTTAAATTAATTCAAACATTCCATCTATCACTTTATTGTTGTTACAGTTGACACCCTAAGTGTGATGGGTATGCCCAGACATGGGTCCCGTCGTCGCTGTGCCACTGGAACCAAGCTATACCTGAGTGATCAGCCCTAATCAGGACAAAACTAGTCTTGGGTTGCCTGTGTTTCGGGTAAGGGAGGACCTGGGCTACCAACTCAAGCTGCTCATATTGGAGTAGAGTCAAGACTGATTTGCATAGGCCTGGGTGAAAACTGAAGTGGTAGGGTATGCAAAATACAATGGATTGGTATGCAGACCGAAGCAATTGCCAGTGACTGAGATTAATTCAATCATTCCATCCATTACCTTGCATCAGCAACTACTCTCACAAATCCGCCAGAGAATAAAACAAAGAATATGCTGTATGATTTTTCTAATATTTATTAGTTTTTTTGTGTATTTGCTATGTGCTAGTTAAAATACGTAAGAATGAGACAATCTCAATATCAGGCTTCATTGTAAAATGCAGATAAAATGTAAAGTTGAGTCAATATGAAGGATAGTTCAGATCTTAATTATCCTGGTTATTCCTCGTTTTGCAAATGGTATTTTACCCAGAATCTCTACCAGCTTTTAGCTGGTGGAGTCTCCCAGTGAAAGACATCAGAACCACAGTGTTCCTGCAGGACTCATCATTCTGATGTGGCTGGTATGTCCCAGGACTGACTCTCAGAATTTAAAAGGAAGTGACAATGAAGCCCTTAAAATTGAGGGTTATCCTACAATACCATACCATTTTCAAAAATGGAGAAATCTTTGTTTAGCCTTGGCTAACTGTCTGTATGTCAGGCCTGTTGTTTCCAAAATACACAGAGTGGGCTTTGGGCCAATCCCTTGTTCATGATTGGACGGCTTTAGTGTCTATCTGACTTCCCTGCTCCTGATTTCCTCCCTATTCTTGTGTTTGTGCCACACTAGGGTATTTTGGTCTCACATTGTTCTGATTGGAATAGTTGTATATTACACTACTTAGTTGAGGGGCCTCCTTTTTAAAATGTCATTTTCAGTACTCCATGTTAATGCAAGAATGTTGCTGCTGTCTTCCCAGTGTGCTCCTTCCCCCATATATTACACTCCCCAAGAGTTTTTTGTGTTTCTCCTGGTCCTTTCATCTCAGTCTGCTTAAGTACTACAGGTCCCTATCAACTCCTCTATCCCCCACCTTCTCTCGCCATCCGGCGGTATTTTCTTTTCCCCATCCCCTCCCTGTTGCACCGTGCCCCAGTTCCACTCCGTTTCATGTATTTTAAAAAATATATTTTTTTTTTATTTTCTTTGGGGGAGCCGGGAGCTACAATTTGTTGTGGGCCACTCATTTCTTTAAAAGCAGTGTCACACTTTTTTTCTTCATTTTTCAAGTTACTTCTCCAGGATGGGCATCCTCCATCTTGGAACAGTAAATTAAAAGAATGGACATTGTAGCTGTGTTATGATGCATCTTGGAATGGGGTTTCTTTAATGAGAAGTCCTCTCTAAAATTGCCAGCTATGTGTGTGCATGCATCACACAACCATTTGCTTGCTTATGTATGCAAGCATTGGCAAACTCAATAACTTTGAAATTTAATGCTGAGGCCTGCTAGCTTTGTTTCAGTTATGCAGAATGGTAAGTAAAAGGTGCCAGTAGCAAGATACTTGTTAATTATCAATTGTAGAAAATAGAAACCGTAAATGATGCTTAGGTAGAATGAAAGAGTTTTCTCACATTTTCATAAGTTTCCCAACAATTTCTACATTTTAAGATTTAAATATTTAGGATACTTTAGAAAATGTATTGCGTACAAGAGAGAAATGGTACTGTCATTTCTGTTTAATGAAGCATTTACTGGATTTACTTATAAGCATATAAAGTTGTACAGATCTAGTAAAAGGAAGTTAAACATGCACACAACTAGAATTACATTACATTGATTTTAGATAATATATGTAGGATCATTCTAGATTATATTATTTCCTTAAATATAAGGCTGTGAATATGTAATTTCTTCACAGCGGAGCAATCCACATTGCAAAGGCTGACAGCACACTAACCTGTTCAGGGGATCAAAACAATTTATTCCCATTCTTTGAGCATTGTGCCCACAACAAATTTGTTTAACTTATCTTGTGAAGAAGTGAACAAACAGGGTCCACCTCCTTCATGCTTAAGGTAACTACCTAACTAGCACCCTTGCAACAATGCACACGTCATGCTTTGACCCTGTACAGCAGTCCATTGCCTTTTGGATCGGTTTGCAAAATGGAAATATTATATACATGCATACATGAATGTAGAGTTCAAGTTCAAGTCTCATCAATTTTGTTTTCCAGGGAATAGGCCTGCCTCAAGTCTCTATTATCAGATGTTACATACACCAGTCATGCTTGGACATGTATAAGTAACTGGTGACAGCAAGCACACCCTATGAACCATTTGTGAAAGGGTGTAGGGTGTATACCTATGCTACGCTGTATATGACCTCTCCTTGGCAAAGTGGGCTTGAGTCAAAAACAAACATTAAGTGCAATATTTCATTGAAAGAGATGGGCAACATGAAATAGAGTGTTTTCCAAACTTGAGCCTTGTAACTTAAGAGTTGATTCTCTTTGTCCGTAGTTGGGTCTATTCCTACCACAGACACTAGTCCCAGCCAAAAAAGTGGGGTAGCATTTTTATCGGGACAAGTGGAGCAACACAGAATAGTAGAACATTTGTTATTACTAATTTGATTTCTTTGCATTTGTGGCTTCAAAATGTAAACCAGTGTGCAAGAAATAAGCAAAACGAACTAAGCATCTCATGATTGTATTTCACCGCAAATTCAGAGGCCTACAAACAACCACTGTTTCTAATACCCATTTTTCTTTCCTTATATCTTGCCTTATGTATTGCTGTATAGTTAGCACACAATGAAAAATCTTTGGTGTAGCTCATATGTTGGCTCTGGGTATCACGTGATTTTGAGACCCTACAAATCCTGTATATATCCACAACCAGAAGGGTCTAAGGGAAATAACAATATATTGCTTAGGTAAATCAACCATTGTGACCAAAAATTACAGATGAAAACGTTTGGAATGGCAATTTTTTCCTACTTGTTTTACTTATTTTTTTATTTGATGATTATTTTCTTTAAGAAACTTTAGAGGCATCTACACATAAGATCCTGTGCTGAATTCAGAATTATGTCTACGTTTCAGAAATGTATAGCTTTTCAAGATGACCCATTGGTTTCGGACCTATTTCTACTACAAACGTAGGTTGAAACCACAAAAATTAAGTTCAAAAGAGCAAAAATGGTGGGAAATGTGTTTTTTGATAGAATTCTCCTTGTTGCTGATAGCTGGGAAGATGGTCATCCTTGAGCAGCAAACCTTTTGTTGATGCCATTTTTATGAAGCAAAACACACAGCAAAACACACTCTTGCACAGCACTTTTCCCCATTTTTCCCACAAATCCCAAAATGTCGCTATATTTGACTATTTTCTCATTTCCCTCTAGGGGAATCTACAAACCCAAGGTACCTTTAGAAGTCTCAAGATGTTGGACAGACAAGACTCAAATTTGGCATGGACTCAATTTTTTAAAAACATATGAAATTTTAAGCATCAGTTACCAAATGCTTAGCATGGGGGAAAAGGTGTGGGGGTTTAGGCCAAAGCCCTAGCAGCCAAGAGGTTAATCATCTACTGTATTCTTCTGGCGTAAAGCCAGGGACGTAGCTTGGTCAGTAAGATTGGGTGGGTGAACTTCAAAATTGAGGCCAGATCCACATTTTGATTTCTGTTGTAGCTCTGCTTTTATTTTAGGTTTTTAAATTAATTAATTCTACTTCTGTTGATTTTCAAGGTTCTTACTGAATTTGGTTCTGTAGACATTTAACAGTGTAAAATATCAGCACAGGTGCTTTAACAGAGAGGTGGAATAAATGCTGGCAGTTGATTAAATATTTTTTTACTCTGTCTACTCAGCAATTGTCTGATAGCTGAATTAAATAGCTTGCATCTTGGATATGTAAATTAGTTGCTTTTAACTGGCCGATGCATGTAACTAAAGACGTCTCAAAATGCCATCAGCCATATTCCCTAAACACGATTTTAATAATCAAAGGGACATTGCTGAGTCTTTTTTTTCACATCTCATGCATTTTACATCAAAGAAAATATTAACTGTTCAAATAGGTTGACTCCGACTCTTTTAGTGTTCCCACAGGTTTAAAATGTGGCATCACGGAGAGAGATAGCCCGTGACAGCTTCATTAAAATCCCAGATGGGACACGCGCGTCAGATGTGCTTGTTAAGTCCAGAGGGGAGCTGGTCTCGGTGCACCAGATGCTGCGTTCCACTGCATTTGTATTTGCCGAGATCAGTGTTGATGCGATGATTGAATAAAACTAAAGTAAATTATGTTCATTATGTGAAAATGTTTCACTTTGATCAAAACAGATTACCTCAATATGAGTACTCTCACATGCATGTCACACAATTTTGTAAAAAATGACAAAAAAAACATAAATTGCATGAGACAGACGGATTCCAACCTAATATCTGATGGCCACCTTTGGAATGACTTTTGGCGAGGACAAAAACTCAGCCCTTGGATCTGAGTCAGAAAATGTGCAGGAACAAATTGTATGAGAATTATTGCAAAGTTTAAGTGAATGATTTACATCCTGCTAAAAGAATGATACAGCAAGACTGGCATCGATAAACACAGAGGGCAGATTTACAAGCCCCTTGCACTTCTTTTACGCCGCTATTGCATCACTTTTGTGACGCAGCGGCGGCGCAAAGCCAGCACCATGCTGCGGGGTATTTACAACGTGATACATCTGGGAGATGCGTCACGTTGTAAAGCCCTGCACCACTTGTAGGCCTTCCGGCGCGGGGGGGGGGGACGTTCCGGCGCAGGAACGTCTCCTAAAAGTGGCTGAGTGAAAAGATTTCATTCCTTCACTTTTAAGGCCACGCTGCGTCAAAACCCTGCGCCTAATTGAAGCAGGCGTAACTATTGACGCAGCATGTTAGGGATAGGGCACCCCCGAGCCTTTGCTGGATCTGCACTGCGCTTCCGATGCAACTCCAGCAATGCGCCGCCTTTCCGACGGGGGATGCGACACGCATCTGCCCATCTGTGCAATATGGTGCGTCGCATTGTAAATGCGCCGCATCAGTGGTGGCGTACGGGTGGGCAGATGCATCGCAACTCTTCTGGCGCATCCCTGCTGATTAGCAGAGATGCACCAGAAGTAGTAAATCTGCCCTATTATTTCTAGACAAATTTGTACGAATGAAGCAAAGAAACAAAACACAAGTATGATTTCATCTCTAGCAGTTTCATTGCCGGGTCCTTTGATGAAAAGCACTGTTTACGAAGAATAAACTAAATTGAATGAATGAACGAATAGTCTGACTAATGGCCCTCTTGAGTGTTGGACTTGTCATTGATGATGAAGTGCTGATTGAGTAGACTTAAAATGTTGACTCATACCAGTGCTTTAAGTGGCATGAAAAAGTGGGGTGGGGTCTGTAAAAGGGGCGTGGCTTAATACATTTAACTAACACTCATTTCCAAGAGGCCTCACATATGTAATTAAACACATGGCTTAAAACATGTAAACTCAAATCCTATGCTTCACACCGGGTGCCGCCTGACCAGTATTTGGGTACCTGTTTGTGAGTTTCTGTTATTGCATCCAGACCAGTGACACAACAACCAACACATACACCTAACACAAGCAATCCTTGTTACCAGTAGCTAATAAATTAATAGTAACCATGATCAATTCTGAAAACATGATACAATTAATTAAAAATTAATAAAGTCTGTGGAAAGGTTAGTGGTCTACAGAATGTTGCATTCAGAATGTTCATACTAATATCTTGTAGCGGTTCATGTTAATGCTTTACAGCCCAAGAGCCTTTCCAAATTGTCAATAACAGCCAACACGTGTTTCATCCTATGGACTTCCTCAAGTCTTTGGGCCCTATTCACAAAAGTAATCTGAGATAAAATCCCAACTTTACGACTTTCGGCATCCACAGAAAGCATTTAGGAATACTAAAGTTAGGATTTTGTCTCAGTCAATCTTAAATTTTGGCCTTAAATTAAACTTAAGACAAACTTAAGTTTAACTGAGACAAAATCCTTTCTTTAGGACTAGGATTTTGTCTCAGATAAACTTAAGTTCGTCTTGAGTTTAATTTAAGACGAATACTTAAGTTAAACTGAGACAAAATCCTAACTTTAGTACTCTAAATGCCTTCTGTGAATACTGAAAGTCGTAAAGTTAGAATTTTGTCTCAGATTACTTTTGTGAATCTGGCCGTTAGTGAGCAAATCGGCCTAATCTATACAAGCGGATGATACCCTTTGTTCCATTTGTTAATGGTGAGCAAATAATAGTAGTCTGAGAAAATGTATTTGTTTCAACACTTTCTGTAGAAGTTAATTCTTGACCCTACATCTTTCTGAAAACCTTCATCAGCATACCTCCAACTTTCCCACTGTGCAACAACTTGCACTGTGGACTCTGCAGAGAGGCCAAGGACTGGATGTGCATGCAGTCGGCATACCATTATGATACTCTGAGAGGCATTTCGAGAAACTTACACTGCCTTTAGCCTCAACAGCAGAGTCATATATTGCATGAAAATAAATTCAGAAACATAAAATATCTTGAAAAGCAAATATCCTTAGGGAATGCAAGATGAAATAAGGGAAGTGAAATATAAAAAGGAATTGGATCGCTGACGCGAAATACGTTTTTTGCTGTCATTTTTGAGAAATTGGTTAGTATGTTTGCCAGTAATGTCAAGGACATGAATAAAAGTCTGAATGGGACCCATTTTAAAGTCAGTATTTAATCGCTGTCAGGCCTGAGACCTGGCAGGACCGGCCCACTTAAGGCCCTGGCTCGATCTCAGGTGAACAGAACACTGCAGCCTTTCATTGTACAGTTAACTGAATCACTACAATGTGCTACACTGGAAGATGTTCCTTTTTCCTGAGGCACCATCCTCTTTTATTCCAGGCTTTGGTAACAAAAGCACTTATTCTAGGTGTTGCCAGAAGTCAAGACGAATTGCTCTTACCCCATGCTGAGACATGTGCCTGACTCTAGTCACGACCTTCTATTTTTGTTAAAGATCTTTATTTGCGCATTTTAACTATGCTCTTAACACACTGTCATCAAAATCAGTTTTCAGATGCTTACAAGTGGGGTCCCTGCTTTTGAAAGGTCTAGAACCATGGGCCTGATTTAGATCTTGGCGGACTGGTTACTCCTTCACAACGGTTACGGATATCCTGTCCGCCAAAATATAAATCCCATTATATTCTATGGGATTTATATTTCGGTGGAAGGTACATCCATCACCGTTGTGACTGGGTTATCCCATCCATCAAGACCTAAATCAGGCGATATTTTTGCTCCATATTTTACCTTTCATTGTTATAGAAAGGAAACCCAGCTAAAAACAACAAGGGCCCAGCAGTAGCAGCCGCAGCTCCCTGTGTAGGCACCTGGACACCAAGCTTGCCACTTGCCCTTAGCCTCCGGTTCCTGCTAGTTCCAGCCGGATCCAGCTTCCGCCTTTTGACTAAGTGACACAGATACTGCCTGGGTTTTCCCACTCACCATTCTTCCCGCCAACAGAAGCCCCACCCATCACAGGACCTACTTATTGTAGGCTGCAGAATGAGGATGGCAGCGGAGTAGTGGGGGCGTTAGTTGGCTCCGGTGGATGCTATGGTTGTGGTGTTGCGTTGGATGGTCATGGGTTCCTGCTGGTGGACACGGTCCAGGCATGGACAGGGGCAGAGGCTAAGAACATTGAGATACAAGAATATCATGGATACAATTTTGAAGACATATCGAAAGGTACCTGCATACAGATGAATTATACATGAACTATTTCTAGCTCCACATGTGTACCCTGAAGATAAATATCCCCTAAGTACATATATGTGGAGTAAGGAATTTATTTATTTATTTGTAAAGTTTTATATAGCGCAAACAAAATCCCAAAAGATGTCAGAGCGCTTTACAGTAGTATGAAAGAGACAACATGAATGAGGTATCAACATCAATAGGGAAAAGGAAAATATACAGTAAACTGATGCATTTTACATATGGAAAATATTTTAGGTATGGAAAATATATACTTACTTACCTTTCAATATTTTTAATTCAATATTTTGCCCTCGATATTTGTGTACCTTGATATTCTAGCTTTGATATTCAGGAGGCATATCGAATTTGACACTATGTATCACTTTGTTCAAGTCCTACTCTAAAAACAATATCAACTGAGAAATATTGATCCACTGGGAAACCACTAATATGTGGAGTACCATAAGACTCTCCCTCTCTAATGTTCTCTAGGCCTTTCTTGTGCCCTATATACCAAAATCTAAATTCACATTTGCCATACGAGGGCTAGAAGGTGTGTAAACTGGCTGAATTTAGAGTGAGAGGCTCAAACTATTGCTGAAACCAAAGGGCTCTTCATTTGTCACACTCCTCGTCCACTACAACTATTCCCACAGGGATGACCCTTCGATAAGGTAAGGTAATGGAACAACCATAATTTACAATTTAAGCCCACACTTTGCTTTTTCAGTGTATGTGGCAAAGAGGTAAAATAAATGTTTGGCAGAAGCACTGTAAAAACACAAAGTTATTGCATAAACAGATACCATACTTAAAAACACAAAACAAAATCTCTTGTAAGCCTCTTTGACTAAAAACTCTCAAGTGCCCACCTCAATAAAAAAGTTATATGTTTGCCTTGGGCTCCCTGACGCCTACTTTTTAATTTATCTTTTGTACTTAACATCAACAACCTGGCATTTTGATATACATTGTAAGATAGGTATGTAACATAGAGGGTGATTGAGGTGTTGTACAGTGGTGCTATTTCATGAAAAATGTAAACAAATAACATATACATTAATTTTCATACTGTGTGGTTACAGGACAGACATATTGACAGTTCGATGTGATGTGTCCTTAGTTACTCTTTTTCTCTGATCTCATGAAATAGCTCTTTAAACTCGTTTTTAAATCATTGAGTGAGAGGCGGGTATATTTTTGGCAGGAGGTAGGGCGTCCCAATGATGGAGATCAGCAAAGGGGAGTAGTAAGAATGTGGATGCTGCATGATGTACCCAGTGAGGTATGGTTGGGTGATCATACATTCCTTGTGGGCATGTAGCTTGTCAGGTTGTTGCCTAGGAAGGCCGAGTCAGTGCAGTTGATTATTCATAAAGAATCCCACAAGAGTCACACACAATCTCATTCTGTTAATGTGTCTGTGACGGTGTTTGGAGGAACAAGGAAATAGGAGTAAACAAATGATTTGGCTACTTATGAAATCAAAGTCCAAGTTTAGATTTATATGTCTAAATGATAACAGCACCAATTCCCAGAAAATAGAAATCTCCACAAAATCGAATTCTAATGATTTACACATGCACATTACTGGATTGTCTGCAATGTGTAAATTCTACAGTAGTAGGGTTAATGGAAACGTGTAAATACCTTTTTTCTTTTCTTTTTTTTCCCAGTTGAAAAAAATTTTGCTCATGGACTTATCCCTCTTTTTCTCCCTCACGAACACTGCAATATTAAAAACATTCCTCATACTAAATGTACCACCGGTATAAGTTGATTTGTGCAACTAGAGTGAGTACTGACAAAGTTTCTGCTTTGTTCATCTTCACATTTGTAAATGGCACTCTTTTGATGCTCCCCCAAAAATCTGTGTAACCGGCTTATGTGAAATAGGATGTGTTGTTTGCGTAGCCCCTTCCATCATCATATCAAATTTTAGATTCCGTCAGGTAGTCACCCATTCATCAGTTAATCCACATTCAACTGTAAGCTTTTTTTCTGGGTACAGGTGAGCAAGCAAGTTCCTCCCCATCACCTGAGAAGGTGATGGGTGAAGTCCCCTAAAAAATCATAGACAATTGCAATCACTTAGGGCCATGTTCCATACGACTGGTATATGCCACTTGAAACACTGAGGCCCCCCCATGTTCGGTGTCGGGCCGAATTTCCCACAGACAGGAACACAAGCAACCCAGACCAGTGTCAACATATGTAGACTCACGAGTGAGGTGCCACTCGAGTCCTGTGGCACAGTGACCCTAGGACCCATATTTACGTATAACCATCACACTTAAGGGATCCATCACATTGATCACAAGGGATTGGTAGAACCTTGAGCAGCCCCCAGCATTTCCAACAGGTGCAGCAATGAGGTTGGAATTGCAAGGCATTCAGTGTACACACATTCAAAACCTTTTCAAAGAGCTTGGTGCATATTTGCCTGGCTGAGAGTAGTTAGGAGATGGCTGGGCATCACATAATAACACAGACCTGTTAGGTTACAGAGATACATCTTGACACGTGGAGAAGCAAACACATAACACAAGCACCTAAATGCCTTGTCTGAGGTGGTTTCTCCATTAGTGCTCAGGAGCTGTGCCCCTCTGAAATGCCTACATATTTATATCAAAACATGTTAAATAGATCAATTTTTTCAGAGATATGATTGTGTCTCTAATTAAATCGATGTGTTTAAGTCTGGGCTGTTTATTTCAGGCTGCCTGCCCCCCCCCTCGCTCTGAAGCAGGAGACGGAAGCCAGGCAGTAAATCAACTTTCTGAACTGTGATGCACACCTCAGGGCTTTCTGTTTTAAAGCCCTTCATTGCCATTGATCTATGGTCTATGGTTGTATGCACTCTGTAGGCCAGTGGCGCAATCAGAGTCACGGTTTCGGGCATCAGAGACTTCATCCCTCTGTTATTTCAGACGTCCGTCATTCAAAGCCATAGATCCCACCCTTTCGTCATATGTCAGAGTGGATGCAAGCACATCTGATCTGGTGCCTTGTTCTCCGAAATGGTAAGCGTTTGCATGCTAATGTTCTGTTACATATGTTGTGCTGAGACCCCTTATGATGCCATCTCCACCACTGTGACAACCCAGGCCCTCACTGCAGATCGCTGGCTCCTTTAGAAGTGAAGCTGCTGTATTTGTTCCCCCACGAAATGGATTCAAATAACTAGCAGGGTTCTTGTTCCCTTGCGAAGTTGATCCAAGTATCCTAGTCAAGCAAGTTAGCTATTTTCTAATTGTGTTTTTTATGTGTTCTTTTCTGTGCATACTTTGAGGCTTGAGCCATGCCAGGTGTTAATGAGGGGCTTTGATTGAGCACAGATGCTACGGCTGAAGCCAACCTGTGTGTCAGTGAGTTGGCCTCTCTTCAGTCGATACAGAGCAATTCTTATGTATTCCATTTGCAACTGAAATTCTGTGGATATGTGTGTGAAGGAAGTACACAAATGGCAAAATATTTGCAAGGCAAAAGTAAGAGAAATTAAAGCACTTACATTTGAAGGAGTTCAGTGCATGTTTGGGCGGTGAAGTGACAGAGATGCAAAGAAGTGCATTGGGGGAAGAGTGAAAAGAGGATGCAGCAGAGGAAAGATAGGTGGTTGAAAATGTGCAGAGGGACACAAATGCAGAAAAAAAAGAGGATACATATGTAACATAAAGCACACACAACTGAAGGCCAAAACTCCTTCCACAGGCCTCAATTCTATTTAATTTACAGACTTAGTTTCATAATTGAAACATTTTTAATGTTAATTATTTATAACAAATCTTTGTTTTTACTCAATGGGCTATCACCCATTGAAAGCCATTCATACTGACAGGCTTTAGGTGTATGCCAGCTGTTGTGTCATTTATCTGGATACAATTACTTCTCAGAGAGAAAACAAAATACCGGTTAGGTGGCACAGTATGGGAATCACAGAAATGTATTTGACATGTTTTTTTATAGAGGGCCCCAACTTTTTTCACCCCACTTAAAGACCAGTCTGCTCATCTGTCTATATGACTGGTTGCAGCCAGCAGCTGTGGGTGATTCTTGAAGTCTGGTTAGAGCATATTTTTCCAAAGCTAATGCTGCATGCAGTGCAAGACACTGTGTAAGCATACATTTTAAAGGGTTCAAGTAGTCATGCTGTACAATTTACACTTTACAGTAACTGTTGAACATATGAATGCAGGAAGATATGGGGCAGTTTTTAATGTGTCTAATATTAAAGATTATATGTTCCCATGTGCTTTATAAGCCTTGCTTTATCTCTACATTCATTTGCTTTAAAATGCACCATTTGGCAATCTTTTTTCCCTTTCTTTCTCGAGAGAGGGACTCACCCTGGACCCCAGGTTTGTCCATTGAACTTGTTCACATTGCTTGCGATATAAAAGTCATGCCCACTATTAACGGCCCACCACTTTTAAATGTCGACAGACGTCAAACTGGACGTATATACAGATTTTCTGGTATGGCTGTACAAAAATATATATATGAAGTAATGTGTGTTTCATGTGAAACTGAGGGTAATACATAAGTATTGAAAGTTTTCCCCTATTCCAAGGTCCAGAAACTTGGATTTCACAACTGTTGCCGGCAGAGTTTCACCTGGATTAAATTGTGTGGCAAATACATTGAAGAGTATGCAATTGGCCCTTTAGTCAGATTCCTGAATCTGACACAAACAGGAGTTTGCACCTGAAACTGGATTTGTGCACCCAGAAAAATGAGGATCTAAAAGTTTAAGCGAGAAAGGCACCTTCATTTTAACCATCCTCTTCCTCCACTGTATATATCTCAATGATGTAAGTGTGGCTGCTGATATGTGTCTGTGAGCTGTAGGTCAAAAGTTTCAATCTCAGCAGGACCAGCCCAGCTGTTCATCCTCTTGAGTTAATTAAATTAAGTGCCAGTTGGATGGATTGTAATAGTACCTGATAGGCACAGTGCCGAAACAGCCATAGCACCATGCACATTTTGAAAGGCATAACATTACATCAGACATGGATAACACAGCTAGACAAAAACGGATCAGAGGGAACTCAATTTAATACATCTATTGCTACCTACACTAATTAACATCTATGTTTGGAGCATTTTTGCAAGATAAAGTTAGGAATACTCTTAGCACTGTAGAGTCCATTTTCTGTGCGCTTTTTGTTCGCTAATTACGATTCCTACTGTTTTCAAAATGCCTATGTTGTTTATTTTGGTAATTATTTCCAATTGTATAGTGGCACCTTCTCCGCATTCTTGCTTTTTTTAATGTATATTTGTAATGGAATACTGGTTATAACATATTTTAAATATTTCACTCTGTTAATATTTTATTCCACTTGCATTTATTGGAATGGCCAAGGCCTCTTGAAGTACATTCTAACTTTTTAACATGCATCTCTTTACGTGGGCACATTGCAGTTGTGGCTATTCAGACAGTTCTTGCGTGTTAGCGACATCAGGCTGCATTTTGAGACTTATTGTTTCTCTAGTTAGGTCTTGCCTATCACATAACGCAAGTCAAATGGTTGAAAAGTACCTATTGCAAACTTACCAAGTACTTACAGTTGGCTTACAGACCACCCATTGCTTATCATTGCTTAATTTTATTTTCACTCTTATGTGCTTGCTTCTTATTTAGTGGCTCTCCTTGTACCATCCTGTACATCCCTCCCCTGGAGCACAGCCTCTTTACCTTCCTTTTCAGTGGCTGACTTGTATTCCTCCACTGCTCACTTTTAACAAACTCCTTTTTCTTTTTTTTGCACTCAAAGAGAATGTATGTGTTTTCAGCTTTCTCGCTCGTGTTCTTCTTCTGCCCTACCAAATACATGCTCCGTACTCTATGTGGCTGTCTTCTTTGTGTAATTCACTATCTCTCATGTGCACTTCTCATTTGGCCCCCCTCACGCTCTGTGTTACTCTCACCCTTGCGTGCTTCTCCCCCACCACAGTACTTTCTTCATCGTGTACCTCTTTTCCCTTCCTCCCCACTGACTTGAATTTTTTTTTATTCCCACTGCTCAGTCCCCATTGCTTCCTCCATTCACTCCTCCATACCTCCAGCAGTCCTTTTTTATTTTAATTTGTAATTGTGTTTTTGGGACAGGACAGCAGCAAATTGCTACTTGCTTTTCCGCTGTACAAAAAAAGAGAGGATATGACATAACAGCCAGAGTTGCTAACTTAGGGACCAGGTTTGAGTCTCGTCATTGGTTCATCCTGTGATTCTGGGCAAATCACTTAATTTCCCCACACCTATAAAAACAAAACTGAATGTGTAATATAATTGGTGAATTAACAAAATTAGAGTGAGTCTCCTACCTATTTAACCCATGTTCTGAATAACCATTTCCTCATAGTCTTTAAGGGTACTGTGCCTGGGATCCTGCAGGGTGTTTAAAAGAACCCTCACTCACCTACCTGGTAGGTGACATGTTTCATCACAGACTGTGATGCCTGATTACATCAGAGCTGGGTTTTTGAGGGGTGATCTGGGACTGTTGGAATGTCAGTGATTGGTGATGTTTAACATTGGTTTGAATTTCCTACCACTACTCATGAATTTCGTTGTGGAAGTCTTGGTCAATGTTAAAAGCAATGGTGAATCTGGGTGGGATAATTAGGTGATCCCACATATCCTAGATGAAATGAAATGAAATGAAAATAACTCTTTTATAGCGCATGGCTACCCGGAGGCATCCCAGCGCTTAAGTTGCGAGCAGAGAGGGTCTGAGATGAGCAGGGATAGTTTTCGTTAGATTCCAGGGAAGAGCCAGGTTTTTATTTTCTTACGGAATGAAAGATGATTGGGCTCCTGACAAAGTGGGGGGGCAGGGAGTTCCATAGCTTAGAGGTGTTATGGGAAAAGAGGCGACCACACGTACGAGCCTTGTTGATTCTGTTGACTTGTGCCAGGTTGAGGTCGTTTTATATGGTTTGAGCAGCTTGTTAAGGATAGGGGGGCCTTTGCCATGCAGGATTTTGTGGGCAATACAGAGGACTTTGAAATGTACCCGTTCTTTTATTGGTAGCCAGTGGAGTGATCTTAGCGCTGGCTTGGCTGAGGAGCGATGGTTCGTGCTCGTCAGCAATCTAGCTGCTGAAATCTGGACCACCTGTAATTTCTGGATCACAGAGACCGGGGCTCCCAGGTAGAGCGCATTACCATAGTCAAGCTTCGATAAAATCATAGCTTGGACCAGGATTTTTTTGGCTCTATCAGGAAGTTGAGGGAGGATTTTACGTAGGGATTTTAGCAAGCCAAAGAAGGTGGCCGCAGTTTTTCTGGCTTGTGCTTTGAATGAAAGATCATCATCCAACCAGAATCCTAAGCTCTTGATCACGCCTTTTGGGGTGGGACCAGCACCCATAGAGAGAGGCCATAGCGTGGGGGAGTTGAATGACGCCTTCCTGCCCAATAACATCAGTTCAGTCTTCTGGTTGTTAAGTTTAAGCTGAGACTGGCCCATCCACTTTGATACCTCATCAATACAGTTGCTCAAGCTCAAGTTGGACAGATCAGCCTAATTTAGAGAGACCACGAGCTGAGTGTCATCAGCATAGCTAATTAATTCAATTCCGTAGGGGGCCACTATCTCGGCTAAGGGGGACATATACACATTAAAAAGTGTGGGGCTAAGGGAGGAGCCCTGAGGAACCCCACACTGCAGGGGTAATGGCGAGGAGTGGCAATCCCCTTCAAATACTTTAAAAAACCTCTCGCAAAGAAAGGATTCAAGCCAAGAAAGGGATTTTCCAGAGACTCCGACTTCATTTAGGCGGGCTAAAAGGATACGGTGACTAACCGTATCAAAGGCGGCACTGAGGTCCAGGAGGATGATGGACACATTGCCACCTGTGTCCAGGATCCTCCTAGACTCTTCCGCCACCTTAAGAAGTGCCATCTCCGTCCCTTGACCCGGGCGGAAGCCTGTTTGAGAGGGATGTAGTAAATTAAAGGTTTCCAGGAATGAGGACAGTTGGTGGTTTATACATTTTTCTGCCAGTTTACTGATGCCCGGGAGAAGGGAGATGGGGCGGTAATTGGATAGGTCTCAAGGGTCAAGGTTAGGTTTTTTTAAGAGAGGTTTGACCATGGCCATTTTCCACTCCCGTGGAACTGTGCCTGCTTCAATCGAGGTGTTAATCAGATTGATGACAGGAGACGCCATGATAGGCAAGGCTAATTTCAGGATGTTGATAGGAACAGGGTCAAGGGGGGAGCCACTTTTGATTGAGTTGAGGAGGGGGTTAACAATTCCTCTGTAAGAGGGATAAAAGAAGCGAATTCGGGGAAGTACCTTGAGAGGAAGGTTTAGGTAGCGGGAGAGGTTCGGGGAGAGTGATGGGAGGGAGACCCAGAAGAATTTTTTTAATTTTAGTGTGGAAGAAGAGTGCAAGTTCTTCACAGCGGGGCCCTGATGCATTGGGGGCAAGGGGGGGGGGGTCAGGGGGTTTCAACAGAGTTTTAACAATTCTGAAGATCTCTTTCGATGAGTTGGGGGATGCAATGATTTTCTCTGCGTAGAAAGCTGTTTTAGTTGCATTTAGTGCAGCTTTATAGGCTTTGATGGATGCCCTGTTAGTTTTTATCTCTGGATCAAAATCTTTTCTCCATTGTCTCTCCTCCTTTTTACAACTCTGTTTAAGTTTTCGGAGCTCTGGGCTAAACCAAGGATGGTTGATGGACCCCTTTTTTGGGTTATAGATTTCCTAGGTAGGATGGCGTCCAATGAGTTCTCTATCCACTGGTTAAGCTCTGGGTTTGCTATGTTGATGTCCGGGTTAGCGGGCGGTAAAGTATTTTTTAGGGCCTCCGACCATTCGTTTAGATTGAGTTTGGACCAGTGTCTTGTCTGTTTCGTGCTAGAGGGTTTGACCGGGGCTGGGGGAGAGACAGTCCAGGTGAAAGGTATGATGAAATGGTCTGACCATGGGACAGGGATCGGGTCCAAGGTAATTAAATTCGTGATGTTAGAGAATATGGGGTCAAGCAGGTGTCCCTTTAAATGTGTGGGCTTTTGGATTCTTTGAACCATTTCGCATGTCTCTAGGTCTTGGGCCAGATCCACAGCTAACGTTTCTTGTGGGTTGTCGAAATGGAGGTTCATGTCTCCCAGTATGGTAAAGTTGGAAGCCGCACTGGTGAGATTCACCACCGATTTTAGCAGAGTTCTGTGGAATTGTCCTAAGGATCCTGGAGGACGGTATACTAGAAGCCCCGTGAAGGAGGCTGATGGTGAAAGCGTGATCGAAAAGTGAACGTTTTCACAGTCAAGTAAGGGGCTGCCTAACAGGCGACAGACTAAATGATCTTTATGAAGGATAGCGATCCCTCCTCCTATGTTCCCTGTTCGATCGAGGTGCTGGATTGAGTAGCCCTGGGGCAAGGCCTGGACAATGTTTGGGCCTGAGCTGGGTCCTAACCATGTTTCTGTGAGAAACAGTGCGTCCAGGGCCGCATCCTTTTGTGCACCTGTGTCTGCCTGATCTCTGCCGGCTTAATCAGTTGGTAAGGACAGTGTTGGCAGTGATATTGATTCTGTGAGGGGTCTAGCGAGTGTTTACACAAGGAGTTGGGCGAGGTAGTGGCTTGTTTTAATTGCAGAAGGGAGCAGCGTGAGTAAGTGGCTAGGACAGGCGTGGGGAGGACAGGGTAAATGGTCCCTGGGCCCGTCCTGGCGCGGACGGGCGCAAACGGGCAGGACTCTGGCATGACTCGGGCATGAGTCCGGCGCGTCCGCCAGTCGCGTCCGCTACGCGGAGAGCGGCTGACCCCTTTTATAGGCAACTAGAGCGGCCCAGAGCGCTTACTCACACCCAAGATGGCCGTGTAGAGGCTTTGACTCCCCGGGACCACACTCTCAGCGTCAATGCTCAGCTGAGAGTGGGCCCAGGCAGCGGAGAGATGAGGCTGAGGTGTCTGCCAGGTAAACGCTTTTTAATCAAGCGGAAAGGCACCACGAGTAAAAAACACTAAAACGCTTCTTAAGTCAAGCGAGGGTGATGGTGGCAGAGTTAGGAACACACACAATTTAATAAATAGGTGAGAGAGAACCTCCCGGCTTCTGCCTCAAGAGGGTGAAATAATGCGCAGCTTACTTGGGCGCTGAAAGCAAAGATGCCCCTTTTATAGGCAGCTAGAGCGCACCAGAGCGCTTACTCACACCCAAGATGGCCGCTGTAGAGGCTTCGACTACCCGGGACCACACTCTCAGCGTCAATGCTCAGCTGAGAGTGGGCACAGGCAGCGGAGAGATGAGGCTGAGGTGTCTGCCAGGTAAACGCTTTTTAATCAAGCGAAAAGGCACCACAAGTAAAAAACACTAAAACGCTTCTTAAGTAAAGCGAGGGTGATGGTGGCAGAGTTAGGAACATACACGATTTAAAAAATAGGTGAGGGAGAACCTCCCGGCTTCCGCCTCAAGAGGGTGAGATAATGCGTAGCTTACTTGGGCGCTGAAAGCGAAGATGCCCCTTTTATAGGCAGCTAGAGCGCACCAGAGCGCTTACTCACACCCAAGATGGCCGCTGTAGAGGCTTCGATTCCCCGGGACCGCACTCTCAGCGTCAATGCTCAGCTGAGAGTGGGCCCAGGCAGCGGAGAGATGAGGCTGAGGTGTCTGCCAGGTAAACGCTTTTTAATCAAGCGGAAAGGCACCACGAGTAAAAAACACTAAAACGCTTCTTAAGTCAAGCGAGGGTGATGGTGGCAGAGTTAGGAACACACACGATTTAAAAAATAGGTGAGAGAGAACCTCCCGGCTTCCGCCTCAAGAGGGTGAGAGAGTGCGCAGCTTACTTGGGCGCTGAAAGCGAAGATGCCCCTTTTATAGGCAGCTAGAGCGCACCAGAGCGCTTACTCACACCCAAGATGGCCGCTGTGGAGGCTTCGACTCCCCGGGACCACACTCTCAGCGTCAATGCTCAGCTGAGGGTGGGCCCAGGTAGCGGAGAGATGAGGCTGAGGTGTCTGCCAGGTAAACGCTTTTTAATCAAGCGGAAAGGCACCACGAGTAAAAAACACTAAAACGCTTCTTAAGTCAAGCGAGGGTGATGGTGGCAGAGTTAGGAACACACACGATTTAAAAAATAGGTGAGAGAGAACCTCCCGGCTTCTGCCTCAAGAGGGTGAGATAATGCGCAGCTTACTTGGGCGCTGAAAGCGAAGATGCCCCTTTTATAGGCAGCTAGAGCGCACCAGAGCGCTTACTCACACCCAAGATGGCCACTGTAGAGGCTTCGACTCCCCGGGACCAAACTCTCAGCGTCAATGCTCAGCTGAGAGTGGGCCCAGGCAGCGGAGAGATGAGGCTGAGGTGTCTGCCAGGTAAACGCTTTTTAATCAAGCGGAAGGCATCACGAGTAAAAAACACTAAAACGCTTCTTAAGTCAAGCGAGGGTGATGGTGGCAGAGTTAGGAACACACACGATTTAAAAAATAGGTGAGAGAGAACCTCCCGGCTTCCGCCTCAAGAGGGTGAGATAATGCGCAGCTTTACATGTTTCAGCCATCTTTTGTTGCCTCTCAGGGTCAGTAAGGCTTTCGTCAGGACCAGAATCAGAGAAATCGCATGAGCCCATGGCATGCAAAAATGTGACAATTCCTCTTGTGTTTCATCCTGTAAAAAATAGAATTGGGAGAAAGTGGCATTGTAGACATATAGGTAGGTTATGTGTGAAACCAGATAAGTTCCTTTCTTTCTGGTTCCTTACAATGATCAGTTATTGCATTTGGTATCATGTCTTGTGAAACAATTTCAGATCACCAGATTACCACATATACTTGAACACACACAAGACAGATATTTATTTATTTATTTAAACGTATTTATTTATTTATTTAAACTTATAAGGCGCACGGCTACCAGCAATGGGTTTCCCGGCGCCAAGGGATAGACTAAAGAGGAAAAGAACTGCCAAACAAACTACTAGAAAAAGACTTCTCTGATCACTGCCGGAAAAGCCAGGTTTTTAAACCCCTGCGGAAGCGAAAAAGATCCGTCTCCAACTTCAGGGTCACAGGCAAGGTATTCCAAGACTTAGTGCCTAGATGAGAGAAAGAGCGGCCGCCCATCTTCACCAGCTTAAATCTAGGGACAATGAAATCGCCTTTTCCCGAGGATCTCAGACAGCGGCTAGGCTTATAGGCCCGAATGAGACCCTGTAAATACTTCGGGGCTGAGCCCTGTTTGATCTTAAAAATGTGGCATAAGGCTTTGAATTTAATTATACTCGCTATTCTCAGCCAATGCAGATCACGAAGGGCTTGAAAAGCAGATGTTCTCCGAGGAACATTACATAGAAGCCGTGTGGCCGCGTTCTGGACAACCTGAAGTTTATTCACAGTTGTTGAGTCAGCACCAAGATAGAGGACATTACCGTAGTCCAGGCGGGAAACTACCAATGCCTGGACCACGGTCCTCTGCGTAGAGGTGGGGAGCATCCACAAGATTTTTTGAAGCCATCTTAAGGTGGCAAAACAGATGGAGGCCACCCTAACAACCTGTTGCCGCATCGTCAGCCTTTCATCCATGAGGAATACGAGATTGCGGACCTGAGCAACCGGTTGAGGGGTAGGGCCCATACTCTCGGGCCAATGTTGAGGACCCCATAGATCTTTGCCCTTGCCCAGGATCACAACCTCTGTCTTATCCCCATTTAGTTTGAGGAAATTACTCTGCATCCACTCAGAAACCCGGGTCAAGCCCTGCTTCAAAGCCGAGATGTTATTACCCTCCGTATTGGAGAGGGAGAAAATAATTTGCATATCATCGGCGTAAGAAAATAAAGTAAGACCGGCGTCCTCCACAATAGTGGCCAGAGGTCTAACATAGATGTTAAATAATAGTGGACTGAGGATAGACCCCTGGGGAACGCCGTACGCCGATGAACAAATTGTGGAGGATGCTTTGGCTGAGAAAACTTGAAAAGTACGGCCGCTATCCAAGCCAGAGCAGAGCCCTCAACTCCCAAGGATTGAAGAGTTGCGAGAAGGATGGAATGAGACACGGTATCGAACGCCGCACTTAAGTCCAAAAGAATAAGTGCAGATGTTTCCCCGCGATCGATACCATGCCGTAAACTCTCGGTAACTCCTAACAGTGTGGTCTCAGTGGAATGGTGCGCTCTAAAGCCAGATTGGGATGGATGCAGGTAACCCTCACTCTCTACCAGGAGAGTCAGCTGTAAGTTGATATGCCTTTCCAGGATCTTTGAAAAAATGGGCAACAGCGAAATGGGCCTAAAGTTGGCTAGATTAGAAACATCAGCTCCAACCTTTTTAAGCAGGGGAATAATCATCGCATGTTTCCACTCCTGTGGAACATGTGACTCTATCAAGGAGGAATTTAGGAGTTTCATCACAACACGACGAGAGTCCAGATCAAGTTGTTTAAAGATCTTGGCCGGTAAAGGGTCGCGAGGGGAGCCAGATTTAATGCTCTCAAAGCAATGAGCAAAAGAGATATCGTCAAAAAGTGGCCAGTCAGTAAGTTTGACCACCAGGGGAGGCTGAGCATTATGGACAGGCACTGGCGTAGAAGATAATTCCTCGTTCAAGGGTAGGGGATTCAGAGAATCATAGATGCGTTCCACCTTAGCAATAAAAAACTCTGCGATAGAATTACATTGTGCCTCTTCCAAAACAGGAGGGACAGGGATAGAATCTGCACCTGTCAATTTTTTTACCACAGAGAAATGTGTACAGGGACAAATCTGGGCATGTGTTACGGTATTTGCAATATAGGCCGTTCCAGCCATTTTGCATTGTTTATGGTAGTCTCTAAGGGCTTCCTTATAGGCCACCTTACGAGACGGAGAGTATGAACGTCTCCATTTCCTTTCGAGGGTCTTACCTTGAGACTTCATGGTTTTTAAATTTTCCGAGAACCATGCTGCAGGATGACGGTGGGGCAGAAGATGCCTAGGTACCAATGGGACACGTTTGTCAACAGCAGCACTCAGCCATTTGGAAACTGCAGCCTCCAGCACCAACAGAGACGAGTCAACATCCGGTGAAGTGTCAGACAGATGCGAGTTAAGATCCGAAATATTAAGCCTGCCCCAACGACGTAGACTCTCTCCTTTATCACCACCACCAGTTGCCATAGTCTTAATAGGAGGGAGAGAGAACTGGACAGCGAAATGATCAGACCATTCTAAAGGGCGAGCGGCAGGTTCACAATCATACGGGAGATTCAAAAGGACAGGATCCAATAAGTGCCCTGCACAATGCGTAGGCCCTGAATTGCGCAACAGAATGTTAAGAGCTTCTAAATCAGCTAAGAAGGTTTTACTAAAAGCGCATTGATATCAAGACATTAATCATATTTACAAACATAAAGGCAACCGCCAGCTTTTTACCACCATTGCCACTGTCAATCATCTCATGCCGATTTCTCTAGTGCACCTGATGCGCATGTGATAAAAAAAGGGGCCCATTTTGTCTTTGTCAAACTGGCGGAATGTGCTATTCGCCACTGCATGCATGGGTGCCAGATCGTATGCAGTGCATGTTTTTTATTTGTTTAGAATCTAAAAGCTGACTAAGCTTATCACCGGCATATGAAAGTAATTCTAAATACTCTTAAGATTTGGACCCATAGGTTTAATGAATACAAATTACTGATCTTTTCATAACTCTTGTATGTGAATAAAAGGAGAAAAAACGAATTTTTAGTGTAGTAGCATATTACTTCTTGGGAAACTCCAAGTGGGTGGGATTTGTAGTTGTACTCTGTGGTTTGTAAAGAGTTATTACAAATGGTTATTTAAAAACTGTATTTGTCGCTATATCAAAGAGTCACGCTCTCCCCATTATCGTGGTTTCACTTACTTCGTCAAGATACCTCACACTCTGTTGTATCTGCACCAACTCGGTAGTCCCACATCTTGTCGACTGTCTTAAGAATCGTTCTAATTGTGTTAACTTATTGATTGGCTAGGAAGGCAAAAAAGTCTGCACTCCCGCTCCTCTCTCTCTCTCTCTTTCTTGGCTAATATATAATACAATTGGTGCTCATGTAATGCACTCCAAATCATTTAAATTTACTGGTCCAGCTTGGATTGGTCAGTAAAACAAAATTGCAGCATCCGTTTATGAGCTGGCTTGTGTGATGGTGCATTGACGTGCATACTTCATCACACACACGTGCACCTACAAAACGATGAGCCAACCAGTTTTGCTTTCTGTTTTTTATTTTGGCTGATGCTGCACTGCATTGGCGAAAAGCATTTTTACCGATGCTGTGCAGTATCACCCAAAAGGCATTGCTAAAGACAACAGGTGTGATGTGTAATGCTACTTGTGATATTCATGGTTAACATATATCCTTTAAATACCCTAAAGGCCTTGCAGTTCAGCCTCCCTCAACTATTGGTTTCTGTGTCTCAGGGGTATTCAGTTATTGGCTTGTGACGTCAGACACATCTTGGATCACCCAATGTTATAAATGGGGGTCACTAGTTGGCAGAGGTAGGTACCTTTGTCCAAATAGGGACCCTTCTTCCTAGTCAGGATAAGGGAGTTACACTCCTAAAATAACCCCTGCTCACCCCCTTGGTAACTTGGCATGAGCAGTCAGGCTTATCTTAGAGGCAGTGTGTAAAGCATTTGCACATAACCAACTGTAATACAGTGTAAGCACTACAAAAGGACACCACACCAGTTTAGAAACATATCCAATATTTTTATATACTCAAGACAAGACCAAAAAAGATACAAAAATCCACAATACAGAATTTAGAAATCTTCAAATGCCAAAATAACCTTGAAATACAGTTCCTTGAAGTCGATAACTCTGTCCGGGGCTATCACAGCATTGTGAACAAAAAAATCCAAACAGTTCTGGCATCGTGGGCCAGCTACGGTGTCAGGAAGACCTGCAAAAAGTACCTTCAGAAATGCAGGGTGTCTGCGACCTCACGTTGAGCTTCTGAAAGCATGGTGTTTGCAGCAGTCGGTTCCAGAGGTCGGTGCAGGAATCATCAGGCCCTCGAAGTCACACACGTTTCAGATCGAACTCCTCGCGTCGGGTGCTGTGGTGTGAAGTGCAGCGGTGCGGCATGCAATGCCCTCAGGTCGCGGTGCGAGCAGTAGTTCGGTGGCGGCATCAGATGGTGTCGTCGGTGAGACCAGGGTCGCGGTTTGAAGTGATACGGTGCCAGTCACGGTGCTGGCAGGTCACAGTGCAAGCAGCGGCGTCGTCGTTGCTGAAGCGATGTTGGTGGCTGGCGAACTGGAGTCGATGGTGCCATCGTCGGTAGGCCAAGGCTGCGGTGTGGGATGAGGGTGGTGCATTGTGTAACCTTAGGAGCTGTGCCCTCGAACCACTGTGCAAGCAGCGGCATCGATCTCGGCGTGGAGCAGCATCATCGGGGATACCAAGGTGGTGTCGTGAAGCGAGGCGATGCGGAGTGCGGTGCCCACAGGTCACGGTGCAAGCAGCGGCTCAGTGTCGGCATCAGCAGGCGGTGCCAGTGAGACCAGGGTCATGGTGTGGCATTGCGGCTGTGCCCTCTGCTGTGCCTTCAGGATACGGAGTCTGCAGCTGCGTCTTAGACTGCATTGGGTTGCTTTGTCTTCTGTTGCAGCACAAAACGCATAGTCCCCATTGCTGAGGGCAGAAGAACTTGAAGTCTTTGCTGTCCCTGAGACTTCTTGAACAGGGTGCAAGCACTACCGCAAGCCCTTGGAGAAACTCACAAAAATAGATTGCAGAAAGTTCAGACGAGTCCTTTCACTGCTCAAGACAGAAGCAGCCACGGCAGGCGAACACAGCAAAGCACTCAGCAAAGTGTTAGTTCCTCCTCACAGCTTCCCCAACTCTTCTTCTTGGCAGTCTTCTTGGTCCAAAAGAGTTCTAAAGTTCAGGGGTTTGGGCCCCACTTTTTACAGCCCAAAATCCTTTATCCTCTCAGGCAGATAGTGTCTGTGTCCAGCCAGAACCAGTCCTCCCCTCTCTGGTGTGGCTTCCTGGCAGGAGGTGGAGACAGCATTGTTAGAGGCAGACCAGGCCCATTCAGGTGAAAGGAAATCTCCTCCCCCAACTCTAAATGCAGCCAAGGTCTATTCAGCCCTTTCCTGACCCATCTAGACTATCTGGATCCACTGCCCCTCTCCAGCCCCTGTCTTCCAAAACCCAGACAGTCAATTCACAACCTAGCAGAGTCCTATTGGAAGACTGAGAAAGAAAATACCTACTGTCTAAAAGTGGTATTTTCAAACACAAAATATAAAAATCACCATCACTAAAAATGCGTCTTTAGATTCTGAGTTCAGGCACCTAAGCTTTATTTTTCTACCTAGTTCCCAGGGCCAGTGTTGTGTATAAGATGTTATAAACAAACTCCCAATTCTGTCCTATGGGAACATGTAGCCTTGCAATAGTGAAAAACGGAATTGGCAGTAATTCACTATCAGGTCATGCCACAATCACCAGGGCATGTCCTACCTTTCACATACACTCAACCCTGCCCACATGGGTACCTTGGGCCTACCATTGTGGTGACTAACATGTAGAACTGGGTGCACTTACCAGGTCAGCATGGCAGCTACAAACTGCATGCAGACTCTCCGGTGGCAGGTCTGAGTTACCTTTTTACTGGCTACTTCTGTGGGTGGCACAACCCGCACTGCAAGCCCACAGTAGCATTGGATTTACAGGCCCTTACACTCTCAGTGCACTTTACTAGGGACTTACCAGTAAATCCAATATGCCAATCATGGAAACCCCAATCCACAACACAATATACAACAGGAGCACTTGCACTTTAACAATTAACAGCAGTGAGAAAGTGTGCAAGACACTAAACCAGCAAAAACAGAGTCACAACCAGGAGGTCAGAAAGCAAAAAGACAGAAGAAACGCGCCAAAAGATGTCTAACACCCAACAAGAGTGTTTCTATCTCACCTTTTTCTGTGGGCTCTGTGGGTTTGTCCACCTGCCCGTGTGGGTCTGTTCTTATGACTCTAGTGGAATTCATAAGAGACTATTTTACATCTGAAGTGTAGACTTTGTCATCTCACCTTACACGCATTGTATATTCACAGTACAATGCATTGTTTATTGCTTTTGTCAGCGCTCGAGTGTGACCATCAAACCTATTGACGTTATCAATGACTGTTTCCCCTTGTAAGTACAGCTCATAAAACCAGCATGCAAAGCACTCATCCCAAAAGCCAAGACTAGATGAGTGTGTCACAGATAACTAGGGCCACTTGGCAGCTCTTTGCCAATAGAAATCGTATTTTACAATCGATTCTCAGCTCTCTCCCTACTGCTAACTTGTGAAGCAAAATAATAGGTCTTAAAACAGTTCCATGTTTTAGTGCAGATGGGAAATAATCTGCTTTCTAAAATAAAATTTGTGGGAATCATTGCATGCATGGCTTCTACGCCCACTTGATTCTAAAAACGTCAACATGCGAATGTAAATTTAGATTTCAGGAGAAGTGCTAACCTAAATAGCAAGCTTAGAGAAACAACATATTTAATTGTACAAAAATAGCTCTTGGTACAGTTGGACCCATGACTCAGATTAATTGAAAGGGAAGGTAAATTCTGGCAATAATATGATATTTTCTGAGCAGCCTCATAACTCTGGTTTCTGAATATTCCAGACTGTATAACTAAACGTAAATAGAAATCGAAAATAATTTTAAATCAAAACTGACATATAAAAACATTCAATTATTTGATATGAACAGCATAACTGTTGTTGTAACATTTGCATGTATAGAAAACAGTGTTACATTATAAATGATAGTAATAAGCTGCTTGCAGTAGTCACCATCTGAGGGCAGCCAAGGAGCAATAAACTGGATTAGCTGTCACAAGACTATTGTGAATTATTTTTGCCTGCCATGGTATAAGATATTAGCATTTATTATAATGTCGCCAGGTGCTGTAGGTCTCCTTGTCCAGGTGCATGAAGCGTATTTTATTTATCTAGCTATACATACATACATACATATATACATACATATATATCATTTGTCCCTGATAGTCTAGAGGGAAATACTTTAGGCCCCATTCGTTGTCTTCTGAATTGCACATATTAATATCACTTGACAAACACGTGAAGAATCATAACAGGAAATCATATGGTTTAAATGAATGGGTTGAGGCCTTGCATAGTAAGCTGCAGTGCATGCTGGGTGATGATGAGCAGGCTACCCAGTGTCCTTGAAGCTGATTGGCAATCTTACTTCACTCTTACGTACACTGAAGTTGACATCCTCGACAGAAAACCTCACATCCTAGTTCATGTAATAAAGATCTCCTCCTTCGGTCGCGATTGGCACTTACCACAGAAAATGCACCAGGAGGCCCAGTTTGCTACAGTCATATATGTAAGGTGGGGTTTGGAGTAATGTGTATTTCAATGGGATTGATGTGGGAGTTTTCATTGAAAATGTGGCGGACTCAAACAAAGTTGTAACTTCTTGTTTATTCGCAAATAACACTCTAGTAAAATAAAACTACAACAGTTGGACAAACATTACAGTGTCTGATCTCCTAAAATAGGGAAAACTACAAGTTCTTACACCATTGTCATCTGCGTTTTTGTGAAACGGCTCCATCACATTTAACTTACAATTGTGATCAATTAAAAATATGAAAGTAATGTTCAGGAATTCAAATGACCAAAGTAATCCATGCACCTATGTCCTGTTTGGTTGATGATTTTGTATATTTCGTTTGGAGCTGCCATGTACCTCTCACATCCAAAGGCTGCTCTGAGGAAGCCTTTGTGCAAAGGCGAACTCCATTGAGCACAGCAGGAGAATGGAACTCCAGCAAATGTTAATATGTCATGACTTCCCTAGAATACACTTCATTTTCATGATTTCCTTTTCAGTGTCCCCACAACATCAATGAACAGCAGGGGAGGTTACCGTCTAGCATGTGGCTTTCTTTAATAGTTTTAATTATTTTCCTCTACAAAACAATAGCCAAGAAATTTAAGATTACACACATGAATGGTAACAGCAGGAATGTTTGAATTTCCAGTGGCCTGTTTTACATGTCGATACAGGTTTAGAAGCAATGGGCAACACTTTTACAATCAACATACATACAAGGTCACCTTGTATTTATGCACTGTAAAATCTCCTTCGCTAAGAATATTCCTCGATATTTGATTCCTGGTCCCCTGTACTTTTCCTCACTGAAGATATTCCTCAACACTGCATCCATGGTCCCTTGTACTGTCCTTCTACCAGAGAATATTCCTTGATACTTCGTCCATTGTCCCTTGCATTTTTCTTTCTCATTGAGAATGTTCCTTGCATCCATGGCCCCTAGTACTTTTGGGGGCAGATTTACTAAGGGCTTGCATTGCTCTTGCAGGGTGACACAAGGAAATGCACGTCCTTAAGTAGGATTTGCTGAGCCACGCAAAGCCACCTTGCATGGCTCTGCATGGTTTAGTAAGTCCAGAATAGCTCAAGGAAGCACTGATTCATTCCTTGCATTACTTTACGTTGAGAAGCCTTTCCATGACTGGAGCATGGATGTTCCTGTGCATCCACCCATGGATTTGTATGTACCCCAGATTTACTAGGGTAGGTAAATCGGGGAATTCGTCAAAATAGTACGCCTTCCCAAGTGAGGCGTAACAAGGAGAAATATCTTTATTTCTCCTCGTTATTTTCTCTTTCCACGCATGTTGGCTCCTGCAGCACACATAGGAAGAGGAAAATGCCTCTAAGGATTGTTTTTGTGCAGGAAGGTATCCCATGGCGCAACAGTGCCTGCATTGGCACTAGGCAGCACACAGTGCACCAGTGCAGGGAGGAGCAGAAATGTGTCATATCTTAGTAGATATGGAGCTTTTCTGCTCTTTCCCTGTCAAGCAAAGCAGCAAGTTGTCTTGATGCACCATGTGACATCTTAGCAAGCCTGGATATTTTCATACTTTCTGTGGCATCCCCTGCCACCATGTATAAAATGTAGGAGCCGTTGTGATAAATTGAAAAGTCCTTATCATATCTGTGCTTAATTTGTAAAAGAAAATAATTAGACAATTTGTGCAAGTGCCCAGACTTTTTCTCCAGAGGCCACTGCCCACTAGCCCCCAACGAGCACCATCCACTTCCATCATTGGTCATGCCCACTTCTACGAGCAGCACTCTAAATCTCGCCACTGGAATTGCTCACTGCATGCAAGGACACTACCCAAAGCTCAAATGCAAATAGCTCACTAGCTGGCCTGCCTCTAGAAAGGTTCCTGACTATGGAACTTTAAAAACATATTGAGTCAAGTAGTGTATTTTAAAGTAAAATCTTCAGTTGAATTTGCTAAAAAGCAATAGGCTCTGAAAGGGCTCACATGAAATTCACCAGTACTTTTATGGTCTGATTTGCAGAGAGTCAAAGGCACAACAAGCCACACACCACACTAAGGGCCCGATTCTGATGCGGTTTGGAAAGCTTCCCGACTGAATGGGTTTGGGAATGGTTTCCAGCCGGATCAGATTGGGAGAGTCCAACCGACCGAGTACAATGCATCTGGATACTTCCAGATACGATTTGGTTGGACTCCCACTGACTTCAATGGGAGCCTTTGTTTCAACCGAATGCATAGGCTCCCATTGAAGAAAGGGGTGGCTAGTGAAAATTGGCACCCTGTGGCGGGCAACCCCTGGTGCCTGCCACACTGTGCATGGCTGGTAAGGGGAGACCCATGGGATGGGTACCCCCATGGGTCTGATTGGGAAGGCTGCATTGAAGGTGCATCAGTGGCAAAGGCAATGCAAGGACTAGGTGAGGAAATGTGTTGTGCAGAGGCATTTCTGAGGAGCTGTGAAGTGTGATGTGATGTCCTTGCGGGGAGATGTGACATGCAGCTGCAGTTCTGATGGGCTGCATTGGGCAGGCGATGTCCTTGCGGGGAGATGCGATGCACAGAGGCAATTCCAATGAGCTGCGATGACCTTGCATTGGGAAGTCCGCACATCAGAGGTGATGCTTTTGTTCTGAGGGTGATGCATCGAGCAGCAGAGGCAATGTGCCAGTTCTTCAGAAGATGTGCAGAGCCACAGAGTAGATGCATCAGTTTGGCAGAATCTATGGATGGGCAGGCAGTGCATCTTGAGGCCCACTCCCAAGGGTCCAGGTCTTGGTTGGCATCACGTAGGAGGACAGGACTCTAAGATGGCAGAATCCAGGCACTGGGTTAAAGGTTGTTGGAAGTCTGTTCTGATCAGGAGGCCAGCCAACTAGCCCTTCCAGTCACTCAGGGATCCTGGGTTTTGATATGCAGGTCTAGTCATTCTCACTCAGGCATAGGGCAGAAGAGCAGCATGTCAGCACAGTAGGGCTGCATCCCTTCAGGGCAGCAGTCAAGCAGAGTGGCCGTACTTTCAGCAACACAGCAATCCCTCTTCCTGGTAGAGTCCACAGATCCAGAAGTGTACTGAGGAGTTGGTGAATGAGGACCATTATTTATACCTGGTGCCTTCACTGAAGTGTGAGAATCTTCTAGAGGATTCCCTTTGAAGTGCACAGGTTTCTGCCTTCCCTGCCCTGAGTCCATACTAAGTACTGTTTTCTGTTCCAGGGAGAACCTGGCCTGGCAGTTCCGGCTGGACTGTTCCCATGGGGAGCATGGTCAAGACTGATTTGCATATGGCTGGGTCCAAACTGGGATGCCGTGGTGAGAAAATACCGATGGACTTTGGCCAAGAGCTGAGATTGGGTGTGATTGGTTGACAATGTTGAGATTTCTGTCTATCATCTTTTTGTGTTTCAACTTTCTACAAGTGGTGTTTTCAAAATTGTAATTTGAAATCCGACATGACCATAAAAGAGGACTTTTCATTATGATTCAGAAGACACCAAAATTAATTTTTTAGCTATTCTCATTTGGAAGTTATTCTTATTAAATGTAATGAGGTAACTCCAGTGTTATCCTATGTGAGAGGTAGACATTGCAATAGTGAAAAATGTATTGCAGAATTTTATACTATCAGGAGATATACATCTTAAATATATATTTCCTACTTTTTAATTACTTTGCACCCTGCCCTGTGTTCTGTTTAGGGCCTACCCTAGGGGTGACTTATGTGTATTAAAAATTATGTTTTAGGCCTAGAAAAAAGGTTGTTTTGCCAGGCCGAAATGACAGATTAAAACTGCACACACAGTCTGCAATGAGAGACCTGGGCATGTTTGCAAGGCTACTGAAGTGTGTGGCACAGAGTGCTGCAGACCCACTAGTTACATTTAATTTACAAGTCCTGCCTACAGGTAGTACCATTTTACCAGGGACTTATAAGGAAATTAAATATGCAAACTGGGCATAAACCAATGCTACCATGTTTTAAGGAGTAAGCCCACGCACTTGAGCACTGGTTAGCTGTGGAAAGAGCGCAGTTTTCTAAAGCCCACAACAATATGGAGGAGTAAGGCAAAACGTTTTGGAGATGACCACTTTAAGACTGACAGATCTAATATTTATGCACTAGAGATGTGCAATACAATAAAAGTCACCTACTAGTGGAAAGAAAGTATGGGTTCTGTCTTCCATCTAGAGTAGAGATCTGACTTTCATTGAAGAAGTGCAAAGTCACATTTTGGAGACAGTGCTTATAGACAGAAACAAGCATTGGCTTTATAATCAATGTTGTATGGTAATGTGAAACATTGCAATTGAATAGGATGGGAATGGAGGTGTATTTGTGTGGCTGCAAAGAACTGTACAATAATATTGGTGTAAGTTAAAATGTCAGATGACAGTTAAACTGTCCAGCCAGATCTAAACATCCATGTAGGTTAATAACCGCCCTCTTCTCATGTGCTCTTCTTATCTAAGACACTTTAACAATATTGTAATGTTATGTATGTGTCCCTGAAAGTTCAAGCTCGGGCAACTGGATAAATAACCAAACTGATCAGAGCTGTGAGGAGGGCAAGCACTTTTTTTTGTGAAAGCACACAACTTCCGCCCAATCAAAACATGTACTCATGATCCCAACATGTGAGCGGAGCCAAAGCCCCTCTATATTGATGCTCACATAATTGTCTGTCAAAAGCTGCACTGTCATGCCAGTCCAGAAAAACAGTGATGTTGAGTGCTATGTAAAAGCTTTTTGTTATTCCTCTCAGACAACCCCAACTTCAGAACCCAGAGCCAAACTCGGGAATGATGAAGCAAACATAGGCAGTCTGCCTTTCTAGATATAAGGATAAAATGTTAACTGTCACACAGGAACCCGCCCAGAGGAGAAAAATAAGCACTTACAGTCCTGCCAAGCGTCACGCAACACGTGTGACGCTCACGCATTTCAGTGCGGTGATCCGCTTCACCGCACTGAAATGCAATGTCACGCATTTTGCACCTGCTGCCAGGCGAGCCACCAACGGCGCCTGTCACTGACAAATGGTGAGGCTGCGGCGCCAGCACGCGGCTCATAACACAGCCGGGGGCCGGGATCATGCCTGCCCTCTCAGTCCGATAGTGCAGCCAATGAATGATCACCGTGTCACCAGGGGGGCCGGGATTAAATCCGGATGTGCGGCGGTAGAGTGCCGTCACGTCCGGACAGGAACAGGAAGTTAGTAAAGCGGCGGGGGAATCTGCGAGTGCATGCTGCCTGCTGCTCAGTCACTCACAGCCTCTCATGGCAGGCCGGGCCGGCCGCAGGGGGTCCGGTCGCATAATCGATTGCGGCCGCCTGCGCCCCGCAAACCAGGCTGCAGCAGCAGTTGACTTGACCTCCTGGCAGGCAGCTGAGCGGGGAAAGATGCAAGAGGGAGACTTCAGTGTAGTTCAAAAAGCGCAGCATAGCTCATACAACTCGTATTTTCACCAGCGGGTCATAAGAAAGAATATGAAGCTATCCCAAGTGCAATGGGGATAGAGCCAGCGACGGGGCTAAAAACTAAATATTTTTTAACTCTGCAGGTAACTGCATATAAAATAAAATGTACACACATTTAATGAAGAACATAAATGCAAGTTAAACTAGCAGGTGGGAAATGTACTGTTAGGTCGTGGAAGCTCAACTGGTAATGTGATCACTACAGGTGTCTGTAACATCGACACAGAATTTAACCCTTGTTGATGCATTGGAGATTAGGAACATGTATTTGAAGTGCTATGAAGTCCTAGCATCTGGCAGCACTATGAATATGCATGTCATTATTTTCAAATCGTATAACACAGAGTGTAAAATAGGCTATGATAACAATGTGCACAAATAACCAGGGACTTTTTGGGTTTGGCAAGGGTATAACAATACCCTCTTTACCAACAGAGTAGAAGGGGGCCCTTGGCTGCCAGCCCTGAAAGTGGCACCGTAGCAAATGTATGTATTTGGGATGGTGTCTGCTGTGTTAAATGTTCAGCATGTTCTCTAGTCAGTCCTCAAACAGAAATTAAACCAAAGTTAGTTTGTCATTCAGTTTGACTGGTCTCGGAGAGGCCTGATTTATGGTATAATATCCTAGTTGCACTTGCTATGCTATGAACTTTGTTTTTTAAGCTAGCATGCTGTCATGAATGATCAAATCAATTAGATCTTCTGAGCAGCTGCAGTGCATGCCTACCTTCTGTTACTGAAAACTGCGGTCACGCAGTATTTCTCTGGTTAGTGCCCTTCCATTTCTGGTTCTTTGTAGTAGTTTTAAGAGCTTTTTAGAGGTTCCTGTTACTCAAATGAGTGTAATTTCTGATTTGTATACGTTTCCCCTCATCTTTATCGCATGATTTTGCTCGTGATAAAGTGTCACTCATAGTCGTTGAAATGTCACTCATAATTACAATGAAATTATGAAAATGTCACACATAGCAATCTGACACCTTGGCAGCTATGCACAGGAAGCTTCATCCATGCAGCTGTGTTAATCACTCAAGTGCAGAATGCAGTTCGAACGTGATGTCAACATTTTCACAACAAAAGTAAGCCATAAGCCATAATTCCACCCGCAACACAACTCTGTGTGCTAAAAGAATTCACCTGAGAAAAACACAAAATCTGAGATACCTCCGCAGGCTGTGAACATGCAGCAGTAATCTATGTGCAATTTGAAGGAGAGCTGCTTTCTTTCATACTTTCTAATACTTGTAAAATACTAATAATAAGTGACACGTAATCACAGGTCAAGAATCCAGCGCAGAGAAAGGTAGCTTCGAAATAGGCCCCAAGGAGAGACGTGGCATGGAAACTTCTGTGAAATCAATTGTTTAGATAAAGTAGGAAGCGCACCAGGAGTTGTGCGAGTATTCTGTCCACTGATTAAAAATGTCTTAAATAATTTGATATCTAGGTGGAAGGCCATGGATTTTTCATCTTAAAGGTCTTCACTGTCAGACTCAATTGGCTGAAGAAGGGCAGTCAAAATGTTTAAAATGAAAAATCTGTGGCCTACAATCTAAATATGTAATTATTCAAGGTGCAATTTAATTAGTTAATGGAGTAGTGATGTAATTCCTGGTGCACTATAAATCCGGCATGTGAACTTTCCTACAACACTGTGGGGCATATTATCAAACCCAATTCTGCTGCTTCAGCGGCCGTTTTCAGCCGAAAAGCAGCGATTTAAATATCGCTCTGTTATCAAGGACACAGTAACACTTGTTTCCTGGAGTCAGCAGGCGTCTTTTCTCCACTTTGCATGTCAGCGATATATATCGCTAATTACATGCAAAGTGGGCGTTCCACCCTAAACCTACATTGAAACGGTCGCTGACACAACTACTCACTATTTACAATGCGGCTCCGGACACGCGTTGCAAAAAAAAAAAGTCGCACTAGGCGGGGTTATCGCAGGATATTAACACCTGCTTTATTCTTTACTTAACCATCATTTGCTTGGGAGGTGGATTGACTGGTTAAGACACACTTGCCTATTAGCAAGTTGTTCAGTAGCAATTATCACTGCATTTCCAACGTTATTGCCGGTTATCGCCGTCTATTGCAGGATTTTACATCGCCTGTGATGTATTCCAGCGATAGACGGCGATAATGAAAAATGTGCTAAGTGCGATTAGCGATAATTATCTCTTGTCCTTTTTATTATGCCCCTGAGACTCACCAGCAAGGGAGGGCCAGTTCAGGGCAGGCAGGCCTGAGCTGTCGATCAGATGGAGCCCGGAGGCAACAGGGCAGTGAGGGTGGGCTCCAGCGGGCGGCCGAGAAATACAGGGTGGCACATGCTTGCCCATATGTAACAGGCCACCAGAGTAAGTGTATTTTATGGGGCATACTCCACATGTCCCATGATGTAGTCTGTCCCAGTTGAGTGGTACTCTCAGATGACTTAGGACCTGATTTAGACTTTGGCGGATGGGTTACTCTGTCACAAACAAGATGGATATCCCGTCTGCCATATTACGATCCCTATAGGCTTTAAAGGGATTGCAATATGGCGGCCGGGATATTCGTCCCGTTTGTTACAGAGAAACCCCCCTCTACCAAACTCTGATTCAGGGACTTAGTGTCATCCACAGGCATCGGCAACAATATGTTGCATGCCTGGGCACCTTTATGAGGAAATAAGGCACAGATTAGGAAGAAGCCTATATTGCAGCCAAGGGAAGTATTATGCATAGTGCCAGAGGGGCACAGTGGGCATGTGCACCCCATGTGTGGGCCCCTGAGGCACTATGATAGTATGGAAGGAGCTGCAGATGCTTATGCATCTGCTCTCCCTTTCTGATATTATAAATCTAATACAGATAGCGCTGGTACACAGGTAGTGGAAGCCTATCTTAATAGGACATTTTCTCATTTGCTTGGGATGTGGCCTCATGCCAAAGAGGGAATTACTTTGCCTCTGTGCCCACTTCATGGTCTCAGAAACAAACAGGCCTTTAGGAGGTACACTGACAGAGCTCCACAAAAAGGTGGCACCTTACTAGTGCACTGTCTGAGGGCAATCCTCTGGAGGGAGCCACATACATACTCCAGCAGGTGGAGCGGTCACACACTTCACCCCCCTGCAGGGGGATCTCTGTCCCCTCTTTAAAGTACAGGCAACTGCTGGATGCATTGTGAAAGACAGAGTGGCTTATGAAAAGTGCTCTGTTGCAGACCGACACAGTGCTCCTGTTCTATAATCTATGCCCTGGACCACTAAAAGAAGTTCCAGTGGGGCCCACAGGCACCTTCCAATACAAGTTAACCACTGCTTGCCATGTACTATTCTTATGTGGGGCATTACGCAACAAATGAATGGAGCTAGTTCTACCTCCTATGATATTTCTTTGCTGTATAGCCAATTCACAAAATGTTTCTGTAAGTAATGTTTCCTTAGTCAAGGCTTATGAGTGCCATATTTATGGGTATTAGGGAGAAAGACATGCTTATTCATTGACCTGATTCACAAAACATTTTTCCTCCTAAATAAGCATGTCTTTCTCCTGGGGTAAGCCACCAGTGCTACCGTAATGCTTTGTGAACTGGGAAGGGGAAATAAATAGAAATTCACAGATAAGACAGGAGTAGGACAAAACGAATCATAGAAAAAAGCTTTGTTAAGCAGTCCCATAGTGTCTGACAGGAAAAAACATTTTATTTAGGACAATCTTTCAAATATGGAAAAAGCAAAAGTAATATACGAATCTTGAGCAATTGTATGAGAAGAAAAATGAAATAAGGCTTCTTTCTGGTCTGATACAGGGATCAAGACTGGTCTCTTTTCCCTACAAATAACTAAGCTGAAATATATAAAAACACATAGAAATGTCCTTACTCATAATGAGCACCAATGAAAAATAAAAAATGTAGTACTGGCCTCCAGTCTTCCTCACCCAAAAAAAATGCAATATGTTCCTCTGGTCTCTCGTCTTTCATTTCTGGCAGAGGTCATAGGGCTGTGTACAATCATGCCTTGGGCCATACAGCACTACCGAAACAGCTATTCCTAAAATTGCCGATGATGGTCAATACAATATCCTTATTCTTCTAGACCTCTTAGCTGCCTTTGACATAGCGAACCATGGCACTCTCACATCTACTCTGATGGACAGAATGGCATGGTCCACAGCTGGCTCATTTCCTGTTTGAACAGTTAGTATCAATTCATACAAATTGCTGTCTGCTCGCTAACACTGTCATGATACTTCAAGGAGTGCCTTAAGGCTTGACCGTCTCCCCCACTCTTTTCAGCCTTTACATGGGACCTCTAGCTTCCACTCTCAGCCTTACTAACATCTATCAATTGTACGCAGGTGATTCTCAACTGTGTCTGAAAGTCTCATCCTCAAGGCATGTAAAATCCTTGTCCAAAGCTCTACAGTTCACCCAAGAATGGATGTCCACTGAAATTGTACCCTGCTTAAGATTGGGTTCTTCCTTTATGTCCCCAAAATCCTTGAATCAGTTTCAAACGTGACTGGACTCAGTTTTGATACTAAACTGTGACCCTGTAATTGTGGAGGCTACCAAAAACTGTATATTTGTTTAGGACACAAACTATAGCCTGCTAGCAAACATCAGTCCCATGATCGAAGGAGCTAACCTGCAACTCTGACTCCAAAATGCCTGAGACAGAATTTAAGCCAGTTATCCAAACATTTATTTATTCAAAACTTAATTACGGCAAGTATCTACTCACAGGTGTTCCAAACCTGCACTTAAACCCCTCTCAAGGTTAGGCAACTCCACATGCCACTGATAGAATGGCCACAGGAGTGAAACAAATCTGATCTATTAGAACGTTCTGCCTATTGAGGCAAAGAATATCTACAAACTGACCTGCATTGCACATACAGCTGTATGTCTCACATTTCCTAGAAACTTTGCACAAAGTTTGCCAAATCCAGGTGTACAACAAATCCTATGAGCAGGGACAAGCTCCTGCTGGAAATTCCAGGATTTAGGAAAGACAAGACACAGAAAAAGTCCTTCTCTGGAAGTGCTCTTAGGGTGTGGAACTCTATTCCACCAGGTACCAGAACCATAGTGTTCTATGACGTCTTCAAGAAAGAGCTAAATTACCTACTTTTTTGTGTCATGTCCAAGCTTGAGGTTCATTGACCTTTTGTTGTTATGCTACTCTATTGTATATCCTACTCATTTTTCTCAACTGGTATTTGTCAGAAATTGTTCTTTTGTTATGCACTATTCCCCCATTAGGTTTTATCCACACCAGAGGAAAATGCTAATAAATAAATAAATCATGACATGATATTTTTGGGGCACACAGTAGCACGGTCAAACTGGCCTACAGGGCAATCAGGCAGTGCCTGATGGGCTGGTCTGATAGGTCGGTGTGTGAGCCAGTATTTTTGGCTGTTTGAGGTCTTCTTTATTTGATCTGCTGGGCTGGTTTTTACTGGTGATTTCCCTGATATTAAAACAAGCATTGCCTGCGGCAAGCTAAAATCTTGCAAAACCTTGCAAAACAATTATACAGCTTGTCAAAACAGCCCCAATCTGCAAACATCGGCCACTTTTTTAGCTTTCTAATTCACTAATGGGGGACACTTTAATTTTGGTGTCTGGGCTTATTTTCTATCCCAGTATGACCCTGCACAGTAGTGGCCTCAGGAGACTGGATTTGGTTAATTTAATGCAAATCAAAACAATTACCTCATATTATGCCTTCCCAGTCAAAAAATATTAATGAACCACTTTAATATTTTTTGACCTAATATAATCTTACCACATTTATAATGTTCGTCCTCTCACAAAGTAGGAAAGTGCACGTAGGAACTTGACAAGTTTTATTAAATGCATTGTAAAATATATGGGAAACATGATAAGTAGATTCCTAGCAGGAAGTTTGAAGATTATTCTATGCCACACATTCAACAAAAGAACCGAAATAAAGGTCATAAACAGAGGAACTTCAATTTGCGCATGGTTAAGTCTTTATCTACCTGCATACACACACACGCAATCAGTCAATACAATAATTACACATCATTATCTTAAAATAAAGTGAATTATACTACTGCAAACTATATATGCACTATTTTTGCACAGTATAAAAATAAAATATTGAAAAGCAAGGCAGCCTCAAAGGGAAAATAATGGACATGATCAATAATGGATTAATTATTCACATTGTCATTTCTTCAAACCATAAAACGTGCAGGATACGTTTGACAAATTCACTGATCTACTTGATGGGAAGTAACAAAAAAAACTATTGCATTATTGCATCTGAACCAGGTGAAGACTGGTGGGTATCAGTACTGTGGTGGCTCTACAAACTTAGTGGCAGAGGATCAAGGATTGGATGGCTGTTGGGAAGGATTTTTTATATGTATGCTATTATGTTAAGTATGACTCAGCGTTTGTATCAGACAGTTTGTACCATCTTGGTAATGGATTCTTGAAGGATAGTCTTCTGCTTATATTGAAATGTACAGTTTTTTCATGGGGTGAGTTAGGAAGTCAGTTCTTCAATTTATATTTGGGAGATCCAATTGAGGATCTAGAATTTAAGGAATTCAGCTTTGTTGCAGTTCAGATTAAGGTAGGCATTAGACATTTTTGCTTGGATTAGGGTGAACAACGCCTGCTGACAATCAATGTTTGAGTAGACTCAATCGCAATGTCCACGCAGAACGCACTCCCGCCACTAAATCATAGCACCAGCAGTGTGACATGCCTATTTCCGCCCATTGGCAGAACTGTGCAGAAACTCGCAGTGGGTTTTTTGTAACTCCGCAGGATTGTGCAAAGTTAAATTATGCAAGTTCCACCCACCCCTACTTTTAATGTGTTAGTTGTTAATACTTTACAAATCCCTGTTTAAATTTGGTCACAGAACGAAATTCCAGGTAGGTTCCATTGAAGTGGGGACTAGACAGTGTCGAAGCGATAGCCAGTTCACACAGAGTATATAGTGGCAAAGGATGGCAACAGGTATCAGCTCACAGAAGAGGTAAAAACAGCAGAGGCTCCAAGATATGGGTTGTGTGATTGGCACACTTTGATATTTGCATGTAGAAGAGGAGAAATTCTGCCTAGGACTCCTTGCCTCTGTGTCTATGTAAACTTTGTATCTGGAAAATTTGGAAAGAGCAACCCATGTGGAACTGGTGACGATCATCTCCACAGTGACTGCCTGAATTATTCCTGTTGTGTCTAACATTGATAGATGTTTTTTAAGCTATATAACTGTTTTAAATAGCCACTTTTTTATTAAAAAAATGTCATGGGCACAAAAAGTGAGAAAACTGGGGAACACTGCGAGCAAAAGGATTTTTTATATAGCACTTATTAAGTGTGTGAACTATTGCTTCGCAGTGTTTGTAGAGTTGCACTTTAGAGTACAAAAAATACATTGAATGTTCTACTTCAACTTTTTTTAACTTTAAGCGCAGTTATGTAAAGGTAATTTTGAAAGGTATAATGAGCCAAAACAGGCCAATGCTAGAACAACATCAGAAGGGAACAAGAGGAGCCAAAATATCACCTTTGTAGCATTTAGGACTAGGAAAAGGATAGCGCCACACATGGTTGTTGGTGTAATCCAGTTCTTCAAAGTTTCCACGAGATCCCTACCAAAGAAACACTGAAAAGTAGTGCAATAAAAGCAGCGGTCGAAGTGCATAAAAAAAAGTATGACAACTGCGATGCTCCGTGCAAATGAGTGACCATGAGGTGGGGTCAAAGGCGTGGCTTAAAAAATGTAATATTCTATAATTATTTTGATCTTTCACCTTCAGGTAACTACATATAAAATAACCCACACCTTTTAAATTGAAAGTAAATACAAGTTAAGTGAATCAGTTGAAAATGCACTATTGCACATTATGAAACCTCATAAAGAAGTCGAGAATAGTGACCTGCTTATTTTTAATACTACGAAATCTCTGTTATCATGAAGCGTCAAGTAATTCCATCAATTAAAGTCAGCACTGGCCTAGAAGCACCCTTTACATTTGCAGATTCACCAGTTGTTACACATTTACATTTATTTTTGGTAAACAGGTACCCCGACAAGGTGGCTTGTTTAGCTGTCTTTTTGTTTTTTTTTTTTTTTTTTTTTTACTGTCTGCCACTCGCTCGGTTTCACAGCACAGGAGGCTCCCTGCCTTCCAGTTCAGCTGAAGCATTTAAACTGTCGGAATCACAGTCCCGGGACGATTATCTTTTCACAAAAAGTAGGGGAACTGTTGTTCTTAAATTAAAAAGTATGGGTACGTTGTGCCCTCAGATCACGCCCACTTCGACCTCTGAACATAAGTGCTTATATGACATCAAAATAAAATTATTTGAAATGTCAAACCAACAGGAATGAGTAGGAAGAATTTAATGAAATGCGTGAAAGGGCATCACATAAAATATATTAAAACTGACCCTCGTACACACCTGTACACGTGGGGAAGGACACCTACAGTATTGTGTGTCAGGGGATGCCAGCGGGAGGGTACTGTCCAACATACACTATGGGATTGTCCAGAAATCACAAGGTACAGGAAGAGAGTCACTGATACCATGTCTGAGGTGAGTGGAGTGCCGATACCTATGGACAATCAATGGCTTTTACTGATGACTAAGTGGGACTCTGACTGGTCGAGATATGCGGGCATTTGGTTGGCTCTTGCAGGGGGATAGCTAAGCAAAATATAGCCAGGGGGTGGTGGGGCGGCCTTACCCCCGACACTGGAAGAATGGAGGCGTGACCTTGACTGGTGCCAGCGGGCGGAAAACCGTGTGCAAAAGTAGGGGGTGTGTTAAGAAGTGGAAGAAAATATGGACTCCCTGGCAGAGGTACAGGGGAACGTGCATGGGAGATGACGTACACCAGCCATAATGGGGTGGAGGGGCACAGTGTTGTGTGACCCGGGTAGTGCTACTAGCTACATGTATTTGCTAAGGGGTGCAGATTCCCCGGGTGAAACGCTTCCTGGGCTCTCATTGTTTTATGTTCCCTCGGGTCGATTCCTAGCATTGATGTGGTGTATTCACCTTATTGTATGTCACTGCAAGCCAGTTATGTGGTGTATGGTCTATTGAACAATGTTAGTAAAAAAGAGTTTGAAAAATATATATATATTAAAACTGCTGATATGCAGATACATACACTTTACTCCACTCATTAATAAATGATAAAATATGCTGACGCTGTTTGATGAAATGATAACATTTTACCCTAATTAACAAAATCACTTGAGGCAGCTCTTAACTTAATTGAGCAGGGTAAACAATTAATTTGTTTATAAAAAAAATCATGCATAAACCACCACTGGAAACACGCAGTCTCCTTACAGAACGTGACCTAAAAACAGATGTACTCAAACGTTTATAATAAAACATAGCATAATGCACATTTGTAAAATGCTCATTCAGCCCAGGAGCCTCTGGGTGCTGAATAAAGATTTGCTGACATTTCACTGCAGGACAAACACAGACTCACTCTTGATGCCAGTGTTTGCCCTGCAGTGATTGCTGCTTTCTCTCTTTTTTATGTTGGCTGCCACCGCCACTGCTCTTCTCCCCACCTGGCCAACGGCTATATTGCCACCTACAACTATTTAATTAGGTGCAGCAGTGCAGGCAGCAAAATGCCTGTCGAGAAGAGTGACGCAGGTCAAAGTCTGAATAAGAGATGCCTCACTGTTGCCCACTTCAATGGTACCAGGCAGGGCCGGCTTTAGGGTAGTACGACTGGTACTGCCGTACTGGGGGTTGACCTCATGGAGAGGGGGGTACTGTGTTTAGCAATAACTTATGATTAGCGAGATGAGGGGCACTTTCGCCCAGTGGTTGTGAGAGAATCTGAGGAGGAGGTCATGGTGGTGTGGGTGCCAAAAATTATTTTCGCCCTGGGCGCCACCAGCACTCAAGCGGGCACTCGTCCCCGGATTGTCTTACGTTTTAAGGAACCTGAGTCAACAATGTGATGCTGGTTCCACTGGACATTTCTCCTTTTCTGCTAGGTGCCATAAGCACTTAATTCTAACTATGGTTAAAATATATATAAACATGCAAGTCCTCTAGAGGGAAAGCACATGGCACCTTCTAGTACTATGGCAAAGTAAGCTGCCTCATTATTAAAAATTACATCAGGTTTGCTTTGAATTGCTTTGCTATAGGAGCATGTGACCCTGGGCATACCACTATTCCTGCCCCTATCTTTGTGATGTCCATGAATGGTCTAAGTAACAAAATATGTTAAAAAAAATATACATTATGTATGTAATTAAATTTATTCAATTGAATAAATATATCAGTGATTACCAACATTTTAAATATATGTATTTTAATACAGGTATTTTGTAATTATTGCTATTTAAACTTTTTTTATATTAGTTACATTTTCGTATTATTGTACATGTTTTAAATGTGTGTGAAATTGGATTTTGCACTCATAAATTGAAGCTAAAAAATATATTTTCATAAAAATTATATTTTGGCCATACCAACCTTTTTTTTAATTCTTGTGACATTGGTAAATTTAAGCACATAGTCCAAAGTTTGTTTCACTGCCGTTACCATAGAAAATTAACTCTTCCTCCCAATTGTATGCACCTACCCCAATATTTGTCAGACTAGAGTTAGAATAGTAAATATCTCCCCTCCCTAATCATATGCACTTTCTTTGTCTTTGTAGGAGTGGTTATGCCTTCATCTAACAATTACATACTCATTCCTCAAGGCTGTAGACTAGATGTCGAAAAGTAAATATGCCCACCCCAATTCTATGCATTTACCCCAATGTTTGCAGGACTAGAGTTAGAATAATAAATAAGCTCCTTCCACAATTATATGCACTTACCCCACTCTTTGTAGGACTGGAGTTAGACTAGAAAAAATACTTCCGCCCTAATTAAACGCATTTGTAGGAGTAACAGTGCCCCCACAACTAAAATTTTACACAATTACCTCAAAGTTTGTAGACTGGCGTTAGAAGGTATACACCCGTTACAACGGATCTTTTACTCCGCAGACCCATTACAACGCGACCATTACTCCGCATACCATTACAACGCATTGCGCTGGGGGGCGCTCTAGGATAGGTAATAAGTATAATTTACTATCCAACACCTTCCCTAGGGTCCACGGGGACTGGAGTTAGAATAGTAAATTATACTTACCACTATCCAGCGCCCCAAGGCGCTATGCGTTGTAACGGTATGCGGAGTAAAAATCGCGTTGTAATGGTCTGCGGAGTAAAAGTATGCGTTATAACGTCATACATCCGCGTTAGAATAGTAAGTATGCCTACCCAGTTATATGCAATAACCGCAATATTTGTTGAAATGGAGTTTTTAAAATCCAATATTATTCTACTTTATATTTCGGTAGTAAATAGTGTTTACCTTTCACAGTTTTTGCATGGCAGTATTTTGGAATCAATATTTATGTTACTTTAATTAAAAGTATAGGATAATGATATCAGGTCGTCGATATTTTGACCTAGATAGTATTTTTTGCAGGGCAATATTGCTATGCTTGATATTCAGGACTGCTGCCCTTGGACTGTTGCCCAATGAGTGTCCTTGTTTTAATGTAGCTAGTTTTCTAGCCTGGGCGGTAAGGCGCAGACGGCGGTGTAGAAACCAGTTATTCTATTGAAAGTGATTTTCTAGTTAAACCTGAAGGAGATTTGGTAGTTTGAATACTTTTACCTTAGATTGTTATTTACTCTCTGTATCGATGGAGTCATGTTTTGTTTTAACCTTCACTCTCTGTTCCTTCACTCTGTGTTCGCTGAGTGTATTTTCGTATTATTGTACTGTATGTTTTGATTCACAACAACTTTTATGGTTTTAAAATAATTGAATCATTTTTTTATTTTTGATGATGGTTCACTGCATGGGTACACACAGCCAAAAGACCAGACTTGACTAAACACTCGCTCAGTTAATCCTCTCAAAATGCACTCTTACTAATGAGGATACAGATCAACATGGGTTGAAGTACAGTTCAAGCATCTTACAGAAATAGATTATCAGCGTGTTGAGGTACCTTTTCCAATGCTGGCTGCAAGGACAGTTGTTAGGTGATGAATGTGAACCCCACAGCTCAGAAATCTCATGAAGACAAATGGCAGATCGACGTGCATTTCTGCAGAAAATAACCTGAAAGTTGAAATGCTGCAAAGGGAATGCTCTCTAAATGATGAAATGTGCCTTCTGCTAATGTTGTTTTCAGGCAGGGATAGTTAATATGGCAATAATAGTGTTAGAGGGGTGCCTGTTCTTTGAATGAGCCTGGCATGTGTTTTCATTTGTGCATCTCCACAAGCAAGCATTAAGGATTTGCTTCTATTCATAGCCCAGAGCTCTCTTTTGACTGCCACCGACAGACCTCCGATGCAAGCTGGATCTGTGCCCGGCTGACAGACAGCTCATTTTTCCTGTGCAAGCTCTTGTTTCCTGGGGTGTAGTCACTCAGGAGATTGGGCTCCACTGAGCCCTCTGTTGCTTTCTTACTGGGTCGTAAATCTTTATTTCACATCCTGGTTTTCATAAAAAGCATATGCGCAGCCATACATCAACTTTTATACCGATCAATCATGAATAATTAAAGGAATGGAAAAGTATACAACGAATCTAATATTTTTGCCTGTTGCTGCTAATTAGCCTTGTTTCTTTTATTGCAATGATATGTACAGCTATTACACAGTACATTGGACTATCTCCTCCCAGTGTCACACACCCATCATTATTTCATTATGAGAATACTCTGCATAAAATGTAAAGGGGCCATGCAGTGAATGATGTCACGATACACCTCAGAAGGCAAGCAGGTGCCATCAAATGAAGCCACATTCTGGAATGCCTGTTTTTTGTGATAGTGAAAAATGTTTATTCCTACAATGAATGGACCTTCCAAAACCCTTTTCGTGGGTCATATGTGTCTTCCCCGCATCACTCACTCTTATGGAGGAAAAACTAACTCCAAAGACTGGATCACAGAATGTTTTTGACTGGCATTAATGGATGTTTTTAATGCCTACTGAGGCAATGCTTGGTGCGAACGCATTTTATTATGAAAGCGGCTTTCTAGGGGTGGTAATGTAGCAGTAATATTTTTCATATTTATTGTTCTGTATTTTTTTGTGGTGGTAATGTGTTGTGTTGCTTTTTGTGCTGTTATGTTTTCGAATAGCATTGTTGCATTGTGTTATTCATGCGTTTGTACTGTGGTTGCTGTGCTGCATGCTGTTTTGACTGTTGGTTGTGCCTTATTATGTTTTTATTGTGTTGTTATTTTTAATTTATGCAATGTTACTGAGCTGTATTGTTGATGTCACAAAATCCTACATTTCCAGTGAAAAGCAGAACATCCCTTTAGCGTTCCATTTTCAAATCACCATATATCACTGTCTACAGTGGTACAATACCACTGTTCCAGCTCTTTAATTATTGAAGACACCAGTCAGCCCAAAACTGTGGCAGAGACTTGTCTTAAATTAGGATACTCAATGCTCCCTTTAGGTGATATGGCCCTAGAACTTCCTTCTCGTGCTCTTCGATCCAAATCCAAGCATCATCTGCTAACTCCCAGATTCAGGCACGCCTGTAGCAGGAGCTGAACCATTCCAGTTTAGCTCAGATGTTATGGGATGCCCTTCCATATAACATCAGGAATTATTGAATCACCTTACATTTAGGCAGTGACAAAACACAAGGTGAGGGCCCCCCTGCCGAGTACATGGAGGGGGACCCCCTTGCTCCGCATCCAGTGAGGTGCTCTCAGGCCAGGGGTCTGCTGCCCGTGCACAGTGCCTGCAACACAGGGCCCCCCAACACCACGGGGGCTGCGGGGCTACTGCTGTGCCACTGCATTTAGAAACAATGTGTCATCTGAAGCTTGTTTTGAGCAACCTTCACTCTCCTAGTGCATTAACATGTATGTAGCATGTGAATGTGTGCTTTATAAGTATTTCTTCACTCATTCTTTCAGGACTTCACACCTCCCTGACAGTAGCAAATTTAAGAGGACAAGAGGTTTGACAAAATAGTGTGCATGTATGATAATGACACCATGGACAAGGCATTGTTCAATTTCCCTCACCCCATAGAGAGGATGAACTAAAGGGACATTAAATTGTCTGCATTAGGGGTGTTGTGTCATCATCTGAAATCTTTCCTTCAGAAATGTGCTAACTGGTCCTATTGTTGCTATTGCATGATTAAAGCTGATTTTTAGATTCATACACCAAACCTATTCAATGCCAGAATGAATACCATCTTTCATTTAGGTTTTACCCACAGATCTATTCGCAGTCACTATGGTCCTGTTGTGAGCTCCATGTGAAATTGCTAGGGGTAGCAGAAGTGACATCACATACTCTATGACCATAATGATATCACAGGAAGTGACAGCATATGCCCTTGACCCTGATTTTTTCCAAGAAGGTATATCACATATAGTTAATATCCACACTCTTTTACACTCCTTTACACTTATTCTTATTTTCTTTTGCACTCACACACTTGCATTCGCTATTAGTCCCACTCGTAGTCACAAACTAACTGACACTCAGACCCAGGTTTAATAATGCTTTGGACTGTTTGCAGCACTTGTATGACACAAACCCGGCACAAAGTGTTAAAGAAGGATTTACTGTCCAACGCAAATCATGATTTGCATTGGATAGTATCCCTGTGTAACGCAAAATTGTGAAATACTCTGTTTTGTAATTTTACGTCAAGGGAGAATTCCATGGGTGGATTCCTTGATGCAGGCGTTAAGAGGAGAACTGTTTTCATTTCTCTGAATTTTTTCATTTTGCATGTGTGCTGCATTGCACAGCACACATGCAAAGTGGGAAAGCCTTAAAGCATTGCATTTGTACTGAAGGGACTCCTTCAGGTATAAGAGCTATGCTTCAGAAAAGGCGTGCCTCATTGCACTATGGGGCAAGGTTGTGTCCATAGGTGGGTAGCAACCAAAAGTGCACCAGCCCACAGAGAGAGAAAAAATGTGCCATATCTTAGAAGATATTTTGATGCTTTTCTCTCTCCCTTTGATACAAGGCAGTGCAGCAAAGTTGGTGCAGCCTTACCTTGTGTAAAAGAGTAAATCTGGGCCTCCATCTCACTCATTACCTGTGACTAACTCTCACTCACACACACAAGGTCACACATACATATGTGCTGTTTCACATAAACACACTCTCACTTGCATACAAGTACACAACATAAATTAAAACTGTTTTTACATACCATGTCTACCACTTCATTTTTTTATTACACTAATAGTAACTAATAGAATAATATTTCTTATTAGAATTATGAAAAATGGGCAGAAAATAAGGAATGCAGAGCTGGACCTATGTTCTTGGAACTGATTTGACCACCTCTGAGTCCAGGGGTCGCAAATGCAAAGCCTGGGGTTTTGAGATTGGCCATCTGGGCAACTTTACCACCACTTCGCACCACTTCCAATGGTCCAGGAGTGGAGGAGCACCACTTGGAGGATCAGGAATCACACAGGTTTGGCCAGGCGTTGTCTCAAGATGGAAGAAGCATTTTGTGTCCTTTGGCTCTGAACAGGAGGCCAGCAAACTAGCCTTGTGAGTAATTCTGGAGGTCCTAGGACAGTTGAAGATCCAGTTCTTGTCCCCAGGCAAATGATAGCAGAGCAGTAGGACAAACAATGCAGAAATTCAGCTGTGCAGCAGTCTTCTAGATTGGCAATCTAGCAGAGTAGCATTACTTATTCCGGGCATTGTATCCACAGGTCCAGAAGTGTACTGAAGAGTTGGTATCCAAGGCCCCTCTTTATATATCCTGGTGCTTTTGTTCTGGAAGGTGGGAGAAGCTTCTAGACAATGGCTTTGAAGTGCATGACAATTCCTGCCTCCCCTGCCCTGGCTCCAAACCGGCTGTAGTGGCAATGTGGAATCGTTATGCCCTTTGTGTGAAAGCAGAGCAAAGGCTATTTAGTTGCAAGTGGGGCTGTGCTCAGCTCCGTCCCTCCATCCTGCCAGCAATGGCCCTTTGAGGCACACCTAATCCCTCTCTTGTGTGCCCTTCTGGAAGGAATTCACAAGTCTAATTGTTGGTAACACCTAGGCATGTGACCCAGACCAGGCTACAGCCACAAACTGGCAAAGGTCAGAACAATGGCAATATTCTAAAAGGCAGTTCAGGCTGCACTGCTTCCATGGGGAGAAGGGTCAGTAATTATTTGCATATGGCTGGGTTTAAACTGGAATGGCATGGGGAGCAAAACAAATATGGATTTAGGCCCAGATCTATGTACTTGGGTGAATGTTTAATATTGTTCAGCGGTTTGTCCATCAGTTGTTCTTTTTGCAACTTTCTAAAAGTGGGATTTTAAAATTGTGATCAATAACCTGACTTTACGATTAAATAGGGCTCTTTACCAGAATTTTAAAGACACCAAACATGGTATAGGAATCAGCTCCCATTTGGAAATGACTGCTTATTAAATGTAATAAGGAATCCCCAATGTTATCTAATGGGAGGGGTAGACCTCACAGTAGTATAAAACAAATTTGGATTTTTGTCACTACCAGGTTATGTAGAACTTAAAAGTACATATCCAATCTTTGAAATACACAGCACCCTGCCCTATGGACTACCTAGGGACTACCATAGGAGTGACTTATATGTAATAAAATCGGAATTTAAATATGCCAAGTGGGTATAAGCGAATTTTACCATACTATAGGGAGAGAGCATAAGCACCTTAGCACTGGAAAGCAGTAGTAAAGTGCACAGAGTGTGAAGACCAACACAAAACTAATTCAACAAAAGGTGGAGGTTGAAGAAAAAAGGTATGTGTTTGACCCTGCAGAGAGGGCCATGTCCAATATGGATGAACAAGCTTCTCATTTGCAGAAAAAGGCAAACCTTTTTACTCACCGTGAAAGGCTCATATGCTTGGGTACTAAACCTTTCCTCAACATCCTTCCCTAGTCTGAATTTATAATAACAGCAGATGTAAAAAATAGGTACAGTGTGGATGTTGTGCCAGTATGCTCTGCACTTCCAGCTTGTCATTCCTATAGGATCTTACAGAAAATAGGGTAATATAACCTTTGATATAACCTTTGAGCATAACAGGTACTAATAAGTACTAGATCTATATTACTGTGCATAAACATAATTTGTGAGGTAGAAAATATTTTTTATTTTAAACATAAATAGGCATGGTTTACTTTACAATGGTAACCGTGGTTGGATGTTGTTGCACATCCTAATATAGTTGCAGTAATTGAGAAAATTAAACAATTTAAGGGATAAAGTACCCCCTTCTATTCAGTCTAAGGATATTGCAAGTCACTCTGGATTTCCATAAACATAGAGAGGAACTATGCTGAAGGCCAAGTTCCTTTATAAGGTTATGGGACTCCAAGGTGACTTGCAATATCCTCGTCATGTATGCCAAGGGGTACTTTATCCCATATAATACATGGTCACACCATCACCTTTCTCATAAACCACTTAAAACCGCGGTGCATATCTGTTTCATATGAAAGAGCAAGATTGTTTTCAAACATGAGGAATAAACATATAACCTCTAGTGCAAAATAAAAAACATGAACCAGTGAATATCAGAAACAGTTCAATACAAGTCAGGTTTTAGAAAAAGAAAAAAAAGCTGCAGTAGCTCGTAATGTGTAGAAACATGCAGAAAGATTCTAACTTTCCTCTAAGGAGTGCAACAAATAAATATATTCTCCGTACTTGTCTTTGTAAGCTTTTAATATAGAGCAGAAGAAAGTAAAGCAACATTCCTTTTCCATTGCTTCAAACAGCTGCTTCAATTACACTCAGTGACTTGACCTGCCGTTCACTTGGCCTACTGGCTTTGGCAGCAGGCACTGTGATGTCAGAACGTGGCTGTATCTTATTAGTATAAACATGCGGGTGCTCAATCCAGTGCAGCATATTGCTACTGTAGATTCCAAAAAAAGTGTCCAACCACTTACACCTGAAGTAACCAGTGAATGGAAGCACATCGTCTAATTATATACACACACACATCAGAAGTACATGATCCAAAGTGTAGTGAATGGGCATTTGAAATGTTATTCACGCAAAGCTTTTTTGTGGCAGCTAAATCGCTATACAAACACATTGGTGAGATTAACCAATCTGGGAACCAGCCACGTGTTTTGTCCCTCCCAAATGAGTTATAATAAACCAACTCGAGGGCCACACAAAGTGTTTCGTACAGAATAGTGTACATTTTGGCATTTGATAGTGGATATAGAGCAAAAGTGCGTACTCGGCCTGGCCAAGAGCATTCGATGCATGAAGCATGGCGGGGATGTGTTAACCTGACTGAGGTAGTCAGGAACCATTGATGGACTATCAGGGAACATAATGAGTATTAGGATTATATGGTGGTGTAACTTCATGTTTTGTATTTTGCACTAGAGGTTAGTAGCCTGGAATATGCATGAAAGGCAAATGCTCAGTTAGTACAATAATTGACAAAGATGTTTGTTCCTAGCTAGCCAATAATTTTAGAGTTAGAGTTGGCTCTGTCTGCAACTGCTTATTGGTGGAGCACATTGCTGCGGTGACATCATGACTGCCCGACTTCACTGACGACAACATAACTGAAAAGGATTCTTCTGACCTCTTTGTTAAATGGATTGATACTAGGGGCTACTTTCAAATGTGAGAATGTGTTCCAGATTTTAGGGCACGCTTAGATCTACTTATGGACATCTTAGCATGGAATTTCTTTGCTATGTTGAGCGTGTTAGCCACATATGTTGGTGACATGTCACTCTGGGGTTCTAAGGAAAATGACTTTGTAGACTCTTCGGGTTCACTTGAAGATTGAATTTGCTTTGCTTCTACGGTGTAACAGCATCATTTTAGATGTATGTGCGTATGCGCATTAGCGTCATGATGCGGAGTACTTATGCATATTTGTCAAACTTCTTTGAATTTTGAACAGCGGCAACTCCTCCACAAGAGCGGAGGAGCATCGCTCTACCTGCTACGCGCACAGCAGACAAACACAAAAAAATATAACAGCATAATAATACGTAGGCAGAGGACGGGGCTGAATCCTCCTATTGCAGGATACTGCTACATATTTCAGCGCACATGTTGGTTTAGCCGGCTGGCTACCTATGGCCAGCCCGACATGCGCACAGTAGACCCAGCAATCACAAAGGAGGGATTGCTGACACAGGCCCCAGCCTCACAATGAGTGTGGGGTTAGCCTGCTCCCATCAGTCTTGGAGCTGCTCTCACACTGATGAGAGCAGTTCCAGGATTGGTTGGATTCGTCTTTCACTGAGCAGGAAGGAAGTCCTTCCATTCCCGCTCGTGGACGCCGGGTGAAGTGCAGCAGTTATGGTGAGTTTGGTGCGATTGCGCCCCACAATATTTTATAACTGGTAGCCGGCACTGACTTTGAGCACATTTAGCTGAGTGGAATAAATATGTCATGTCATGCTTAGTAGCAGAGTAAAGATACTAACTAGTGATACACAAACGTAGCCAACATAGTTGCATCACATGCTTCCTTCTGCATTGCGAAGATACCAACTAGTGATATGCAATAGCTCAACATTCTGCAATGCCCCTTTGGCATGCATTAACGCCCTAACCGCGGCGCTTTTTCAGCCGCGGTGCGGGCGTTCTAAAGGGTGGGTGGGGCTCCGTCGGCCACGGCCAATGGCCGACGGCAGCACGCAAGGGGTTAAACTCTAAAAGGATGTCTTTCTGTCTCATTCTGTAAAATATCCGGGTACCGTAAAATCATTTTGTACACGGCAAATTGTGTACGCAGTGCTTCACATGACAGTGTACTTATAAAGAATTCTCAGGGGCGGCAGAAAAGGGATATTATATCCACTAGATTACATGGCTTGCCCTGGATCTAATGGTTTGGCCGAGTGCGTTTGTACGAACTAAAGCTCATGGCTCTTGATTCGATTTCCCAAAATGAGGCTATTCGAATTTATCTTCTACCTATCGTTCTTGATGCGATTTAAATCTTTCTCTTTAACCCCTTCCGCGCGGATGACGGAACCGCTCCATCATCAGCCGCGGTAGCGCTGTGCTGATGATGGAGCGGTTCCGTCATGGCCCGCTCGATGCGCCTGCACGGCGCTGATTTCGCGCCTGCGCGGTGCTGATTTCGCGCCTGCGCGTCGCGTTTTATTGAGCGAGCGGGGCCATGACGGAACCGCTCCGTCATGAGCACAGCTCAACCGAGGCTGGTGACGGAGCGGTTCCGTCACCAGGATGGGCGTGCCGCGCGGCCCCCCCGCCCCCTTAGCGCTGCAGCGGAATAGCCGCCACAGCGAAGGTGTTAAAAATACAAATAAGTTGTATTCATAACTCGGATATTGATTCCACCTGACCACCTACAACTGACTTTTATTGGATACAGATGCTAGCATATGGTTTTCTGAACATTAGATGAGCTACATTCAGGGCAATTTCGGATGATTCCAGTTAATTCTTAGAATTGGTTTTAAAGGGTGGGGGGCAGAACTGTGTTTATGGGCTTCACGTGGTATTTTTGTTTTTCGAGAAAAATGTTCCTTGCCCTTTCTATTGAACCTAGCACCAGTATTTATGAACGATATACCACGAGTGGGTCCAGTAAATGTAATTTGAACTGGAAATGTAATGTTTCTGAAAAAAAGGTAGCTTGACAGCGAATCAGATTTTTACATGGAGCTGATTGTCCAAACTACTTGATTCTTGTGAAGGCTCTGCTCTTGTTCAATTAACGAATCCTAAATAAAAAGTGTAGTTATGTTCCTGCTCCTATCTCAGTGTAGTTTAATGCACTTCGACTCCTTAGCTAAGATACGTGGTGTGCACTCAAATGGAGTTTGACAACATCTGTCCAAGATCAGTCAGGGCATCTGCACTGATAGCATAGCAAGGCTGCTTGGGAGGATATATAATGAAAGCAGCAGACTAAATACTCAGATGATTAACCATCCATAAGTGACAAGATAGGCAGAGCACACAGTCAACATTAGACAAAGGTAAGAGGTTGTGTGATAAAGACATGGAAACTTGCAGATTAGAGCAGAAAGTCAATAGGGACATTCCTCGGTTGTACTCACTGCCCACGCAATTTGGAAGAAACACTGCAGATGATTTTTCCATCTGAGAGTTTCGCTGATACTATGAAACGAAAAGCAGAGTCAAAAGCATGCACAGGCGATGAACACGAAAAATCACTTGAATTCACTTCCAAATGATAACATATTTCAAAAGCAGCCCAAGATCTCATACCCAGGTGTACCATAATCCAATTTCTTTGATGCTCTTTATAATTCTTCGAAACTTATATAGCTAAATTGTTACAACTGGAACTCAAACACAAGGGGCATGCACAGATGGCAGATTACCATATTTTTAAACAAGCAATGGCAAAGCCAATAGCTCTGACATTGGCCACCAGCCTTTTGGCAATTCCTTTGTCCTGGTTTTTGCAAAACGTTATTGTTTGCGAAGTTGCTGGCCCTCAATCAATCTAAGAAAAAAAACATTGGTCTAAAAAAAGTGCACATTACTATGGTACACCTGCACTGAAGGAAACTACCTTCTGTGAGGATGTGCTCCTAGTGAAAGGGCGGTACAAAAGGGGGTGGTGATGGACGGAGCATCTGAACCAATCAAACACTCACACCCAGTCAACAGATCTGGGTTTAATCCATCACCGTTCTTTAGCCCACTCTGCCACCCCAGTTCAGACATGGCCATATGCAAATCAGTCTGACCCTGTGCCTCATGGGAACAGTCCAGCCCGAACTGCCAAGCCATGCCTTCCCTGGAACGGAAACAAGCTTCTTAGGACCGGTTTCTGGCATTTCAGCCGTCTTCAGCCAGGCTTGCTTGAATCCAGTGGCCAAGTGAGCAAGGGAAAACCCAGATCTTTTGACTGGGTGTGAGTGTTTGATTGGTTCAGATGCTCCGTCCATCACCACCCCCTTTTGTACCGCTTTGTTCGCCATAAGTTGGCAGGGTATGCTCAGACGTGATTACCTTGCTCACTTTGCCACTGGATTCAAGCAATCCTGGATGAAGACGGAGAGAAGGAAATAAGGAAAAGAGATGGTAAAAAAGAAAGAAAAAGAGAGAGAAGGAAAAAAGAAGAAAAGGGAATATGAAAGAAAATGAGGAAAGAAAGAAAATGGAATGAAGGAAGGAAAGAGGGTTCACAGTAAAACATATTGGATACTAAAATCCAACGTACACCCCACCTATATTCAAATAATATTGTTACAAGTGTCCTGCAAATTAAGTGCAATAACGTTTGGTTTTCTTTCCGGGCAAAGTTATTAAAGAACCATTGGTGAAACACAATATGGTATAGTGTAAAATTGTAGCAGTCCACTTCAAAAGGAATTTACATCAGCCTTTGAAGATTTCGTTTTTGATCCAAAGAACACCACTTGTCATTACCAATGAATCTTGAGAGGACTTACTCTCCATGTGTGACCCTCCACTTATACATTCTCAAATGATTCATAAGCCCCCAAAACTTTATGTGTGCTGATGTGTCTTTATTTCATGATATCATGAACCCCTGAGACCCAATGTGTAGGTCTAAGCTGATCCGAATCGATGCTTTCTTATGCTGTTAACACACATATCTAGCTCCTTGATGTAAAACGCGATCGCCCACCTGCAGGACTCACGGCGTCATTATGAGTGCATTTGTAATTCTGATGGGTAATTTCTCACCCTAAATTGTCAATGCTGGGTACACAAGTGATTCTGAGATGAGAAAATAGCAAACGTTCCAAGCAGTCTCTACAGAATACAGGATCATATCAGAAATCATTGTTCCCTACAACGTCATGCCTACATATCTGACTATTTCCGGGGACAAATTCCTCCATGTTTGACTAAGCAAATTTGCTCCAGAAGCATCCATGGTCATTTTATGTACAGTAATCACCAGTTCGACGAGGAGCAGTAGTTACCGGCTTGTTGAGGAATTCTGAGGCACTCATATTGATGACCTAAGTTCGATCACCCCAGGCTATTCTGTACATCTTTATTTCCAATGCTGCTTGTAGAATAGGTGCTCCTAACCACGAGTGCGATTATTTCCGGATTTTTGCCTGCAATTGTCCATTTCCATGGGTATACAGCCTTTACAATGAAACTTTTACAACGAACTACCATTACAACGCAACTTTTACAATGCAAACCATTACAACGCATTGCGCTGGGGGGCGCTCTAGGATAGGGAATAGGTTTAATGTACTATCCAACACCTTCCCTACTATCCACGGGGACTGGAGTTGGAATAGTAAATTAAACTATTCACTATCCAGCGCCCAAAAGCATTATGCGTTGTAATGGTATGCGTTGTAAAACTTGCGATGTAAAGGTAGGCGTTGTAAAAGTATGCGTTGTAACGTCATACATCCATTTCCATGTTTTTGCCTAATGTGCCCCCACACCTTCCCACAGGTGCCACACAGCTGTAATATTTACTGTCAGGTGGAGAAAGCAGACCAAGGCGGCAGGGTCAACTGAGGATATGCAGAACATGTCTGTTAAAGAAAAAGAAACAAATGTAAAAATAAGGTTAAGCCATGTAGTGAGAGGTAAAGCCATAAAGGAAGGCAAGGTCATAGGTGGGTAGAAAACCTGCGGTAGAAGAAATCGGAAAAGAAGCTGCTGGCAGGAACAAAAAACCCAAAGAAGTCAGACAGGACACAGGGACCTTCAAAAATGACGCCGGCAGCATTATAGAGTAGGGCACAGAACTTTTTTCTTCTGGATAATGGCTCAGGGTCTCCCGACCCCACTACCCACAAATGAGACTACGCTCATCCCAAAATCATGAGTGAATTCAGAGGGAAGGGCAGCAGGTACCCACAAAAAGATACATTGAGGGGAGAAGAGAGTGTATGTGAAATACAAGAGACCATTCAACTGGAGAACACACTGCAAGGAGGTCACAGGCAAAGTGTATGTGCTGAGGTGACCAACCTAGGCTGTACTGCATTAGACTCATTAGGAATAATGATCTAAAGCGAATAAAATCATGTACCTGATTGTCTCCAAATGCAAATGCTCTGCAAGCCAGTGAGCATTGACATTAGCTTCAAACTGCTGGAAGTCCCAAGATTATTTTGCAGGCCAAGAAGCAGTGCCAAAGGCCTTTATACTCCCGGATTCTGGACCAGCAAAAACATTCTGCTCTGCTTACCTCTCGTATGTGAATCATGTGGTGACATTATCTTTTGGGGGAAAGAAACTAATTTTACTCTTGAATAAGTTATTATAAATGTTGGAAATTCTGTAACATTAAAATAGTTTTTCGAGCATTGAAAACAATTTGGCATTTTGTTTGAAAACCTGTTTTTTCCCTTTAACTTTTATGTGGAAAAATATTTGCTGGATACTTGCGAATTAAGTTGTCTTTACTTTTTCGTCTCACAAATGCCATGAGAGAATACTACTTCCAGAAACAGTCATAAATTGGACTGTATTGATATTCAGTGTTAACTTGGATCAAAAGGCACAGTAAGAAGTACACTGATCTACACTAATTTAAAAACTAAATGTTGTGGGTATATATGTTTTCCTCTTGTGGGTGAATCTTGTTGTTGGGCCAAAAAACTATTTATTTGGGCCTTTTCATATTCATAGAAGGAGTCAGTTGTGACTGTTTTTTTCCAAATTCATTGACATTTCTTTGTGCACAATATGCATATGTGTCTAACATAAACACTGTTAAAAACAATCTATCCTGAACAGTATTCTGTCCACACTGAAGTTAGCTTACAATGAGTGAAACTGTAATGACGGATAGTTTATTCAATGAGTATGCTACAATAGCTTAAAGTTACAGAAATCAATTAATTTCACTTTTATTATGTGTTTTCGGCCGAACTCGACAGCACAGCTGTGTGCATGACCTACTGTTACCAAATCTTTGAAATATACAGAGTGGGCTCAACTCCATCCAGAGGACAATTACCTGTTCACCTTATGCTTTTCGCTGTTTGGTATATAATTCAACTTTCTAGGAAATCCTTCTACGAAAATGAATAGAGGGGCTATTTTATATCTGATCATTATTTTCAATCATCATTCTGTTTGTGACGTTCAATTTTTTTATCCCTTAAATGGATTCTATGCAGAAAGCAATCCTTTTTGCTACTTTTTCTCAGCTTTGTCAAAACCAATAAGGTAGTCTCTATGTGATAAACATAATTTGTGCGGGAAACACATGTAAACAGCATTTGTAAATATCGTCGATTACATTCTACTCCTCTATGTTCAATGTAACATCTATCCTACATTATAAGACTACATCCTACATACACATTTTCTCAACCCCCATCAGATCCACTTAGGAGTATTACATGCCCGCAGAAATATAGCAAAAGCTTTTCAAAATCTCTGGCTGAACTGTACAGTTTTATGGGCATATGCACGATATTTGCATTATATACTCTTTCATACTCTTTTGATTTTCCCGTTTCTTATTGATGATAATATGAGCAAGACCACACGCTTACTCAGATTCATCGAGAGCATATATTATACATTTGCCGTAAAGTTGAAGCGTGTATAACCGCACTGTTACAGATGTCAAAGATTTGTAACTTAGGGCCTGATTACGAGTACGGTGGTTCACAGGACTGCCGTACTCGTGATGGCAGCTCAATCACCGCCACACTGCGGGTCCGCCTGCAGTATTTTGAGTGAGGTGGTCGGACCAACACAAGCTCCGCCGGGATCAAGGATCCTGTGTGGTGGAGGCGGTGCTGCCAGGGGCAGCAATATGCAGGTGGTGCCACTTCAGCATGGCCAAGCATATTTCAAGTTGCCTGATCACCGCCCATTTTAATGGTGGTGACCCGTCTTGAAAAGTGTGGCAAAGAGGTAACTAAGGGGGCCCTAACAGAGCCCCTGCCTCTCCTGGGGGGCATGCAGGGGGGCACATGTAGTGCCCCCCTTGATTTGCACCCCCAGTTCAGGTGACCTGCCCTGACCCTGGTCTGTGAAGGTCACTCCACCCGCGGCACGGCTCCCCCTGTGTGCGCCCGGTCTCCCTGACTGCCTCGCTCGATCGCCACTGCCCTGTGGCATAGGTTTTTGTCTTTTGCCTTGTGACCTGTGACCGTCGTCCCCTGTGCGTGTTTTCTTCCTCCTTGTGCCCCCTGCTTGCCCCCTGTTTGTGTTCCTCGCTCCTTGCTCCCTCGTGACCGCTTCCCGCCAGTGCCCCCTCCCCGCTCCCTGACGCTGCTCCCCTACGGCCCGCCCCCTTTTTTCCTTCTGTATCCCCATCCCCGCGCCATCCCGCTCCCGCCTCCCAGCTGCTCCTCCCACCCTCTTCGCCAATTATGGCGGGGACCGCGCGTACGCGCAGCGGGCGTGCCGATCGTGCACCGAAGGCGCGCCAAAGGCAAGCCCGTTTGGGCCCGTCCGCGCCTGGACCGCGCCCAGCTCCAGAACCCCTGGTCCTCGTCGATGCCAGCGTACCCGACGAACCTACGACGCCGCAACTCTCCATGCACTCAACGCCGGCCGGAACCCCGCCTGCTAACGAGCCACCCAGAAACGCACCCACGGACCCTTCACCTGCAAGCCTGCCAATTCACCTGCCTCCAAACCTGCACCGCACCCGCCAAGCTGAGCCCCAGCAACAACCACCTCAAGTGCATCCTGCTCAACGCCCGCTCCGTCCACAGGCACGCCGTCGAACTCTGGAACCTCCTCAACTCAACATCTCCAGACGTCGCCTTCCTCACTGAAACATGGATGAACGCCTCCTCAGCACCCGACATCGCCATAGCCATCCCGGAGGGCTACAAGATCATCTGGAGGGACCGCGTCAACCAAACTGGAGGAGGCATCGCCATCATCCATAAGAACACCATCCGCATCACGACCAACTCCGACGACACCCTCACCGCCGCCGAGCACCTACACTTCCAGATACACACCGACCCCAAGACCACCCTCAGAGGCACCCTCATCTACAGCCCCCCGGGACCTCGCACACAATTCAGCAAAGCCATCGCCGACTTCATCAGTCCGCACGCCCTCACCTCCACAGACTTCATCCTCCTAGGGGACCTCAACTTCCACCTGGAGAACAACAAGGACTGTAACACCGCCGCCCTGCTGGAGAACCTCGCCAACCTTGGACTCAAGCAACTGGTGAACACCCCCACCCACTACACCGGCCACACACTCGACCCCATCTTCTCCTCCAGCAAGCACATCTCCTTCAGCCACTCAACCGGACTACACTGGACAGACCACAGCTGCATCCACTTCAGCTTCAGAAGAACCACGACCCACCAGCATCCACAACAGGTTCCCCGCAGAAGCTGGAGCAAGATCACCACCGACCAGCTCACCACCTCCCTCAGCCAGAACCCACCCACCAACACGACAGACCCCAACGAAGCAGCCCACAACCTCACACAGTGGCTCATCAGCTGCTCCGACGAACTCGCACCACTGAAGAATCCTCCCAGCAGACCCGGCAGCAGAAAAGGCTTGTGGTTTACCAACGAACTCAAAAACTCCAAGAAAACCTGGCGCACCCTAGAGAAAGCCTGACGCCACGACAGCAGAACACATGACCGCCCTCAAGAACGCCACCCGCAAACACCACCAGCTGATCCGCACCACCAAGAAGGCAACATTCAAAGAACGACTGGACAACAACACCCACAACAGCAAGGAACTCTTCAGCATCGTTAAAGAGCTCTCCAACCCCAGCGCCTGCAACAACGACATCACACCCTCGCAAGACCTCTGCGACTCACTCGCCTCATTCTTCCACCACAAGATCGCCGACATACACAACAGCTTCGGCGCGCAGACCCCGGACCCAACCACCCAACCACCGAACCAACGCCCCCCACCACCACCCTCTGCACCTGGACCCCGGTCAGCACTGAAGACACCACCCGCCTTATGAACACCATCCACTCCGGCTCCCCTACCGACCCTTGCCCACACCACATCTTCAACAAAGCCGACTCCACCATCGCACCCCAACTCCGGAACATCATCAACAGCTCCTTCGCATCCGCCACCTTCCCGGAGAGTTGGAAACATGCTGAGCTGAGCGCCCTCCTGAAGAAACCCACCACGGACCCCACGGACCTCAAGAACTTCCGCCCCATCTCGCTCCTCCCCTTTCCAGCCAAAGTCATCGAGAAGGCCGTCAACAGACAACTCTCCGCCTTCCTCGAGACCAACGGATCCCTCGACCTCTCACAGTCCGGCTTCCAAGCAAACCACAGCACCGAGACCGCCCTCATCGCAGCCACCGACGACATAAGGTCCCTGCTCGACAACAGAGAAACTGCCGCCCTCATCCTCCTGGACCTCTCAGCAGCCTTCAATACCGTATGCCACCGCACCCTGATACAGCGCCTCAGCAACACCGGAATCCAAGGAGCGGCCCTGGAGTGGATCATCTCGTTCCTCGACGGAAGAACGCAGAGAGTCCGCCTCCCCCGTTCCGCTCCCCGGCCACCGAAGTCATCTGCGGCGTCCCGCAAGGATCCTCACTCAGCCCCACCCTCTTCAATGTCTACATGAGCCCTCTCGCAGCCATCGCACGCCAACAAAACCTCAACATCATCTCCTACGCCGACGACACCCAGCTGATCCTCTCCCTCACCAACGACCCCGCCTCCGCCAAAGCCAACCTCCAGGAAGGAATGAAAGACGTCGCGGAATGGATGAAGATCAGCCGGCTGAAACTGAACTCAGACAAGACGGAAGTCCTCATCCTCGGATCATCTCCCTCCGCCTGCGACGACTCCTGGTGGCCCCCCACCCTGGGAACCGCACCCAAGCCAACGGACCACGCACGCAACCTAGGCTTCATCCTGGACTCCTCCCTCACGATGACCAAGCAAGTCAACGCCGTCTCCTCATCCTGCTTCAACACCCTGCGCATGCTCCGAAAGATCTTCCGATGGATCCCCACCGAGACCAGGAAGACGGTCACCCAGGCCCTCGTCACCAGCCGCCTGGACTACGGGAACACCCTCTACGCTGGAACCACAGCCAAACTACAGAAAAGACTCCAGCGCATTCAGAACGCCTCACCACGACTAATCCTGGACATCCCTCGCCACAGCCACATCTCTGCCCACCTGAAAGACCTACACTGGCTCCCCGTCGGCAAGAGAATCACGTTCAGACTCCTCACCCACGCACACAAGGCTCTCCACAACACGGGCCCGAAGTACCTCAACAGCCGACTCACATTCTACACACCCATCCGCCAACTCCGCTCCGCCAGCCTCGCCCTCGCCACCGTCCCACGAATCCGCAAATCCGCAAATCCACCGTCGGAGGAAGATCCTTCTCCTACCTGGCAGCCAAGACATGGAACTCCCTCCCCACTCACCTACGGCTGACCCTGGACCATCTCTCCTTCAGGAAACAACTCAAGACCTGGCTGTTCGAGCAGTAGCGTTCCCCCCCCCCCCTCAGCGCCTTGAGACCCTAACGGGTGAGTAGCGCGCTATACAAATTCTGTTGATTGATTGATTGAGTTCTTGCACTGTGTGGCATATATGTTACACGTGCAGGAAGGTACAGTTGGGGCTCTGACAGTGGCGTCTGACTGGCTTAACGAAACTTGTGGGGACCCCCCTGCAAGGTATGTGGAAGGCCCCCCTCTGGAATCAATCAGGTACTCTCAGCCAGAGTACTGTGTTGAGGTGGGACACCGGGGGCTGCGGGGGCCTGTGTTATGCCACTGATCCGTCTTCACGTTAGGCTCTTCTATGAGCCTATCAGCAGCCGCGTTCAGATTGCTGCAGGACCACCCACCAGACCAGAATTTAACTCCTAATCTGGCAAAAAGTCGCACCACAGCTTTGGCAATGTTGCTGCCCCTGCTGTAGGACAGCCAAAGTCGTAATCAGGCCCATAGACATTTTGGGCTTTTTTGGATTCCTGTTGAGGCGGAGGAAAAATATTGACCTGTAGAAGGAGTTTTTCTGAGTAATTTGCTCAAAACTGGTTGTTAATGGGTTGAAAGAAAAAAAGCAGTTGTAAAGGATTATAGTTCTGCTGAAGAGCTACAAGACTGTTTGTGGCAAAGTTAGTCCCTTTGTGTCATCTTTCTCTGTTCTGGTTCCATGATGTCCAGCTTTTAACCCACTGCGTCTTAGAGCAGACTCTTCCTGCAGGCAGACATCCCAGCAAGAGCAGTAAAATAACCTTTTAGGGCAAATCAGGAAACTGCCTCAAACAGTTACATAACAAAGTTCTGGACACCAAAATAATTGTCAAGAGGCAGAGAAATCTTTCAAGGTTCTCTTGATGGGCAACTGACTAAACTAGCCTATTAGAGGTTTTCATAGACCTACACTCCCATGGTTAATGCTAAGCAGTGGAGGTCCTGTGCCTAGAAGGACACACATTCCCCCATAGTATTTATATTCTAAAATGAACAAAAAATACAGAAGTTCTCAGAAGTGCTTAGAGGCTAATGAGATCTATTTGGTCACAGATAACCAGTATGTGCTAATATAACCCAAACCGAGTATAGTCAGTGATGGCTCATCCATAGGTTTACTTGAGCTTTGCCGCCCTCCAACACCCTTTGTCAGCCACCACATTCCAGACACGTTATAAAGACATAGTTTTTCAAATTAAAATCCTGTCCCACTTACTGACAGTCATGTACCTTCCTTAATGGAATAAGCCATGGAGCTCTTTCTTCTGGTGAAGAAGTGGTCAGATGTTGGCTTGCATGTGATTGATTGGGATGGTCAGCTGATCAGACACTGTGTAACTGAACTGCGTATGTCAGACTGACGTGTTTTGCTCTGGCCAGTCCAACATGGTCAGAACTATTTGAAGTTTTTTAAATATTTCAAAGACACCTTCTGATTTGCCATATAAATCTTATCAGTTTGTTAACCTAACTATTCTTTTTTAAATGCCCAGTTTGGCCTGCTGTTTTTCAAACCTTTCTAGTAGGGGAACACCTCTGGACTTCCCCCCCCCCCCCCCCCAGCCGCGGCCGGTAGTGGGAGTACCGGCTGGGTGGTGACGTGGGGAGTAGGAGGGGCAGGGTGGGGGGTAGTAATGTATGGATTCCGGACCTTAACAGGTAAGTAAACACATAAATAAATAAAACTAATTTCGTTGCGCGCACTGCATCGCATTTGGTGATGCAGTGCGCGCAACAAAATTTGTTTTATTTATTAATATGTTCACTTACCTGTTAAGGTCCGGAATCCATACATTACTACCCCCCTCCCTACCCCTCCCCCTCCCCATGTCACCGCCCGGCCAGTACTCCCACTACCGGCCGCGGCTGCTCCCCCCTACCCTCAATCCAATGGATTTAGCAAACGTTTACATCTCACTGTGCTATAGTTGAAATAGCCACACAGCATAACACACAGTATATCATGTCTGAGAAGTCAAGCCACTAAAATGGCACCCATACCTGATTATACATTTTAGTGCAGAAGGTCAAATTGCATGATTGATGAAATTTTGTTATATGGAGTATTTAATATCCTTAAATCGACTTCAATGGTGGATTAACAGTTTTATTCCAAAAACATGTTCCTGTAGCCAAAAGATGTCGATTCAGACTGAGGAGAAGCTGAAGGGATGAAATATTCTATCTCAGACTTTCATACCAATCCCCATTGAATTGATATAGGTTTCCCCAGAATAGCACTGCTGATTACCAAAACTAGGTCATCAATATTTTCAGAGGATAGGAATGTGTGATAACCTAGGCCCGAAGTTACAGTTTGGCGTAGAGTACAGGTCATCTGATGGTTAACCATTCGACTGCCCCCCCTATTTAGAGTGGGAGGCCCCATACCATCGGAGGAAACTTTCATGGTGGGGGGCCATTAGTTTTACCTTTTTCAATAGCAAGCTCCCTCGTTCTGAATTTGTTTTGGGAAAATGTAAAACTTTGGAAAAATTCACCTTGGGCTTTCATGTTTGACACAACCATCTGTCAAACTTTTACAACATTGACAGGAACCACTGCAACGGTACTTCCTTCTAATGTTAAGAGATACTTTTAGGGTAAGGTGGACATTTCTAGTGTACAGCATGTGCATCAGAGTGACGGGATATTTTTCCCTGTCACCCTGGATGACATATAACTATCCGCCAAAGTCTAAATCAGTGCCCTAGTGTCTTGTCAACATAATAAAGGCCCACAGTTATAAAGCTGCATGGAAAAGACAGGTATACAATTTCTACAGCACCCTTGGGGCTGAAGCCTGTTTGAGAAGCCCCAACTCGCAACAGAAGCCAGAGTGCATAATTTCAAATCAAAAACATATAATGAACCATACAACATCATAGGATTGCCTGACAGAATCGAAAACGCCATCCCAGATCTGATCCAACTCCGCCTATCAGATCTGAATGTGGTCTTTTCACTCACCCCTAGATGAGAGGCGGCTGCCAACTTCAGCAAGTGGAGGGCGGGCAAATGGGAGGTGGGTGGATGCTTTCATTAAATAAAATATATTAAGTAAATAAAATAACAATTTACTTACCATGGTTGCTGCTGCGTCCACCTCACTCCGGTCATTTCCCTCATGAGCCCAAGGCCCCAGCTTACTCTCTCTTAAGCAATCCTTGTGCTGCTCTCGTGCTGTTAACTAGCTGGGTTAGAGAGGTTTGAAGTGCGCATATGTGGCTGCCCATCGAAAGACTACCGGCGAAAGAGACATGCGCACTTTAAACAAGTGTAAAGGCAGCCCACCCTCCTCCGTGCTGCTGCTGCCATTCAGCAGGTCCCGCCCAGTCCTGACACTCGGACGGAGTGACGATAAATAAAATGGTTATGAATTCACTTTACTACCATTTTCTTTTTCATCTTGGGGGCATTTCAGTGGGGCGACGATCCTCAGCTATAACGGAGAAGCTGTCCCAGCCTAGATATATTATCAGCATGCTCGCCTGTAGCACATTTAGAGTACTCTAGAGTAACACATCCCCTAAGAAGAAGACTTTTGACAACAAGACATAGCAGGTGCTGTTGTTCTAATCTCATGAAAGCGAATACAATGCTTTGCCTTATGTTCTATCATATGTAGAACCCCTGGAAGTATTAGCCCTCAGAATCACGCATCTATTTTTATGCCTTGTTAAAACCAAGAAAACATGATCACACATGACACTGTATGGCCATTTTAAAGATTGTTTACAATGGGTAAAACATGCTGTAGAAGTTTACATTTAAGCTCCATTTGATTTCAAACTTGATTTGTCTTTTAAGTTTTGGGTGCCATGTAAGTTACAATTTTACATGAACTTTCCTTTCCATCTGACTCAGATTTTACTCTGCTTAGCTTTAACCTGATTTACATTTCAAAATGTTAAGTACTGTAGCAGGCCTCATTTAGTTTGATGGATTTGATTGCAGGCAGTTTTATGTAGCACATCATAATCTGAACTTCAATTTCCTCGAAATAGGGGAAGGATTTTGCTGACCTAATCATCACTTTACGTTGGATTACAAAAATTGTAATAATTAGGGCGCAGTTTAACATTCACACGTGTTTTCTAAAAATCACATAACTGGTGTTTTATGTTCACAATACAGCAAGTGGCAAACCCTAGAAAATTGTATATGTATGTAAACTTTCCCAAAGCTTGAAAGGTTGGGATATGGCGAGTTTGTTGTCTTATGTGTTAATTTATGTTATAACATAAATTGTGGTCACAAAATAATAAACACAGGGACTGCATTTGACGCTTATGGCCCACACTGGAATGCAATCATGCGATGGCTGGCCACCAAATCAATCTAACATTACATTTTTGTTAATGAAAAATTGAATTCTCAGCTGTTAGGTATGGCTGCCGTTGTAGACAGGGTAGTTATTTAAAAGCATCCAAGCGGGCCCTGTAATTGAGAGGTTTCGTCATGCTGAAGTTCAAGGTGTTTCTGAAAGTATTAAAAGTGACTGGTGCATGTCAGTGTTTATAACCGAAGATTCCTTAAAGAGTTTTTAATATAAGTTCTGGCATGAGAGGTCGCAGTACCATTGTTTATTTCAACACGATGGAGTAAATTGATGGATTCCTCAGTTGTGGCTCTGAGCTTCTGGCAGCATTTTTACGACTGCCTCTTGCCATGCTAGGGTCTGCTTAATAATGCCAAATTCAAGTCGATCTTCTGTCAGTGAAGCCAGTTTTGGAAAGCCAAACAGATGTTTATATGTTTTAGATATAATATTATCCAGCATTATTGTGTTCCTTCCACACAAGTCCTCACTGAATAGGAAATGGTATGTGACATGTTAGCTGGGATGATTTTCAACACTGGAGCTAAGGGAGGACCCCCTAACAGTTAATATAGCATGGTGAATGCTGCCATTAATGCACAGGCTTTGGCTTTAATTAATTGTTTGTGTGGGAGGAAAGAGACTCTCGAGTCAATTGTTACTCTCAGGGATTTGTACTCTTTAACTCTGACAATTTCACTCCCTGGAGCTGTATTACAGAGAGTGCCTCAGGGGTTAAACGGGCATTTGCGTCCACTTTGCGTGCCCCCGGGTAACTTTATTACAGAAGGGGAGGCAGACACTTGTGCGACCCCTCTGTAGTACCAGTAGCACTGGAGCACATAAAGTGCCAGCGCTATCTGCAGTGGGCGCTACCTCATTTTCATGGGGGTGTGTCCCATGCAAATGAGGGAATACTTTTGCCTCTGCGCCTGCGCCATATTACAGACATGGACGCAAAGACAAAGAAGCTGTCAGGAGGCGCACTGACAGTGCGTCACCTAAATGATGGTGCACTATCAGTGCACCCCATGAGAGCAGCCGTCTGAAGGGAGTAAAGGGGGTCCTATGAAGCCCCCTGACACAGGGCCGGCTTTAGGCATGTGCAAGCTGTGCACCTGCACAGGGGCACCAAACCCCAGGGGCCACCACGCCAATATATATCCTTAATATATTAATCCTCTGAGGATGGATACATATTTGCGTGGTGGCCCCTGGCAGGGATTTGGCGGCCTCGGGCTTGTTTAAGTTGCTATGATTGTTGCACAAGGTGATGTAAATATGAAGCCCAACTGTAGAAATTACATATACTGTGTGTCTTGAACTAAGTAAAAAATCACGGGATGCAAGATATGTACTGAATATTATTTATTATTGCAGATGTCGATACAGAAAGCTTAATGTTTTGTGGAGTGAACGACTGTTCTGTCAAGAGGTCCTGAGGAAGGTGGTCACAAACCCACCGAAACGCGTCGACCTTGCGTATTAGATCACACAACTACACGTGATCCCTCCGACACAGATTGTAGAATGAATGCAGTATGTATGGTAATGGATGTATGAGTGTACTACAAATGAATATCTAGTGTTTTTCTTGTTTGTACGATGTCTATTGATGAACTGTTCTATAAATTTTAAATGTTTTTTTGTAAAAACCTTTTTCTATGAAATGAATGAAGAATTTAAAGAAATGATAAAAAATGAATAAATAAAAAAGTTTAAAAATAGTCACATTTGGAGTCACCTTGTGTATGAAATAAGTAGATACAAAAGTGTTTGGTTAATACTTTAAGAGGTCGTGAGGGAAACTGTTTATCTTGATCTGCAGGGGGTGCTACCTCATTTTCATGGGGGTGTGTACCATGCAAATGAGGGAATCCTTTTGCCTCTGCGCCCGCGCCATATTACAGACATGGACGTAAAGACAAAGAAGCTGTCAGGAGGCGCACTGACAGTGCGTCACCTAAATGATGGTGCACTATCAGTGCACCCCATGAGAGCAGCCGTCTGAAGGGAGTAAAGGGGGTCCTATGAAGCCCCCTGACACAGGGCCGGCTTTAGGCATGTGCAAGCTGTGCACCTGCACAGGGGCACCAAACCCCAGGGGCCACCACGCCAATATATATCCTTAATATATTAATCCTCTGAGGATGGATACATATTTGCATGGTGGCCCCTGGCAGGGATTTGGCGGCCTCGGGCTCTGTTCCACTTCTAAACACCCTGACCCCCCCCCCCTCTTTACTGGCCTGCGCGCTCCGCCCCGCCCGGACTCCCTCTTCCGGGCCCCCTCCCTACGCTCCCTGCCCAGGGCCACCATGAGCCTAGAGCCGACCCTGCCTGACATCCCCTGGCAGGCCCATCCTGTCACATCCACCACCACCCCTGGGAGGCAGGTACAGTCACTGACTGCACTTTAATCTCCCTTCAAAGTGCAGGCAGGTTACCATCTTCTCTGTGAAAACACAAAGCGGCTTTAAATCAGCCACTCAATTCTTCACCTGAATGAGCTGCCCCTAGGGCAGGGCGGGTTTGCGACTGCCCTGGGGGCTGCACATTCTTGGTAATAGGGTGCATTTACATTGTTTGCAACAGGTGCACCTTTTAGAAGGCATATAATAAAAGGAAGGAGGACCCCTCGCAGAATTTTTTAGGGACTGGGGGAAAACAGTAGTTTAAGAACAAAGAATGTCCCAAGTTACTGGACAATGTCGTCCTATATGTGTGTCAATATTGAGAGACAGCATACCATACTCACGGTAGGAAAGGCAAAATTGTGTGTACTAATTCTAACAACCAGTGGCATACATAGACAGTAACAAAAAATTCACATGAAGGTAATTCTTAGAGGCGAAAGAGATTAATAAAACTAATCAAAAACATGTTTTGGTAAACAAATTAAGTGGGATTTATTACACAATTTAATAACAATTCATATAAAAAATAATTTAAAAACACATCACATGAGTTAAAAAAAATTCTTCAAATACATAGTAAAACAAGAAGAATCAAACAAGGTCGACGCGGCGTTTCGGCTTTCTTTTAGTATGCCTTCATCAGGACTGATTCTAAACAGGTAAAAACATTAAGAACACAAAGTTACCGACCATTTTGGATTTGAACAAGTTCAGCCTCTTTTTATACAAGCACAATAAAATGAAATCATGGTTTTCCCCATCTTTGTACTATTTTTAAAAGACATTATGGAACTGGTTGTATAGGGTTTTATGTTTTTCTACATATACAGGTGTTCACGTTTTATTTTATTTAAAGACAACTACATATCACAGTGTATTTTATATACAACGATATTCATTTGCCTCTCCCTTGGATATAGATCCAATACTGTACCCTTACAATATTGACACTATTGTCGTGCATACTCATTTTGCACTAACATACCTTTTTTTTGGTCGTGCCTAGCTGGAAACTGCTAGGCGGATCACCAAGTCTTATGGACTCATGAGATTATTATCAGGTCGCAGGGTGCTTTTATCAATTTGCAATGCCTGCTGTTTGAAAATGAGAAATTTAAGGTATCATTAGTACCATCATGATCTCTCCCTTATAGGGCTGTAGGATTTGATGAGGGCTGACGTTGTTCTCTTAACATACCTCTACCGTGATCAGGGACTACCAGGTTCCTTTAGTAACCTCTGTGTCTGTAGAAACAGGATTTCTTAATTCTGTAAATATAAGAGTGGAATTTGCCAGTTCTGCTTGGTTTCTTCAAGAACCACCCCACCAGATTTAAGGCAATGTGATGTAATAGACCTATTACCTGTTCGTAGGATGTAATCCTGTTTATATATCTGCCAGGAGGAGCCACCGTTTTTACATAGATCGTGTGGACTCTTCTTCCTAAAAGGTTAAAATCGATATTCAAAGAATAGCTACTCGCGTTTAACCCTTTAATACTATTAGTAAGTTTGTGTTGCTATCTTTCACTCACCATTGGAGCTGTATGCTCAATCGTTGCAGTCTGGAGCCTCTTATAATTTAGGACAGCCTTGCAGCGAGGATCGATCGTATATTCGGGGTTGGCCTCACGAATTTTTCTCTGTGGGGGTATTCAAAAAGTAGTATGTTTTGTTTATTTTATGCGGTATACCTCATGGCTCCCATTTTATTTTTCTATAATAATATTATTGCTTCATGTTCTAACCCACTATTTATTTATTCGAACTGACAATTCACTTTTTTTCACTATTTGGGACCTCCATCTTCCCGCTATTATTGTTAGGACTCTTAATCTATAGACCAAAAAATTCTCTATACTAACCATATGTTACCGCTAACTAGAATGTGTTTTCATAATATCCAAACCTATCATTATAGCGACATAAAGTATCTCCCCCATATCGTTATGCTATCTTCTAATCATGTCTAACTATTGGCTGTACGGGGACATAGGTAATTTGAAGTATGTTACGTTAAGCACAGGTTTACCGGTGGTCCCTATTGTAGACCCGATTTTCTTATCACTATTCCTCGTTTTTAAAGGCCCATACCATCTATTTAGTTTTTTTTTCTTTCTTTTGGCCTCACCTTAAGTAATAGATCCGGCCTCCCTGCTCCTGTCTCCTGGCAGAATTTTCGCGTGTGGTTTCCTCAAACGTCCGCGGTCGGAAATAATCACTCTCGGCTTGTTCCGGGTTTATATACAAACCGTTGTTCTGATTGGGCGCCTTTCTCCCGTTCATTGATAGGTCCAACCGCGATCAATCAGGATGAAGCCGCTAGAGTTAACGCCGTCTGTGTTAGCGCTTTCTCATTGGCTCATTTTCCTTATGAGAGACTTTCATTGGTCGCTGTTATAATGCGTTACCAAGGAAATGTCAAACCGCGTCTTGTGCGGTTACCATTCATATAAAACGAAGCCCATACATCTTTTTGGCCCGTGTCGTATTGGGGGGGGGAAAGAAGAACAACAATCGAAAACGGGAGATATTACCTTATTTACCCATTGTCTACTGTCGGGCATTGATCCCATTTATTTTCTTGTTTTCGACCATGCTTTCAATTTTGGCTGTTATATATTTAAGCATTAACCTGTAAATATAACCCGCATTCGGGGCGATTTCCTTAGAATTTATTCTAGGAACTGTCTTGATTCATGTTTGCGTCAATATTGTCCCTAATTTCCGGCAAGGCGGAAAGAAACATAGAGACAATGCTATTTATTATTACATATTGTCTCTTGGCGCATGGTACAATAATAGGCCTTTTCTCTTCTTTGCGCTTGGGTATGCTAGCATTTTTGTGCCTGACTCTTATTAAGGATTCCTCATTACTTAATGATTTTTTCAGTACCAAATAACTTGCATCATATTTGGGCCAATATTGTCCCTAATTTACGGCAAGGCGGAAAGAAACAAACAGAGACAATACCATTCATTATTACATATTGTCTCTTTGTGCATGCCACAATAATAGGCCTATCTCTTCTTTGGGCTTCAGTGTGCTGGTATTTTTGTGCGAGACTGTTATTAAGGAGTTCTCATTACTTAATGATTTTTTCCCAGTCCTCTCTTGAGTTAAGACCTACTCTCACACTGTTGAAGGTGGACATATAGAATTGCTCCCTTCTTTTCCTCTTATTTTCCAAATTGCCACCTCTATTACTGCCTGTGATTTTCTCCAGTCCGCACCACTTTAAGTCCTCAATCTTGTGGCCAGCAGTGCGCCAGTGATCAGTTAGGGGGGCTCCCACTTTGTTAGTTCTTAAGGCTGATCGATGCTCATTGAGTCTTAGTCTAATCTCCCTAGATGTCTCACCTACATACGATTTCTGACAGGGGCATTGGATCAGGTAAATTAAGTTTTTGGTCCTACAATTCATAAAGCTTTTGATATTTGTTGATCTATCATTAATCTTGATTTTGTTGCCTTTAATGACAATTCATACAACCCAAACAGGGGTGTGTGCCCGTTGGTAATGGGGTGTCATATAGTGTGGGTTGGGAATTTTTAGATGTTTCTCTATATGTATGCACAAGAGAGTTCCTGATGGTTTTATTCCTCCTGTATGAAAAAATGGGTTTGGGGATTGGGATGTCTGTTTTATCCTTCACCAGGTGCCAATTCCTGTTAATAATATTCTTGACCTTGTGGCTAACTTGAGAAAAATTTGTCACAAACATAATCGGTTGTTGATTTTTCTGGGTTTCATTTTTTGTGACAAACAAGTTGTCTCTGTTGAAATATTTAGCCCGTTTGTAGGCATGTCTGATCATCCTTTTGGGGTAACCCCTGTCTCTAAATTTGGTTTTCAGCGCAGCTGCATGTGTTTCAAAATCTTGCATGGTAGTGCAGTTTCTTTTCAGCCGCAGGAATTGACCGAATGGAATATTATTTTTCTGTGATGCTGGGTGGTTACTCTCAAAGTGCAGCATACTGTTCCTGTCTGTGGGTTTTATGTATAGTTCGACAGTGAGGTATCCCTCTGTGTCCTTGATGATAATGTCCAGAAATTCCACATAATGTTTGCTGGTATGGGATGTGAAATTGAGATTATCATCACCCAAGTTCAGCCAAAGTAAGAAGTCATTTAAAGAGTCCATGTCTCCTGTCCATATAAAAAATATGTCATCTATATACCGGCCCCACTCAGAGATGTTTTCATAAAATGGGGCCGACGAGTTATAGATGTGTTTGTCTTCAAACTTGGAGACGTATAGGCACGCCAGACTTGGGGCACAAGTAGCCCCCATGCTGGTCCCCTTTACTTGTCTAAAAAAGTCCTCCTTAAACAAAAAAATTTTGTTTTTGAGGATCAATGTGATGCAATCTATGATGAAAGTCTGATGGTCTGAAAGATCTTGTTGATTCCCCCTTAAGATCTCTTCCATGATCTCGATGGTACTGTCCTGGGGGATATTAGTGTACAATGCTTCGATATCAAGAGTCACTAATATTTGTGTGTCCTGATTGAAACTGAGCCCTTCTATCTTTTTAATCATTGATGTGGTATCCTTGATATATGCTTTTTGTTGTTGTACAAGGGTTGTAGAAAGACTTCCACATACTTACTGAGAGGTTCAGTGAGTGACCCTATGCATGATACTATGGGTCTCATAGGGGGGTCTATGGCATCTTTGTGTACCTTTGGTAGACCGTACAATGCCGGAATCAAAGGATCTGAATTCATCATAAATGCTAGTTCTTCTTCACATATTATGTCTTCATCTTTCGCTAGTCTTAACATTCTTCCTATTTCTGCCTTTAGTGTATTCCACTCCTCTCTGCTTGACCTTCTATAGTGTTCTCTCTTTTCCAAAAGCCTAAGCATCCTATTATTATAATCTATGCTATTCATCAACACAATACTGCCACCTTTGTCCGCTGGTTTGACTGTCAGTGTTTCATCTTGTTCAAGGAGTTCAAGTGCTCTTTTTTCTTCTTTACTCAAATTAAAAGGTGTCCACATTTTTTGTTTGAGAAGATTATCTACACTCTTATCCACAGACCTCTCAAAGGCTTCTACATCTTTGTGTACTATATTGAGTGATGGTGTCCAAGTGGATTTGTTCTTAAGGCAGAAGGCATGCATGGCGCAAATGTTAAATTGCCCCTTTACTGTAATATGGCCCCTGGAGGTACCAATCTTATTTTTCGTGTTTTTTTTTGTTGCTGTAATCATAAATGTTGTTGTTTTCAATGTTATCTCTAGGTTGTTGCTGGCTGAGTATTCCACCAGTGTGGTCAGTAACCTCTCTAGGGCTAACACTGGAAAAGTTAGTTTGGTTATCTCCTCAGCACAATTTCTGATTCTTGTCTGAACAGTTATTACACCAATTAATATCTCCAAATGTAACTACAACACATTAAATTAATAGATTGCAGTTAGTTTATTCCTTCATACTGTATCTAAACAATGCCTGTGAGAAATGTGCACTTTCAGATGCCCCAATGCATTCACGGGATACGTTTGTCAGGGGGCTGAGCAAATCATTCTGTGAAACAAACATTACAATGCCATAACTATCAAACCAAAGCTGCAGTAGGAATGAACACATTTATATATTCATTATTAACAACACAAGTGATATTTCATTCTCTATGTATCATTCATTGCTCCATTCCTGTGATTAGAGCAACCATTCATTTATATTGACTTATTAAAAATTGCACTAAATTCTTATTGAAGGGAATACTCCCCACTGTTACGTCATAGTACTAAGGATCTCAACACAAGTCATATTGAGGATCCATGCCTTCTATGGCAACCTCATATTTTAAAACAATAGTATGTAATTTAAAGTAAAATTACAAAAAACTCTATTTCTCTAATCTGAGTTTCACATGGCTCACAAATCTTTCTTTTTTAATGGCGTTCTTTATGTATTGTCCCTCCATGATGCTTTGAGGAGGAGTATTTATTTATTTAGAATGTTTTGTATAGCGCAAACGTGACCCTCAAGGGAATCAGAGCGCTTTACATGGCGATAACACAATTAGCACTTGGTCTGATCAACATGCAAACATATGCGCGAGAGACAAACAAATCAACGATTAAGAATAGGCTAACAGTGTTGGAGTAGCATAAGGCACGTACAAGGCCGGATAGTGTACAAGAGAGTTTGCTATCTGAATCTATTCAATGTCATTGATATGCTGATTTAGGGTAGGAACTTAGTCCACGAGTAAATCCTGCTCCCTTGACTTACAGCATGGTGAGGGCTGTAATCCGCGTTCTCCCATAAATCCCAATTCTACTCTCACCCACATGAATTAACACCATGTGTCATATGCTGAAAGAAAGGTCCCCATCCTGTTCCAATGATAGGGCTACAGTGGTCTGTTATTTCTCATGACTACCAGGTTTGTTAAATCATTCTACATTTGTTATTCATATGATCGATAATGCACTCCATAGGTGTCCCATTTTAGATGCCATTGTGGAAGTTAGGTTCAATGTGGAAGAATTCTCTTTTTGAAGCATGCATAGCATTTAAAGTACAGACCTTCATGGGAATCATAGTCTCGGTTGGTAGCTTCTTGACCTTAAGAAAATTAATGAATTATATATGAATGTGTTGCATTTGTACATAGTTAGCAAATTCCATATCTGTTAAAAGTCTGGATACCATAAGTAACAGTTTTTAACTTTTAAAGGTAGTGTTTGTGCTGGCAATGGGTGCCCTTTCTATCACTTTTCAAAATGTTGTGATCCTGACTTGTTGCATATAAGGGATATAGCTGCTACTGATATAGTTATTTACTTGACAGAAGCTCCAGTCGAAATAATATTCACATCTTTCCCTTGCAATAGATATTTATAAATGTGTGTGGTAGTGAGTTGGTGTTGTGGGCATATGTGCTTATGAACGTTGAGCATAGTGCCAGGTAAAAGGGATTGTGGGGATGCAGAAAGCAGCCTTTACTATGTGGCGAAGCCATGCATGCTGTTTCCCTGCACGTACATCCACGCTTGCCTTAACCACACATATGTGTGGTTAAGGCATATCCGTGGTCTAGGTGCTTGAATGGGTGGGCCCAGGAACAGGAAGGATCTGGAGAGGACACAGAGAGGTAAGTGGGGATGGGGCCAGGTTTTGGGGAGTGGGGGTAGTTGTTAAGGGTTGTGGGTAGTGTTTAGGGTGGGGGCATCAGGGTTGTTTTCACAGCTGTCAGGAGTCGGGGAAGTTTTTAGTGCTCAGGGGTCAGGGTAGTTTTCAGGACTAAGGGAGTGGTCGGGGTAGTGTTTAAGGCTGGAGTATTCTGGGTACTTTTAGGATTCAGGGGGCAGTTTTAGGTCTAAGGGGAGGTGGGGTAGTTTTTACAACTCAGGCTCGGTGTAGTTTTCAGTGCTCTGCTGGGATCGGGGTACTTTTTAAGGCATGGCTTAAGGGTGGGCGTGGTAGTTTTTAGGGCTCAGTGGGGGTTGGGTTTGATTTTCGGTCTCGGGGGCAGTGTAGTTTTTAGAGCTCAGGGGGGTCGGGTAGTTTTTAGGGCTTAGGGGGAGGGCGAGGGTGTGAACTTTACCACACATATCCCTTAACCAGTCATGCCTTTACCACTAAATTGCTTGGTAAAGGCATGCATGGTAAAGGAATGCATTATTCAGATGCATTCGTGATTGGGGCAGCATTGTAGAGGAACGCATGGATTAGACATGTGTGCCTCTATCATACATCCTGTGGATGCTACTGAAAACTCTGAAGAGAATGGTTTCATGGCCCAGTATGTCCACAGCTATGGAAAGGTCTTTTTAGGATGAAAGACTATACTTCGTTTTTCCCAGCCACTGAACACATTTGCTTAACAAATCACAGGAGAGCCATTTCTTAGTCCATTTGGAAGACTAGCGCATGCCTGGGGAATAAGTGTTTTCTTGCAAAAATCAAACTGATGGATTGAAAGCTGATTTTAGAATGAAAATTAAAGGAACATTGCCTTCATCTTTTGAAAGACTTATACTAAGTGGGGAGAGTAGTATGTGTCTTGGTGAGATGGAATTTCAAATGGTGAAACTTTTTCTACAGATGAGGATTTAATTTTGCAGTTGCCTCTGCAATGAAAGCTGGATTACAGGACCGGGTTCTTTCACAGGGGTGTAAAATGTTGAACGTTTACCAGTTCTGCACTGTGAATAATGTTGTTATAATTACGCAATTTTAATGAACTCGATTCATCATCCTCTAAAGGATAGAATACTGAATTTGCCATGCCTATGTGGAAACATCCCATCTACTGATTATCCCAGATGGTAGCAGTGAGCATGTAACTAAACGAGTCATCTTGCCAGTTAACATGGGGTGCTATATCATATTCTGGGGAAACATTTTATTGCATCATTAGGATATTTGGAAGAGTCTTGTGATCTCTGATTATACTTTATTCCAGTTTTAGATTAAAGTCCTCATGAGTTTTTAAATTCAGCCTTTTTTTGTCATTTTCCGAGCTGTGATTTGAAATTAGGGATGAATTGCATTGTGACGACTTTTTACTGTGTATATTGGTAGCAGTCACTGCTGGTGAAATTTGAAAGTGGTGGAGCGCAAAACCAAGTCATGTGTGTATACATGCATGAGTGAAGTGAGCTAGCCAGACGTCTCTCATAGGTGTTAAAAAAAACTGGTTTATATAGGCGCATTTTTTGCACTATTTCTGTGACAAATGTACTAATGTGTTAGTGATTTATCTTACACAGTTAACAACCACTGACAAAGCCAATAGTGCTGACTGATTTTTGGTGTAAGTCAGCTGTTGTGTTATATATATGGGTGCTATAGCTCAGATAGGCAATAAAATATTGGTGGGTTGGTGCGCTACAAAAATCACAGACATTTACTTTAAGTGTTTAAGCTCAGGAAGTCTTTCTGACCTAGCTTTGTCTCTCCCGTTCTATCCGAAGACAGACACTTGCACTCTCTATTTTGAGACAGTGTGTAAGCAGTAAGTAAGCAGGCAACCGTTTCAAAAGAAAAACATGATTGCACTCCACTTTCCAACAAATTTACAGGATATTGTTTGCATCAAATTTATGTTATAACCACTCCCCAATTCTTCATAGACTTTAAATGTAAGTACATTACATGTGGGAAACTCTTTAGCAGGTACACCCTCCAAACCGGGAGCTGTAATAGAACCAACTGACATTGGCCCCTTCTGCACTCCTCCTCTTCACCAGCCCTCACCTGCAAGTTAACTTTAACATCTCATTATTTGCTTATGTACATCTAAGGTTTAATATAAACATTTTAAGATTCATAAAATAAAGCCATAGAATAATCAATAATTAAGCAATAAATAACATTGAAAGGTAATAAGTCAGCAGAAATATATAAACAAGCATTTGCAATGCAATAGGTCTCGCATTAGAAAGGTTTGAGCTATTGGTATTGAAAATGACACATTTTTTATTTATGTGTTGGTTTTGAAAATAGCGGAATTAATAGCTTTGTCATTTACAATGGCAATAGTTATAACTTTCGCAAATGTGACACCTACAGCATTTGTAATGCAATATGCGTTGTATTTACGTGACTTAGATGTATTGATATTACAAATAACAATGTCTTTTACTTTTTCTAAATAATTAATACTTAAATAAAAGTTATTGTAATTTATAATGGCAATAGTTTAATCTTCACAAAAGTTATTTACAAAAGTTTGTTCAGTGTATTTTATTGTGATGAAAATCCAAGAACAGAAGTGAAATATTAACATCTTTTTGTGACATTTGTTATAAAGCTTGAAACATTGATAGAACATATTTGAACCAGTTGTTGTTGAATGGTTGCATAGATTGATGCTGTGGTAGCACATAGTGATGCTGTGGTGCCCCTGAGTGATGCTGTGGTGCCCCTGCGTGATGCTGTGGTGCCCCTGAGTGATGCTGTGGCGCCCCTGAGTGATGCTGTGGTGATGCGATAGATAGATAGAGTGAGTGAGGGCGATAGATAGATAGAGGGCGGGCAATAGATAGAGGGCGGGCGATAGATAGAGGGCGGGCGATAGATAGATAGATAGATAGATAGATAGATAGATAGATAGATAGATAGATAGATAGATAGATAGATAAAGTGAGGGCGATAGATCGAGTGAGGGCGAAAGATAGATAGATAGATAGAGTGAGTGCGATAGATAGCCAGATAGAGTGAGGGCGATAGATAGAGTGAGGGGGTGATAGATAGCTAGATAGATAGAGGGCGATAGAGTGAGGGTGATAGATAGATAGATTGATAGAGTGAGGGATGATAGATAGATAGATTAATAGAGCGAGGGTATAGATAGAGTGAGGGCGATAGAGTGAGGGCGATAGATAGATAGAGTAATTATTTGGCGTGTAATTATGTGGCACTTAGTGGTATTTGCAGTGTATGTTGCGTTGAGTGCAGTGTAATTATGTAGCATATAATTATATGGCACTGAGGGGTATTAAGAGGAGTGTATGTTGTATTCAGTAGAGTGTAATTGTGTGGCGTGTAATTATAATTATGTGGCACTGAGTGGTATTTGCAGTGTATGTTGCATTGAGCGCAGTGTAATTATGTAGCTTATAATTATGTGGCACTGAGGGGTATTATGAGGAGTGTATGTTGTATTCAGTAGAGTGTAATTGTGTGGCGTGTAATTATGTGGCACAGAGTGGTATTTGAAGTGTATGTTGCATTGTAATTATGTAGCATATAATTATGAGGCACTGAGTGGTATTGTGTGGAGTGTGTGTTGCATTCAGTAGGGTGTAATTATGTGGTGTGTAATTATGTGGCACAGAGTGGTATTTGGAGTGTATGTTGCATTGAGTGCAGTGTAATTATGTAGCATATACTTATGTGGCACTGAGTGGCATTGTGCGGAGTGTGTGTTGCATTCAGTAGAGTGTAATTATGTGGCATGTAATTATGTGTCACTGTGTGGTATTCGGAGTGTATGTTGCATTGAGTGCAGTGTAATTATGTGGCGTGTAATAATGTGGCACTGAGTGGTATTTGGAGAGTATGTTGAATTGAGTGCAGTGTAATTATGTGGCGTATAATTATGTGGCACTGAGTGCTATTTGGAGTGTATGTTGCGTTGAGCGCATTGTAATTATGTAGCATATAATTATGTGGCACTGAGTGGTATTGTCTGGAGTGTATGTTGTATTCAGTAGAGTGTAATTATGTGGCGTGTAATTATGTGGCACTGAGTGGTATTGTTTAGAGTGTATGTTGCATGGAGTGCAGTGTAATTATGTAGCATATAATTATGTGGCACTGAGTGGTATTGTGTGTAGTGTGTGTTGCCCACTTCTCGACAATAACTTTAATCAGCGAGTCTAGGTCTGTAAGAACAGCTAGAACCAACTCAGTGAATGTTATTATCACCTCAATTAATAAAATACAAACTATCTACCAGATTACATCACAAGTGTTTCTTATTCAGCATGTCATACGAGCAGTTGGATAATTCTCATGAGCAGTGCTTTAAATGGGCCGGTACTGCCCGGTACGGAGTTTAATTGGAGAGTACCGGCGCTTCTCAGAAACAAGCAGGTACTCTGGTTCAGAGTACCTGCACTTCTATTTCTCTATATCAAGTACTGCGCACGAGTCAGATATGCTCATTGGCTCATTGAAGTGTTTTGACAAAGATCCAAAGAGTTCTTAAGATGTAGCTGCAAAGCGACGCGTTAGAGCGCTAAATACATTTCGGATACATTAACAAGTGGCAAAAAAGAGTAAATGGTTATGCGTGTTGCATAAATGCCCCAGTGCAGAGTAAATGATGTACCGCCATTTGCACTGACCAGTGGGAGCACTAACGAATTGGCAAGGGTTCGCCACTTCAAGAACGCCTGCATCCATCGTCGGAACCAAACGCATTTATGCACCGGCTGGTCGACGAGTGTCGTTCTTGCACTGTTCAGTTGGTGTTAAAATCGGTGCAAACTTCCTACGACAGTTGTGCAAATATTTGTATTCTTACCCCTTCAGGGTCTGAAGTTGGCGGCATGTCCACTATATCGCATATAAACATCCTAGAACCAATACACATATTTTCACAACGGTATTTTAAGAGCAAGCTAATCATTATATCACCTGTGCACTTAGTGTGTGATCATAACGAAAATATGTCAATGTGAGCACTCTCTCTCTAGGAAGGAAACACACGCAACAGTAACTAGACATGCGCTGTGGCTCTCTAAATATCAGCCATGCACGGTGCAGTTTGAGTGTGGGGAGGTTTCACTGGCTTCCCCCGGGGCAAAGAGTGCAGCTACAAAGATAAGAAATAAGCAATATTATGTCGCAAACTTTATTATTTATTTATTTTATTTACGTAACTTTTATAGCGCAACAAATACCCGAAGGTGTCTCGGCGCTGTGGAGCAAACTGGAGTCTATCATCAAACCATCCTCTTACTGATTAAACAGCCATGTTTTCAGGAGCCTGCGAAAGCTCATCAGATTCGGGGCGGTTTTGATGGCTAGTGGCAAGAGGTTCCACAGTTTTGGAGTGGCCACAAGAAAGCGCCTGTCTCCCCAGGTGACCGATCTTGTGCGTGGCACAGGGAGGAGACTGATATTGGCCGATCTTAATTGCCTGCTGGGAGTGTACAGTTGAAAGGCTTCAACCAAGAACCTAGGTCCCGTGCCATGTACAGCCTTATAAGCAATACAGAGGGCCTTAAACTTAACGCGGCTCTCGACTCTCAGCCAATGAAGCTGACGAATACCGAAAGTGGTGGATTTGCGACGAGGGATGTTAAGAAGAATCCTAGCAGCCGCATTCTGAATAGATTGCAGCTTCGTTGTGACACGCTTCTGGGTATGAAGGAAGAGTGCATTCCCATAGTCTATCCTAGAGAAGACTAGGGTAGAAACCAGAGTCTTCCCAGCTGATGGCGGGAGGTAAGGCAGCAACTTCTTTATTTTTTTCAGAATGAAAAAAGATGATGACACAACCTTGTTGGTATGAATGTCAAAAACCAACTTAGTGTCAAAGATCACTCCCAAATTTCGGGTTTTTTCCACTGGAACAGGTGGGGGGCCAAGCTTTTCTGGCCACCAACCATGAGACCATTCAGGGGAGAGTCTTCCGAAGGTCATAATCTCGGTCTTATCCGAGTTGAGGCGAAGGCAGTTTAGGGCCATCCAGCTACTGACCTCAAGCATAGCTTTCTGGAAGTTGGCTGCTACAGTGTGACCATCCTTGTGGATACCCAGCACCAGCTGGGTATCATCTGCATACGATGTAAGCTGTATCCCATAGGCCTTTATTATCCTCGCCAAGTCCGCTACATAGATATTGAAAAGCATAGGGCTTAGCGAGGAGCCTTGTGGGACTCCACAAGGAAGTGCAGAGATAGGGGAATAGAAATCTCCCAACTTTACTGTCTGGGTACGGTTTGCCAGGAAAGATGAAATGAGATCCTTGGCACGACCGTTAATCCCCAAAGCAGTGACACGGTCGACTAAGGTGGCATGGTCGACCGTGTCAAAAGCTGCTGACAGATCCAGAAGGATAAGGACAGCCGCCCCTCCCTGGTCCATGATCACCCTGATCTCGTCAGAGGCCTTTATCAAGGCAGTCTCTGTTCCATGCCCTTTCCTAAAACCAAACTGCGTGTCGTCGAGAAGATGGTGAGTCTCGACGAACTCTGAGAGCTGTCTGTTCATCAGGTATTCGCATACTTTGGCGGGAAAGGGCAGGCACGCGATCGGTCTGTAGCTTGCAACAGCAGTGGGATCTAAGGAAGGTTTTTTCAGAAGGGGTTTTATGACAGCGTTCTTCCATATACTTGGAAATTGACCTGTCGAAAATGCAATATTGCAGATCTCCATGAGAGGGCGAGAAATCACTTCTGTGAGTTTTGACATCACAGATGGGGGACAAGGCTCCAGTGGCGAGCCCGATTTGATAGTAAAGATGATTTTGATCACATCCTCGTGTGGGGCGGGTAGAAAACAGGAAAAGTGGTCATGGTTGTGGAGAGACAATGGTTCTTCCACGCTACCACCTCTACATTCAGTTCTGGAATTATCTTCAAAAGAAGCATATATATCTGCAACCTTTTTGATAAAAAAGGCAGCTAATTCGTTACAAAAAACCTGTGAGGGCTCCACTTCAGGCCCAACGGGGGGGGAAGACAAGGTGTTGACAACGGAGAACAGTTCTCTGGCCGAATTAGCAGCGGTCTTGATTTGTGCCGAGAAAAATTCAATTTTTCGGGCCAAGATTGCCTTTTTATAAATCTGAAGGGCATCCTTATAAGTTTGTCTGGCTATGGGGCAATAGACCCTCCTCCAGCGCCTTTCTAGATTTCTGCAGTGTTTGCGATGTAGGCGAAGATCAGCATGGGGGCTTCCTGTGCCCCTACTATAGCGAACATCTATGTGGCTTTTTTCGAACAGCAATTTGTCTTTAAAGAAGAGGCCCCATTTTTTGAAACAGTGTCACTATGGTCACGATACATAGATGACATCATATTTCTATGGAATGATGACCTACATGTACTGGCAGAGTTTATACAGTGGCTTAACCTCTGTGACGAGAATCTTCATTTCACTTCTCACTACAGCAATGTAGAGATTGAATTTTTGGATATCATGATAAAACACGATACGAAACAACTGTACGTGGATCTATATACAAAACCAACTGCACGTAACACCATCTTACATCATACTAGTTTCCACCCCCTAACTCAGAGAAATGCAATCCCCTTTGGTCAGTTTTTGCGACTCCGTCGCAATTGTACCAAACTTGCAGATTATGATCGCAGAGCGGAAGAAATGAAAATCAAATTTGAAAATCGTGGATACCCACATAGAATCATCAGACATGCCTGTAAGCGAGCTCGCTTCTACGACAGACAACATCTACTCTCTGGAAATACAAAAACGAAAGATCAAAATCTAGTATTTGTCACTAGACATTCTGTCCTTAACGACAAAATCAGACAGATTATATGCTCTCAATGGCATTTATTAAACATCAACCAGCAAACCAAAGAGACTGTACCAAAACCTATGTTTGCCTATCGTAAAAACAAAAATCTCAAGGACCTTATAGTAAGATGCCGCATGCCACAACAGAAAGAACCAATACAACGCACCATTACAGACTTACAGCCAGTCCATGGTAACTTCAGACGTGGCACATGTAAATCATGTCCTATGGCCATAGAGAATAGATCGTTCAGTCATAAAGGTACAACGATTGAAAATAAATACATCACAAACTGCAAAAGTAAAAATGTTGTATACATAATACTGTGCCCATGCGATAAAGCTTATGTGGGAGAGACCTCACGATCTCTACATACACGGCTTACTGAACATAGATCGGCAATACGCACTCAAAAAACAACGGCACCTCTAGTATGCCACTATTTAGAAAACCAACACTCACCAGACGATATGCGCTGGTACATACTAGAAAAAATCTCCCCAACAGCAGGGCTCTGCTGCAACAAAATAAGGCAAAAACGTGAGGTATATTATATATTTATATTTAACACTGTGAATGACGGCTTAAATTTAGAAATTCCCTGGGATCAGGCGATTCTATAACTGCATAATAGAAATATACCGTTCACAAAAAATATCTGATCGCATCTAAGATTGTGCCCAGATATCTGCTTTAAGTAGAAATCGTTACTTATACGGCCCTCTTTCTATCTCCATTAAGCAACTTCTTGAGTCTGTTATCCCTTTTCACCTTTTTTCCACCGTCAGGTGCACACACCTGACATCTATTTAAATACGGCGTTTCGAGCTGCATGTCTTTGAAACCTGACTGCCTTGCTCATACACAGCCGATGGAAGAATACCGGGAGTTCCACGCTACAAACTGACTACCCTCAGGTAAAAACGCTAACCCAGGAATGCTCATTTTATGATCACAAACTTAAGCAGCATATCTCTAAGAGGACATGCTTTGTTCGCCCAATTCAGGCATAACATTAGACTACCGCTAGCACAAATGCTTTAGCGCAAACCTTGCATGCTCCCATGTTGAAATCCGAACCCATATTAGATTTTGACAGCACATCTCGGTCAAATAATATATAACCGTCGCGCATACTACTAACGAGGTTCCGGACAATATAACCATCCACATGGTGTTTCACTATTATTTACGCGACTTGACCCATACCATTTTTCCGTTACAGTTACGTTCTCTGCAACAATCTGCACACCTATATCTGACTCGAACTCCTGGAAAACACAAGATTCTCAATTACAAGGTAATTTGTCACCCGCTCATATTTCGAGTCTATCTAAATATTATTTAATGTAGGTAGACATGCAGAGATTATTGAAACACGACTATCTCCTATACATAAGCAACATTGAAGAGCGTGGTAATTAAATTCGTATTGGACGCGTCTTGCAAATATTCTTTTTCCCTCCCTTGTTTTCCATAGTCTTGTTGCCAAATACCGCTAAAACAATGGCCAGGCTCATGATGTCTGAAACATAACAGATCATCACTTATAAGGTAACCTATACTGTCTAGTTTACTTATTTGTTTGTTCACATTATATAATGCGCTATCACCATTGATCACTGCTTCGCCCGTCAACGGCACCCCCCCCCTTTTTCTTTATCTAGCTCACCCACAGATTACCCAAGACGTTATAGAATCACTGCAAAGCTTCTTTGCCAACTACGTTTACGACAAGGGAAGATGTAATCATTCAGGTACACATCATTTATGTACACACATGTTGTCTCTGTGCTCATTTAGAAAGCTGTAAGTTTAAAATAAATCAATACTAATATACTCTCAAGATATAGTATAACAACCCCTCTTTTCCATCATTTCTTTAGATCTGTCTGACAAATAATTCTACTGCACTTAAGTATCATATATGGACTTTCCTTAATGCCAAATAAAAAAGTTAAATGCACCTCCACGTATAAAGAGTCAGGCATTATTTCACATTAAACTGTGCCTGTCTAATCACTGACTCCTAATATCTAGGCAGTAGCGGTCTCTATGGCTTTAGTTCCATAACTGTATCACCTCCTAGTGGTATTTAAATATTACATAGATACATTTTTCATCTTTAGATATCCCGTATCTTTATACCTGAACAACTCTTCCATTTTGCGGCTGTTCTGTATTCACTGCTGCCATACATCGAGTCTGGTTCTATCAATTTGTCCTGCTGTAAGTACACTTTATTTAACTACATCCAGCCTTATGATTTTCCTATAGTATTAGTGGTTTTATCCATCATCCCACTATTTACCCTAGTAATAATATGAGCAGTCAACATCCATACAGAGTTTCAGTTGAATATCAGACTCCATATCTTGGTAGTCTAAGCAGGGATTTCCACGTATAAAGAGTCATGTATCACTTCTCACTAAACTGCCCCATTCCAATCACTGACTCTTAAATTCTAGGCAGTGATGGTTTCTATGGCTCCATTTTCATAATCGCATCAACTCCTAGTGGTATTCAAATATTACATGGATACATCTTTCACCTCTAGATATCCAGTATCCTTATACCGGAACAACTCTTCCAATCTGCAGCTGTTCTGAATTCACTGCTGCCATACATCTAGTCTGGGTCTATCAATTTGTCCTGCTGTAAGTATACTTTAAGTAACTATATCTAGTTGTATGATCACCCTTTATTATTAGTGGCTTTATCGATTACTCCATCATTTACCCTAGTAATTATGTGAGAAACCTACAATCATACAAAGTTTCAGTTAAATATCAGAATCTACATCTAGATAGTCTAAGCAGGGACAGAGCTACTTAATGCCCATCCAATATCATCTCACTTTGCTATGTCTTTAATTCAAGACATGTTTCATCATTAGTAGACATAACATCTATTGTCACTGTTTTATATATATACCTATATGTGCTGCCTTCATTGGTTCAGGGTTGTCTCACTGTACATACATATTCACTGTATATGGATTAGAACTACTGTATAGAAATTAGTCAAATAAGTTGATGAAGAAATGTTCTGCTTCTCCTGTCCTCCTGTATATAAACCTGTATATAAACTCGTTATATAATAAGAGTGATGTATGTTCTCTTTTCCATACTCTATAGAGCAATAGACAGTCACCTGAAGAAGGCCCAAGAGCCGAAACGCGCGTAGTGTTATCTACCGTATTGCCTTCATCTCAATTGCTGAATTCTTTTAGTTTTATGATTATGTCTTCTATCTTCTGTGTTCATGTTTTTTAAACCTTTTCTGAATTTAGATAAATATGTAAATACACGAATCTAATGTATAATATTAGTCACTTTATACACTGTATTGTTCTTCATAAATTGCTAAATGTGACAAAAACAGAGAAATATACAAAAAATTAATAAAAAGATATATAAACATTTTTCGTATGTAAAACACAAATCATTAATAAAATTTAATATCAGAGAAATTATCTTTTTGAAGTGTCTTACTACAGTTGGACGATATATGTTGATATACCTAAACATTCGAATATTGAAATCTAAAAAAGAATCTGTACTACTTGGCTATAGACCTTTTCCAAATGTCTTGTTCTTTCCCTATGTATAGCAAGTAGAACTACAATATATAGGGGTCCCCTTTTTCCAAAATAGATGTAGGCGAAGATCTTCATTGTACCAGGGGGCCGAGGGGGATACTCTGTTGGGCTTCGTGGTTTTCTCTGGGGCCACAAGGTCAGCGGCACTTCGGATCCAGTCCTGAAAAGCTGAGGCCGATAGTGCCGAAGTATTTTCACCCTGAGGACGAGAGGAAACCAGGGAGTGTAGCATCTGAGGCAAATCTGCAGTTTTCCAGGCACGAGTGCCCATTCTAATTCGAGGCCTGGAAGCTGAGGGGGCAACGGATCGTATGTCTATTTGAAAGATGATAGCCCTGTGGTCAGACCAGGTGATTGGGATGATGTCTAATACAGATATGCCAGGATCATTTGTGAACAGACCATCAAGGGAATGTCCAGCTTGATGCGTAATGCCCTTGACTAGTTGGTGCAGCCCTAAATTAGAAAAGTCAGCTATAAGTTGAGCAGTGTCGGAGTTGTCCTCCTCTTCTAAATGGAAATTAAAATCTCCCAATATGGTGTATGTATCAGAACATATAACATTGTCACTTAGGTCAGAAAGGGAGGAAAGAAAAGAATTACGAGGGCCAGGGGGACGATAAAGTATGACACCCTTTAGTGCCTGCTTAGGGGAGATGCTAATAGCAAAGGCGGCTGATTCACAGTTAGCCGAGTTTATAGGATCAAGTGTGGTACGATATTTATCCTTAAAGATAATGGCAAGACCGCCACCTCTCCCTACAGGCCTATCATGTCTAACGACACTGTATCCCTCCGGGGTAGCATTACAGAAATCCAGACCCGACCCGGCATCTGCCCAGGTCTCCGTGACAAACAGTAGATCCAGATCATGGGTGACGATAAATTCATTAATATAAAAGCTATGACATGGGAGTGAGCGCGTATTGATGAGCGCAGCTCGACATCCATGCGAAGCTCTGTTCACTACAGCATATGGCCTACCATCCTGTAGTCCACGATGGGCTGGAATACTAGGTTGGGGAAGCTGATATCCACATGCCGGACACACAAATAGTCGAGTGACCGTCGCAGCTTTCAGGGGGGCAATAATACAAGTCGAACAGATCTTACCAGCATTCAGCTCTATTAAGTACCGGGAAGAGTACATCAGTCGGGGCACAGGGGTTATGGCCCTGGGCCGTGTCCGGCCGCGGATGGGCGCAGACGGGCTTGGCTTTGGCGCGGCTTCGGCGCGCGCCCGCTGCGCCGTCTGAACATGATACTCATTATATAGGACGTGAGGAGGGTGGGAGGCCAGCGCGACTAGAGCGCAGCCCCAGCCCTCACCCAAGATGGCGCCCGCCGCCGCCTTCCACACAAACAAAAGCGGCAAGGCGAGTCTAAAAGAAGAATGGTAGTGTGCCTGGTCTAATTCCCAGTTAAATATCTATGATTAAAAGCCCCCAAGATAATTTAAAACATACAATTTTAGATGCTTAAAAACGCTGCTTTCAGTTGAATAAAAACGACAGGAATACACTGATTAAACACTAGATTGCTCGCAGCCCTAGTACTCCCGACTAGGGAGAGCTCTGAAGGCCGGCAGAGTTCCTGGCCAAATACATATATAATACACACAATAATTCCACTTAACACATCAAAATGTACCCATTTCTAAAAGTAGCAACACATAATTAAAAGTTAACAGCTGCACACAAAGTATTTAACAAAAGTTGCAAGAGAGATTGAAATCTGCAGAAGGCACTATATATTCAATCGTTTCCTCATTCAAATAAGGTACCACCATTACTGCTTTTCACTCAGGGCCACCGCATAGCACACGCTGGGCAAAAACGAGAGTTTCCATCAATAGAGGCATCCGACAGTGTCTTCTGCCAGTGATGGACAATTGCTGTGCCTTTGCCACAACATACTGACCTGTTGCTGAAAGCTCGGGGGCGCTCTTTGCTGAATGCAAGAAAGTGATCTGGAGAAGTGAGCGATAACAGGGCCGTCTCGTATGTCATTACTTGGGCGCTGAGCACCAGAGATACACTTGTTGGTTGGGCCTGTGTATTTTACACTGACTCAGAATCTACATTATTTGTAGTTTAAGATAGTCAGGGGTATGCACCTGTTACAACGCATTCGTTACTCCGCACTACCATTACAACGCGACTTTTATAACGCATACCATTACAACGCATTGCGCTGGGGGGCGCTATAGGATAGGGAATGGTATAATTTACTATCCAACACCTTCCCTAGGGTCCACGGGGACTGGAGTTAGAATAGTAAATTATACTTACCACTATCCAGCACCCCAAAGCGCTATGCGTTGTAATGGTATGCGTTGTAATGGTCGCGTTGTAATGGTAGGTAGTTGTAACGGTATGCGGAGTAACGTCATACATCCTAGTCAGGTAGCGACGAAAGCTCACTGTGCTCACACGAGTATCTTAAGCTTCAAAAGCATCACATTCTCCACACTCAGCAAGCAGGGTCCGTTGCACAGACTTTGCTCAGTAAGGCGGAGAAGGACGGTTGACGAAATAGATAACGTGATAGACTTGCCCGCGAGCCGATCCCCCCGTCTTATTGCCTGAGAAGACTTAACTCCCCCTACTATTGTTTGCCTTTGAGGATCGTGCACAGCAAGCAAGCTACTGAATGTCCTGAGCTGCGCCTGTGGCTCCGAGATAGAGATAGCTGTAAACTCTGGAAATAAAAACAAGCTGTCGCCATCACACTTTCACTTTAATGAAAACAAGCTGAGGATCGCCGGGCGCGAAACCGAAACCGCGGTGGGAGCGCACCAGACACCGTCGCCGTGAGCGTGCACATCGGCTGTCCCGGCGCAAGCTGTGGATTGCGGAGAAGACACGCCGAGCTCCGACTCTGGATTGGAGCCTGCTGCAGCCGAGAGTGACCTGGGAGAGGGACTTGCGAGAAGAGCCCGGTGAGTGAGGAGGGAGTGTGGGGGGGTAGAGGGAGGAGATGTGTGTGTGTGTGTGAGTGATTGTGTGCGCGCGCGGCGGCGGCAGGGGGGGTTCTCTATGTGTGTGTGTGTGTGTGCGTGCGTGTGTGTGTGTCTCTGTCTGTGCGCTCGTGTGTGTCTGCTTACAAGGAGCCAAGGGAGACAGGAGATGGTGAACGGGCGCGCGACCTGATCCGTTCCCGCGCGTGCCCATCTCTTGTCTCCCTTAGCTCCTTGTAAGCAGAACTGATCACAATAGGCCTCGCAGCGACGATCGCTTCGCGATGCATTGCAGGTGCTGGACCTAAAAAAGGGAAGATTAAAAAGGAGGGGGACGATATACACAATCGATATGAATTACAGTCTGATGAAAATATACAAAGAAGTTAATATTATGGTCAATTATAGTAAATATTTTTCCAACCTGGAAGTTCAAGGAGGTTGAAGACCTTCTTGTGTATCAGGTGCTGGTGAGTTTGATGCCTTGGTAGATTTGTTGAGTAAAGATGTAATCGGACTCTTTTCATTTTAGGAGAAGCAATAAAGGTTGCATATATGCTGTGTCTAGTCTGAGATTATGACAGACTGCATACCACCACGCTTTGAATGATAATTGAGTAATATCTTTCCAATGCTCTGTGATCTGCTGGAAAGCCACTGCTAAAAACAAGTCGAGTATCCCATCATTTAATAAAACATCTGCCCAATCATCTGAAAACACTCCCCAAAACACATTAGATAAGGAGAAATGCACATGTGAATCAAAGATGTAATTAATTTGCTTCCAAACTTTCAACCAAAAGTTGGATATGACAGGGCATAAGAAAAGTAAGTGTTTTAGGTCAGTGTTTTGCGTTGAACATGTCCAGCAAGTGTCTGGTATATCTGCTTTAATTTTGTGTGAAGAGTATTCTGTTATAATTGTTAAATAATGTATGTGTTGTGTTTGCTGCACGGGATGATTTTCTTATTTTAATCTAAATTTGCCTCCTTTTGAAGACAGACTATGTGATTTCTAGATCTCATTTCCATGATATCTTGTTTTTGGTCTACTGTTAGAAGTACAATGCAAGTGGGAATATATAATGGATGCCTTGGAATTCATATGTAGGAGAGATGCACATTTAAAATGCTTATTTTTAAAAAGGAACCCTTGGCTTTCATTTCACAGTGACATTCCAATGTATTTTTACGCGCTAAAGGCTGAGGCTCCGTAACTAGCAGGAAGGGGTACTTTTCACCACCAAAACCTCACTCACAGGCAGCATATTGTAACCCCACCCAATTACAACTCGTCACTCCGATGAGTTGGAAAATAGTGTTGCTGTCCTGTGTAGTGATTGACAAGCAGCCCTAGTAAATAGAGGGCTGGTGCCCTACACACCAGGGCAGCTTGGAAAATAGGATGCTGCTTTGTGTCATAAATGGGTGCTCTGTACAGATCCCTGAGAACTGTAGGCCAGGGCTGATGCTAGGTCAGCCCGTAGTCTGCATTGATTACGTTAGTAAATTCAGTTGAGCACATGTGCACAAGCGCACATGTCTATATGAAATGTGCCTGACTGCATGACTCACCTGTTAGGCAGGACGAGCCACAAGAGGCAGCCTGGCACTGAGGTCAGCACAATCTTTACATTAAGTGGATGGCAATTGCTGTTAGCATATCCCATCCACATAACCTAGATAACTGGGTGGGTGTGGCCCGATGCCCTAAGCCAGTAACCGCTGCTGATTGATAGGTCTCCTAGAGATAGCTGGTTAGTTATCCCAATATGATTCTGGACTTGAAGAGTGATATAAGAGGTTCCACATATACAAAAGTGATGTTTGCAGTTTTTCAAATTACATCCAGTAATAGTAAGTGAATTCAAATTTTTCATGTGGTTGGTACATTATATTGGGATGACAAATAGGAGGTGTTGAGGTCTAACCAACTACAGAGGGTGACAGATGTTTGGTAATAGACGATTGTTATCTAAAGGAGCCAATCCAAGGTATGCTCCTTATTTATATAACTTAATGAAGATTAAGAAATTCCATTGTTTGTACTTGCTGCTTTTTTTAATGTTTCCTGTGAGTCCATAAATTGAGGTTGCCAATAAACAACGAAGTAATGATGATCAAGCTAAGGTAATCAAGGAAATTTAATTAGAACTCAGATGGATTTGGTCAGGTTGCCATCTGATATTGTAATTTGGAAGACTTCCAGGTTTACTCTGAATTTGATGACAGAAGCTTCACAACCATATTGCGTAATGTAGATGTTTTGGAACTCTGTATATTACGCTGCTTCATGTCCATAGCTGAATGATCTGCTGATATTGTGTATAGGAATTCATGATGAATGAGGAGATTGATTGGTGGACCAGATTTGACCAGAGAAAGTTAGAAGTGTTTGAGTCTCTCTGATAAGTATGATGTGGATATAGCATGATAAGGACCAACCCTAGCATCCAGAAGGTATAAAATGAAGTGTACAGCTTGGGTGAATATAAACAAGTTTGTCATAAGAAACCATATACGCAAAAAAGCAAAAATATATAGGACAACATTGTAATGGTTTGCTTGTAGATTGAAGTGCCACAGAAGAAGACTTGAGAGAGATTATTACAATTTTTTTTTATTCATTAGGTGAGAGCTTTAAAAATGTTGGTATACACATTATTGACAAAAAGACTCTTATGTGAAACAGTTGAGGAGATTCATAGATATGAAACATTTCCCTTCTTCTGAGACATCATCAAGGAGCCTATAAAGTTACCTGCTATAGCCTACATTTTTGTATTTAAACCCTTCTAACAATCAATAGTTATTCACCCACGAAAATGTGGGCAAACGTTATCTAGTTAAGCACCCATGATTTAAAACGTTTCTAACTCTCACTCAATTCACCCACTTACCTGTTGGTCAGTGTTCTTCATAAAAGTAAACTCTATATGTTTTCATGTGGCACCTTTCTTAACACATGGATATTTCAAAATGAAAACATTTTACTTAAAGGAACTGGGAAAGAAGTCAGACAGGCGGGAACATTTGGAGATATGGGATGATTGGTTCATTGTAATGAGACCATGAAGATTGCAATCTGAAATAATTTTGTCTTGACTGCCATGCAGTATGAGTAGAATTTGCATGTGCTGTTATGTACATCTGGCTGAGCGGCCCGTCTCTATGATAGAATCCTGAGTAAATTGTCTTCTATGTGGTTTTATTTCTTTTTAACTCTAAACTATTAAATTATTATGGTTTGGATTTTAATTGTTAGATACATGTTAGGAAAATCTTCGATAATGATGATATTTAATCTTGCACTGAACTGTATGATTTTATGGCATGGATATAGATAACATACCTTTTTATCTTTTGTAATTGATTTTTAGGTCGAGCATCGAGAGACCCTCTAGTATACTTTAGTATACCTCTTGCTTACTTGAATGTGGGACAGGGGAAGTGCACGCGCTTTCCCTGGCCAATTTCACCTCGTGGGCGCGCACGCCCAGGCCGGCGCCGTGCATCCCCTGTCCCACTTTCACCGCAAGTCAGCCTCTCGCGCGCACACACACAACCACACTCACGCATGCACACACACATACAAACAAGCACACACACACGCAGGCACACATGCAGGCAAACACACACACACGCAGGCACACACACGCACACACACACACACGCAGGCATACACACACGCGCACACAGACACACATACCGCCGCCGGTAATCTTGTTCCATAGGCTGCCCGTTTTCACAGGATAGAATTTCACGGCCGGAGTGTATTCTTTTTTGAGGTCCCAATGGTATGTAAAGATGATGTGTGATTACTTTCCGTGGTAAAACTCGCTGGTACTGAGCGGCGTCCTGCCTGGTGGTGCTGGTCTTGCACTGCACACAGAACCACCTCTGACACCGGACACAAGTCACACCAGACGCTGCACACAGTCCCGCCAGGATGCTGTGCACAAATCACACTTTGGCACTGCAGACAAGTCACACTGGACGCTGCACACAAATCACGCTAGGACACTGCACACACCCACGAGACACTGACAGCCCAGACACCCATGCGCCTGCCGACCACAAACCTACTCTCTCATCTGCGTGCCAGGAACTCAGACCTGCCTAATACGTGCATTATTCCGTCGATGGGGTGCCCCCGCCCCGCCCCCACTGCAGCTTGCCGTCTGCTCACAGAACTTTACCTCTGTACCAAATATAACCTCAGTCAACAACATTAGAGCTGAATTAGGGGGCCCAGATACCAACATCATATCAACTGAGTAGCCGCTTACAAAGTGGTGACATACGGCGATACTGACATCAGCAGTAATTACCACTGGAGCATGGTTAAAACGCACCACACCTTACAGGTGTAAAGTTCCCCTTTCTTCAAACCCCATTGAGCACAAGAACCCGAGCACTGCACACCGGCATGTGCAGATACTGTGCAAAGAACCACTCTGGCACTGCACGCAAACCAACTCATGCACTGCACACTGACCTGTGCGGATACTGTGCAAAGAACCACTCGGGCACTGCAGCAAACCAACCCGTGCACTGCACACTGACCTGTGCGTATATGTGCAAAGAACCACTCTGGCACTGCAGACAAACCAATCCGTGCACTGCACACGGTATATCAGGACACTTCACACAGACCTTCTCGCTCCTCCTCACTTGCAGAAAGCCATTATTTCAACCAGCAGGTCTTACCCCTTCTTTCCTCTCTGTGATTTGTTCTCTTGTGAAATGGATCCAAAAAACAACTCTTGTGCCTTGCCTGCTGCGCCATTTGTCGGGCACAGGCATTTGAAGACGCCGGGGCGGAAGCGGACTTGCAGCTCTCTCATACAGGTATTTATTTACATTTTCAGTAGCCCGTTAGATAGCCTCAAACGCAAATCTCTTGTAAGCCACAATTATTATGAACATTTTCTGTGCAACATGAGGAGCCTTGAGGAATAAACAAGCAGTGGGCGTGGTGAATGCATATTTGTTCACACCACGCTGACCAAGTGCACAACAGTGCTTCAGTGAGTGCACAGGGCCTAGAAGGCGACAGGGTCCCTGATTTGTCACCACTCTGGTAACTTCTGTTTGACGTTTATTCAGTTATGTGCCATTTGTTTGCCCCATCAGACACACATCACCTGCTCAGGGATATGCAATGTGCTGATATCTCGCAGCCCTTCGGTTTTAAAAGCGTAGACCGCACAAAACTCGGGTCCACCTGTTACAATAGCATAAATACACATGTTCCAAATAATCAATATCATTGGGCCACATCTATTTTCACCAACATTGCCTAAACCTACTTAGTTAGATAAAGCCGTCTACGAAACGCAGGGTACATTAGATACCTTTGAAGGTATCTCTTCAGTCCGGCAAAAGTGTATGGTGTTTTTAATATTCTGAATGAATGATGCAACAAAGGTTCCGCTATAAGCTTGAAAGCAGACACTTTGGTATTTGAACAGGTTTTCTTTTATTCCCTCATCTATGTGTGCACAGTGGAGAATATTGGCGTGCCTGTATATAAGCACTGTGTGCATGAATATTTTAATGCGTCTATTGTCAAGGCATTGCTGTTAATGTAGAGTACATTAGTGATATATCTTGTGTTAGGCTTTCTGTTCTTTAGCAAGAGATTTATTAATGGTTTTCTTTATTTTACTTTATAAAATGTGCACCGTTGTTCTTTGTTCAGGAAAGTGGTCTTTTTAAACCATACTGCTTACGTTTTGTAAGGCTAAAAGCAACGGACATTGAAACCGGTCTCTTTCAGCCATGTAGTCCTATTCACTTTTCATGCAAAAACACTCCATGATTTCTCAATAAGTGTAAAAACGTTAATGTAACTGTTATTCCTGCGTACATTTCACATGCTTTACTTCATCTTCCATTCCCTATGAGTGTTTGCTGTTTCCAGGATGTTGTTACTTTTTAGTTCGATCCTGGGCAGCGCTGTGCTGCGAGGCATGCTGTATTCAGGTAGGGAGTTGAAGCACCGCCCATCTTTTCAATTGGCTCCTGTTATTGTCCTTTCTAAATCGTTGCATTTGATTCATTAATAGGCTTAGTAGTTCCTCCTTGGTACCGCCTTCTCTGCATTTGTAACCTCCCATGAGAACTAGACTTTTTAATTATGTTACACGGTCTGCTTTATCTAGTCTGTGAGCATTACTTTCTTCAATGATTTTCCCCACGGCGTGCTTCCTACAATGCAGCACGCCACCCGCTTTTATATTTAATTAGACCCACTTGGCCCGTTCGACAACGTGGAAATGGGCTACAACCTTTTTTGCGAGTGGATCACCCGTGCCTTGGATTCCATCATCCCGGTGACCCTAAGTAAATGTAGCGCAAGGGACTCTAGTCCCTGGTATGATGGCTCTTTACGTACATTAAAGAGTGCGTGCAGACGCGCTGAAAGAGAGTGGCGGAAAGCTTATGACACCAGTAAAAAAGTGTCATATCTTGCCACTATTAAATCTTACCATCGCGCGGTCTGCAGAGCGCATGCGGCATTTTACTCTCTCGAGTTCCGTAACAGCTCTAACCCCTCCAAATCTATTTTTACGGCGCTCAAAGATTTGATGGCAAAAAAGGCCCCTACTAACGACACGGGTTCGACATCACATTGTGAGGCATTGGCGAACTTCTTTCTTGAGAAGGTCCAAGCTATCCGTCGTTCCTTTCCTACTTCCACGCTGGATACCGGACCGCCTCCTAGGCCCGAGGAACACACGGTACTGCATACCTTCCCTTGTTTATCGCCTGAGGGTTTTAATCGATTGGCCCAACATACTAAGTCCGGCTCTCCGGCTGATCCATTGAGACCGGTTCTTTTCAGAGGCCCGTCGTCTTTTGACTTTCTACCGGTGCGCTCCCTGATTAACCTCTCGTTTTCCACTGGTATGGTTCCTGCCAATTGGAAGTGTGCGGTGGTAACGCCCATTCTGAAGAAGCCTGGTTTAGATCCTCCTAAACCAGAGAACCACCGTCCGATATCGCTTCTCCCGTGGCCGACGAAAGTAGCGGAGGCACACGTGAATAGAGTCCTCTCTGACCATCTTTTGCGGGCAAATATTTTTGACCCTACGCAGAATGGTTTCCGTGCTGACCACAGCACGGAGACAGCTCTTCTTTTCATGGTGGAACATCTGCGCATGGTGCTAGATTCGGGTCAAACGGCGGCGCTTGTTTTATTAGATCTTAGCGCCGCCTTTGACACCGTCTCTCATAAAATTCTTCTCCAGCGCTTGGAAGAAGCTGGTATTTCAGGGACTGCCCTCCAGTGGTTCCGCTCTTTCCTTGCCGATCGATCTTTTTGCGTAGCTATTCCACCCCATCAGTCCAAATTCCATCCGCTGGACCAGGGGGTCCCCCAGGGATCCTCGCTGAGTCCCACGTTATTTAATCTGTACGTGAGGCCGCTGGCTGATGTCGTCAAGCAGTGGGGCCTGACCATGGTCTCATATGCTGACGACACTCAGCTGGCGGTCACGCTCAGCGGGGACTCTGATTTGGATGCCCCTAGGTTCCAGAATGGGCTGAGGACGCTTGCCAGCTGGATGAATACCAACTACCTCCAGCTGAACGCTAAAAAAACGGAGATAATGATCATCGGCAAGAAACCGGAACTGTGGGGCGACATATGGTGGCCTCCGGAACTGGGGCCTACCCCGACTCCGGTAATGGAAACTAAAAATCTTGGAGTGTGGCTAGATCCCGCCCTTAGTTTTGTCTCCCATACCAAGAGAACTGCCGCCAGTTGTTTTGGCATTCTGCGAGGACTAAGACCAGCATTGAAATTTTTTGACGCCTCAACCAGGCAGCTGGTGCTGCAGGCGACGGTGATCTCTCGGCTTGACTACGCCAGCTCTCTCTTGGTAGGGGTGAACCAAGCCGAAATTGCACGTTTGCAGCGTGTCCAGAATGCGGCAGCCAGAGCTGTGGTGGGTTTGCCCAGGTTCTGTTCCGCTGCCAACACTCTACGTTCCCTCCTCTGGCTTCCAGTCAAGCAGAGAATTCAATTTAAAGTACTTTGCCTGTCCTATAAAATTCTTAAGGGCTCCTCTGCCCCGATTCTCACGAATCTCTTCACGCCTTATGTCCCGGCCCGCTCTTTGAGATCTTTAGGTTAGGATCTAGCAGTGGTCCCTCGGTTCAAACTTAGCCGAGCTGGAGGCCGCTCATTCCGAGTTCGGGCTGCGGCCCTGTGGAACTCTCTTCCGTTAAACATACGCACGTCTGATAACCTCTTTTTATTTCGTAGGGCCATCAAGACTCTTTTATTTCCATGAGCTTGTTTCTTTCTAGTCTATTGCCTTTTAGTTGTGTTGTGTTGGTTACCTTGTCAAGCGCCAGGACGCTCCTTTGCCGGAGCAGCTGTGCGCTGAATAAATTTTCATAACATAACATAACATAACATAACGATCCACTTTAACTATATCAGCCGTACTTCTATATTTAATTTGCCAGTGCGGTCCGCTGTAACTATAGCAGCTGTGCTTCTTTAATTATTGTATTTGTCAGCGCAGTCCGCTTTAACTTTAGCGGCCACGCTATGTTAGCTGTTTATTTTTTCCCAGTAAAAGCTCTCCATTCCGTTCTTTCACTTTATTAGTGGCCGCGCCCCTTTCTTTAGGCGTGGCTCGCTGTAACCTGAATACAGCGAGCAGTGTCTAAAAAAGGTCGCGACCACCATTAAAGTAGTGTCGCATTTGCAAAAGTTTGAGCTATTGGCATTATAAATGGCAATGTCTTTTATGTGTGTTGGTTTACGAAACAAATAAATAAAAGGCATTGTCATTTACTATGCCAATAGCTTAAACTCTCGCAAATGCGAGACCTGTTGCATTGCAAATGCTTGTTTTTCTTAGGTAATATAACTGGTATGTTTCTCTTTTTTATCATTTCTACATGCCAACACAATATTTTATGACACTTTTTATTTTTGTATTGTGTCTTTTATGATTGAAATTATGGAATAAAGACTAACTTCAACTGAACTGAACTGAACTGAATGTGCTTTTTGGTAGTATCTAATACCGCCCAACTTTAAATGACAGATTGGTTAAAATCATCATTTGTGAATACCATGACTGCCCAAAATAACAGGGGAATCTTTTAAGGCACTGGCAGTTGAACACATTCCCTCAAATCTGGAAATGACTTGACTAAAACACACATATAGCTATAATACGTAGTGGATACACAGGAGGAAGTCTAGGAAATATAATATTACAAGTACGTCAGATATTCGGAGGGAAGAACCAGCCAGCAGAAGGACAGAAATATTTACTTCCAGATTTGTAATTAATCAGCAGTTCTCTCAGTAGTACCACAGAGGCACTAGCAGTGCTTAGATCTAGGGCTGGGAGGACTTTCGATCTCTGGTAACACCAATAAAGCTACTTGTGTAACCATAAGTCATCACTTTTTGCAACTGCATTACTTACTGTTGATCAAATCACAAAGGCTCAGGCCTTAAGAGAACATATGACCATTTGAAGCCTAATCACTGTATTACATGATCAGCATAAGAAAATAATGTTTTACCACATGCTGCCTGGCAGTGGTTTAGTGGTATCTTTATTGCTGTGGGGTGCTCCTCACCCAACATGTGACCTCCATGCTTTTCTCCTATGAAACTGTAGTCCTCACCAACCATGTAAACGCCCCAATTAAGGAGTTAGGGACCCAAGCACAAATCTCTGTACTCATTTCAGGGACTGGAGTCTGGTTCAAAGATGCAGTTTATTGACTCCTTAAACACAAAGACCCTGCTTCTAATTGTATAGGGTGAGGTATTTATCACACTCTGTAAATACCATTACTCTCCATTTGGATGGGGAAAGCTCATGCAAAAAGCATCAACCATTACCAAATGATTTATCGCCCCACCTAGTCATTCGCAATGAAGTCCATGATATCAGTTGTGATAATTGCCAAATATTTCAGAATTCTGATTCCTTTGCAAAGTTCTGTTTGCCCTGGGATCAGAACCTTAACCCCAGCTTGTAATCAGGGTCTAGATGTAAACACAATTGTTGATTAGTGGGAGTGGGACAGACTGCCCATAGGACATATTATGTCAGCAAAGCCCTCACTCAAGGATGGGAAGCCTAGCAGAGTCTTAAGAGGGTTTCCAATATCTCGAGTATCTAGACTTATCAAACTGTATGTTTTATGTTAATATTTTGAGTGCGTGTGTGGGCATTGATACATTTGTTCACATGTATCCTGCATTGTATACAGCACAAGGTCATAACCTGTTGACAAAGAACATTGAGTTGTCCTGGTGTGCACATTATCATGGTCCAGGTGAGACTAGCTGCTATGATTAATTTTATGGCAAGTCAACAAAGCTGTTAGGAGTTGTGTTCTGTGTATGGAAAACACTTCTGGGAAATGGATGGAAGAATACATAGTCAGCACTGCTTTGTCTCCAAATGCAATAAAGAATAAATAGGCTTTGAAGATAACCCGGAGTGCTCAGATCTGATGCAGCCAATTACAGATCTGTCAGTGTGTACTGTTTCAGTCCTCTGTTTTCAATTTCCAAAGATGATTGTTTGTCCTAGCCAGTAAACAGGTTTCTTTGTTTCTCTGCGAAGACTTTGCAAGCCCCTTGCTGACAATAAGTGCTCCTGGGATTATATGTGTCCTACTTACAGGAAGGATGTTTGTGTTGCTTGGTTCAATAGATGCAGTCAGACAGGCGGCTGGGGCCAGGCAGTGAACGCCAGGCTTATGAATATTATCAATACACTGCTGGAGCTTCCAGCTCATATAGCTTAAGTGAGTCGAACAATGATGTGAGCCAGGAAATATTGCAAAAACAAGTCTTTTTGAACTCCATTTGTGCCAGAGGACAGTTCAATATCCAGTTGAGAAAGGATTAACCATTGAATGCTCAAAGGTTCCTGTTTTTTTGTTTTTCAGATAATAAAAACTTCAATAAGGGTTACCCTAAGTAGCCAGAGCACAGGGCACGGTGTTTATCTTTCTTTGTAACAAGGACCTGTAGCAGATATCCAAGCATTTATAAGAAGCATTCCTCTCTCTTGACTCTGTACAAAAATATCCAAATGCAAGAGATCTAAGTTGCCATGAGCATCACTACCTACAGAAAGACCCAAAAAAGGACAGGCCCAGAGAAGGATGCTCACAACTCCATTCACTGCTCAACTGCAGGTTCTAGTGCCATGTGGCAGAAGAGCTTGGAGAATCTGTGATGAATTCTTCCTCAGCACTTCCAGCCTTTTCGAGCTATGTTCATAGACACAGTGGGTAATGCAGTTTATATAATATCCATAATCGACTTGATATAGATATTCTGTAATAGAAATGCAGTATATAGCCCAGCTCCCCCATTCACTCGTGAATAAAACGGAAGTTATGACATGGTCCAACATGTTTAACATAGTATAAATTCAAAATGACTATTGTTTACATAAAGGTAGGCATACTAAAAAGCTAACTCTGATCTATGATGTATCCCAAGGACAGTTCCCCTCTTCCATTCTTTTCATCTTTAATGCATTTGTATTTATATTTGGGCACCAGTAACACATTGTGGACGCGCAGCTGCTCAACAACATGGGCATCAATTCCCAAAAATCCAGGGGGAGCGGAAGTGACATAACATGCCCTTTGTTGTTCACTTTCACACACACACACATTCTAACATATATACACAGATGCACGCATACGCACTGTTAAACCTAGCGGTTTCCGGCTGGCTGGGACGCATTGAAGCCAGTCAGAATCCACCGTCCGAGACAGGGTGAGTACGATACACATGTTCGATAACCTGTGCTCATACTTGGGTAACCTGCCATCGAGCAATCAGGCTTATCCCCAGAGCCCAAGTGTAAAGTATTGGCACAACACCACCCTTGCAACACACTGTGTATGCCACAAGAAGACTCCACATCATATGTATGAAACAGTGAACATAAATGCCCTAATCAGAGGTATTTATCCAATAAACATTCCCCAATATCGCATAGCACCCACAGTTCTAATGGTCAAGCAATCATAGGTCATTGACTACTCCTCGTGACCCAGCCCCCTCAGACACACAACTACACAAGCCACTGATACACGTTGCCCCTGATGGTGCCGCATTGATTAGATTTCGGAATCACCTAAAACGGAAAGCAAGAGTAACTTAGTTTTATCAATCCGTGTTAGACCTCCAGGCACCCAGGCCCACCTGCACAAGTACAGAATCGCTATCCCCCCACAGACAAAATGTTGTGACCCCGGAAGCTGATGCGCTTCCAAGTCTGGATAAATGTTTCCCCTCAAGTGGAGGTTGGAGCTGCCATTGCTCCCGAGAGCCAGCCATAGGTGCCCACAAGGCACAATGAAACCCCTCTGGCCCGTCACAATGTTCTCCACAACAAAGAACCTTGTGGTGTGGGTCCAGGGAGAGGGAGCCAGGCCTACAGGCACACAGCCCCCAACAACCTTCGGACACTTCGCACTCTGGAGTGCAAGCTAGCACAGGTCTCCTGGTTGCAACCAAGGGTCCCTCGGACTCTGCCAGCACTCCCGCACTCCTTGAACTCCTCATGTCCTGGCACTTTAGGTGGGCTGCTGATCTTTATGAGCACACTCCTCTGCACAGTGTGATGACGGTATACGTTAGGACGGTCCTTGTCAAAACCGATGATCACTTCCTCCTGATTCCACTGCACTCCATCTCTTGGAAACAGAGAGAGCCTTTGTGTCTCTGGGATCTCGTGGACAGGAGGTCAGCCAACCAGCCCTTGGAGAGTACTTAGGGACAGGGCCATGAGAGTTGGCACTTGGCTGCAGGCCAGCAACACCTAGGCAAAATCCACCAAGTGATAATCCCCTTCCTGGAGCACAACAAGTTCTAGCCCACCACAAGTCTGCAGATAATCCAAGAAGTCCCTCCTGTCCTAATGATTCCTTATGTCCATATCCCAGTGTCGAACCAGTGTAGTATGGTTCCAAATCCAAAAGCATCTCTAACTTCTGAGTGCAGAGTCCCAGTAGTTTTACCCACAATGGCCTTTGAAGAGGTAATCAGTTCAAAAAGCCACCTTTGAAATGTACAGGCCCTTTCTAAATTGTGTCCTGTCTGTCATCCTACCACGAGAGGTTTGATCACTTTCTTAAGTGGGGGCCAAGACTATGCCCTTTGGAATGCATGTACCAATTCCACACCTGCATAACCATCCCAGAAAGGCCCCTCAGAGTCAGAGGTCTGCAGTTTCCCTAGAGTCCCTAGTTTATGGCCTTCTATCAGGAATGCCCAGATGTATATGTCCCCTAGCACCCAGATGTGGATTGGAGACAGGCCTACAGCCACACAGAGCCATGAGCATTGAAATGCACACTTTCCCGAAGTGACATTTCCACATACGTAGTGTCAGACCAACTTGCTCCATCGGAGAGGATTCGTCATTATGAACTCATCGATATCAAACAAGATAATGCTACTATTTTGCACATTGGAAATACTGCTCAATAGCCTTTGCCTACATCCCCCCATGCTAATTCAATTCGAAGAGCAAGCCCCGTCATACCGAACACACCATCTGGTCCCATTCACGACCTCGCATGTAACAGACATCTGCACATGCCTTACCTCTTGCCAACACTGCAGAACCTTGGCATATAGTTTTTTAAATGCCAAGCCGAGTAACAGTAACCTACACACTAAGGCCCCACCAGGGCAAACCTATGGAATGATCATTGAGCTACCTCCATAGAAGGCACAACTAGTGTGGCAGGCCCACCGAGGAGCATTTGAGGTACATGTCCTGGGTATATGTCTTACCCCTGAGTAAGGGGCTTACAGCTAACTAGAATCAGCCAATCACTTATACACCAATCACCAGTATGTATATGACAAGCACAGCGCTTTGGCACTGAATGGCAGTGTCAAACGTACTCAAACTCCTAAGGCTAACACATAGATCAGTAGAAAACCGGGATGGGGGAAAGCAAAAAGTTGATGGAAAGCCCCCTAGAAAGGGCCATTTCCAACACGCATGCACTCTTTTTACTTATGGCAGCTGCCAGGGAAGGTCATATCCCAGCTTCATGTACTCCAATTGTATTACACTGATAGTGAATAATGTAATTCTATTCACTATTAGTGTAATAAAAAAGTACAAAAAACAAGGAGAGTGAGCACTCAAACTGACATCCAAATGGTCGAACTGCAAATGTGTGCCAGGCATGCGTTGCAAAAGAAGTTCCAGGGGCCGCAAGGGGCAAGTCAGAGGTCATAGCTGCGACCTCTGCTGAACCCTAAGTTATATCCATGCCCAACAAGTGGTACTGAGGAGATAAGGGGCTCCCTAGAAAATATACCGCCAGTTGTATAACCTATCAAAGTATTCAGACACAAGGTTGTAGGTGTTATCAACACCAAAACTGTCATCCATCTAAATTGCACAAAAGGAAAGGCACTTGCAACCAACAACCTTTTGAATGAAAGCTCCAATTTCCCCCTCAGCAGAAATCAGCCTGTGAAACTGCAATGAATCCTGTTGAAGACACAAGTATCTTTGGCCTCTTAAATCAAGAAGCCTGCAATTGCCTGGTTTGCTATTGTCATGCTACTTGTCAGCATGGAACTTCTTCCCTAAGATGTTGAGTCACCACAAATCCAGTTTAGACCAAATTACACCATCCATGCGTTGTCCCTGGAAGACATCTTAGAGTTGAAACCCTCATCTATAATTTCACCCAGAGAAATGTGGAAAAGTAAATTTTGCCATGTTCTGTGTCCCTACGTGTCATCCATCATATGTTATGTGTGCATGATTAAATATGCATATGCATTCCCCATGTTTGATTAAAGACGCAATTATAGTTGTGTCCACCTCTAGTATGGCAGTTTCCAGTTCTCGTGAATACTACGAATATCAGGCCTATGTAAAGCTACGTTGCCACGTTTCTCAGTGTGCACGTTATTCCATTGTAAAGTCCCCGTTTCTAGGCCTCAAAAGGGCCCGGACACCAGATTCAGCTCCTGTCTCCTGTCTCCTGAAGCCTCGCGGAGGAGTGATACAGCCCCCACCTGTATCCTCGACCCTTCACTTACTTCCTGCCTCGCAGTGCCCGGTTCAGCTTGGCTCTGCCTCTGAGTCTGCCAAGAGTATGTTATGATTCCAGTTATCAGTTCAGTCCTCCTCCTCTGCATTCCTAAGCTACTGAACTGCATCAATAGTTTCCGTCATTGTCTAGCCTTTACGGCCCCATGTTAGAGAAATACTGTATTAATGGTCATTTAATATTCTTCATCACGCACTACATGTAGAATAATGTATGGTCCAGTCTTAGTGTCTGTTAGCCTTTCCCCTCCTGACTTCTAGTTTATATCAACATGTTCTCTAAACATCAGATACTAGATACTGTTTAGGTACATGTCGCCCTGACTCTCCAGACTTCAGTCTCTGCTCCTAGCACAGAGTTCGAAGCCCCCAGCTTCTCCTAGTGATACATCATTGCCAGTTTGCGCGCACCATCAGGTTAGAGGTCCCGGCTCCTCAGGTAGCCCCCTCCATGGTTTCCGCCCCATTCATGACATATTCTGTTACGTTTGCATCACATGTCTATGTATACGCCCTGTTACACCTCTTTTCACCCTTATCTTTCGCGACTGCTACGCGTCACGCCTATTGCTCCACCCACTGCTACGCCTATTGTAATGTAATGCTATGTGTTTGCGTTATGTATATATGCTCATGTACTGTTATTAAAAGTTAGCCGTCATTCCCGATCCTGTCCCCGGCAGCTGCCATCCTATTCCCGTGCAGGTCGTCCTGTTCCTGTCCTTATGCTGTATTAAACCTGCAAAACTCCTACTACCTCGAATCTTGACTCTTATTTATTGAGCTATCTGTTATTCATTTATGCATTCAAAAAATAGGGTATTATTTATTTATTTACCACAGAAACACAAGTTGCCTTATACACATCCTAACCCCACACATTAGAAACACCCGTCCAGGATCAGCAGACAATGCTGGCAGTCTCTAAACAGAAAAACTCCAGCGACAAATGCCAGTCAGTCAGAGTAATTTACACATAATGTGAAATATATCACCTCTCAAACACTGAGAGCTTCATTTATGAGGTTTTACCTTAGGGCAGCGCCGCAGGCCTCCATGCTGCGCTGCCCTACGGTAAAGCAATAGGGCAGGAGTGCGCCGTATCTATGAGATATTGGCATATCTGTCCTTTTCCCCTGCGCCGGCGCACAATGGGCTGCCGTGTGCCAACGTAGGCACCTTTGCACCATGATGCCACATTGCCAGCGTGCGGGGATGATTATTTTTGTACAGGAAGGGAAATTTTCCTCCACAAAAACAGCACACTTAGAAAAAGGAAAGATTAGCAGAAATAAAGATATTTCTCCTCGTTGTGCCTCCCTTCCGCCTCCCCTGGGGAGGCAAAAGTAATTGGCGTTGCCTCAGATGTACGATTTCTCATAAATCAGGAGCACTGTCAAAATGCCATGGATGTTGCTGGGAACTCCCTCAGCAACACCCATTGCACATCCCTTTAACGCAGAAAACTGCATTAAAGGGGACAATATTTACGAGGCAACATTAATCCCATAAATGTGGCATAGTAATGTCTCGTAAATATGGAGCAGGCTCCTGCGCCACGGAACGTCACAAAAAGTGATGTTCCCATGGTGAAAGGGGCATCATAAATTAGGCCCTGAGCAACTACCATGCCTTGCTTGGCCTACCACATCTGATTGAATTCAGGAATACACTAAAAGCTTGTCATTTCTCACAGTCCTTCAGTCCTTTAGAACTCCAATAAGGCACCACCTGAGGTCCACATAGACAAGTTATCAACCCACGGAATTAGTGCAAAAAAACAACAATCCCCATCTTCTGAACTACCAGCCACCAGTGTGTTACATACGCTCCTCTTCGCCAGGTAAATCATGCTATCTAACTCTGTCCTATATCCCAAAAATACCAGCTTATGCATACAGGTATCTCTTAAGAAACCAGTGTCACAAACCGCCAACTTTCTCCATTCTACAGTTGTATATGTACAACATGACTCTTTTAAGACTGCATCTTTTGCCACATTCTTTGTTAAGTATGGTAAGCATATATTTACCTTCCATAATCAAGAAGAATTGTAACCTATTTCTAATTTACTGAACTGAGTTTTTGTACGGATTAATCCTATGATTGTCTAACTTGTGATAATCATTGATACCATTTCAAGCTTAATCATAAGTAATTCCTTGACTGAGCCTTCAGAAGTTATCTTAACTCCATTAGTTGGAAAGTTAGCACAAGAAGACAACTTTGCTTGCAAACAAGAATATCACAGTAAAAATGTTATCATTATTTTGTGTGACAGTCGTATTATTCTTTGTTGAAGTAATTACCAGTTGTAGCAATTGTCCAGTTGAACAAATGGCCAATCCAAGATTATGATCAAGTTAAGTGATTGTAATCCAAGTTGTGAGAGGCTAATTCAACAGACAATCTGTTAATTCAACACACAATGTAACTAGGACTTTTGGTTTTATGCTACTTAATTTTTTAGACATTTCCGTCTGTACTTGTCCATATATATATATATTGAGAGGTAGAAAATAAATCTTACCTTGCCAACAGCCATGGGGTCCGTCTCTTCATTTCGCTGCAGCTGTGGAGGTGGTGAAGAGTGCTGGTATATATATATATATATATATATATGGCGAATCTTGTCACTCCAGAACAACAGATGTCCAAAATACTCTGTAACAAAGAGCCGACCCAGAAAGTGCTGGTGAACGGTGTTTTATTTCGTGAAAGCCAGCGCTGCCGCCATGACGCGTTTCGCCTCCAGGGAGGCTTGATCACATGACAGACAGCGAAAGTAAAGCAGGACTTTTAAAGTGACAATGCATTGGATTGTGTCATGGAAATGAAGGAAATACTTCATATCATAATTGCTGCATGTATATACAACGGAATAGTTAGTAGTGCCTAAGTGGGCCACCATGAATCACAAATAAGCAATTTACATATTCTCAATCAAATGTATGCATGAATTCATAAATACAAGATTAAAACATGTAAAACTAGCACAAATTGATCAATGGTAAAACACTGTTACATATATGTACATGAAAAGTAAATTCATCTATGTACATTATAAAGTGTTAAAAAGTCAATATATTCCGATATGTATAAAGAAATATATTGTTTGCGAACAATAATATAAGTATCGAAAAACTAATAGCAGCAAATGAATGACACAATAAATATGTGCAAAAAATAGGGCCCAAGTGGGCAAGTCACAATAACTGTCACAGGCATATAAAGTGCATGATGTAAAGTGCAAAGTTAGCAATGTGCAAAATGAACTTAATCAATAATTCCAAGGTTAAAATCAGAATCAGTTGTATACTGAGAATAAGAAAAGGGGAAGAAAAATTCATCATATGTACAAAAGGAAACAATTATGCAGGGAACAGCTAGTTAGTTATTGACAAATCCGGACAGGCATAAGCAGGCATGTTTATTAATCCTAAAGACAGGTATAAAGATCTTCCCTATCGTTGAGACCATTAGGATTCTTGGTGTTAAGTTCCAGGATGTATCTGGTCTCAAGGAGACGGAGTTTGGCCTCTCGGTCACCTCCTCTCCTTGAGGCCTCGACACAGTCAATAAGGAAAAACAAAAGTAAATCAGGAACACCAAGATGTTTGTCCTGGAAATGCCTGGCAACCGGATAGTTTTGATCATGCCCAGAAATTGCCCGTATGTGCTGGAGTATCCGTTTGTGGGCGGGCAGCTTAGTACTGCCCACATACTGAAGCCCACACGGACACTCCAACACATAAACGACAAATTCTGTTTTGCATGTAAGCCACTTAGAAATGGCCGTGGGATGCTCAAAGAAAGGACTTTTAAAATGAGTCCTATTGCTGCCAAAGCGGCAGGCTTTGCATTGGGGGCAAGTTTTAAAACCCTTCTTTAATGCTGACCAGGTAGTGGAAGTATTTGGTTCCAAGGTGTTATTGACCAGAGCTTTGGACATTGAGGGGGATCTTCTAAAAGTAAGAATTGGTTTAGTGTCCATCATGTGACCAATTACAGGGTCACTGAGAACTAAATTCCAATTTTTATTAATAATCTTTCGAAGAGCCCCATGCTGTCGATTAAATGTTAAAATAGCTCTTGAGGAACAAATTTGAACATCCTGGATCACAGTGTTGTTCAATTGAGCATTTCTTATTCTGGGTATCAGTGCCTCCTGCCTGCTAACTGAATTGGAACGTATGATGGCCTTGGTTAGAATTTCAGTGGAATAGCCCCTTGCCAGGAAGCGTAATCTGCATGTCTCCTGCGCAGCCGCGCATTCGGCATCTGTGCTGCAGATTCTTTTTATTCGGAGCATTTCCCCAAAGGGAATGCTCCGAATTAAGTGTGCTGGGTGTTGACTATTAGAGTGCAAGATGGTATTGCCCGCACTTGGCTTCCTGTATAGTCTGGTATTAAGCTCAGTGCCCTCCACAAATACCTCAACATCTAAAAAACAGATTGATTCAGTGCTGAAGTTCGCCGTAAAATTAAGATTAACAGTGTTTAAATTAATCAAATCAACAAACCTCCTGGCCTCTTCCTCCCCACCCCTCCAAATCAAGAAAACATCATCAATGTAACGCAAATATAAAACAATGTTGTTAGAAATAAAATCATGGTGTTGACCGACTAGGACCTGTTCCTCCCATAGCCCAACGTGAAGACACGCGTAGCTAGGTGAGAAACAGGCCCCCATCGCCACACCTCTGACATGATGGTAAATTGCGCCATTGAAAATTAAGAAATTTTGTTCTAGGCACATTCTGGTCATATCTACCAGCATTTTATTGTGTGCCGTTGGAAGAGGTAAGTCTTTATTTAGGTAATGGTCCAAAGCCCTGAGTCCGTCCTCATGTCTGATTGAGGTATAAAGGGATGAAACATCCAAAGTCATGAGTACCATGTTGTCCTCCCAGATGAAATGTTCAATCTTAGTAAGGAAATCAAAGGAGTCCTTAACATAAGAGTGGAGACTTCTAACATGGCATTGCAAAAAAAAAGTCTATGTATTTGGACACATGTTCCAAAGAACTGTCAATAGCCGAGATGATCGGACGGCCCGGTGGTACATGGGTGTCCTTATGAATTTTGGGGAGTAAGTACCATGAGGGAATAACAGGATGGTCTTTCTTCAGATATTTAAATTCCTCATGTGTGAGTAGCCCTGCACTTCTCCACACCTGTAGTTTTTGGTGTTGAGCAATCCATGTGTTTTTGACAATCTGTATGTTACTTCTACGGTAACATGAAGTATCATTCAGTTGTAAATCCGCCTGTTTTAAATACATGTCCCTGGGCCACAGGACCACATTGCCGCCCTTGTCGGCCTGCTTAACAATGACATTATTGTTCTTCTTAAGTTTCACAATTAGTTGTTTATAACATTGGTTTTGTTACGAAATGTGAAACTTTTTTTTGTTGATGGCAGTATAAAGATGTTTAATGTCACGGACCGCACTTTCCTGAAACGTATCCAGATTGTCATGTACCATGATTGGCTGGAAGGTGGATTTGGGCTTAAAAGGTGTAACTCGCTGTTCAATTGGTTCTAGAGGAACATCCCTCAGATTCCCCTGCGAGGACTGATTTTGCAGATCCCAAATCGTATCAAAAGTGGCCTGGCTTTGGCTGCTGGAAAACGTGGGACTGGATGAAGTTTCAGGTTCAATACTCCTTTTCTTCGGATGTTGTTCGAAGAATTTTTTAAGTTTAAGTTTTCTAGTGAACCTGTAATTATCCATGCGAGTGTCAGCATAGTTCATATTGCATGGAGGGCAATATGAAAGTCCCAAATTAAGTACCGCAGTCTCAGCTGAAGAAAGTTCTACATTCGAGAGATTGACTACTGATTTTGTTTTGGCTTCCGCGTTTTCCTTTGATTGTGTTTCCAACGTCCCGGTTTGCCCGGATTGTTGTCGTTTAAGCTTCCGGGCACGGCATTTCCGCCGCTGCCAGCGTTTGTTGTTTGCCCGCTGTTTTTTGGTACACGGGGCTTGTGTGATCTTTGGGTTTCGCGACGATCCTGGCACAAACAGTCGACCTCCTGTGCCAGGGTGAGCTTGGTAAACCCCAAAGCTGTTTCACGATTAGAATCCAGTTCTGGATCACTCTCCACAGCTGAGCTTAGGCTGGAAAAAGAGGTAGCGGGTAGCAAGATATCTTCCTTTTGTTTCCGCGATCCCATGTTGGAACGCGCCTTTGCCTTGACTGCATCATATCTCTTGGCGAAGGTAAAAACTTGCCCATTTAAGTAGTCGATACGGTCTCTCTCAAATTTGAAAGCCTTTCTTTTTTTTATTATTTCTTCTTCCTTGGCCAAACGGGTCATCATATCAGTTCTCATTTTATTGATTGTGTCAGAGACTTCTATTTTGGAAATTTCATCTTCCAAGGCATCAATTTCGGTCTGCAACTTGATTCGATCGCTTTCAGCATATTTAACTAATATGCGTAAGGAAACGCTGGAGCAATTAAGGTTGGCCTCCGCCCACTCCGCTAGCATCGCCGGGTCTGGATTTTCATAACTGGGGGCAATAGTACTTCTTAGCCCCCTGGGCACACGACCTACTTCCAAGTAGCGGGTGAGAGACCGATGCTCCCACCACTTGGATTGCTCTGCTCTCATTGCACGTTCCAATTTTTTAAATAGATCCCTCGTGGTATTAGTTCCAGTTTCCTGTACAGTGGATATAACATTGGAGGACCCCCCGGCCGGGGAATCCAAAAACATGGAATCAGCTGCCTGAGCTCGATTTCGCAGTCTGCCGGCGGCCATAATTGTAAGCGCAATTGTTATGGCTACTGTTAGAAACACACAAACGGCACGCTGGTAATTGGAGATAAATGTCCTACCAGCCGTCGCGCACACTTCTCACTGCCGTTTCCAAGGTGTTCTCCGGGGTTCAAGCTCGGATCCAGTCTCCGTGGCAATGAAGTCAAAGGAACTCCGGCTGCTATCCCATCAGAACACATCAACGGTAGGGCAGGGGCGTTGCGGCGTTCTCCTCGCCGGAGAAAGTAAACGATCCCAGAAAAACCGGAAACAGCTTCCTGCCGCGTTGCCCAGTTGAGAAGGGGTCTTGCTCGTACCTGGAAAGCGTAGGTACCATATGTGGCGAATCTTGTCACTCCAGAACAACAGATGTCCAAAATACTCTGTAACAAAGAGCCGACCCAGAAAGTGCTGGTGAACGGTGTTTTATTTCGTGAAAGCCAGCGCTGCCGCCATGACGCGTTTCGCCTCCAGGGAGGCTTGATCACATGACAGACATCGAAAGTAAAGCAGGACTTTTAAAGTGACAATGCATTGGATTGTGTCATGGAAATGAAGGAAATACTTCATATCATAATTGCTGCATGTATATACAACGGAATAGTTAGTAGTGCCCAAGTGGGCCACCATGAATCACAAATAAGCAATTTACATATTCTCAATCAAATGTATGCATGAATTCATAAATACAAGATTAAAACATGTAAAACTAGCACAAATTGATCAATGGTAAAACACTGTTACATATATGTACATGAAAAGTAAATTCATCTATGTACATTATAAAGTGTTAAAAAGTCAATGTATTCCGATATGTATAAAGAAATATATTGTTTGCGAACAATAATATAAGTATCGAAAAACTAATAGCAGCAAATGAATGACACAATAAATATGTGCAAAATATATATATATATATATATATTCACTGAAAAAACCATAGGTTATAGACCATATATAGTTAGGAATTAGCATTTAAAAAACCTTATTTTACTCACACAAAACCATTGAAATTCCATATATAGTTAGTTGCACTAACTATATATCGCGCACCCGCAATCCACTGCTGATCATGTCACATATTACATCATTCATGACATGGTCAGTGACATCACTGATGACATCACTGATGACATCACTGATGACAACATCCAGTGACTGTATGTTTCTGTAAAGTTAAAATATGTCTTACATATTGAAGAATGAGTGGATGTATAAGTGTCTGGATGAAGGATTTAGTAGGTGCGTGACTGACTGTATGAGTGAGTGATTAAATGTGTCTCACTGAATGCATGGGTTAGTGACTAAACTGTCTTAATTTGTGCATCATTATGTCTGTTGTGATGTAAACTGCTGCATGTGTTGATCATTAGCTATACGAGAGGCTATATGTGTTATTAATTGGTTGCCCAAGTATTTCTATGGGAGATTGAGTTTGTGTGGGGGTGGCTGGAAGGTGTGTGACTCTATGCATAGATGTGTGAGCAGTTTATTCACTAGGTGTATGAGTTCAAGACTGCATGTGGAAACAGCTACATGGGCAGTTGACTGTGTGCATGAGTGTATTGATGAGTGAATGGATATCTCAATGCTACATGTCATAGTAAGTACATATGTTAAACACAGTACATGTGAGAGTTGGCATATATAAATAACTGTGCATGAGAGCCACTGAATGAGTGAGTGGTTGTATCGATCGTTGTGAACTTGTATCAGGGATTGTATAAGAGAGTAAATATGTGTTAGTATATGTTTCAATAAGTAAGGTGTGTTTAACTGTATAGTTGAAGAAATGGAGGTGAGATTGTTTCTTTGCATGACTGACTGAGTGTGTGAGTAACTCCATGGATGAGTGGCAGTGTGTGAGTGTCTGTATACACTGAGTGTATCTAAGGTTATATTAGAGTCTGAAGAGGTTTATCGTATTAGCACAAGAATGATGTCAAATGAGATGTCATCAGTGATGTCATCAGTGATGTCATTTGAGATGTCATCAGTGATGTCATCAGTGATGTCACTGACCATGTCATGAATGATGTAATATGTGACATGATCAGCAGTGGATTGCGGGTGCGCGATATATAGTTAGTGCAACTAACTATATATGGAATTTCAATGGTTTTGTGTGAGTAAAATAAGGTTTTTTAAATGCTAATTCCTAACTATATATGGTCTATAACCTATGGTTTTTTCAGTGAATTTCAATGGTTTTTTAATAGCAAATATCATAAGCTGTCGAATGTCAAGTACGTGGTAAGTAAAAACATTTTCGTGTTTATGCACACTGATCTGCTTTGAATGCTGCCCCCCACCCCTCATTTCTATTAGGAGTATTCTCTCTTTGCAGATAGTGAAGGGTAGTTAACGCAGGCCTTTGCCCCTGTTGCCCCCGTTGTAATCCGTCGTGCCTGCTTCTCTCTCCATTTGATTGATTGTTCTCTTTGGTTCATTCTCTATTTACAAACAAGCACAGAGTCGCAATACTCTGTTTAGTCTTTGCAGATAGCGAAAAATCGTGTAAAAAAACAAAAGGAATCGAGCAAAATCAGTAGGCCACTAATGGGATCTCTTTTTGACCTCCCTAAAATAGAAACATTAGGAACAACCTGTTGATAATACCAATGTGTATGTACATAAGCGGCGTTCATTTGTGTTCACAGTACCCCTTGTTGATTGTTTGAATCGAGCATTGAATTGTTCGAAGTTGATTCTCTTAAGAATCTTCTCTGCCTGCAAACGAGGAAGAATAGGAATATTCTCTCTCCCTTTGCAGATAGTGAAGGGTAGGTAACGCAAACCTTTAACACGTCGTGCCTATTTCGTTCCTCATTGATTGATTGTTTCCCCAAACATTGACTGTTTGGGAATTGGTTCTTTTTGGAGGTATTCCCTGTTTGCAAATATACGTAGGAAAATCTTTGCAAATAGTGAAAGGGTACGTAATGCGGACCTTTCTCCACCGTTGTAATCTGTCATGCCTATCTACTCCCCACTGATTGATGCACCTGTTTCACCCGGACCATTTACTAGAGATACGTCATCTGGCCCGACCAGAGAGCACCCCTAGTGAAAAGGACATATGCAATAATAACGAAGTGATCACTGTATCCTGTTAACAGAAACTTTAGCATGAAACAACCTGGAAAGAAAAGAATAGGAAAACGAAAATCAGTATGCCACTGATGAACATGAACTTTTATTAAACAACGAACAAAGAAACGATAACATAACGTAATGATAAAACCTATTAATGTCCTAGAAACAAGAAAACGTTAAAATATGCCAGTGGTGACAGACCAGAAAAACAGTAAGAGAAACCAAATCACCCCTCGCTGTCCCACCGCCTGCCACGCCAAAAAAATCGATAGACTAGGGAAAATGCAAGTCAGTAGAACATCCGCCCCCACTCTGGAAACTTCCAAGGTGGGGCAGGGTTGCGGCTACGCCCAGCCGGGAGCAGCCCATATAAGGCGGGTCCTGCTGCCACGCCTCGGCCAGGAGATCCTAACGTAGGGTGTAGCCGGAGGAGAGGCCGAGGCCAGCGGGACCCGGCCAGGGGATTGCCTTTACAACGCTGAACAGTTGCAGGGGGGGGAATGTCTCCTCGACCCTCCCCTCTCTCTCCCAGTCCGGCCGCGGTGGCCCTTGAGAGTTGCAGGTAGTCCCGCCACATGCTCTTCCGGTCCGGCCACCAACGGTCGGGGGGCCGAGGCCGACGGGATCCGGCTGCAGCCGATAAACCAAGAAACCCGTTCATGGGGCCAGAGCCAGGGGCGTCCGGCCGACATCTACCGGAAGCCCGGCCCGAAGACGGACGGGACACTTCTTCTTTCTTGAATAATGGCTGCGACAACACTGGGGGGGGATGTCTTGCACATGCCTCCGACCCCCCCCCCTCGTCCTCATCGCCTGGTCCGGCCATAACAAATCTCAAGCGAGACGCCGTGGGGTGCACTGGGAGGGAGAGACGGTGCGAACAGGCCTCTCCCGCCTCCCCAGGTGGAGGCTTCCCAGCTGCACCCTCAGCGCTCCAGGCGCCCGGAAAAGGGTTCTTCCACTGTGGCCATGCTGCAACGTCTCGCCCGGCAGGGTGGAGCCCGTCCGCTCATTTGACCCCGCGATCGCCAGTAGCTACCGAACTCTCAAAATGGCGGTCGACCTGGCAAGAGCGGGCCCAGCATAAAGAAATGGCCCGGTCACTGGTTGACTCCACCACCGTAGTCCTCCACGACCTTGAAGATTCTAGAGGAGCCGCGGGAGTCTCCGACCCCCGATGGGGAATGACTGCCATGATCGCCCGTGGAGTGACGAAACTGTATCCGCGGGACGTCGGCGCTCCCATGCTGGCGCCAGCCTCACTTTGAATTACTAGAATCCTGCAGACCTCAGTTCCGGTGAAAGCACAGTGTGACCCGGTAGGAAAAATTGTTGCACCCCCTCCCCTTTTTGACTGATAGTTCAAACCACCGATCCTTTCCTTTGCCCTTTTAACGGAACTTTGGACTGCCTCCCCCTCTTTTACATTTTCTAGAGAAAACAAAACATTAACCACTACATTAGCATAGCAGTTGACACCAGAACTGTTTTCAAATTGAAAACCAACAACATCTTCAACAGAATCCTTTTTGTTTCTGCTGTGACCCTGCTACAGCACAGGCATTGTCCCCAGCAGTAATTCTGCAATGCCGGTAAGAATAGCTGTGGTGCCTACTGGACTCACTCACCCCCGCGGCGCCCCACGCCGTTATTTGCTGGGCGGCAACTTACTAGACATCACTTTCGTGCCATCTAGATTTCAGCGCGTTCTGCTGCCTTGGAACTATTCGCACAACAGACTGCTACTGACGACCCACCCCCAGGCAACATCTTCTGAATTTTCATAATTTGAAAGAACTAGTAACATGTCCTCATCAGGAATTCAAAAGAAATTGCCACGGTCTCTTCGTTGTTTAAATGTTTTTACTGTTTTTGTTTTGTTGTATATATTTATATGTTATTAAAGTTTATTGCCGATGCATAAGACAGAGAGCGGGGTGACCAGTGCCTGGGGAAGATGCTTGCGAGGGTGGGGAGCCATGCTACGAATCGACAGCGTGCAGAGAGTGGGTCTGGTCAAGGCATCTAAAATGGCTGCCGTGCACGACAAAAGTGTGGCATTTCAAAAAAGGCAAGATGGCGCAGACAATGTTTTTCAACACTTCCTCATTTCCTTCGAATCGAACGTTAACAGACGTTGGTGCATATTACCAAAGTTAAGCGATATTTATCGCTAACGATGCTTACCAACGAATTTTTTACCGCTAAGCATCGTCAGAAATTATCGAAGATAAACCTTGCTATTATCAAGGTTTATCGCAAATGCGATAATAAACGGCCGCAATGCATGAATATCGCTAAAAAGTCAGCGATATTCATGCATTACCGAGCTAATGCTCTTAGCCATGTTATCCACCTCCCATTGGATAACATGGCTAAGAACTGCTCAGGGCAGGTGTTACTTTTTGGAGATATTCGCGCTTAGCGCGAATATCTCCAAAAGTTGGTAATAGGAGATAGATATCTTGCATGTTGTAATGCAAATTATTGTGGTATATGGAACTCATACCATAATCTCTCAGGAAAGCAGAAACTGATCCTTTTGGGACCGCCTAAAAAGGCCTAGGGGGTGAGGGGTACTCTACTTTGCCCCCTTTTCACGTTCCGAACTATTTTATTTTACTCTCTTCTGTAATTACACAAAATAGCAGCGATAAGATGCATCGGAGACACACAGTGAGAGAAAGGAGGCCGGAGATGAAGAAGAGATGTCAAATACACATTGGAGATAATATAGTGGCAGAAGGGAAGTAAATATGAGTAAACTTACCATGTAACATAAAAATGTTGCACTCTATACTATAAGTCTCATTTTATACTACAATCACTTCGCTACAACCTCATAAATTAAAAATAAAAATGAATAATGTCTCAAACAATTTTTGATTTCTAAATATAAATTTATTCTTCAGAATTTTCTAAATTTGAAAGAACTAGTAACGTCCTCATCAGCAATTTCCTCATGAAAAGTCTGCAATGATGATTCTTGTAACTCTATGGTCTCCAAACATTCGATAAATTCGCCATCAACAGATTGATCAAAAAAATCATTCAAGTCATCTCCTCCTTGTGACAATATTTCATTATTGGTGCTGTCAATTTCAATCAATGTAGTGGAATCATTCAAGTCATCTCCTCGTGACAATATTTCATTATTGGTGCTCTCAATTTCAATCAATGTAGTGGAATCATTCAAGTCATCTCCTCCTTGTGACAATATTTCATTATTGGTGCTGTCCATTTCAATCAATCTAATGGAATCATACAAGTCATCTCCTCCTTGTGACAATATTTCATTATTGGTGCTCTCAATTTCAATCAATGTAGTGGAATCATTCAAGTCATCTCCTTGTGACAATATTTCATTATTGGTGCTGTCCATTTCAATCAATCTAATGGAATCATACAAGTCATCTCCTCCTTGTGACAATATTTCATTATTGGTGCTCTCAATTTCAATCAATGTAGTGGACAATTCAAAAGAAATTGCCACGGTCTCTTCATTGTGAGCCATTTTATTTTGAAATTGCTTGCTGTAAATTGCAGAAAAAAATAATCACTTTCATTTATCGTTTTTAGTAATACATAATATAAAACTAACTTTATCAAGTATTTAGTATAACAGAAGGACTGCAAATAAATAACAGAAAACATTTTTCAAATTATCTTCAAGTGTACAACATAGTTCCCCTTACAAAGAAATTGCCACGGTCTCTTCATTGTGAGCCATTTATTTTGAAATTGCTTTCTGTAAATTGCAGAAAAAAATAATCACTTTCATTTATCGTTTTTAGTAATACATAATATAAAACTAACTTTATCAAGTATTTAGTATAACAGAAGGACTGCAAATAAATAACAGAAAACATTTTTCAAATTATCTTCAAGTGTACAACATAGTTCCCCTTACAAATTAACAACTCACCTTTTTAAAAGTAGGAGAAGTGTTAGTACTGTGTAAATCAAACACCAGAAATTCACCACCAAAAATTCCTCACAAATGTACCTCAGACAGTAGTATCACAAAATGGCTGTGGTTTCCTCTCATTTGACATATATACATAACCAATTAACTTTCATCACACACAAATACAAAACCAAAGTAACATTTTAATTGGTTCTAAATTTCAACACTTTCAAATGTGTTTTCCCCATGCAATTTTCCATAGGACATTTACATACGTCTACAGCCTGAATGGCTGAACGGAATTACACCAAACTTGGCAAAATGGTACATCAAACCTAAGAGGTCAGGAAGGATCTACTATGCCCCCTTATGGTCATTTCCCCCTTCGCTTTGGCCACCTCTTGTCTCTCAATCCTACCGAGAGACAAGATGGCGGCCGCTACGGACTGTTTGGAATGTTGACAGACGCCGGAGAACCAATCAGCTTCGCAAAGCTCCGTAACGCGAAAAGTACGCGAAGCGGAGCGCTGTTACAGATATATATCTTTTTTTGAACGTTAATTTCTCAAAATCCACTGGAGCACATATATTGAGACCTAGCAAAGGCACATCGGGCTACCAGTCCCTAATATTTTGCCAAGTTTCGTGCAAATCCATTCAGCCGTTCGATTATTATTATTATTATTTTTTTTTGCCCCGCGGGGCCCTTTTAAAACCTCCACATCAAACCTAGGGGGTCAGCGAGGATCTACAATGCCCCCTTATGGTCATTTGCCCCTTCGCTTTGGCCTCCTCTTGTCTCTCGATCCTACCGAGAGACAAGATGGCGGCCGCTACGGACTGTTTGGAATGTTTACAGACACCGGAGAACCAATCAGCTTCGCTTCACAAAGCTCCGTTGCGCGAAAAGTACGCGTACTGGAGCGCTGCCCGGTCCGCTGTTACAGATATATATCTTTTTTTAAACGTTAATTTCTCAAAATCCACTGTAGCACACATATTGAGACCTACAAAAGGCACATCGGGCTACCAGTCCCTACAATTTTGCCAAGTTTCGTGCAAATCCATTCAGCCGTTCGGGCTAAAAGTGAGGCCAACCGCCCTATGGAAAACTCAATGTTAAAAACACGTTTTGGGACCCCCCTTTTTTCTCGACCCCCCCTGGACGAACCCCCCCCCAATTTTCAGGGGCTGCTCAGAAACAAAATGTGCCATTTTCCTGAAAATTTCAGCCAATTCCGTCCACAAACGCCAAAGTTATTAGACATAGAATTTTCAAAAATCCCATAGGGAAAAAATCCTAACTATATATACCTACTGGCGACCGCCAGTAGGTAATATATATCAGCACCTTCACTCATCTCTGCAGTGCCCAGCCGGCACACCGCCAAAGGATGAACAACAGACTGCAAATATCGTGCAAAATGCAGGTCTTTATTTATCCAAATCATCAGACGCGTTTCGAATACCTTTGTATTCTTTCTCAATTTACAAACACGTAGTCCACTTTTAGTTTTTATACAGTTTTTTTCAAAATGTGATGCTTTCACCCCCTCCATGTGATATATAGAGATGAAGGAAATACTTGTCAGGTATGCATGCTGGGACTCGTAGTTTCAGAGACCTCATTCAAAAGATTGCACATGATTTGCACAACATTACAGCCTAAATGCAGTATAATGTAAAATAGCGTGATGCACGTATAATACCAATTTCATTGATTTCATTTAAGTAGATGTTTTAGTTGAATTTTTCACCATATATTTCCCAATGGATATAAATAAATAAATATATGCATTGATAAAATGTATTGTGCAAAAAATATATATAAATATATATCTATTGTTTTTCAATTTGCAAAAACAGACACTTCATATGTACAGAATACAATATAAAAATAGTAATAAGCTATTAAAAATATTGACACTCTAAAATTCTATACAATTATCACGGAATGAATTCCTGATTTCATTATTGGTGAACATCATCAACTCCTGACAGTCTGGTAAATTTATATGCAAAGATACGCAATGTGCAAAAATACAAACTATGTGCAAATTTACATTGTTTTTTAGCAGCATCCAGGAATTTCCTTAATAAAGTGCAAAAAGTAATGTGATAGTTTTTAAAGTTCACTCAATATATACTACTTACTATTATGATTTATAAATCATTCATGGGTTTTTAAAAATTACAAGGAAAAAATAAGTTATACTTGTAATGTGAAAGACTAAAAACAGTATTGAGACAAAAAAGACGGGGGCCGGAGCTATATTTTCAAAATTTCAGAAGTATACAAGGTTGGAGGTACACAGGGGATATTTAATATTTGAGGATAGAATGTCAGAGAAAATAATGCAGATCCTCTGTGTTGTTCAATCCATTTGGGTGCCTGCTATCTAATTCCACAATGAATTTAGATTCTAACTGACGCATGTTCTTTTCCCGGTTCCCACCTCGCGGATTGTCGTTCACTGCAGCAATGACAAAATATTTTAAATCCGCTAGTTTGTTTTGGTGGATGGCTTTGAAGTGTTTCGCGACCGGGTATGTACTGTCGTTGTTGACAATAGCCCGCAAGTGTTGCAGAATCCTGACATGCACCTGCTGCTTGGTACTTCCCACATACCTGAGCCCACAAGTGCACGTCAGGATATAAACTGCATACTCGGTTTTGCAGTCAAAGCACCCCTGAATTTTGAACTCTTTCGGGCTAAATGGTGTGGTATACTTCCTGGTTGTCACCCCAAATTTACAAGCCCGACATGACGAGCATTTGTAAAATCCCTGTTTTTCAGGTAGCCATGGAGTCAGTTTCTTTTTACTGCTGAGGTCTGGGATACTTTTAGCTATTTGGCTTTTCATAGAAATACCCCTCCGATATGTTATAGTGGGTTTATCGGGTATCTCTGGTGTCATAACTGCATCCGTCTGCACTATCGCCCAATTTCGATTGATTATAGACCGAATTTGGCAATGCTGGCTACTATAAATTAGAATTAGTCTTGGGGTATTGGGAGTCTCCTCACTTTCCCGTGGTTCACTTTCCTCCGTGTTAATGCCCAACGATGATTCCCTGGGTCTACTATTGGCTTTCTCCAAAGCCCTTTGTAGACTATGTGCCGTATAACCTCTTCTACGGAATCTCTCAATTGCTTCTCGCATGCATATGTTCTGTTGTTCCTCACTGCTACATATGCGTTTAATTCGGAGAAGCTCTCCGTAGGGAATGCTTTCAATTAAATGTCTAGGATGAGCACTCGAGACATGCAACGTAGAGTTGCCGGCAGTTGGCTTTCTATGTAAAGTTGTTCTCATCCCACCATTCTCTATATATATCTTGGTGTCAAGAAATTCCACTTCAGTACAGCTTATATGTGAAGTAAAATTCAAATTAATCTGATTTGCGTTGATGTCACATATAAAATCATTCGCACTTTCATTGCTCCCCTTCCACAAAACAAAGACATCATCTATAAAGCGTAACCACAGTTTTATGTGGTCTCCATGTTTTAAGGAAAGTTCTTGTCTTAACGTCTGCTCCTCCCACCAGCCAACCACTAAACAGGCATAGCTGGGGGAGAAGCAAGACCCCATTTCCACACCTCTGCATTGTCTATACATCTTCTTTCCAAATACAAAGTAGTTGTTATTTAGGCACCATTCAATACTTTTCATGATCCTTTTATTGTGTTCATAATTTTCAATGGATCTGGTCGATAGGAAGTGTTTGACTGAATTCAATCCCACTTGATGATCTGTGCAAGTATATAAGGATTCGATATCCATTGTTATCAATTTCATGTGGTATTCCCATTCAATGTTGATAATTTTAGTTAAAAAATCACCTGTATCTTTTACATACAACGGTAATTCTTTCACCAGATCTTGTAGATAATAGTCAATGTATTGAGATAGGTGCTCACTGGCACTTTCAATTGCCGATATTATCGGGCGTCCTGGGACTGGTGTCCTCTCCTTGTGGGTTTTAGGGAGAAAGTATATGGATGGCATTATGGGCGATTCATTCCATAGAAAAGCATATTCATCCTTTGATATCATGTTGTCTCTTTTGCATTGGAGCAGATGTTTCCTCAATGTCTCCAAAGCTCTCGTATATTCCTTGTTGTTCGTTTCCACATAGCACATAGTGTCAGATAATTGTCGATTTGCTTCCATCAAATAATCCTCTTTTGGCCACAGGACTATGTTGCCGCCTTTATCTGACGCCTTCACGATTATTTCTGTATTATTTCCTAGTTTGGTCATTAATCGGTTGGGGTGGTAGTTGATACGGTGATACAGATCCTTTATGTCTTCCGTTACCCTCTCATGGAAGATGTCGATGGCATCTTTTGGCATTATTGGAATAAACACTGATTTTTGTTTGAAAGGACTTCTGCCAGCCCCTAGTTGACTTATTGATGCCAGTTGTAGTTGTTGTTGGGTGGACATGTCAATTTCATCCTCCTCATTGGTGTTCGCCTCTAGTACCTGTGCAGCCAATACTCCTTCCACATCTGTTGCTGCTAGTCTGATGTCACTTTTTTAAGATGATTGTCCTGCGGATTGTTTTTTCGCTAGTCCGTTCTTTATTTTGAAGAACTTGAGCAGCTTTAATTTTCTTATATAACTGAAAATGTCTATTCAAGTCTGTGCATAATTCAAGTTTCCAGGGGGGCAGTATGACAAGCCCAACTTCAGAATTTCCTCTTCTTTTTCATTTAACTTCAATGTTGTCAAATTGATGATTGTTTTATCCATTGCGTTGTTTATTGTTGATTGCGCCAAAAGTTTCTTTTTCCCTTTCCTCTTGTTTTTGCTGCGTCTTTCCCTCCTTTTTGCGTTTCGGGTTTTTGCACCACTTGGGGTTGAGGCTGTTATCGCTTCCGTGGTCTTAACGTTTTCAGCCTGTCCTCGACTAAAAAATCGATTTCTTCACCAAGGTCCAAGGCTCTTAGTGCAGGGTTTTCTTCATCGGTACTGTTCCTGCTGCTATCACTGTATACTGAGCTATTGTCACTCTGTTCACTCACTAGAGCGTTTCCGCCGATAGCTTGTTGGTTAGAACACCCTGCTTGTTCCCCCGCATGCTGCCCCTTTGTTTTTGTTGGATTGGCTTTGAGCTTTTTAGCCATGTTAAATTTGCGGGCAAACGTATAAATTCTGCCTTGTTCATAATCCACCAAATCACGAGCGAATTTGTATACCTTGCGTTGTTTAATTTTTTCCTCTGTTGTTTCTGCAGCCTGTCCTTAATTTATTTTCGCGTTTTGGCAATGTAATCATTCGGTTCCAATTTCATCAATTCCTCATTGATGGCCTTAATTTCTTCCAACAGTTTGATCCTATCAGATTCTGCATATCTAATCAGAAGGCCGACTAGATTCATCGATGCTTCCAAGTTCATTATACCCCACTCCTTTAGCATTTGAGGGTCAGGATTTTCGTAGCTCGGGGCAAGTAAAATTCTCAGCCCCCGCGGGACTCTGCCGGCTTCTTGATATTTACTTAACGACTTCTTCTCCCACCATTTCGTTACTTCTGACCTCATGCATTTTTCTAGTTTTCTTAGTAGGGTCTTGGCCGTATCATCGACTTGTACTATGTTCTCATTGGTTTGGGTAGCTCCCCGCTTTTGAATGATCGGCAGCTTGCTATAGATGTCATCTGCAGCTGCCTCCCTTGCGCGGACTTCGTCTGCTGACATATTAATGGTTCTTACTTTTTAACGTGTGTAAACTCCCACGTGCAGGCTCAAATGATAGAGCCAGTTCTGCCTGTCCACACCAGCCCACCGAGTCTCACTTGCGCTTGGACACTCACCGCCGTGTATGCGCCGCTCCTGCCGGTCCTCCGACCTCGCTAGGGTTGCAACAATCACGGTGGCCTGGCCTCAGCACCTCACTCGGGGGCCGCCGCAGTGGTTTCCGTTCTGGAAAGTCGAGAGAAAGGGTTGTTTGCAGCAGCCGCTTCCGGGGCAGGGGGTCTGTTTGCGAAATCAACCCGGTGTTCCGCAATAAATATCAGCACCTTCACTCCTCTCTGCAGTGCCCAGCCGGCACACCGCCAAAGGATGAACAACAGACTCCAAATATCGTGGAAAATGCAGGTCTTTATTTATCCAAATCGTCAGACGCGTTTCGAATACCTTTGTATTCTTTCTCAATTTACAAACACGTAGTCCACTTTTAGTTTTTATACAGTTTTTTTCAAAATGTGATGCTTTCACCCCCTCCATGTGATATATAGAGATGAAGGAAATACTTGTCAGGTATGCATGCAGGTATGCATGCTGGGACTCGTAGTTTCAGAGACCTCATTCAAAAGATAGCACATGATTTGCACAATATATATATATATATATATATATATATATATATATATATATATATATATATATATATATATATATATATATATTCACTGAAAAAACCATAGGTTAGAGACCATATATAGTTTGCTGGACATTTTATTGACATAAAAGCAATGAAATTCCATATATAGTTAGTTGCACTAACTATATATCGCGCACCCGCAATCCACTGCTGATGATGTCACATATTACATCATTCATGACATGGTCAGTGACATCACTGATGACATCACTGATGACATCTCAAATGACATCACTGATGACATCATCTAGTGTCTGTGTGTTTTTGTAAAGTTTAAATATGTTTTACATATTGAAGAATGAGTGGATGTATGGAAGACTGAGTGTGTGTGTGTGGCTGGCTGGGAGGTGTGTGACTCTGTGCATATCAATGTGCATATCAATGTGTACTTGTATCAGTGATTGTATAAGAGAGTAAGTATGTGTTAGTATATGTGTGAAAAGTATGGTGTTCTGTGTTTAACTGTATAGATGAGGAAATCGAAGTGTGATTGATTCTTCACAGGACTGACTAGGTGTATGAGTGCATATGATAGTGTTGTAATAATGAGTGACTGTATGTATGAGTGATTGTATGGGTGAATGAGTGAATGTGTGTGTAGACGTAGGAATCAGTGAGTGCGTATGTAGTAACTGGTATTGGTGTGTCATGATGTCATCAGTGATGTCATTTGAGATGTCATCAGTGATGTCATTTGAGATGTCATCAGTGATGTCATCAGTGATGTCACTGAAGTATGGTGTTCTGTGTTTAACTGTATAGATGAGGAAATGGAAGTGTGATTGATTCTTTACAGGACTGACTAGGTGTGTGAGTAACTCCATGGATGAGTGGCAGTGTGTGAGTGTCTGCATAGGTGTATGAGTGCATATGATAGTGTTGTAATAATGAGTGACTGTATGTATGAGTGATTGTATGGGTGAATGAGTGAATGTGTGTGTAGACGTAGGAATCAGTGAGTGCGTATGTAGTAACTGGTATTGGTGTGTCATGATGTCATCAGTGATGTCATTTGAGATGTCATCAGTGATGTCATCAGTGATGTCATTTGAGATGTCATCAGTGATGTCACTGACCATGTCATGAATGATGTAATATGTGACATCATCAGCAGTGGATTGCGGGTGCGCGATATATAGTTAGTGCAACTAACTATATATGGAATTTCATTGCTTTTATGTCAATAAAATGTCCAGCAAACTATATATGGTCTCTAACCTATGGTTTTTTCAGTGAATTTTCAAGGTTTTGTAAATGCAAATTCCTAACTATATATGGTCTATAACCTATGGTTTTTTCAGTGAATTTCATTGGTTTTTTAAAAGCTAATATCTATAGCTGTAAAATATATTCTTTATTACGTGACGTATCACGTAGCCACATGAGACGCCTCATGACGCGTCGCATAACCGTGACGTATCGGCTCTGCAGCACAAACAAAACCCGTAACGTAAGCGTGCCGGAGCACGCTTACAGATATATATATATTTTTTAACCTTAATTAGACAAAATCCACACGTGCACATATCTTGAGGCCTTGCAAAAGCACATCAAACAAACAGTCCCTACAATTTTGCCAAGTTTGCTGGAAATCTATTCCCTTAATTTTTTTTTTACTGTTTCTCTTGGTTTTCCCCTTGTTACGCTTACCGGGACGCTACCCGGTACGCGAACCGGACGCTCCAAAAACACAAGATGGCGGACTCCCGTTACGCTGCCGGTTAGCTGCCCGGTTCGCGTACCGGGAAGCGCCTCTACCGCGAAAAATCGCGGGGGACTTTAATATCCCCCTCATCAATCCTAGGGGGTCAGGAGGGGTTTACCTTGCCCCCTTTCCTTCATTTCCCCCTTCTTTTTTCACCACATCTTGTCTCTCGAACCTACCGAGAGACAAGATGGCGGCCGCTCCGGACTGTTTACAATGTTGACAGCTACGCTGCCGGTTAGCTGCCCGGTTAGCTGCCCGGTGAGCTGCCCGGTGAGCTGCCTGGTTCGCGTACCCGGACGCGCCTCTACGGCGTAAAATCGCAAAAAAATATATATATTATTTTTTGCTCCGCGGGGCACTTTAATATCCCCCTCATCAATCCTAGGGGGTCAGGAGTGGTCTACCTTGCCCCCTTTCCTTCATTTCCCCCTTCGTTTTTCACCACATCTTGTCTCTCGATCGTACCGAGAGACAAGATGGCGGCCGCTCCGGACTGTTTAGAATGTTGACAGACACCGGAGAGCCAATCAGCTTCGCTTCGCGAAGTTCCGTTACGCGTCAGGTACGCGAACCGGGGCGCTAACCGGAGAGCTGTCACAGATATATATATTTTTTTTAAACGTTAATTTCTCAAAATCCACTGGAGCACATATATTGAGACATAGCAAAGGCACGTCGGGCAAACCATATCTACAATTTTGCCAAGTTTCATGTAAATCTATTCAGCCGTTCGAGCTAAAAGTGAGTCCAACCGCCCTATGGAAAAATGAATTGGAAAAACGCGTTTTGGGACCCCCCTTTTTTCTCGGCCCCCCCTTGACGAAACCCCCCCAAATTTTCAGGGGCTGCTCAGAAACAAAATGTGCCATTTTCCTGAAAATTCCGTCCACAAACGCCAAAGTTATTAGACATAGAATTTTCAGGAATCCCATAGAGAAAAAATCCTAACTATATATACCCACTGGCTATCGCCAGTAGGTAATATACATATATAAACATATATAATCTGCATATCTATATAAATATAAATGCATGCACACATATACATATATGCATACATATGCATGTTATTTACATGAAAGTTTTAAAAACACTAATAAAAGCAAAGCTAAAAAGCCACCTCATTACAAACAGAATGGCTTTAACTTAAACGAGGGCGAGATCTATTGCATTTTCAATGCTTGTTTACTTTGGTTCTATCAAGAAGGCATTCAGATGTGTCACACATTTGCCATAAATTCTGAATGTTAGCACTCTAGTTGCTCATTAGATCACTGTAGTAAAGCTAGTGCTCACCAGGGAAGTCTGCTGCTAATCATGGTTTGCAGCCATTTTCCCGCATTTTTTATCCCGCAGACTTTCAGTCCGCATACCAATATCCCGCAAGGTCATTGACCTCGCATACCATTATCCCGCATTTTTTCAAAACGCATGTGCATTTATCGCGCATGCCTTTACAAAGAATTACGTTTTAAAGGCATGTATGGTAAATGCATTTGCGTTGTGAAAACCACGATGACGAGAGAGGTAAGTGGGTTTGTGTTAATTTTTTCGTGGGTTAGTGATTGTGTAGTGTAGTGTAGTGTAGTGTTGTGTAGTGTTGTGTAGTGTTGTGTTAGTGTAGTGTAGAGTTGTGGTGGTTGTTTAGTGTAGGGTCATGCTGGGGGTAGTGTTTTAGGGTTTAGGATTGTGTTGTAGTGTTTGCGTAGTGTAGGGTCATGCTGGGGGTAGTGTTTTAGGGTTTAGGGTTGTGTTGTAGTGTTTGCGTAGTGTAGGGTCATGCTGGGGGTAGTGTTTTAGGGTTTTGGGTAGTGTTGTAGTGTTTGCGTAGTGTAGGGTCATGCTGGGGGTAGTGTTTTAGGGTTTTGGGTAGTGTTGTAGTGTTTGCGTAGTGTAGGGTCATGCTGGGGGTAGTGTTTTAGGGTTTTGGGTAGTGTTGTAGTGTTTGCGTAGTGTAGGGTCATGCTGGGGGGTAGTGTTTTAGGGTTTTGGGTAGTGTTGTAGTGTTTGCGTAGTGTAGGGTCATGCTGGGGGTAGTGTTTTAGGGTTTTGGGTAGTGTTGTAGTGTTTGCGTAGTGTAGGGTCATGCTGGGGGTAGTGTTTTAGGGTTTAGGGTAGTGTTGTAGTGTTTGCATAGTGTAGGGTCATGCTGGGGGTAGTGTTTTAGGGTTTAGGGTAGTGTTGTAGTGTTTGCGTAGTGTAGGGTCATGCTGGGGGTAGTGTTTTAGGGTTTTGGGTAGTGTTGTAGTGTTTGCGTAGTGTAGGGTCATGCTGGGGGTAGTGTTTTAGGGTTTAGGGTAGTGTTGTAGTGTTTGCGTAGTGTAGGGTCATGCTGGGGGTAGGGTTTAGGGTAGTGTTGTAGTGTTTGCGTAGTGTAGGGTCATGCTGGGGGTAGTGTTTTAGGGTTTAGGGTAGTGTTGTAGTGTTTGCGTAGTGTAGGGTCATGCTGAGGGTAGTGTTTTAGGGTTTAGGGTAGTGTTGTAGTGTTTGCGTAGTGTAGGGTCATGCTGGGGGTAGTGTTTTAGGGTTTAGGGTAGTGTTGTAGTGTTTGCGTAGTGTAGGGTCATGCTGGGGTGTAGTGTTTTAGGGTTTTGGGTAGTGTTGTAGTGTTTGCGTAGTGTAGGGTCATGCTGGGGGTAGTGTTTTAGGGTTTAGGGTAGTGTTGTAGTGTTTGCGTAGTGTAGGGTCATGCTGGGGGTAGTGTTTTAGGGTTTAGGGTTGTGTTGTAGTGTTTGCGTAGTGTAGGGTCATGCTGGGGGTAGTGTTTTAGGGTTTAGGGTTGTGTTGTAGTGTTTGTGTAGTGTAGGGTCATGCTGGGGGTAGTGTTTTAGGGTTTAGGGTAGTGTTGTAGTGTTTGCGTAGTGTAGGGTCATGCTGGGGTGTAGTGTTTTAGGGTTTTGTGTAGTGTTGTACTGTTTGTGTAGTGTAGGGTCATGCTGGGGGTAGTGTTTTAGGGTTTAGGGTAGTTTAGTTGTTTAGTGTATGCTAAAGGCATATTCGTTCTAAAAGTTTTCGTTATTTTAATTTGCGGCCTAATAGTACATGCGGGATTTTTTTTGCGGACTGATGGTATGCGGGATTTCGTCATATATTCGCTAATCATACTTTCTATGGCAAAATGAACCCCCTCATTTTGTTCCTTTTGAAATTAAATGTTTTAAGAGTTACCACTTTATTCCAATCAAGATGGCTTCAGGTGTGCCATACCTTTGTAATAAGTAGGACTGTTAGCACTCTAGTTGTTCTTTAGAACACTCTGGGACATTCTGTCATTGGGCTATAGTTGGGCTACATCTGGCTGATATTTGGGCTACATTTGTTTTTTTTGTCTCTGGTGGCCATCTTTGGGCTACATTGGGCTACATTGGGCTACATTGGGCTACCTTTGGGCTCCAACATATATATAGCCCAATGTAGCCCAATATATATTTTTCAAAGTTAATTTTCGTAAAAACCACTGGAGCCTATATCTTGAGACATAGCAAAGGCACATCGGGCTACCAGTCCCTACAATTTTGCCAAGTTTGGTGTAAATCCATTCAGCCGTTCAGGCTAAAAGTGAGGCCAACCGCCCTATGGAAAATTGCATGGGAAAAACATGTTTTGGGACCCCCCTTTTTTCTCGGCCCCCCCTTGACGAAACCCCCCCAAATTTTCAGGGGCTGCTCAGAAACAAAATGTTCCATTTTCCTGAAAATTTCAGCCAATTCTGTCCTCAAACGCCAAAGTTATTCGACAAAGAATTTTCAAAAATCCCATAGGAAAAAAATCCTAACTATATATACCTACTGGCTATCGCCAGTAGGTAATATATATATATATGTATATATATATATATTGTCGCTCCAAGGTTGTCCACCTTGGAGCTTCGAAACGCGTCGGGCAGATCTATTATGGAGCGGCATCTACAAGCGGATCCCCATCCTCACCTACACATAAATCAAGCTGCTGCTCGTGTGCTACTCAAAGGTGGACAACCTTGGAGCGACAATATATATATATATATATATATATATATATATATATATATATATATATATATATATATATATATATATATATATATATATATATATATATGTAATTTTTTTGGGTTGCTGATTTTATCTGCATTTATCCACATTTATGTTATGAAAATATGAAGGTGTAACTCGTATTTTTCACATTTATTTAACAGACAAAAGTGAACTTACCTATGGATGGTTGATGGGTTTTAATGCTATTGGAAGGCATATATAAAGCATCACTCATAGCCAATGCACTCCTGAGTAAATATCCGCATTGTCGTACAAACACATGCATATCTGCAGTTGTTTAAAACGTCACAGCTTCTCTGATTTTTTCTAATTTCCCTGCATTTCAGTCTGCACAACCCTTGGCATCACTGAAATGATGGCCTCTTTACTGCTTTTTCCATATCTAGAAAATACATACATCAAAGGAATAGGTGGCTTTCGCTCTGTATTCAACTATAAAAATAAGTAAAAATGGAAAACTGGGAGCCTTAGATATAACCAAATTATCAGAAAGTACCACACGCATAGGGTTCATCATGCTGTGCAGCCGACGTGCAAGAAAACTGCTTATTAAGTCTGAATAACATTAGCTAAGAAAATAAATGCGTGCATACTATTTTCACATAAAATATGTTTTATGAGCTGGCCTTTAAATGTCTCTTATTGCGTAGTCTCTTGAGAGTTTGAACAGTAATTGCATTGTAGCAAAACATGGCTGCATTATTATTACCGGAAGTGAAAGAATAATTGGAACCAGGAAATTGTTTTCATGGTTTGACGTCGCTCTTGTGGTTTGTCTAGGTCAGTGCAGCAGAATCTTCCCGCCTGACTCCGGCACGCTCCAGATCCTCCAAGGGAACGGGACCACCGTGGGGACGGAGATCTTGTTCCAGTGTTCTTCTAAGCACCATCTTCTGGGAGCGGGGATAGTCACCTGTGTGTGGAGGGGGAACACCACCGCCTGGACAGCAGGAATACCAACATGTAAACGTAAGGTGTATGCTTGGATGTGCTTTATATACCAGGGTAACCTGTTATATTGAGGGGTTTTACAAATTACACCACGAGCCAGCCTTTTAGGGAGGGTGACAGGCCTGTTTCTTGTTACCATTCTCAGTGGTACTTGTGTTATAGGCAGGTCCACTAGAATTACGTGGCAGACAATTCAGCAGCAAATTATATGGCCTGGTTGTCTAAATAATGCTGCAAGAAAAGGCAAATTATGTGGCATAATGCAGCACATTTTCTGAACGTATTACTTCATTATTTAGTCATTTTTACACATGGTAATACTGCCTGGGCAAAGATGTCCCCTCATTACTACCAGTTTAGCAAACATATGCAGAAATAAGAAACTAAAAGATGACCAGTTTACCTTTGCAAAGGGTCTTATCTTACACTGCGGGCACACGTTGCCAAGTTTTTAGTAACTATTGATCCGTTTGAGCTACATTTTTTTGGTTAAACTCTACAGCAAATGATGGATTATGTGGCAAATCCATAATTATGGGAAAAATTTCCCAGCCGCAGAGTCCTTTAATTCTAGTGACCTGTGTAGGTAAGAGTGGTGAGGCTCACAAGGGAAAATTAGTTATTTATTTAATTTTCCCTTGTGGTCAACTCTTGAAATTTCCCGAGCCGGCCTTACCGCCTCACCGCTCTTACATGCAGCGGCCGCGTCTGCTAACGTGTGACCTCCGCAGTGCTCCTTTTTGGGACGAGGTGGGAAAAGTGAGAGAAGCAAGGCCAATCGTTCACAATATAACATGCTTACATTTAGGAAACAAACAATCTTGCTGTAGTTTGGGGTAGGAGATTGATGGATAGGTGAGGGTGATTGTCCACATAACATAATGCTTCAAAGGATTAGTTTGAATGGGGTATAGTCCGTGGACCTGTTAGAATTACTTTCGTAGTGAAGAGATGAGGTATTGTATATAAAGACTGCTGTGACCAAAGCATTTGCGTCTTTCTAGCTAGATGTAGAGCCTGATCTTGGCAGCTGACCTTGGGCATCAGGTTAGTTGGTATAGCTTTGGTGAGGTAGTGAGTGTAGGAGAGTAGGGTCTGCTATCCTATGGTCTCCCCAAATTTTTGCTTTTTGCTTCACTGGTTCATGACTTAATGTGGCTGTGGGCCTGCTAATCAGACCCACAGCCTGCTGTTCTCTCTCTAAATTGTTACCCATGTACTTTAGGTGCATAACGAAATTGGAACTGGTTCACCTTATTGGCCCCTGTAACAGTGTACCCAGGTACCCAGGGCATAGGTGCTTCCAAGGCCTACCAGGGGCTGCAGCATGTATTGTGCCACCCCTGGCCTGGCCTCCATATTTGACACAACTGGCTGATCACTCAGCTGGGGTAAGTCGGTGTAACCACCCCTTACTTAGGTGTAGTATGCCTATACCTAACCTAAAATGGACACATATGTTCATATCAGTCACTCCTAGGGAAGGCCTCATCAATCCTGGAGGCAGAGTGCTTGGAAATATGTGAGATGGTGCTCTGGCATGAGCTGAGCCTGTCTGCAGCTTTCGGAACCATGTCCTTTAGCTGTTTCATGATATTGCCATACCATATACTCTTAAGTGCATTATGAACCTCGCGGTTAAATGCTATCTTAGGTTTGGCTTTATCAAAACATGTCGAGTAAGGTGTCATACGAATTGGAATACTACCCCCTCGCCAGTTCTGGCGACGGGGGTAGCATTCCACCCTTCTAGAGGGACACGACATGTACCTAGCCTGAACCCCGGTTAAAGTTAAACAGAGCCTTAGCATCACAAAATGGATGCTGCCACCACAGACACAAGTCTGACCTCCTGCTGCTGGGAGTCCTTCCAGCGAGGGCAGCTTGGACAAAGGGTTTCCTGCCTGAGGAGGTGCTAGCACCACTCCAGACAGGATTTTGTGTATTGGGTAGGACAGGGCTGAATAGAATCAGACATGCCTGGGGCACACAAGGTGTCCCTGTGCATAGGCCAGTTCAAACCGGTGCTGGGGCTTTCCAGCCCCAGTCCTGGCCTGAAACTGGACAAAGGAAAGGGGGAGTAACCACCCCCCTTCCTGGTTCCACCCAGAGGAGGGACCTAGTAGGTGATCCGGCCCCCCAGATTCGAATAAGAGTGGGAGCTGTGTCCTGAGACTTCAGATCATCCTGAATCAACTTTTTTTTTTTTTTTTGGTGTAAGATGTTTATTGCACTTTCCATAGCAAACCAGTTACATTCAAGGCGCCTACAACCGCATTGGGCCGGCTACAAGTACACATAGCAATAGAAAGGATGTCATTAGGTTTACACAGCCCATCAGCCGACATCCAGCGGACCGGCGGCGTCCTGGTTGCAGAGCTCAGATATGACTTTCAGTGCTATAATCGCTTACAAGCATGTCGTTGTTCTTACTTTGTCGTACATTTTTTAATTTAACTAAACATAACATTACATTACTCAACTGGCAAGTGTCCTCTAACTACTAGAGCTCTGTATCACAGCATCCTCCCTCCTCAGTGCCATCTTAATATACAATCTTAATCTTATGTTTGTATTCGTAGTCTGTATCCTTTAGCCCATGTCCGCTTCCGACCCTGACGTGCTTTGCGCAAGCAAATAGGCACGCAAAAACTCCCAATAGTCCTTGGGCCTAGACCCAATCGGCAATTCTACCCCATATGTGTTGAGCGTGTCCCGACAATATGTCATGTCTTCCAGCCACTGTTTCACCTGCGGGCCCCTTTTGCTATTCCAGTGGAGGGACACCCTTCTTTTGGCCAACAGGAGTGCCACAGCACAGAACTTACGTTTCAAAGCCCTCAGTTGCGGAACAATACCCAACAGGCAGACCCTCACCTCGCACTCCACCGAAACTCCAAGCATTTTATTCAGAACCTGTATGACTCGTTCCCAGTATCCCGCCACTTTTCGACAATGCCATGCTAGATGCATGAAATCTGCATCGTTCTGACCACATCGGTAACATTTGGAGTCTTCTCTGAAGCCGTATCTGTGCAATCGCTGTGGCGTGTAGTATACCTGGTGCAAGTATTTGTAGTGAATGATTCTCAAGTTTCCGTTAGGCGTCAACATGCTAGTTAGCATACAACAGGCACTCCACTCGTCATCTGTTAGTGGCACCTCCAACCCAGCACTCCACTTATCCTTAGCTTTGTCCGTATTACCACCCACCGCGTTCTGTAAGCTTGCATATAGTTTGGATACCTATCTGGGATGAAGCCGGATTGATCAGGTCTTATTAACATGGGCATAAGCGGTTTCAGCCTATCAGCCAGTAGACTGGCTATTATTTTCGTATCTACATTCAAAAGTGACAGGGGGCGATAGGAGTCACACTTGTCTACCTCCTTGCCCGGCTTCAGAAGTGTAACTAGTAATGCTTCCCTCAGAGATGCCGGCATTGTCTGGGCCTCGTGTGCTGTTCCATAGAGTCGCACTAGGTGCGGAGCGAGCAAATCCGCATACATTTTATAAAACTCCGTCACGTAGCCGTCTGGCCCCGGCGCCTTGTTATTGGGCAACCTCCTAATGGTATCCGTGACCTCTTCCACTGTGACAGGTCGTGCCAAGTATTCCCTATGTCCATTCGCTAACCATGCTATCTCCACATCCTCCATATATTTCAACAAGTCTGCGCGCGAGGGTGACGGGCGCGCCTTGTATAGTGTGCCATATGTGGTCATAAATTCCTGCATTATCCCCTTTATATCAGTAATCACCTCTCCGGTCGGCGTGCAGATGGATGTTATATTCTGTGGCTTCTTTCCTGAGCATATTTTCTCAGCCAGCGCTCTGCCCGGCCTTCCCCCCTCACCATATCGTCTAGCAGTCGCTCGTTTAGCGACATATCGAAGTTCGTCCAATGCAAATTCCCTATGTTCTGTCAACAGAGCTTGGATGTCCCCTAGCACTTTCGTGTCCCCTGTCTGCGTGTATTTTTGTTCCAATGCCTGTATGGCCTTTTCTCGTGTGTGCAGTTGGTGTCGTATATCCTTGAGTATGCCTGAAGTTGTACTGATGCACACCCCCCTGATTGTGGCCTTAAAGGCTTCCCAAAGTAATCCCGGATCTTCAGTCGTCGGGCCGTTCAGATCAAAGTACTCAACAATAGCTGTATGTATCGTGGTGACGTATAGGGGGTCCTTCAAAGCCATTGCATTGAAGCGCCAGGTGAAGGGTGGTGGTTCATAATGTGGGATACTAACTTCCAGGAGCACTGGATTGTGGTCTGACAATGTTCGTGGTAAATGTTTGATACTTGCTACCCAATTCAACACCTCTTGCGTACCCAGCCAGTAGTCCAGCCTAGACCAACTATTGTTAGCTGCGTTAATGTGTGTCGCTGCTATCTCCTCTGGGTTACCAACCCTCCATAAATCCACCATTCGCAGGTCTTCCATGGCATCCTGCAGCATTGTTCTGGCATTCCCATGCTGTTCCAACGTGTGTGTCGCCCTGTCTAGAGTGTCCTGCAGTGTTACATTAAAATCGCCTCCCCATATCACATGAGCCATCCCTTGGTCATCAACAGTATGCCACACCTTTCTGAAAAACCCCGGATCATCTACGTTAGGGCCATATGTATTTACCAACAGTACCCTCTGTCCTCTCACCTTACCCGCAACCATAACGCTCCTCCTCTCTGAGTCCCTGTGTATATTCGTGATCTCGAAATTCGTTCCCTTCTTTATTAAAATGCTCACCCCTCTGGAGTAAGATGAGTAAGTCGAGCTGGTCACAGATTCAGCCCACTTAGCACCCAGTGTGGGTGAGCCGTCTCGTGCCAAGTGTGTTTCCTGTATGAAAACTATGTCAATACGTAAACGGTCCAAATAAGCGAACATCTGCCTGATCTTTTTCGGGTTACCTAGGCCCCGGACGTTCCACGTTAAGAATTTCAGCGTACTATTCCGTGACATTGATATATTGGTGGATTGTATTCAAATTCAATAGGTGTCTCGTGTGCATTAGGTGGTATAGGTCAGTAGCGTCATACATCACAAATATCAAAAGTAACAAAGGCATACAGTCAAGGCAGTCATGTTTCGCTGAGCATTTCGCGACCAAGGAGTTCGCCATGCTTCTCAGACACAGAGGTTGTAGTTGAGTATAACTCAAATGTCTTCCCCTCCCCCCTCCCACTTTAGCACCCAAACTCTGCCAAAGCCATCCCCGAACAACTTTTAACTTCAATGAGAAACATGTCGTGGGGTGCACCCTCATGGGGGTGTCACCAGGGTCGCACCTCTCCATCCACATAGTGGACGTGGACGGACGCTTGCATAAACGTCATTATAATGCATACATTAATCCTTCTCTCTCCCTCCAATCCCCCAAACAGAACGAAATATTGTTGCATGGGGTAACTTTATCCACCCAGACCTTCCACGTTTCTGTGACTTAAGTGTACAGCGACTTAAAGCCGCGCTTGTCCCGCATCTCTGCTTATCAGACAAGCAGTTCGATTAACAGTTTAAGCAGTGCGTATATTAGAAACTTTCAGTGTACCTCTCGTGTCACGCGGTTCGCGCCACCTCCTCCCGTTTCTTCCCCCTCTCTTCAGATAATCACTGCGCAACAGTACCTTCAGTGGGGTTCCGCTGTCGACGGTCATAGTTACAACACTAACGGAACTACATCTCCATATCGTTATCTAGTCCATGCGCGGCTGTTATGCATCTCAATAGTCCCCATTGCACGCATGATCGAGTATAAGCCATAATCCTTGTCTTGATGCCCGTAGTGTTGTTCAGAAGAGTTCCAGACAGATTATCACTCAACATCGCTCGTAGGTTCGTTTCGTTCTTGATCTTTCCGTCGCTTTCCTTGCCTCTTGATATACTCGTGTGCCGCCTGCACTGTCTGAAATATAACTTGCTTCCCTACATTCGTGAGCTTGAGTTTTGCCGGGTACAACATGGCGTATTCTAGACCAAGTTCTCGTAACTTCTTTTTCACCGGAGCGAATTCCTTCCGTGCCAGTTGAACCGCCATGGTGTGATCAGGGTAGAATTCCAGAGTGTTTCCCTGATGAGTAATCTTGCCCATTTCTCTGGCCAGCCGTAGGATCGTGTCTCTATCTCTATAGTTGAGCATGCGGGCTATGATCATACGCGGGGCCGCTCCAGGCTTTGGTACAGGGGCCAGGGATCGGTGTGCTCGTTCTACTAAGAACACTGAGGATAGTTTTTCGGAGCCAAAGATGTCTCTCATTAGTGTCTCGATGTAAGTTTCCATCTTCCCCATGTTGGTGGACTCCGGCAGGCCCGAAATGCGGACGTTGTTGCGCCTGGATCTGGCTTCTTGGTCCTCCACCCTGGCACGTAGGCCCTCCACTGTTTTCTCCAATCCACTACAGGCCTTTGACGTGGTACTGTGGTCGTCTTCCACCCTGGAAATCCGCTGTTCTGCTTCCACGATACGGCCGTCGTGTTTTTCAATTTTTGCCGCCATACTGTCCACTCTCTGCATCACATTATCCAATTTACCATTCATGTCTTGCAAGCTCTGTTGGATTGCACGTAGCACTGACTCCATGCCCGTTCCCTCCGCCATCTCTCGATCCCCGTCTGCTGCCGGGTCTGTTGGGGGAAGTTTGTCTTGTCGTCTTGCTTCGAATGGGAGCTTGGTTTGCTGCTTGTCAGGTTTCCCCATGTCCCTTCGCTGTTGTGGCGAGTTGTTTTGGGTCGTCCTCGGGCTGTCAGCCAGTGCAGTTTTGGTAGTAGTTGCGGCGTGATTTGTTGCTACCGCTGCCCTCCACCGCGATGTGCGTGTAGACATCGACCAAATTGTCAGTGTGGATGCGCAGTATGGTCTGTGATGGGATTGCGCGCTTTGAAATTTAACAGTTGTTGCCTCCCGGACGGCTCATGTGGCCCTCGCTATACTGGGCGCGTCTCCCTGGCGCCTCCTGTTATAGGGATGCTATCCTTGACTGCGGTCAGGCGTTATTTTCATATGGAGAGGACCCTCTGGGCAATACCTCTTTTCCAGGCGTTCAGCACGTCTGATGCCCCTCACTCCCCGCTGTGTCCGCAGCCGTCCTCACTCATGTCGTGTTCATCTCCTCAATTACGTTGTGTTTTGGACGCAGCTACACCCCCACATTCACAGCTACTCCTCATGTGCGTCTCCCATGTACCTCCGGAGCTCTTGTCATCCGCCTTTCAGCAATGCGGGGGCCCGTGATGGTCGCTTCGTTCAGCCGCCGTTGCGTTGTTTATGCGTTCCAGCGGCGCCGCCATTTTGTTCGCGCTGGAACGCACGGTAAAGTACGGCGAAAACGCTCACTGCCGCTGTCCACAGTTGCCGCTTTGCCTTGCAGGGTGTTCCAGGTCCCCGACCCAGTCGGCGCCAAGAGTGCAGCACGCCAATACCTCATTAGATGTCGTTTAATTGCGGGTTCGTCGATCCACCCGGGCGGCCATTTTGGAGCGCTCCCGGGTCCGCTCTTCCTTTTTCCCCGGAATCTCCCCGCATAGCCCTCGTAGGGTCACCTGCGTGATACAGCTACATGCGGTCCGGGTTCCGACGCCAGATTCTTACTTTTTCTGGACGTTAGCTGGGGATTAGAGGGGTCAAAGGCCGCAAGTGTCGCGCCCGTCCGGCGGAGCTGACAGACTAGTCAGCCATTCCGCAGTGCGCCCTCTAGCGCCCCCCCGATCATCCTGAATCAACTTGTAATACAGAAGAAGACTGGACTTCGACATTCTGCTGCACAGAAGACGGAAGAGAATCTCCCTTGTGGCCAAGGAGTGACCACCCTGTGAACACAGGCACCAACCAGCAACTCGACGTCTGCTTTGCCGCCGCCTCCCGCCGGAGCCCGAGCCCAGAGCCTGACAAGACCCAGACTCCCAGACTTCTCACAGCCCGATCCACAGTCCCTGCAAAGAAGGGACCCGTGGAGGCACCGAGAGACGTGGGACCGGACCTCTTGGAAGACCCCCGAAACACTGACTGCGCAGCATCAGAGGCACCCTCGACGCTGTGCTTTGGGGTTTGAGAAGCCCCCACCTCGAGCAGCCCTTGCACCGAAGATCAGCCCCCCAGCATCTCCACGATCTGCGTGGGGCCCTTTTGCACTGTGCCACTCGACGCGCCATCCCGGCCACTTGCCACATGGCTAGCGGCCATCTTGGCGACGAAACCTTCAATTTACACTGCGGATCTGGTTGCTCCAGATTTGCCCTCGCTCCTGTAAAAAGGAGCACCTGCTCTGACCTCGCTGGTCTGAGTAACAAGCCTTTTTCGATTCCTGCGTGGCTTGCATTAGCCAAGGCCTGTTTGCTCCAATCAAGTTGCCGACACCGCCAACAGCGAGAAGCCTGCGTGGGACAGCTCGTGACCGACTCCTGGATGTCTTCAACCCCTCGTGTCCACGTGGCTGCAGAGAGAAGCTACACCTCGACGCCTGTTTGCACCCGACATCGCCTGGTTCCACTCTGGTTCCACGGTAGTCACTGGCTAGTGACTTTGAACATTGTCCCCTCTGCTTTCAGGTCTTCACCTCTAGAGATCCACCCTTGGATCCACCGGAACTCTTCACATCGAGCCGCCTGCAGCATCTTCAGCTCCAAGCACCATCGACCTGCGTGACGAAACCCGACACTAATTCGACCCTATGCACCCACTTCCTGTGGGTGAGGTAACTCAGCTCCGCCGGTGTTCCCACACTGGTACACACCTCTAGGGTCTGTGTCTAAAGTTTCATCCTTCTAGGTCACTCGGAAGGTTCCTTTTTACCTAACTTTGCAACTTTTACGCACCATTGACATTGCATTGGTAAAGCGTGCACTTTCCGCACTGCACCCGAGTCCCGCGGGCCTTTCCCGACTTCTTCACTGCTAGTCCCGAACAGCTCCAGCGATTCCCCAGGCCCTAGGCCTCTTCACTTTCCCCATAGTGGTTCTTATACCACTATTTTAGTATATGGTTTAGGTGGCCCCTAGGGCTCATCCATAATTGTGCAACTTTTGTGTATTTAAACTGTGTTTTGTTTTAACGCATTTGCTTCTGTGCTCATAAAGAGTATCAGGGATATTTGTAGAAATAAATCTATATATATTTTCAATATATATCTGTGTGGTGTCCTTTCATTTGGTATTCAAGGGATTGTGTATGGTAAAACAGCTTGCTTCACATGCCTTTACAGAGTTTAGCCTAAGACTGCTTAGTCCATGCTACCCCTAAGATAGCTTGTCTATAAGGTTGACTTTACAACCTGCACCATAAGGGTTGCTTGGCATGGTACAAGGTGATCACTAGAACTAGTGAGCATCATATACCAGGCCAACTTCTCACATTGGTGAGCAGCGGATTGGGATTTGAGCTTGCTGTTGTTTTACCATTACAATCTTTGAAAATATCATTTGAAAGATCATACAGGTACCTGATAGGTACACTAAAACAAGACTAGATATACTTAAGTTCTACTGAACTTAGTTGTTGTAGAGGATAGGGAGTAGCACACCCTGACTACAACTACTAGATAGGTTTTGTAGGAAAACACAAGTGTAGGTAGATTGTAACACATCCACCACACTAGAGCAATGTCTGGAGCAGAGGGATCCACTGGAACCACCTCTGTTGAGAGTGACCCTCCAAGGGCACCATCCAAATTTGCTATCTTTCCATTTAAGGAACTGAGGCAACTGTGTTCCATGAGAGGAATCAAAACAGGTCCTACTCCTACAGCAGGACACCTCAGAGAGCTGTTAGACCAGTATGAAGCTCTAAAGAACTCCAAGCCAGGCACCTCAGGGACTGGTGAGGAAGTTTCTCCCTCTGAAGATGATAACCCTGATGCCCCTGCCCCTGTTGTCCAGATAGATGAGGAAGACCAGACCACTGGGAATACTCAGCCTGAGGAAGAAGAGGGGGAGGAGGTTGAAGAAAGTGAGTCTGATGATGATAGAGATAGCCAGGTGTTAGTCAGCAGGCTTAACCAGGCTAACCTAAGCTTATTTGGGACTGAAGCTGGGTCCAACCCATTCAGACCCCAAATGGACTTAAACAGGAGCATAGGAGGAGGAGGAATCACTCAGGTGAATCCAATACTTCCCATGTTTCTAGAGGTTCTCATGGTAACTCCAGAAGGGAGTTCACTAGCCCTCAGAGAAGGGAACATGAGGCCAAATGAGAGAGGCTGAACTTAGGATCCAGAGACAAGAATTAGAAGTTGCCCTGGCCAAAGAGAAACTTGCTAGAGCAAGGCAGCCTAGAGAGAGTGGATTAGATTCCACTGGTGGCAGCACTATCCCTAAGGATAAAGACAGGTCCTATGATAATAGAAACCTGAGTAAGATTGTGCCCCCCTACAAAGTTGGGGATGATATCCACAAGTGGATGACTGCACTTGAGAGAGCTTGCAAAGTACAGCAGGTCCCTCAGGAGCAGTGGGCAGCAATCTTGTGGCTCTCCCTTGAAGGTAGAGGCCGAGACAGACTCCTCACAGTTAGTGATGGGGATTCTAGAAACTACCTGGTCCTGAAGAGTGCTCTGATTGATGGGTTAGGCTTAACCACTGAACAGTACAGGTTAATGTTCAGAGACACCCAGAAGACACAGACTCAGGACTGGTCTGAATTTGTTGAATGTGCCACTAAGGCTCTGGAGGGCTGGTTGCTGGGAAGTAAGGTTACAGACTATGAAGGATTGTACAATTTGCTTATGAGAGAACAGATTTTAAATAACTGTCAGAACCAGCAGTTGCATCAACATTTGGTTGACTCAGATCTAACCTCTCCCCAAGAATTGGGAAAGAGGGCAGACAAATGGGTTAGAACCAGAGTTAAGCAAAAGAACCAGAACCAGAACCAGGGTGGTGACCAAAAGAAAACAGACCAGAAGGGTGGGGAGCAGAAAGCTAAAGACCAGAAGTCTTCAACAGGGCCCCAAACTAATGCTGAGGGTGGGTCCCAAACTTCAAAGAAGAAGAAGAAAGAAGGTCAAAGAAAACCCTGGTGTAGCTTTTGCAAAAACACCACTCACTGGACAAGTGATTGTAAAAAGGGTGGAGCCACCAACACTGCAGCCCCTAAGGCACCTGCACCCACTAGTACAGTTGGCAGTGTTGGACCACAGACTAAGGGGATAGTGGGTATCACCTTGGGAACTGATGGAGATTCTGACCTAGTCAGAGTCCCCACACAGGCTGTTCTGATCTGTGATGGGGAGATTGATTTCTCCCCTACTGTCAGTCCCAATAATTTGGGCAAGTACAGACAGACACCTTTAATTAATGAAAAAGTGGCTCAAGCATACAGGGACACATGTGCCAGTGTCACTATGGTGACGCCTAGCTTTGTGGACCCTGGACAGTACATACCAGGTGATAATTACCTGGTGACCAATGCCAGCAATGTCACTACTACACATAGTGTGGCAATTATTAACTTTTCCTGGGGAGGGGTAACTGGCCTAAAAAGAGTTGTGGTTAGTGCTGATCTCCCAGTAGAATGTTTGTTGGGCAATGACCTGGAGAGCTTTCTATGGTCAGAAGTTGAGTACAGGACTCATGCAGAGATGTTAGGGATATCATCACATGTCCTTGCTGTGACCAGGTCACAGGCCAAAAAGTGCCTCTCTGAACCTCAGGTCTTGGATCCTGGAACAATGGACCAAGTACCTCCCAAGACAAGGAACAGGAGGGCAAAGGCTGTGCCTTCCCAAATGCCTACAAGTGAGGATCAGCCTTCACAGGAAGATGATTCTGAGACCCCTGAAGGAACTGTCCCTATAGAGCTTGAACCTGATCAGGTTGCGTTTCTGGGGACAGGGGGACCTTCTTGGGCAGACTTGGGGCAGGCTCAGTTATCCTGTCCTTCTCTTGAACCCCTCAGACAGCAGGCTGCTGCTGACGCTGCTGGGAATGCTCAAGGTACCCATAAGGTTTATTGGGATGATGGGCTCCTTTATTCAGAGGGTAGAGACCCCAAGCCTGGTACAACCAGGAGGTTGGTCATACCTCTGCAATTTAGGGGCTTCCTTCTTACCTTGGCACATGATATTCCCTTAGCAGGACACCTAGGCCAGAACAAAACATGGGACAGACTTGTCTGTCACTTTGACTGGCCTCACATGTCAGAAGATACCAAGGAGTTTTGTCGCTCCTGTGTAACCTGCCAAGCAAGTGGCAAAGCAGGTGGTACCACAAAGGCCCCCCTAATACCATTACCTGTGGTGGGGGTGCCCTTTGAAAGAGTGGGGATTGACATTGTTGGTCCAATGGATCCCCCTACAGCATCTGGGCACAGATTCATACTGGTGGTGGTGGACCATGCCACCAGGTACCCAGAGGCAATTCCACTTAGGACCACAACAGCTCCTGTTGTGGCCAGGGCCTTACTGGAGTTTTCTCTAGAGTGGGGTTTCCTAAGGAGGTAGTATCTGATAGAGGTGCAAACTTCATGTCAGGTTACTTGACAGCTATGTGGAAGGAATGTGGTGTTAACTATAAGTTCACCACTCCCTATCATCCACAATGCAATGGGCTTGTTGAGAGATTCAACAAGACCCTAAAGGGCATGATCAAAGGATTACCTGAGAAGCTCAGGCGAAGATGGGATATCCTTCTGCCCTGCCTTCTGTTTGCTTACAGAGAGGTCCCACAAAAAGGAGTTGGCTTCAGCCCCTTTGAATTGTTGTTTGGACATCCTGTAAGAGGACCCCTATGTCTGGTGAGGGAAGGATGGGAGTTACCTCTCAAAAAGCCCAAGCAAGACATAGTGGACTATGTACTTGGTCTCCGCTCCAGGATGGCTGAGTATATGGAGAAGGCATCCAAAAACCTTGAGGCTAGCCAGGCCTTACAGAAAGCCTGGCATGACCAAAAGGCTGTCCTGACTGAGTACCAGCCTGGACAGAAGGTATGGGTGTTGGAGCCAGTGGCCCCAGCAGCACTCCAAGACAGATGGTCTGGACCCCATACAATCATGGAGAAAAAGGGAGAGGTTACCTACTTGGTGGACCTAGGAACTCCCAGGAGCCCCCACAGGGTGCTCCATGTTAACAGGCTGAAAGCATATGTTGACAGGGCAGACATGGGCTTGCTCATGGCTACAGATGAGGGGCAGGAGGAAGAGAGTGACCCTCTCCCAGACCTGCTGACTCAGAACCCTGAGGATGGCTCAGTTGATGGTGTGGCCTTAGATGGCAGCCTCACTGAACATCAGCAACATGAATGTAGACAGGTTTTGCAGTCATATCGACATATGTTCTCCCTGACACCCAGTCAGACTAACTGGTGTACCCATGTGGTGGACACTGGTGATAGTCTTCCTGTAAAGAACAAAATTTACAGGCAGCCTGACCATGTCAGAGACTGTATCAAGGCTGAGGTGCAAAAGATGCTGGAGTTAGGTGTCATTGAGCCTTCAGAGAGCCCCTGGGCTAGCCCAGTGGTTCTGGTCCCCAAACCTCACACCAAAGATGGAAAGAGAGAGATGAGGTTCTGTGTGGACTACAGAGGACTCAATGCTGTCACCAGGACAGATGCACACCCAATTCCAAGGGCAGATGAGCTCATAGACAAATTGGCTTCTGCCAAGTTTGTGAGCACATTTGACTTGACAGCTGGCTACTGGCAAATCAGGTTAGCTGAGGAGTCTAAAGCCAAGACAGCATTTTCTACCCCCAGTGGGCATTACCAGTTTGTGGTGATGCCCTTTGGTTTGAAAAATGCACCTGCCACCTTCCAAAGGTTGGTGAATCAAGTCCTTACTGGGTTGGATGACTTTTGTGCAGCATATCTGGATGATATTGCTGTCTTTAGCTCCACCTGGGAGGATCACCTGGTCCACCTGAAGGAAGTGCTAGAGGCTCTGCAAAAGGCAGGCCTCACTATCAAGGCAACCAAGTGCCAGATAGGGCAGAGTAAGGTTGTGTACTTGGGCCACCTTGTGGGTGGAGGCCAAGTTCAACCACTGGAGAGTAAGATTCAGACCATAAAGGACTGGACTCCTCCAACTACCCAGACTCAGGTCAGAGCTTTCTTGGGCCTGACTGGGTACTACAGGAAGTTTGTTAAGAACTATGGGTCCATTGTGACTCCTCTTAATGATCTGACATCCAAGAAGATGCCCAAAAAGGTTCAGTGGACAGAATACTGTCAAAAGGCATTTGATGACCTGAAGAAGGCCATGTGCTCTGCACCTATCCTGAAGAGTCCTGACTACTCAAGAGAGTTTATTGTCCAAACAGATGCTTCTGAGTTGGGAGTGGGAGCTGTGCTTTCACAACTAAATGTAGATGGTCAAGACCAGCCCATTGCTTTCATTAGCAGAAGGCTGACCCCCAGAGAGAAACGTTGGTCAGCCATTGAGAGGGAGGCCTTTGCTGTGGTGTGGGCCCTGAAGAAGTTGAGACCATACTTGTTTGGCACTCACTTCAAGATTCAGACCGACCATAAGCCCCTCTTATGGCTTAATCAGATGAAAGGTGAAAACCCCAAACTACTCAGGTGGTCCATTTCCCTACAGGGGATGGACTTTACAGTGGAGCACCGCCCAGGGACTGACCATGGTAATGCAGATGGTCTCTCCAGGTACTTCCACTTAGAACATGAAGACACAACTGGTCAAGGTTAGTCTAATGTCCCTGCGTTTGGGGGGGGGGGGTTGTGTAGGAGAGTAGGGTCTGCTATCCTATGGTCACCCCAAATTTTTGCTTTTTGCTTCACTGGTTTATGACTTATTGTGGCTGTGGGCCTGCTAATCAGACCCACAGCCTGCTGTTCTCTCTCTAAATTGTTACCCATGTACTTTAGGTGCATAACGAAATTGGAACTGGTTCACCTTATTGGCCCCTGTAACAGTGTACCCAGGTACCCAGGGCATAGGTGCTTCCAAGGCCTACCAGGGGCTGCAGCATGTATTGTGCCACCCCTGGCCTGGCCTCCATATTTGACACAACTGGCTGATCACTCAGCTGGGGTAAGTCGGTGTAACCACCCCTTACTTAGGGGTAGTATGCCTATACCTAACCTAAAATGGACACATATGTTCCTATCAGTCACTCCTAGGGAAGGCCTCATCAATACTGGAGGCAGAGTGCTTGGAAATATGTGAGATGGTGCTCTGGCATGAGCTGAGCCTGTCTGCAGCTTTCGGAACCATGTCCTTTAGCTGTTTCATGATATTGCCATACCATATACTCTTAAGTGCATTATGAACCTCGCGGTTAAATGCTATCTTAGGTTTGGCTTTATCAAAACATGTCGAGTAAGGTGTCATACGAATTGGAATACTACCCCCTCGCCAGTTCTGGCGATGGGGGTATCATTCCACCCTTCTAGAGGGACACGACATGTACCTAGCCTGAACCCCGGTTAAAGTTAAACAGAGCCTTAGCATCACAAAATGGATGCTGCCACCACAGACACAAGTCTGACCTCCTGCTGCTGGGAGTCCTTCCAGCGAGGGCAGCTTGGACAAAGGGTTTCCTGCCTGGGGAGGTGCTAGCACCACTCCAGACAGGATTTTGTGTATTGGGTAGGACAGGGCTGAATAGAATCAGACATGCCTGGGGCACACAAGGTGTCCCTGTGCATAGGCCAGTTCAAACCGGTGCTGGGGCTTTCCAGCCCCAGTCCTGGGGCGAAACTGGACAAAGGAAAGGGGGTATAACCACCCCCCTTCCTGGTTCCACCCAGAGGAGGGACCTAGTAGGTGATCCGGCCCCCCAGATTCGAATAAGAGTGGGAGCTGTGTCCTGAGACTTCAGATCATCCTGAATCAACTTGTAATACAGAAGAAGACTGGACTTCGACATTTTGCTGCACAGAAGATGGAAGAGAATCTCCCTTGTGGCCAAGGAGTGACAACCCTGTGAACACAGGCACCAACCAGCAACTCAACGTCTGCTTTGCCGCCGCCTCCCGCCGGAGCCCGAGCCCAGAGCCTGACAAGACCCAGACTCCCAGACTTCTCACAGCCCGATCCACAGTCCCTGCAAAGAAGGAACCCGTGGATGCACCGAGAGACGTGGGACCGGACCTCTTGGAAGACCCCCGAAACGCTGACTGCGCAGCATCAGAGGCACCCTCGACGCTGTGCTTTGGGGTTTGAGAAGCCCCCACCTCGAGCAGCCCTTGCACCGAAGATCAGCCCCCCAGCATCTCCACGATCTGCGTGGGGCCCTTTTGCACTGTGCCACTCGACGCGCCATCCCGGCCACTTGCCACGTGGCTAGCGGCCATCTTGGCGATGAAACCTTCAATTTACACTGCAGGTCTGGTTGCTCCAGACTTGCCCTCACTCCTGTAAAAAGGAGCACCTGCTCTGACCTCGCTGGTCTGAGTAACAAGCCTTTTTCGATTCCTGCGTGGCTTGCATTAGCCAAGGCCTGTTTGCTCCAATCAAGTTGCCGACACCGCCAACAGCGAGAAGCCTGCGTGCGACAGCTCGTGACCGACTCCTGGACGTCTTCGACCCCTCGTATCCACGTGGCTGCAGAGAGAAACTACACCTCGACGCCTGTTTGCACCCGACATCGCCTGGTTCCACTCTGGTTCCAAGGTAGTCACTGGCTAGTGACTTTGAACATTGTCCCCTCTGCTTTCAGGTCTTCACCTCTTCAGATCCACCCTTGGATCCACCGGAACTCTTCACATCGAGCCGCCTGCAGCATCTTCAGCTCCAAGCACCATCGACCTGCGTGATGAAACCCGACACTACTTCGACCCTATGCACCCGCTTCCTGTGGGTGAGGTAACTCAGCTCCGCCGGTGTTCCCACACTGGTACACACCTCTAGGGTCTGTGTCTAAAGTTTCATCCTTCTAGGTCACTCGGAAGGTTCCTTTTTAACTAACTTTGCAACTTTTACGCACCATTGACATTGCATTGGTAAAGCGTGCACTTTCCGCACTGCACCAGAGTCCCGCGGGCCTTTCCTGACTTCTTCACTGCTAGTCCCGAACAGCTCCAGCGATTCCCCAGGCCCTAGGCCTCTTCACTTTCCCCATAGTGGTTCTTATACCACTATTTTAGTATATGGTTTAGGTGGCCCCTAGGGCTCATCCATAATTGTGCAACTGTTGTGTATTTAAACTGTGTTTTGTTTGAACGCATTTGCTTCTGTGCTCATAAAGAGTATCAGGGATATTTGTAGAAATAAATCTATATATATTTTCAATATATATCTGTGTGGTGTCCTTTCATTTGGTATTCAAGGGATTGTGTATGGTAAAACAGCTTGCTTCACATGCCTTTACAGAGTTTAGCCTAAGACTGCTTAGTCCATGCTACCCCTAGGATAGCTTGTCTATAAGGTTGACTTTACAACCTGCACCATAAGGGTTGCTTGGCATGGTACAAGGTGATCACTAGAACTAGTGAGCATCATATACCAGGCCAACTTCTCACAGTGAGTTGGTGACTTAGAGGGACATCTTGCCATAAATATCTTGGTTCACTAGGCAAAAAGTCTAATTCAACTTGTCCATGCAGGAAATTGCCATTGTGAGGAGAGGCAGGATGTTTTGAGGCAGTGTGAGCAGGGGGTAACATTACAAGGACTATGCTATGGTAGTAGCAGGTGTTCTAGGTGACATTGTTTACCTGAGGGATGAGAGATTAGTCTTTGTCCAATGATAGTTCATTTTGAAGGAAGCCAATTATGAACAGACACTTGACCGGGAGGGGTTTATGCGTGTTTGAGACATTCGTATACAGGCGCTGCTGATCCATTCACTTTTGATTGTCCAGATGCTAAGTCGATGATGTACAGATGATCACTATGTCAGTGGATACTCACATATTTATATGAGTGCCTTTAACCTTAATATGGAAGCCAGGATTGTGACTGACAATCTCTGCCAAGGTTAGCAATAAACCTCACCGTATTTTCTCGACTGTGATAGATCCATTGATTCTCTACTCTCAATCTTCTTTCGTCTTCTATTTATAATTCTTTTCAGTACTTGGCATTCAGCCATTGCTACTTCTGTCCCCACCTCAACACAAATTTGTATTTTACTTCTGGTGTTTTTCCACTTATTGTTATGCCCGTTTGGAGTAGTTTGACAGGGTAAACGTTTTGCACATTGCTCCTGTACAATAATGGCAAATGTAGTGCATCTTAATCATACCGAAGCAGAAACTGTATACGTTATTGATATTTTGATTCCATTAGCTTCTAGAGAGCGATGTAATGCACTGTACTGACAGTAGAGGCAACGCAAGGAGCCAGTATGGAATAAAAGTTCTAGAGACTATCTGTGCAAAGTAAGTCACCAATTCCAGTGATGAGGGTTGTCAGCAATGGGTTGTAACCCCCTCTGATGTAGAAGTATGAGCAAGACTGCATAGACACCTATTTACTTCACCTTGAAACCCCACCTGTCTCAAGCCAATAAGTAGTTGTTTGCAAAGGACCCCTTCCTGTGCACCAACAAACACTTCCTGTTGGGGTAAGCTCTAGTCATAACAAGCATTGGCATAGCCACAAAGCTGTGTTCAGGAGTTGGTGCCCGCCATAGGGTGGGGTCCTGGTGGTGCCATACAGTACACTCCTTACCCCTTGTCTCATGTGAGCATCAGAAAATAAGCATTGGTAAAGCCAGTAGGTCTTGCCTATGTGAGATTTAATGTTTTTTGGCTAAATTGCAATTGGCTGAAAGTAATGTAAAAAAGCTGTATGAAACAGCCAGAATTGTCCGCGCACCTGCTGCTCCATCGATATGATGACCATAGTGCCTGCAAGGACAAATGAGGAAATTGTTTATATCCAATAATATATGTGTTCTGAAAAAGGCACAATTGCAGATGGACTACATAATCAGGGCCGGACTGGCCGTTGCGGGCACAGGGCAATTCCCCGGTGCGCCGCAAGGGTGGGGGCCAATTTTGGGCCCCTGGGGGCCGTTTTTGGTACAGGACCGTTTTTGCAGCATAGCTGCAAAATCGGCCCTGTAACAAAATCGGCCGAAAACCGGCCCTGGCAAAGAGCACGGTCGCACCCCCAACTCCCCCGGGGGAGGGAGGGGGGGCGGACAAGCACTTTGCCCAGTCCGGCCCTGTACATAATTATTGTGTAGCTAAACATAAACACAAAGGCTTTCATAAAAATGCTTTTAAACTTATCCAACTCTCCAAAACGAGTTGCCCCAGATGTCATAATTAAAGCATATAAAAGTGAAAACCAAGCATTGTTACATTGTGTTACAATGTGGTTGGCTCTTTCCTCTGTAAATATCTTATTCTGTGCTTGAATGGGCAATAAACAGAGTAAATTGACCAAGATCACCTTATATCAGACTGACGCTGAGACAGAAATGCATTTTTTTACTTTGTTCCTAAAAAGGCAGTTTCACAAATTAAATGGACTCAGCAAGGAAGAGGAATTTTGCCAAAAAATTGCAAATGTTTTGTGCAGACGAAGAACAAGGGGGCATATTACCAACAAGTAGCGATATTTAACGCTAAATAGGCTTAGCGACGATTTTTTCATCGCTGAGCATCGCCGGAATTTATCGCTGAGATAACGTGCTATTAGCAACGTTTATCTCCAAAGCGATACATTTTCCGGTGATAGCGGCGAAATGCGTGAATATCGCTGAGAGTACAGCGATATTCACGCATTAGCGTCAAAATGCTCTCAGCGATGTTATCCACCTGCTATTGGATAACATGGCTAAAACTGGTCTGGGCAGGTGTTAATATTTGGAGATATTCGCGCTTAGCGCGAATATTTCCATCGCTACGCCTGCCTTGCTAATAGGCGATAGCGATGTTAGCGATTGTTGTCAGTCGCTAACAGTTTGGGGACGCCCACTTTGCATGTTATTAGCAACAAATATCGCTAACATGCAGAGCGGGCCCCAAACCGCTCGCTATCACCTAAAAGCTGTCTCTAACTGCTGTTAGCGACAGCTTGCTAATAGGGCGATAGAATTATCGCCGCTTAGCGGCCGAATACGGCCGCTAAAGCGGTGGAAATTCCCTATCGCCACCCTTGATAATATGCCCCGAGATACCTTTTGAGATGGCTATGACTAAAAGAAAACTTTAAAACTGCCACACGCAGGATCCATGAAGAAAGTACGCTGCATCCCTCTTTCCTATAAATGCTCTCACTTTGAAGTCAGCCGAATGCAAAATAATCACCAGGCTCCCTCGAAAACAGAAAAAACCACCGCAATGGAGCGCACACCGCTAGCCCCTCCTCCGGATCGCCCCTCGGGATTCTGGTACTTGTAGTTCAGTAGTGGATCACCCAGGTGGGTGCAAGTCGGTACTTGTTGGACTGATGAATCTCTAGACCCGATACATGTCCCTGGTTTTTGGGTATCGCCCGAGACATGGCTCGGGTTTCGGGATAACTTCCCTCATCAGTAGAGAAAATGGTTTAGGGGTGGAGGAGAAGGCCGCCAAACAACAGTCAATGGCCTCGATGCCCGAACCGGCACGCAGGGCAGCATCCAGGAGCCCGTCGGCTCAAAGCTCAAGGGAGCCAATAAGTAAAAGCCACCGCAATGGAGCGCACACCGCTAGCCCCTCCTCCGGATCGCCCCTCGGGATTCTGGTACTTGTAGTTCAGTAGTGGATCACCCAGGTGGGTGCAAGTCGGTACTTGTTGGACTGATGAATCTCTAGACCCGATACATGTCCCGGGTTTTTGGGTATCGCCCGAGACATGGCTCGGGTTTCGGGATAACTTCCCTCATCAGTAGAGAAAATGGTTTAGGGGTGGAGGAGAAGGCCGCCAAACAACAGTCAATGGCCTCGATGCCCGAACCGGCACGCAGGGCAGCATCCAGGAGCCCGTCGGCTCAAAGCTCAAGGGAGCCAATAAGTAAAAACCACCGCAATGGAGCGCACACGGCTAGCCCCTCCTCCGGATCGCCCCTCGGGATTCTGGTACTTGTAGTTCAGTAGTGGATCACCCAGGTGGGTGCAAGTCGGTACTTGTTGGACTGATGAATCTCTAGACCCGATACATGTCCCGGGTTTTTGGGTATCGCCCGAGACATGGCTCGGGTTTCGGGATAACTTCCCTCATCAGTAGAGAAAATGGTTTAGGGGTGGAGGAGAAGGCCGCCAAACAACAGTCAATGGCCTCGATGCCCGAACCGGCACGCAGGGCAGCATCCAGGAGCCCGTCGGCTCAAAGCTCAAGGGAGCCAATAAGTAAAAACCACCGCAATGGAGCGCACACCGCTAGCCCCTCCTCCGGATCGCCCCTCGGGATTCTGGTACTTGTAGTTCAGTAGTGGATCACCCAGGTGGGTGCAAGTCGGTACTTGTTGGACTGATGAATCTCTAGACCCGATACATGTCCCGGGTTTTTGGGTATCGCCCGAGACATGGCTCGGGTTTCGGGATAACTTCCCTCATCAGTAGAGAAAATGGTTTAGGGGTGGAGGAGAAGGCCGCCAAACAACAGTCAATGGCCTCGATGCCCGAACCGGCACGCAGGGCAGCATCCAGGAGCCCGTCGGCTCAAAGCTCAAGGGAGCCAATAAGTAAAAACCACCGCAATGGAGCACACACCGCTAGCCCCTCCTCCGGATCGCCCCTCGGGATTCTGGTACTTGTAGTTCAGTAGTGGATCACCCAGGTGGGTGCAAGTCGGTACTTGTTGGACTGATGAATCTCTAGACCCGATACATGTCCCGGGTTTTTGGGTATCGCCCGAGACATGGCTCGGGTTTCGGGATAACTTCCCTCATCAGTAGAGAAAATGGTTTAGGGGTGGAGGAGAAGGCCGCCAAACAACAGTCAATGGCCTCGATGCCCGAACCGGCACGCAGGGCAGCATCCAGGAGCCCGTCGGCTCAAAGCTCAAGGGAGCCAATAAGTAAAAACCACCGCAATGGAGCGCACACCGCTAGCCCCTCCTCCGGATCGCCCCTCGGGATTCTGGTACTTGTAGTTCAGTAGTGGATCACCCAGGTGGGTGCAAGTCGGTACTTGTTGGACTGATGAATCTCTAGACCCGATACATGTCCCGGGTTTTTGGGTATCGCCCGAGACATGGCTCGGGTTTCGGGATAACTTCCCTCATCAGTAGAGAAAATGGTTTAGGGGTGGAGGAGAAGGCCGCCAAACAACAGTCAATGGCCTCGATGCCCGAACCGGCACGCAGGGCAGCATCCAGGAGCCCGTCGGCTCAAAGCTCAAGGGAGCCAATAAGTAAAAACCACCGCAATGGAGCGCACACCGCTAGCCCCTCCTCCGGATCGCCCCTCGGGATTCTGGTACTTGTAGTTCAGTAGTGGATCACCCAGGTGGGTGCAAGTCGGTACTTGTTGGACTGATGAATCTCTAGACCCGATACATGTCCCGGGTTTTTGGGTATCGCCTGAGACATGGCTCGGGTTTCGGGATAACTTCCCTCATCAGTAGAGAAAATGGTTTAGGGGTGGAGGAGAAGGCCGCCAAACAACAGTCAATGGCCTCGATGCCCGAACCGGCACGCAGGGCAGCATCCAGGAGCCCGTCGGCTCAAAGCTCAAGGGAACCAATAAGTAAAAACCACCGCAATGGAGCGCACACCGCTAGCCCCTCCTCCGGATCGCCCCTCGGGATTCTGGTACTTGTAGTTCAGTAGTGGATCACCCAGGTGGGTGCAAGTCGGTACTTGTTGGACTGATGAATCTCTAGACCCGATACATGTCCCGGGTTTTTGGGTATCGCCCGAGACATGGCTCGGGTTTCGGGATAACTTCCCTCATCAGTAGAGAAAATGGTTTAGGGGTGGAGGAGAAGGCCGCCAAACAACAGTCAATGGCCTCGATGCCCGAACCGGCACGCAGGGCAGCATCCAGGAGCCCGTCGGCTCAAAGCTCAAGGGAGCCAATAAGTAAAAACCACCGCAATAGAGCGCACACCGCTAGCCCCTCCTCCGGATCGCCCCTCGGGATTCTGGTACTTGTAGTTCAGTAGTGGATCACCCAGGTGGGTGCAAGTCGGTACTTGTTGGACTGATGAATCTCTAGACCCGATACATGTCCCGGGTTTTTGGGTATCGCCCGAGACATGGCTCGGGTTTCGGGATAACTTCCCTCATCAGTAGAGAAAATGGTTTAGGGGTGGAGGAGAAGGCCGCCAAACAACAGTCAATGGCCTCGATGCCCGAACCGGCACGCAGGGCAGCATCCAGGAGCCCGTCGGCTCAAAGCTCAAGGGAGCCAATAAGTAAAAACCACCGCAATGGAGCGCACACCGCTAGCCCCTCCTCCGGATCGCCCCTCGGGATTCTGGTACTTTTACATTGTGTTACAATGTGGTTGGCTCTTTCCTCTGTAAATATCTTATTCTGTGCTTGAATGGGCAATAAACAGAGTAAATTGACCAAGATCACCTTATATCAGACTGACGCTGAGACAGAAATGCATTTTTTTACTTTGTTCCTAAAAAGGCAGTTTCACAAATTAAATGGACTCAGCAAGGAAGAGGAATTTTGCCAAAAAATTGCAAATGTTTTGTGCAGACGAAGAACAAGGGGGCATATTACCAACAAGTAGCGATATTTAACGCTAAATAGGCTTAGCGACGATTTTTTCATCGCTGAGCATCGCCGGAATTTATCGCTGAGATAACGTGCTATTAGCAACGTTTATCTCCAAAGCGATACATTTTCCGGTGATAGCGGCGAAATGCGTGAATATCGCTGAGAGTACAGCGATATTCACGCATTAGCGTCAAAATGCTCTCAGCGATGTTATCCACCTCCTATTGGATAACATGGCTAAAACTGGTCTGGGCAGGTGTTAATATTTGGAGATATTCGCGCTTAGCGCGAATATTTCCATCGCTACGCCTGCCTTGCTAATAGGCGATAGCGATGTTAGCGATTGTTGTCAGTCGCTAACAGTTTGGGGACGCCCACTTTGCATGTTATTAGCAACAAATATCGCTAACATGCAGAGCGGGCCCCAAACCGCTCGCTATCACCTAAAAGCTGTCTCTAACTGCTGTTAGCGACAGCTTGCTAATAGGGCGATAGAATTATCGCCGCTTAGCGGCCGAATACGGCCGCTAAAGCGGTGGAAATTCCCTGTCGCCACCCTTGATAATATGCCCCGAGATACCTTTTGAGATGGCTATGACTAAAAGAAAACTTTAAAACTGCCACACGCAGGATCCATGAAGAAAGTACGCTGCATCCCTCTTTCCTATAAATGCTCTCACTTTGAAGTCAGCCGAATGCAAAATAATCACCAGACTCCCTCGAAAACAGAGATTGACATTTGACCTCGGTCTTTGAATGTCCAGCAAATGTGATGAGATGAGAACAAGATTTAAAGGCCTTTTTATTACACAAAATGGATTCTTGGAAGAATGCTGTAAACACGGCTTTAGCTTGTTGAGATACGAACTCTAGCTGCACTGCTTAAAGAAAATAAAACAGCAAATGAAAAGCCAGAAAAAGTGAGTTACAAACCACATGGGCGGAATGCGATCCCATGCCATCATTCAGAAAGTTTCTAAGATTTCTTTTGCAGGTAGTCGGTGACCTAAAAGCGACTAGTTTATTAGTACTTTGAATGTTTCTTCTCCTCCATAATGTTAGGAAACTTACACTAGCTGATGATGACAAAGAAGTCTTCCCTTGTTATCCAGAAAAGTCGCCAGCTTATTGGTTGAGGAAATAGAAAGCCAAATTTATTTCTTACGCCTCATAATCATTCCAGACTTTCCCTGAGATCCATCCGCTTTATCAACGTTATTGAGGCCAGGTGGTCTCTTCCATTGGTGCAGCAGCTGCAGTGACATCGTAGTACCAAGACCTAAGTGTCCACCGAATCTTGCTAATTGCTGTATTGTATAATTTTAATAGCAGTCTAATAGATTTTACCACCTTGCACTAGGGTCCACGACTCACTGGCTACGCTACTGGATTGAGGTATAAGAAAACAGAGCAGGTGGCGCTTTCTCTTTTTTCAACATATGAAAACTATATACCATAGTGCTCAAAATCCATATGGTGAGAGGATGTAGCCTTACGGCTAGAACGGTCGGCCTCGAAGCTGGGGAACGGGGTTCGAGTCTCGGCATTGATGCTCAACATCCTGTGTTTCTTGGCATATCACTTAATCTAAAAAAAATGAATGTGTCCATCTGTAACTAAACTGGTGCTCATGTAAAGCGCTCTGATACCTGATATCTTCGGGTCAAGTTTGCGATATCTAAAACTCGTTAAAACAAGCATTGGAAATGCAATAGGTTTCGCATTATTAAAGTTTGAGCAGTTGGCATTGAAAATGGCAATGTTAGTGCTAGTTATGGAATTGCAATTATACTGAAATACAATCACATGTAATGCGTATGTGTATTTAAAAGTTAAATGATAGATAATGGTGTTGAAGAAGTAGTTAATAAATATTGATGTATGTATTTTGCATCTTTTTAAAATAATCTTAGTTATGCAATGGGTATGTACGTAAATATGTGTTTGTGACTTTGATTTACAGCTTGCGAAAAAGAAAACACATTTTGCAAGTAAAAGATGTTTGTGTGTGGCATGCAGCAGTGTGTGGCATGCAGCAGTGTGTGGCGTGCAGCAGTGTGTGGCGTGCAGCAGTGTGTGGCGTGCAGCAGTGTGAGGCGTGCAGCAGTGTGTGGCGTGCAGCAGTGTGAGGCATGCAGCAGTGTGAGTAATGCAGCAGTGTGAGTAATGCAGCAGCAGTGGCGTGTAGCAGTATGAGGCGTGCAGCAGTGTGTGGCGTGCAGCAGTGTGAGGCGTGCAGCACTGTGAGGCGTGCAACAGTGTGAGGCGTGCAGCAGTGTGAGGCGTGCATGTTTTGTTATGCTATACTATGTTTTGTTATGCTATGCTATGTTTTGTGTTTTATTATGCTATGCTTTGCTATGCTATGTTTTGTTATGCTATGCTATGTTATGCTATGTTTTGTTATGCTTTGCTATGCTATGCTATGTTTTGTTATGCTATGCTATGCTTTGTTATGCTATGTTTTGTTATGCTTTGCTATGCTAAGCTTTGTTTTGTTATACTATGCTATGTTGTGTTTTGTTATGCTATGCTTTGTTGTGTTTTGTTATGCTATGCTATGCTGTGTTTTGTTATGCTATGCTGTGTTTTGTTATGCTATGCTGGTGAGGGTGTGTGAGGGTGTGTAAGGGTGTGAGGGTGAGGGGGTGTGAGGGTGAGGGGGTGTGAGGGTGAGGGGGTGTGAGGGTGAGGGGGTGTGAGGGTGTGGGTGTGTGAGGGTGAGTGAGGGCGAGGAGGGTGAGGGGGTGCGTGTGGGTGAGGGGGTGTGTGTGGGTGAGGGGGTGGGTGAGGGGGTGTGTGAGGGTGAGGGGGTGTGTGTGGGTGAGGTGTTGTGGGGGTGAGGGTGTGTGAGGGTGAGGGTGTGTGAGGGTGTGTGAGTGTGAGAGGGTGGTGAGGGGGTGTGAGGGTGAGGAGTGTGAGGGTGAGGGGGTGTGGGTGAGGGGTGTGTGAGGGTGAGGGTGTGGGTGAGGGGGTGTGAGGGTGTGGGGGTGAGGGGGTGAGAGGGTGGTGAGGGTGTGTGAGGGTGAGTGAGGGTGTGTGAGGGGGTGTGAGGGTGAGTGAGGGTGTGTGAGGGGGTGTGAGGGTGAGGGGGTGTGAGGGTGAGGGGGTGTAAGGGTGAGGGGGTGTGAGGGTGAGGGGTGTGAGGGTGAGGGGGGGTGAGGGGGTGTGAGGGTAAGGGTGTGTGAGGGACCTTATAATTGTGTAGCGTTGCAGCTTTCCAATGATGGTGCTAAATACAAGTTGTGACTGACGTGCAACAGGAGGTTCGTCAACAGCAGAGAGGGAGCAGTGGCAAGATAAAACACTCTTTTTTGGGGAGATACTGTTGCGTTTTGGTATCACTCATTGGTATTGTATGGGCTAACTAGCACTAGGAAACTTGCTTTAAGATGGCCATAGCCGCTTTAGACGTCTTTAATAAAATAAAATGCAATCTTAATAGGCGGAGGAATATTAACACAATGGATGGATAAGAAGGATGGGAGAGGGGCATGGTCGATGTAATGAAGGGCGTGGCTTAAAAACCCAAACTGAAAATCAATGCCCAGCATAGTGTGTCGGCCCACTGGTATTTTGCTGCTTCGTCATTCCATCCATATACAACAAGTAACATAACATCTACTACAAGCCAGGACTATTGTCTTTGTCAATGGTTGCTAGTTGCATAAGATAAATATGCATCTGAGATGGCTTTGAAGCTTGAGAGGGCGCTGCAAGGGGTGAGAGAACTGTAGCTGGTGTGAGAGTGGCGCTGCATGCGTGTGATGGGCGCTGCGAGGGTCTGATGGGTGCTGCATGGGTGTGATTGGCGCTGCGAGGGTCTGAGGGGTGCTGCAAGGGTGTGAGGGGTGCTGCAAGGGTGTGAGGGGCGCTGCAAGGGTGTGAGGGGCGCTGAGGGGGGTGAGAGGATGCTGTGAGGGGTGCTGCTTGGGATGAGAGTGGCGCTACCAAGGGTGAGAGGGGCTCTGCTCGAGGTGAGAAAGCTGCAGTGCACGAGCGAGAGTGGGCCTGGTGGGGGTAACAGATGTGCTGAAAAGGGAGGGAAAGGGCACTGTACTAGACAAGCGGTACTTCGGGGTGAGAAGGGTACTAAGGGGTTCGGGGACGGAGGCTGCAGGGGGCAAGGGATGCCCTGCAAGGGGGGAGAGGGGACATTGCTGGTGTGAGAAGGGCACTGACGTTTGCCTGGGAGCTGAATTTACGCACATTTTGCTCACCTCTTTAAATAACATTCCTTGCGGTATTACGTCGGACTACAAAAATAAGAGATAAAAAATACCGCATTAAATAAAATATTTAAAAAAAGATCAAATAGTTAATGTTCTGACAGCTTTTAAACTGTTGAGCATCTAAGGTGAAAGTCTTGAAACCTGACACTTCTTTCGCAGGGAAAGAAAAGCAACAAAAATTGGCAGAGAAATTCAAAGCTTCCCATTTTAAACGCGTGAATGCACTTGGCAGACGAGAGTGCATCGCTCTGCTGATGCAATTAAAGCTGCGCTCCCAGTTTACAGATGAACAATAATGGAGCGGCAGTAAGGAGGTCAACGCGAGAGCTAACGTGCCCCTTTGGTCCTCCATGTACGTGTTATCTCTGCCCTCTCCATGTGACGCACTAACGTGGTCTTGTTTATTGTTGGATGGGTGATTGACGGGATACTCGCCGGTGTTCGGCTGAGAGTCATCTGCTTTAATTGCTTTGAGATCTGAGTCCAAGATAATGTTCGCCGTTTTAAACTCCCTCAGATGCCTTAACTAACCCATATAACCCCTGAACTCCGAAACCGCAGGACGGGCAACATTTACTATCAACTTGCGCAAAAGAATCAAAATTCTCAGCTCCAAAGCATTGGAATCGCAACGCTTCACTATAGAGGGTGTCCGATCCAGTGCTGTTCCTCGGGGGCACCGCACTGTCATGTGTGTAATCCAGTTTGTCAAACACTGAAGTATTGCACAAGTGCTGCAGATAGCTAAACGGGCCCGTAGGATTTTCGTGCGTTTTGGAAAAGCGCTTCGCGGCTCCAGCGAGCTGAGGAGCGCTTGTTTGTGTTGCTGCCGGGGCATGCTGAACTCACTCTGTAAGGCTGCGGGCGGTACCCGGTCAGAGCTCTGTCCCTGAACTAGAGTGCGCTAAAGAATGTAAAGTATTTCATTTGTCGTGTTTCTTGTTTCTTCTTGTTGTACAACGCCCTGGTGCTCTTGTGTTTTGTTGGCGTTAAACACAAAAGCACTAACCATAGAAGAAAAGCGTTGGACCAACCAAACCCACGGAAGCCCCGCAGTAGAACCGCGCCAGTGTGCCCGTGCGTGCACATATGCTTTGAATTATCGCGCATGAGTCTGCCCACGATAATTCAAAGCATATGTCAGGAAATGTGAGTAATAGACACCAATAGGCCAGGGGCGAAGCTATGCGCCCGCCTCTGGCCTATTACTGTCTATCTTACAAATCAGCAAGCAGTGAAAGGCCAATAGCAGGCCACAAAAAGAAAATCACACGGACGCGCGTGAGGAATGTGCAAGCCTATTTTGAAACCCCGTTCAAGAGGGCTCTCTTGCGAGCCCTAAAAAGAAAATGTGCCTGAAATAGAAAACAAACGAAATCAACACAAGCTGCACTTCCCTGGTAGGCGGCTCATAGTTTCTCCATAACCACACCCGAAATTCTGTCATGTTGGAAAACAATAGCACATGCGTATATTTTATCAGTATTCCTTTTCTAAACTATGTTTTATATATGGCCAATTTCCAAATTATATAATCGAAACCATAGGGCCTAAATTCATTCCCACATGTGTCATGTCAAAATTTAAAAAAGCAATTTCACTGCAATCCTTAACCTAACTTCCTACGTGTACACGGCTTCCACGTGGAGAGGATGGATGTAAGGCAATGAAAGTGTATATTCTGCAACTGTAAAAACAGGCATTGCTGTGCCAGCACATCTGGTGTGCGTGTGTCATCTACAGAACGTCTCGCGCGGAGGCGCGAGGATGTGAAGGATACGATCTGCAGCATGCTGGGTGTAAATCATCCATGCTTCCTTTCTTTGCAAAGATAGCTGCCTGCACGTTTCTGAGCGAGCACCCAGTGGAGGCATTTTCAAGGTGCAGCACAATTTGTCACCACAAGAACCAAATGCCATTGGACTATAATTTACTACCATGTAATCATAGGATCCCCCACTCTAAGGAAACAGCAGACAGCCACCTGCTTCCATCCTCAGGTGCTTCGAACTTATCAATTACCTTCTCTGGGTGAGAATCATGCCTTCGGGATGGATGTGCTTAGCAAGCAGGACAAGCATTGGCAAATCCAGTAGCACTGGCTGTTCTGTGAGTGACAGTGCTTTTTCACTGATCTGCAAATAAGAGCCTCGTTCTGAAGGCTGCACAAATCATGGTAAAAAGTGCACACCCGGGAAATACCATTACAGGCAGGTATGCGATTTAACAGGTGTGTAATTTCTGGAACATTTCTAAGGTTTTGACCTTTGGATGGGGGATAAAGCTCTAATTTTGCATGTTTCTTCGGAGGCGCACAAAACCGAAAGGTGCAATATTTCCTGCTAATTTTACCTGATGAAAATCAAAAGACCCGCAGGTGCACGTTAACATCCAAGTTACAACCTCATTTTGTGTGCAAACGTCCATTTGTGCTAGACATGGGATTGCGTGTGTGTGTGTGATTGTGTGTGTGTGTGGTTGTGCGAAAAGGTGGGTGGACAAATGTGAGAAAGAACCAATGATTGAATGAATTAGTAAGTGCATTGGATTATCAATGGGAGACGGACTCTGTGCATCGATAATTTATGGTTGAGTGCAAAAAATGACAGGTGTGTGTGTGTGGACAAATGGGTAAATATGTCAGTGCATGTATGCATTAGTAGACGAATGAGTAAGTGAGTGCCTTGATTGATGCTAGCAGGTTACCCCAAACTCAGAAGGCCAAACCTCATACAGCAGTAGGGATACTTTATTAAAATGGCAATAATGTCCAATTATTCTTTTTTATTTTGTTATATAGCACTAGCTAGACCCAAAGGTATCAGAGTGCTTTACATATTTTCTTATCTGTACCATCTAGTTTCAGAATCACTCCTGTAAGCAACAACAATACAGAGGACTTGTGGTACTTACCAATGATTTTCTGCAGTATATTAGGTTTTAATTTCCTCTGTCCTTCAGTACTGAGTTGTTCACATTAATTGTGTTTATTCTGCTGATTTCTCTTTTAAAGGTCTCCTGATTTCTCTTAAAGGGCCTGATTCTGATGCGGGTTGGAAACCTTCCCGACCAAATCGGTTTGGAAATGGTTTCTGACCCACTCGGATCAGGAGAGTCCGACCGACGGAGTACGATGCATCCGGAGGCTTCCAGATACGATTTGGTTGGACTCCCATTGACTTCAATGGGGGGCATATGTTCCTAACCGCATCATAATTGGGCCCTGGGTTGGAAAGACACGTTCCCGATCTGATTTGGAAGGAGCAAATGCCATTAGGAGGCTTTCCTAACCGCATCAGAATCAAGGCCTAGATGGGAATGCTTTCCTAACTGCATCAGAATTAGGCCTTATAAAGTGCACCTACATCCATTGGTTACTTTGGCCCTGATTTTGAGTTTGGCGGACAGGAATTTAGTCCATCAGGGTGAGGGAGTAAAGTATTTCGTCGCTCTGAGATAGTAACAGCATGCCAAAGCTTGAGATGGTCCAGAAAACAACTCTTGCATTTATAGGAGTGGGAGTGACAGCAGTTCCTGTAAATGCATTGAAAGTTTGATGCTGTCAATATTACCAAAACAGAAGTCAAACATTAAACTTTTTTTAATTGAAAAAAAAAAATCGCAAAGTGGGATCAATATTATTTCATTGCAATCGGGATGGACATGTCATGTCAAGAATTACCACCATGATACAAGTGCAAACATTATGCTGAACTGGGAACCATCATGCTAAAAAAACACAATATTCCAAGTAATATTATCGTTTTGCATGTCCAGATTTGCTCCACTCAGTAATCCTTGGTGCATATTCACATTTGCAATATCAATAACTTAAAATTATGCAATTCATTTTTATCAGATATTGGACCTAAGCAACACTGGTGGAAGCCTTAATTACAGTGATTCTAGGACCTTGAAAACTGTATTCCTCTATGGCTACTCTTTCCCTTGTTGCTGAAAAGGCTTTTGACTGAATTAATTTGTTTTTTTATGTTTGTTTATGTTTAAAGCTCTTTCCCAGTTTGGTTCTGGATCTACGTTTTGTGCATAAAAATTACATATATATTTTAAATGAATTCCAAATTATGTGTTTTAATAATAGCTCAGTTTCTTCATTTACAAATAGTGGGGTTGACTTTGTCACCTTTCATTTTGTTCTTTTGTTTAGAACCCATCTTAAATCAAACCATTACAGTCAATAAAGTGAAGGTATCCAGTTTCATAATGATTTTTGTATGTCACACGTTTTGCTGGAAACAGTTGATTACATATGTCAAGGCAAACAACCTCCAATTGCTATTTTTCAGTGAGGTTCAGACAAATTATCACATTTCTGAGAACACACCTAATTTTTACAAATATAAATATTGCCTCTAAATAGCTCCTACTTACAATTTATGTTTGAGGATTCTCCCTTTAAAATGGAGTCATGAGAAAGTAAAATACCCTGGTATATGGTTCTCTAACACCACCAAGATTAATATTCATTATAATTGATCTTCTATTAGAACAAAATTAAAGAATTTAATTAAATCCTGGTGCAGCAGATTGGATTCTGTTAAAATTGTGTGTCCTTAACATTCGATTAATGCTTTTGAAGCTGCTTGTCATACTTCTTAGGTCAATTTTTTAAGAATTACACCTGATTTATAAAATAAAAATAATTATGGAACAACAGAACGTCAACAACTGCATTATCTACACTTAAACATCAAAAACCTAAAGGTGGAGTTAAATCCCATAATTTTAAATGACATCGGTTATCTTTAATATAAAGACATGTTTACTGTTAACATTAGGAATAGGAGCATAGTGTCTCTCCTCATTGGTTTTTGTGGAGGGAGCTCTTATGTTTGTCTTTTCCTCTATGAAGAGTTTGTATATGCCCATTTGCTCCCCTCTTAGAATATTGGCTATTTTAAATAACGCATGTCAATTATTGAAGGGTTATTGTTCCCAAGGGGGTATTGTTTTGATTTCATATAATAAATTCTTGAACGATCATAGTGAGATGGATTCCATTTTTTACAACTGAATAGGGCAAAAAATGATGTCTTCAAATCAATTCACACTATCCAGGGACATAGGCTGCAGAATGCAACTCTCATCGTGTTATATGCCATATAGGTACCCTGATATAGGCCAAGGTAACTTCATAACCCTTCACCTATATTCTTCCCTACATTACACTTATAATGGTTTACACAGACTGACCTTTTACCTAGATACTACACTGCATTCAGAACGTGGGTTTTCCCTAGTCCGAAATCTCATACATTATGCATGAGGATTCTTGGAAACGCAGCAGGGCCACCACCCCCTGTATATTATCTATGTATAAAGTTCATGCCCGACGTCATCCTAAGTCCGACACAGTAATACAGCGAGGTAGGACCCCTGGGGAGACCTATGGGTATATATATCACATCTTGCTGAGATAGACAGGGGAGACCAGGACTTCCTGGCAGACACACTGACCAGAGATGCTGAGGTCCCTGCATGCAGACAATCCAGCTCGCAGTGCTCTAAACACATCCCTCGCGGGGTGTCCAACTCGAGACCAGGACGGGGTCCCACAGTCTCTCACTCCAGGTAATGGGGTTGACTTTATCCTAGAGGGATTCTTGGCTTAACACCTACACACATGCTAGGTACACTTAGGTACATCTTGTTAAGGAGGCATCTTAGGAGTACAGAGCTTTTTATCATGTATTTTATATACTAGTATGTATTCATGATTACTGCAAGATGGTAGCTTTACCATCTGTTTACTTTCATAGTGCTTCTAATCATTTATATCTGGCATTGTCTAACGGTTGTTGCAGCTCATCTATTACAAACACACAAGGGATACTGTAGGTCTATAATGGGCTTAATATTGTGTGCCAATTCCAAAATGAAGCATGTATGAACAAGTGTCTGATCAGTGAAAAAAGAATAAAGTGTGAGAACAAGACAGAAAATACTCCCATCAGCCCACCGCTTGTCGGAAAATCGTCATCTGGGATTTTTTGTACATGAACTGGTATCCGTTAGGTCTCTCACCTGATGATATTGTGAGAAGACCTATAAACAGATCCTCCAGTGACAAAGAAAATGTATAGATAACATGGCTAGATGGGAGGGGTTGCAGTGAAACAAATAGTGAAAAGAAAGTGAGATAAAATTACCTAGTGTGATGCCAAGGCAAAGTACTTTATTAGGGGGGTCATCACAGAGGTAATATTAAAAGCAACAGTATGTGGATAGTATTTAAACAAATATTACTATCAATCAGATGGAGCTGGTCGACATGTTTCAGCCTGTAAAGGCTTTCTTCAGGACCTATGATATGGGATACTACTGCAACAGATACTATACAAGTTAACAATCACTTGATAGAAAAACCACAAGCTTTGTGGATGCCTACCGTGTACCATCTAGTAGGTCAATAGATTCTCACCTGTATTAAAATATAAAAAGAACAGACACAAGACATACCTGCAAAAATAATGAAAAAACAGCATTGTATACATTGTACAACACATATATTGGCCTTACATCCTATATAGAACAAATATAGTGAAAAATAACTCACCCAAAAGTTTTTGGGGGAAAGGCCTCACCTCGCCTGGCACTCGCTCAGGTCTAAAAGGGGCCCCGCTCTGAGGAAATAGAAAAGGTAACAACATATCCATTTTCAAATGATTCTTTTGAAAATAACAAATCAATGATTTATTAATCCATGTTCATTATGAGTTTTCCTCAAACTACCTATTTTTAAACATAAAGCAGTGGACAAAAGATGTGGTCCAAAGGCCAGTCAGGACTGACCGATGACACTTATCTAGCATAGGAGCACCAAAATGTATGTTGGTAGAGCAAAAGTTGGACCACCATCCACTTGAGACAAAGAAAACAGCCCAGGAAAAAAGATTTACAAAGTACTCCACAGAAAGTAAGCCAGCAATCCAAATGGAATCACCGCAGCGGGCTCAAAGGCTTCTTTGAGAGAAAACCGTCCAACCTACCTGTCCGTCGGTACCTCGGGCTTTAACTGAGCCGAGGGGGAGGTACCGAGGTCAGGGGAGACTGTGCTTTTAAAGCCCATCGGCTGACCAGAGTGGAAACCGCCGATAATGGCTGGTGATTGGTCAGGAAAGGATAATCAAATCAAGTTGTATTAGTAATGTGGTCTGCGTCAAACAGTGGCCATTATTTATATTATGTTTCTATTGATTGGTTCAAACTGCCCAGTTAAAAAACGCAAAAAAATGGTAGAAATTCACGGCTCAATTGCTCATAGATAGCCGGATTGAATCGTCAAGTTAGCGTATCATATCCAGTGGGCCTATTGGTTCATATGGCCATTCAGGCGATGTGATTGGCCCACGCGTGGACCAGTCCTTTACTGCCTTTACCGGCATGGAAACGCCATCATTACTGGCGTCCCTGCCGTATGCAGTCCAAGATTGGAAAGCCAAGAAAAACCGCCATGTGTCAGATACCTGAAATTAGTAGACCAGTCACTTACAAAACCAGAAAGACTGGTACCATCGTAAACAGGAGCCGGGCTGATTGTAAAAGGAAACCACCCATTGGTAAAGCGGCTGTAAACGGGCAGCTGATTGGTCCCGGCATTCTTTAGCAGCCACTCCCCAAACGTGACTCGATGCAATAGTAGTATGATCACATTCATGACCATGTCGAGCCCCAAACACACATTGCTAAACTGGTTAATGTTGGCGAAACCGGAAAAAGAAGAGAAAGAAAAAGAAAAGGCGGTAGAGGACCGCAATCAACCAGTCCTACGGTGCGCTGTTCTTAACATCACACCGGCATGGTCGCGTCACTAAAAGAATGCAGAAAGCCCATTGGATACCGGGCCATTTCGGCAATCCCAATAGGTCCGTGAATGACCAATCACAGCACTCGAAAAACGGCCTTAGCCAGCTCCGCTCGGGGTCCCCGAGAGAACAAAAAGACTAGCTCTTAAGGCTCTGTACCTCCAAACACATATATATATCTCAAACACAAATATATATCTCAAAGAAAAAGGAAGGGAACAGTCCCTAAAGGCAAAGACAGACTGCGATAGTATTAACCAATCATATTTTAGAAGATTTTGTATCGCCCTGAAGGTATATGGACCCAAAGATATATTAGCAGATCCTGGATAAGAACAGTACTCTAGGAGAACAGGGCATCTCGACTTTAAGTCAAGGACACACTTCAAGGCATCTGTTGAAAAAGGGAGGATCTCCCTGTCGCCCATAACCAGGGGTGTCTATCGTGGGAAAACCACAAACGTTATTCAATGGATACAGACCCCGTGGTGGCTGTATAACCAACACCTGATGGGATACAGAAAAGTGTCGGAGGATGGCACACTAGAAAGAATGTTCCAATCAAGGGCATCACCATGCAAATAACAAGGCACTCCAAAGTGCCGATAGTTCAATGAGTGTAGATGTAGAGGGTCATAGCCCTAACTCAATGTTGTTAATACTGGTAATCTCACGGATAGTATATAGGTCTAAATCTGTATCCATGGGATTTCATCGTTTAACCCGTTTGTATCACAGTGAAGCTTGAAAATCCACTTCTGTTCCCTGATAAAGAGGTATCGGGAGATATCTTTCACATGTTGGGGGATGAAGGGCTGTTCCAAAACTACCCACTTCATTTCTTCGGCACTATGTTTCTTTGTGAGGAAATGATTGGTAAGACGCGTAGCTTGTCTATTGCGTCTAATGGTACTCATGTGTTCTTGTATTCTGAGTTTTACTTTTCTGGATGTCATCCCTACATAACGGAGGCAACAGGGACAGGGCTGGTTTTTCATTCTTTTTGCATGTATGTCTTGTGTCTGTTCTTTTTATATTTTAATACAGGTGGGAATCTATTGACCTATTAGATGGTACACGGTAGGCATCCACAAAGCTTGTGGTTTTTCTATTAAGTGATTGTTAATTTGTATAGTATCTGTTGCAGTAGTATCCCATATCATAGGTCCTGAAGAAACATGTCGACCAGCTCCATCTGATTGACAGTAATATTTGTTTAAATACTATCCACATACTGTTGCTTTTAATATTACCTCTGTGATGACCCCCCTAATAAAGTACTTTGCCTTGGCATCACACTAGGTAATTTTATCTCACTTTCTTTTCACTATTTGTTTCACTGCAACCCCTCCCATCTAGCCATGTTATCTATACATTTTCTTTGATACCAGTTCATGTACAAAAAATCCCAGATGACGATTTTCTGCCAAGCGGTGGGCTGATGGGAGTATTTTCTGTCTTGTTCTCACACTTTATTCTTTTTTCACTGATCAGACACTTGTTCATACATGCTTCATTTTGGAATTGGCACACAATATTGAGCCCATTATAGACCTACAGTATCCCTTGTATGTTTGTTACAGTTGGATTGGGGGATAGGATACTTAGTAGGTCTTTAAATTTGTTTCCCCTATAGACCCTCCCACACAGTTGTTTTTTGGCAGCTCATCTATTTACAACCAGAATAACAACTGTTCAATAAATGCTTACTGAAAACGCCCAGCCTGTGTATTCTGTGCACCTATGACAGACTAAGTAAGCATGAGTGACTGAGCGAAAAGTGGTATATTGTTTCCACGGTCCTGAGGGATCAGGGTTGTCATGTTGGATGGTTGCCAAGAACGATTCTCTCCTTGGTAGGAGGAGATTATCGTGGCACTGTGAGCTAGCTGATACAGAAGGCCAAAATACTCGATGGAGGTGTTCAGAATCAGTCTGACACCAATCCTACAGTGTATGCTGTCAGAACGCGCAGATCCTGTATAGTTTTATAGGAACTACACAACAATAGGAGAGAATAGGATGGTTTCCGGGAATTTTTCCTGTCCGAACAGTGTATTCTCTTAAGGTGTGGGACATGGGTTAGATTTCTACTAGTCCATATTAGGATTGGTTCTGCCTAAATACGTTTGAATGGGGAAATGGAGAATGCCTTCTACTACCATTTCCTAGTCACAAAAAACTGAATGTTTGGGTAGATCTTCTTACACTACTCTCCTGGATCTTTGTAAGTATGGTGGCATCTATAACTCTCTCCAGTTTAAGGGAGTGTAGAAACTTTTGCACCACTATCCCTTTGTCTGTAGAACCTCGGGTAGCTTCCCCATTAGGCATTAGAATGAGGAGCGGCTTCCAGTGTTCCTCCCTTGTTTTGGGAGAAACTAGGGCTTCCATTTAAAGGACAGAAGCAATTGAAAGGCTTCCACTGCATTTCTCCGTGGCCCAGTTGAATAGGATGTATTTCTCTTCTCAGTCCCCAGTGAAGAAGGGTAGGATGTCCTACTACTGTCTCCTGAGACTGGACGTTTAACATGGTTTCCACTAGTCATCCAGGGTGAGGGAGGTAGGACTCCTTACACTACTCTCTCTAGCAGAGTTGCATTAGTTGAATTACTTATCCCAATATAGAATACACAGTAGGTGTATGAAATATACAGGAAGCAAAGGTCCTATCTTTCATTCTAAAAAGACCATAACAATGTTCTAAGAATTCTCTAACCTGCATACTAAAATGTCCCATTTAGGATGGTGTTCTCCTTGACCCAGAAAAACATAGGTCACTGTGAGACTAGTGTTTGAGATAATCTCTAGCAGCTCAACCTATACCAAAACACTCCCATATCTGTGCCAAACTGCATGTGCCTCTTTGTAAAGAGGGCCATAATCCAGTCTAAATTTAGAGGTTTCAGGACTCTCTCTTTCACACTTTTGAACAGACTGTGCCTGAATATTCAGGACCAAACTACCGAAGGTGTAAGAGTCTGTCTTGGGTAGGGGGATGTGCTTGGTTAATAGCTCTACATTGCTGATCTAAATATTGTGAGAGCACTTCCATCATGCAGAGGGTCTTTCTTTTCCTTTCTTGCCCATTTATAAAGGGCAAGAAAGTCTCCCTTGTCTGTGGTAATTTTAGCATCCTATATTCATGGGCTGTAGAGTCTGTGAGTGTCCTGCCATTATACCCCACATACAGCCAATAGCCTGTTTGTAAGGGACATGACTGATTACTGGGAATGGGAGGATCCCACCTTTGTGGTCTAGAAGATACGTAAGTAGAATGGAACCTTTATGGATGCACAGAGACCATGGGTCATACCAGGATCCAGGGATGTGAGTGTTTTGAAGGTGAATTTTACAGGCAGGGACGTTAAATACTGTTCTTGGGAGAAACCATGCCTTTGAGGCCAATATAAATAGGGATTGAATGCCCCACATAAATACAGTGCCTTCGCTTTTAAATATCCATACTGAGGGGCTTATTCACAAGCCCCTTGCACTGCCAGTGCATCACTTTTTACGATATAAAAAGTGGCACATCGACATTTTAAGGGGCTTGTAAATAAGCCCCTGAGGGTAGGAAGATTCTGCCTTTCAAACCCACATGTTGATGCTATGAAAGTCCTGCATTTCTTCTTCAGTTATTGAGGAATTGAGGGTATTGAGCTTCACTCATAGATACTGAGGATGTGCTGGTCTTGTCTTTCAGTCCTATATATATAGATTGCGAGCATCTGCAGATTTAAGTAAGGAGAGCAAAATAATATTCCTTTAGGCATACACAGGGTGTGGGATGTCTGCCTAAATACCAAGTTTCTAAGAGTACTGGACTCGTGTCAGAGATTTAGAGGATGTGAATGCCATAACATTGCCATGTGGCCAGGTTGTTCTTAGAGAGGTTAAAGTCTTTGATTGATGCCAGAGTAAGCCCATAACTCAAACATTATTCACTTCCTGGTTTGAGTCAGGAGGAAGGCTGATGATTATGCAGCATTCTGCTTTCTTTCGGAGTTTCCATTTCTCTCTGACTCCGCTTCTCGGGATCTCATGATTAAGCTCAAGTCGGGCTCACCCTCTGACCCTTGCACTGCGAAATTTCTGGCTAGGGTATCGGAGGTTCTGAACCCGCTGATTGATCCTATTCTTAATCGGTCACTGACTAGTGGTGTGGTTCCTGCGGTCTGAAAGCAGGCAATGGTTGTCCCACTTCTTAAAAAATCGGGTCTTGACCCCGAACTACATGCCAATTATAGGCCGATTTCCCTCTTGCCCTCCCTTGCAAAGATAGTGGAAAAGCATGTACACACTGTGCTTTCTACTTTCCTTGAAACTCATGGCTTGCTGCACTCCACCCAGTCTGGCTTCCGGTCTAATTTTAGTACCGAGACGGCGCTATTGGAGGTCAATGAGGTTATCAAGGAAGCGCTGGATGCTGGAGGAAGGGCCATGTTGGTAATGTTAGACCTGTCGGCGGCTTTCGACACCGTCCCTCATGAGGGTCTCCTCTGCAGGCTCCATGAGATCGGTATGAGAGGGACGGTGCTGAGTTGGTTTCGATCTTATTTAGCCGGTCGCCGGCAGGTGGTCTGGGCCCCCCCTTACTCAGCCGAAATGCCGCCTCTGGAGGTCGGAGTCCCGCAAGGCTCGGTGTTGAGCCCGACTCTTTTTAATATCTTTATGACCCCTCTGGCGGTGCTGGCAGAGTCTTTTGGGGCTCAGATCGTGTCATACGCCGATGACACTCAGCTCCTTTTCACTTGTGGGAAGGGGGCGGAGTTTGACGGAGAGAGCATCCGTGGGTGTCTTGGGGCTGTTTTCGATTGGTTTCAGCGGAACAGCCTCGAGTGCAACCCAGATAAATCGGAGGTGCTTTTCTTCGGGTGTCAGTCTGACCCGAGCTGGCAGGATTGGTGGCCGGTGAACATGTTCCCTCCTGTGTCATCTTCTTTGGTTGCCAAGAATTTGGTGGTCAAGATTGATAACGGCTTGACGCTTAAGTCCCAGATCCTTGGACTGACTGGCACGTGCTATGGCCTCCTTAAAATGTTACGTAAGTGCCTTCCCCTGCTCCCGTTGGCGCATAGGAAGACTATGGTCCAGGCCCTTATTGGCTCCAGGTTGGATTACTTGAATGTCCTATATTTGGGTCTTCCTGAATACTTACTTCAAAAACTCCAGGTGGTCCAAAACTCAGCTGCACGGGCCATCTTTGGCCTACATCGCCAAGCAAGAGCCTCGGATCTTTTACACTCCCTGCATTGGCTGCCTATTCGGAAGCGGATCGTTTTTAAAGCTCTTACGCTGGCACATAAGGCACTCCATGCTGTGGGAGCTGAAAATATCCAAAAACGTCTCTCTTTTTATAAACCATCTAGATCCTTAAGATCGGAATCTCTCGGCTTTGCCGTTGTCCCTGCTGTTAGGAAAGCAAGGGTGGGGGGACGTTCCTTTAAACGCTTGGCACCTCAGTTATGGAATGCCCTTCCTCTATCACTCCGTAGTACTTCGAATCTGCTGGTCTTCAGAAAGGGTCTGAAGACGTGGCTTTATGGACAGTAATTTGCTTGCCCTTTTTCTCCTTTTTTGCCTGCCTTTTGTAGTATGCTGTGGGTTAGAAAGCGCCGGGACACTCCATGGAGTAGCCGAGCGCTATATAAGACACCCATAATATTAACATTAACATTAAATTAATAATACATACAAGAACGAATAATCATAATAAATCCTCATGAGGAGGCCTATTCAAGTTGCTGCTTACAGATAATCTAATGGGTGTAAATTGATAAATGAAAATCTCAGTTTGTAAGGAACTCTCCTTACTACCTCGAAAATCAGACCAAATTTGGCTCCTGTGGGATAAAATGTTGATATTGTGGGCAGTATTGACTTTAGTAATACAGATATTTCTTTACTAATGATGGCTTATAATTACATATATACCAATAGGGTATGCAGTACCTCTTGAGTCAAAGGGAAGAAGACAAATATGAAGGAAACACATGGTTATGCTCAGGAGCAAGAGCCCTTGCACACTCAGGTGGTTGTCGTGCTTCATCATTGGGCAGCTCCTCGTGGGGCCAGCACTGCAATGCTCAACAGGCCCCTTGATGGGCTCTTCCAAGATGTATCCACCTACAAGTTTTAAAAAACAACCCATGCTCAACTCTTCAACAGTGTAAAGCTGTATTGAGTTCTTCAATTCAAAAACAACTAAATCTATAACTTAAGTATAAACAACAACCATTCATTCCCTCACCCTCCCCTCTGTGCTGACCGACTGCAGTCATCCTTTACCACTGGTAATGCAGTTCTTGAGGAGGAAATAACAAAGCTAGCCTCAAAGATTAAAACAGCAAATCTACCTGTAGAATCTTTCCATTCATTTTTTTAAAGCAAGCCATCAATTCTTTAACAACTGAATTGACACCCATGATATAAAATAATTTCGAGCCCTTCCAACTGACTAAAAAGAACCCTTAGAAGACCCCCTAGCTCTTGCCAATTACCACAAGGTTTCCAACTTAGCGTACCCCAGAAATATTGTGGAAAGAGTAATGATGGATAAACTTCAAGAGTATGCTCAACAAAAACAACTGGTTCACAACTTTTAACCAGGATTCCAAAATGTAAGAGGAATAAAACCAGCCCTGGGTGGCATCGTAGAGGATCTCTTATTCACACTTAACAGAGGCCAGGAAGCTATTTTACTTCTTCTTGATATTTCTGCAACCTAGGAAACCATTGACCACAACAAATGACTGTACATACTGGCAGAGAGGTTGGCAATATCTGAGAATTTATTAAAAATAATTAGTTAATTCTTCTTTGGGTACACACAGCATGTCTAAATGGGTTCCTCCTCTCAGATCACTTAGCTTTTTCCCCGCGACTCCACTGTTTACTCGCTGTTTTTAAATTACTACACGTTTCCCTAATCTTAGCTCCAGGGCTGGACTGACTACCGGGCGTTTTGGAATTCTGCCGAGCTGGGGGCTGATTTCACTGCGGTGGGGTTGATTTCGTTCATGGAGACCTGCCTGTACTGCGAAATAATTAAAGCTAAACGACTTTTGTTCAGTACACGCAGGTCCCCATCAACGAAATCAGCCCCCAGCTCAGCAGCATTCCATAATACCTGGTAGCCAGTCCGACCCTGCTTAGCTCCTAGATCAAGATAAAGTCTAGCTCAATATGCATCCAAACGAGATGCAAACTTATATTGATCTGAAAAACTACTCAGAGAAATGATCCAATATCACCAATTGCGTAGACCATATCCATTACTGGATGAGAGAAAGCCTCCGCTGCTTGAACAGACCAAAAACTAAAATCCTAGTCCTTCTGAAGGAAAACACAGCTTCTTATCCATTTGATTGGCTGTTGGAGCTATGGCAACATCTCTTCACGGTTGAAAAAGCGGAAAACCTGGGAATGATCTACTCAAACATCTCATTTGCCCTTTAAATCGCCTCTGTGTTTAAGGTTGTCAACATGCAACCATTCATGCTTGGAAAATGTCTCACTTTCCTGCAAACATTCCACCATATTGAACTAACAGAATGTCTTGGCATGGGGTATCTGGAATATTGAATTGTGATTTAGTAAAGCTTTAAAATTGCCAAGAAATGACCTAATATGGATGTATGATGTTACAACGCATACTTTTACAACGCCTACCTTTACAACGCGTTTTTTACATCGCATACCATTACAACGCATAGTGCTTTTAGGCGCTGGAGTGATTTATTTAATTTACTATTCCAACTCCAGTCCCCGTGGATAGTAGGGAAGGTGTTGGATAATATATTAAATACATTCCCTATCCTAGAGCGCCCCCCAGCGCTATGCGTTGTAATGGTTTGCGTTGTAAAAGTTGCGTCGTAATGGTAGTGCGTTGTAAAAGTTTCGTTGTAAAGGATGTTTCCCACCTAATATGTGCCTCACAGTAAAAACATTACCCACTAATGTAGCTCCGAGTGGATTCTAGGATCAAATTAGAGATACTCTGTGTTGTCCATAGAAAAGGGACAGCCGGTTTGCAACAGCTAGCCCCACACTGCATCCCTCCTAAGAACCCTCAATCAGCAACTGTGTGTCTGATCCCTTGGCATCCTTCAAATGGAATAAATATGATGGATGCGTGTTGGGAGGGATGAATTCTAAATTAGGGAATGCCCTTATGACCAATGCAGAGCTTAGCCAGACTATCTCTGATGCTAACATATTTTTTCAATAAATAATTTTCCTGAAGTCTTCTGTAGGTCCATGATCAAAGAATGCCAGACTATAATGGCCTATTTCTTTTCTTGTATACTGTTTTTGCTTTGCTCATTTTCGTTTCTTTATACTCCCGCATTTTGAAGTTATTTTAAGATGACATCCACAAACCTAGTTGCAAAGCTATCCCCTACCCCCTAAGGATAGACTGATGGAGTATGTGCAACCCAGGATTTTCTGCCCAATTACAATTAAAATGTGCTCTCTCCAGCACAGGACGACGAACTCTGTCGTACCATAACTCTGACTTCCCTGCAGGTGACCCAGCCTGGCAACTGGGAGTGGCATGTACCTACCCCTACCAGCATTTGTGGCCGGTGCAAGTAAGCGAGGTGGGGCGAGAAGTCGACAGACGACAGAATAGGTTTTATTTATTTATTTAATTTGACCTATTCTGTTGTCTGACGACTTCCCCCTGTCCCACTCGCCACGCCTCTCCACGCGTTCCTGCGCCGGCCGCCACTGCCTATCAGGTAAGTGAAGTATGTGACTGCACCTGCCTGCGAGGGCTTGCCAAGGTTGCCCTCCAGACTTTCATGCATCCTCTCAAAAGAGCACCCAGCAAGGGGGCACACAAACTATATGCCAGTTCTAATATGGTGAGAAATCAAAGACTAACAACGATCCTTTGACACCGCCAAGTGGCTAAATATGTGCCCATGCAGTGTTGCAGAAGGTGTCACACAAGCTGCAGCCCCCCTATCTTCTGTAATACAGGATTGCCCATAGGTTGCAAACTACATTTGAAAATATTAACTGTGCCTATGAGGAACTTCCCAAATCCTTTTACTGGCGAACAATACCCAGTGTCTTGATGAAATACATCATGATGTGCTCCTGTAAGGCACATCAGCCATGTCTCGTGTGAGGCACATCAAGTAAAGCTCCCCAGATGCACATCAAACAGTACTCTCCTGAGGTGCATCAAGCAATGGTCTCTTGGTGAATAACAGCATGTGCTTCCATAACACATTATACTCTGTGTTTTCCTGCAGCTTTATGTGCCCATTGATGCCCATCATCGTGTGCCTACTTCTCTACTTCATCCTGTGCTCAGCTGATGCACACCCCACTGTTCTCGCAGATGAACAGAGTTATCTGTGACTGTTGATCTGTGTGCATAGATACTTGTATGTTTGTTGGACCTAGGGCATGGGTTCATCTGTGTATGTTGTACTTTGTGAAAATGGGTGTCTGAAGGTGCGGTGGTCTCTGTGAATGTGTGTGAACCTTTGTGTGGCTGACTACAGTATACTGTGTGCTTCTATGTGCATGCATCACACAAAGACAGATCCATTTGGCTCTGCCAGTGCTTATTGAAAAAGGATATAAAAGTATCTCGCTTACTACCAAGTGATGGCTCACTCTTCAGCTATCCTACAATGTTTATTTTCACTGTCTAGATTATAAAATAGCTATATCCTGGCGTTGTAGATTCACACTATGCTCCCTGGATTGCTGTTAATATCAGTGTCAGAGGTGCCTTCTGTTAGAATATAGCCTACACGCCCTTTTCAATCTCTGCCTCGCCTTGCTGTGTCTTTTCCTGGCCCTGTGATGTGTTTGCCATGGCTGCTGTGACTGAATATCAGCATGATCTCTGCTTTCCCCTTATTGCTTCACTTGAAGCTGCGGCTTCTGATGAATTGCTTTGACAAGTAACCAGCAAGTGATTCACTAATGTATTATAAATGCAAGAATGGTTAATAGCCCACTTGAAGATATTGTAGTCTTGGAACAAGCCCAACATTTCAAAAGTGCCATTTTGCAAACTAGGTAATAGCATTACTTTCATTATTGCAAGCAAGAGGTTATTATCTCTCAATGAACATATGCTTTAAAAACACGGGAATCCAATCCTGCTTAGGCGGGCAAGATCCAGCCCAGAGTTTCTTGTGAACCACTTACTGTGGAAATAATTCCCATTTACTTCTGGGTGGCCGTGTTATTCTAGTAAATTGAAGTTACAGGTGCAAATAATGTGTGTTTTTACGAATCTAAATCCACTTTTGTTTTTCGCCTGCTGCGGTTTAAATTTTCTTCATACATTTTTATTGAGTTTTATAGAAAATACAAGAAAAAGCAAGTATTGGTATCAATTCACGTTTACATTTTTTAAAAGATTTGCTGAAATGTTAATCGGTTGGGGCAGATTTATCAAGGCCCAACAACATCAAAACACTGCTGCAATGTAAGGCAAACTGACGCAAAGTGGCACAAAGACTTGAAAATGTATTTTTACATTTCCAGGGCAAAACTCTTTTTATGTATTGGAAAAGTTACATTTTTCAGCATAAATAGCAGTTTGTGCTGATTTGTATAACTTTGCTTAACTTTCCGTCAAGGGGCGTTACCTCCGTGGTACTTGAGCATTCCAGCAGAAGCATCCATGTATTTGATGTAAAGCCATATATATCTACTACATTGCCAGACTGGGCTTTGCAGCAAAAAAGAATGCTTCCTTGAAGATGGCACGAAGCTAAAGAAATACATTTATTTCTTGAAACAGGTCACAGATTGCAGGTGTCCTGCAGTCTGTGGCACACATCCAGTGAGTGCTGGGGCATATTTACGAATATTTCACGCACACATCAGAGCAAGGAAAGTTGCTACCCTGTGTTACATGAATGCGAGAGATCTGAACCACAGCATATTTACAAAGATATGGCACTATTCAGCCCTCTTCCTGCGCTGGCACACTCGTGATTTCCTAGTGCCAATGCAGGCACCCTTGTAGTATGCCACAAAGGTACCGTCATTACTGTCAGTATTCTTTTTCTGCAGGAAGGGATACCTTCCTACACAAAAGCAATCCATAGAGGCAATTTCCTCTTGTATGCATGATGCAGAATGCATCACACATAAAAAGATGAAGTCAAGAGGAGATAAAGATATTTCTCTCCGTCACTCCTTTCTGTGCTAGGTGCAGGATTTTGGAGCAATTATATGTTTACTGCCTTTAGTAAATCTGTGTTGCGTCAAATTCCATTGGGTGGATGCACAGAAACGCCAGTGCTCCACCCATGGAATGCCTACCAGTATAAAATGTAACACAACAGAGTGCCGGCCACTGTGTTGCATTACATTTCTTTACAAGGTTGCGCATGACAGTACAAGTAGCCCCTTGCTTGGCTTTGTAAATCATACTAAAGCATTTGCATTGCCTTGCTTCACCTTGGCGACACAATGACAATGCAAAGGCTTGGTAAATCTGGGCCGAATGTTTAAAATGTTTTCTAGGGATAGGATTTTGAACTGGGAGGGTATTCTTTCAATACAAAACCTATGTACTCTTCCATTACAACGCCACTTGTGCACTATAGTGTAAAGGTGTTTGTGTGTCACTGGGCAGCATGCAAGTGCACCAGTACAGGGAAAGAGGCCATATTTAGTGAATATGCTCTGCGTTGCTCTAAACCTCTTCCGCAACACAGAACTGCAACTTTGGTTGCTCTGGGGAGTGCAGGAGCATGAGAAATCTTTTCCTAGGATGGAACTGGTAAGGGAGCACCTTCACAAATTGGTGGATTTGTATGAAAAAAATGTGCCCTGCTATTATAAACATGCAAGAAATTCACATGCACAATTGTACACAAACTACAGTTACAAATCAGGAAATATGCATATTCACAAATGCTTCTTAACAGTACTGCTGGAAAAGAGCGACTGACAGATTTCCATGAGCACTTCTAGACATTTTTAATTCCAAACATTTGAAATGTGTAATTTGAAGTTAAGAGTAAACTCCCAGGTGAAAACGTACCAATCCTATTTAAATGCATTTTGCATGCTGCTGGCCCTGGTGGACCCCTGGCAGACAGCCTTTGTTTAGAATATGCGTTAAATATCACATTGTTCATTCAATCTTGTAAGTGTCTCCATATTTATTCTTTTTGTAGCTATGTCCAAATATGAGACTTTCGGATTTAAGGTGGCTGTAATCGCTTCCATCATCAGCAGTGCCATAATTCTATTGATGTCGATGGCTTTTTTAACCTGTTGCCTTATGAAAATTGTTAAAAAGAATGGCAGACGGCGTCCCGAAAGGTAAGCAGCCCGGATTGAATCTACACCTTTTAAAATATGCCACATTATTTCACAGCTACATGCAAGATTTCAAGAGTCCTAAATGAGATGAGATATTGAAATGCTTTCTTACATTTTGTAACATGGCTGATTTCGTTTTTTGGGAACTTTGTGAGTCTTATGTGTACCAAACCACCCCCCACCCCCCCCCCCCCCCCACACCCCTAGTGGGGAGGGGGGCCGGCCGAGCACTTTGCCAGGGCCGGTTTTGCTTCCCAGTCCGGCTCTGATAACTGTACTTTAGTTTATACACACATTTCCATTTGGATAAGTGACAGGATATCAGAAATGCAAATTTCGTATGGACAGAATATCATGTCAAAAATATCGAAGAGAAGAATATTGAGAAGTCAGCAGAAATAGAAAGTGTAAAATTATTATCCCTAACTCCAGGGGCTGTATTACCCAAGTGCCCCTGGGGGCGCAACAGGCATTTGCGCCTGCTTTGCGTGACCCCAGGGCTCTTTGGTATTATGAAGGGGCTACAGACAGAATCATTTTTAGTGTTGCAAGTTTCTTAGCGGCAGCATTCAGGATTAAGAATAAACATGTACCACTGTATGCTTTACATTAATCATGGCACTGTATTGATTTTAGTTGTGTAAATAGGTGGTTTAATGGAATACTCGGGCTCTGCACTGACTCTGTACATATATGAATTGCCGATCTTTTATCCTGTATGAAATTTTATTGCCTTTTATGATTTTTATAAATCGAATAAAGTGTATTTTGACTGGCTGACACTTGTGTGTCCCATTCTGTAATACTGATACCGCTGGGGTACATAAAGCACCTGCGCTATCATCAGAGGGCATTCCTTCATTTACATGATAAATTGATACATGTATAGCGCACTACTCACCTGCAAGGGTCTGAAGGCGCTTGTACGAATACCGCTGTGGAACCCATCCTGGCTTTCCCTGTGAGGTGTCCACTCCTGGGCACCCCCAAGGTGGAGGCCAGGCATCCTTAGCGTTGTGGGGGCCGTTGTGGAGATTAAGCAAGCTATTGCATGGTGTCATGACCCTATGCAAACAAGGGAATCCTTTTGCCTCTGCACCCGCACCATATTACAGATGTGACCACAGAGGTAAGGAAGCTGTCGGGAGGCACACTGAGAGTGTGCCACCTAAAAGGTGGCGCACTGTCAGTACACCTCCAGATAGCAGCCCTCTGGAGGAGCGAAGGGAGTCCCATGGACCCTCCAGACATCCCATTGCAGGCGTGTGCAGTCACTCACTGCAACCCCTACAAGGGGATCTCTGATACCCTTTCAAAGTGCAGGCAGGTTGCCGCCTCCACTGTGAAACATGGAGCGGCTTGAAAACAGCCGCTCCATTTCTCACCTGAATGCGCTGCCCCCAGAGCACCACAAGTTCGCGGCTGCCCTAGTGGCAGCACAATCACTACAATTCACCGCATTTTCCAGGTTTAGCGCTGGGTGCACCTTTTATAAGCCACTCAGAGCCAACCAGGAAAATGCACCCATACCACAATATGGCCCCAGAGCTACTTATCTTCAAGATATATGTATTGTCAAGGTACATATATATATATGGAGTTATATATATATAGTAAAACTTTACTTACCCATAGAAAAAAACCTACACAATATTCTAGTCATCGATACTTTTGATACAATATTCTGTCCCTCTATATTTGTGTTTCCGTTAATATGTCCAAATAATATCCATTTATATGTGGAGGGACACATACTTCATTTCAATAGTGCCCTGTTTCCAACTCAAGGTCGTGGAAAGTTATAAACCTGTATCATCTGGGCATATATTTCACATAGAATAATTGAGTTTTTTTTTTTGTTTGTTTTTTTATTGAGATTTTTTTGTCAGCACACAGAATACACAAAATGCGATATACATACATCGACTGGGATAAATTAAGAGATGTAAAAAGATAAGGCAATAAACATAACAGAAGAAAGCAGCCGATTCAAGTAGGCATACAAAATCACAAACCATACACAATGAGAATGATCACAAAATCTTATCAAACAATTATACATTTCATCATGTTGGCTAGTACTAAGATCCTAGCCAGTTAGAATCGGCTCCCATAACTGGCTCCCTTGCCTTTTCTTTCGAATGCCCTTCATTCTATAGAGCGCCATCTCCAAACGGTATGTCGAGAGCAACCTAGTTTGCCAGTTAGCAAAAGTTAGAGAATCGCTATCTAACCATTGTGATGTAATGCATAAGCGATACATGGCCATACAAATAAATACCAAACCCTCCTCAGCAGCCGACAACACATTTCCTTGCCATCCGAAGATTACCATTGTCGCTGTGAGCTGCAATGAAATACCCAGACTACCCGTGATAAAGGTCTCAATTTCCTTTATGAAATTACTAAGTTTAGGGCAGTTAAAAAACATATGGGATGCATCAGCTGCATACTGTCCACAGCGATTACAGTTAGTACCCCTACCAGTATTCCATTTTGCAAGTTTCCCCGGGGTATAGTAAAGCCCAAAAATTGCCATGTAATGCTGGCTCTTCAAAGGGCCGTTAAACAATACGTTAGTTGCTATTTCAAAACTTCTAGTCAAGTTGACCCCTTCAGTACCAAGTTTGTTGGCCCATTTTAACTCGTGAAAATCTAAATCGTCTTTAGCCTTATTCAAGAATAAATAATAAAGGGGGCGCATTTTGCATCTAGCCTTAAGTAGCTCAATGATCTCAATTTTCTGTAATACAATTGAATTTTGATTTTTTTTCCGCTCACAGTAGCTACGCAGCTGGAGGTATTTAAAAAAAGTCCCCACGGGGTAGATTGTATTTCCTCTGTAGGCTTTCAAAAGAGATAAATTGTGTCCCCAAAAATAAATCCCCTAAAGAGCAAATTCCCAAATTATGCCATCTAGTCATAACAGAGTCAACAAAAATTTCAGGTAACAAAGTGCAGTTCTGGAGTGGAGTATAAATATTCAAATTCGGGCGAATGCCCAACCTCTTTTTCGTTTTCCTCCATATTACATATGCAGCTAAAACCGACTCAAACCTAGTTTTTTTTAAATAACTGGGCTCAATAATACGATTTATGCATTGCTTAGCTTCTTGTCCCAAAAGCATCTCAAAAATTGAGGGAGCCGCAAAGTCAGGAGTTGGATCTATTGGTAACAGTAACACCCCCATACTTTGAAGAATTGCGATCCAATGATATAATTGAAAATCAGGGATCCTCCTCTATCTCGGGCAAAGTACATTTATTCATGGCACGCCTGGCACGGTGATAGCTCCAGAGGAACCTTGAACACATTCTCTCTATGCGAGAAAAAAACCCCACAGGTATTAAAAAAGGGATAGCGCGAAAGACGTATAAAATTTGGGAAAAATAAGCATTTTAATAACGTTACTGCGACCAAAAAGGGAAAGATGAAGATTATTAATTCTTTCCAGTGTTTTATTAGATGAGGTGATAATCGGGTCAAGATTTTTAGAGACTATCAGCCTGATTCATGTAGGCAATAGCGCTCGCAAAAGGGCCAGATTCTGAGAATCTGGCCCTTTGCGAGTGCGATTTTTGCATTTGGTATTCATGATACCAAATGCAAAAATCGCTATTTAAGAAGTCGCATATTTGCGAGGAATGGCATTTAAGGAATCTCTAATAGAGATTCCTCAAATGCTATTCATGAAACATCAAGAAATAGCGATTTTGAACTTTTGGGGCCGCTATTTACCGAGAGGTCAGACCTGTTGGTAAATAGCAAAAACTCAGAAAAATGCTTTTAAAAGCATTTTTCTAAGTTGCATGGTGCACACACACATGTCCTTTGGACATGTGTGTGCGCAACACCTGTTCAAATGTGCATTTTAGGGGTGCTACAGGGCGTCCTTTGGACACCCCTGGCACCCTTAAAATCGCTATCTTATTTGCGAGTAGCAAATTGCTACTCGCAAATGAGGGATACTCCCCATTCATTCCTATGGGCCTCTTGGCCCATAGGAATGAATGGGGAGTATTTGCGAGTAGCAAATTGCTACTCGCAAATAAAGAACATGTAGGAATCGCTATTTTATTAGCAATTCCTACATGAATGCCGTTTTGCGTGTCCTCAATAGCGAGTCGCTATGATTCGCTATTAGGGACACGCAAAACGGCATGTACATGAATCAGGCTGTATATCCTCCACATTTGGTGTAATCTTTATACCTAGGTATGTTACCTCCGAGTCAAATACAATATTCGCTGGCCGGCCAGCAGGTGAGTGAATCATCTGGGTTTTTGCAACATTAAGTTTGTACCCAGAACATCTCCCGAAGACATCTGCCGCCTCGATAATTCGAGGAAGCGCCTCTGCAATGTTAGCAGTAACCACGGCAATATCATCCGCGTAGGCATATATTTTATGACATTGCATGCCTATCTGAACCGGGTTAATTATGCTATCTGCCTCCATCGTGGTGATAAAGGGATCAATATATAACGCGAATAGCAACGGGGAACAAGGACACCCTTGTCTTGTTCCCCTTGCTATCGCGACCTGCTTAGAAGTGTCACCCCCTACTCAGATTGCCGCTGTTGGATGGATATACAGCGTTTGTATGGCTTTTATAAACTCAGGAGGGAACCCCTTCCAGGCCAAAACTGCCCGGAGAAACCGCCACGTGACCCTGTCGAATGCCTTTTCTGCATCCAACAGGGCCCGCCGACGGGTGAGTTACTCTGAGCCCAATCCAGTATAAATATTATTCTCCTAATATGGTCCGTAGTATCCCTGCATTGTATAAACCCATGTTGACGAAGTGAAACTAGTCCTGGGATCGGATCGTTAAGTCTATTAGCAAGAATTTTTGAGTAAATCTTACTGTCGGCGTTCAGTAGTGAAATAGGCCGATATGAGCCCATTTCCATTGCATTCTTCCCTTTCTTTTTAAAAATAACTATTGTGGCATGAGACCATACATCAGGTGCCCGACCAAAAAAAGCCTGTTGGCAAACTTCCAGCAATTCCTTCTGCATTGCGTTCCGGAATGTTCTATAAATTTCTAAAGGAATATTGTCAGGGCCCATCGCTTTCCCCTGTGCTAATCCCAGAAGCGCAGTTTCTACTTCTGCCCAATCCGGTGGTGTAGATAAAATTGCCCTATGGTGTTCTGTCAAAGTATTGGACACTAGACGGCAGAAATATTCCTGCTCCTCCTCCCCACTCCTTCCCGCCTCCGTATCGCTATATAATGATTGATAAAATTCATGAAATGCGTCAAGTATCCCTGGCTTCGACTCTTGTATCTTCCCATTCATGTCTATGATTTTGGCAATATCGTTGTATACGGCCTTCTGCCTCAGCCTCTTTGCCAAAAGTCTCCCGGTGTTTTCACTGTACTCATATGCCTCTTCCTTGTGTAATGTGTATTTCTCCGCAATCTGATCTGCAATATTGGCATAAGCCGAAGTCCTCATAATTGTAAGATCTTGCTGAGCCTTTTTAATTACTTCTTTCTCTCCACCCCGGGATATTACATCAGCTAGGTTATGTTCTTTCAGAATAACCTTTGCAAAATCGTGTTGACATTTGGCCATCCCTTTCTTATATTTAAATTTAGAGAAGCTGAGTGTTTCCCCTTGGACAACTGATTTAAATGTGTCCCATACTACCTCCTGGGATGCCGTGCCTTTATTTAGATGAAAAAATTCCTGTATATGTTTGAGCATACTTGACGGTACTCCTCATCAACCAGAAGTTTCCTGTCGAAGGACCAAGTCCGTGGAGCTACCCTCTGGCCACCCTCCATGGTTAGTTCTAAAATCACTGGGTTGGGGTCAGACACCACTTTCGGATGTATAACTATATTAACTCTTGTTAACAAAACAGTGGAAATAAGAAAATAGTCTAAACGGACAAACTTAGAATGTGGGGCAGAAAAGAAGGTATATCCAGGACTATCAGGATATAAAACATTCCATACATCATAAAGGCCTTCTTCTATCATTAAGCCTCGTAGGGCACCATACATTAATGTCTTTCTTCCTATATACCTATGATTTGATCTAACATTTAAGTCTGCAGCAATATTTATATTTAAGTCCCCGCATAGCACCACTGGTTGTGGCCATTGGGCCAGTTCCACATTAATAGAACTCAACAGCTCTACATCGTCCAAATTTGGCCCGTAAATATTACACTGTGGTCAATTTTTACCATATCTATTGCCCATCGGCCCCATTTATCTGCAACGGAATTGGTACATATACCTAGTCCACGTTTCATCAATATGGCAACCCCTCTTTTTACCCCGGTTTGTCTGGAACAAACTACCAATTCCATACCCAAATTCTTCAGAATATCCCTTTTTAGCCATGGTACGTGGGTCTCCTGCAAACATAATATGTCAATTTGCAATATTTGTACGATTTTTGCCAATACTTGTTGTTTTTTGACATTATTCAAGCCGCATATATTCAACGTACATATTTTAATTTTCTTATCCATCGTAGAAGTTCCCCCCTAGATTCCCAACTTTGAATAATACATCCTCCGCCCTCCAGACTAGCAAAATTTCAAAGAAAACATGACTTTTTTTGCCTTAATCTTCACAGACTGTTTGCATTCTGATGCTGACTTTTCACCCTCCCACCACCACCACCCCCCCACCTACTCCCACCCTAAGGCCCCCACCCCCCCACCCTTGTGTCCCCCCCCCCACACATGAGGCCCAGGGACCATCAGTCCCTGCATAATATGGGATACCGTGCCCCCCTCTGTCCGGGTCCGTCCGGAAATACTAAATCCAAAATTCAAACACCAACACAGTAATCACTTTACTAGAAAAGACAAAAAAAAGTAAAGAGCAAAAAGAAGCGTATAAAAGACACGGCTCATCCCCAAAAAGTAGCTCGTTAAACATTGCCCTCTTAACAAACTACTAAATAGTTTCCAAGAACTCTTTAGCCTTGACCTCCGAGACAAAAAATTTCATTTGCCCTTTGTGCAACACCTTAAGCTTGGCCGGGTTCTGTAGATATACCGCAGCCCTTTGCTCTGAAATTCGGACATCAATTGGAGAAGGTGCCAACGTTTAGACACCGTTGCTGCACAGAAGTCAGGTCTGACAAAAAAACGACATCCTTTGGCCAAGGCTTTCTTGTCTGGGCGAGCTCGAACAAAGATATCTTCCCGGGCCAAAAAGTTATTAAAGCAGACTAGAATAGCACGCGGGAGGACTTCTTCTGCCTGTGTGGACTGTTTCTTTGTAAACGGGAAACGGTGCGCCCTTTGAATTTCTTTAGCCCAGTCCCATTTTGTTAATTCGCGAAAAGCCTCCTGCAACAGTTCAGCCACAAATTTCCGTGTGTCAGTGCCCTCTTTGTCTTCTGGAACCCCCAAGAAGCGCAGATTGTTCCTACGGCTATGGTTTTCCAGTTCCATGAGTTTATGGCCGAGGTCATCCCTGTGCGCCTTAACTAGATCTAATTCTGCTTTTTGGGTACCCAACTCGTCTTCCAACACGGAGATTCTAGCCTCTGTTTCTGTTACCCTGTCCGCTGTCTCAGCGCAGTTCTTAATTTCCTTTCTAACAGCATTTTTCACTTTACAACACGTGGCCTGTGTTCATAAATTCTCCTCTTTACTTTCTTCCCTGTGTTTCATCATAGTTTCATATATTGTTGCCAGTGTTATCTCCTGTGGAGTGTTACTATCTGTTTCATTCTCGTGTCTGTTCAGAAAATCTGTTGCCCTTTCTTGACTCTTTTCTTTAGCCTTGGGGTCAGAGTCATATCCTTTATTTGCTTGGAGTTGCTGTACTCTCTTCTTACGCTTCTTAACTGTCACCGTACTTAAATTTGGAGAAGTCCGGCTAATCCTCAAGTCCTGCGGTGAAGAGCTTCCCTCACTAAGACCCACCCAATCTCGACTCACATTTGTGCTCTCATCTGATGAGGGGTCCGACATAGAATAAAACTTTTCACCAGTCTCATGGCCTTTACTCATTGCCTGGTCGGCTGTGTCAGTCATCCCATTTCCTAACTCAGTCTCTACCAGCCTGCTATCCCTACAACCTGCCTGGGTCTGAGACTGAATCTGAGCGCTTGCTGAAATAGAAGCAGTTTCCACCGGAGCTATATCTCTCATAAGACCATTCTCATCAATGTTTACGTTAGTGATAGGTACATCATTCAGCTCGGTTTCATTCATTTGTAAGTCTTTCACAATGTCCGTACCATTAAACTCAGAGGGTGTAGTTACAGCAATATTGACTGGAACCGGAGATTCTGCAATTACATAAACCGGTATGCTATTCATAACTGATATACCCGTGCGGGGTATTGCCCCCACGGTAGCTTGCAACCCGGAGTTCTTCGCATTCTGTCGCTCAAACATTACCACCAAATCTTGTGAGGGGACCCGTGATAGAGCAGTATTCTTAGACCCTGCATTAGTTTTCTGCGTAGATCTTAAAGGACACACCTGAGCACTTTCACCTCCGGTACTATACGATGTTACGGGTTCGGCGATCTCAGCAGTCTCAGCAGTCTTTCCCATTTCCATTCCCACAGTGGGCTGACTGACGTTCTTTGCACTACGAGTTGAAACCTTGGCTTGCGGATTTGATGATTGAGTTTTAGGTGGCATTTTTTTCCGCGTCACAGTGCCTCCTCTCCCCCGCACCAGACGATATTGAATCCCCACAATAACGCGGGGAGCCGCCAAAGAAAAGACCGTCTGCGGGCGAAGAGGAAGCCGACCTGCATCAATATCCCACATCTCGTCGCTGTTCATCCGATTCGTCAGGTTCTATTTTACAGCGTTGCGGCAAAACTTGAGATTCCTCCGATAACCACTTCGCAACTTTGAACCCGAGCACTCGAGCACTCCTGCCCAGGCGTACCTTGTATTTCCGTCGTACTCCAATGCTTTAGTGCTGCAGCCCCGTTATCAGCACTGCGGGGGTCTTTTCTGCCTCGTTGAACACCGTTCTCAGAGAAGTAACAGAACGTTTATCACCCAGACCTGTACCCCCGTTTTTCTCCGGCGTTCGGATACAGCTAGCTCCGGCATTCAGGTATGAGCTGTCGTTTACACAGAACTGCAATTCCCCCAGTAAACGCTTTCAGCCGTACTCAGCACTAGTCCCGAGTCCCGAGTATCACTGCCCAGGTGTCACGTAGTCCGGCATCCCGCTTTTTGCTTTTCCTGCCTTGCTGCCTCGTAGCCGCTTTGCTCTTCAAAATACGTTTTGCCCTTAGTCTCAGACGGGGAAACTCTTCTTTGCTTTTCTCTTTACCTTCCCGGGCATGTAGATTCCATAAACACCTTCATTACGAACCGTTTTCCGGATTACACGGAGAGGGAGGAAAGAGCTGCTCACACAGCCCACACCACGGTCGCCATCTTGCCTCTATACAAGTCGCCTCACATAGAATAAGTGAGGATAATATATTCTAAAAAGTATTTATATGGATGTTTAATTAGAATGGGGTCATATAGTACCGAACTAGCATTGATAAAGCCAACAAGTTTGCCTTTTATTGTGTATGTCACTAATTGAATAGTGCTATTACTCTACCCCTGAGCCTAAGTACATAGTATTTCACCATGCACAGCAGGCTATGGATGTATGGTCATGGGGCCACATTAATTATAGTTTTAATATCAATATCAGGGCCACCGGAATAATGTGCAGGGGTGGATCAAATGATGTGGTCGACAGGACCAAATTATGTGACAAGGAAACGTAAACGAATGCAGCAGAAGCAAGCACATTTTGTGATGGTTTTACTTTATTTTTTTGACATTTTGACATGCTGTAGCACTGTCTGGGCACAGATTTTTACCTCATTAGAACCATTTTAACAGCCAGCTAGAGCAATAGGCAACTGAAAGCGAGTAGTCAAAATTTGTAAGTGGCCTTCTACTGCGTTATAGCACATGTGTGCCATATTTTTAACAACGTTCATCCTGCTTGAGCGAGAAACAACTTTTTTTGTTAAAGTCTAAAGATCATTTAGCCGATGATGGACTTTGTGGCAAATGTGCCGGTGGGAGGGCGGGCTGGATAAAGAGACGAGGCGGCTGTATATAGTGGGCCAGTCGGCCTTTTTTATTCAAAATGTTGGGGTAAATGCCTTTAGATATTGTCTTTAGGGTTCTGTGGCCAGTCTTCCTGGTCTCCTCTTTCTTCGGTGGTTCCTGGTCGCCTCCGGACTCTGTGAGGTCTTCGGGGGGGCTGGTTGGTCTTCCCAGGGAGGCATAAGAGAAAAGAAAAAAAATAGGGAGCCGTCAGTCTCTTCCCGCTTTTTAAGCAGTAATGACTCCATCACCACACCGTTCGGTGCTTTAGGTTTGTTAAGGGGATCTGGTAAAAGACAAGGGCAGGCGGTTCTCGTGAGGGAAGGATGAGGGTGTAGGTATATTTCGGGGTACTATCATGCATAATGCAACTGTAAAAAAGCGAGAGAAAGGTGTTGACTCTAAAGACACTCCTATGAGGACTGCTTACTCACTCACTCAGGTTGGATGTGACAGTGAGGACGGAAAACACCCACAAACAAACCCCTCTTGTACTGATCAAACCTCCCACCACCCCGCTGCTCTCCCTCAAACCTCCCTCTACCCCGCTACCTCCTTCCCCTGACTACAGTCACTCACTGGCTCCGCCGCAACTCTCCAGAGTTGCGGCCGCTCTCCAGCCTCCTCCTGTGGGGACCACCAGTCTTCGTACTACGTCTCGGCGTCTTCACTGGACTCGTCTTCGTCGTTCCATTTTCCTATGCCCTCTTCTTCCACGTCTCCGCTCTCCTGAAACTCCTTCTTGTCTCCGGCTTGTTCGTGCTCCTGGCCAGTCTCTCCGACCCTTTTCACCTGGGAGGAATCACTTCCGGGGTTCGTCCCTCCTCTTTCAGTCTCCGATGCATAGGCGTCATGACCCTGTACGGGCAGAGGACATGGGGAGGAGTTACCTTTGGGGAAGCCACTGTTCCGTAACTTTGTTTTGGCGAGGCGACCTTCACAGGTAAGCCATTACTGTGATATGTACGTGTGACCACCAATATCAGGCATGTCATGTTCGGCACCCCCTCACATCGCCATATCCACAATTATCGGGAAATGGCTGCAGAATTATATACTTCCATTGGCCCTGATCAGTCTCTAGACAAATTGGCTCTCAGTATTTACTTGCACCATATCGATAAGGTAAGTAGATGTAAAGAATGAATAGTAAATCTATAGCTCTCTACATATGCTTTCCTTGACGAAAGAAGGCTAGCCGGTATTGTGGAGTCTTTATATGTGCAGGTTAATATTAATGACCTCAATATCGTGGCATACAAATGACACGTTATGGCCTTTAGTTCTGCGCATGCCCTGCAAACCTGCCCCTGAAGACCTCAGTGTAAGGTCAAATCCCATGTGAAACAGACTCAAGGCACCCATCAGTCTGACCACGAAGTCCTTTTTGGGCACGGAGGTTGTTTATTACTTTAAAAAAAATATTTTATTAACTTTGTATACTGCATCCTAATAAACATTATCAACAATCACAGTAGTAATACTCAAATGCAAAGCACAAAACTCCTACACTAGCCTACTTCTGCTACTCAGAGGTTCGCATGCATGGGATTACTCAGCCATAGGTCTTGAAAGTGTCTTTGGAAACCCCTGCCCATACTGGACATTATAACAGGGTAGTTCACTTGAAAAAGATGTTTTCATCAAATTATAACTAATAGGGAGAACTGATTGGAATTAGAATGTTAGGATTTGTTTAACTTTCAATAAATTGTAGAACGTGGTGAGGGACAGTGGATTTGTGTTTCTGTATCAGCAGCATTTACCATATAATTACATATTTACTTCATTTGCCACATAATTTACATCATTTTCAAGTTTCACAAAAAATATCTATCTCAACTGGATGAAAATACTGCTGTGTAATTCGTTTTTGCCATATAATTTACATAACCGTGATGCAAAATTTTCATTTGGTCATCCAAACTGCATAATCCCAATCCCTGCCGATGGTAAAGCTCTGCAGCTTGGTGACTCTCATTATAATGATACAATCAATATTTCACAGGGAATTATGAAATATTTTCTATATTTTACAGCTCCCTGTGAAATATGTTTTTGATGCCACTGCATTTTGTGCTATAACACCACCCAAGCATGTAATATATATGTGAGTGCATGTTTGCGTGTTTGTGTATAACACATACAAGGGTAATGCAGATGTAGTTTTTAACCCCTAATTCCGCCGCGGCGCCAGGCGGCAGGGGGGGCCGCGGGGCGCCGCCATGCTCGTGATGGAACCACTACGTCACGAGCCGTGGTGGCGTTGTGCTTGTGACGGAATGGTTCCGTCACGGCCCCGCCTGCTCAAAGGACGCGCCGCGCAGGCACGAAATCAGCGCCGCACAGGCGCGGCAGCTGGGCCGTGACAGAACCATTCCGTCACCAGCACAGCCCCACCGTGGCACGTGACGGAATGGTTCCGTCACAAGCGCGCAAGGGGTTAATTAAAGTTGAAAAGGAAACGTCTCACTAATAACTGATATTGTGAGCCTAATTGATAAGACTGTGATAATTTTTCCAAAGCAGTATTTCCATCTTGGAACTTTCCTACTGGGTTTCTTCTGGATTGATCATTGGGGTGATAGAGCGCGCAGGTCACCCGACTATAAATTTACAATATATGCACACTTGGGCCCATAAATTCAATTCACCATAATTCTTACTCGGGTAACCTACACACTACTACCAGTAATCCTAAAAACCTACTAACTAATTCCTATACCTTGGACTTACCAATTCTTGTCCTTTGACACCTATGATCACAATGGATCAGGGAGCTAGCTGCAAAGATAATCAGTCTAAAATAACATTTATAATGTTTGCACTCTTTATAATAACCAGAGACTCGGGAAGTCTTGAAAACCTTTATCTAGTTTTCATCAAGGTTAGCAAGCATGAGGTTTACAGCAAGTAAACTATCAATAACCAAAATCATAAAAAGCGTATAACCATGCAGGAAATATATGATGCCAACCATTTAGAGGACTAAAAGGGAAGGTAAAACAAGGAGCATGCTATTTAGAAATTTTCAGAAAGTAGACTTGATAAGGTGATTCTAAAGGACGGGAAAAATAGGGAACATGCTAGAATCAAAGTTTGAATACCACTAGAAAAGTGGATAAAGAAAAGGAACTTAATTTTTATTGACGGAAAATTTTGAAATAACCATGTAGCTATAGGGGAAGTAAGAAATGGAACACGCTAATAATTCAGAGCAACCACTTTAATTCGACTAAAGGAGGGTAAAGAAAGGGAACATCTATATTTTATGAACAGTATTTCGAATTTGCCTTAAAGGATGGGGAGAAAAATGGAACATGCTAATAAAGAGCAAAAATGTATGATTTTATTATTTATCAGAACAGGGAGGGCAAGAAAAGGAACAATGTGATATTAAGACTTTAGCTGTGTCAGGAAAGGCAAGAAAAAGACGCAATTGTATTTCTCCCACAGATTTATATTTACCTAGAACAGTGTGGAGACCAACCCTGGCCACGGGTCAGTTAAGGACAGGAGAACCCCAAAGAATGCAGTTGCCAGTAGGCCAGCAGGTGCAGAATGGAAACCAGGACAGAAAAACAAGATTAGGATCAGGACAGGACCACCAAAGTTGAGACCAGCACCCGCAGTTCAGTTGCAACGCCTGCGCTACACCCTCTCTGCAGCTATCCATCAAAACCCCGATTGGGCTATCGAATTCCCCAGCAAAGTGCTTCGCCAGCACTTAAGGTTCCCAAAACCCAGATTGGGTCTGTGAGTCTGTCTGACAGAGTGCTCCGCAGCACCTCTGTTCTCGATTTTGCTATTGAGTGCGTTGGGTCAGTGACAGGTCAGCTATTCGGACAAGTCGGACAAATTCCCCAGCTAAACCTAGGCTAGTTATACTGTTTTCAGGTCAATGTACCACCCCCCAAATGTTGCAAGTGTAAGGATCCCCAATTTCGATTGGACAAAAGAAAGGACAGGTCATCACACCACCTAGGATTTGAGCTTTCTCAAGCTCCTCATTAGAATTTTCATTCCCGCCCATCACATTTTGGGTTCCCATGACATGTGCTCCTCACATAACAATGGTGAATTTAACTCTGCATACAATGTAATTTTGTCGGTACAATTCAGCTTCTTCGACTAGGTGAGGCTGCTTCTTCCCAGGCGCATCTTGGCTGGGACTGCCATTTGGCAAAGTTCTTATGGTCATTGCTGTGGAGACTCGCAGATCTCGCGCAGACTCAGTTTCAATCAAAATGGAGTACGGCAAGGGACAGCAGGCCATATTTCGTAATGTATCATGAAATGGAAAAGAAACAGTTTTAGAATACAGAAAGAAATGAATTCATTGTATACCATGAACTACTACTCTATACCCATTACTTTATCATAACTATAGCCTTAATGATTAAGCAGAACGGACAGCGTAGCAAAAGCAGCACTGCAAGCTTCTCGCATGTGAGAACACAAAGCAGCCATTTTAGCTCTAATGCGCAAGTGCAAACAGTTCCCACCAGAACTGCGAGTACGTCACGTCACGTGGGCATGACCAACGCATGCGCAGTAGAAATTCCCGTGTAGAAGTGCCCATTTTAAATAGCAAGCGTATTAGGATTAGTAAACACATAGGCAAGCTTCACTCGGACACCCCTAAAGTGTCTAAAAAGGGCAAATTAATACGACAAACATATTGATTAGTTTAATTAAGGTTATTTGAGGCTCATGAATACAAGCAAGGCGCTTTATGTGCGAATCCTTGCTCCATCAGGGGCAAAGTTATATAACATGCATCTGCCATTCAAAACCCCATAGGAATTTTTGCTGGTGTTATGCAGAGCAAAAACTTCTTGACAGATGTACGTAAAACTTTGAAGGAAGATAGTTTTAGCAGAGCGCAGGCTCTTTTTTAGTTTGGTATAAGTGTGTGCACTAGTTTTCTTTTGATAAAAAATATTTAATATGTAAAGTAGTTTTTGAATCATTAACTGAAAATGCCATAGCACTGTTTACGAGCCATGTGAAAAGTTCTGAAAAAGATATGGGGAGTTAATGTAATTTTTGACAGCAAAAGATGCTCTGTACAGCGGCCTGCCTGACAACTACAATGCCTACATAGCAGCCACGGCCCGTGCAGGTAAGAGCGGTGGGGCGGTGGTTCCAGGTTGGGGAGGGATTTGACAGAGAACCATGCAGGAAAATTAAATAAAAAATACATTTTCTCTCGTCATCGTCTGTCGAAATCCCCCCACCGCGCCATCGCTCTTACCTGCATGGGCTGCAGCTGCAACAAAGTACTTCTGCCATAGACTCCGTCTTTCCCAGCCCTATCTGGTCATGACATGCTGCCAAGGAAATTATAACAAGTATAAGGTTTTGTCTCCTTCCCACTCCCCAGTCGGCCCGGAAAAAGGGAGGTTTATGCCAAGCTGCCTGGTTTTCTCCAAGGACTGGTAAGCAAAACTCCTATCAAAAAGATCCCCAGCGCTAAAACCATATGATACATGCTGAAGCATTCGAGCACCCTTCCAGCTTTACGGCTTTGGTAATCAAGAGTCGGGTAGAAGAGGGATCATAAGTCCCATTCTTAGCTGCCTCTTCTTCCTCTCCTTCACAAGAGAGCTGCCATTTGCCTCAACCTGATACAACCCGGTGCAGCAGGGGCAGGATGTGCCTTGGCCTGTCAGAAGTATCTTTTGCCCTGATATGAAGCTGTATAACGGAAGCTGGACCTCTTAGTACTTGATGAGTATCCAACTATCACACATCAGGTAGTAGGAGGCTCAGGGTTGCATTTGGTGCATACTGATTATTTACAGTAGTAGGAACAGCTGTTATTTGTCCTAGAGCTCTATGGGAGCTTGGCTGCTTCATTTTGGAGACATTACGAAGGAAGGAAATAACTGCAAGGGCCAGCCTTCCTCTGAGGGAAAAGGGAAAGCTCTTGTAGCACCCGATCTTCAATGAGGCAAACTGTTTGATAAAAGGCTGATAGGCTATTCTCCTTCCCGCTTTATTTTTGCAAACTCTTTTACCTCATCCTATTGCACTCCATGCCATATGCCCGTGGCTTCTGCTGCTGAGACACCTGTGAACCCATGAAGGTTCATCGACGTAATGGGTTGATGTGTGCGCTTATTTGTCTTCCAAAAAATGTTTAGCATTTCCAGCACATTGTTCAGATATGCTGCAGAACTCTTGTGCAACATGTAGCATCGCACAAACAAAAACAAAGGCTGCTAGGTCTGCTTTGTCCTTTGTCTTTGGATCTTGTTATTTAGTTTCCATGGAGATTCTGGAATCACTACGAAACCTGATAAGGTTGACACAATAAAGCCAACTGGATACATGGACATACGTCTTTCAGTGGTGGAGACAGATGAAACTTGATTTTATTTTAGAATGTCATGAAGAGCCTTGGTTTAGCTGTTTGAATTGATATTACCTTGAGCTTTTAGTTAGATACAATAATCAGTGCTTAACTTGTGCTGGGAGTTGCTTAGTTTGTGCTAGTGGTTGAAGATGATAAGTAACATCACTTTTTTTCTGGGGACCAGGACTTATTGTTCATCATCAGACCTAGATCGTAAACAAGAGAGAGAAACTAACAATTGAGAAAGCAGGAAGAGAATGAATGCAAAACAGTAATAAAGGGAGAAAAAGCAGGGATGAAAATAAACCTGAATGAATTATAGGGACAGGAAGTGTAGGGTGGTGGAAGAGCCATGAGGTGGAATCAAGACTAGAAAGCTTTGGTACTGGAAATGACCATCTTTTGCATGCTATTCCCCCAGATTTGTGCCCTGTGCTACTGAAACCATTTTTGATGGCATCAGGACTCCATGCGTGTGCCCTGCCTTTCAAATCTGTCACATTTGGTATACACATGAATGGAAAATTTTCTTAGTTTGTAACTCCCTAGTAAATGGTACTATCTGTAACCAGGGCCAACAAATTAAGTGCTACTGGTGGCTGTAGCACTCGTTGTGCGACCCACTACTCTAGCACTGTAAAACATGTTTCCAGACCTGCCACTGTAACCTGGGTTTGGAATTTTAGACTCAATCAATCAATCAATCAAAGTACTTGTAAAGCGCGCTACTTACCTGTGAGGGTCTCAAGGCGCTGAGGGGAGGGTGTGCCGCTACTGCTCGAAGAGCCAGGTCTTGAGGAGTCTTCTGAAGGCGAGCAGGTCCTGGGTCTGACGTAGGTGGGTAGGGAGGGTGTTCCAGGTCTTGGCGACGAGGTAGGAGAAGGATCTGCGGCCAAAGGTTGTTCGTTGGATATGGGGGGACAGCGGCGAGGGCGAGGCTGGCGGAGCAGAGCTGGCGGGTGGGGGTGTAGAAGCTGAGTCTGCTGTTAAGGTAGGCAGGTCCGGCGTTGTGGAGTGCTTTGTGTGCGTGGGTGAGGAGCTTGAAGGTGATCCTCTTGTCGACGGGGAGTGTAGTAATGGCATGTTCCTTTAATTAGAATGTGATAGGTGTAATAGGAATGTTGGGTGCTGGGCAACAGTAACTGGTAGAGCTGGGGGCATTCTTGATGTACCTTTACTGGAGCTGCATGTATTATCTTGCCTGTAGAATAAACTTCTACTTATACTTAACAACTACGTCCTCTGCTTCTGTTCATATTAAAATTGGAGTTACTACAATTTTGGCGACATGGATGGTTTTTAAGAATAAAAGAAGAGAACCTATTAAGAAGTACAGAAGCGTCTAAGAAAACGGAGGTTTGATTTTTCAGCAAAGCCAGCGCTGATTTCGATTCCCAGACTTTGTCCAGGAAAGCCAGCTGTGATTTTGATTTTTACTGGGACAGCAAATTTCATGTGGGGACCAAAGTGCGACGCTGATTTCAACGTCTTTCTAGGAAAGGAGTGTGTTTTACTCCTTTAACATGCCGCAATTTTCAACATAAAGAGGAAGTTGGTGTTGTCATTTTCCGAGGGATTACTGATTTATTCGCTGTGGGTTATGTGATTTTTTTACCAAGCGATTACGTGGAGTAATTTCAAATCACAAACTTACCAACGTTTGGCAACGGAACACTCTCACGAGACAGTGCAGCGCGCTCATTATTCTTCTCTGGAGCGTTGGAGTGTTCTTGTCGGCGGGGGTAGCTACGTGAATTCCTTCTTTGTGAACTTCTACACGTCATCGTGGAAGGAGCGTTGCATTGTGGGTAGTGATCCAGCGGGCTATAGAAAATATATCATAAAATACGCTACCCAACTTCATAACCTATAAACAAAATTCTATACTAAATATGGACCCATTTATGAACCTGATATATTTTGGGCCTACTGAATCAGGTGGTCAGAATAAATCTATATACACATTATCTATACACTATATACATATTTATACATTTGCAGAAAGAATATTGTCATTAGAATAAAACCCAATCATTTAAACGACCACCATAGGCGACGTGATCTAGCTAAAGGTAACCTATACTTCTAAATAACCAAGACCAGCTTGTTTGTCAAAAGTAAGATTTTATTTTCTAAATTATGGTATATATGTTGTAAGTTTTATAAATGAAATTTATTTGCAATAAAGCAAGCATGATGGTAAGAAATAAGAAAAATACAATTTAAGCAATTGAATTAACTTCAAAGAATTATATAAAGTTTAGCATTTCTAAAACATATTTTCCTAACTGAGCTAAATAGACAGAAATTAAAGTAAAGATCTTTGAGGATTCTTACGTGCTCCACGCAAAGTCCAGCAGCACATCACCCTCATCGGAAAGTCAGAAAGCAGCAGCCAGCCCAACCCTAAGGGCATGACTTTTTATACCTTTCTACGCTAACTAAACTAGCAAAGGAAAGTTTTCAGAAATACTCGACGTCCCATTGGCTGAGAGTGACAAGTGACATGTCACCCAATTCTTAAAAAGTTCCACAAAATCATGTCTTACAAAGACCATTGTCTCTTCCACGTGAAGCCAGAGGCTTCCTGCGATTGCAACTTTGTTTTAAGTCATCCTCGCAGCTTCCATAGTCTTACAGTGCAACTTCCGCGGATGCCAAGTTAAGGACTGACAAAAAGTTCACTTTCGACCTTGGCCATGTCCGACAGAATGATGTCAGCTCATCAGTTTTTGCTTTGTGAATGTAGCTTCAATAAACGTTTTAATTCAGAATGGGCGTCTCGTGACTTTCTGCAGAAATTATAGTTCAACTCTCATTTTGCGGCTCAAATAGCTAGGCCTCAAAAGCAGGCAACTTATGATTTCTAGTATAAAACAAACACAAGAAAAGTATTAATGTAAGAAATAAAGTATATTCTGTATCCACCCCATGGTTTACTAAATAATTAGCCCACCCGATTAATCAAAATGTTACCTAGCCATTGCAAACAAATAAAGCAGCGTTTATATTTACCAGTCTCCGTTTTTCTATGAGACCCATATGCACCTAGAATAGTAGAAATGACATCACACAGACAAGAAAAAGCAAAACAAGCACATGCTTATTTTAAATATGCAGCAGTTAGTAATGACAAAAACGAAAACAATAAATTATTTTATTATTTTGCACGAACAAAAAGATGCAACATTTATGCACGTTTATGAGCACACATGTTAGTCCCCCCCACGTGTAAAGTTTAATCTAGGTTGTATTAGCACGACATATCACAAATCATTAATAATTTTATTCATGTTATGGAAATGTGACTTTGCGAGTTTAAACAAAATTTTGTTTTCTATCTCGCTCCATCAACTCCCTCATCTGGTGATTAACAAATCACCACACCAGCACTCAAAATTTTGGTAAATTTAATTTATAAGAAATCGATTCAAATTCATTGTATTAGTAAACCTAAAAGTCTGTTTCAGCATAATCTTTACAATTAACATGACGCTCTCTATGTAACTCCTGCAACTCAATCTCCCTTTCCTCTTCTTTTCTGAGTTTATAGATTCTCTTCTTTTCTCTTAAATGCTTCTTTCTTTTATGCAACAGACAACCTACTTTAGTCAAAATAAAAATAAATATAATTATAATCAAAGGTGCCAGAATCTTGCCAAGAATTGAACTTCCGATATTATGAAACCAGTTTTTAATTGCTTGAAACCTATTTGAAAGTTTCCCAGTAAAATCTTCTTCTTCTAAAGGAATTATTTCAGAATGCATTTGTGTAATATTCTTAATATACATTTCAATATTTTTACTTTCATCCGGTATATATGTACAGCAATGTTGGACATGTAAAATGCCACAGACTCCTCCCTCTTTTGCTAGGAGTATGTCTAAAGCAAGACGGTCTTGAATTACCATGGATCTAATTGCAATAACTTCAACATTCACTAATTGAAACCCATCAGCAGTGTCAGTTGATAATCTATCAACTATAGTGGACAATTTTCTGATTCTCCCTGCATTTAGGGTTATACCAACAAAAGGTATTACAGCTTGGAAAATATCTCCCAGAACTTCAGTAAAAGTTTCTCTTTTAGCTCTATTTACATAATTATGAATTTTAAATAATCCTTCTGAATCTCTGTCAACATGAAACACTTTAGGAAAAACAATTCCCACATAACAAGTTCCATACCAATGGTCTGGAAGGTTGTAGTAGGCTTTGTCACCACAAACAAAATAAATTCCAGGAAAGATAGGATCTTTTCCACCTTTAAATCCCCAACCTCCCATAATCTGATAAGTATCTTCACAGTTGCTTGCACCTACAAAATAATTATCAAAAAGTGTGTTATCTCTTCTAATGCAAAGCTTTCCACTAACAGGTTTGTCTATGTGAATTGCAATATTTTCAAGCATTTTGCCATTTAGTTTCTCATCCTCTTTTTGCCAGAATGATGACTTAGTCTGCTTGACTAATTCATTTCTCTTATAAATTGCTCTTCTCTCCTCAACCATATTCAGAAATTTCTTCCCTTCAGCACTTAATTTACATGTTAGATTATTCTTGTAAGCATACTCATAAGTGAGTTCGTTAGTAACAAGGAAATATTCTCTTAATTGTTTAGCTTTCTTATGCTTATTTAAAGCATTATCAATCTTGACATTAGCAAAAATCTCATCATAATTTGAATAGTAATATTCTAAACGACCAGTTTGATAAAATAAACTAGTTAATACACTACATGTAACAGCATAAGTGAGAGGAAGCATATTATATGTTACTCCCTCGGAAACAGAAGCGGGCAATTTAACGCATACATAACAATCCTTTGCATCCATTACCTTTACATATTCACTCAAAAGCTTTGTGAAAGTATTACTTGAAAAATCACCTATTGATATATCTTGATGAATGTTAGGCTGATGATCAATAACTTTTGCAGATGCACTATGTTTAGTTTGGCTAACCAGAGCTTTGCTTGTTAAGTTAACTTTGTGTAATTCTCTATTCATTTCTAAAGGTATAATCACAGCTAGTACCAACCAGAGCAGAACTAAAATGAGCAGACACACCAGAGTCATCTTACAGCATCTTTTAAAAACAGAGCATTTTGAAGTGCTCTCCTTAATGTAAGGCATTTTTAGGTTAGTTTTAGCCTCAAAAATAAAATAAAAAATAAATTTTAAAATTTATATACACCCCCCTTTTAAAATATATTTTTCTTTTATAACCCTAAACAAGATTTCTTCGACCTTATGTCATACATAAGTTTTCTTCTATTAGACAGTTTTCTTCGACCTTGTGTCAACTAACAGGATTTCTTCAGCCTTTTGCCAATTTAATAAATTTGTACTTCAATCATTGTCACTAATTTCTTGGATTTCGTTTTCTTCTTCACTACTATCATATATGTCTATAACAGGTGGAATTACTAAGTAAGTCCACTCAGGAGACTTGTATTTCCGGTTTGGTCTAATTATTCTCTTCCCTTTTCTTGATATCACTTCTATTTTCCTTCCAACTCCAACCTCTTTTCCAGGACTCTTTTGACTACTGATTTCTTCAACTTGTTCTATTGGCTTTTTAATCAATCTGACTCTCAATCTTCCACCAGGCCAGTAGTCTGCTTTTCTCACGTACTTTTTCTTTGGTTCAGAATTATTCGATTCAGATTTCCAAGTCCTTTTCTTTCTGCTTTCACTTCCACCTTCCACGTCACTTTCCTCAGTTTCGTAGTCTGAAATTTCAATTGACTCAGGAACTTCTCTATACGGCAATTTCACTCCTTCAGGAACTTCACTTTGTCTTCCATCACTGGTACTCGGTAATTCGTTCTCCTCCTCTTCCTCAATTACCTCTAGCTTCCCAGATTTCGGATTTTTGTTCCTTACTTCAGAGCTTGTTCTCTGCCTTTCGATACTCTCCTGGTCTGAAACTTCCTTTGGTTCAGCTTCTTTGTCTTCAATATAGACAACCGAATCCTCAGTTATCTTTCCTTTTAACAGATTCTCTTCACCTTCAGAATCTATTTCAATTATTTCTAAGTCTTTTCTTGTCAGATTTCCATTTACTGGCACAGTTTCCAGATGTCGACTTTCTTGTCGATCTTCAGAATCTGGAATTACTTCACCTTCTGTTCTGTCTTCTGCTTCAGAATCAGAGTCATCTGTGGTATCACTTTCAACATCAGAATTCTCAGGAGTTGGTATTGGAATAGTATGACTTGGATGAATCCAGCGCTTCAATCCTCTGCACTTTACAGCATTAGTAGTGATCAAGATTACCTGCCTAGGTTTCTGCCATCTAGGAGATAGACAATTCCTCCTCCGATGTACTTTCGTTCTGACCCAGTCTCCAGGTCTCAGATCATGTGTCAAAACTTTGTCATTTGATTGTGCTTCAGTTCCCACCTGATTAGACACAGAAGTTACCATATCAGATAACCTTTTACAGTAATCCAAAATTGCACTGTCATTTATGCTCAACAGTTTACCTACAGGTACAAAAGCTTGCCTCATAACTCTTCCCATCAAAATTTCATGAGGACTCAAACCTGTCTTTTTATCTGGTGTACTTCTTATTGACATCAAAACAAGTGGAAGAGCATCAGTCCACTTAACTCCTGTCTCTAGACACATTTTTCCAATTCTGTTTTTGATAGTTCCATTTATTTGTTCAACTACACCTGATGCCTCTGGTCTGTATGCACAGTGTATTTTCTGCTCAATACTCATAGCTTCGCAAATTAACTTCAACAGTTTATTATCAAAATGGCTTCCTCCATCACTCTCAATAGTGACTGGAAAACCGTACCTTGGGATGATTTCTCTGAGCATTAGTTTTGCTACTGTAATTGAATCACAATGTCGTGTAGGAAAAGCCTCTACCCACCTTGAGAATAAGCATACAATTACAAGTACATATTTCAAACAGTTGTGTAAGGGCATTTCAATGAAATCTATTTGTAACCTGGTAAAGGGACCACCCTCTCGACCAATTATTCCTGTCCCCACCACTGATTTTCTGTTTGGATTCATTTGTTGGCATGATAAACACCTTTGACAAAAAGATTCTGCAATGGTTCTAAATTTGGTATTGAACCATGTTTCTTTAAACAGTCTGACCATAGAATCTCTTCCTAAATGTGCAGGACCATGATATAATCTGGCCATGTCAGAAATCATGCAATTTGGTAAAACTACTCTGCCATCTTTGTAAACCCACACTCCATCTTCATCACGTTGTCTACAATCTGATCTTAACCACTGGTCTTTTTCTTCATCATCTGCTTCGTTTTGTAAATCTCTAATCTCATTCCATGTTTCTACAATAGTTGTTAGCATTAATGAATTTGAATCAGTTTCTGTACTTCTATTCCGATTGTAAGAATAATTTTTCCTTGCGCAGTACTTTGCTGTTTCATCTGCGAAGGCATTTCCTTTGGAAATATAATCAGTCCCTCTAGTGTGTGCTGCACACTTGACTATGGCAATTTCTTTTGGCAATTGTATTGCTTCAATTAATCTTCTAATGAAAACTGCATTTTTAATTGGTGATCCTGTTGATGTCATATATCCTCTCTGTGACCAGAGTTGTCCATAATCATGCACAACTCCGTACCCATACTGGCTATCAGTAATGATGGTAACTCTTATATCTTTTGATATTTCACATGCACGAATTAAAGCAATCAATTCAGCCACTTGTGCTGAACGAACTCCTTCAAGACATGATGCTTCTTTAATGTTTTCGACTGTACAAACTGAGTATGAAGCTTTCAAGACACCACCTTCGGATCTTAAGCATGAGCCATCTACAAAGTAGACAAAATCCGATTCAGGCAAAGGTCTGTCTTTGATGTCTTTTCTTGGTTTTGTGCAGAATTCCATGACATCTAAACATTCATGTTCTGTCTCGATGTCATCAACAATTTCAGAATCAGGCAGTAATGTAGAAGGATTCAGATTCAAACATCTTGAAATCGAAACATTATCTGCTCCTAGTATGATTTTCTCATATTTTGTCAATCTGCTACTTGTTAAATATTGAGTCTTACCTCTTGTCAGTAATATTTCAACTGAATGAGGCACAAAAACTTTCACAGGAAATCCCATAATGATTCCTTCACTTTGTTCAAGACTGATACTTGTAGCTGCAACTGCTTTTAAACAACCTGGTAATGCTTTTGCAATTGGATCAAGAACTGCAGAGAAATATGCAATAGGTTTCTTTAGGTTCCCATGTCTCTGAATTAACACAGATAATGCACATCCTTCTCTCTCACTGCAATACAGTTCAAAATCTTTCTCATAATTTGGCATACCCAAAGCAGGAGCTTGGCATAAGCTCTTTTTCAAGTTTTCAAAAGATTCCATCTCAACATCATTGAGAATAATTGGATCTTTTACATCTGATTTGGTCAGTCTTTGTAGTGGTTTCGCAATTACTGAAAATCCACTTATCCATTGTCGACAGTAACCTACCATTCCCAGGAACATTCTGACCTGTCTTTGTGTTCTTGGCGGTAACATTGCTTGAATCATTTTTATTCTCTCTATTGTTACTTGTCTTTTTCCCTTTGCAATTCTGTGACCAAGATATTTCACTTCCTGTTTGCAAAACTGTAGTTTTGCTGGGGACACTTTATGTCCTTCTTCTGCAAGGCGATTTAACAGAATTATTGTGTCTGTTACACAATTTTCTCTTGTCTTAGCAGCTATTAACAAATCATCAATATACTGCACCAACGTAGACCTACCTGGTAAGTCTAAATCTTCTAATGATCTTTTTAACAGTTCGTTAAAGATTGAAGGACTTTCTGTATAGCCCTGAGGGATTCTTGTCCATCCAAGGGTCTTACCTTGGAATCTGAAAGCAAAGATTTCATAACTGTCTGGGTGTAGAGGAACAGTAAAGAATGCATTGCAAAGGTCAATGACTGTGTACCATTCAGCATCATATGGAATCTGAAATAGAATCACTGCTGGATTTGGAACCACAGGACAACATGGAATAACAATTTGATTAACCTTTCTCAGATCTTGTACGATCCTAAATGTTCCGTTAGCCTTTTTAACTCCCATAATTGGTGAATTACAAGAGCTACTCTTCATTTCTTCCAATACACCTTGCTTGATTAATTTTTCAATTACAGGTGTAATACCTTCAATTGTCTCTGTTTTCATTTTATATTGTGGAGTGTTTGGAAATTCTATTCCCTGCTTCAATGCAATTTTAACAGGATCTACGTTTTTCATCAGACCCATCTCATTCCCAGTAAAATCCCATATTTCAGATTTCACTGTTTCTTTTAGCTCTTCAGGTAAATCTTTGTCTTCAAATGCAGGAAACAATTTTGTTTCTTCTGCTTCCATCATCATCATTGTCATTCTGTACAAACCATCTTCCTCCATTGTTTGTAATTCAACTCCTTCAGGAGAACAATATATTCTGCAATTCATTTTACATAGTATGTCTCTACCTAATAGATTTACTGGACTACTATTACAAACCACAAATCTGTGTTTGTCTCTGTAATTTCCAATTTCAACTGGTACTGGATCAGTTAGGTCTGTTTTAATTTGCTGATTACTTACTCCGACAACTTGGATGGTTTCCCCAGAGAGAGGTAGGTTTTCAATTTCCACTGATCTAACAGTAGAACGGGTAGCACCAGTGTCCACTAGAAAAGTGATGTCTACATCATTAACTTTCCCGTTTACATAAGGACCAGACTGGTCAACCTCAAGAGTGGCTCCAACAACACACTCTTCCTCCTCTCTCGGGCACCGTCAGCAATAATCATCAGAATCACTGTCTTGGCTTTCTGTTAATAAAAATTGTTGTGAAACATTTTGCATTTGAACCCTTTGCTGTTTTTGCTGTTTTTGTGGTTTTATTACCTGTTCACATCCCTGAAATCCCACGTTTGGATTATATTTTTGAACTCCCCCACAATTCGGAAAAGGTGGTTGTGGCAATTGGTCTTGACGATTATTCACCTGTTGTTGTTGCTGTTGTTGTAATTGTCGCTGAATATTAAATTCATTTAACCCCTGTTGCATCTGTAGCTGTTGCTGCACGTTAACACCATTCTGCATCTGTGGATTCAATAAGGGATTCTTTAAGTTTCTAGGAGGATGAGGACACTCGTCCCTCCAATGTCCAATTTCGCCACAATTAAAACAAGGTAATCTTTGTTTCAGCTCTTCTATCTTTGGGCTAAATTTCTTTTGGAAATTATTACCTTTAAACTTTCCTTGTATCTGGTTCGTATTTCCAGTTTGAACAAAATTAGTGTTCTTATTTCCCATGCTGGCAATCTGTTGCTCAGCCACTTTTACCTGTGCCCACATGGCTTTCTCCTTCAGCTTCTTCTGTTTTACTTCTAATTCATCGCTACAATATTTTGCTTTTCTCAGAATATCATCAATAGATAGTGCTTGCCATCCGACAATACTAGTTCTGATCATTTCTCCAATTTCAGGCTTTAGTCCATAAACAAATCTATAGATAAAATGACTCATGTCTTTCTCATCTAATTTTTCATAACCACTGTATTGTTTAAAGATTAACAGTAGTCTTTCATAAAAAGAATGAACTGATTCTTTTGTTTCCTGCTCTGTTCTTTCTATTTTAACCCAATCAACTTCTTTGGGTGGAATTTTGTTTTTCATCCAAACAATTACTTTCTCATAAAAATCCATTACGAGTGGATTTGGGGCACCTGTTTCTTTGATTCGCTCAGGTTCTGTTTTTGGCCAACTAATAGATATTTTACATTCTGTCCAAAGATCAGATGGAACAACAATGTCAAAAAATCCATCCAAATCAATCCACAGAACTTTTGACACTTTGATAAATCTATCGACTTGCCTGTACCACTCAACAGGTTTCTCTCTTAATTTCGGAAAGTCATTTGTGAATAACAGAATGTCTTGTCTCGACCATGGGACATGAACATATCCTCCACCTGCAACTTCTCTCATTGGAAATTGTTTTGACATTCTTTCTAATCTTTCATCTTCCTTCCTTTTAGTCCATTTCACTCTCCATTTGTTCAGTTCTCCTAGCTTTTTGATATAGACAATTAAATCTTTAATGTGAACTATTCTTCCCATTGAGTTCAAACTCTCAATGTCGCTTTCTGAGAAATCTAATCTGTAATGTTTTGCAAAATTCTTTTGTTTACTCACATCGATTTCAAGTTCTGCAGCTAAATCCTCTAATTGATCATATTTATTTTTCGTTTTCCATTGAATACTTTTGCAAATGAATAATAGTTCATCATCCCGATAGTAATTTAAACTATCTGGGCCAATTGTTCCAATTATTAATTCTTCAATATTTGCTTTTAATTTGGCCACATCAAGCTTTGGTGTAGTTACCCTGACTTCAGGACTTCCTACATCTGACATAGCACCCATTGGTGTTTTTGGAGATAAATCCTCATTAAAGGTTAAATCAGGCATTCTCGATCTAGAAGTGTTTAATTCAGTCAAGTCTGAATAAAATTTTTCAACAGGCTTTTGAATTTCTGTATTTAAAGGAATAGTTAATCCAGTTTTGTTTGTATTTCTTTGATCAAATACAGGCTGAACAGGACCTATTGTTACTGGAACTGTGACAGCTTCCATGCCTTTTGTCATTCTTTTGATTAATTCTTCTTTAGACCTTAAGTATTCATTATAATCATCATCCTCAACATTTCTTGTTTCTCTTGTATAATCTTTTGGAGGTTCCCTTGCTCTTGGAGTCATTGAAAAATGTCTACCCTCATTTCGAGCATTCTCAAATTCTGATCTTCTAGGAGTTTCAGTGATTTCACAATTATTTGGATAAAGTTTAGGAGCTTCGCTAATTGGAGGTGCACTCGGTGAAGTTTCAGTAGAAACCACCGGAGTAGACCATGATCTAGGAGGTCTCAAAGGCTGATTAGGCTGTTTATTTCTAGCAGTTGTATATATTTCTTCCATAATTGCATCCTCAGATTCACTTTCCATAGATTTTCCTGTAGGAGAACCCATTACCATTTCATGAATTAAATACAATCCTTCACTCATGTTTCCCTGTCTCCACATTCGTAATCTATCTTCATGAGTTTCTCTTTTCCATGATGGATTTTTAGAAGGTCTTTTAATTCCACTAGCTTCTCTTTGTAACTGATACATCTCATCTTCCCACTCAACTAAAGCTTCAAATTGAGTTGGTCTCGGTTTTGGAACAAGAGCATTCATTTTCTCTCGTAAGTTTCTTAAAACTCTTACATTAAATGAACCATCATCAGGCCAAGCCAAAACACCATCGTTTTTAGTATAGCGTTTCCAACTGTCGAACCATAAGACAGTATGATATCCGTATTCACCTTCCATGTACGCTGCAGGTGTTTTATATTTATGAAGTAGTTTACCACCTCGCGTTTCGATTTTCTTGTCAGGTGAAAATAAATTCTTGAATTTCTGAAATAATGTTGTCTTTTTCTCAACATGTTTAAAATGATAACTCATTTTCAAAAGTAAAATTTATTTCACAAAATCGTTCGTAAAATATTTCCTGGATGTTCCGCAAAAACAACCAATCCGTGCGCGAAACACACCAACAAGCCAATGGCAGTTGAGCTGCGTCACTTTTCAGCTCGACCAATAATTTTGGAGATTTTCCTAAGGACCAATCAGCTCACAGGCCGTCAGAGACTCAGGAGCCAATCAGAATACAGCTTGTGACGTAGGTCACCCAATCCCAGCGCGGCTCTGTGACGTACACAGCAGCTGCGGTTTCTCGCTTCTCACTCCTGGCGCTTACCCCTCCTTCACAAAATCTTTTCACAGCGCCATTTTAAGAACACTTTTCAGTGTAAATTAATTCTTAACAATGACTTATAAAGACAACATCTGTTCGTTTCACTAATTAGGATAGTTTACATACATTCAAGTATCCACACTTCGGAATAGACGGCGCTATTCACACTAAGGATAATATTCAATTGTCAGTAGAGTAACCTTACCCCACCCTTCAAGCAAGTATAATTATGAACTCGCTTTGCTCTGAACCCACCGCGAAGTGAAAGTTCTAAGAGTTCCACTTGAACATAAAATACAACTCAAACTCGCACTTTTACACGGAAAATTCCCTAAATTCAAACACACACGAAATCCGTACAGGACTCTCACCTGTTTATAGAAATCATGCACCGTTAGCAAAATAACGACGTTATCCGTACAGGGCTCTCACCTGTTTATAGATATGAAACATGTACCCGTACAGGACTCTAACCTGTTTATAGATAATCATGCACCGACGTTAAATTTTACCCTTCACTCAAGCTCGGATATAACTAATACTCTCATCACAGTGAGTTTTATGGAAGGCGCTTTGTCCCTATTCTCATGCTGCTTTGATTTCTTAGAAAATCCTCACTATACAAGATTCAGACCTAGCCCTAAAACTGTGCTGCTCGGCGACAACACTATGGTACACGGCGATACCTCTTGTGATACTCGGCGATATCACTACAAACGAACAGATGGCTTGCGTGACTAATTTCTCGCCACACAATCTATACCGGTATAGCTTACAGATAGGCACGAAAAACGAACTTAACAAGTGTTAAAACATTAATCCTATTTTCATACCATGACGCAATCCTTAGCAACCAACATGTTACCTTGGTTACCCCTTAGAAACCATCCTCTGCTACCAGATAATTGATCCAGCGGGCTATAGAAAATATATCATAAAATACGCTACCCAACTTCATAACCTATAAACAAAATTCTATACTAAATATGGACCCATTTATGAACCTGATATATTTTGGGCCTACTGAATCAGGTGGTCAGAATAAATCTATATACACATTATCTATACACTATATACATATTTATACATTTGCAGAAAGAATATTGTCATTAGAATAAAACCCAATCATTTAAACGACCACCATAGGCGACGTGATCTAGCTAAAGGTAACCTATACTTCTAAATAACCAAGACCAGCTTGTTTGTCAAAAGTAAGATTTTATTTTCTAAATTATGGTATATATGTTGTAAGTTTTATAAATGAAATTTATTTGCAATAAAGCAAGCATGATGGTAAGAAATAAGAAAAATACAATTTAAGCAATTGAATTAACTTCAAAGAATTATATAAAGTTTAGCATTTCTAAAACATATTTTCCTAACTGAGCTAAATAGACAGAAATTAAAGTAAAGATCTTTGAGGATTCTTACGTGCTCCACGCAAAGTCCAGCAGCACATCACCCTCATCGGAAAGTCAGAAAGCAGCAGCCAGCCCAACCCTAAGGGCATGACTTTTTATACCTTTCTACGCTAACTAAACTAGCAAAGGAAAGTTTTCAGAAATACTCGACGTCCCATTGGCTGAGAGTGACAAGTGACATGTCACCCAATTCTTAAAAAGTTCCACAAAATCATGTCTTACAAAGACCATTGTCTCTTCCACGTGAAGCCAGAGGCTTCCTGCGATTGCAACTTTGTTTTAAGTCATCCTCGCAGCTTCCATAGTCTTACAGTGCAACTTCCGCGGATGCCAAGTTAAGGACTGACAAAAAGTTCACTTTCGACCTTGGCCATGTCCGACAGAATGATGTCAGCTCATCAGTTTTTGCTTTGTGAATGTAGCTTCAATAAACGTTTTAATTCAGAATGGGCGTCTCGTGACTTTCTGCAGAAATTATAGTTCAACTCTCATTTTGCGGCTCAAATAGCTAGGCCTCAAAAGCAGGCAACTTATGATTTCTAGTATAAAACAAACACAAGAAAAGTATTAATGTAAGAAATAAAGTATATTCTGTATCCACCCCATGGTTTACTAAATAATTAGCCCACCCGATTAATCAAAATGTTACCTAGCCATTGCAAACAAATAAAGCAGCGTTTATATTTACCAGTCTCCGTTTTTCTATGAGACCCATATGCACCTAGAATAGTAGAAATGACATCACACAGACAAGAAAAAGCAAAACAAGCACATGCTTATTTTAAATATGCAGCAGTTAGTAATGACAAAAACGAAAACAATAAATTATTTTATTATTTTGCACGAACAAAAAGATGCAACATTTATGCACGTTTATGAGCACACATGTTAGTCCCCCCCACGTGTAAAGTTTAATCTAGGTTGTATTAGCACGACATATCACAAATCATTAATAATTTTATTCATGTTATGGAAATGTGACTTTGCGAGTTTAAACAAAATTTTGTTTTCTATCTCGCTCCATCAGTAGCGTCATCACGTTTTCACGCTGCTGGTCACTTTCGGCGGCCATCTTCGTTGTGACTGTTCCCATAGTAACCTCGTAGAAAAAAAAAAGCCGGGAAGCATTTTCTTCGTTTCTTTTCATGGCCTTGATATCACAACTGTGAACCTTGCAAGAAACTGAACTTTGTTCGACATTCGGGACTATTGAATTTAAAAAGGAAAAGACCTGGGAGAACCTGGTTTGGAGTAAAGCGACAGTGAAAGCATTTGGAGGAGAATCGTTTTACTTTGTTGCTGGTGACGCGCACACTGTGTGTCAGTGGTATTAACGTTCATGCCTGTAGTTTGCTGTGATTTTTTCACGAAGTGTATTTTGATTGTCAAATCATACATACAGTAGAGATTTCTTGGAGTATGCATGCAGCAGAGGTTTCATGATGTTTTGAAGGTTCTTGAGGAGTTAGTTATTTACTAATTCATCACTCACAAGGTGGTTAGTTGAGTGTTTTAAGTTCATGAGATGTGGTAATTTCAAGAGGTATTAGTTATTTACTAACTTTTCATTCACGAAGTGGTTATATTTACTGGTTCATCATTCACGAAGTGGTTGTATTCAATAATTTATCTTTCACCGAGTCGTTAGTTTAGTGTTTGATTTGAGTGTTTTTTTTTTTTTTTTTAAATCTTTTCTGATTTAGTTTTTTGAGTATGTCTGTGGTAGCCGGGAGTTCAGGTACTAGGGACAAGGGTTCATCGGGGGTACCTTTAACTTCAAATTTACAAATCAATTCCCCCAAAGAATTTCTAGCTATTCCTGGAGAACCGTTGATTGCTTGGTTGGATTGGAAGGCTTATTTTTTAAACTATATAGCGAATTTAGAGGACGTAAATGGTACGTTCTCACCGGAAAGGAAGAAGAGGATGTTGTTATATTCGCTCGGTCCGGAGGGTTTGCGTATTTTTCAGGATATGCACTCACACAAAAGTGTGGAAGGTAATTCTGATGTTTTTGAATGTGCTCTGATGGATTTGGATGATCATTTCTCTCCCTCAGTGTCAATTGCTGTAACTAGACATGCATTTTTCCATAGGAAGCAAGGGGAAAATGAGACAGTAGAGGAATTTGTTTCGGCTTTGAGAAAATTGGCAAGGAAATGTGAATTTGCTCAGTTACATGATGACTTTATACGTGACCAGGTGGTGATGTATACTAAGAATAAGGTATTACAGGATAAACTGTGGGTAGAGGGAGACAAATGTCTTAAAGAAATAGTGGCTTTAGTTAAAAAAGCAGAATTGTCTGACCGATGTGCTAAAGTCATTTTGTCACAGGATAACAAGGTGGTGGGGGAAGTAGTAGCCAAGGTAGTGGAGAAGAAAGCAGGATATAAAGATAAATTGGAGGGTGGAAATAATGATTTTCGTGATAGGAAGGAATGGGAGGGTGGTGACAGGAAGAAATTTACTGACGGTAATGAAAGGGAGAAATTCAGTGATGTGGTGTGTTTTAGATGTGGGAGTTACTCACATGCCGCTTCTTTTGAGAGGTGCCCTGCTAAACATGCAAAATGTATAGAATGCGGATTGGTGGGTCATTTCTCAAGGGTTTACAACCGGAAAAATAAGAAATTGTCCAAAAAAAAAAAAGTTAATTATATTCAATATGAAGATAATTCATCAGGTTCTGAGTCTGATGATAGTGATATTCAAGTTAACTATGTTCGAAACATTGAAATTTAATTATTAATTATCAAATGTTGGTAACATGTTTATTGTTGATTTGTTTTTTCTTTTCTCTGCATTTTGAAAAGGGGGGATGGTTGTGGGTGAGTTCACATTTTCTGTTCCGTTCACTTAGGAAGAAGCGGAATTTACCAAATTAATTTTATTGTGTAAATTGTTGGGTTCAGAGCGTTAGGAATTCATTATAGTTGGTTAATGATGTATATGTTGTTTTTGTATTTTGTTTTTTTTGTATGCTCTTTTTGTTTCTTTTATTAAGAAGGAGGATGTGTAGTAATGGCATGTTCCTTTAATTAGAATGTGATAGGTGTAATAGGAATGTTGGGTGCTGGGCAACAGTAACTGGTAGAGCTGGGGGCATTCTTGATGTACCTTTACTGGAGCTGCATGTATTATCTTGCCTGTAGAATAAACTTCTACTTATACTTAACAACTACGTCCTCTGCTTCTGTTCATATTAAAATTGGAGTTACTACAGGGAGCCAGTGTAGGTCTCTCAGGTGGGGGGTGATGTGGCTGCGGCGGGGGACGTTGATGATCAGTCGGGCGGAAGCGTTTTGGATGCGTCGTAGTCGTCGTGGGTGTTTGGCTGGGATTCCTGCGTAGAGTGCGTTGCCGTAGTCCAGTCTGCTGCTGACGAGGGCCGGTGTCACTATTCTTCTTGTTTCGGTTGGGATCCACTTGTAAATCCTGCAGAGCATGCGGAGGGTGTTGTAGCAGGAGGAGGAGACGGCGCCGACTTGTCTAGACATGGAGAGGGAGGAGTCGAGGATGAATCCAAGGTTGCGTGCATGGTCGGTGGGTGTCGGTGCTGTTCCCAGTGTGGTCGACCACCAGGAGTCGTCCCAGGCTGAGGGGGTGGGTCCGAGGATGAGTACCTCTGTCTTGTCCGAGTACTGCTTCAGCTGGCTGTTCCTCATCCAGTCGGCGACGGCCTTCATTCCCTCGTGGAGGTTGGTTTTGGCGGTGTGTAGGTCCTTGATGAGGCAGAGGATGAGCTGGGTGTCCTCGGTGTAGGAGATGATGTTGAGGTTGTGCTGGCGGGCCACTTGTGCGAGGGGGGCCATGTAGATGTTGAACAGCGTCGGGCTGAGGGATGAGCCCTGGGGACGCCACAGATGATGTCGGTGGCCTCGGATCAGAAGGGCGGGAGGAGGACGCTCTCGGTTCTGCCGGAGAGGAAGGACGTGGTCCAGTCAAGGGCCTTCTCTTGGATTCCGGCTTCTAGGAGGCGTGTCTTCAGAGTGCGATGGCAGACCATGTTGAAGGCAGCTGACATGTCCAGGAGGATGAGGGCTGATGTTTTGCCCTTATCTAGTTGGCGCCTGATGTCGTCTGTGGCGGCGATGATGACTGTCTCGGTGCTGTGGTGCGTCTGAATCCGGACTGGGATGGGTCTAAGATGTTGGTGTCTTCCAGGTGGCGGGCCAGTTGCATGTTGATGATTTTCTCGATGACCTTCGCCGGGAACGGGAGCAGGGAGATGGCCCGGAAGTTCGTGAGGTCCTTGCGGTCCGCCTTGGGCTTCTTGAGGAGGGCGTTGATTTCGGCGTGTTTCCAGCTTTCCGGGAATGTCGCTGTTTCGAAGGAGATGTTGATGACCTTCTGTAGTTGGGGTGCGATGGCAGCGTCTGCTTTGTTGAATACGTGGTGTGGGCACGGGTCCGACGGAGATCCTGAGTGGATGGAGTTCATGACCTTGCGTGTCTCGTCCTCATTGACGTTGGACCAGGCGGTTGGTGCTGGTGGTGTTCTCAGGGGAGGTGGGGTCTGGCGTAGTCGGGACGGTCATGGTGTTGAAGCTGTCATGGATGTCAGCGATCTTGCAGTGGAAGAAGATGGCTAGTGAGTCGCACAGTTCTTGTGAGGGCGGTATGTCGTTGGCGTTGGCGCTGGGGTTGGAGAGTTCCTTTACAATGCTGAAGAGCTCTTTTTGTCGTGTTCGTTGTTGTCTAGGCGGTCTTTGAAGGAGGATCTCTTAGCTAATCTGATGAGGTGGTGATGTCTGCGGGTGGCGTCCTTGTGGGCTGCGTGGTTGTCCGGAGTGCGTTCACGGAGCCATATCTTCTCCAGTTTCGGGCCTGCGCGTTTGGAGGCCTGCAGCTCGTCGGTGAATCAGGTGGCTCTCTTGCTGGCGTGGTTGTTGGAGGGTTTCTTGAGGGGGCGAGGGTGTTGGCGCAGTCGTCGATCCACTGTCTGAGGTTGCGGGCTGCGATGTCTGGGTTGGTAGGGTCAGTGGGTGGGTTTTGGGCAAGGGTGGTGATCAGCTGATCTTCTGTGACTTTGCTCCAGCAGCCGCGAGGTAGCTGTTGGGTGCTGTGGTGCGTGGTTGGTTTGTTGAAGGTGAAATAGATGCAGTGGTGGTCGGTCCAGTGGAGTTCGGTGGTGTGGTTGAAGGCGACTTGGGTGCCTGTGGAGAAGATGGGGGCCAGCGTGTGGCCAGCGGCGTGGGTGGGTGCGGTGACAAGTTGTCTGAGGCCGTGGTTGGCGAGATTATCGATCAGGGTGGTGGAGTTGGCGTCGTTGTTGTTCTCGAGGTGGAAATTCAGGTCCCCGAGGAGGATGTAGTCCGTGGAGGCGAGTGCCTGGGTGCTGGCGAGGTCGGCGATGGAGTCGCTGAATTGGGCTCGGGTTCCCGGTGGTCTGTAGATGAATGTTCCTCTGAGGGTGGTGTTGGAGTCGTTGTGGATCCGGAAGTGCAGGTGTTTGGCGGTGTTGAGGGTGTCGTCTGCGTGGGTGGCGACCTTGAGGGTGGACTTGTGGACGATGGCTATTCCTCCGCCGATTCCGTTGGCGCAATCCCTGCCGGTGATCTTGTAGCCGTCTGGGATGGCTATGGCGGGCGCCGAGGAGTCGTTCCACCAGGTCTCGGTCAGGAAGGCCACGTCTGGGGCGGAGGTGTTGAGCAGATCCCAGAGCTCGACGGCGTGTTTGCGTGCGGAGCGGGTGTTGAGGAGTATGCAGCGGAGGTGGTTGGGTCCAGTCCTTGGGGGTTTGGTGGTTCTGTCGCAGGTGAAGCTGCAGGTGTGGCAGGAGAAAGGTCCGTGAGTCCGTTGCGGGGCGGCTTGGAAGCAGGTGTGGTTTCGGCCGGTGTTGAGTGCGTGGAGGGTGCTGGCGTCGTAGCGGAGTCTGGTGTTGTGGCGTTCGCGGGTTTTGCGGGGTACAGGGGTTCTGGCGCTGGGCACAGACGGGCGCAAACGGGCTTGCCTTTGGCGCGGCAGTGGTGCGCCAGCGGCGCGTCCGCTGCGCGCGGCCTCCATAAGAGGGGGATAGGGAGGGAGGATCAGCTGGGAGGTGGGAGCCGGGTGGCCAATGGGGAGCAGGGGGGCTGGGCCGCAGGGACGCAGCGGCGGGAAGGGATGGGGAAACGTCAGGGAACCAGCGGGCGGCAGGAAGCAGGACACGAGGCAGCTGGAGGCCGTGTGGTGGCGTGGGGAGCGACCTGCCTGCGAGCAGGGTCAAAGGTCGCCTTTTTACTGCCAGGACATATAAAACATGTAATATACATGTCTTACTTTTTGATACCATGCACATTGTCCTATGGACTTTTAATGTCTACCTTAGCAGTGACTTATAAATATTAGACTACCACTTCGACATGGCAAAATATACCTTTGGGCAGGCCTGAATGTTACTTTCTAATACTTATAAGTCACTGCTAAGGTAGGCATTAAAAGTCCATAGCACAAGGTGCATGGTATCAAAAAGTAGGGCATGTATATTACATGTTTTATATGTCCTAGCAGTAAAAAGCCTCCAAAGTAGTTTTTCACTGTGGCAAGTCTGACTCTCCCATAGGTTAACACTGGTTTATATTTAATAAGTGATAAGTTCAGTTTGGGAGCAGCTAGAAAAATAGTTCAAGGACTTGGGTTATTAATGATTAAGTCCAACTTAATGGTGAAGTCGGATTTTATATTACTATTTCGTAAATTATTCTTTTAGAATGTTTTAATTTTCCTTCCTTAAACCAAAATGCTTTCCTGCCAGTGTCAGCTGGCACCTGACTGCTGATGGCTTGTGGTGAGATGTGTATTTTCCCAAACAGTGGACAAAGGCCTCAAATCCTACTTTGGATCCAGCTTACAACTTTCACCACCGCTGACTTGTCAATGGCTACTTTATCTTCATAAAAGTTTTTAAGTCAGAATGGTACACTTTCAAATGGGACGAATCTGGTCCCTGTATCTGACCAGGGCTCCATTGTGGTCTTCCTAAACTTTTAAATTTGACCCAGTGTTGTGCAAACATTTAAAAACTCATATATTCAGTTTTACTTAGTGAATTATTGTCATTTTGATGACATTTTATTCATGAAACATTTTCTATGTTTCTAAAGTGGTTTGCAGGGTTTCTAATGATGTGTTTTTACTCTACGTTTAGCCTGACCTTTTGGTTCCAAGCTACTAGTGAGTTAAGCATAGGTTTATTTACGGACTTTAGGTGTTCACCCTGACAAGGATTGTGACTATTGTTTGAGGTGGGTCCTCATACTCCATTTGGTGGTTCCATCTGCATTCTCCTAAGAGACACTTTGGCCCGCTGCCTTATTTATTTATTTTACAAATTAGTCATTTACATAATTCAGAAAACTCTTACATTTCTGGTACAGCAGTATGCCATTACTCAGTGCATTGTTCCTATAGTGCTACAGTATATTTGTTACCAAATGTTCGGGCTATAGTTGTTTACTTGCTACATTGTTGCAATCGCACAAGAATTATGGAAGTCTTTTCTTTTGCAATGAGATCAGTATGTACTCTGAATGAAAGACCTCTTTCCCCTATTGCAGGCTGCGAAAGTCTCAACTGTGGCTCATGCATCACTGACAAACATAAGATCACCATACAACAGAAATATGTGATAAGCACTTGAAAACCAAATTGTAGATTTCTTAAATGGGTAGAGTCCTTGTTTCCAGTATTTGATGCTTCCACTTTGTTTACCCAGCCTCCTCTAGATCTGTGGGTTGAGACCTGAAGATCTGTGTGTTGGGAACTAGAGAGTCTTGTGAAACTAAGAGGAACAATGTTTTCCTCAAAGACCTTCCTACATAAGAGTGGAATTGACTAAGCAGGCTTGAGTGGTTGTGATGTGCCCTCCAACCCCCAACTTGCACTTAAGTTTCTCTGAGTATTAATATTATCGGTAAACTGGCCTGCTGCAGGCTAATCCATTATCAATGAACTTTCTAAATGCCCTTTTATCTGCCAGTGGACATACTGGATAAAATAATCATTTTCGTGTACTTTATCTACACCTGTTACCATTCATCTCCCTCCTCAATTTCATTGTATGCTATAACTTTTGATTTGCTGATTCAATAATATTTTTTCGTTGTTCCTAGGCTTCTTAATGTTGCTTAGTACATTTTGTATTTTTAACTAAACGGATTTGGAACTTTAAGCTACCTTTTTATTAAACGTGTTGGTTTATGTTGGGCTGTTATTTATAACACCTCACATATTGTTTCAAAGGGTTGCTGTTTTTGCTATGACTTATCTATCAGAGGTGAGATAAGGACCCCAAAGGAACACTGTAGGTCATTGTCAGCTGGCCAATTTCTCAAACATACAGAATGTCTTCCGCTTTGTTCTGTGTGATTATTCCCTTTCGTTGTTACACCTGAATGTGATTTAGTTGTGATGTGCACCCAGGGGCAGAGCTATCAGTGATGAACTTATGAAGCTAGTGCAATGGCACTGGGGTCCAGTGTGACCTGCAAGTCTGCTTAGGTTGCTCAAAATGTGTTTACTAGCTCCTTCCTGGGACCTGTCTCTGTTTCCTCTTCCACCATGAGGTGGGGCTTTGAGAGCTTATGCTATGGTCAATGAGAGCGAAACAGGCTCCGGGCATTCACTGCCATATGCAAAGGTGAATTTGCAGCATATATCTAGAGGTTTATGCATCAGGTGGGGCTGTGCTGGTCTTTTCCACATTTGCCACATTTGAAGTTGCTGGCTGGAAACTTCCACATCTATGAAGCAGGTGTCAGAGCCCGCTTGCATGATCCCATCCTAGAGAAAGTACATGCAGCTGATGTACCTGTAGCTATGAAAATTGCAAGAGGTGCCGTGGCTCTGGAGCCCAGCGCTAGGAGGTGCGTGCAAGAAATGATTAAAGACTCACCTATTTTAATCTTGCTCTCTGGTCTGGCTGCTGTGCCTATCCTTAGCACCGTGATACCCCATGGGGTGATTTGTCTGCGATATTAAATTAAAATAACATAACATCCCAATTAAGTATTTTTTAACTAACAAATCAAGGGATGGGCCAAATAGCTTTGCTTGCATTAAGCCCACGGTGCCCTTGCTACTCCATTGTGTGCGTTGTCTATCTAAACAGAGTTTGAACCCTTATTTACACTTTGCAAGCTAATAATTATTCACAGATCAGATCCCATGGCAAGCTTAGCTTTACATTTAATACCAACCGTTTGTAACGCACTCAGTGAATAACACTCCTGTCCACAAGAAGAGCAGTCCCTGAGTTCACTATGGTCCTGTTTATGAGTTGCTCTTCACTGGTGGGGTGCAGACTCTGTGCTTTCTATTACTGTGTGGAACCTCCGCATCAGTACCTCGAAATTATGAGTTAAACTCCTCAGACTGGGGAATAACTGCGCGGACATGGAATTACAACGAGGTGTTGTGCATGGTATTCTCTTATCCAAGATATTTAACATTCACATTTACAAACGGCAGGGAATGACAGGGGGATAATAGTTTTGAGAGGGGGAGCATTGCCAGGAAAAAAGTCAGGGTGAAGAAGGGAAGAAGGCTGCTGGTTTTACTAAGCAGGGCAATTACACTGCAAGCCAAAAGAATCTTAGGGGTGCTGACTATATTGTGCAACAGTGATTACCACCTAACCCTACCGAACACAGCAAATTGCTGTCTTCAATCGCTGTCTTCGTGTCATAGTATGGAGTAAAGAGAGCCCATTTTTTTTTCGGAGTCAAAGATTTACCCACAGATATTCATGGATAACCCTAGATTTTCAGTTTAGTTTACAAATTTGGATTTTGTAGACCAATGAATCACATCGAAAGTTAAACTAATGCTGGCATGAATGGTGTTTTAGGAAAGAGCATTTCCAGTAAGAGAAATGTTTGGGCTTTACACTATATAGCATATCTTGGGGAGATCTGGGATTAGTTTCATATGAGTTAGTTTTGAGCTCAAGAATTTGAGTGCAGATCCTAAAATGCGTGCTCCAGGGCAGGGCCAGATTTAGGGCGCTGCCAATCCTGACACCAAACTCGAGGGGGCGCTGCGTTTTGAAATATCTTACTCGTTCAAAAGCACCTACTGCAAAGTTCCCTGTGTGTCTAGCAGTTTTCAGGCACCAATACAAATGTCAATAAAACTCTGGTGATTAATATACCTGGTGGAGAGAGATTGGAAATGTGTCTATTGGTAGTTTTTATTAATCATAAAGGAGCGCAGAGGATTACTGTGCAGCTGCAAATAATGTGTATTATGCAGATTATAGAATTGCATGTTATGTAGTGACCTCAGTTGGTTACTACTTTTGTCAGAGAGATCCTTTGTTACTTTCAGTTCATAAGTTAGCTATGAGCGGTCATCAAAGAGCTGCATGCAAACTGTATGGTATTGGTTAGAACATTATATTTTTTCTCCCAGTCTCTACTTATCCTAGTATTGCTGAAAATGGTTAATTTGGGTAGAAATAAACTCTTATTAGTAAAGCCAACTAGTGTGTTATGTTTTAAACCCCAAGTTTGTGCTTCTCCAGACCAAGGACTCTTAAAAATATACTACCTAACAGTATGGATGGCATGTGACTTCTACACCTTGTAGTCTTCTTTGTCTTATGGAACATTCCCTATACATTGATCTACACATATAATTAATTGGTATGAGTAGCACTACAAAACAAATGAATCACCTATGAGAGAGGGGCTATAGAAAGAAGAGGGGCACATTTAGAGAGTGGTAGTGAAGGAATCCATGGAAAAGGAGGTCAATGTGGGGGGATGCCAACAAAGATTGATGCACCGGGCACCACTAGCGATAAAGCCGGTCCTGCTTTAGGGTTGGATGCCATCATGTTGCTTTCATTATTTCTTTGTTATGTTATGTTAGCACGTTTTGTAAAGCGCACAGCTACGTCAGCAAAGAGGCGCCCCAGCGCTGAAGCAGAACATTGAGGCTGATGACCAGAAGGAGGTTAGTGAAGGGAAAAGATGAGTTTTTATGGCCTTACGGAAGGCCCGGTAGTGTTCATGGCACGAATGGAAAGTGGCAAAGCGTTCCAGAGCTTGGCAGCCAGTAAACGGAAGGAGCGGCCACCCGACCGAGCCTTCCTCTTTCGAGGCACAGTCGCCAAATGTCGTCCCATCGAGCGAAGTTGGGGCAATAAAATGGTGATAAAATGTGCTTAGGTGATCCACCTTCTGTAGTTGTTATCAAAGATTTCCTGGAATACATTCCTTGCATTTCCTTATTAGAGGGGTGAGAGGTTGTCTTTCATTACTTAGTTGTAGAGAGCAAGACCATTCAAAACTTCTATGATGGTGCTGGGTGTCAAAATGTCATAATATGCTTCTTTCTCATCCATTGTTCTCCACTCCAGTTAGGCACCTTTGTCTCCGTTTTTAAGGTATGTTATACATCTCTTTGTAGGTTTTTCTTGCCCTGTCATCTGGATAGTTTAGGTCATGTTGACCAGTTGAATAAAACAATGGTTGCATGGATCTACTGTTTGGCGTTTTTGGAACTTTTGTATCTTGGTGAGAAGGTCCAGGAACGTCCTGAACTTGTGGGTTTACCAGTAGCATTGACTTATGAGGTTACCAACTTATAGGAATGCATCACAGGTGAAGACAAGTAGAGCTGCAGCTTTACTGAAGTAGAAAGTGAAATGTAATCTGCGAAGACCACGGTTGGGGTGAATATGTGTCCACTGCATTGCTCCATAAGAAATGAACACTTTCTTGAGGGTGGTAAATAATATGTGCTGTGAGAGAACAGCTGCCTCCAGCCATTGCCAGCTTCCTCATCCATTATTTCCTGAGAGATTCAGCGAGTTCGGATTGGTCATTTTAAGACCCATGAACCGAGAAGTAAATTGGAAAATCTGATATTTATAGTCTAGTACTTTTGTTTCTCCTGTATCTAAGATTGCAAGCCACAAGAAGTGTATTTTCAAGTATCTGATTTATAACTTGGAAGCATAGATAATCATCTAAGGAATTGCTACATGGTAACACCTATTTCAGAGCACCTGTTTAAAGGTTTGAAGCAAGGATGTTCTGACTACAGAAGTCATTGTAGCTTATGAATACATTAACGGGCTGCTCACATTAAACAAGAACAAAAATATGCGGCGAATCAGATTTTAGTAGGTGATTTGGTGTCCCTCCGTATATTTTAAGTTGAAGGTTGTATGTTAAGTTGACAATATATTATTTATGAGTAAATCAAGTTAGGGTGATAAATGTGCAGGCATCCAGCTGGGGCTAACGTAGTCAGTGCAATGACCTGTGTTTGACATGAAGGTTACGGGTTTAAATCCCAGTGGCTCCACTCAGTCTTTTATCTCCCTGAAACCCCCTTTTTCATATTACACAGTATGGATCTAGGGCCAGGAAGGAGAGGTTTGGTTGTTCTGCCTTCCTTTGGGCCTCTTATAAGTAACTTGTTTTCAACCTGAGTTTTATATCTGTGATTCCCCTTTGGAAAGGATCAGTTTTTACTAAAACTGTAAGTTTATCACTGCATGATAATCAATGTTTAAGTTAGACCTTTCCACAGTTATGTGTCTAGTATTTTGCCAGAATATGCATCCAATGTTCCTTTCAAGAATTGCAAATATTTACATTAAGCCTATATTCCACGTGAATCAATTGCATACATTTCTACTTATATGTTTTTATGAAGCATTACCATTAGTTCCAGACAAAGGGGGTGATAAGGATATGGGCGGACTAATGTCTTGTCAATGTAATTATTATTATTCATATAATCTTATGAAGAATATAAAACAAACTAAAAACATAGGTAGCTAGAAAGCAAGTTGCTCATGGTACAGACGAAATATGATCATGTTAAACAGTACAAGGTATTCTATTGTACATATATGTGGTATTCTCCTGCCTCTTCATCTAAAGCCCATGGTGTGTTGAAAAAGGCTGAAGGGGTTGTTGGGCTGAGGCCCTTATGTGCCATGGACTACTACCTGTTCACAAACATGCCTTTCAGTTCCTATGACATTTTGATTCCATAATACATCTGGATATCTATTTTACCTTGTCGATTTCGTAGTTCTCCTTGAACCAGAATTATGACTAATTTACAACTGAAGAGGAAGAAAATAAGACTCCGTATTACTCAGCTTGACATTTTGGATCCGATTCACAAAGGGAATATTACATCTGACTGCATGAGACACTATTCACAAAGGTAATTTTTCATGTCCCTCCCAGTCGAAATCCGGCTGCTTGAGGACCTGTTGTCCTTCCGCAGAGCCATCAAGACTTTCTTGTTTTAGCTTCCTCTCCGTGGCACTGTTTCCTTGTTATGTTGTGTTGCTCCGTTGTCTCTGCGCCGGGATGCCCCTTCGCTGGGGTCGCTGAGCGCATTAAAAAATTGTTATAACATAACATAACATAACATGTATAGAATAGATCTCCTCAGATGCACATCTGCACCTACACCTAGGTGTACACCTCCTCAAGTATGAAATTTACTATTTACATGTATGAATTTACTCCTAGATGTAGACGTACGTGTCTCCACCCTCTCAAATGAGGGGCAGAATGGCCACGACTGAATTTAAAGAATGGTGATGGATTAAACCCAGATCAGTTGACTGGGGGTGAGTGTTTGATTTGCTCAGACGCTCCGTCCATCATCCCCCTTGGCACGACTGAATTTACAGCAGAAAAGAAAGTAATAGTAACTTTCCAGCTGTTTGTAAAGATATGCACTAGTGAGGCACAGAGCTCCCTACAAAACGTAAGAGGACACCTTAAGAGAAATCATTGTAAATTTCTAAACTTGAAAAATATAGCACACTTCCTGAACTCCCATTCACCTGGGACTACCACAGTAACAGGGGACAATACACCACCACTAAAATTTGAAATAATATTCAATATTAAATAACTTTTTTAAAATTGTATTTAAATCATCAATCCTTAATAGTATCATTTGTGTTGAATGGGTCACAATCTTGGATTAACGTTCTGTATTGTTTTACTGTGATTTTAATTTAACTAAAAGAAACTATTGCTTAAAATGTAATTCATTGAAAACGTATTGTCAGACCGGCCTAGGCATGGTTTACCCACCACATTTTTACCTTCATCCTATTTTGATGACTACATTTTTGCTAGCCTTAGGACTCTGCACACTTTACCTCTGCTAAACAGTTCTAAAGTGTGTGTGTTATTTCCTTAAAACATGGTAGAATAGGCTTAATTCTAATTGGCATATTTTATTTACTTGTAAGTCTCTAGTAAGGTGTCAATACCTGTGCCCAGGGCCTATAAGTTAAATGCTACTAGTGGGACTTCAGCACTGATTGCTCCACACACGTAAGTAGCAGTTTAAACTTGTCCCAGGCCTGCCATTGCAGCCTGTGGGTACAGTTTTCAACTGTCATTTTGACCCAGCAAAATAAACATTTTGCCAGGCCCAAGCCTTTCTTTTTAATGCAAGTAAGTCACCCCCAGGATAGGCCCTGGTCAACCACCACAATGAGTAAGGGGTAGGAGGAGAAAGGGTCCCACTTTGACCTCCAGTAACGATGTAATACACACACAAAGAAGAGGGACTACGTGGCGTGTGCAGAGGTGTGTAAGCATCCCTATGATAAAGCATGACACAGTGTACTGTGTGTGAGGGCAGTTTTGAAACTTTTGGTGGTTTTCCTGTCTCAGAATCACGGTGATTTTGGAACACATAGTCTCTCTTCTTTGTGTGTGCATTAGGCCCTGGTCTGCTCAGAGAGCTGGGTGCAGTGTATTTAAAACGTAGGATGTGTACCTTTTACTTTTACATATTGTGATAGTGAAAAACTTTAAAATTAGTTTTTCACTATTGCAAGGCATACCTCTCCCATAGGACAATAATGGTGTTACCTCACTACCTCAAATAAGCTGTAATTTCCAAATTGGAGCATGTAACTTTTCATGTTTGGTGTCTTTATAATTGAAATGACAACTTTTAACTTATGGTGAAGTTTGATTTTAAGAAGCTCATTAGGATGGCGGTCTGACTTATGTCCGACAGCCACCCTTTCACAAATGATTCCGCCCGACAGGCTGTCGGCGGTCCCGCCAGAGGCATTAGGATGCGACCACCACGGCGGTCGCAATAACATAGGCATTGCGGCAGGGGCTGCTGGCTGCAGCACATGCCGCAGTGCAAAAAAGGGACACTTAGCATATCCCTGCTCTATGTGGCAGGCACCATGCAATGCCTGCCACATGGTGAAAGGATATGCAGGGGGCACCATAGGTGCCTCCCAAAATCCACAGCTGAGGTCCAGGGGGTAAGGGGTAAGTCCCTTTCCTCCTGCCTTTTAATGGCGGGTTAACCGCACTGAAAAGGCGGGCGGAAAGGGACATTGTAATCCCTATGACTGTGCCTGGCAGGCAGCACCACCACCATTGTAGGGAATACATCCCCCTCGGCCGCAACGGCAGGCTCAAGGACTTTCACCCTTCAGCCACCCTTTCACAAATGGGATCGCCCAAAAGGCTGTTGGTGGTCCCGCCAGAGGCATTAGTATGCGACCGCCACCACTGCGGTTGCAATGCCTATGTTGTGCATTGCGGCGGGTGCTGCTGGCTGCAGCACATGCCGCAGTGCAAATAGGTGACACTTAACATATCACTGGACTGCATGACAGGCAACATGTGGTGCCTGCCACATGGTGCAGGGATATGTATGGGGGCACCTAAAACCACAGCTGAGGTCCAGGGGGAAAGAAGGAAGTCCATTTCCTCCTGCCTTGTCATGGCTGGTATACCGCACTGAAAAAGCGGGCGGAAAGGGACATTGTAATCTCTTTGGCGGTGCATGGTATTGTAGGGAATACATCCCCCTCTGCCGCTAGGAGGCTGTCAGATGTGTGGTGGTCGGTCTTTCCGCCCGCCAACCATCGTCCCATCATTGTAATATGGCGGGCGGAGAACATGGTAACAATGGCGGTGGGACTGCCACTGACGGGCTGTCGGTGGTGGTCCCACGTCATCGTAATCAGCCCCTAAATTACAATTTCGAAATTGCCACTTTTAGAAAGTTGGGATTTTCATGACTTAGCCGTTTGGTGCCCTACCTGTGGGTCACATGACAGGGTGTAGTTGACACTTTGCCTTTAAGTATGTCTCCTAGACAGCCACACACCATAGGGGACTTAAGTGTGCCTGGATGGGACATCATTGGCAGGATGGGAAGGAGGAGCTGGGCACCGCCCCACCTACGCTTGAATAGGCTGTATTCAGCCTCCGATTCTACTGATTGGATTTTTGTCATTTCGTTCTTGGTATAAATCTCTACTTTTCAAATTTTTTGTGGGGTCTTTTTGTGTAGTGTTTTTAACGTTATTACTGTTTGAAGTGCTGCACAAATTCTTTACACATTGCCTCTAAGTGAAGCCTAGCTGCTCTGTGCCAAGTACCAGAGGGTTGAACACAGGTTAATTTAGAGTTGGCTTGTGCCTCACCTTGAAAAGAATTGTTGTTGCTACTTGAACAGTGCTCACACCCCAGTCAAACCACAAGTTAACATTTAAAAAAAAAAGAATAGCATCAATTATTTGAATAAAGATTACTTGAAAATGTCATTGAATGCAATGCATTTTATGTTTCCCTATGTGTTAGTGTTACTTGCTGCCTCTATTGAAATCAATGGGAGCAACAGTAAAATCCTTTACACCTGAAAGGTATCCTTTTGTGAATAAATGTCATGCATAATAAATGAAGCAATTGCTGTGTGTAAGTGGAAGTGTATGGCAATAAATCACTTTATGAATCTGGCCCATAGGGTTTCATGAATATGTGGGAGAACTAAAGATCTGAAGATGTGATGAGTGTTTACCGCAGAGTTGCAGCTTTATTGCCGCTCTGTGGGAGACTATACTACCTTTTTGTCATAAATATCTAAAATTGTGTTGCCTGCCCATTCTCTGATGCCTGGCTGACACATAATAATAGTTGTAGGCATTTACATTTCATAGACTGTCGAGCACTCAGTGGAACATTCTTCATAACTATATTTATACATCTCCACTGAAGTGCCGGGTACAGTCACTCAGTATCTAATAATTCATAGCATTATTAATACATTTTTATAGTACATGCAGAGCATGTTCACAAACGTGCACATATTTACAGTATGGTACTTGGCAGGACAGGGATCTCATTAGACACCAGGTGTCCCAGAGACATAGGGCCAGATGTAGGTAATTCTAATTTACCGATTCATAAATACCGAATTTTACCGATTTGGTATTTATGAATCGGTAAATTAGAAGTTGGGAGATGTAGGAAAATTGTATTTTTCAATTACCGAATCGGTAACATTCGGTATTTACCGATTCGGTAAATACCGAATCGTATTGCCCATTGATTCCTATGGGCCTTGAAGCCCATAGGAATCAATGGGCAATACTGATTCGGTATTTACCGAATCAGTAAATACCGAATCCTGCAAGGGTGCAGGGGGTGTCACTTTGACACCCTCTAGCACCCCGAATACAGGCACGTGAAACATGTGGCACACATGCATGCCCTAAGGGCCTGTCTGTGTGTCACAATAGGATTGGGTGGTAAAATACCGACTCTTAGGGACCGGTGGCACTCTTAGGAGTGACACCTACATGTGGATTTACCGAATCGGTAAATTTACCGATTCGGTAAATTTACCGATTCTGTAAAATGATGGCCCCTACATGCCGAATCCTAAATACCGGTCGGTAACGGCCGAATTCGGCCGTTACCGACCGGTATTTGCTCTCCTACATCTGGCCCATAGTTCTCGGTAGTCAGCTGACAGTGTTTTGAAGATGTAGGAGGTGGGTTTTGAGGTCTCCATAAACTTCCCATGCAACGCTACAAAAAGTTTAACACCCTAGCAATTTTCTCTTTACTTTCTATGCCAGATATCCATTTCTCCCATTCTGTTTTTCTGCAGGGAAACGCAATTTTGGCATCAACCAGAATTCGAAGAATTGGAAACCATGCAAGCTGCCTATTTTGGTTACAAAAGCAGGAATAATAATAATAATAAGCATCTCAGGAATAAACTACCATTTGATGAATGGGAAAATATGGCATACGATAATGAAGGTTTCTGCAGGTATGTCCATTGCAAAGTAACCCCACTCTGGATACCATGGCAGTCTTATGCAACTCACAATAACAAGAAAAACAAACATTTGATTTTTGGGTCCGAATTTAAGTTGGCTTCAATAAAAGGACACGGTATTACAGTTGATGAATGTATTTAGAATAACAATTTGGCAGCATAAATACATTGGTGTTATAAAAGTTTGAGGACTAAGAGAAGCTCACTCACATTGAACGCCTAAGCATTACATATGAGAAAGGATTGCATTATTTTTCCGAAATATGGCTAGCGTTTGTTACACTTTCTGACTAGGAAATAAAGATTACTGTGGAAACAATTTTTTTAAATAGGTTGTTCCATGCAGGAGTAGCCTTCCCACAGCCAACACCCATGGCCCTAAAATACAAATGACATCCACAAAGCCATGTTCAGCACAATAAGAAGTAGGTTGTATGTATTAGAAATGCATGTTAATTTCAAAGAGAAACAAAGAATTCTAAAGCCAAAAAAGAATGTGGAAGAATAAAGTAAAATAATTTATTGAGCCAATAAGGTGTGAATAGAATCAAAATCAGTTAAATGGAACAAATTATATGATTGTTTAAAGTTTCAAGGCAAAAAAGTGCCTAGAAAATTGAAAGCTTCAATCAGAAGTTACTGTTCATGGTTGACTGGGACCCAGGAATGATTCCATGCTGACCGCCATGGAGCAGAGGTTTCAAAGGCCAAGCAAGCTGCACAGGTTAATAACTGCTATGTGGTTATGATTAACATCACTACTACCTTCCTGCTGGCAGAGATCAAGCCATTATCTACCTGGGGGGGCTGTCATTAACTGTGTATTCAGGTTCTGGAGCAAGGCTGTAAGGCAAACAAGTTCTATCAGTCAGCACAGAGTATAATTTTATAAAGTTAGCAAAAATCTATTTCATCATGGAATCAGTTTTTGAAAACTGAGTGGAACATACTGCTCTGTCATGTTCTCAAGGAAAAATAGGAAATAATTATTGTATTATAAACAGGCCTGTTCATGGAAAATGTGGCCTTAAGTATAGAGTGTCAAACTGTTTTTTTGGACCTGCTCACTGGGGGCATACCTTTTCCAGTAACTAGCATGCCCACTTTTTTATATTAGGCATTCTCCCTTTTGGGGATTCCTGGGAATACATTAGGGATCACTTAATTAAAATATAAATGTAGGATTTGCTACATGACACAAGCACGGCCACTTGCCAATTGACACTGTAGTACTTTTAAACTGCAGCCCACTGAGAGTACAATGATGCTCACTGGCACATTACATTTTTGTCATAAATGTGGGTGGTGTAAATGCAGACAGCAGTCCAAATATGGCATTTAACATCCACTGATGCACTTCCTGCACCATGTATCATGGCTTTACTGGAAAGATAAATACACCAATTAGGTGAAATCATCGCACAGTACAAGTTTAAGTGCGAAAGCACACACTCTGGGACACTATTTATCACACAGAATTCCAGTGCCAGCAAACCTAGATAGAAATTAGTTGGGAGACCACATCATAAGTTATGTTATTTTTTACAGTACACATCTTAATACTATCAACCTGATATTTCCCACTTATAAATTATATTGAAGAAATAATGTGATTGCATACTTTTGTATTTTTTAATATTATAAATAAGTTAAAATTCATTAACCCAAGTGTTATTATTCCTTAGCAGATCAAATACTTGAGATGTTTACTTCTAAGCAATCAATCTGATTGATGGTAAATGTCATTTACGCTCATAAAAAAACTTTCTAGGTCTTGTAGCAGGGATTCTGCTCCTTCATAGAACTGTGCCTAGAGACTTGGAACCTCAGTGAATTAGGGTGTACCAAAACTCACCTTAGTACTCAACATCCCCTACCAGACTAGCATCAGTGTCTCATTGGCTCTTCCAAAATACCAATGATTGGAAAACCCAGAACATGGAACTTAGATTACCTCAGGCAATTTGGAACACATGAACACTCTTTCATTATACTCTCATACCAGTCCAAAACAGGGAGTAAAAGAAGACACGTGCAAGTTTGAAATATTTATTTCTAACGCCGTGTTATCATGCGCAGCATCTTAGCTAATACAAGCAGACATATTATCAGGAACAAGATTGTCAGCATAGTTACTATTCCATAAAATACAAAGGGAGAAAGCATGTTATAATGCTAAATGGAAATAGGTTTAAAATATACCTATATTTCACCCTCCCTTGCTAGTAGGTTATTTTATATCTACAGAAGGTCTCTTGGGATTACATAGGCGGACCCATACCTCTGGTATTTAGCAGAAGTGGATCACATCAGATTCTGTACCAGCTCTCAGCATACAAATGTTCTCCAAGTGTGTGTGATCATGCCTACGCAGTGCATTATTAAATGCGCCAATCTCATAGGTAGCCACAGCTGCATATGTGTTATGTCTAGAACGTGCGCTGACCAGTCTGAACAACAACCATTGTGTTGAAATAACCTTGAAGGCCTCGGCACTCACTGTTCAGACTAAGTTTACCAAGCAAGGCTGCTAATATAGAAAAACATGTTATTCTCGAGTGAAGCAAAACACTCTGCTAAACTCTAAACATTTAATAAAGTGTGTGCCATGTGCAAAAGGCAGTAGAAAGGAAAAATGGTGTTTAAACTTCTAATAAGCTCATGTCAACTTAACACTGTGTGAATGCAAGGCTCAGCCCCACAACAGTCTCTGATTCTTTTAAATAGAAATGCAAATCTGGATCTTGAGGCCTGGTACCATGCCAGATGTTTTGGATCTTATCACAGATAGATAGATTTATATACTAAGATTCCAAAAATGAATCCGGGACAAAGTGGTTATAATCACAACCTAGAGTGGTAAGGAATCCGATGACTGAGGTTGGATTATGAAGTAATCACTTCCATACGATGTTGTGGGTTGCAAGTAAGTTTATTGTTATAAGAAGACAGCTTGACAACCACTCCGGTCAGATGTCGAGAGAAGATCTGACAACTGCCTCAAATGGAACACAGTAACAAGAATGCAAGGAGCATTCCAAGATAACGTAATATGAAGAACACTACACACCTTCCCCTTTTGAAAGAAAAAACCCCCAAAAAACATGTGTAATAATACTCATAAATGTAATGCAAGATAAATAAAAATAATAACTAAAACTACCATATGAGAATTACTAATTTACTGAATTGCTTATAGTAAAGTAAACAGTTAAAATCGAACAAAATCTTTCATTTTAACAGGTGAATTTCTGATGCGAGAACTTCTCCTAGGTTCAATCACCTGTTCGTCAAGTACAGGTATACATTCTACAGGAACAGCACTTTGGTATACAACAGGGACAGGACTTGATTCAACATTAGGATCATTAGAACATGAATCAGAAACATTGGGATTGGAGTCAAAGCAACCAAGAGTATCTAAACAATTTTGAAAATCTTCCTCCTCAATGTTCCTTGAAGTTTGTGGAACTATTTGTGATTTACTTCCTAAATCGTTGGATCTACACATAGGTAAGCGCCTGAAATTCCAAATCTTACCACCTTCTACTCTAACTGCTTTACTAAACACTTCGATCACTTTAATGGGATCAGACTATCTGGACCATCTCCTGTTGGTTGAATCACAAAACTTAACACGTACAAAATCTCCCACTCGGACCTTATGGTTTGAAGAATAATGCGTGGGACCCCTTTTGTTCATTTTTTCCTGGTATCTTTGAACATGTTCCCTAACTTGAGAAAAATCCAAAGCAGGATCGTATGAATTATTGGCTTTTAACCACCAAAGGTGGTGAAGCATTGGAACCTAACTTTATACCCATCTCTTGCTGGTGAGGCCATCCTAGTATGGATACTCCTTTGGTGGCTACGTATACTTTGCCCCTGTTTCTTCTCCCCTTAAAATCCAAATCAGCCCATATAAATCCTTCTAAATCAATCTTGTGTCCAGAGTAACCACCAGCTTTGATATCTGGGGGTAGGAATTCTTTAGTTCCCCATAGTTCTTCATAAACATTTTTTCCAATTATTGAATACCAGGCACATAAATCAACCATCATTGGTACCTTTTTCCTATCAATCAATACTACACACGATGGAAGACCAATACAATTATTGTTACAAACACATGAAATGCAGTTGAATTCGCTGAATTCTGCAGAAATCTCTTCTTCTTGACAGGTGACACAGTTAACTTTCTGAGAAGATCTGCACATTTTCCCAAAATGAACTGTTCTTTTACATTTGTCGCAAATTTTGTTCCACGCTGGACATCCCTTGTTGTTTCCTACGAGATCAAAACTACCACATCTGTAGCAAATTATAAACTTTCTTCTATTGCCAAATTTATTGTCTTTAACTCCAAAGTCTTTTTTATTAGGAAATGGAGTTTTTTTTAGGCATTGATTGGTTCTTTACTAGAGATACCTCTGATACAGGATCCTGTATTTTTAGAGTTTGGCTTTGTGTTTGACCTCTGATTTCACTGACAAACTTTTCTGATTGCTCAATATCTTTGGCAATGTTAACCACAGCACTTAAGGAGGATTCTGTGCCTAACCACAATCTCTCTTGTATCTTTTTGCTCTTGCTTTTCATCATTATTTGGTATGTAAGTACTTGTTCATAGTTGAAAGTATCAAATGCACAGGAATCAGCTAGAGAACATAAAGCAGATACATTGTTTTCTATAGATTCATCTTCTTTCTGAGCACGAGAATAACATTTATACCTCTCCATCACTATGTTAATTTTCTTTCCAAATCTGGTGCTCAATTGTTTAATGGCACATTCAAATACATTTGTTTCTTTCGAACCTTCAGTAGGAGGTAAATTTGCGAACTCTTTGATGCCTTGACCACCTAAACAATGTCTTAACAAATCAAGTTTTCTTTTGGGAGAGCAGCCATCCTCCTCTAAAACTTCGACATAAGCTAAAAACATAGGATACCATAGATCCCACTCCATTTTAGGTTCGCCAGCAACAGGTGGAAAATATGGTGGTGCTAAAATATTTGACATTGCAATATTTAAATAAAATATGTATCTTAATAAATTAAAATAAATTGTGGCTGTATATATATATATATACAATAAATGTGTTTGTGGACAAATTAGAGAATTATTTGAAGTAAAAGGTGTGCGAATCACCGATGTAAAGTCACACACAATATGCTTAAATATAAAGTATCGTGCTTACTTTTAATAAGGTGCGCGAGTCACCGATGTAATCCGCACTCGAAATACTAAATTTTGTACGTAGATGGTGAGAGAAATGAAACCTCACTCAAACGACAATTAAAATCGGTAAAAATCATTGAAATTACTCATTAAAGGTGGCCGCCGGCGTGCGTGCGTGTGACATCACGACGCTCCCACCATGCTTTGCAACTTTCCAAGACTCCCACAATACTTTGCCTCTCACCGGACGTCAAGAAGAATGCCCGCAGAGCACCAGGCGCGCTGAAGAACTTTTGTTCAGAGTGATGAAACAGAACACAGGAAATGCCTGTATATTTACTTTTGAAAAGTTACCGTTTACGTTCCTCTACATGCGAAACATAGTTTGAATTGCACAGTTATGTTAACCTTTTAGAGATGCATTTAATTTTCAAAACATTTACAGTATGAGACAGAGGGAAATTAAGGCCAGATTTACTAACATTTTGCGTCATGGGTGCAACACTTTTGTGGTGCATCCATGATGCAAAATTCTAGTATACATTTACAAAGCCACACAAATTGCGATTTGAGTCATCATAAGTGGCTTTGTAAAAAAATAACACAACGCGGCGGCTTGCACTGCATTGTGTTAAATTTTATTCTTAGAGGTGTTACTGGGGTCGAACATGGGTGTTCCTATGTATCCACCCATGGATTTCAATCAATCCCAGATTTACGAAGGTTTACAAACCTGGAATTGCGTGAAATTGCAACGCCTTGCAGGAAACTGCATAACAATGAGAAAAATGCTATTTTCTCTTTCTTTGTGTGCTGAAAACTGCTGCATACATAGAAAGAGGAAATTGTCTCAAGGGATGGTTTTTCAGCAGGAAGGCATCCTTTCCTCCACAAAAACAATTCTCCTTGAAACGCATGGTGAAAGGGTGTCTGCATTGGCGCTATGTTGACTGAGGTGCGCTAATGCAAGGAAAGGACAGGATTGCGCCTTATGATGTTAAATGCAGCGCCTTCCTGCCCTTTCATGCTGCACAGCAAGGTGGCTTGCTGGGTTGCACTGTGGGAAAGTATGATAAATATGATCTTAAAGTACTTTGGCCTTGATGACACAATTTACAGTCAAGCGCTGAAACCAGGATTAGAGCCCAGTACCTCATGTTTAAAAGGCAGTAGCTCAGCCACTAGATCAAATCTATTCCATTTGCATTGCTCTACCACCATGTTGAGCAGCCAAACGTTTGTCAATCTACTATGTAGGATTTAGGAATGGGTGTGAAACCATCACCAACATATTTCTGTTAAACATATTAGCGCAGATGGCGGTTTGAAACCTTCAAGGCACATTGTATGCATGTTTTTATGTTTTACTTCAGTATTTGATATAGTAAATCGTGGGCTGCTGTGGAGAAAATTCACCACCTTGGCATCCCAGATCCTTTTATAAGAACCATTAAACACCTCTGCTTGATTTATGTGAAGGTGAGTAACGGCACCAGGGCTACCAAAAGAATAACCACAAATTGTGACTGAAGCAGGGTTGCATGCTGGCTCCACTTTTGTTTTTCTTGTATGCTGCAGCTTCGGGGATGTCTCTTTAGAGCACATGAATTTCGCCACTTAAATTGGTAGACCAGAATGTCTCCCTGCTTCAGTATGCAGATGATAATGTCATCCTGAATACCACACTGATTGGGTGATCTTTGGATACAATGAATGTGTAAAACAAAAGTAATGATTTGATTTCATGGTAGAGAGAAATGTGAGAAGTGTTTTTGGTATCAAAATTTACAAAAGCAAAATTCATCAGGTAGACTCAAAACATTGTTAAGGGGCGTAGCAGGATAGTGCATGCCCCAGAAATCATTTAAATGTTAGTTAAAGGAAAATCGTCCTTTAGGCAGCATATTCTGAGACGGTAAGTAGATTTCATAAGTGCTTTGGTGACCTCAATTGTAACTTTTTTTTACAGCAAAGCACATTTCCACAGTTACATACCAGTTTAAGCGCACTTTGAATACAGGGTTAGAAAAAGTGAAGAGCAACTTCCTTAAACATATTTTTCATCCTAAGTGTCTGTGCCCTGCACAAATAATGTTTTTACAACAAAATACATTCCACTTTGTTAGACCTGTCATCCATAGGGTGGTCTTTCCCCAGACGTTTTGCCTTTTATCTCATGTTTTTGCTGATTCTTTTTGTTGATATTACGCCTCTGGGCACATTACCACTGCTAACCAGTGCTAAAGGGCATGTGCTTCTCCCCTAAACATGCTGACATTGGTGTATACCTGATATGCATATTTGATTTACTGTGGCATACCTTCTAAAGTGGTATAACATATACCCAGGGCCTGTAAGTCAAATGCTGTTAGTCGGCCTGCAGCACTGATTGGCCCACCTACATTAGTAGCCTTTGAATCCTGTCTCAGGCTTGCCACTGCAGGGCCTGTGTGTTCAGTTTACTGCCACTTTGGCTTGACATTTAAAAATACTTGCCAAGCCTCAGACTCCCTTTTATTACATATGAATAACCCCTAAGGTAGGCCCTCTAACAGAGTGTCATGTAAGTAAAACGTAGGACATGTCTGTTTAATCTTTACATGTCCTGGTGGTGACAAACACCCAAATTCATGTTTCACTATTGTGAGGCCTACTCCTCTAAAAGGCTAGCATTGGGAATTTCTTAATACACTTTTAAGCTGTAATTTCTCACCAGAGAGGAGTAGCTTGTTCATGTTTCATATGTTTGGACTGGTAATGATGAATCCTCCTTACTGGTGAAGCTGAATTTAACATTATTGTTTTAGAAATGCCACTTTTAGAAAGTAGACATTTCTCTGCACTTACTGCTCTGTGTGCCTGACAGCCTGTCTCCAAAAACAGTCTGGGGTGGGTTACTATTAAACGTTGTGCATTCACTCTAGACAGCCACAACACAGGTGTGATAGGTGTGTCTGAGTACCTGTCTGCATCTGTATTCTAATGGCCTTGCCTGGGCAAGATGGAAGGGAGGGTCTAAGGCTTTACTTGAATAGGCTGTCTCCTGCCCCCACTCAAAGGGCTGGTTACCCCCAAAAGATAGCCTGCCAGACAGGACTACGTTCAAATGGATACTTGACTTTTGGATATAAGTACTGGGTCTCTGACCCCCTAAAATCAGACACTTCTGAATCTTGAACTGAACCTCTGTCAGAAGGTCTGCTGCTGTGCCGCTTAAACGACTCGTCTTTGGACTGCAGACTTTGAAGGCCTGATTTCTCTTGCGTTTCCCTGCTGCCTGCTGCTCTCTGAATCTCTCTGCTGAAGGAGAGCTAGACTATGCCTTCACTTCAAGTGATTTGAAGAGCGTGTTGGCTTGCTTCCTGTTGCTTGAGCTCAGGGATATCAAAGTCTCCATCCCTGCTATTATGCCTGGCTCACAGGAAGTGGCCCAGCATACTTGTAACACAGATTTTGATGCATCTACTGTCTGTGTTTAGCAGAACCAGGGCATCGACCAGGTTTCAGGAGTAAATTCGGCATATCAGAACCAGCGCTTTGCCTCCTGAGATCGACGCATTGGACAACATATCACCACCATTGCAGCTTGGTGAGATCAACGCTTCCCTCAACTGCATGGCAGAATCCAGTGCATTGCTCGATGCCTATCGACTCCATCACATGTCCTTGAAACTGACTCATTGCCTTCACTGCAAAGAGAAGATCGACGCATCTCATTGTTTGCTACAAGGAAAGGTACTTTGTTCACCAGGGCCTGCATGGGTCCTGTTGACAGCCGGCACTCCATTAAGGTGGGCCCAAACTTTTACTTTGCCCTGGTCCAGCGTGACCTAAAATAACCTTTTTAGTGCTGCTTAGTGCTACGTGCTTCTAAGGGTTTTACTGCATTTATTCCTTTAAAATTCGAAATCTCAACTTCTATACATTGAATTTTTGTCATATTGGTCTTGTTTTACCAATCAGTGAAAGAATCAAACGCAGCCAAAATATCAAATATGATTTTGATATTTCCTGAATCTCTACAGTTTATAAAATAATTAAACAAGACTTCTAAACCCTGAATTTTAGACCAAAGACCACTAAACTGAAAAAAGCAAAAGAAAGAAGAAACAAACTTTTTGTGGCATCCCTAAACAACAAAACTCCAGCAGAATAATGTTAGCCCAGTCTTTCTTACTGCTAGCTTGTATAACAAAGTTACATTGTATTGGCCCCTTCAGAATGAAAAAAATTACTCTTTCACTGTCTGTTTCCTTTCTTTGAATCAATCAATCAGAACATTTATAGTGCGCGCTACTCACCCGTGAGGGTCTCAAGGTGCTGACGGGAGGGGAGGGTGCTGTTACTGCTCGAATAGCCAGGTCTTGAGGTGCTTCCTGAAGGTGAGATGGTCCTGGGTCAGTCGTAGGTGGGCGGGGAGGGTGTTCCATGTCTTTGCGGCCAGGTAGGAGAACGATCTTCCTCCGGTTGTGGATCTGTGGATCTGTGGATCCGTGGGACGATGGCGAGGGCGAGGCTGGCGAAGCGGAGCTGGCAGGTGGGAGTGTAGAATGAAAGGCGGTTGTTGAGGTATTCGGGGCCCATGTCGTGGAGCGCTTTGTGTGCGTGGGTGAGGAGCCTGAACGTGATCCTCTTGTTGACGGGGAGCCAGTGCAGGTTTCTCAGGTGGGGAGTTATGTGGCTGTCGCGTGGGATGTCAAGGATGAGTTGTGCGGAGGCGTTCAGTATGCGCTGAAGTCGTTTCTGAAGTTTGGCTGTGGTTCCTGCGTATAGGGCGTTCCTGTAGTCCAGTCGGCTGGTGATGAGGGCCTGGTGACCGTTTTTCTGGTTTCGGTAGGGTTCCACCCAAAGATCTTTCTGAGCATGCGCAGGGTGTTGAAGCATGAGGATGAGATGGCGTTGACTTGTTTGGTAATCGTGAGGGCAGAGTCTAGGATGAATCCCAGGTTGCGTGTGTGGTCCGTGGGCGTCGGTGCGGTGCCCAGCGCTGTGGGCCACCAGGAGTCCTCTCAGGCGGATGGGGATTGTCCGAGGATGAGGACCTCCGTCTTGTATGAGTTGAGTTTCAGACGACTGAGCTTCATCCATTCCGCGACGTCTTTCATTCCTTCCTGGAGGTTGGTTTTGGCGTTGGCTGGGTCTTTGGTGAGGGAGAGTATCAGTTGGGTGTCGTCGGCGTAGGAGATGATGTTGAGGTTGTGTTTGCGTGCGATGGCGGTGAGGGGGTTCATGTAGATATTGAAGAGGGTTGGGCTGAGCGAGGAGCCTTGGGGTACGCCGCAGATGATCCTGGTGGCCGCGGAGCGGAAGGGAGGGAGGCGGACACTCTGGGATCTGTCGGGGAGGAACGAGGTGATCCAGTCCAGGGCTTTTCCTTGGATCCCAGTGTTGTGGAGGCGGGTTATTAGGGTGCGGTGGCAGACGGTATCGAAGGCGGCCGAGAGGTCCAGGAGGATGAGGGCGGTTGTTTCCCCGTTGTCCATCAGGGTCCTGATGTCGTCAGTGGCTGCGATGAGGGCGGTCTCGGTGCTGTGGTTTGCTCGAAATCCGGACTGGGATGGGTCGTGCGAGATGTTCGCTTCGAGGAATGCAGCCAGTTGTTTGTTGACGGTCTTCTCGATGACTTTAGCCGGGAAGGGAAGGAGAGAGATGGGGCGAAAGTTCTTGAGGTCTTTTGGGTCGGCTGTGGGTTTCTTCAGAAGGGCGTTGATCTCTTCTCTGCGTGCTTCCAGCTTTCTGGGAAGGTATTTAGTTTGCGGTTGTGCAGGTGTTTTTTCCGTGTTTATATGTTTTCATTGGTGAGGGCTATTTCTCTTTCAGTGGGGTTTTATCAGTTATTATAGGTTTAAATGTAAAACCCCACAGCCTATTAATAATATAATATATTTTTATAGACCTGTGTGGAGTCTTTTTGTGGTGTGTGTATTGTGTTCCTGTGTATGTGTGTGTTGCACAAATACTTTACACATTGCCGCTTTAGATAAGCCTGACTGCTTTGTGGGAAGCTACCAGAGGGTGAGCAAAGGTAATATTTTAGTGTGCATCTAGCTTAGCTTACCCTGAATAGAGTGGTGGTTCCTGTCTGGCCTGGGTTCATACCTCAGCCAACAAGGATTCCCATTTTTAACACACTTACACGTGGTGATCACAGTTTTGGTGCCACATTGAATACAGTGTTAGGACAGGTGATAAGCAACTGCTTTAACCATATTTTCCCTACTAAGTTTGTGTATTCAGTGTGTGGGTTTTAAATGTGCAACATGTAAGCCATTATGTTTGTATGATGCTAGACTGAGTTGCCTCCAAAAACTATTTTCACTGTTTGGGCTGTAGCTGATTCAGGACAGTTAATGTGTTAACCCCATATGCTTGGTTTCCAATAAGTAATATTTAAAAAGTTATACTTTCCCTGGACCTGGCAGACTGGCTCTGGGGAAGAATGTGACCCCACTTAACCTAAGCATTGCAGTTTAGCAGTGTTCAAGAAATTCACTAAGCTAAGCTAAACTAAAAGAAACCAGTGGTAGACCTATACTTTTATAGTTTGGTGATGAGGAAAGCATGGGGGAAGAGGGGTTTCGATCTCAAAATGAACTTTAACCTCCTGGCTTTAGTCCAAGGGAAGGAGGAAGTTGTCCCACAACCAGTTTGCAATATATGAGAGAGAGGGGACTGATCATGAACTTAAATACATCCCTTGGTATGACACAAGCTCCCTCCAGGGGCAGAAAGATTCTGACATGATGGATTTTACTCAGTAGGAGACTTTTCAGTGAGGAAAAAGGGACGTGTTGCAAAAGTGAGAAGGTTTGCCCTTGGGAACTCTTTACCAATTGATCAGGCAGGCAGATTTACCAATATTTCACACAATCCAATGCAACGCAATGCATTACCATAAGACAACTTGCTTTCCTGCATTGGGTGAAAGGGAGAGAGCAACAATTCACCATATCTAGTAAGATAGGGCTAATTTCGTCTATATCGTAGTGCTGACGCAGTTATGGCTGCCTAAAGGCTTTGCATGCACCCTTGCGGTGTAAGGGTGCCTGTATTATGAGCAGGATTGTATTTGCACAGGAAGGAGCACCTTCCTGCACAAAAACAATTCTGCAACCTCTTTGTATGTGTGCTTCTGAAAGCAATGAAATATATTTCTCCTCATTTCGCTGAGGTCAGGGAGGTGCACTATTTTGGTGCAATCCCAGGTTCACAGACCTTTGTACATCTTGGATGGTGTGAAAAACTATTGGTGGATGCGTAAGAACAGCCACAATTTATCCATGGAATTGCTTCTTGCAACAAAGTAGCACAAAACAGGAACATTTCTTTGGATTTACTAAACTCCGCAGAGCCACGCAAGGTGGCTTTGCATGGCTTGGTATATCCCAGTTAAAGGCTTATGTTGCCTTGCATCCTTTTGTGACACAAGGACAATGCAAGCCCTTAGTAAATCTTTCTGCATTGTCTAGGATTCAGCCCCACTACTTGCTGGTGAATTGAACAAACCCCCAACCCCCAGCCACACCTCCTCAGAACCCTGTCTGGACCTGTGGGAGAACAGAAAAGAATTGAGCCTGTTCATTATAACCTGTATGAAGTCCTGCAAGGCTGGATCTACTCCCACCTGTACCAGGACTAAGAAGTAACCTCCTTTGTGGCTACAGGGACATCAAAAGCTGCAAGAGACCTCTTTCCTGGTGTAACCACCTGATTGGTTACAACTACAACTGGGCTAGGACTTGAAGATGCCCTCTGCTGGAGTGGGTTCTGTTCCGAAGTGTTTTCCGTAAGATCCATTGAGCCTTAGAAATGGCTAAGAGGAACTACCCCATAGTGTCTGAAAAAAGTGGACTTTTTTGACATCCAAGACATTTGCTCAAAGGTTCCCAATTTAAGAAGAATTTCATCATCATCTTGCCTCCCTGAAAGATTTTGAGCTTCAAAAAAGAGAGTACATCTGAAGATAAAAATTTGGATTGCGAAAGGTGCAAAAAGTATCTTCCCTGTGGGTGCAAAATGTAATGTTTCCTGCTCTGAGCTTTTTCTCTGCTAAAACTAACAGGTCCAGGCATTCATAATAAAAAACTACTTCAGAAGCCAAAAACATTGCCATTTGACAACCTGCTTGCTGTTTCCAACCTCTACTCACAATTGACTTGAAATTGCTCCTAGGTCACAGTCAACCATGAACAGTAATTTATGATTGGCATTTTACTTTTTCTTGACCCTTTTTGACTTACACTCTTAAAATCCATCTTTGTCCCCCCCTCTCCCTCTTATTGGATGAGTCATTTTGTTATCGTTTTTGTGAATCTCTGGAAATTGTTCTGGGATTTTTATTGCGTTGTGTTTTGACATTTTGACTGTTTTAGTGTTGCTAAATACTTTGCACATTCTCCTAGCTTGTTGCTCTGTGCCGTTGCTACCAGGAATTGAGCCCAGATTTAAAATATCACAACTGTGTGTTTGACCTGACAGGATGTTAGGACTTACTACTTGGGCAGGACCCACATCCTTCCCAACTTAATAACCCATGTTCTTACCCTACCTATATCCCATTATATAATCTAGTGGTGTTGTACAGTTAAGTGGTGAACGCTTTTAATAATACAAATAACTGATATTTGTAATATTCTGGACACCTCAACTCCGGAACTTGGAAATCCATAGAAAAATCGACTATTTATACATTATTGTCATTTTCACATATGTACCATATGTACCATATGTGTACTTGACTAACATTTTTATCCCTTGTGTTTATTATCTTTAAAGTGCTCTAATGTATGTAATACTTCATTGTTATTATACTTTCTGTATTATCATTTTCTTTTCCCTCAATAAACTTACTTTTTGAACTTAAAAAAATAGAGATATACTTTCATAAAAATATGCTACATTTTCGTAAACGGCTGCAATGATTAGGTATGTATCGTAAGTGATTCAAGTCGCTACAAATTGTCCAGAGTTCTTTGGAATGTGCAATAAGGGCACTGCCAAAATATTTGTATTCCCAGTCTAGGCTTTAGGGGCCATAGTACACAAAGTGTCTTAGGGGCACAATGGGTGTGTGCTCCCACTTTGTGCCCCCCAGGGAACGTTGGTATTAAAGTAGGGGCCACGGAATCTTGTGTGACCCCTTCTGTAATACTGGAAGCACTGGCACACACGTAGCACCAATGCTTTCTCAAGAGGGCAGTCCCTCATTGCATGGGGCCATGCGGTTTGACTTCTACTACTACCCTCAGTCACTTTGTCACAAATCACTCTGCACAAGCACTCTTGTTACACCTATGCACAATTTGGAGCAACCAATCATTGACTTCTACATAAATTCCACGTACTTTGAACTTAATACATGCTGTGATCAGTGACATTCATCCGGGTTACGTGTTTCCTATTTATTTGTTTTTGTTTGTTTGAAAACGTTATTGGACTATGCTCTTTGGGTCCCTTGAAGAAATATAGGTCCCCCAGAAAAAATGTTGTTGGTAAGGACAGGGCTATCTTTTTGTATCAATTGCTACCCAGGCCTGAGGTGAACTGGGTTGCCCCATTAGTTTGTAATGGCAGATGCACATGAGGGCACAACATCATTAACCATCAGTACCCAACAAAGATGAACAAATTGGCACAGTACAGATTGCATTGGTCTTCTTGGACTCTGCTTCCATGACAAAAATAGTACAGTAGGAGTTATGATGTGCATGTGTAAAGTTAGCTTACATGCAAAAAAGCCTTTTTTATGAATGTAAAAGTACTTTGAAATTTGCAAAAGTTGTGTTTAAGCTGATAAAACGATTTACTCAGATGAAGGCTTTGCATTACTTTGTGTCAAGGAGGCAGTCCATGGATGGTGCATAGGTGTTTCCATGGAATCACCCATGGGTGTTGACGCTAATCTCAATCTACAAACATTGGTAGTCAGAAATTCATGCCAAAATCATAACCTCATCGAGGCAGGTTGTAACGAGGGGAACTGTTTTCATTTCTCCTCGTTTTTCCAACTTTGCAAATATGCTGCATTGTACAGCACACATACATAGCGGGAAAAGACTTCAAGCACAGTTTAAGTGCTGAAAGGGACCATTCCCAGTACGAAACCTATGTTTCAGAGAACATACAAACCCTTGCACTATGGCACAGGGGTGTGTGCAGTGGTGCATTAATGCCAAACGTGTGACAGCGCTGGGGGAGAAAAGAAATGCACCATATCTTATTAGATATGGCACGTTTTTATCTCTTTCCCTTTGACAGAAGGCATCACAGCAACTTTGGTGCAGCGTTGTAGTGTATCAAAGAATATCCAATCTGGGCCTCAATGTGTCATTCTGAACACACCTACAAAATTACACATTTCGAGGTATTTACACACTTCCTTATGACCTTTTCCGACTTTGGAAAATTTAGGAGATTTACTGCTGTAAAAAGACAACAGTTAATCGGTTTTCGAAGTGAGAACAAGTGCATGGAAAAGATCCATTTATTTCAGTCAATGGCAGGAGCACATCTTGTTCTTGGGTGGGAATGTAGATTTAGCACCCTCAAAACTGCTGGGAGTTTAGGGGAAGGGGATTCTGCACTGGAAAAAAAAATTCCTGTGAAAACAGAAATAAATGCACTCATACCCAACGGGAGATATCCTTCCATTTTTATTTCTATTCTATGTACAACTGAGCATATGAAAATGTCTCCACATATGAGCAGATGGAAAAAAATAGAAATACAAAACATGTCCAGCAGCTGTCACAGACTCCCTGTATACCCTTGGAAGCCTTTGTGAGCTCCAAAAAGTCCAAAATCTACACATGTGGAAGCTCCAAATTCTACAGGTGCAGAATTACAACGTCCTTTTTGTTGGGCTTCATACTTTGGACCAGCGTTTATCAGCTATCAAGAGTTGTTTCATGGCCTTAAGACTGCTACACACAAAGTATTGAATTTGTAGCATTCATTGTAGAGTTAATGTCTCCCCTTATGATTGACCATAAAATGGAGTTAACCATTTGTTTTTAATACACTTTAGTTGGTCATTTTTTGAGCTGTATTAAAAACAAGTTTTTTTAATGAAACCGCATTAGATTAATACAGATATAGATAAATAGCAAATTCGACACTTTTTATGTAAAGAACACTTTTCATCGAATGGCTTCAGGCATATTTTGGATGTAAAAATGTTTTTAATGTATAGGTGTGTATCATAATGTCTGTGGATACAAATTGTCCAGTTTCTTCAGCATAATCATGCTATCTGATAAATAATTAATTACCATTTAAAAAAAAAAAATGCTGAATATAAATCTGGGTTGTTATAAACAGGGAGTTAGGTCCTGGGACGTACGGGCAGCTGGACCATATGTAAATCTTAGAAAAAACGTAGTGCTGGCCGTACAAATACTTTGCAACGTCTCCTTAATTAGAGTAACAAATCACCTATTGATTGAGGATTTGTATGGTATTTTTATTTATACCTTATGAATTATTCATTTTCAAACAAAAAAATAGTTTGACGAAAAAGACATCCCATATATACACAATTATTCAAAAATTCAACAGTACAAAATTATGACACTACTACATAAAACATGAAGCAAAACATTTCATATGTACATTTGCACAATATTCAAATTTGGTCAATATCATATATACATTACCAAAATGTTCATATTATTGATGCAATTCCAATCAAGGAATGGTGAACACAATTAAGAAAAAATCAAGAAAAAATCAACTGGAGAACAGATGAATCAGTAACATGCACATTCTTAATCAGTGAAAGAAAAGAGTACACTGAATCAATGTTTCAGTCATTCAAGAGTGCTATTCTCCAATAGGCCTATTTTTTTGTTTGAAAATGAATAATTCATAAGGTATAAATAAAAATACCATACAAATCCTCAATCAATTGGTGATTTGTTACTCTAATTAAGGAGACGTTGTAAAGTATTTGTACGGCCAGCACTACGTTTTTTCTAAGAATATAAATCTGGGTTCAGAAGAGTTCAATACAAAACCATATATGAATAAGTCATCAGCTCTGAACTGAGGAACCAAAAACAGCCCTGGCAAAAATGTTCAAAACTGCCCGCCCTCTTACTCCCCTCACTTTTTCTAACGCCTTCAATTCATCCATTCTTTCTCTCTTGCTTTCCTTCATTCGTCTATCTCTTCTCTCTCTCTGGAATTTCACTCTGCCTCCCTCCGTGTCTTTTTCTCTCTCTCTCTTTCTCTCTCTCTCTCTCTCTCTCTCTCTCTGTCTGTCTCTCTGTCTCTTTCGAAGCTCCCCCTGAGACTTCTATAGTTAACTTTTTAGAACCTGGGGAAAGTGATAAAGGCACCACCACCTGCTCTGGGCTTTTAGAACCGGCTTCCAACGGTACCAGCCCGGCAAAGAAACGCCCAGTGGAATGAAAGGCCTGTCCGACACTGTAGGACAGTCCACTATCTCGTGTCTGATCCATTCTCCGCAGTGCTTAACCTGTAACAAAATAAGTGCCAAGGCCCTTTTCAGGAGGCCACTGCAGCTTGCACCATCCATTGCCCCTGCCAGCTCTGCCCATTACAATACCAACTCAACTACTAATCATCACACTCCTACAAGTGTGACACTTCAGACCATTCCAGGCCCCCTAAGCTATAAGAATGGCTTGGGTAGCAGTTATTAGTCATTGTTAATGTGTTTCCAATTAATAAACAGCTGTCGATGTTCTCATCCCTAATTAGGCAGACAGCGCCACCATGTGGCAGACTGTCATAAGCGCCGATGCTGACATTTAAGTGCCAGTGCAGCGCAACCGATACAATTAAGCACTGGTTCAAATTAAACACTGATTCTCCGTGATGGACTTGCCCTCCGTGACTGACTCATACTGCCCTTGTCCAGTCTGCAGAAGCTACACTGTGATGGGCACTGTCTGCAGGTCCTATGCTGGGCAACCACATACTGCGGCTCCATAAAGGGGTATCACATAGTGGGAGCCCCTATACCTCGCGTTCACAGTCTGCCTCCTGTATGATCTAAGGCCGGGTGCTATCTGTAGCCCCATATCCGGCTGTACCACATCTGCAAATCTCATACAGGAGTGTCACAATCTGTAGCACCACCACCCACACTTGGCTGCCAACATCGGCAGCACCCATACTGTGCTCTGCATAATCTGCAGCACCCCCATAATAGGCTTCCACAATCTGCAGCCCCCGTGCTGGGCTGTGTATCATCAACCGCCCCTGCTTTTTGGTGTGTACCATCCGTAGCCTGATATTGAGCTGCCTGTAATCTGCAGCTCTCCATCAGCAGCACCCATACTGTACAAACAGGCCACCTAGTACAATGATACGTTGCTATTATCATGGGGTGATCTATTTACAAGGTGTGGGATTACTGTTTCATTATGACTCTTTAAATTTGGAATGAGGACGCGCATACAAAATCTATGAATTCTGCACCAATTTCCACATTTTGTCTCTTTCTGCTCCGTTTTCTCTGTTCACTTTTCACCTAATTTTTCCTGTCGAAATCCAAATGGAAAAAATTGCAAGGCTCGTGTTTTTTTCTGCACAATTTATAATGACAACTTGGAAGGAAACTTTTGATTCCACCCGAATTGGGATTGCATTGGGCACATTAGCAATCTTGAGGGCTACTGAAAAGAGAGCACTGGGAGTGGGTGATGTGGACAGACTGGTGGACAGCAGGGGCAGTAGTAGAAGCAAAGAGGGAGGTCTTTAGAGAGATCACAGAAGGAGATGTGGGGAAATCATGGAGAAGGACCTTGAATCAATACAAATACCCCCAAGTGCAACAGAGAGCAAGCATGGCGGGTTGGTGGGTGGCACGTGCTCTGCTTGAATCGGAGTTTCAGGTGTGGCAGAAAGGAGGTTAATTTCCATTCAATAAAATGCAAACCTGTGTGTCAGGAAAGCAGACTAAATAGAAGGTCATATTAACCTTTAACACAATGAGCACAATTGCATTGGTGTCATGCTTGGATGGTGTGCAAACAAGTAGTACGCTATTACACTTTTTACTGAGATAAAGGTCCGGAAAACGCCGCCATAAGCTAAGTTAAACAGTTACTGCAAAATCAGCGTTTCTGCAGCATTGGAACACGGAGCAAATTAACTCCCTCCCAGCATTGTGCTGACGTGCACTGATTTCATGAAGAGATCAGTTTCAGAAATACAGAAATTGAATACATTGGATTTCATTCTAATTTCTGCTGCTGGAGTTCAGAGAAACCGACTTCCCTTCATCTTTGATTGTTCTCGCGCATGACTGCGCACTGTTTTCCACGTACGTCTGAGACGCAGCACTTCCTGTCACTGAGCGAACCCTCGGAGCAGAGCCGCTGCCGTGATGATGACGCACGTGTAGTTTTCTTCGGTGGCGGCTTAAAGACCCCATGAATGATTCACTTTTCAAGGGGGTGGGAAAGTAATCATCTTTGCCAATACGGTTAGTCCAAGTTTTCGCAAGCTGCGCACTTTGCACAATTTACAAAGTTCACCAAGTTCTCCAACTGCTTCCAACTTCTCTTGTAAGCAGAGGTGGAAGTGGGCAAGGGAAGAGGACTACAAGTCCCACAATTCTAAGTAAATAAACCTGACCTGCAGCAGCACATCATCTGTCGAACAGGGAAACTTGGCAGCTATAGAAAGGGGCAGTGGCAGCCTGCACTAATCGGAGGAAGGGGGCCGAGGGCAGGAGGGGTAGAGCCGAGGAAGCGGGAAGTAGGGGGGGGGGGAGTACACTGGGGAAGCAGGAGTAAAAAATAAATTAAATAAAAACGTACCTTCTCAACGATTCCTCGCGTCTCTAGTCCTCCCTCGGAAGCGCACCCAGGTGACCAGTCAGCCAGTCACAACGCAGCCTTAGCAGCAGGGTGATTGGTATGAGCACCGTGTTTCGCCACTCAGACGCTGACTGGAGGCATCGGCATGCTCTCCACTTTGGCTGCTATGCAGCCTGCATGGAGAACATGCGAAGTGCACAAGACTGTTTTGGGCAGCCCGAGAGTGCTGGCCAAGCATTCACTGCGCACTTTAAGAGGGTGCTACCACTCCTCCCCTGCCCCCTAACGCAAAAAGCGGGCGGAAGTGACCACAACCTCAAACTCAATAACAAGCAGAAACCTGACTAACATATCTATTAGAGCCTGCCTGATAAACTGCAGGTCACTCCCCAGGCACGCTGACGACGTATGGCTACTTCTAGGAACCAAAACATGGGAAATTGTGTTCCTAACAGAAACATGGTTAAGAGAAAATACCACACCATCTGTCCATCTCTCTATTCCTGACGATTATAAAATTGTTATTGAAAACAGAGAGGGCAACAGGCTTGGTGGTGGACTAGCCATTATCATCAAAAAGGACTGGGAAATATCACATAAATGGATGGAGACCAAAGATCTGTTGGAAGCAATGTCTTTTAATGTTACCATGTCCCCCACACTAACCATAGCAGGAATACTGATTTACAGACCACCCGACACCAAACCCATCGAGTTATGGATTATATGTGAATTGATAGCTGACCATTCTTTGAAATTTACAAACTATCTAGTATTAGGTGATTTTAACATCCATATAGACAACTCCCAATGTCCTTTAGCCTCCCAACTAGTCGACTCCCTCAAAGGTTTAAATCTTAACCAATTGGTCATGACCCCCTCACATACAGCAGGACATATATTAGATCTCATTTTCAAGAACATCCCCACCCTATCGGCAGAGAAATCCATCCCTCTTGCATGGTCCGATCACCATCTGGTTCCATTCAATTTTACCTTCACTACAAACCTAGGCAATAGGGAAAATAAGAACGAGGTCCGAAGAAACTAGCGGAAAGTCACCCCTGAAACCATTGGCCCAGCACTACATAACACGCCATTTTTACTCACTGGTTAACCAAACTGTGATGCAGCAACCTTCAATCACTGGGTGGCCTCTGCTTTAGACACCATTGCCCCTATGAAAGCCATGAAATCAGCCAGGCATAAACCCTCCACACCTTGGTTCACACAGGAACTACAAACAAAAAAAAGCTGCTGCAAAAGACTCGAGCAGACATGGCGCAAAACTTATAGTATCAAAATGAAAAACATCTACATGGAAGCAGTGAACCAATTCCATAAATTAAGACATACTGCTATATAAAATCATATAGCTAACCAAATCAAAGCATCAAATAACTCTACTAAAGAAGTTTTTTAAATTGCCCAAAGCTTTATGAAACCTAAGACAATGAAAAGTAACATTACCCCGTCAGAGACTCTCTGTGAGAACCTTTAGAGCTTCTTTCAAGAAAAGATCGAAGATATGTACACCTTGTTCACGGAGAATGAGGTCCCAATGACACCTCTGTCCCCACACACACAGAAACTTGGTCAGATTTTAGCCCGTTCAGTTCCGAAAACTCTCTTAATCTACTGCAAAAAATTAAATTCGGCTCCCCCTTAGATCCCTTCCCGGCTAGATTCTTCAAACTACTGGCCCACATGATCAACTCCCCATTAAACGTGCTATGGAATGCATCACTGAAAAATGGCATTTATCCGTCTGTGTGGAAAAAAGCTCTCATCCTCAAAAAAGAAAATGCAGATCTGGCCATTCTAAAAAACTTTACATTCATTTCTCTACTGCCAGCCCCAGCCATTGTTCTGCAGAAGGAGGTACAGAAACAGCTATCTAACTTCTTAGAAGCCAACAAGCTTTTGCACGATATGCAGTCTGGATTCAGAGCTGGTTACAGCACTGCGACAGCGTTACTAGAAGTAACCAAAACTATCAGAGAACCCCTCGACAAAGGCTGCTGTGCAATGCTGGTGCTGCTTGACTTGTCAGCAGCGTTTGATACGGTGTCCCATAAGATTCTCCTCGACAGACTCAGGCAACTAAGAATTACTGGGTCTGTGTTAGCCTGGTTTAACTCCTTTCTTGATGGACGAGTCCAAAGAATAAGGTTGCAACCACACGTCTCATCGCCCGGCCCTTTGATTTGCAGAGTCCCACAGGGCTCGGCCCTCAGCCCCACCCTTTTTAATATCTACCTTGCCCGTCTTGCCCCACTTATTGAGCAACACAACGTTAGTGTTATCTCATATGCTGATGAGACACAGCTGATGTTCTCCTTTAAAGACCACTCAGATGCAGCTTTTACTAAATTTCAACATTGTCTGACAGATATCTCTACCTGGATGACTACCAACTGCTTACAGCTTAACGCCGATAAAACTGAAGTATTGTTTTTTAATCAACCTTCGCCCCCTCAAACTGATCTTTGTTGGCCTTCAGTGCTCAATCCACCCCCAGGCCCTGTCACATCAGCTAGGATTTTGCGATTCAAAATCGACAATACATTGTCGTGCAAAACCCAGATAGGACATGTTTCCTCTACTTGCTTCTGGAAACTAAAGGCACTGCGGAAATTCCTCCACCTCCTACCTATGGAGTGTAGAAAAACTATAGTTCACGCACTAGTGATGTCCCAATTAGACTATGCCAATAGTCTATATCTGGGCCTACCAGCCTACCTGTTCAGAAAGCTGCAAACAATACAGAACGCAGCTGCAAGGCTCATAAGAAATATCCCCCTAAGACATCACACCTCACCACATCTACGTAGCCTTCATTGGTTGCCGGTATGAAAACTAACAGAATTCAAGGCACTTACCCTTGCTTACAGAGCAATAAATGGCACCGGCCCCCACTACCTAAGGAAAATAATCCACAAATCACACCATACAAGAAATTTAAGGTCCGAGCACCAAGAACTTCTCGTTACCCCTCGCTTTGCCACTGCCAGACTCGGTGGGCGCTCATTCTCAGTCAAAACAACCATCCTCTGGAATTCCCTACCCCTACAAATCAGAAATGCTTCATCGGAGCCTAGCTTCCGTAAGCTATTCAAAACATGGCTGTTCACTTAACCCATCTTCTTCGCTTAGCGCCGGGACACTCCCGTTGGGGGTAGCCGCGTGCTCTATAAGATACATAATAATAAGTAGGAGAAAATAAAAATGATAATCATGCCAGTTATTATCATTTTATTTTCTCACCATGTCACTGCAAAAAAGCAGTGGGGCGACACTCAATTCAAACTCCCGTAAGATGAAAGCGGAGAAGAACAGTCTACTTTCAGTGAGCAAAAGGAGAGGCAGCTAAAGAAGAAACAAGCCTTCTCTCTAGGGTGCCTGCTACCTGAAAGAAATTTACTTGTGTGCAATTGGTTCATTTGCAAATCTGAAGGTTGCTTGGGGGCCAGCAAATGTTTTAATTGATTGACAGAATTTGGAATGTGTCCTTTTAAATTAAAGCCATAATAAAACAAGCATTGGCATAGCCAATACGTTTCGCTTTTGGGACCTTATAAGTATTTAGTTATGCAGCACAATATCCTTGGTGCAACAACATCAACTGTTGCATGGCTAAACACTAATAAGGTCCCAATGGTGAGATCTATTGGCTATGCCAATGCGTGTTAAGTTTGCTTCTGTCTACCTTTGTGCTGGTCATATCTTGGTCCCCTTCTGCCACAAGCGAGCTGGTCATATCTTAGTCCCCTTCTGCCACAAGTGTGCTGGTCATATCTTGGTCCCCTACTGCCATAAGCGTGCTGGTCATATCTTGGGCCTCTTCTGCCACAATCGTACTGGTCATATCTTGGTCCCCTTCTGCCACAAGCGTGCTGGTCATATCTTGGTCCCCTTCTGCCACAAGCGTGCTGGTCATATCTTGGTCCCCTTCTGCTACAAGTGTGCTGGTCATATCTTGGTCCTCGTGGATGAAGAAAAGGGGCAGACAGAGGCAAGGTCATCTCAGCCTACATTCTTACCTTTTATCACACACCCAGCTCTGGCCAGAGAGAAAATGGGCGCCCTGATCTCACAGCATCCACACTCTAAACGACCAAAGACACTGAAAGAAGAGCTCGAATATCGTATATTTTCACACGTTTTCCTTTTAAATGGGCATGGGGGTCGGTGTTGTGCTGTGTGTGTGCGCTGCAGGAAACTGCCAAAAGTGGGTCACTGGCCGATTAATACATCGACACCGTGAATTGTTAAAGTTGAGCATTTGAAAACGTTGGCAGCCTGCCACCGAAAAACTGAGGGCTTCTTTTCCAACAAGTCAGAGATTGCTGCCATGGCTCCACCTCTCTGCTGGCTATTGTGGGTAAAGAGAGAAACGCTTTGAGAGGCAGGTGAGGCAGAGATTAACAGAATGGACAAAACAAGAGATCCGGACCTAGAGCAGGGAATACATGGAATGAGATGTGTAGCAAAAACAAATTGGCAAAAAAATATGTAGTAGGTGGTAGTAATGGATGCTAAGTCATGTGAGAACCAGTATGTGTGTAGAGTACAATGAAAGAGAAAGAGAATACAAAACAAACACAGCATTAAATACCATAAAACCATTCACTTGGGAACAGAAAAAAAACCTTGTCTACAAAAGTCTTATACTGTAAAAACATAAGAATTATTCCTTGCATAATTTAAAGACAATCATATAAGACTTTTAGCTTAAAATCAAGCTCAATTAGTTTAGATTTTTTTGTTCTACGTAGACAAAAACAGATTATAGTAAGCGACGAATTTACAGTTACTGCAGTTTTCACTAAGGTAAAAATTAAGAATTAGCAGCTCTGCCAAGTTTAAGTCCACCCGAAGTCAATTGCTACAGTCCCATTTTTCAATTGCATTCTGGGACTAGTACTTTTGTTTATCTTATTAAAATGCTAGGACACCAAGCCCCCACATTGAAAACCCCTGCACTGGAGCTGCGAGTACTAATGAACCTGGGAAACTATGGAGTCATTAAAGCATTTTGTCAAGAAAACAATCATAAAAAAACCACTTAAATTAAAAATGGAAGTAGCCAAAGATTTGGTGGCAAGTAGGTTGCTGGAAGAGAACTGCATCAAAATGAAGGTGATGCACATGAAAAGCAGACCTCAAAATCCATCGGAACCTTAAGGGGATGGAAGGGGCTGTTCACATGGCTCCTGTCAAGAGTAACTGAAATGGAAAATCTCATTATAAGGCAGAAAGGTCAATTTGAACAAAAAGGGTTTTTGTGCGGCCTTTAATGCGTGACAGTAGTCAGAGGTGTCTCAAATCCATCTGTTTGTGTTCAGCGTGCATGAAAACATTACAAAACGATGCCCGATTTCACTTTTAATTCAGAACGGACTCAGAACTGTGTGTGTTCTTTAAAAAAAACGAACCTCACGAGTTTTTCATATAGCTGTTTTGGTTTTACTATCGCTGCCTACAAGTACAACAGAAGAGGAGCCAATTTACTGCCAAAGTAAATGAAATTGGAATATGTTAATTTTGATGTTCTCACTGACGACCTTGTAAATCATCCTGATGTCAAGTGCTGGCTTGCAACGAGCTTCAAATGGGAGGTATGGGAAGAGCTAATCAGGGGACTCATTAGCAGAGCACAGCTGGTGCAAATGTGGTGAATGAAGTGTTGACGAGGAGTATCAAGCCATAACTAATAAACGAAAGTTATTTTATTACACTGCATACCAAATCAAAACACAGTTTTCATCATCACAAGTCCTCGAAAGGTTTATTTTTTTTTATTTAAAAAGAGCATGTTTAAAACCTCCAGGGGTCGACTCGACTGATTCTACAAGTGGAAGACTGGTGGGCGGGGAAACATTCAGCAGAAGATCAAAAAAAAAAAAAGAAAAGTTGATTGCAACCCCCAACCTAAAAGGAAGAAGAAAAAAAAGCATTGGACGCATGGCCATAAAAGTAACGGGTACGCGCTGCCGTGAATGTGATTGCGGGGACGAGTTCTGTGGTGTGGGAGGAGTGGAGCGAGGCGCGCTATAAGGGTGCCGTGAGGAAAGGCAGATGGCGAAAGTGGAAGTAATTGCGGCTGTAAGGGTGCCCGCGAGATGGCGCCTGTGCTCGTAAGCGCGCACCCACGCTCGTAACCGCAAGCTCTAGGCCACCACCAAATGCGTGTGGTAGCATTTTCTGAAGCCCTTACTAAAAGCCTCACCAGAGCAGCGCATGCGCTGGCTCAGGCGAGACCCAACAAAGTATATACTAGCTACAATCAGCACATTAGTAAGAACATAACTTTTAAAAGAACTATCAACATTTAAACAAAACTATATTTCCACGTTGTGCAACAGCCTGTGTATGTTATATGGTGTGCAATCAATATTTTAAACTAATGACTTACTTAGTTCAATGAGCTTTCTGTCACAGGCTTGGACCTTTCAGCACAATATATATACACGTCACTAATTCCCACAGGGCACCGAACAGGATTAAAATAAAGTGACCATCCAGAAATACCCACAGATATCTGCATTAACCAACTGACCTGTCCTACTAGAAAAATGAATTTACCACAGAAGATTTTAAGTTGCATTTATTTTTCATTTTAGGTGTGTGCATTATATTTTATATGCAGTTACCTTTAGGTCAAAAGCCACATCACCTACCCCGCTTCCTCACTCACTGGCCACACGCCCATTGTACAAAAGATCACAGTACCCATACTTTTTTTACACGCTTTATCACTGCTTGCGGGAGACATTTTGTGAGAGAATATTCTTTCAAAAACCATTTGGGGAAAGAACAATCTTGCAGACCTTTTTCTCTCGCAAACCTACAACGAGGAGGAGTTTTCTCCCACTGTTGTGTTTTTTTTACAGTTTTTCTAAAGTTTACAAAGCTTGTGAATTTGAAAAAGAAACTTTACAAAGTTGCAATGGAACACCTTTGCACATTTTTACACGCCAGTCCTTCTGTACCTGTTTTTTGAAGCCTTGAAGTTGTAACTTAGCAGCGAAAAGGGAAATCTTAGCACCACCCTGTTGAATTTTGTTCACTGAATGTAAAACTGTATAATTTGACAATAAATCTCGTATATTCCCCTCTGACAGGTCAGAAAAAGAGATGGGAGTTGAGCGTGTTCTTTGTGGGCAACATGCAGCCACCAGGAGTACAAACATAGATATTTGTGATCAGCTAATGATATGTCAAAGACAAGTAAACTGCTACTGCCTGCAACGCATTTGGGGGCATATTACCAACAACTAGCGATAATTTTTGTCTCTAACTTGTTTAGAGACAAAAATTATCGCCGCACATCGGCGATTTTTATCGCAGATAAACCTTGCTATTAGCAAGGTTTATCGCAAATGCGATAAAAAACGCCCGCAATGCATGAATATCGCTGAAAAGTCAGCGATATTCATGCATTATCGAGCAAATGCTCTTAGCCATGTTATCCACCTCCCATTGGATAACATGGCTAAGAACTGCTCAGGGCAGGTGTTAGCTTTTGGAGATATACGCACTTAGCGCAAATATCTCTAAAAGTTGGTAATAGGAGATAGCGATGTTAGCGACTGTTTCCAGTCGCTAACATCTTGGCACGCCCACTTTGCATATCATTAGTGATAAATATCACTGACATGCAAAGTGGGGCCCATGATGGTCGCTATCTCCTATTAGCTGTCGCTAACTGGTGTTAGCGACAGCTTGGTAATAGGGAGATAATTTTATCTCCGCTTTCTTGGCTTTTAAAGCCAAAAAAGCGGAGATAAAACCCCTTGATAATATACCCCTTGGAACCCAGCTTTTCTTTCTGCCTTGTGTTCATTGGATGTCATGTGCCCTGGTGTCCTTACGCCTTCCAACCTCTCAGGCAACATGTAGACTTTGACAATTTGTGAGGCACAGGATTATAGATTCACTTGAGCTAAGCCATGCCCTTAATTACTTGTAAAGGACTCATGATCAAGTCTCTTTGGCCAGGCACGTTTTAGACGCTCCCTGATTTTTTATCCCACTTAAAGCCCTGCTATCTGCAAAGTGCTATTTTCGCTGTCACATTTCCTAGAAGGCCAGCTTGTGACAAAGGGCCTGATTTAAAGTTTGGTCGATGGACTACTCCATGATAAATGTTACAGATATCCTGTCCACATTATATCTTAGCAGTCGGTGCACAGATTTCCCTGTGGTAAAGTATACAGAAAAGTAAAAAAAAGTCTATTAAACTTTTTTTTTTTAAATGTACAAATATTTTATGTTAAATGTTGGAAATAAATTGTATATATACATTTTTAATGCAGAAAAAAAATGCTTCAGCAATAGTGACCTATTTTAAATATAATTATTTTAAAGATAATAAATTACAAATTTCGCAGTTAAATGGGAATATTCTTTTCAAGCCCTCTCTCAATACTCATAAAGGAGTTGATCCCTCCAACTAGAGTTGCCCCACAGACTTATGAATTGTATCTACATGAGGAGCCATATGTTGTGTGACAATCGCAACCAGCCTTTGAAAGAACTAAAATGGAACATAGAGGGCGAAAGTAGAGTGCATGTATTGTGAAATACATAAAAAACATATATTACTGTTAATAGACATTAGAACATTTTTAGCAGAAGTTTGCAATTGCAGAAGAAAATGCTCTCAAACTCAATGAATAAATATTTGACATTACAATTAAATTATTATATAATCTTGCTCGGCATTGTGATCACAGTGAACTATCAAAAAATATTTTATACATATTGAATTAATAGTCATAGATATATTTTCTTGATGTAAAGCCAAAGATTTAAGAAACATGTGAACATGCAGTTATAGCTGAAGATTCAGTTCAACATACGTTGATATTTTTAGATGAAGGAAAACAATTTTATGCACTAATGTTTGTTATGGACCATCATATTTTACCAGTGACCAGTATGTTTGAAGGCACATGGCATTTTTAAACAAATCCACTGAAAATGTTTGCATAGAAGGGTGCACGTATGTCACATATGCTGACTATATGGCATATTTGAGTAGTACTAAGCCCAAAAGTGAACTGATCCGCAAATATAATTAAGTTGCACTACTGGCATAGCTGAATTGCAAAACAGACATAATAAAGCTTCGCTCAAAGCTCAATTAATTTGAAAAAGTTTTCTAGTTTGGTATTGTACTTGGCAACATTGAGCAGCACAACTGTCAGAATTGAGCAGCACCGGAACAAACATGGACAAATCAATATCATGCCCTACTCTAGAAGCCAATGCTTTCCTCTAAGTGAATCTTTGGTAACATTTTGACCACTGAAATTAGGCATGCACTAACCCATGTTCACTTTCACTTTTTGTGCAACATTTGCGGACTACTTGAGCAGTGGCGGCTGCCATGACTCGCAGGTGGCGGGCGGGTGCGGAGGTCGCAAGGGTCATGTTTGCGGGAAGGTGCGCACGATAAAAAAAAAACGTAAAACAAAATATTAACTTTCCCTGCCGCCGGGTCCCACATCTCTGCTCCTGCTCTTCTCCTACTCTTCTCGAGAAACAGGAAGCACAGCCAGGCCCCACTGACCAATCACAGGTTTGCAATGCAGCATTGCAATATGTTTTGAGTGTCCTGGTTCAACACTCAGCCAGGGAACGGGAGCCTGGTCATGTTCTCCACTCAGGCTGTAATGCAGCCTGCATGAAGAAGGCGAAAAGTGCCCATGAGAGGGCCAGCCAAACAGTCATTGCACACGTAGGAGTGGGAAAACCACTCCTCACCTGCCCTACTCCGAGAGCAGGTATGCCCCGCCCACCTGCCCGCAAAGCAGCACAAACATAAAATGATAATAACTACTTCTCACACTGCTTGAAAGCAGTGGGGTGACGCTCCTCCGCCATAGCGGAGGAGCCGCCGTTGGTCTTGAGACCCCTTTATTCTTCTAAAATTCAGATCATCTTATTGCAGGGTACTGTGAAAGTCTTAAATGGATATCAGGTTTGTAAAGTTAAAACAATGGATGCAGTTATGACTTTTTAAAGGCAATGTAAGTAATGTAAATAGCATTGTTGAAATCATTAAAATATTGGTTGTATGTTTCGCAGGAATTATGAACATTATAACTCCATAAGCAAGAAAAATCAGTGGTGTTTCCTCCGCTATGGCGGAGGAGCGTCGCCCCACTGGTTTTAAGCAGTGCAGGAAGTAGAAAAATAAAATGATCATAACTTTCAGTTATTATCATTTTATGTTTGTGTTGCTTTGCAGTCGGGCGAGTGGGTGGTTCTGCGCTGCTCTAGGAGCAGGGCAGGGGAGGAGTGGTTTGCCCACTCCTAAGTGCGCAATGACTGTGTGGATGGCCCTCTCAGGCCACCCATACCAGTCATGCACACTTTCCCCGTTCTCCATTCAGGCTGCATTACACCCTGCAAGGGGAACATGCCAAGGCCCCCATTCCCTGGTTGAGCATTAAACTAAGACGCTCAAAACCAATCACAACTCTGCATTGCAGCATTGTGATTGGTTAGAGGATCCTTGGTGCCTACCAATCACAATGCTGCTTTGCAGCATTGTGGTTGGTCAGTGGGGCCTAGCTGTGCTTCCTGTTCCTCAAGGAGAGCAGAGATATGGGACCTGGCAGCAAGTATTTATTTGAATTTTTTTAGTATGCGCACCCTCCTGCAATCGTGACTTCCCCCACGTGATCCCCATACTCGCCTGCCACCCGCGAGCTTGGCTGGCCACCACTGAGAAAAATAAACTTATATTGTTCTAGAGATGCTATTAGATAACATAGTGCCACCAAGAAAAGCAACCACTTACACTTAATACAGAGATAACTTGTCATTGATAGATACTTGAAATTAAATATTTACAATTCAATGCCACAGGATACATTCAAATTACCTATTTTCTATCATTTGCAGGTCAGTGGAAAACACTGTTTCTTGTGCCAGGCACAATAACCATCAAGTCAAACCAAGCCAAAACACTGGACCAGTTGACAAACAACGAATGCCAACATGTCCGAGCACAATACCCACAGTGAGCGGCATTCATGTGGTAGAGGTCTATGGGCAACGTAGAGGTGCCCCACAGGCTTATGACTTATATCTGCCTGGCTAGTCATATGTTGTGTGACAACCACAACCAACCTCCGAAAGGCCCAAAATGGAACAATGATGCTGAAAGAGAAGTGCCTTCAATGTGATACATAAAAAAAGGGTTTTTTTTTAGTAGGTCATCAAACTTTTTTGTTATCAGAAGATTGTAACTGAAACAATGCTTGCAGATTTTATGTAAAATATTTGACATTGGCATTTAAATGAAATTATTATATAATCTGTGCTCGGAATGCTGATCTCAGAGAATTATGTATGAACAAATATTGTATATATATTGAAAAAATAGCCATTGATCTATTTGCTTGATGTAAAATCAAAGATTTAAGAAACACGTGAATGTACTGTAACTGACAATTAAAGATTCTGTTCAGCATATGTTAATATTTTTAAAATGAGGAAAACATATTTTTGTACACTGGAACATGAGAGAATTACAATAAAGTTTTCTTATGTATATTTCTACGCTTCTATCCAATTACATTTTGTAAAAGAAAAAACAGATTTTATTTGCATATCTAATTGCTGTAAATGATCCCTTTGTGGGTGCAGGGGAACCAATCCACCCCAAAATGACCTCAATACTTTGCCCATGGATTGAAACACCGGAGATGGTGTTAAACCTGAATTTCATGAGGCAATGGTTTTTCAAGGTAAAGTACCACCTACCACATCAGAAATACAATAAATCGAGTAAAGTCCCAGTCAATGATTGAGTTCTATATTGGGCGAGTAAATTTAAAACATTTATTATAAAAATTCATAAGATAAGATAAAAAAATCAGCATAAGGCTACCGTAAAGGCTCTTAGCAAATAAAGTATTTCAAGGTAGAGCAACATTTTCATTATTCGAATTCCCAAGTCAACAGCGAAATCAATAGAGAAACAGACAGCATCCATAGTAGCATCGGAAAGTCTTCCGGCACATCCTACAAATCAAGAGTTTATATAGTAAATCTTCTATTTGAAAACAATAGAAAGTGTAGATTCAGCACGGCGTGAGCAAACGTATCGCATTATTGGCAAATCAGAACACTGTTTTATTTAACATCATATTGCCTCAGCACCATCCCAGTACCTCAATATTGATTCTGCAAACTCTATTCTAATATCATCTGCAGATGGCAGGACAATCTAGTAATAGGAGCAAGTAAACACGGAGGGCCCCTGATAACTAATATGGGGTGCGGGATAGGGAAAACAAAGTTAAGGAAAAGCCACCAACCCCCTATGATACCAGTAGGTTAAGGACAATTTCCCTCCTAAAACAAAGAATGTATGAAGCCCAAAAGGAAACCTACAAATTAAAAACATAATGCATTTAATAAATTACCATTGCAAATTTAATATTGACTTTCCTACAAATATATTCATGTACTTTATTTCAGTGTCATGATATAAACAACATATATTAGTACAGAATTTTGAAATAGATTCCCTGCCACCCGCCGCCCACCTTACCCAGGGGTGGTAGGGAATCTGCTTCAAAATACATGTACTAATATTTTGTTTATATAGGTGTAAATTTGGATTGGTGATTTAATAAATGCATTATTTTCTCAATTGGAGGTTTCCTTTTGGGTTCTACAAATTTTTGACGTATTGAGTCATTTTTCCTTAACCTACTGTTATCATTAAAGTATAGGGAACTAGAGGGCTTTCCTTAGTTATGTTCAAACGTATTACATGCACAACAACAAACTATGATGAATGACCACAGAACAGAGAGCTAGCAGAAGTTCCTTGAAATGTTACATTTCTGTGATAATACTGGAAAGTTTTTCATTTAAAACGGCGTCAATTGGAAGAAACAAAGACAGCTCAGCTTGACTGTGTACTGCAGAAAACATAAGCAATGTAATGTTCTAGGGCAAAAGCATCGGAGACATCCATTTTGAAAAAATGGTGACTGGGCTTAAATAGAGTCCTAGTTAACAAGGTCTAACAAAACACACTTTTATTGTTCATAGAAATTTTGTTTCAAATGGAACAGTACTATTTCAATGTGTGTATGTATATGTGTGTATATATATATATATATATATATATATATATATATATATATATATATATATATATATATATATATATATATAAATGAAAAATAAAAAAATAAAAAAATATATATATATATATATTACCTTCTGGCGGTGTTATAGTTAGGACCTATTTTCCATAGGAAATTCGCAACATTCTATTTTCAATAACTTTGGCGCCGGTTGAATAATCTTCTCTAAAGTTTCAAAACTTATGGCCCGCTCCGGTCCTCTCCTATCCTGAAAGTTTCACGGTGATTTGTCAAGCAGGGCTGAGAAAAAAGGGGATCCCAAAACGTGTTTTCCCCATGCAATTTCCCATGGGAACCTTTAATCGCAGCCACAGCCCGAACTGCTGAGCGGAATTACACCAAATTTAGCAAAGAGGTAGTCCTTGGTTCAGACTCATGCCTTTTTGTTAAATGGTGTAAAGCTGTTCAGTAGTTTTTTAGATATTAAAGGAAAAAATACTTATGACAAAAGTGTGGAACACCTGAAGCCATCTTGATTAGAATAAAGTGGTATCACTTAAAACATTTAATTTGCAAAGGAACAAAATGAGGGGCTTCATTTTGCAATCAGAATTATGATTAGTGCTGCAGAAAGAAAAAATAGGGCACATTTTGACTTCTCAAATCCTCTTCTATTTCATTAAAACATTCTAGCATGCAGACTGAAACATGCACTTTGAATACCAGCAACAGACTTCCCTGGTGAGCAGTAGCTTTACTACAGTGATCTAATGAGCAACTAGAGTGATAACATTCTGAATTTAAGGCAAATGTGTGAAACATCTGTATGCCTTCTTGATGGAATCAAAGTAAAGAAACTGAAAGTATTTCCTACTGAGGAGACTGTAGTAAATGAGGAAATTAGGAAACTTCATAACAAATAAGTCTCCCAAGATGGCCACCAGAGACAAAAGAGCCCAAATGTAGCACAAATATCACCCAAATGTAGCCCAAGTATCGCCCAATGACAGAATATCCCAGAGTGTTCTAAAGAACAACTAAAGCGCTAACAGTCTTACTTATGACAAAAGTATGGAACACCTGAAGCCATCTTGATTGGAATAAAGTGGTAACACTTAAAACATTTAATTTGCCAAGGAACAAAATGAGGGGCTTCATTTTGCCATAGCAATATGATTAGTGCTGCAGAAAGAAAAATTAGGGCACATTTTGAGTGACTTCTCAAATCCTCTTCTATGTCATTAAAAACAATTCTGACATGCAGACTGAAACATGCACTTTGAATACCAGCAGCAGACTTCCCTGGTGAGCAGTAGCTTTACTACAGTGATCTAATGAGCAACTAGAGTGCTAACATTCAGAATTTATGTCAAATGTGTGACACATCTGAATGCCTTCTTGATGGAATCAAAGTAAAAAAACTGAAAGTATTTCCTACTGAGGAGACTGTAGTAAATGAGGAAATTAGAAAACTTCATAACAAATAAGTCTTCCAAGATGGCCACCAGAGACAAAAGAGCCCAAATGTAGCACAAATATCACCTGGATGTAGCCCAATTATAGCCCAATGACAGAATGTCCCAGAGTGTTCTAAAGAAGAACTAGAGCGCTAACAGTCTTACTTATGACAAAAGTAAGTAACACCTGAAGCCATCTTGATAGGAATACATTGGTAACACTTAAAACATTTAGGGGCCGATCATGATCACTGAGGAGGAGGGAACGTCCGCATGGGCTGCGGCGTTCCCTCCTGTACGATTAGGATGTGACCGCCACCCTGGCGGTCACATCCTCCATTACTTACATTGCGGCGGGTGCGGTTTCAAGCTGCACCCGCAGCAATGTAAAAAATGCAGGTGTTGCATTTGTATGCAGAAAGAGGCAGGTACCGTGCGGTGCCTGCCGCTTTCCGCATACAAATGCAGGGGGGTACCATAGGTACCCCCCATGTGCACCCCCCACCCCCACTTCACCTAGGGGGCCCGCAACGGGCCCCCGAAGTGAAGTTACACATGCTTTTCCATGGCGGAAAAGCCGCCGCGGAAAAGCATGTTTCCCATCCCATCCTAATCTGGCTGGCGGTGTCTGAGAGACACCGTCACCATATTAGAGCTTTTCCGCCGCGGTTGTAAGCCAACCGCGGCGGAAAAGCAGCGGACGGAAACCAGGACCCACCAGCCATCCTAATGTGGCGGTGGGTCTTTGGTGGGTCCGCAGCGGATTTTCCGCATCCTCCGGGCCGGCGGTGGCTTCCGCCGGCCCAGAGGATGCGGAAAATCCGCTATCCTAATAAGCCCCTTAATTTGCAAAGGAACAAAAGAAGGGGCTTCTTTTTGCCATAGAAATTATGATTAGTGCTGCAGAAAGAAAAATGAGGGCACATTTTGAGTCACTTCTCGAATCCGATTCTATTTCATTAAAAAAATTCTGACATGCAGACTGAAACATGCACTTTGAATACCAGCAGCAGACTTCCCTGGTGAGCAGTAGCTTTACTACAGTGATCTAATGAGCAACTAGAGTGATAACATTCTGAATTTAAGGCAAATGTGTGAAACATCTGTATGCCTTCTTGATGGAATCAAAGTAAAGAAACTGAAAGTATTTCCTACTGAGGAGACTGTAGTAAATGAGGAAATTAGGAAACTTCATAACAAATAAGTCTCCCAAGATGGCCACCAGAGACAAAAGAGCCCAAATGTAGCACAAATATCACCCAAATGTAGCCCAAGTATCGCCCAATGACAGAATATCCCAGAGTGTTCTAAAGAACAACTAAAGCGCTAACAGTCTTACTTATGACAAAAGTATGGAACACCTGAAGCCATCTTGATTGGAATAAAGTGGTAACACTTAAAACATTTAATTTGCCAAGGAACAAAATGAGGGGCTTCATTTTGCCATAGCAATATGATTAGTGCTGCAGAAAGAAAAATTAGGGCACATTTTGAGTGACTTCTCAAATCCTCTTCTATGTCATTAAAAACAATTCTGACATGCAGACTGAAACATGCACTTTGAATACCAGCAGCAGACTTCCCTGGTGAGCAGTAGCTTTACTACAGTGATCTAATGAGCAACTAGAGTGCTAACATTCAGAATTTATGTCAAATGTGTGACACATCTGAATGCCTTCTTGATGGAATCAAAGTAAAAAAACTGAAAGTATTTCCTACTGAGGAGACTGTAGTAAATGAGGAAATTAGAAAACTTCATAACAAATAAGTCTTCCAAGATGGCCACCAGAGACAAAAGAGCCCAAATGTAGCACAAATATCACCTGGATGTAGCCCAATTATAGCCCAATGACAGAATGTCCCAGAGTGTTCTAAAGAAGAACTAGAGCGCTAACAGTCTTACTTATGACAAAAGTAAGTAACACCTGAAGCCATCTTGATAGGAATACATTGGTAACACTTAAAACATTTAGGGGCCGATCATGATCACTGAGGAGGAGGGAACGTCCGCATGGGCTGCGGCGTTCCCTCCTGTACGATTAGGATGTGACCGCCACCCTGGCGGTCACATCCTCCATTACTTACATTGCGGCGGGTGCGGCTTCAAGCTGCACCCGCAGCAATGTAAAAAATGCAGGTGTTGCATTTGTATGCAGAAAGAGGCAGGTACCGTGCGGTGCCTGCCGCTTTCCGCATACAAATGCAGGGGGGTACCATAGGTACCCCCCATGTGCACCCCCCACCCCCACTTCACCTAGGGGGCCCGCAACGGGCCCCCGAAGTGAAGTTACACATGCTTTTCCATGGCGGAAAAGCCGCCGCGGAAAAGCATGTTTCCCATCCCATCCTAATCTGGCTGGCGGTGTCTGAGAGACACCGTCACCATATTAGAGCTTTTCCGCCGCGGTTGTAAGCCAACCGCGGCGGAAAAGCAGCGGACGGAAACCAGGACCCACCAGCCATCCTAATGTGGCGGTGGGTCTTTGGTGGGTCCGCAGCGGATTTTCCGCATCCTCCGGGCCGGCGGTGGCTTCCGCCGGCCCAGAGGATGCGGAAAATCCGCTATCCTAATAAGCCCCTTAATTTGCAAAGGAACAAAAGAAGGGGCTTCTTTTTGCCATAGAAATTATGATTAGTGCTGCAGAAAGAAAAATGAGGGCACATTTTGAGTCACTTCTCGAATCCGATTCTATTTCATTAAAAAAATTCTGACATGCAGACTGAAACATGCACTTTGAATACCAGCAGCAGACTTCCCTGGTGAGCAATAGCTTTACTACAGTGATCTAATGAGCAACTAGAGTGCTAACATTCAGAATTCATGGCAAATGTGTTACACATCTGAATGCCTTCTTGATGGAATCAAAGTAAAAAACTGAAAGTATTTCCCACTGAGGAGACTGTAGTAAATAAGGAAATTAGGAAACTTCATAACAAAAAGGTCTCCCAGACCTTTGTCCCGTGCTCTCCATGCCACTGGAGTCAAGCGTCGCATACCGTAATGCGCATGTGTCGCAAATGCGCGGGAGCAGGAGTTGCGGACTGGTCGCATACCAATCGCGCACATCACGTAATATTAAATGTATATGATGTAACTGGAAAACACGCAGCCGTCGCACACCGTACGCGGATCCTTCACGACTTCTAAAATGTGGCTAGAATCCACGCACCCACTGTGATGTGTAAGCTTTGTGTGTGCGACTCAGGAAAAAAATAGATTTTTTTAAAGAAAATAATATAAATATATCAAAAGAAAAATAATACAAATAAAAGTAACACTATTTCAGTTTGCATTTTTTCATTTTTTTTGCAATTTTCAGAAAAATATATAATGTTATTTAATGAATAAAATATTTATAAATAACAGTTAAAAAACTGTAGAAAATGTGTACAAAATATAGGTATCACTACTATTACACTTAAAAATTAGCATTTAAAAAACCTTTGAAATTCACTGGAAAAACCATAGGTTTCAGAGACGTTATAGTTAGAAATTAGCATTTAGAAAGCTTTCGAATTCACTGAAAAAAACATACGTTTCAGAGACGTTATAGTTAGAAATCAGCATTTAAAAAACCCTAGAACTTCATAGAGAAAAACCATAGGTTTCAGGGGTGTTATATTTAGCTGGACATTTCACTCGTAGAAAACCATAAAAATTCCTCTGTTATAGTTAGTTCTGCTAACTGTAACTCGCATGCCCGCAATGCACTGCTGATGATGTCACATATTACATCATTAATGACATGGTCAGTGACATCACTGATGACATCACTGATGACTTCTCAAATGACATCACTGATGACATCATCCACGTGACAATCTGATACACCTCATCATACACTAGTATAACCTTTCATCACTCACTGTAAAATAGAGAGTACCATATTTGAAACCATTGATACACCAATACCAGTTACTACATACCCACTCACTGAAGTCTACACACACAACTACATATTCAACAACAGAATCACTTATACATGCAGTCACTAATTAATAGAACACTATCAAATGCACTTATACACATGTATAGACATTGACACATCAGCAGTCATCTTAGTCAGTTATGCAGTCATCCTACTCACTCTTGAAAAGAATGAATCACACTTACATTTACTCACACAATTATACACACAACACCTCATTTATTCAAACACATAGTAATTCATAGTTAATTTGCTAAAAAATCACCATTACAATTATACACTCATTCATATAGTTACTCTCACCATCACTGACTCTTACATATACTTGTTTATATACACCAACTATCGCATACAATGCCTTTTATTGTTTTACTTTGTTGAAGATGTACAACTAAAACATATATTTGCTCACCAAAACAGAAATAAATGCACTCAGTCACCCAAACAACTGTTTTCACATGCACTCTTAAACCTATACACCTAGTCAATCAACCATTCACAGATCTATGCATAGAGTTACACACACCCCATCCAACCACAGACAAACTCAGTGTCCCATACAAATACTCACCCAACTAATCAATAACTAATATACACACTCATGTAGTTAGTGACCAACTGATGCAGCATGTTATACAACAGCAGAGACAGTGATGCACACATTCACATAGTTTAGTTACTAATCCATGTATTAAGTGAGACACTTTTAATTACTCACTTAAACAGACAGTCAGCTACTAAATCCTCCATCCAGACCATTATATATCCACTCAATCGTCAATACAGATTGGTATATATATATAGCACATATTTAAATTTCAAACTAAACCACATTCACTGCATGAAGTCATCAGTGATGTCATTTGAGATGTCATCAGTGATGTCACTGACCATGTCATGAATGATGTAATATATCTAATATGTGACATCATCAGCAGTGCATTGTGGTCGTGCGGGTTATAGTTAGCAGAACTAACTATAATGGAGGAATTTCTATGGTTTTGTACAAGTGAAAGAGTGAAATGTCCAGCTAACTATAACACCGCTGAAACCTATGATTTTTTCTGTGTGTGTATATATATATATATATATATATATATATATATATATATATATATATATATATATATATATATATATATATATATATACAATTAATCAAGCCAACGTTAAAGAGCGGTGAGGGTGACAGAACTCGTGTGCACAGGTGAGTATTCTAGGTGTATCACTTATTGACTAGATATTCAAAGAAACCGCTCACTTCTGATGATCCACCGCCCAGAGGTCATCTATCAAAAGATTAAATCCACACAGAAGGAGCGTACAGTTATTATGAATTCGTCCACAATTAATGATTGAAGTCAATAATTTATCTAAATTTCCAATGCAAGCTTCCTTGTCCACTTGTCTTTATTGACACTTGTTCCAAACTCTTCAAAACACAGATCAATCAATATTTCAATACAGCCAGCCTACACGTTTCATCCCCCATGGGACATCATCAAGGCTGAATCATTTTTATGTTACTGTCCATTCTTATGATTTTTCCAGTTTTCCAATATTTCTATTTTATAATGCAACTTCTTTTTATCATGTCGAAAGAATTCCTGTGAATTACTCTTCCAGCCTTCCTAATCTATTGTCACAATTTATGTTGTGATGCTAATTCTTCTTATTACATCCAAGCATCTCTATGAAGTTCTCTCCTCTGCAGTCAGGCCCAATAAATCCTGCAGTGGGCCATCGTAAATTAAATGTATGTGGCAGCTGTGGTGCAATAATGTCACCAGGCTGCTTGCTTTACATCAGCATACTGACACCCAGCATCAGCCTATTGACATCCCATACTTTGACAGCATGCTTCAGGTGTCCAGGTGAGGCAAAGAGTTTTTCTACCTGTTCTAAAAAATAGGAGGATGCTTCCTCCTTATGCAAAATGTCTTGCTCCTAGTCCCAAAATCAGAAAGGATAGAGGAGTGGGGCAAAGCCTTTTGCAATTTACTAAGATGTGGAATGATTTACCAAATATTTGCTGAGCACAAAATGAAGTACTGACCCTCAGGCTGATGTTCAAAGCATATCTTTTCAGAATGGTGGAAATTGGTCTATTTCCTTGAACGCTTGTATCCATGGTTGCATTTGAGATGCTGTATAAATTGATGATGCTCATTAATTTAGTGGCAAATAGTTTACAACAGAAGGACCCTCTTTTCTTTACAGTATTCATTTTTTCATTGTTTCCAAGATCTGTAGTTCCCTACATAGGTCCAGGAGGGATGGACTTATTACAAATTTCCAGTACAACCACGTAAGATTATTTTACATACAATTAATCTAAATTATGTATGTATTGTTTATTCTAAATATGTAGTATGAATGTGGGCCTCCTGAAACTAGGATGGACTTTTCTGGTTTAGATCATCTACGCATTTCTTTTCTTTTTTCTTTTATTTTTTTTAAACATTTTTATTTGCATTTTATCATAACTCAACAATACAATCATGACATCATCAGCTCGCACCTCCCCGTCCACCCCCCCTCCACCCTCCCCGCCCTACATCTCTGATAAACTCCATATCAGTCCAACTCAGAGCCCAAGGGGCTGTGGCACGATAGTCTCTTGCGTCCGGTCTTCGATGCCTTTGAAGTGAACACATTAACGTTATTAACTCTCTTCCACTTATGCAACCTTCATAGCCCCCCATCCAACCCGTGGTATCTTATCCATTTGCCCCAAACCTTATGGATCTTCTTCGGGCATCCCCTCGCTTTGTAAGTGACCCTTTCAGCGGCCATGTAAAGGTCTAGCCCTCTCCTCCATTCTTCCAGGCCTGGCGGCTCTGGCGCACCCCAATACTTCTCTATGTCCTGTTTCGCTATCACCAGCGCCAAAACCAGAAAGGTCAGTAAGGGACGCGTTAGGTCTACGTCATTTGTCATGCCTAGAAGGGCCAACTTGGGCTCAGGGCAAAGAGAGCTCTCCAACACCTCGCTCATCTCTGCCAAAACCTTTCGCCAATAATCTTGAATCGTGCGGCATGCCCATATGATGTGGTAGAAGTCACCTCCCATTTCCCTTCATCTGAGGCACCTTGTGTCTTCCGTCCTGCCCATTTTATGTAGCCTTACTCTGTCATAGTACGTTCTGTGCAGCACATTAAATTGGATGAGTTGCAGCCGGGACTTAATGGCCACCTCCCTGGGATGCATCAACACTATTTCCCAGTCAATGTCCTCCATGTCACCCACCTCATTCTCCCAAGCTCTCCTAAGTCTACCCAAGTCACCTAGCATATTGTTCGTTAATGTTCTATATGTGAGTGATACCGCTTTTCCTTGTATCTGTTCCTGAAGCAGCCTTCCCTCCAGCGGTGCATAGTCCGGAAGCCCGTCTAGCTGTATCTTTTCTGCTCGCCAAGCATGTCTCAACTGCGCATATTTGAAAAACTGCGTGCGGTGCATTCCGAACTCTGACCTCAGTACCGCAAATGATTTCAGGTCTCCCTTGGCCACTATGTCTCCCAAAGTGGAGATACCTATATCATCCCACCTCTGGAAGCCTTTTAACTTGTTCAGTTCTGTTAGCCACGTACAGTGCCAGATCGGCGTCTGTCGGGTGGGTTTCTTGTCCCATCTCGTGTGGCTCATTGCCTTGTTCCACAGCTGTAGGGTAATACCGGTAGCAGAGAGAAGCTGTCCCCGTCTAGCACCCCCATATAGGTAGTACAACAACGACCTGGTTGACATCCTATGTCTCTCAAGAGCATAAGTGGGGTGATCTGGCTGCACATGTAGCCAATCGTTGATTGGGGCTATATGTTCCGCCCAATAGTATGCCTCTAGATTCGGGAGCGAGATCCCTCCACTATATTGATGGCGCTGGAGGGTGTTCAGTGCTACTCTGGATTGTTTACCCAGCCATAGGAAGGACCTAAGTTCCGCATGTATTCTCTCAAATACTTTTTTGGGGAGTGGATAGTACTCCTTCTGTAGGGCGTATAAAAATGTGGGTAATGTGATCATCTTGAACATAGCCGCCCAACCCAATATGGTGAGTGGGAGCTGCCTCCAGCGCGTCGCGTCCTCTATGAAGTTTAATATTATTCGCTCAAAGTTCTATAGGAACTATTTTCGATCCAGGTTGACATACACTCCGAGGTATTTAAATCCCGCCACTGTCGTCAACAACCTTCCAGGGAGGTCCGGCCAGGTTCCCCGCCCCTTAGGATCATAGAGGATCGACTTGTGCCAGTTTATCTGGTAACCTGCGTACTTGCCATACCGTTCCAGTTCCAAGAACATCTCCAGTATCATGGTCTCTGGCTGTGTAATGTATTGTAAGATGTCATCCGCATAGAGCGATATTTTTTCTTCTGCGGAATCCATCGCCCCCAGTCTGAATCCCCTAATGGCTGCATTCTGGCGCACCCGACCTGCCAGCACCTCTTTAGTGAGCGCGAACAGGAGGGGGGACAACGGGCAACCCTGCCGGGTCCCCCTCCGGATTGGGAATTCCCGCGACAGAGCCCCGTTCACTCTCACCTTGGCTCTAGGTTCTCTGTAGAGCAGCGGAACCCACTTCTGGAATTTGGGACCGAAACCGAATTTCTGCAGGGCACTCTCGAGAAATGGCCAATGGACAGCGTTTAAAGCTTTTTCAGCTTCAAGGGATAGAAACCAGTGTGGGTCCTCTCTCCCTCGTACCTCTTGCAACCAGTTATGAGTGCGGCGGAGATTTAGTCTGGTGGCCCTATCCGGGAGGAACCCTGTTTGGTCCAGGTGTATCAGATCCGGTATCACTGACCGAAGTCGCAATGCTAGGATAGTCGCCAGTAGTTTCGCCTCTATTTTCAAAAGGGAGATGGGGCGGTATGACGCACAGTCGTCTTTCGGTTTCCCCTCCTTATGGATTGGAATTATTATTGCCATACTCAAATCTGGGGGGGAGTCTCCCCTCTTGCAGTGCCTCCTCGAATAGTCCCTTCAGATGGCATGTCAGGAGGTCTGCCATGCGCTTAAAAATTCCGCCAGAAACCCATTTGGGCCCGGGGTTTTACCCGGTCTCAGCATAGTCAGGGCATCGGAGATGTCGTCTAGAGTGATGTCGGCCTCTAGGCCATGATGGGCCTCAGAGGTCAGGGTCGGCAGTTCAATTGTTTCCATGTACTGTAGCGCCTCCTCACAGGTCCCTAGGTCTTTAGCCCCGTAGAAGAGTTCATAATGGTCAGCAAACGCCTCCGCAATGTGAGCATCCGATCTAATCAGTAGCCCTTTAGGGTCTCTGAGTTGCTCCACCCATCTAGCCGTGCGCTCCTTTTTACTAAGCCACGCCATTAATTTGCCCGATTTATCCCCTACATCATATAGTCGGTGCAACGTAGCTAATGCCTGGGTTTTGGCCTCTCCCGTGACCAACTCTCGATATTGCTTCTGCATGTCTGTCAGTCTCCTGAGTGTCCCGGTCTCCTTCAAGGTCTGGTATATCCACTCTAGTTCTCGAATGTTCGCCTCCATTGCCACTGTTTCAGCCTGGAGCTTTCTCCTCTCATCCGCTAAGCTGTTTTGTGCCCTGTCTCGCATTACCGTTTTTAGTGCCTCCCAGAATGTTACCTTGGAGTGGACCGTCCCTTCATTTTCGGCTACATAAACCTTCACATCTGCTCTCAGACCCTTCAATACACTCGCATTTTGTAAATCCCATGCCGTCAGTCTCCAGGACCCTCTGCTCCCAACCCTTCCCATTCCCACTCTCGCCAGAAGTGGGGAGTGAACAGAGATCCCTCTTGCTTTATAATCCGCCGTGTCGTCTACTGTCAACTTTTGCCTGGAGTGTACTTTATGTGCGCCCGAGAAGAAGGAGTAGGTCTTCTGATCGGGGTATAGCCACCTCCACACATCTGTGAGTCCCATGTTTGTGGTCATTTGGAATAGGGGGGTCCGGGTCCGATCTCTGGACGCCGTTCCCTTCCAGTCTAGCCCTGGGTCCATCACGTCGTTAAAGTCCCCCCATGGATCTGTATAGTGTCAGCTGCGTCTAGGAGTATATCTACCACTCTCTTAAGCGTGTTGGCCTGCAGTTTCGTGGGGGCATACACTGAAAGTATCATGTACTCACGTCTGTTCCACGTCCCCTTTACCCCCACATACGTCCCCTGTGTATCCGTCCATGTTTGAGCTATGTTGAACGGTGAGGTCTTCTTTACAATTATGGCCACCCCTCTCGAGCCTGTGGTGTATCCTGCATGTGCCAATACCTTGTACTGTCCCCTAGCTAAGAAGGCACAATGTGTCCCCTTGAGATGCGTTTCCTGTAGCAGTGTTATGTCGGGGTTCAGCCTTTTAATATAAGAATTCACTAGCCCTCTCTTAATCTTACTGCCAAGCCTGTTGACAGTCCATGTTAGGACACTGAATCCCCCTTGGTCTCTATGATTTCTCATGTTGTAACCTGACAGTCTGATGTGTGTGTTGCAAAGTAAAGTCGGTCTCTTGCGTGAAGGTGTCTTTTGGAGTATTGGAGTGTGCAGCCAACATGACATGATTTTCCCCCCTCCCCTCTCCAACCCACCCCTCTTCCCCAACTCCCCAACCCCTCCCCCCTCTTCTGTCTACAACCAAGCCATTTCGATTCATTGAATAACCCCAACTTTTCACCGCTCCCCCCACCCCACCTTCCTCCCCCTTCAGTCCCCCCATCTACCTCCCTCTGTGATAGGACTTATTGGCAGGAAAAGGTCTGTCGCCCCCAGGTGTCCCTCTTCTCTACTGACCTACCCCAACTTGTCAGTCAAACAATAACCAGTAAGGATACGTTCCCACAAGTCCACAGTTCTGTGTGGTAGTTCGTTATGAGAAAAAGAAAGATACAATGACAATCAAAGAACACTTATATAAAAATTGGGTAGCGTGTGAGTCACTTGCGTGCTGCCAGTCGGTCTAGCCGATATCTCGTCCATCCAGCTTCTTTCTTGCTCAGGTATTAAGGTCCTTGCTCTCGCCCTGCGCGGGAGCGCTGTCCGTAGTGGGGTCATTCTCCAGTTCATTGATGGCGGCCACCAACGGGTGGAGTGACTGGTCCTCCTCCTCATCACTCCCTGTCGTGACTCCTCCCGTATCAGCCTCCTCCTCTGAGCGTTCCTTAGCGGCAAGGGCACGGAATCTAGATCCTGCTTGACTGTCCTGTTGTGGGGAGGCAGGTTCCTGCTGCCTCCTAGGGGTCCTGTTCTGCAGGGGGTACGGCATTGTTTGTGTCTTACTGTTCCCCCAGTAGTCTGCGTCTTCTATGTGGCTTCACCATCTCCCAGAGATTTCCGGTTGTGGGGTTCTCCATCCCCGTAGCTCGCTCACCCTCCTCATGTCTCCGGAGTGGCGGGCGTGCTTCTAGCCACTGCCATGCGTCATCCGGATGGGTGAAGAAGTACGTCTTTTCTTTATATATTACTTTGAGTTTAGCTGGGAAGAGGAGCATATATTGTATCTTTAGGTCTCTAAGTTTAGCCTTTACCGTGTCAAATGAGCGTCTCATCTTCTGCACCTCTTGGCTGTAGTCAGGGAAAATCATTATTTGCGAGTTTTTGACCCGTATCTCGCCCAGCTTCCTGGCTTCTCGCAAGATTAGATCTCTGTCGGCAAAGTTGGGAAACCTCGCAATGATCGGCCTAGGCCGTCCCCCCACCAGGGGTTTGGCCAGGAGTGCTCTGTGGGCCCTCTCAATGATGAAGCAATTAGAGAATGTCGCTTGGGGCAGTGTTTTGAGTAGCCATGTACGCAAGAACTCCGCCTCGTTGGACCCTTCGATTCCTTCCCTAAATCCCACAAAGCGGAGGTTGTTACGCTGCGTCCTGTTTTCTGCATCGTCCACCTTTCACTGCAATTGTTTGTGGGAGTCCGTCAGTTCTTTAACATCCTTCTGCAGGGCGTGTATGACATCCTCCACTTCGCTCAGCCTCATTTCCGCTGTGGTGACTCTCTCCGTGAGGTTTCGGAAGTCCTGTCGCAGTAGGTTGACCTCCACTCCCACTTCCCTACCTTCACCTCTAAAGCCGCTCGAGAAGCCTGAATATCTTCCCTGGACGCCTGTATCGCTCCCATCAGAAGGGCCGTGTCTGAGCTCGCTCCTGCTCCCTCCATAGCGTTGGTATGTGGCGCCACTGCAAATTTATCTATGGGGCCTTGTTTCGGGGCCTTAGGGACCGTATCTTTCTTCCCCATGCCGGACCGATCCCGCAGCCGGGGGAGAGGGAGGGTGCGGTGTATGTCTTTCGTGGCGTTCCGGCCTCCACTCCGGCCCTCCACCGCGTCGCTTCTCTGTGGGCCCCGCCCGGTGTTATAGGGGCCGACACCGCCCATCGTACTTTGCATGCGTGGGTGTCTAGAGTTCCACACCTCCGTAGTCTCCCTTGGCGTTGTAGGGCTCTTCGCTGCGGCAGGCCACGAGGAACGGTGCAGCCGACCCGTGGTCAATGTACCCCAGTGTAGGGAGGATGAGCAGTGCGATTGCGGCTGTATCCCGTCCCTGACCAGGTGTTGTCAGTAGTCCCCGTAGTTCAGGTGCCTGTGCGGTCTGCCCCGGCCCTCCCCGGGCCCGGCGCTGGCGCGCGGCGCGCCGGCGCGGCTGGGCCTGTTCCTGGCGGTGTAGCTGTGCTAGGCCCGTCGGCTTCACGTGTGGGCAGTGGAAGGCATGGGGGGGAACTTCCACACCGCTTAATACCCTTCCCTCTCTCCCCTCAAGCGCCCAATCCGCTACTGGGGTCAAACTCCACCCCTGCGCGGCCTCGGCTTTCCTTGTGTGGCTTGCCCCGTGCTTACCGTCCGCTCACACCACCCGCCGGCGTCAGGCGGGGTGTTGGGGGGGAATAGCGCCGGTCAGGTGCGCGCCACCTCCCCAGCTTCTATGTTCCTCCGGTGTGCCGCTATGTTCTCGAGGGCGGGGGGGGAGCTTAACCGGGTTCTTTCACTCCCCACGGGTGTTATCTCCGGGCCGCCACACCCTCTTGTCCAATGCCTGCCGTGAGGGGTGCGCGCGTCCCAGCCCAGCTACGTCTTCTCAGTACTCGCAGGCTCTCCCCAGCTCACTCACTGTTGGTAGGGCTCCAGGCACTGTGGGACTGCCATCCCTATCTCCTTCGAGCGAGCACCTGTCTCGGTCTCCAGTTCCGTTTATGCCGCATCGGGCACCGCCATCTTGGATCCGGTTCCGGCTCCGTGCAGTTGGGCTTTTCGGCGGCTTCTCTTCCCCAGCCGGCCCCGGGGAGTTGTCCGGAGCGGCCGCTGAGGTCTATAATCTGCCCGCTACTATTTCTACGGGTTTTGGGGGCTGCTGGATGGGGTAATTAACGTTGGATGATGGCGGCTCACTCGGCCATGCTGCTGGCCACGCCCCCATGCATATCTTTTCAATGTACTGCAAAAAACACGTTTACACATTTCAGCTTTATGATACTGAAAACAGCACAAAATCTTCACTTAGTTTCTGTGTCACTGGCATAACGAAACTTGAGGGGACCCCCCTGGAAAGTACATGGAGGGGGCCCCCCCTCCCTCCGGACCCAGCTCCCACCCTTGCACAGTGCTAGAGAGGGCCCCTTGGACCTCAGCCCCCCCCCCCCCCGCACCACAGGGGCTTCTGTACGTATGTTACGCTACTGAAGCATATTTTAAGTGCTGTTTGGTCTATGATTTACACAGCAAACATTTCCAGGACTCAGCTCGCGCCTGGGGGCCCCAAGATTCAACCTAGACCCTTGGCTCGTCTCTGGGTCGGCTCTCCCTGTTAATTTGTTGGTTCGCCCACTTCTAATTGGCAAATTCAAAAGGCTGACAGCAAATACCAGACCTTTTTCCTTTGCTAATATTGTTTTTTTCTTTTCGGGTTGTTTTGATTGAAAGAAAGCATTGAGAGAAATGGTTTGGGTGGGGGTGGGAGGGAAGAGTTTGCCTCATACACATGGCATTCAGAGAGTTGATGATGACAAGATCAGCTTTAGTTAGTGTATGGGAGTGAGGGCATCTAGTTGGTTCTCGCGCTACACAGTGCCACATCCTATTTAAGTTTAGACCGAGTGGGGTATGTATCAAACGAAGAAATGCCCAGTTCTATCCACGTTTCTCCTACTTGCGATGTAAGCATGCATTTTTGCAGCGTTAGGTCCGAGTAACAAGTTTGGAGCTCCTCTCAGAACCATACAAATAAACAGAATACTTCCCACACAGGCCACACTTTAACCATCACCCACTTTATCAACAGCTTCAGCTACATCGAATGTGACCAAGGCAGCTTGCCTCACACAAGCTGTGGTCTGAACAGTAGCGTAGTCAGTGTGTGTTGAATCCTAGTGCAAACAAGGACATGGCATCCCAGATGCTGTTTGAATTATAAAATACACCAATAATTAGTATTCAGAGGGAACACAGGCTCCTGGGCCCTGGTGCGACTGCACCTGTTGTACCAATGGCAGCTACGCCCCTTGGTCTAAACTGTACTGGCCATGGCAACCAATCATGCAAGCTGAGGCATGCACCTAATCAAAAAAGGCCTAAACAGGACCACAGAGCCAGCACCGTGACAGCAACCTATATACAAATGCCAGCACAAGCATCACAGTACAAACACTGGAGTGGCTGGCAGAGTGCCTGTACCTCACCTTCCTCAAGGTGCCTAATCCTTTTTAAGACGCAAGCCTGGCCCCCATCTCCATTCCATTTGCATTCAGATGGACAAAAGCCACCTCCGCACAGTGCGTGCGCCATGATCAGCAGACAGCCTTCACTCGACACAATTGTCACTACTTCCTAAAATGCACGACCATCTCAGCACAAGCCGCCTCCGCTCAGAATGGGCACCCGATCTCATGCATGCTGCACATTATTTATTTAGTTTAGGGTTTTATAGCGCACAAACCAGACCCGTGCGGGTATCAGAGCGCTTTACAGGAAGGGAAAAAAGGTAAATCGAGGCCTTTAGGAGGGGAGGATACAGTTGGGATAAAAAGTGAGATACAATGTACAAAGAAGGAGGCAGTTTCGATCCCACGGTACCTGTGGGAAAAGAAAAAAACAGGTGGAAACATTTAAGACAATCTCAGTGTGGGTAGGTATCTTCCAGAGAGACCTCGGATAAGGCCGAAATAGTGGGTGGAACAGGATCGTTGAGGTGCATGTAATGCCCACGTTAGGGGAGGAATTTTCCCATAAGAAAAATTTTGGGCTCTTTTTTGAAGCGAGCCAGAGAAGGAAATCTTCTGATGGCGGGCGGGAGTGAGTTCCAAATTCTTAGAGCTCCCCCAGAGAAGGCCCAATTGTAGGTCTTAGTTATCCGCAATCGTGCCAGTCGGAGCAAAAGGTCTCTGGCAGATCGGGAATTTCTGGCTCCTCCGGATCTCATGATTTTTTGGGCCTTGTGGGTGATGCAAGCCAGCTTAAGTTGGATCCTGGCCTCGAGGGGAAGCCATTTTAGAGCTTTCAAGTGGGGAGAGATGTGGTTGAATTTCTTTGAACCTGTTAAGAGTCTGGTAGCAGCGTTGAGGCAGGCTTTCAATGGGGCCAACAAACTCTGGGGTAGACCTGCGAAGGTGGAGCATCCATACTCTAGTCTGGAAATGTCTAGTGTCTGGATAGCAATTTTTAGGTCGGGCATGTCGAGGAAGGGTTTCATGTTTCTTAGGTAGCTCAGATGAAATGATGATGCACATGATGCTTAAAGAGGGCACGAGTGTGTACAAAGTCACCAGGGATGGTTCTCACTGCGTATACTTTTTCCAGGGGGGACATCCCCACTGCTCCTGATATTGTGACTTTTATATAGCCATGTAATATAGGCAAGTGGCACTAATCCTAGCTCAAGTGCCCTGTGGTTCAAACGGAGGGGAAAATGTGTTATTTAATGAGTCCAAAGACAGTGGGAGGGACGTTCCCTATGGCAACTTCCATGCATCTTCACCACAGCCCATAACCTCTTCACCAACTACGTGCACTGCCAACCATTTATCTACAAAATGCACTAGAGACAAATATAACCCACAATGAAAATATAGAAAAGAAAAGTGGTATTTAAAACAATCTTTTTAAGAATCATTGAATGACATCAGGGTAAGACTGCAGAACAGAGCTGGTACTATCAGGGGCCCGATGCAAGCAGGCCCGCAAGGGCCAGGGACCTGAATTAAAGCAGCCCCCACCACAGAGAATTGAAGCGAGATTGAGAAGAACATTACAACCACTCAATAGTCACCTGCAGCTTTAGTGGCAGGCACAGGCGGGCGGCAGAAGACCGCAACTACCAATTTTAATTAGGGCCCTACCGTCTCAGTGCCCTGGACATATCGGCCGCCTCACGTGCAGTTTACACTGCACATGAAAATTCCAGCCCAGTCCTGCCCCACCCTATGTAGGCGCCACCCAGTCTGAAGACCACAAAGCTGTGCACCACCTACCATTTAATTTATTATGAGAGGACTGGAGCATAAATTTCAAACTACATCCCAATGGACCCTACTGATAGTGTGAGTACAAAGAAGAAATGTGAGTATTTCTACATTCAGTGTGCTCCTGCTATAATCACTAGCATGTAACCACTTAGCGTTTGCATGCAGTAGGTGGACAATTGCACGGCAATAGTTGTCGCTTACTGTAAATCTCATTTGGAAGTCTTTTTAAATTACTACACATGACAAACCACAGTGTTATTCTAAATGTATTTTTTTAGTTTAGAGAATCTGTAAAAGAAAAAATGACAAATTGTATTTTGGCTTATTAGATGTTAAGCATGAATGAATATTAATAAGTAGAAAAGTAAAAACATATGGAACTAAATAAGCAGTTGAAGCATTTGTATGTTTGTATGATTCAAAATACCTAAATATATCAGTAAGCATGCTAGCTTTACAATATGTAAGAAAACATAAAAGAAAGGAGTATTATAAACAAAATTCTAACATGAAATATGAAATTAAATCAAATAGCAGTACATTATGTTTCACTATGACCATCAGTATATACATTAACAGGATTAACAAGTAAATCAAAATAAATATTTAATTAATTAATTACACAAGCACAACATTTAATGTGGCTTAAATCCATCTTCATCTATGAATGGAGTTCCTAACAATAAGAAGTTGAATTTTGCTAGAAATTCAGTAAAACGTGCCCAAATCAATATGCTTTTCCTATATAATGAATGGTATGAAAAAAATGTTGTATCTACTTTATGACTGTATCATATATAATTCCACCATGCTTTGAATAGTATTTTTTCCAATTGTATGTGAACTGTTGAAATGTGATAGCCAAGACCATATCAACCAAAGTACCCTTGTGTCTTTGAGAACATTCTGAAAGTAGGAACATTATTATTGATAATATTGTTTACAAATTTCCATTTTCAAATTTGTTTAACCGTATCATGAAAAATTCTAATTGCATATAACCCACTGTTAGAAATTGGGGGCCTCATTTACTATATTTTGATGCACGGAAGCGCAGCAAGCCTTCATTCCTGCTGTTCTGCCATACGTCTAATTAAAATGGCTAGAATGCACGGTAGCTACGAGATATGTGCATTCCTGCCCTTCTTCCCTGTGCCAGTGCACAAACAGCAGCTGTGCGCCAACGCCGACACCCTTGCGTCATGTTACAAGGTTGCCTGCGTTGCGGTGATTATTGTTTTTGTGCAGGAAGGGACATCTTTGTGCACAAAAACAATCATTGATGGCATTTTCCTCTTTTTACGCGCACTGTAGAAGGTAGCATGCATAGAGGGAAAAAACCGAGGAGAAATAAAAGTAGTTCTCGTTGCACCACTGAGGAGGCATAGGATTCTGACGCATTCCCAGCTTTCCAAAATGTTGTAAATCTGGGAATGTGTCAGGCTCCCTTGATGTTGTGCGGGAACACCCACAGCAACACAAATGGAATCCCCCTTTCATGCAGAGTAGTGCGTGAAAGGAGCCCATATTTACAAGGTCATGAAAAGTCACTCAGGGTGACTTAATGTGGCCTTGTAAATATGGAAAGGCCCATTGCGCTGCCGATGCATCAAAAAAAGTGACACACCGGTGTCGCAATGGGCTTGTATATGAGGCCATGAGTCTTTAGTTGGCAGAGTTTCACCCTGTACAAGTAGGGACCACAATCCTAGTTAGGCTAAGCTACATATACACGGAAGTAATAGGAGGGCTAGTTCCCCCTTTGCTACAAAACAGATGCATTGTCACCACTGCCTTGTTCAGAACCGATGTGATGCCCTTTGACGCCGATCCACAGGGAGTTCGATAACAGCAGTTCCACGGCATGCCTGGCCTGATGACGATGTTCTGTGCGGGTAGATGGCTTTATCTCTACAGAGCTTGATACCGAACCAGGAAATCACTGGGTGAAATAGAACCGATGCATCGTGCTCTCGACGTCGTCCCTTTTTCTCCATCCAAGGTACTGTTTCATTGGGACCTGCATGAGTCCCATAGCCTGCCTGCCCTCCATCGCTGTTGGCCTGAACTTTGGATTTACCCGGGGACTCGCTGCCTTAAGTAACTTTTTATCACTTTTGACTTCTAAGCACTGTTTTTGCATTTATTCTTTAGAAAAAATACAATAACTTGACTTCTACTGATTGGATTTTTGTCATTTTGGTCTTGTGTTACTCAGAAAAATATCCTCTAGTTTTGTAAACCTGAGTGGAGTCTTTTTTGTGGTGTTTTCATTGTGTTACTTTGTGTGGGGAGTGTTTTGCACAAATGCTTTACTCATTTCCTTTTAAGCTAAGTCTGCCTGCTCTGTGCCAAGCTACCGGACGGTGAGCACAGTTAATTTAAAGTGACCCACATAGCTGGATTACTGATAGGTCATCAGAGGCCATCCCCCCATTCCCCACCACTCTGGAGACGCGCCTCCTGGAACACTGCTGCTTGGGTGAAGAAGTCCACTTTAGTCCTGAGGCACTCAGGAAGCAAGGGGACCTCATCCTCCAACCAGTAGTGTGCCAAGAGGTGTGTTTGCATAGTGGTAGAGAAAGGAGGCATGGCATTCGACCACCACTCAGCAATCCCACTGTGTGGGGCTTATTGGAGGTAACAGGAGCTCTTGTTGGCCCCTAGGGAACCTCAGCAGCCAAGGGGATTTCATCCCCCAACCAACAGTTCGCCAGGAGGCACATTGGCAGAGTGGTGGAGAAAGGGGGCAGGGCCTTTAGCGAGTTGCCATCTTTTTTCTCCTTTTGCTTTTTTTACGAAGGGTGGGCATGTGGCGTCTCCTTCCCTAGACCATTTTGAGCCCTGGGGACCCACACCCCAGTGCTTGGCCTTTTTTAAATGTATTTAATTTAAAAAATGGGAGGGGATTGGCACCCCTCCCTAGGCCATTTTTGGTCCCAGGGACCCCATCCACCTGGGCCAGGCTTCTTCTTTGGGGACCATGGGGAGCCTAAATACCCCTGCAGTCCCTGTTCGCTCCCCATTGAGGGAGCTGATGACATGCAGCTCCCTGGATCCCAAAGCAATATCTGTTTCCCTGTTCTCTTCACAGCCAGCAGGGAAACAGGCACTGGTCTGCTTTCAGCAAGCAAGAGCATATTCTGCTCTCGCTTGCTGAAAACAAAGCAGGTTTGCTATGGTTTGGTGGGAGTAGTCCTCTCGCAAAGCCATAGAAAACTGCAATATGCCGGGGGTGGGTACCCCAGGGAATTTCTGGAGCCGGCCCTGGAGGTGGCTTTCCGCAGGACCATGTAGGGCTCTATGAGGGGCCCCCCTCCTTTGTAAAGTAATCCCTGGGGTGATGGTGGGCCCCGGGCCAGAGTTTCACAATTGACCCCCTTCATTGCTGTATTTGTGGCCCGGGAGCTGGCGGTCCCCATAGCTGCGTGGGGGGGCCAGAGCCCCCATGCATTCATATTTATTTTAGCGCCGGGGAGGATGCGGTCCCTGGGGCTGCTGCAGAGGCTGTAGGGCCTCTCCGGCATTCTTTTTTTTTAAATTATTTAAATTATGTGCCCCGGGGAGGTGGGGTCCCCATAGCAGTGGGGGGCCAAATGGACCCCCACATGTGTATGGAACAGTGTCCCAGGGAGTTGGTGGTTCCCAGGGCAGCAGAAGAGCCTGGTGACTCCCCAGCAAATTCTTGCTGATCCGGGGAGGTGGCAGTCCCTGGGGCTGCGGGTGAGAACTAAAACCTCCCTGGCATTCTTTTTTTGATTCAATGATGAATGTGCCTTGGGGAAACAGGCACTGCTCTGCTTTCAACATCCAGAAGCATTTTCTGCTCTCGCTTGCAGAAAGCAAAGCAGGTTTGCTATGGTTTGGTGGGAGTGATGCTCTCGCCAAGCCATAGCAAAGAATGTGCAGCGCACATTTTAAAGAGCAAAAATGCCTCTTGGGATTGTTTTTGTGAAGAAAGGTGTCCCTTCCTCAAAACAAAAGCCTGCATACTACACCTGCACCCTTGCACCATGGTGCAGGGTGCCTTCTTTGTCACTAGGCAGCAGTATGTGCACCAGTGCATGCAGACAGTAAGAATGCGCTCTAGGATGTGAAATACCCCACATTCCTGCCCTCTACCTTTCACGCAGTGCACTGCAGCAAGATGACTTGCCACACTGTCTTGCATGCTATTTGTATATATTTGCACCCTGGGTTGTTGTCCCAGCAGTCCAGTGGAACTTCTAATTATCTGCCCCTCAATTGATAATTGATAATACTGTCCTTGCACACTTCTCTATGACATTACACACCTTGTACTGATTGCTGGTCCTCTATGGCAGTACTGTTCCACTCCGGCTACCAACTGTTGCAATAAGGGATGCCACTTGCTCCTCTAATGGGTTCAAATCCTTCTGACCATCAGGTCTTTCTCCAGTCCTCTTGGCTGGATTAGGTTATTGGGTAGTTTTTTCTTTTGCACTGTGTTGTGCATTGCACCACCTCTTCTTACACTCCACTCCTGTTTTTCTTGTTGGAGAAACGCAGTTCATCTTGTCCACTATAGATTGCCATATCACATCCTTCTTTGCTAATGGCAAATTGGAGGTGACATGTAAAAGATGTTCATTCGTGTTCACCTCATTGATCAATATTTGATTTTCATCCTCTGAGAAGTTTGACTTCCTCTTCCCCTATGTTGTTGGCAGTTCTTCTGGGTTAGGGTTGTTGCCCTCCTGGCTTTCTGAGGCTCCTTCCATGGTTGTAGACATTGCGGGTGTTTGGAAGTGGGAATTGCTTTGAGCATTTTACTCTTTTCAAGTGTTCCCAGAATGCAATGCCCTCCTGCATGATACAATGCTGATTTGTGGCACCTAAGGTGTTTTACGTCAGGCAATTCAACTTTGCTTCACATAGGTAGTCGTTGCATTATGACACTTTGCGCCATAAATCAACTATTTTGCATCACAATGCGTGATGCATCTCGGAAACCTGTAAAATTGTGTGCTGTTTGATAAATATGGTGTATCCATGGCAACATGGCAAAATTCATTCTATTGCAACGTGTCCGAAATGATAAATAAGCCCTCAGTCCTTACCAAGATGCATACATGGACAGCAAGCAACTATAGAGAACTCAACCTTAAGAGTTTATTATGTTCTCATCTACTTTAAAAAACTGCTTTGATTCTGAACGCCGAAAGGATCTAATGTGAGCAGATTTCTTTGATCTCGCTCCATCTTCAAATTCTTTAAGGTTCACTCTGAAATTTCACTCTCCAGGGTTCCTCACATAAATAGAATTTCAACAGATCCGAACTTCCAGCTGCAGGTGCTAAAGAAAATGAAACATATTGTGGCACTAGCTCAGCTCAAATCTGCTGCACACGCACTGATAGCATTGAAACTGCAATTCGGCAACGCATTCCTGCCACAATTCTCACTCAGTCCATTGAAAGCTGTCTTCCATGCCACAGCCAGACTACTATCCATATTGAAAAAATATGATAGCATCTTCTCCATCCTCTCTGCATTACACCTAGGGTCACTGTCTGTCAAGAAGGCACATTTTGAAAAGTTAGTGTAAAAATTCAGGACAGAAGGACAAAACTGAGGACACAAATTCAGAAGCGGCAATTTTCTGGACACATCTAAGTAGGCTGCACTATTCTAATTTCGACATCCAACTGAAGTACAAATCAAAGTAGGTTTATGTTTTTGTTTTGTATATGACATAGGAGTATTGAGCTAATATTGACATATAGCTTGCCTTATTTAACAATGAAAAAACAAGCAAAAATACACACTCCAAGCAGAACTTAGCAGTCGACATCAGGGACAGTTGTCACAATTTCACCCTCATACCATGAATGAAAGGCATTAGCACTACTAGCTTTAATTTTATTAATCATAGTTGACAGAGTAACACATTCTTTGCTCCCAAGAAAAGTTGTGAGGCAGAGTGTTCACGTGTTTTGAGCGTGGTCGTTGCAAGAGATTGATGGTGTTGGTAAAGTGCAGTTGTTTTGAGCTTGTTGAGTGCAGGAAAGGGCATGTGTTGTAGGTGTGGCAAGAGTGTTAGGTGCCAGAGCGCTCTAATGGTCTGAAAGTAGTGTATGGTCGAACATGCTGTTGCTGTAATGGTACCTTGTGTGACATTGCTGAGTGTGTGAGTGCTCAGCACAATATGCAACATTTAAAGCACTCACATCCAGAGTGTCTCTCACTGTCACTGTGAGAGTGTGCTTGGTGTCAGCCGCGGTTCGTGCAGGTAAGAGCAGTGGGGCCCGGTGGGGGGGATTTCGACATACGACCCCTAGGGAAATTTAATTATTTATTTAATTTTCCCTTATGGTTGTATGTTGCAATACCTCCCACCCGGCCCCACCGCTCTTACCTGCACGGGCTGCGACTGCTTGGTGTGAGAGTGCAGGTTTGATTGTATACTTGTGAGTGTGCTGGAAGACTTAAACCTGTTGGCCCTTCCCTTTGGCATTAAAATACACACACAATCATGCTCAGCCTTCCAGGTGGAAGGCTGAAACTTAGTATTAGCACAGAGGATGTGGCCTTACGGCTAGAGCGGTCGACCTCGAAGCTGGGGAACCAGGTGCGAGTCTTGGCAACGACGCTCAAGGTCCTGTGATTCTTGGCAAATCACTTAATCTCCCTGTGCCTAACAAAAATTAATGTGTCCATGTGTAATGAAACTGGTGCTCATGTAAAACACTCCGAAACCTGATATCTTCGCGACGAGTTTGTACTATATAAAACTCTAGAAAACAAAAACAAAAGAGCACCTCGTTTTTATATCCAATATGTGTATATGTCCAAGATAAGATGTGCACAGAGGAGTGTGAGAGCAAAGTGGCTGATGGACAAGAGGACACTTTAGCATCACAAGAGGTTGTTCCAGCTACACCTACCACCTGGGACTGAGGGATGGACAGCATCTTCCAACAGAGAGAAAGTGAACGAAAGTGCTAGAAGGGCACGAGAAGACTGTTTGTGAAACAGAGGAGAGAGAGAAGATGAGGAAGAGGGAGAGAAAGTTTTGTGCACATTCCCGTGGTTTTTGTCACATATTGATCCTTAATAGCACCATGTTCAAGTCTTTATTCATCAGTGCACCAAGCAGGATTTCAATCAGTGACCCTCGGGTTTAACACAGAAACATCTGAAGTGATTGCATTAACCAAATAGTAGCCAGATTTACAGTTTGGCTGATGGGTGTAGACTCCATCAGGGCAACAGAGTAAAGTGCTTTGGGGCATCTGTAGAGGGGATTGCACCACCGGAGCGTCACTTTTACTGATGTTTGGTGGCACAATGCCAGCCTCCATATTTACAAAGTGGTGATAAGCCACTTTTTATGGCTTAACGCCCCTTTATAAATATGGTACCCTTTCAGGTAGGTATCTGCATGAAAGGGGCGTGCACTGGGTGTTGATGTTGATCTGTAAAGCTGAGGCTGCGCCAAAGCCTGCCAAAGCAGGCGCTAGATTGGTGCAACAAAGAAAAATACTTTTATTTCTCCTTGCTTTTTCTTTTTCTATGTGTGTTGCAATCTGCAGCACACATAGAAACAGCAAAACGCCATTAATGATTGTTTTTGTGCATGAAGGTGTCACTTCCTGAACATAAACAATCATCCCTCCAATACAGGCAACCTTGCACTATGGCGCTAGAGTGTCTGAGTTGGCGCTAGGCAGCTATTTTTAGAGACAGCACTGGGGAAAACAGTGGGGTGCACTGCATTCTTATAAATGCGGTGCATCCCAGTGTTTTGGAAATGGAGCGGTGGTGCGAAATATGCAGCAGTACTGCACTGTACCATTTCCGTGTACATATGTCCTTTTTTCCCCCTGAATGAATCCCTGTCTGTCAAAATCTGAGATGTCTGCCTGCCCGGCAAACATCTCCGACATTAGCAGGAACCCCCATCATAACGGCTCCTGTCAATGCATTGTAAGTTTGACAGACCACACGCGTAAAAAACATTTTCTTTTCCAAAACAAAACCCAATGTGGGATTTTGTTTTGGAAAATAAAAAACACGCAGATCCCCCCTCACCATGGGAGCTTTCATCCATAATGAAGGGGATTGTATTGCCTGCACCGCTACATATTATATGGCAGTGACAGACTGTGAAAACTGGCCACATGTTCGCCCACACTAAATCGGGTAGGCAGACACAAAGCACCTACTCTTTGAGGCCCTTGCAGGTTTATGTCAGGGACAGAGACGTAGTAGTAGCCGCTGTCAACATAATAAAGCTCCGCCCATCACTAAATGACCTTAAGTTCGCTGAAGAATGTACTCCTCTGCCATTACAATGGAGTATTATCTCGGCCAAACTCTAAGTCTGCCCCTAATAGTAGTAGAATGCATTTCCGAGAGATTCATTTAACATATTTACTTTCCATGTAAGCTGTTTGTATTGTATTTAGATGAATGTCCAAACAGTTTCATGTATCTTGCTCATTTGAGCCCTACTCTGACCCCCACCCCCACCCTCACCTTAATTCGGTTTATAGTTTCCTTTCGTTTGAATGCTGGCCTTGCAGCAGAAAAAAGCTGTTGATCATGGTGCAGACGCCAATGCTTGTTGCAGAGTAGCAGCTGTGGGCGGCCCTGCCCTAGGCCAACATACTTTATAAATAAGGACACAGATACTGTGTGCATGGTACATGGAACTAGCCACAAGCATGTGCACTCGGGCCATTTAATTAACAGACACATGAGACTCGTGATGCCTGTGGTGGATGGGTGTGGGGTGTGTGTATGGCCAGACCTCAAGGGAGTGGCTGGTAAACTAGTTCCGGCAGAGACACTCAAACATGCCCAGCAGGACACTACATCCATGCCCCTTTTCTCCTCTAAGCAGCGGGCACTTGGTGGTTGTTCAAAGGTCTGATGGGTGCCAGGTCTGCCACTGCGCACTGCAATTATCTATAATGATGGACAAAGGCATCTGTGAAAGGGATAATCACAGGCAACAGATTTAAGTCATAAATAACTGATGGTCCGTGAAATTTACAGGTGAGTGGTCAGTGCTTAATTTGTAAAGAATAAATAAGTGCCAGGGCTCTCGTTAGGAGGTCAATGCAGCTTGAACCACACATTGCCTCTGTCATGCTGGCAATCATAGTGACAACACAACTACATAACATATGTATTTGTAAAGCTCATGTTCACCCAGAGGTCTCTTGGCGCTGAATAACAGATGCTCATTTTTACCCAACTCATTGGTACTCATTTTATCAACCTCAGATGGATGAAAGGCTGAGTGGACCTGCCGGGATTTGAACCTGTGACCATGAGGTTGAACCCAGGCCCCTGCAATGGACGTATTAGTCCACTGAGCCACCAAACCCAGCTACTAACCACCACACTCCTAAAAGTCACTGACGTAACAAAACTTGATTGCACAGAGAGTCTGATGTTGCCCCAGTGCCTGCTGAGCCCAGGCTGTCAGCTCCAGGTAAGTGGTTTAAAAAAAGTGGATCAACCCCCACCCGCGCTCCTCCGCACCCCCTCCACCCACCCCACCACCTCTTTATTGTGTTGCCCGCCCCTGCTGTTCAGATTATATCTTCCCTCTACGTAACCAGAGCCCAAAAGGAAACCAAAATCTACCACATCAAATATGTTCAAACCAGCCATGCACTGCAGGAGACTCTGTCCTAAAAGGGGCTATAACGGCTTACATTTCTGGCTCTGAAATTAGCCCCTTAGCCTGCTACCCACTGGGCAAATGCCAGAGTGGCCAGTCCGGTCGTTTGCAGCATTTTGCTCATTCCATTGTCATGATTATTCTTTAGGGTTGCCTTATCTGCTGAAAGCTTGTTTCCTCTGATGTTGTCTGTAATAATTGTTCATTTGTCCACGCTCGTATGCTTACGCTGTAGAAAACGTCAAAACAAATCAATATAATACAGTCAGGTAAATGTCACTTGTTTTGTCCTCTATGTCGCGCTGGCAGTTAGAAACATTGTGGCTTTCACTTTATGGCATACGTGCTAGTTGTTGGGTATGCCCATCTCCAAGGCAGGGCGCCACCTGCTCGGGCGAGAACTGCTAATGAACACCATGTTAAACATAATTATTATAAAATTGTTTCACAACACAACTGTACAAGAAGCTAAATAGCAATTACTGCTGTGGCCCGGGGTCCAGCCATTCTTTATTATTGAGGGAAAAGTTGTCTCCATTTTGCATTTTTGACGCAGGTTTAGTTTACATATTCGAAATATGCTAACTTCTTCATAACAACATGTGCATCTTGGATGAATGGCTGTATCTCATACACAGAGCGTCCGCGCCACCTATGGTCCAAGTGAGGGTACTGCACTGTACACTGATGAAGGAAAAAAAGGTCAGTACAGAGAACACAAAATGATGGATGAAGTTTGCAGTTCATTTTTTAATTTTGTTAAATGCGTTATATATTCTCACTGTTGTGCATGTGAATGCAAAATATAGGCACATCACAAACATAAATATATACACCGCAACTGACAAAAGTTAATAACTATTTCATACCTGGATATTACATATAACAACCTGGAGGAATAGTGACAGTTCAGAACTTAAGAGAGCCATTGGAAATATTGTCTAACAAAGATAACCACTTTATGTGCAGGGTTTATTATGTTATGCAGCAAGCAAAAAATAACGTGGTTAATGCGAATAAAGGCAATTTATGAGGTGCATTCCGTGACATTGTTATGTAGCTATTTTGCGACTTTATTTGTGTATTACCAAAATATATATATTAAATATGGAAAACTATTGCCATTAAGCAGATTTTGTTAAACTGCTTGTCGCCAAGTGCCTCCTGGTGTACCACTTACAAAATCAATTTGCAACATTGTTCTGCAGGACTGTTTCTAGTGGAAAGAGGCACTTCCAGACTCAAGTATCTTGAGCACATATGAAACTGGAATGCCGAACTGAAGAAGCTGTAAACACTGCTGTATGCAAACAATAAAAGAGACATACATAGCTTTTATTGGAAGAAATGTATAAATGTAGGCCTATTTTTGCTGAGTGCAACATTGTATGAATTTCCTCCTGTTTTACTCTGGTAGTTTGACAGAACAGTGTTGATAAAACACAGTTCAGGAACTTGCAATCATCATTACGTCATCAATCTGAAACCTACACACTCTGTACTCCAGGCTAATGTCAACAACGTTGCACAATATGAAGGTTGACCTTCTTCTTGCTTGGAGCAACCAGCACACCATCACCTTCAGCATCATACACCCTGCTAACCACTCTCCCTTCACTAAAGACATACTTGGAAGAACGTAATGATCCCACCTTTAAGTCCATGTCGACCCTACATCTCCCCTAAAAAGGTTTGCACACCTATACTTTTCTCCCTGTACCTTTTGCAAGGGGCTGCCTGAGAAACGCAAGGTCATTGCAGCTTATGAAGAAGACGACATTCTCTCCTCTGAGGGCCAGAGAGCCTGCACAAGGCATGACGACGAATTGGCATTGCTTAAGATGCCAAACTGAACTTCTGGGCCTCAAATCAGGTAATGTTTCTAACATGAAAACAGCCCTACATGCAAAATGTAAGGGGTGCTGAATTCCACTATTCCAAGAGTCACTCATTGACATCCTGCCATTCCATGGATCTGTTGAGGATAATTTCAGAGATCGAGAACCAAGCAATGTCCCCTTCGGAACTACTAAGAGAAACACTTGCTGATCACTTTGCAATGAAGTCTCTAGTCTCCTCTCCAGTGTGATGCAACCCTGCTCTTGCAGGCTAATAGGATCTCCATGCTGGCTGGCTTACGCCCTGTGGGGACCTGGCCTTCCAGGTGAAAGACATGGCTTCACCTGCCTCTCATTGAGGATTACTGGAACTGTTCAGATCGCCAGAGCCTCAGACTCCTCCTTGGTCCAACACCACCCTGCCCCGAGTAGGGAAAGTGGCCATGCCTGGTAAATGGAGTCCTGGCCTGTGGGAATCAGGCCTCCCAAGTGAAAGCCATGGCTTTGCATGCCTCTCACTGGGGATTACTGGGACTGTTCAGCCCACCGGAGCCCCAAACTCCTCCCTGGCCTGACTCCAACCTGCACTGGTCAGGTTAGTTGGCTCTGCCCAGTGATAGGGCCTTTCACAGAGGTCAATTCTCTACAGCACACCTTAAAGTGTCATGAGAGTGACCCTCAGTCTGCAGCCACCCTGGGCTGGTTAGGGACTGTCACCCCAGTCAATCAGCTCAGGGTTCCCAGAATTGATGCCTTCAACCTTCCTAGGGCCCAGGCCTGAGGTGCAATGGAGGTTAAGCCTCCAGCCCACCCTACTCTCCACTTGAGCCTGCCCTGAAAGTGGTTTTCCCTGGACTATTAAACCACTACAAAGTGGGAACTTACAGAACCTGGGCAGAGACACACGTCAGAGTTAGCCTCACTGGCCGGACCTATAGTCATTTGTTAGGCCAGTCCCTAACCTGATGGCCGTGGCCAACTGGGCAACCAGAGTGCCCCTTGCCCTTGGCAGACATGACTGGAGTGGTCATGCAAGTTACAACCAATGCTCAGGAGGACTTTCAGAGAGTCACCCTCCAGCTCACCTCCCGGCGACTCCACTGTTGTCTGATCTGACCATCTGGTCATCCTGCTGACCTGCAAAGGAGCATGCCCTTGACCCTGCACCGGGTGCTTCAGGGTGGTAGATGGAGGCCCCATACCGTACAGCATGTGGTGGAAGCGCTACATCCCTCCTACAGGCCATCAGATAGAGACAAAAGCTTGGCTCAGACGATGACTTTTAGTAGATCACAGCAAAATAGCTACTCTGCTACATAGGAAACCCTAATCCAGAATCAGGTTTTCTACAAATGATTTAGCACTGGGTGCTGCATGAACATGCAGTGCTCTAAAGGTGATGGAGGCAGCCACATTCAATGCATGCTGCGGATCTCAAGCACTCAGTATACACACTTGACCAGAGGCCAGATAACACAGGCCAACTGAGGCTCCACAGCACTGAGGTACTGTTACGGTTTAGGTGGGATTCTGACTTAGAGTTGTTCAATCATAATCCTAAAGCTTTACCCCATTGGCTCCTCAGACAAGTACATATACCAAATGTCTGGACCTGCAGTTCATCTCATATTGAGCAGGATAACTATTGCAACAAAACATCATCGGTAGAGTCAAACTAACCTGTCTTATGATGGTCTACACCCAGTTCATGGTCACTATTAGTATGTAAATAATCTAATGCTTGGTGAATTCTGCTTCACAATGACAAGAAAAACTGACATCAAAGAATCAAAAAGTAACGCCGCTATGAACACCTGGCCTCCACAAGGAAGTTATCCCTATGATAACTTTCCTGACACCTCCTGCTTGAGCCCAAAAAGCCAGAAGGATCTTGAGGTTCAGCTTTCACAATGTGTATACATACTGAAAGTCAAGCAAACTTTGCCCTTCTGCTCCAGTTGAGGTTTCTCTTCCCTGAGTTCATCTTGGGACACCTGCATTATTATTTGACAGGCGTACCATCTCAGTCAAAGTCCCCACCGGCCACTACTCAGAGCCGGTCATGCCCGGTGGGCGATGGGTGCTTGGAGATAGAAGCAATAATCCCATGGGAATGGCCCCTCTTCCTCACTGAGTAAGTAAAAACCAATAAGAGAAACGGTATTTCACAGGCTGCCCCGGAGCCTGCCACCTATTCTATAACTCTCATGTCTCCTCACACTGTCAGACTAGAGTCAAGCTCAAAAGGGTATTCTTATCCCGGAAATTCTTCTGCACCCATTCCATTGGCTGTGATTTAGCTAGATACTAGGTGCGGACAGCAGGAATTTCATTCATCCATTCATGTGCGTCACTAATTAGATGAAAAGACATTTGACTATATTAAAAGAGACATAGTTATTCCAGCCATTTGCCTGCACTTCATTGAATTTCTTCACTTTGACTTTCAGAGCACTGGGAAGAAATCCCATTGTCTCAACACTCACATTGGGCCTTCACAATGCATTCTTTTGATTAAACAGTACGATTTCCCTGTTCCACACCAATTCTACATCAGCTGATAGACACCAGCTGAGGCAGAGCACTGGCCCTACTCCCAGTGAAGGGGAATAGGTAGAGTGCACCATCCTTCCTGGGCGAACTGCATGGGCACCATATGTTTACATCCGGATGATTTTGCAGCCTCTTGAACTTTCTTTTTAAAGTTCTTTTCAAATTGCCTTCCTGGTGCAGGTTGGCTAGCTTCGAAGCTGGCACATCCAGGCAGGCAGGGAGCCTTCCGTGCCCTGGCCATAGAAGTGGGTGCCTGAGGAAGCACACATAGACAGTTGGGGACATTACAACAGCCAAGCATAGCACACAGCCAGGTACCCAGATTTTTCATGCCAGTAACAGACCGATCATCTGCCTGACTCACCAAGGTGCGAAGACCAAGTGCACTGGCAGAGTACCCCAATGCCAGGGCTGGGGTGTCCTACAGTAGCCAATTAGGATCTGACCTTGGTGGGGATGAAGGGAGAGGAGCCCGCTGCGACAGCCACACCCTGAGAGAGCCCCAGAGTGATTGACGTTCAAGTGACCGTCAGACAGGTGTATCCCCGGGAGGAATTTAAAGTGTCACTGATCAATGTGTTCTGCAATTCACACTAGTTCTCTCAACTATCTGTGTTCTTCATCATCGCTCAAGCTTGGTTATCCACTGCAAAGAGCCACAGGTAACTTTTTCAACGTTCGCCCACCTGCTGGTGCAGGAGAGAGGGGAGACAGGCAGCGCTGCCTCGCCACCACCCACACAGCGAGATGACTCAGCACCCATTCAGGATCCCCCTCTGGGAGTTGGTCTCCATGATTTAAAGAGTACTTCCAGGCGCTCGGAATTGGAGCCCCATCCTGCCATCGAAGGGGGTGGCTGAGCAGTTCTCACAGTAGCGGAGGCTGGCAGCTCCTCTGTCAGCCCTCCAAGTCACCCAGGAAAAGCTAATGAGTCTTCAAATCCCTGCCTGGGCCTCGGGACAATGAGGGAATGCCACATGAAGGAAGCCATGGCTCAACCGCTGAGCAATGAGAATCTATGGTTTAGGCAGTGGCCCGAGCTATGCTGGCTGGCTATGAGCTACCCACATCCTGATGGAAGGTGCACTCTGGGGGTGCACACATGGAAGCCAAGCCAGCCAGGTGGCTTCCCTTCCGCCCCTCGAGGCATTTTGCACCATATTTGAGGGAAATGGCCTCCCCGCAGAGAGGATAAAGGGGTTCCCTCATGGACCTAGATCTTTCTCACCCATCCTGGCCTGCTGCCTAAGTGAGTCACTCCTCTGTCACTCGAAACCCAGACAGGCCAGGATCGGACACGGGAGGGCCCAGGCAGAAAGGCCTTCAGCCCCATGCCAGGAAGGCACTGCAATTCAGTTTTTCCCAGGTTGTGGTGAGTAACCATGGGTTCCATCTCAAAAGAGCTTTCTGTCTCATTGTACCAGTCCCAGAAGGTCTGGGGCCACCCACCCAGGTCAGGTCCTCTGTGGGTGAGGGCACCCCACACCTAGTCCCACTAAAGCACCGAGCAGTCAATGGACCACTCATCCATCTGGCATGTGAGGGGATGACAGGAACCTGTGCCTGGATTCCACCTGGTAGGAGACATGCTAAGGGTTCAGTTCAGTTGCTCAGGACTCTCTGATCCTTCTGCTGGTTCATCTACAGAAACCTTGTTACCTCTTACTCTTCCCAATGCTCCCACAGCCCATTACCACACCTGGCATTGACGATCCACAAACCTTACTAACATATCCACTCAGTAGTAGTAACAGGTGATGTGAAGAAAGGTCAGGCACTTAATGTGAACTTATAACCCTCACTTACTGGGAATCTCTCATTCATTGTAAATAATTGCAATCACCAATCCCTATCATGAACATGGTTCAGCGTGTTACTCACAACTCTCAGCAAAGGGTAGGCACATGCTGATCAGTTCAGTGTAGTGTACATGCAGCCCGGACATCAAGGGCATCACAGGCCTGTTATTGCTTGATCTTATGTGGCTGAACACCACTTATCTCTTTGCAAAAAAGGGAACCAGGAGCTTTTTTGAACAGGTCCAGCACCTTTGCTCCTAAATAGGTATAAGGTCATGAAAAAAGGGTGTGTGCAATTCATTGAGAGTTCAAAGGGAGAAAGAGACGGGGGATTTTTTTCTTTGTGTTCCAGTAAGAAGGGAATGCTCCATATAGGAGCCGGTACCCTCACTCACCCTGGATGGTGTCATGCTTTATTATTGGCCTTGCTCCTCGTCAGACTGGCGCTGCAATGCCTTACGGGAACACGTGAAGGGGCTCTTTGCCGGAGATCTTTTTAGTAGCTGTCTGATGAAGTGGGGGGTGAGGGTTTTTGTTCTTATTGTGTGTAAAGTGATGTTTTTACAAAAAGTGAATTAAAATAGGTTTAGTGATGTTCCTGGTCGGGTAAGTTTATTGATTGAGCTCACTAAGCTAATTAAAAAATGTGATGTTCAAATAGGATACAATGGTCCTAATAAGCCTCATAAATATCTAATTTAAAAATATATGGTTGACATGTTTCTCGCCTTTATCTGTCCACTCAGAACAGGCTGCGATTCTTCAGGACCTAATGATGAAAACGACACTACTCAACAACTGGATTCCTCAATAGTTGCATTGTGATTATGGTAATCAGTCATTCAACAGGTCACAGAGGCAATAAACCTACTTCACCAGGAACATCACTTAACCGATTTTAGTTAACGTTTTGTAAAAACATCACTTTACCCACACTATGAACAAAAAACCCTCACACCCCCCACTTCATCAGAAGGCTTCTTAAAAGATCTCCGGCAAAGAGCCCCTTTGAGAGTGCCCATCAGGCATTACAGTGCCGGCCTGATGAGGAGCAAGCCCAATGATGAAGCATGACACCATCTGGGATGTGTGAGGGCACGTGCTCCTATATGGAACATTCCCTTAATACTGGAACACAAAGAAAAACTCCACTGCCTCTTTCTCCCTTTGAAATCTCAAGGAACTGCACATCCACTTGTTCACTGAATGCCATTTATCCCACTAAGAAGTTAAACTCCTACCCCTGGGTGTCACATATGTAATTGGCACAGAGGAGTCTCAATTATTATCTAAATTAACCAGATTAATTGCTCCACCAACTAAGAACAGCCATGTACTGCCACCTCCAGAATCGAGAAAGAGCTATCAATCTGTCAATCCTTTCCATGTCTGTACCAGTTGAGGTTTGTAGTGCTGAGTCAAATTAAACCGAAAGTTCCACTGCTGGTGGTTCCCTCGGTCAATTCCATTCAGTTTCAGATTTGCAACCGTACTTCCCCTAGAATTCGAAGACTTTAGTTTCTCGGAAGCTGCTCAGAGTGTCATGTGAATGTCGCCATCATTCATGGTCTGAATTGTGATCGTATTTGATCATCTTGGAATCTCCCTTCCCTCTTCATCATAGCTCCAGTTTCACAAACCAACAAAATAGAATCACAATCCTATTCCATTATTTCTAGCTGAAGTATTCAGGCAACTAGCCTTCAATACACACTGTCATCTTTGCAAAGTAAACACTTCGGACCCCCAGCACACCCTATCAAGAGCATTCAGGGGGGTGCCAAGATGCAGGGACTGGGACAGGAGGTAGCTTGCCACATGTCAGACACCAGCTTGATCCCAAAATGTAACTGCAAGATTTTTAGCTGAAGCAAATTTTATATACACCCATGGCTTCCCAAACGTTTTCGACCCGATGCTCTCTTAAACTATTGCCCATTGGCCACAGCTCCCCATTATGTTACTTTTTTTATCGGTGGGGGGATGTAAGCACAGCCTCAGGAGTACCTTCATTTTTCTCCCTGAAAATAATTGGAATGAAGCCGATAAAGGAATTATAATCAGAGATGTAACTTTGTATATTGCGCACAAACTGATGTTCTGTGTGCAATCAAATGCTACATGAGTACTCGCCCTATACGCTTGGCACACAGAAGTCCTCTAGCTTTTCACACAAGCCACCCAGTTGCTAGGTTCATCCTCTGGGACAGCACAGTGTAGGGGTAGCCTGCACTCTCCTCTTCCTGGTAACAAATGTTTCTTTGTACCCATCCCCTCCCCATCGTAGCAGTGCATCCTCAAGGGACATTATCAGGTCAGCCTCTGGAGCCACGTGAGAACTACAAAGAAGAGTTGTCAATTGGGAAAGCGGATGAGTGAGTCAATGTTGGCAGGCTGGGCATGCTTATTGAGTAGATACAGTGTTTGAATGCGTGAATGCAGGGACCGACCACTCATGCAAGCTTGCACTAATAACGAATGAGGGAATGCACAGATGTAGAGTGAGTGAATGGATGGTAAGACATGTCCTCAAACTGGACTTGATGACCAGGCAACACACCCCTGCCTCCAAAACTCAAGTCAAATAGGGTAGTAATTGGGAAATGGACTGAAGCTACTCAGGCCATGTCTAAGGACAAGACTTGCCTGTGACTTTGTATACCCCATACTGAGGAAATGATAAAGGAAACTACGCCATGCCCTATTTTAAACACATATTGAACTAAAAGAGTGCAGGGTGCTTGGCAGCATTTAACCATATTACCAATTGACTGTGCAATTACTCACAGACATAAATTAACGTGCTGAGGAGAGACACCTCAGAAGCGTGACTTTTTTTCCCCCAAACTGTCCACAGTCCTGGTTGTGAAGGGAGACGACCTTTACTACGTGGGAATTTCACAGTGGTAGGTTTACAATGCAGGTTTTAAAACGCAAGTCGTTTCAACGACTTGCGCTGGAGAGCGCTGTAAGCTGAGGAATAGTATGATTTACTAGCCAAAACCTTCCCTACTGTATGTAGACTGGTGTTGGAATAGTAAATCGTACTGTCCCTAAGTCAAGCGCCCTCCAGCGCAAGTCGTTGTAATGACTTGCGTTGTAAAACCCACGTTGTAAGATATCGCGATCAACATGATTGCGTAGTATCATCATACATTCGTTTGTGAAGCACTTGGAGCCCAAAGGTGATGACACTTAACATCAAGGATGTGCTGCTCATTTACTCAAAGAGGGGGGATGTAATACTCTTTTTTTGCATGCAGCCTACATAGAGAAAATGGCCTCCCCATAGGGAGACTGCCTGCTTCCTGTATGGAGAGGAGAGAGAAGAGAGGAGACGTGACGCAATGCAGGACCGGAGGAGATGATAAGTTACATTTTTTATTAATTCAATTAACCCCGCCTCCCCGCACGAAACCCACGAGTCATGTCGGCCGCAACTGGTGGTCTTGAGTACAGTGCTACTTTGGTGGTGTTTTGCTCCTTCGTACTGCATTACAATTGTATTTATATAGCGCTATGTGCTCCTGACTGATGTGGTACTGCGCTTTTCAGATGGGTTGAAAAGGGTGTTTTGCAGTGAAAGGTTTCCCATGTCTAAATGCTGAGCCACCAGATTGAACTAGATCAAAGTAGCAAAACCCAACCTTCTTCTCCTTTAGTTTAACCCTGGGCGGGCAACTTCGCTTCGCCCTATGCAAAGTAGGCGAAGCAGGCAACACTACGCCCACTTCGTGGGCGTAGCAAAGTTGCCCCCCACCCGCCTCCCTCCCGCCCTCCCTAAATGCTTACAATAATATATAAATGAATTATAAAACCACTTACCTTTTCCGCCGCGTCCCCGGGGCAGCCGCTCGTCATTGCGCCGCCGGCGCCGCCGTCTTAGATACTAATGCGCATGCCCGACCGCCCGCGCATGCGCATTTCTCACGAGAAGTGCGCATGCGCGGGCGGCCGCGCATGCGCATTAGTATTCAAGACGCGCGCGCCGGCGGCGCAATGACGAGCGGGAGCCCCGGGGACGCGGCAGGACAAGGTAAGTGGTTTTATAATTCATTTATATATTAATGTAAGCATTTAGGGAGGGTGGGAGGGAGGCGGGTGGCGCGTAGTGGGGCTACGCGAAGTGCGTGGGTGGGCGTAGTTTTTTGCCCACTTCGTGTAGCTTCGCGAAGCCCCACTACGCCCACTACGCCCAGGGTTACTTTAGTTCATGTTCTGAAACAGGACTCATTTGTGGAGTTTAAAATACATGTCAGCAGTTTGAGGCGAACAAGCCTAACAGAAGTGTTTGAGATGCAGTAACTCTTATTTTAAAGAAACTAGTTAAAAGGTATCTGCTCCACAAACAGATGTCTTAACCTCTGTATAGAGCCCAAAGGCTTTGCCACAAATGCATATTACAATGCAAAATCATCACAGAACCCCTTCTGATGTTAAAGTTTTCAAAAGAAGCAAGGCAAGTCTGTGCATCAAATTAAATCGAGAGGATTCGAAAGAAAGGAAAACATTGTGGTTTAAAAATGAGGTATTATGCGATCATAACAGAAGGGGCCAGTTAGAGAGAAACGATGGCACCAGAAATTCTCCATTACCCACATAAGAACGGGGGAGACACCGGCAACCCCAGTTAACAGGTGTCCATAGCAAACTCAAACCTCTAAAAAGCATACAGCTAAAAATTTACACATTCACAATACAGTGGTTCCCAAACTGTATGCTTGGTTCTGTATGTTGCTTGTGGCGTCCCAGGCTAGTGGCGACGATGCACGGGGGTGCTGGAGCATATAGATCAACAAGGGGGGGGTTGGGCCCGAAGGACCGGAACCAGGGAGGACCCGTCTAAACTTTACACCACAAAAAACCTAGGTTCCTGTATCAATTTAACCTCCATTCATTTTCAAGGAGACAAACCACACTATTTTCTGTTGGTGGCTGGGTTATTTATTTTACCCAAAATTTAAATTCATTCATTTAACATGTAAGGGGCAACTGTTCTCCACAGATACGCACACAGAATCTGTCAACAAACATTTACATATACATATACTTTTCACATACAATTAACACTTTGATCATACAGTTAGCAAAATTCAATGCTACAAATCACAACAAGACTTTCACAATTACGAAAATACAATGTGGAATAAAGAATTATTTTCCGCAGACAAAATCAATTGAACTGCAGGTCTACACAACTTTAAACTCCGTAAACCAAAATCAATTGTACTGCAGGTGTATATGGCAGGCTAAATCAATTGGACTGCAGATCTACACAATTTTGAACCAAATTTAAATGTTTCTAGTTCTAGTACAACTCAGTACACTAGTACAACTCAGTACAACTCAGCGGTATTCTCGCTGTGCCGACGCGTTTCGAGACACACTTATACTTTAGTGTGCTCTCATCAGGGCATCTTATTTATCCACATTCGGATTTTAAAAGCAATAAATCTGTGAAGAATGAGGAGGTCGATTTACTGTTATGTTCTATTTCCTTGTTTTCTAAACAAAAGACCCGTTACTAATTTCTTGCAACATACCTGTGTTTTCACTATGTCGAAAATCAGGGTAGGGTTCTTTTAGTCTTCATCCTCTTTGATTCCTACCAGTGGGCAAGGAGGGAGAGAGAGGATGTATACCGGATTGCTGTGTTTTAAACTCATTTGTTACGCTTAAATTAAACTAGCGATAGTGTAATTTACGCGTAACAAATGAGTTTAAAACACAGCAATCCGGTATACATCCTCTACCCCTACCCTGATTTTTGACATAGTGAAAACACAGGTATGTTGCAAGAAATTAGTAACGGGTCTTTTGTTTAGAAAACAAGGAAATAGAACATAACAGTAAATCGACCTCCTTATTCTTCACAGATTTATTGCTTTTAAAATCCGGAGACAGCGTTCCAGAAAATCCTAGCTAAATAACGCCTTACCACATAGGCAGGTAGGCATGTTCACAGAGCATGTGATATAAGCTGTTTAAATTATGTATATATCCCAGACGAGTGACAGGTGTCTTTATTGTTTTGTATTTTTTAGATACATCGAAATGTGGATAAATAAGATGCCCTGATGAGAGCACACTAAAGTATAAGTGTGTCTCGAAACGCGTCGGCACAACGAGAATACCGCTGAGTTGTACTAGTGTACTGAGTTGTACTAGAACTAGAAACATTTAAATGTGGTTCAAAATTGTGTAGATCTGCAGTCCAATTGATTTAGCCTGCCATATACACCTGCAGTACAATTGATTTTGGTTTACGGAGTTTAAAGTTGTGTAGACCTGCAGTTCAATTGATTTTGTCTGCGGAAAATAATTCTTTATTCCACATTGTATTTTCGTAATTGTGAAAGTCTTGTTGTGATTTGTAGCATTGAATTTTGCTAACTGTATGATCAAAGTGTTAATTGTATGTGAAAAGTATATGTATATGTAAATGTTTGTTGACAGATTCTGTGTGCGTATCTGTGGAGAACAGTTGCCCCGTACATGTTAAATGAATGAATTTAAATTTTGGGTAAAATAAATAACCCAGCCACCAACAGAAAATAGTGTGGTTTGTCTCCTTGAAAATGAATGGAGGTTAAATTGATATAGGAACCTAGGTTTTTTGTGGTGTAAAGTGGAGCATATAGATTGGCAACAGCTGATATACGCTATTGGATGTGGAATTACTGCAGCTACTGGCACCAGATTTGCCCTACAATGTGCCCTCATTAAAAGAATTAAAATGTTTTCATTCCCATTACAGTGCCTTAAAAGGGTCATGTATTATTTTTCATCACTACCCCCTCGAGTCAAGAGTGGTAATTTGAGCATCTGTTGCCTTCCTTGGCTGTAGTCGCTGTTTCTCAGAATCCTTGTCCAGAATTGAACCCTCATTCCCCATTATCGCTGGTCACCAATGTAGGCACAAAAAATACAATTGAAAAGGAATAGGGCAGATATCCAAATGTATTGTCGCCATCACAGGGATGTGCAATCAGCCCAAGACTATCTAGAGTCAACAAAGTGGCCAGGCAAGCCTGAATTGGTCTTGGTCTGATTAATGCATTCATTTTTGGAGTGAAGCTCAGGGCTTGTTGGAATGTATTAGCTCAATAATTACCACAGTAATTGAAGCAACAGATGGAATAATCAATGGTACCATAACTGTTTTAATGAGCCAATCGCAGTTTCACTGACGCAGCCATGTGTTCTTACACACACATACATGGTTTAATCTTTGAGACAAGCATATGCTACTGGTAGGATCAACCAGGTAGCAGCACCTATTTGACGGTAGTAGGAGTCGTGTACCCATACCAAACCAACTTTCAAATCTCTTAGGTACTTGCAGCATGAGCTCCTGCTTCTCTGTACTGAGCTGAGTGGACAAGGCAGTCACATGGGCAACGGCATGCCCAGTCTGCTCAACAACAAAGAAGGGAGAGGTGGGGAGAGGCGAAGTCTGAGTGACACATAAGGCTGCTGGGGCGGGCAGTGAGTACACCCCATAGAATGGTGATTCCTAGCTGCTGTGGAAATGTGCTGGGATGAGAAGGCCAAAGGTGTGGCATGTGGAGCCTGTGCCACCAGGCGGCATCCAGGACCAGAGCCACACAACCCCATCCACTCTTCCCGGGCAAATGGGGAGGAACAAGCTGTCAGGTAGCTTGGCCTACGTTTTGCTGGGTGGTCTCTACAAAAACAGAAAATTCTCAACAAGATGAGGAAAATACCCATCAGTCACCATACGGATCCGCCCTTCATCATTTGGGATTTTATCCGTACCACCCGTCTGAGAAGCTCGGTGCCACACTAAGAGGTCAACCCGGTGGTAAGGGGGTTCCTCAAAAGATAGTGGCAGTGACAGTGTGGTAGACCACTCGATGTTGGTAAGTGGCCCTAGATATGGGACTGGGGTGTGCAGTGCTGGAAAAAGTGATAGAGTGAAAGAAACCAATAAAACAGTGTATTTAAAATTGGTTTGAATAGGCACTTGAAAAAAGGTTTATTCGGTGTTTGCCTAACATACCAAAAGTATAAAATCAATACAACCTAAGGCCGTCTCATAAGGTAGACTGCTCTAGGTCAGGATAGGTCAACTAGTTTCTGCAATACTGGGACTGTTGTTCCCTTGCATTCATCAGGACCAATATAGATAAAAACTACTGCACCAAGTGGATTAAAAATAAAGGGACGGGTGACACCAGGACAACAGTACAAGTGCAAAAAGTCACCTGAACGCTCCCGATGCCCTTACAGTCTGTGTTGATCACTAGATCTGTAAGGTTGACTGACCTCACCCCACCTGGCAGCGGCTCAGGGGAAGATGAAGCACCGCTCTCTCCGTCGGTACTCCGTGCCGGCGTCCTGGCCGACTGGGGAGGTCAGGACGCCGGCACGGAGTACCGACGGAGAGAGCGGTGCTTCATCTTCCCCTGAGCCGCTGCCAGGTGGGGTGAGGTCAGTCAACCTTACAGATCTAGTGATCAACACAGACTGTAAGGGCATCGGGAGCGTTCAGGTGACTTTTTGCACTTGTACTGTTGTCCTGGTGTCACCCGTCACTTTATTTTTAATCCACTTGGTGCAGTAGTTTTTATCTATATTGGTCCTGATAAATGCAAGGGAACAACAGTCCCAGTATTGCAGAAACTAGTTGACCTATCCTGACCTAGAGCAGTCTACCTTATGAGACGGCCTTAGGTTGTATTGATTTTATACTTTTGGTATGTTAGGCAAACACCGAATAAACCTTTTTTCAAGTGCCTATTCAAACCAATTTTAAATACACTGTTTTATTGGTTTCTTTCACTCTATCACTTTTTCCAGCACTGCACACCCCAGTCCCATATCTAGGGCCACTTACCAACATCGAGTGGTCTACCACACTGTCACTGCCACTATCTTTTGAGGAACCCCCTTACCACCGGGTTGACCTCTTAGTGTGGCACCGAGCTTCTCAGACGGGTGGTACGGATAAAATCCCAAATGATGAAGGGCGGATCCGTATGGTGACTGATGGGTATTTTCCTCATCTTGTTGAGAATTTTCTGTGTTGCATCACTTTGGTTTGTAGGGATAGGTTGGCTCTATGTTCTTTGTGGGCACACCCTTCGAGACCCTCTGGTACCTTTTGTTGTTTATATGCCTGTTGGGGATTGTACCCAGAGCGAGGTCTGTAAACTTCCCCTAGGTCCCCCCTACCGTAGTGTTTTTGTTGTTCTCTACAAAAACAGAACCTTGAGTCTGACAGTCAAGGTGTGGTGGAAACTCTTTGCTTGAAAAACAGCCAAGGCTGGCCAAGCAGTCCAACTTTAAATGGACTGAGTGTGTCCTGATTGATTACAATACAGTGCTGGCTGAGTAGGTGGCCCTGCACAGGATTGTCAGCTTCACATCTCTACCTACTCTCTGAGAAAGTAAGCTCAGAGAAAAGGATCATCTCATGGGGCTGAAATGAAGCCAATGACATGCACCTCTAGTGCAGGCAGGCTGGGGCCCTCCCATTACCCTGGTAGTACAACCGGATGATATACGGTCTTTAGTACCTTGTCCCTACTGATACAGAGGGAGCCCATCTGCCTTTCTTGTAATCCATGCAAATCAAGAGACAGAGGGGGATATTCAAGCAAATGCATTCGACATCCTGGAGTACTGGCTGGACTTAAAGAGTCAAATGAACCCTCAATGGGACTTACAGAGCAGCCTGGATGCCCCCAGGAGCCCAGGGCAGGCCTGCGCAGGCCTTCACAGCACCTGGGAGTACAAATGGATGAAAACCAAGTACCTAGTACCATGCCCATACTAATCTGGAGGGGATTTCTTATAATCTGTCCACACTGGGTGCCACAGGGAGACTTTCAAGCAAATCTATCCAACCTTCTGGAGCCCCCACTGTCCTTGATGAGTCAAATAAGCCCTCATCAGGACTTCCATGGTATCCCAGCCACCTGGATGTGACATGCAGTCCAATGGCATGTACCACCAGATGATTGGGCTGAGTGACAGGATGGTCAAGCGTGAAGGACCAGCATCTGGTTGCACCACATATTATGAGTTAGATCCCAGTTGCACTTGGAGTGACCAGGGGGGCCCTGGCCTGGGTTCTTGGAATCCAAGCTGGGCTTCAGGCTTGTGGCTATTGTGGGGTGGGCTCACAGAGCAGTGACCTTGAGCCCGGATGCACCTGTTTACTTAGGCAGGCCGGAAGGAAACCGTATAGACAACTGGAGCTCTGTCCTGGGCCAGAGTCAGCGCTTTTTCACCCAACCAAGCAGGGAGGCCCTCCCTGGGCCTAAACAACCCCATCTTAGACTCTAAGTAAAGCAGTGGGCTGAAGAAGAGAGCGAGGACCTGGGGCTTCCACCCTAGGGCCAGCCAGAGCTGTGACCCAGTCAGATTTTTTTCACCTAGCCAGTAGGGGGTCGTCCCTGTGCCTATGGGATCTGATCTTGAGATGTATGTGACATGGCGCGCAGGAAAGGGATCCCAGGGCAAGGGGCTTCCAACGACAGGTCAATAGAGCTCTGACCAGAACCTGGTCAAATCTTATAAACCCCGCCAAGAATGAGAGACCATCCAAGGGCATGCAGGACTCTGTTCTGGGCTCTAAGCTGGCCATGTTGGGACGGAGAATGGAGCCCAGTGATGGAGGCTTCCAACCCTGGGCCAGCTGGAGCTCTAATCCAGGGCCCAGTCAGAGCTTCTCAACCCGGCCAAGCAGGGGAGCTCTTTGGCCGCATGCAGGACCCCATCCTGGGTATTTTGCGACACAGGGGACAGGAGAATAGAAACCAGCTGGAGCTCTGACCTGTGGCCCAGTCAGAGCTTCTTAATATGGCCAAGCAGGGCCTGTGGGACTCCATTTTGGGCACTTTGCAAGACAGAGGGCTGGTGAAGGTAACCCAGGACAAGGGGCTTCCACCTCCAAGCCAACCAAACTCTGATCCAGGGCCCAGTCAGAGCTTCAAACCCATCCAGGCAGGGGAGCTATCAGGGCCTGCAGGACCCCATCCAGGGGTCTAAGTGACAAGGCAGGCCAGAGAATAGTGCCCATGGACAGAGGCTGCCACCCTGGAGTCAGCTGGATCTGACTGAGGGATTCACCAGAGCTTCTTAACCAAGTCAAGCAGGAGACCTCTCCTGGGGATGCAGGACACCTACTGTGAGACACAGCAGGCCAGAGAATGGAGAACAATGATGGATGCTTACATTCCCACACAAGCCATAGCTCTGACCCTGTGCCCGTCAGAGCTTCTTAACCCGGTCAAGCAGGGGAGCCCTACAGGTGCATGTCAGACCCCGCCCCAGGCACTTAGCAACACTGTTAGCCGGTGAAGGGCGCCCAGGGATGGGAGCTTCCACTCCCAGCCCAACAAGATCTCTGAGCAGGGGCTAGGTCAGAGCTTCTGAACACAGCTCTTTAGAAAAAATATGACCCTGGGGGATGGAGTCCCCAAGGTTTAATGAGGCTCATGGAGGGGGGGTCAAGAGGCCCGCCTCCCCTTTAGAGATAAAACACCCCTGATTGATTGGGTCCCCAGGGCCTAATGAGTCTCAGGAAGAGGGGTCACATGGCCCGGTCCTCTTTTAAAAAAACTTAGACAGCACTGGAGATGGAGTCGACAAAGGCTCGGGATGGAGGGCCAAGCATCTCCTCTCCCCTTTTAAATAAGGCATTGCCCTAAGCATGGGCTTCCCGGGGCCCGTGAAGGCCTGAGGAGAGGGGGTTGTGTGACCCTCCCTTTATTAATTACTCAGGGCCGGGGGATAGGGTCCCTAGAACCTAATAAGTTGTCATCATTTGAATTGTCATCAGTGAATGATGTCAAAGAGTATGTCAAGAGTAATATGGTCATAAGTAGTGCATGGCAGGGGCTCAATTTATAGACAGCTCTGCTAGCTATAACTAGTGAAGTTCTGTTTTTTTAGTTCAAAACGTTAAAGTGAATTTCATATTCACCCAACTAAATATATATATATATATATATATATATATATATATATATATATATATATATATATATATATATATATATATATATATATATATATATATATATATATTACCTCCTGGTGGTCGCCAGTAGGTCGTTATAGTTAGGACCTAATTGCCATAGGAAAAACGCACATTCTATTTTCAATAACTTTGGCGCTGGTTGATGAATCTTTGCGAAATTTTCGAAACTCGTTTGGCGCTCCGGTCTGCTCTTTTCTTGAAAGTTTCGGGGCGATTCGTCAAGCGGGGGCCGAGAAAAAAGGGGGGTCCTAAAACATGTTTTCCCCATGCAATTTCCCATTTGAAACTTTAGACACGGCTACAGCCCGAATTGCTGAATGGAATTACACCAGATTTGGCAAAGAGGTAGTTCTTGGTTCAGAAAGAACCCTTTTTGTTAAATGGTGTAAATCCATTCAGTACTTGCTGAGAAATTCAAAAGTAAAAACACATATAAATGTAGGGCCGTGGATCCTCCCGAGCACGAGCTTTATGGTAATTGGCTGTCAACACTTCAAACCAGGAAGTGTTGGCAGCCATCTTGTGCCTCGGTAGAACCGAGGCACAAGAAATCAAATAAACAAACGCGCAAAACATGAAAAGGGGGCAGGGTAGAAACACCCTGACCCTCTAGGCCTGCTTAGGGGGTCCCACAAGGACCCCAAAGCCCCCAAAATGTTTTGTTTTTTTAATCGCGGGATGCGTGATTTAAAAGGGCTCCCGTGCTTCATTAGTATTTAGACCCAAGTGGGCAAAGTCCCGGGGCAATATTTTGTACCCAGCCACGGGGACCGCCACCCCCTGGGGCTTTTTGCAAATATGTGGCAGGCTCTCATCCCCCCACAGCCCCGGGGACCACCACCCCGGGCCTTTATGACAGTATATGCGGGGGGTCTCATGGCCCCCCGCAGCCCCAGGGACCGCCGCCACCCGGGGATTTAAAGTTTAGCGTGAGGGCATCCAAGACCCCCAAGCCCCGGGGACCGCCAACCCTGGGGCTTAAAATAAATTATTGTGTAGCGGGGGCACACGCCCCCCGCTGCCCCGGGGACCGCCATCCCTCAGGGCATTTTTTTTAAAATAAACCTGTGGGAGGGGGGGGTTGAGCCCCCCAAACGCCCCGGGGACCGCCACCTGCCCGGGGCACTAACTCTTTAAATTCGGTGGTCCGTTAAGGACTCCCAAGCCCCGTGGACCACCACCCCCGAGGGCTTTGAAAATTTTGGGAGGGGGGCGCGCAGCCCCACTCCTGGTGCCCTTGATGGCCCTGGGGACCGCCACCCACCAGGGCCGGCTCCTGCAGTGTCCCGGGGTGCCCACCCCTGGGACACTGTAGTTTGCTATGGCAGGGCGGGAGCCTCGCTGTTCCCGCCCTGCCATAGCAAACTTGGTTTAGATTTTAAAAGAGAGAGCAGGGAAACCTGCTCTCTCTTTCAAAATGCAAACCAAATTGCTTTTCCACACGGGGAGCTGCATCTTAGCAGCTCCCCATGTGGAAAAGCAATGCCGGCTCCCGAGGGATGTGGGGAGCCGGCGGGACCGTGAGGGCTAGCCCCGGGGGATAGGGTCACCGGGGCTACAAGTGGCCCGGGAGGGGGGCCATGCGGCACGCTTCCCCAAAATTAAAAAAATACAATAAAATATTAAAAAAACAAAGGCCGGCCCCGGGGGATGGGGTCCCTGGGGCCATAGGTGGCCTGAGGAGGGGTGGAATGCAGCCCCCTCCAAAAGATGAAAAATAAATAAATGAAGGCCATGCCCTGTGGGATGGGGTCCCAGGGGCCGATTAAGGCCTCAGGAGGAGGGCCACGCGTGGATGGGGTCACCGGGGCTCCAAGTGGCCCGGGAGGGGGGGCCACGTGACCCCTCTCCCCAAAATAAAAAAAATAAAATAATAAAAAAACAAAGACCGGTCCTGGGGGATGGGGTCCCCAGGTCCATAGGTGGCCTGAGGAGGGGGGCAATGCAGCCCCCTTCCAAAAGATTAAAAATAAATAAATGAAGGCCATGCCCCGGGGGACGGGGTCCCCTGGGCCGATTAAGGCATCGTCAGGGAGGCCCCGTTGCCCCCTTCCAAATTTTTCAAATAAAAAATTAGGGAGCAGGCCCTGGGGCATGGGGTCCCCAGGGCCAATAAATTAGAAAAAGAAGGGGGGCCAAACAGCCCCCTTCTTAAAAAACAAAACAGGATCGCACCGGAGGCCATGCCCCCTCCTTGCTGCACTCTGCAAGCGCGCCCGCGGGCGCCAACTAGCCCACCAGGAACCTCCAGTATGCGCCAGGGGGCTGCTTTGCAGGGAGGTGTTCTGAGGCCACGCTCCTTTTTACACCTCTCGGCAACGCAGCTCTGTGACGCTTAACTGAGGTCCCTGGTGGGCTAGTTGGCGCCCAGGTACCCTAAGGATTGAGGAGGAATTAATTCTCCAACTTAAAACGTGCCACAGGGCGTGTTTACAGTTATGTCACATCAGGCCACGCCCCCTTCATTCACCATTGTGCAAATGCGCCCCGTGGTGAGTTGTATGTTGGGGAATTAATTCTCTTTCAATACTGAGGGTCGCTGAGGGTCGCTGAGGGCCAACTAGCCCAACAGGTATCTCCAGTATGCGCCAGGGAGCTGCATCGCAGACAGGTGTTCAGAGGCCACGCCCCTTTTTACACCTCTCTGAAAAGCAGCTCTGTGGCGCTTACTGGAGGTCCCTAGTTGGCTAGTTTGACCCTAGGGACCCTTAGGATTCAAGGGGACTTAATCTCTCAACTTAGAACGGCCACAGGGCGCATTTACACAGTTGTGAAGGGAGGGGACATGGCCTGAGGTGATGTGTGCAAACACGCCCTGTGGCACCTTTTAAGTTGGGGAAATAATTCCCCTTCAAACCTGAGGGACCCTGGGGGCCAACTAGCCCACCAGGTGCTCCAATAAGCGCCACTGCGCTGCATTGCAGAGAGGTGGTGCAGGCAGTGCCCCTTTTTACACCTCTCTGCAATGGCACTTACTGGAGTTACCTAGTGGGCTAATTTGCCCCTAGGGACCCTCAGGATTCAAGGAGACGTATTCCCCCAACTTAAAACGGCCACAGGGCGTGTTTACACCGTGGGGAAGGGAGGGGACGGGGCCTGAGGTGACGTGTGCAAACACGCCCTGTGGCACCTTTTAAGTTGGGGAAATAATTCCCTTTCAATCCTGAGGGACCCTGGGGGCCAACTAGCCCACCAGGTGCTTCCAGTAAGCGCCACTGCGCTGCGTTGCTGAGAGGTGGTCTAGGCCGTGCCCCTTTTTACATCTCTCTGCAACGCAGCTCTGTGGCGCTTACTGGAGGTACCTAGTGGGCTACTTGAACCCTAGGGACCCTCGGGATTCAAGGGGACTTAATCACCCAACTTAAAATGGCCACAGGGCACGTTTACACAGTGGTGAAGGGAGGGGACGGGGCCTGAGGTGACGTGTGCAAACACGCATATGGCGCCTTTCAAGTTGGGGAAATTATTCCACTTCACTCCTGAGGGACCCTGGGGGCCAACTAGTCTACCAGGTGCTTCCATTAAGCGCCACTGAGCTGCGTTGCAGAGAAGTGGTTTAAGCCGTGCCCCTTTTTACACCTCTCTGCAACGCAGCTCTGTGGCGCTTATTGGAGGTACCTAGTGGGCTAGTTGGACCCCAGGGACCCTCATGATTAAAGGGGACGCTATCCCCCAACTTAAAATGCCCACAGGGAGTGTTTGCACATATGTTAACTCAGGCTCCACCCTCCCTTCACCAGTGTGCAAATGCACCCAGTGGCGCATTTTACAAGGTCGTTTTAAGCCCCATTCCCTATTATATACTAGGGGCCTACAGAGGAGGTCATGCTAATCACAGGGGGACCCAACACATAGTGTTCCCTAGTGTATGTAGGTGTTTTTACTGTATTCTAAGTGTCTTTTAACATAGCACTGGCTCTAGGACTGGTTAGTCAGACTCTGCTACCACCAGTATCCGTCTGAAAAAGTTGAGGGTTCAGGATGATTTTGCAACAAGGCTTATTTCTGCTCTTCTGTTTGTTCTTCCTGCACGTTTTCCTTCTTCCTGCACTTTTCTTCGTTTTTGAGGACTTCTGTTGCTTCTTTCTGCGTTTTTTTTCTTTCGGTGCATTTTTTCTTCTTATTTCACATGTCCTATCTCTGTAGGCATAGTTAAAAAATAGCATTTAAAAAACCTTTGAAATTCACTGAAAAAAACGTAGGTTTCAGGCACGTTATAGTTAGGAATTAGCATTTAAAAAACTTTAGAAATTCACTAAAAAAATATAGGTTTTAGGGGCGTTATAGTTAGATGGACATTTCACTCATACAAAACCATAGAAATTCCCCCGTTATAGTTAGTTCAGCTAACTATAACTTGCGCGCCCGCAATGCACTGCTGATGACGTCACATATTACATCACTCATGACATGGTCAGTGACATCACTCATGACATCACTGATGACATCTCAAATGACATCACTGATGACATCATCCTTGTGATAGAGTGGGAACCTTCTCTTACCCTAATATAACCTTTGATACACACACTCAAAAATACAAACTAACATTTACAAAACCATGCACAAACCAATACCAGTTACAACACACCTATTCAGTAATTCCAAGATCTACAGATACATCTACTCATTCACCAACATTCCTATACAGTCACTCATACATGTATTCACTCATCACAAGCACTCATACACCTATACATCCTGTTACACACCACCACTCATCTATAGAGTTACTCACACACACACACTCACACATGCAAACAAAGTATCAAACATCAATTTACTTGCATATACAGTTATACACACACTACCACACTTACTTCTACTGAAACTTACACGTACTTACTCTCTTAAACAATCACTTATAGAAACACCTACTTATTTCTACAGGAACTCTTCCACTCTCTCACTCTCACATATACTCACTTATATACACCAATACTCACATATACTAGTTTAAAACATATGTAGTTACTCATAAAGACACTAATGAGACAGTCATTCACCGACTAACACACCCATACACACTGTCATCCACCTATACAGTCCTGCATACATGCTGTCTTCAACACATACAAACAGTGAGTCACTCATTCATGCATCTATGCACTAAGTACCGCCACCGAACCATACAGACACTCAGACACTCATACTGATACTCACAAAACCAACTAATAACCCATATAGACACTCATGTAGCTACTCACCAACCCATGCAGCCACGAATACACAAAGTGAGATACTGAGACAGATATTTACATATTTAAACATTACTCACTAACCCATGCATTCACTAAAATACACTTAACCAGTCAGTTATACAATCAATTTTACAAACAAAATCATCCATTTAGACACTTATATACCCCTTTATTCTTCCATCGACCTTGAGATGTACATATATAAACATATTTATTTTTCAGAAAAACACACATTCACTGGATGATCTCATCAGTTTTGTCATCAGTGATGTCATTTGAGATGTCATCAGTGATGTCACTGACCATGTCATGAGTGATGTAATATGTGATGTCATCAGCAGTGCATTGCGGGCGCGCGAGTTATAGTTAGCTGAAATAACTATAACGGGGGAATTTCTATGGTTTTGTACGAGTGAAATGTCCTGCTAACTGTAACACCTCTAAAACCTATATATATCTTTATCACACCATATCGCTTCCTCCAAGGAACAACAGGGAACACAGCGGATCTGCACAGGTATGTTTTAATTTTTCATGGCATGATGCTCTTCGGTTTACACCTTCCTCAAATGCCAAACACTCTGGCTCTCATTCGCAGTTCTCCTTTAATGTGTGTTTCATTCACTCCCATTGGAGGAACCTGATGGTTATTAAAACTGCATATCCCAGCACTCCCTTCATTGGATGCTGCTGCTTACCCTCCACCACCAGGGCCTTTAATTAAAAAATTGTCACTGCCCATGCTGAGCCTACGTCCTCCACAATTCCCGATGAATACTTGAAGGCGTGGTGTAAGCACACGGCATCTCACCACCAAGTCATAGCCCAATTTCCGGCAGGATACATTACCTTTTGGTTTTGCTGTGGTCCAGAGTCTTTCGATAGCTCGAAAACCACAAATACCTGATGCCACTTTTGACTCCGAAAAAAACTGAAGGACGGGTTCCTAGGCATGCTAGTAGCCGCATGCAAATATCACACCATATCGCTTCCTCCAAGACACAACAGGGAACACAGTGGATCTGCACAGGTATTTCTTAATTTTTCATGGTGTGACGCGTCTCGGTTGATATCTTCCTCAAATGCCAAGCACTCTGGCTCTCATTCGCAGTTCTCCTTAAATGCGTGTTTAACTCACTCCCATTGGAGGAACCTGATGGTTATTAAAACTACATTTCCCAGCATTCCATTCATAGGACACTGCTGCTTCTCTCCACCACCAGAGTCTTTAATAAAAAAATTGTCACAGCCCATGGTGAGCCTTCCTCCTACACAATCCCCAATGCTCTGCATACCTGAATATATATACATATCCAGTGGCGGTTGCCAATCCGTAGGTATAGTTAGGTCAGTTGGTCCAAAGGAAAAGCGTTTTTTGTGTTGCTAATAACTTTGGCCCCGTCTGATGAATCTTTTGGATGGTTGGGTCCACAAGAGGCTGAAGAGACTCTCGCAGGAGCTCCAATTCAAATGTAGAGCTCTCTGAATGGTCCAAGTAGCTTCTTTCCCTTTGGGGCATCTAGTTCCTGTGGGACTTACACTCCAGTTGGAGCGAGTGCTCTGATTATATGCCAGCAACCTGAGAAAAATGTTGCTGGCATACATTACAGGACTTGGGGACTCACTCCTCTGTCCTGAAGTTTTTACAAAATTATATAAGGGGGCAATATAGGGATACCCTGCAACGATAGGCCCCAGGGTGGGACCCAGAGGGACCCCCCAGGGTAAAAATAGGGAAAACTGCAATTTTTGCCACAATCCTGTAGGCCTCTGGCAGGATCATTAAAAAATAAAAAAAGGCAGACCAGGGCCATTTGGCTTAATTAAGGGGGGGCTGCATCGAGCCAATATAAGCCCCAGGAAGCTAACCCCCGAAGCCGAACCGTTTTAAAAATTGGAGAGGGCAGTGCACCGTGCCCGTTTTTCAAAAGGCCCTGGGGACCCCATCCCTTAGGGCCACTATTTACACTAAAATGGAGGTGGGGCTGCACGTCCCCCTTTTGTAGCCATTAATGGCCCCGGGCACCCCATCTCATGGGGCCGGCTCACTTGCTGTGTCCCTGGCAGCCCACCCCCTAGGACACAGCAGTTTCCCAGTCACCACCATCATGGGCAGGGAAACTTGTGCTTGCACTTGCATTTTTAAAACTCCTGCCAAACAAGAGCAAACACAAATTCTGCTCCCAGAGGGTGGGAGCTTCAAAATGCTCCCATCAGCTGGGAGCAGTCTTTGATCTGTTTCCCTGCCATACTGATGTGGGCATGGAAACAGATCACCAGAATCCTCCTGCCTGGAAGAAACAGCATAAATAGCTGTTCCCTGCGGCTGGGACAGTGCCGACTCCCTCAACATGAGGGGAGCAGGCTGGGGACGTTGTGTATGGTGGGCGTCCTGGGTGGGCCCCCCACCTATATCAAAGTCAGGTACCAGGGAGTGGGGTCCCAGTGCCAGAATAGGCACGGGAGGGGGTGCATGGTCTTCTATGTGTCACAGAAATTGTCATGCTGAGATGATTCTGTCTAATGACTCAAGGCTGCTTACAACACTTATTATGCTGTATGTAGGATCTTTACCCTGTTGCAAACTTTTTCTTCAGGGCCTTAAAACCGGTGTGGAACATAATGGACAAAAGTTGTGAACTGTCACCCACGCACAGGGTTACTCTTGAATGCAAACATTTATAACGTGTTCAATACCTCTACACACCTATGATGCATTAGGAGCACATGCGGTTTTGTAAACACTTACACATCTTTGCTGGGCACAGGCTGTACAAAATTTGGTAGAAAAGTAAATTGTGAGTTACCATCCACTATGTAAACTGTAAAACAAACTAGCACACTCATTGAATGATTTCATCAGTGATGCCATCAGTGATGTCTTCAATGATATTATTTGAGATGTCATCAGTGATGTAATAAATGATGTCGTAGAATATGCCATGATGAGTGATGTACTATGTGAGGTCATAAGCACTGCATTTGGGGGTGCAGGTAATAACTATAACTGGTGAATTTCAGTGTTTTCTTTACATCAAAACATTAATGTTGTCACTGACAAATTCACTATAACATTACTTTAACCTTTGATTTTTTCAGTGAATTTCTAAGGTTTTTGTATAAACAAAATCAGATTTTTTATCACACCTACCTAACTGTTTTTTTCAGAGAGTTTTTAGGGTTTTTGAACATAGAGTAATATTTTATTACCATATGTAAAGCCAACACCCCACTGAAGATGGTGGGGGTTGACCACAGGGCCATATGTTTCTTCCAAAACAATACTCTGAATATTTGTTCTCTTCTTCCACATTGCAATATGTACAATATTTACAATTCTGCCCATGTGGGCCTTTTCCAATAACTGTACTTGTGTAACACTGGCTTCTCACTAATCTCCCCATTTTTGTTATGATGGTGTCTCCGTCTCCTATGATAAAAATATACAAGTGATCAATAAACATCCATTAAAATATGTGCAAACAAATTACAGGCTACTTAATTTCTTACAACTGTGCTTATAATCATCCTAAATGAACTGATAGTTCTTCATCCTTGTTTAACCCAAGGGGATACATTGTCTCATACTTTATGATCATGATATTCAGAGTATTGTTTTGGAACCTTAGATTATTATTGTTTGCACACTGGGGCGGAATTGTGTATAAATATAAATGTAAACAACAATTTTTATTGTAAAAAATGCAATAATGCCATTGAGATTGATATTGAGGAAACATTTCTCAATGAATTATACTGATTGGGTTTACAAACTTCTGAATTCATGAATTTCATAAAGAAAAGCAATATCATTATGAACTGGAGTAACACTTTAAAATGCCTGCCATTTTCACTAAACCATAGATGTGGTGCAGTAGTCTTATTTTCATGTTTATGTTGTTGTGACGTTTTTTCACTCTTTTTTATTGTTTAAATACTTTACTGAAAACGAATTAAATTGACCCGTGACAAAGTCATTATATATATATATATATATATATATATATATATATATATATATATATATATATATATATGGCATTGATTCTAAAGAGGAATATTTTAGATATTTATTATTCTTGTTATTGTCTCTATAGTAATTTTCTCAACCACCTCCATAGCAATTACTTAATCTAACCTTCAAGGTAATTAAGAGTCCAAAACAAATGTGAAAACTGCAAAAAAGAAACTTGAATTCAGTGAGCATTCCCATCACACTCACTGCAGTAGAGTAGACCTGTGATTCTGGGCCCACAAAACAGACCAGAAATCTTACTAACATTCCAAAGAAAAACACAAAGAATCACGAGGAGACACAACTACTGCAGGACTTCTTTTGGGTACCTGGAAATGTTGAAATGAACTAGTCCTCCAAGATGGCACTACCGAAAGATGACCAACTCTTTATTACGGAAGCATTACTGACGGTGTCTTTTGCGTCTTGATTGTGATTTTCCAATATGGTTTCCACCACTGTAAATCTTGCAGTATTTTTGCAGGAAATACAGTAGATTGCAGCACAAGAGATTGCGACGATCACTTCCAGTTCTCTGTAAAATTTGCTAACCAGTGTCTCAGCTGCTGCTAGTAGTATGTCTCCAACAACATTGTTTTCCTGAGATATGCAGGTTAAGAAACCCTGCCATGTATTTTAAACATGTTGCAAATCACAAAGAATTCCGTAACCATATACAACAACACGGCCAAATGCTGAGTTCCTTCATAAGTTAGAGGAACTGTGAGGTGACTTGCAATATCCTCATAGTGAATGTTGGGGGTACTTTATGCCGTATAATCAATGGTCACTCCTTCACCCTTTCCACAAACTGCTTGAATCCTTAGTGTGTTTCTTTTTCATAGGGAAGAGACAGGATGTTTAAAGACATGATGAACCTGTAGTGCAAAAGTAGACACCCCAAACAATATTAGATATTTGTTGCAAAAAGAATTTAGAACAAGTTTAAAGTAAGCCAAATGTAAAAAAACACTCTAGCTAAGAAAGTGTAGAATCATGCACATAGATTATCTTTTTCACATAGTTACCTAAAGCGTGCAAAATATAAACGTATTGCCATAAATATCTCCTTTTTGCTAGTCTTTCTTCATTTAGAAAAACAGATCGGAAGTAAAAGCCAGTTTTCGTTTTCATTGTTTAAACTGCATCTTTAATTAAGCTATGTGTCCTGCCCTTCCTCTTGGCCGCTGGCTCTGCCAGCAGACATTGTTATGCCACAACTCAACTGCAATAGCTTATTACGGTATGTCACTGCATCATTACTTTATTACAGACAACTAGAGATGTCACACAAGTCGTGTGTAGTAAGTAAATTAGAGACCGACTTGTATACAAAGATGTTAAGCTCCCATATACTATAAACTTTATAGTATATGGGAGCTTAACATCTTTGTATACAAGTATAAAGGGAACTGGAGCATATGAAAGCATACATTTCTTTAGTATGAAATGCATATTTAATTGTCTTTTAGCTAACGTCTTTCACAAAATGGGTGAATGTAACTGATTTAATTTGATGTAATTTATTAAAGGTGCTTTTGGCTATACTGCTTTTTGCAAATGAACATCAACTACTAGTAAAGGTTTAAAACATACATCTAAGCAAGAACGAAAAAAAGAAAAAAGAAGGATGAAGAAGTAAGAACACTTTCTGTAAATTCCGATGTCAAACAAAATGGGCTCATTCAATGTTCTTTTTCAGTATTTGGGGATATGTACAAGAAAATGTTGGAGGGTGGTGTAATGCCAAATTTGGCAACATCGAGCTCTGACATTTTCAAAATGCAGGGATGCGCTGTATTATAAAAATAGGGCGCACCACTGTGTTTCCCTTAGCGGTAGCGTTATAAAATCTGACTAGCACCAGCGCATGCACCTTTGCACCATGTTGAAAGAGTGCATGCGCTGCAGGGGCGATTGTTTATGAGCAGCAAGGGACACCTTCTGCACATAAAGAATCTTTAAAAGAGATTTGCTGTTTTTCTGTCTGATGCAGAATGCAGATTTAGATAAAGGAAATATATAGCAAACCAGTGATAATTATACCGCCCTTATCACACACATATTCATAATAATATTATGCGACCTTAAATGATTATTAGATGAGACAAAATGATATATCAGAATTTAGAAACCATTTTATTTATATTTTTATCTTTTCTTTTGTGTTAATCATACTTTTTGTCTGTTTTTTTGGTAAAAAGGATATATTGTTCATATAAATTAACATTGAAATACATATATTACATATATTCACATAACAGTGCAGGGAAAGAAAGAATAAAAGATAACAATACAAAAAAAGTGCTATACGATATATTCGGTCGATGGAAGATTGGAGGAAGGCAATGCGGTGGAATGGAACTACGCGCGTTTCGGCCAAAAGGCCTTCGTCAGGTGACCGTCATTCGTGAGTTACAAACATGGTGATGTGCAACAGAAACCTAAACCCCAAAAAATACATAGAATACATATATAAATATATCAGGCGTTATTATGCAAAAAATTTTGGTTTTTCTATCATATACGAAACTTAAGGGTCAGTGAATTTTATTCTGGGATACATGTGGCAGCAATGACCTTTTATCATTCCATCAGATTATATTATCATATACTATGTCGCCTATTGTACAAGTTATATATTTGTAATATTCAACTTTGGTGCACATTAATTTCATTATAGACAACAGTCTCTGTTACATATCTATTCAATTCAATATACTTCACAAAATCTCTATTTAACATCACTCATTATACAACTAACTTCATTTTCTAGCTTAAATCCTATTCTTTATACATAAGGTATAGATTAAAGAAATGGAAAGGGGAAAAAGGGCAGAATGCAGCACACTTAGAGAGAGCAAAATACAAGTAGAAATTAACCCTCTCTCCTCGTTTTGCCATCCTAAAGCCAGGTTTTACCTGGCCTTTGTTTTTGGCGCTGCCCTATCCTTGTAAATATGGGGCAGCATCAAAAAGCAATGGGAGTTGCAGTGGAACGCCCACTGCAACACCCATTGCCTGCCCCTTTGCAGCAGTGGACTGATGCGGCAAAGGGCCATATTTACAAGGTGGCGTTAAGCTACATTACGTGACTTAATGGCACCTTGAAATATGGGGTATAAAGCAACGCCACCGGAGCATCAGAAATAGTGATGCTTCTGTGGCGTATGGGGCTTGTAAATATGCTTCTTTGTTTTATGTTTTTATTCTAATAATGAAGAAGGGAGTGGGAAAAGAAAGAAGAAAGATGAAGCACGAAGGACAAAGATAGAAAAATTCAAAAATGGATTTATTTCTGACGGTCTTTCAGATTCTTGGATTTCGATTTGTATGCTACTGAGCTAAGTTTCAGTTGTAAATTCTGGTCTCTTGTGCTTTCTTATTTATGTTCCAGCTTTTGACTCAGAAACTGACCCATGAACCTCTTTGTTGCCTTGATAGAGCAAGTAGAATAGGTTCTCATTGTTAATCTCTAGCAGTTTCTTGGTTGCAATAGACTTGAACATATTTTCTCTGATCAATTTGTAATGGGGGCATGTCAAAAAGAAATAGAATAAATCTATCTGTCCGCAAATGCACTGTTCTGATGACGTCAGGTTCCTTTCCTTAATCATAGACATCAGCGGAAGGACACCAGTTATTGCCATGCCAAATAGTCTTCTTTCCCTTTGGTTGGTCAGGGTCTTTAAATAGGGTTGTGGGCATGGACATATAACAAAAAGCCTCAAGAGGCCAGCTGGATTGAAGCTCTCCAAAACTTTGCCCTTGGCTTCCATATGGATTTTCAGCTAAGTTGGCCTGTTTGAGGTGGTGCGGAAAGCCTGGAGGCAGCGCGGCTGGGCGGTACAACTGGAAAGCAGAGCGGACAAGTGGCAGCACCTACCCCGACCCTGGTGAGATACGAATGGCATGCCCTGGGGCCCGGTGATAAGGAGGAGGCGAAGGAGCTCCCTGGGGGCACGGCGGCCTGCGGAGTGAGGGCGTGTTCTCGCAGCTGGGGGAGCAAGGCGACATTAAACACTGTGGTGCCTGAATAGGTGCATGTGAGGCATACGGGCCACAAGGCTCAACACGATTGGGCCAGGGGTCCCTGAGTGGGCATATGGTGGAGTGCGAGAGCGCGGCAGACCAACGGAGAGACCGGTGGAGGGTGGGCACCCTCTGGGCGCAAACCTTTCATGTGGCTCTGATGGAGCTCAGATTGGCCGCGCGAAGAGGAAATAGGCAGTGGACCTGGCTGGGGCTGGCTGGTGGAGCACCGCGTTGTGGACGCCAGAGAGGGCTCAGGGAGAGACGCACGCCCCAAGCAGGCATAACAACGGAGCAAACAACAGGCTTGAGTTCAGTTGGAGGTTGCGGACCGGGGTGGAGCTATTTAGTTGTGGACACGACTGTACATAGGAGGCGCTGGGATTGTCATTGCACAGGCATAGCTGGGACCTTGCCCTTAAAATGCCGGATCTGTGACCCCTGAGCACTGTCAGTGCATTGTGGACGGAGTAGCACGAACTGCTAGCGACGGATCAGCCTAGGGAGCGGTGCTGCAGTCATTGCTGCTTCACGCTAGGATCTTCTATCAGTGACTGCGACGTGGTTGGGAACCTGTAAATACCGGAGGCGGGCTGGAGGGCCACATTATGGTGAAACCCAAGGGGTAGAAGGATGGAGCGCACCAGCTATCAGACGCAGAGACTCCCTCCCAGAAGGAGCAGGGGGCCTAGGAAGCGCCTCAAGACCCGGGGATGCAACAACAGTTTGATCGCATTTTAACGGCCCTAGTGGACTCTCGCACTACCCTACAGCAGGACATTGTGCAGGTGGTGACGGGTCTGGGTCTCTTGCGGGCGGACCACTCGAAGCTGGTAGACAGGGTAAAGCAAGTGGAGGTCGTGCTCCGGGAGGTGGCGCCGGCCCAGGTCGCGATGGAGAAAAAAGTGACGGATGCGTTGGAACGTGTCCAGGTGCTGGAGAGGAGAGCTGAGGATGCGGAAAGCAGGAACCGACGTAATAACATTCGCGTGGTGGGCCTGCCTAAAAAGAAGAGGGAACTGATATGGTGCAATACCTAGAGAACTAGCTGAAGATGGTAGGGGCCCCTGAGGGACTATCCTCTTTCTACAAATTAGAACATGCGCATAGGGTGCCTGCAAAGCCGCCGCTCCCGGGTCGGCCGCCCCGCCCGGTAGTAGCCTGTCTGCTCCATTACAGAGACAGAGATTTCTTGCTCCAGAAGGCACGCACTGAAGGCCCGTATCAAGTCGGCAACGGCAAGGTAACAATATTCCCGGATTATACTCTGGAAATACAGCGCCGCCGTGCGTCCTTCCTTGCGGTTAAGAAGGAATTGAGAATGTAGGGGCTCCAGTACTCCCTATTGTTCCCAGCCAAGCTGAGGATAATTTTGGATGGAAAAACTCAGTTCTATGATACCCCGGATGAGGCGTGGTCGTGGTTGGAAACTTACAGAGCTGGGACAGACCGACAGGGACTTCAGGTCTTGGAATTTTCGAAAGAACATCAGCTCCGCAAATCACAGCGAATACGCCGGAGACGGCGAGGGCTGCAAAAACCATCGACATCACAGACTGAGGTGGAACGACGAGGGGTTCTGGAAGTGATATCAGCACTGTCGGGAAACCAGCTGCCCAACTCACGAGAGGGCACGGACTCGGAATGGGAAAAGGAGAAATCCGACACTGAGATATCTGAAACGGACAGCCTCCGAGGACCGACGGTCATGCCGCTGACAGCGGATGGACTACTGGAGGAGTAGGGGGCAAGCGCTTTGGGGGGTTGCTGTTGGGGTGTTGGAGATCTCTGATGAGCTTGAGGATATTGTTGTAGCCGCAGGGAATGGGAAGTTGGTTGCATACGAGTGGGGGGCATTTGGAGATAGCTTTGTGGAGCGGAACTAGACATGGGTGAGAGAGCCATGGTTCCCGGAAAAGTGAGCAGGAGGGAAGAGGATTGTGTGCTTTTATAGGGGATTTAGGCGGGATGGGACCAGGAGTTTGCGTAGTCGCCTGTTGGCACCGAGCACCCCCAACTGCCCATAAGGCATGCCTGCAGTGACCACTGGTGGGCTTAGTTGTGTGTTAATTGTTGGTATGGTTAGGATGGGGACTGGCAGTTTTGTTCTAGGTTCTGTTCTTGGGGGGTGGGGGGTTGGGGGGTTGGGGAGTTGGGGTTCTGGTTGGGAAACAGGGGCCACTGGGATGTGTGGACATGTGCGGAGCGAATGGTGGACTTTGCTCAGCTTCAATGGGGACGTTACCTGAATTGCGTTGCATCACTTGGAATGTGAGGGGTCTGCATACTATGACAAGGCGACATAAAGTTCATGCGTACCTAGTCAGGAGGGGGGTACACATAGCATTGTTACAGGAAACCCATCTTACCAAAACAGAGGGTCAGGCACTGCAGCGCAGGTGGAGAGGACAGGTTTTCAACACATCATATTCGGCATTTGCACGGGGGACACTAATTTGGGTAAGAGCAGGGGTCCCTTTTCAGGTCACGAAACAGACAATAGACCCGGAGGTCAGATATGTGGCAGTGGAGGGGCGGTTGCACGGTAGGGACATAGCTTTGTGCAGTATATATGCGCCAAACGTAGATCAAGTACGCTTCCTTGACCGCATTTCGGGCATATTAGCACATTATTTGACGGGCCCTGTGATGATAGGGGTAGACTTTAACTCCATTGTAGACATATCACTGGACAGGTCACACCCTCCACTCGCAGATTCCCCGTCTGTAGGTTGGACAAAGGCAGGTTGGATTGGCAAAATAGTTGGAACCTGGTGGACGTGTGGCGCAACCACCACCCACGAGACCGGGACTACTCCTTCTTTTCGGCGATACACGAACTCCACGTTAGGTTGGACGCAATTTTATGCTCAACGGCGATGGTGCCCACTGTAGTGCACTCGGAATATTTGACTAGGACACTGTCTGACCACAACCCATTATTAATTACCGTGAACTGGATGACAGTAAAATCTGCCATTCTCACTAGGCAATTGCGGACGGAAACGTTAGAGGATCCGGTTTTCCAGAGGGAAATTGGGGAAGGCATAGAGCACTACTTTACTAAAAATGAAGGGACGGCCTCTACTAGAGCAGTGGAGTGGGACGCCTTTAAAGTGGTGATAAGGGGGCTATGTATTAGCAAACATGTGGGAGTACGGAAGGTACTACTACGTGATGTGGACGAGGCGGAACGTAAGTTGAGGGCGGCGGAACAGGCCAAGCCGGAGCATCCAGAATTGCAGGCGGAAGTGGTGGAGGCAAGGGAAATAGAAAGACTGCGATGCTTTGACTATAAGACATATGTCATGAGGGCTCATGCCGAGGGTGATAAGGCAGGAACACTGTTACCATGGTTGGCTAATCCCAATTCGAGAGGCTCCCCAATTATGGAGTTAGAGGCACGAGATGGTAGCGTCATATACACCCAGCGAGAGATTCTGGCGTGATTCCTGGAGTATTATGAGACATTATATGAAAGTGCTCTGGTGGCGGGGAGGCAGAAATCGAAGCCTATTTGGAGAGTGTACCACTTCTGCAGCTGGAAGAGGAACAGGCGGACTCCTTAGTCCGGGACATTACTCTTGAGGAGATCAGGAGTGCAATTAAGCATATGGCAGGCATCGGGAAGCCAATACCGGAAACTACATGGGGACATATCCTTCGCAGGGCTTGGAAAGGGACTAGGAATGCACGGTTCCAGCTAGTACATTTCTTCATTCTGCACAGAGCATACTTAACACCGGGTAAGATCCGGAAATACTTTCAGGTGCAAGATGCAGCGTGTACTAGATGTGTAGGGGGAGGGGTGGAGCTGGAGCACATGTTGTGGGAATGTCCAAAGTTAGGGGGTTATTGGGAGGAAGTGGGGGACCTGTTGAATGCAGTCACTGATCGACAGTTAGAGTTTGATATAGCCACATGCTTGCTGCATTGTTTTCCCCACACGTCCAAGATGAAGGTGACCAGTAAATTTGTGGATTTGGGGTTATTATTAGCGAAAAGAGAAATAACATTGCACTGGAAATCGAAGGAGGGCCCTAACAGTAAGAGATGGAAGGCGGAGCTCAACAAATGGGCCAGTAGTGAAAGCGCTATTAGATTCCAACAAGCACGACGTTCGAACAATGAGAAAGCACTGGAAACGGCGACAGCATGGGAGATGCTGGTACAATCGCTGATTGCTCAGCAGACAGAGGAAGAGTGAATGGGGAATGTGGCTGATAGAGGAGGTCATGTACACGGCAGTCATGGGATTGCTTGGGTTGCAGTTGGGCCTTGAGTTATAGCTTATATTCTGTACCTAATGTAACACACACCAGTGGCAGAGGGTGGGGGTGGGAATTAGGCGGGGTCAGAAGTTGTTTTGTAAGTAGGTTGGATTTACATAGAGAGAAGAGTGGAATCATGGGTAGTATACAGTGCCACTATCAAGTTGAAGAACTGATGCAATAATTGATTACGTTTAATATGATGTAAAGTAAAGTTCTAGGTATTGACTCAGAGTATAATGGGGATGCTTTGGACTGTATTGTGTATTGTGTTACAGCGCAACCAATAAAATATGTTTGTTTTTTTAAATGGATTTTCAGCTAAGTTTTTGTTGTAGTTGTGTTTATTCCTTTTTTGGTCATCAAGCCGAAACTTAAGTTATTGGGTGACAGAATGAGCCCGAGTTGTTTAGCTTCCTTCCCACAGGCCAAGTCATATGGAATATATTGTGCAGTTTCTAAGTAATAGCATCCCTTCGACAAGCTCTGTATCATCACTTTTTTGAAGTGCTACCACAATTTGGGTGTTCTCCCATAACTCCTCAAACAGCACTGAAACTGCATCTCTGCTTAATGCCTTTCTCAAAGATTTTGGAGTACATCTCTGACCCTCATGCACAACACACAACTGTCCACATACACGTCAAATGTAACCATGCACTTCTTCTTCCATTGAGCAAGCTACAACAACTACTCTATTATCTCACTTTCAATGTACATGATCCCACCTAGGTCATAGTACCGGAGTCAATGCCGCATCATCCGATAACACCTCTGACCTGATACATGACAGCAAATGCTTCCTATATAGGGCACACTTGAAAACCAGGGCTCGAGTCAGAGTACCACGCAGGTAGACGGCGTCCCCCCACTTATTTTACCGAGTGGACGCCGTCCCCCCTGCCAAACAGCTGGACTTCACTCTTTGGCCTCTCTGTCATTAACTGCGAGGGGCGAATGCTAATTTGCGCGCCATCTCCCGCGGATTTCGGCGCCGGTGCGCCACTGGGTTAGTTAATTTCGAGTTAATTTCGAGAGGACACCTTTATCTTTGCGGAGGGGAGGCAATGAGCCCGCTGGTGCAAGCCACCTTTCATAACGTCACTTTCTGTCATGATGTCACTTCCGGTGACAGCGTCCCCCCACTTCTTTTTTTAGGACTTGTGCCCTGTTGACAACACACCACTTCCACGAATGCAAGCTCCATCCTGAAAAGGCATCAGGCAGTAATGCCACAATACTATTGTTGGACTGGCATATAGGGCAATCAGTCAGTGCCCAATGGGTTGATCTCAGGGCCGGACTGGCCGTAGCGGGCCCCGGGTGTTTTCCCGGCTGGCCGGAAGGGTGAGGGTCGTTATTGTTACTGCTTGCCCGTTTTGCAGCAGTGCTGCAATTTCGGCCCCCTGTAACAAAAGCAGCGGTAGTGTTTCCCACCAGCACCCCCAATCCCCACCCCTCCACTGCACACCACTGCACTCCGACTTAATTGCCAGGGCTGGGTTGCATTCTCCGTCCGGCCCTGACTGGTCTAACAGGTCAATGTGTGAGCTGTTTTTTTGCTTTTTGTGGGCCTCTTTCGTGGTCTGTTGGGCAGGTTTTTACTGTTAATTTCCCTGATAATAAAATTATCATTGCCAATAGCAGTTTTCCATACCTCTCAACACACTTATGCAGCGAGTTTATACAAGGTCAAAACTGGCGAAACGTGCAAACATGAGCCACTTTTTTTTAGCTATCTCATTCAATAATGGGGCCACTTTTATTTTGGTACTAGGTCCTATTGTCTGTCCCAGTCCGCACAAGGGCAGAAACGTGGCAAGTGCGCGTGCAATAGAAAAGCCACAGACACCAGGCAGGGAGAGCCACATGACATAAAAAACGCACTGTATAATGGTGTTTCTGGCATACCCTCTGACTGAAGAATCTGTGGCCACTATTTTCCTGCAACATAATACTTTCGCTTTTGCGAGACTAGACAGCCGCTTCCTATCCAGCAGCACTGATATTAGTGACGTAGTGGGGTAGGGGTTTAGACTGCTAAATATTAGTTCCAAATGACATGTGAACAGGAACGCTTTGTCGACGCCTGGAGAATGCTGTTTGGGAGGGAGAGAGGGAGGCAAGCACTGACCGACTACCATTTTGTGTGTGTGAAAGGCCGCTTTATTGAAACAGGTGCACATCACATTTTTTACCAACTGGCTAACTGCCTTACAAAACTAGAACCTCTCTAAACATCGAGTTACCTGACCCCCTTTTTGTTTTTCTCCCTCCACCCCTACGATCCCACATGATAATATCCCTCCACCCGCAACATACAATATATAAACAGCATTATATCCCATGAATAACCAAATTTCTCCCCTACGTCTTAAATCCAATGCCTCAGAATACCTACATTCCTATTTGTCCTATTGCAACTGTAACCAAACTACACTCTAATGTAACCCCCAACTGTTTACCCCTTTCCCCGCTCCCGTTCCCCAAGTCCCCAAACTTAACACCAAAATACCGACCTCCAGCCAAACTTGGCCAACATTCCAACCAAACTCCGCCACCCAGGGAAAGGTGGATGCAGGTGAATACACCTCCTCCCCCTTTCCCTGCCCCCCCACCCCCGCTCCGGCCCGCGCCGCGAAAACAGCTCAAAACTGTAACCGGACTCCTATTCCCGGTGCACTCCTAACAAACGGGCCAAAACCTCCCGTAGCTCCAACAGGTACAAGTCCATCCTGATCCTCGAGAGGTGTACCCCATCACCCCAGAACATTTCCGGTGCATCATAGTGAATGTCCCTGTGCCAGATCCTCGCAAACCCCAGATGCCGACAGAAACGCACCATTTCTACGTTTATCTTTTTGTGCGCTTTGTCCACCACCTGTGGCCGGCTCGCCCCGCGCCAAACCCTCCGCGGAACCAGCTCCATCCAGACCACCGAACACCTGGCCCAACTTCGCCGCAATTCTGCCAAATCCCGCCGCATCGCCCTCATTAAAACCAGGCCAGTCTCCCGCACCATGTCGTTTTCCCCCAAGTGGAGAACCAAAACATCCGGGCACCGCCCCCCCTGCACCATACCGTTCAAAGAAGACATAAGTTCCTTCCGACGCATGCCCCCCCTCCCCAGCCACACCACCTGAAACAGCGCAGGATTAAAGCCCAGGTTCTCCCCGAAATAGCTATCTTAGGCCTGCAATTTCGCTCTCTTCACAAAAGAATGGCCCACAATCCAAATTAGCATCCCCTGCCTAACAAAGAACTTGATTTTGGACCAGTATGCTTACCGCAAGTCAGGATATAATATGGGTCGTAACCTTCCTCTGTGCCGTAACGGAAATCTTGGACCTATGGATTAATCACCATTTTAAAGATATGATGTGATATTTTTCTTTTTTTGTCTTATCTCTATGACATTTTACTATCTGTGCTGGATTTTTAACTGTCTTTTTCAAAAAAAGATTTTTTTTTTATAATTTTCTTTTTTATTCTGTAAAATGCTTTTATGATAAATTTTTTATCGAATAAAGCCTATCAACAACAGCATCCCCTGTGCCGCAGGACCTGCCACCGAACCTGAAACGAAAAACAAATGTAAGTAAAAGTGTCCCCCACAACATTCAGCGCGCACTTAAGTCAACTCAGAGCTACGCACATACCGCCGGTAGCAAGCCGAAGACCACCTCCCCAGGCGCATGATGGCCCCCCTGCCCGCAACCTCGCCGATGCGCTTCGGACGCCGCCCCAATTCTGAACGAGTGAGTGCCATACTGTCTTCCATCAACCCCTAACCTGCCCAGGGCTTTCCTCATCACCCCCAGCAACTGCGACCCCGTCGCCTTCTATCCATCGGCGTGCTGGATCACCAAACCGTCCCCCGGCCGAACGCCGTTCCAGGCCAGCCCCCAGCGCAACGGGCAAGCCAGTCCCCCCTCTCCTGAAATGCCACCCAGTCCCCCACCCCACGCTGGTCCGCTTTCGACTGCCGCAGCCAAATGCGCACTTCCCTGTGCTCCAAATGCACCTCGCCCAACCCAGACCCTGGACCGTTCTTCCGCCCACCATTTCAGACACCCGAAACGCCCCCGCAAACATCCACACCATCAGAGTCGTAAACAAGTACCTTTCCGGCTCATCCACGCACACCAAACGCAACACCTCCAGAACTCTCTGTAACAGGTTCTCTGACAAAGGCCGCTGCAACACCCCTGCCCGCCCGCACTCCCGGGCCCATCCCTCCAACATCCTAGACCTGAGCTCCCCCACGGAGGGTGCGTAGCCCCAACACAGCTTACCCATGAAGGATATCCCCGCCAACTTGCCTGCTATGGTCACCCTCCGAAGACCCTTGTCTATCAATGAGAGCATAAATCGCACCACATCCTCCCGCCTTGCAGCTCCCGGGGCCCTCCAACACGCCCCGGATGCCAAAAACTCCCCCCATGCCGCCACATACATTGCCCTGGTCGATTCTGCCAACGATCCTAGAACCAGCTGTAACATCCGGTGTTGCCCACTCGCCACAGCTGAGTCAGCATGGGCGTCGGGTCCCGCTCTGCATCCACTGCCAACCCACGGCATCTCCCCCACTGCGAACGAGACAAGGCATCCGCAATGTCATTGTCAATTCCCGGGACGTGCACCGCGCGAAAAGCAATGTCATGTCGCAAGCAGCCCAGCACAAACACACGCAACAGCTTCAACACTTGTTCGTCCCTTGCCGACTGCCGGTTCACCACCTTGTCCACATGGAAAGTCACCCGTCGGTGTGCGAGCACCTCCCCCCACAGCCAAATCGCCACCACCAAAGGGAAAAGCTCCAGAAAGGCAATGCTCCGGCCCCCTCCTTGCCACTCTCGGGGCCAACTCTCCGCACACCATTTCCCGTTCCAGTACAAACCGAAACCGTCACTGCCTGCCGCATCTGAGAAAATCTGCACCTCCCAAACCATGTCCACGTCCCGCTGTAAGGGCACACCGTTGAACTGGTTCAAGAAAAACTGCCACATCCGCAGATCTTCCCTCACGCCCGCCGACAAACGCACGCGGTGGTGTGGAGGCCTGTTGCCCGCCAGCGCCCTACCCAAACGCCTACAGAATGTCCTCCCCACTCGCACCACTCTGCATGCAAAATTCAGGTGACCCAACAGCACCTGAATGTCCAGGACTGCCACCTTGTGCTTTGCCACCATCCTTTCCAGCAATCCCAACATCTGCCTCTTTTTGTCTTCCGGCAACCGTTCCTCCATCCGCACTGAGTCAAGCTCAATGCCCAAAAACGACAGCGCCGTGCCGAGTCCCACTGTCTTTTCTGGTGCCAAGGGCACACCTAGGTCCTCCATGAGCTCCTGAAACCTGTCCAGCGCCACCTGGCAGTCCGTGGAGTCTGGGGCCCCGACCAAGAAAAAGTCATCCAGGTAGTGCGCAACTCACTGTTGACCCGTGCGTTCCGTAAAAAACCATTGGAGGAACGTGCTAAAACATTCAAAAGGGCACAAGACATCGAGCAGCCCATCGGTAGCGCCTTGTCCACATACCAGCGGCCGCGAAACTGGATTCCCAGTAGGCACCAGTCATCTGGGTGAACCGGCAACAACCGGAAAGCCTATTTGATATCGCACTTAGCCATTTTCGCACCGGGGCCTGCCTCTACCACCAAAACCATGGCCGCCTCCACCGAGGAGTACGACACCGTGGTCTCCTCCTCATCAATGAAGTCATTCACCGACCCCCCTTCCCGCCAAGACAAATGTTGGATGAGGCGAAACTGCCCTGTCTCTTTTTTGGGCACCACCCCAATGGGGGACACTATCAAATGTTCCAATGGCCAATCCAAAAACGGACCTGTCATGCGCCCCTCCTGTACCTCCCTGTCCAATTTGCTCTGCACCACCTCCGGGTGTTCCCTTGCGGACCACAGATTGTCCGCCCAACGCCTCTGTCGCGGCCCCGCATAACCTAACCGAAATCCCACCCGGAAACCGTCTTGCAAGCACTCGGCGGCCCCCACGTCCGGGTAAGTACGCAGGGCCACTGTCAAGTGTTCCAACTTAACCAGAGTACGAGCCCTGGGTCCCAGAGCCCCTACCCCCTCGCCCGCTGCCCGCCTGTGGGGCGGCTCCGGGATGCGCGCCTCCTCCCGATGCCTGGGCTCCACCCTGCGGACGGGTGGGGCCCCAGCAACGGGCTACGGGGTGTCCGTACCTACCGCAGCCCGAGCATTCGTGCTTAAAACGGAAATGCTCCCTGGCACACGTTCCTCGGTTAAAATCCCAACATGCGCCCGCCGCTCCGGGTTGGCTCCTGGCCCCTGTTCCCACCCCCCCCCACGGGTGGGGCACCCCTGAAAGGGCTGGTGCACTAAAGGCAAACCGCTGGCGGTAAAGATGGCCTTCCCTGACCCCGCCAACCTCATCGTGTGCTGCCAGAGGTCGCATTCCAGTTCCCCCCCACTTGGCCTCCGGATCCCACGCCATTCGAGCCCGGAACTCCTCGTCGTACTGCGCCCATGCGTAACCCCCCCCTGTGATCTGCGCCTTCCGTATAACGTCCATGTACTTGAACATGGACACCGACCGCTCAGGGAATTTCTCGCAGTATACACTAGCGAAAATTAAAAACGCCGCCGTCCAATTCTCAATCGTCAAAGGCACCCTCGGCCGCTTCTGCAGCTCATATTCCTCTTCCTTTGACCCTTCTTTCGATCTGACCTCGCGGTGTAGAAATTTCAACAGCTCAACATACTCCCCTTTCCATATCCTCTCTTTGGTGGACGCCATTAAATGCGCCCACAACGGCTTCGTGACCCCCATATAAGGGAGCCGCTTTATCTTCAGCTCCTTACTCTCCTCCTTCTCCCCACTGCCAACCAACGCCGCCTCCCCCGCCGCACTTCCCGAGGTCCCGAGCGTCTCCCCGGCCGCCGGCCCTGCCGCTCCCGGTGCAACATTCACCGCCGGTGCCAACACCACCTCTTCCGAACCCACACCCTTATCCGTCACATACTTGCCTTTGCACAACCTTGTCCTTGGAACTCGTTTTGCTGTTCGTTTTGGATCGTCGAGGGACTGCTGGGGCTCCAGCCCCCTCGGACACTTAGCTGGGAAAGAAGCGCGGCGCATTGGGACGTCTCCGGAGACACAACAGGATCATCTCGGAAGACGCTGCATGGAGACCGAGTAGCGCGCTCGGCTTCCGCATCTAGTGTATCCAGTCCTCATCGTTATGGGCTGCTTGTTCGTTTTCCGACGCGCTGAAGACACAGACGAGCGCGCTTAGTGCCGGAAGCGGTGTTTTGTTTTGTTCGTGTCCTACTCGTCCCTGGCCCCTATATTTAGCATAAGTATTGTCTCTAGGTTTTTTTTATGCCTTTAGCAAGGCTTTTTCCCCCTAGAAGCCCGTTTTTGTAAGTCCCTGGGAAAGGAGTGCTTTATCGGAAACTCGCCTGGACCAAGAAGCACCTTTTGCAGAAACTTTGTTCTTCCTGCTACCAGGACCTCCCAAAGCCGATCCTGTCTTGCAAACAAGTAAGGAGGTCGTGTATTATATATGGCAGAGTGTGGTTATGGAAAAGGAGGGAGGCTGTTAAGTAGGAATTGCGGATCCTGAAGTAATTGTGTGTATTACTCCTTAGGTACAGAAGCATGGAGGTGGTGGCAAGTTTTGGTCTGCAGTCCAGGTTGGGGTGAAGTCTTCTGACGTCTCTTTCCCTTGTTTTGTTTTCCCACCCCCTGTCCTGGGCTCCGGTGTTGTCTCATGGTTATATATCTTATGAGTGACATTTGAGTCAGGGTAGTGGATTGGGCCATACTACGTTCCTGCAGTGTTTGGGCCGGTGGAATCTAACAGAATACCAAGCCCACGAATATTAACACTGCCTGGACGAGTATGGATGAGGATGCGGGCGGAGGTCATAGCGTACCTACTATGCAGGATGTAATGGGGGCGTTAATAGCATTACAGGCTCAGGTACAGGATTTACGGCAGGAAAATGCAGGACTGAAACAGGAGCTTGGGGCAGTGAGGGCGAGAGAACAGGCACGTGACAGGGGACCGGGTCCTATCATACAACCAGCAACTTTTCAGTATGGAGGAGGGACGGGACAGGGTTCAGGAGAAGGAGCTCCTATCACTGTTACGGTTACATCACCTGTTCCTGTTCCCTTAGCCCCCCCGGAGAGGTTTACAGGAGATAGCGATAAGTTTGGGACTTTTATGAACCAATGTCAGCTGCATTTTATGTGCAGGCCGAACGCCTTTCCAGATGATGCATCCAAGGTGGCTTTTACTATATCATATTTGGCTGGCACCGCTGCTCAGTGGTCGATCCCCCTTGTGGACAGTGATGACCGCGTTTTGTATGACTACTCAGCATTCAAAGAGTTAATGAGAGTACTGTTCGCTAAGCATGCTTTTATGCAGGCTAGCGATGCCTAACTCTTAAAGCTGAGACAGGGCAGACAGGATTTGTTAACGTATGTATCTACCTTTAACAGATTGGTGTCAGAGACTCACTGGCCAATGGCCAAGAGGACATCCTTGTTTTATCAGGGTCTTTGTGAAGAACTTAAAGACGTGGTATCGCAGGTAGTAAATCCTCCAGACGACTGTGCCGCTTTTATCGATCTAGTGGTAAAATTAAATCATAGGTTGTCTGAGAGGCGTGGGGAACGAAATCGTTTTCAAGTGTCCAGGGGGAGTTATGTGAAATCTGAAGTAAAACCCCGTGTCGACCATAGGGTTGCTCCTGAACCTATGGAGATAGGCGGAGTGAGAGGCCCATTAACCGTGGAAGAGAAGAAAAGAAGGAGGGATAAGAATTTATGCTTGTACTGTGGGAAAGGTGGTCACTTTGCAAGAGAGTGCCCTGTAAAACCTTCTGGTGTGGCGTTGAACAAGAGGGTAGCATGTATACATGTGGACAGTCGTCCAGCCTCTAGGGAAGGAGTTGGGGGAACGTATGATGTCCTGGGTGTGGTGGATCGGGTGCCTAGGCATTTTTTTATTCCTGCTCATCTTTTGCTCTCCGTAGGTAACCGAGTTCCTGTGTCAGTCTTGCTGGATTCCGGTGCGACCGGGAACTTTATCGATATCTCTTTGGCTGAAAAGTTAGAGAATACATGTTGTTATAAGAACCAGCCAGAACCTGTGAGAGCTATCGATGGAACGGAATTAACTTCGGGGTCTATTACCCGTCAGACTGAGCCGTTGAGGTTGTTGTGTGAGAATGGTCATTCAGAATCAGTGGTGTTTGATCTCATTGATGCCCCTTCCTTTGGTCTAGTATTGGGGGTTCCATGGCTTCAGGAACATAATCCTAAGATCGATTGGGTGCAACATTTGGTGACCTTGGATTCCACACATTGTCTCAAGCATTGCTATAAGGAGGCCAGTGAACGGGTTTCCCCATTGTCATGTGCGGTGGCTGAGGTTGGGGCTGTGCCTTTGCAGTATTCTGCCTTTCAGGGTGTTTTTGATAAGGTTCAGGCTCAGGGTCTTCCTCCACACCGGTCTTTTGATTGTAAGATCGACCTGGTACCGGGTGTTCCTTTACCTTGCTGTCGCATATATGCGCTCTCAGAACCTGAGGAGTTACATCTTAAGGGATACCTGGAGGGTATGTTGCGGATGGGCTACATCCGCCCCTCCAGTGCGCCTGTGTCATCGGCGATCTTCTTCATTCCGAAGAAGGAGGGAACGTTGAGAGCCTGTGTGGATTACAGAGCTCTTAACAAGGCTACGGTGAAGAACAAGTATCCTCTTCCACTCATCCCCGTGTTGCTGGACCAGCTCCGCAAAGCAACGGTGTTTACCAAATTGGATTTGCGGGGCGCTTACCATCTTATACGTGTACGCCCCGGGGATGAGTGGAAGACGGCATTTAAGACCAAATATGGCTTGTTCGAGTATTGCGTAATGCCGTTTGGCTTATGCAATGCACCGGCGGCCTTCCAGTTCTTCATTAATGAAGTCCTCCGTGATTATCTAGATAGAAGTGTCATCGTCTATCTAGATGACATCTTGGTCTTTTCGGAGACGGGGGCTGAACACCAAACCAGAAGCCAAACAAAAGGAAATCAAATTAGCTAAGAAAAATAAGAGAGAAGGGGGACTTTCAGTAATGCAAGCTGCTAAGCGGTTTAAAGACAATGAAGAAGAGCAGATGAATGAGCAGTTGCACAGGCAACGGAAAATGGCAGTAGATAAATGCTATCCAGTTTTTCCGTCTCTTCAGCAAAAAGCAGCAAAAGAGCGAGAAAAAGACCCATTAATGTCACATTTGCTAAATTCACCACCCCCCTATGCGCAGAATGCCACGGCACCCCCGCAACCTTTAGTTGCGCAAACTCCACCTCCTGCTCCTCCACAGCACTCACCGGCTGTTCTTCAGCTGGCTCCTACTCCTTTGGTGCAGCCTCCTCCAGGCCCACCAACCACCTCTGTTTCACCTGTGTTTTCTACGATTTTGCCTACTGTATTTTTCACGTCTCCTAATGCTCCCTCTACAATCTTGCCTAGTGTCCCCTCTATTTCCCCTGATACCTCGTCTGCTATCTTTGCCCCTGCCTTATCTCACCCCGTCTTTCCATCCGTTCTTCCTTCAGTTTCTCCTTCCATTCGGCGGAAAATGGCCAGCACTGTCACTAACCTTCTTTTACCCCTTTTCGGGTCGCCTACTACGACCCCTAACACGGGAAGAAGACATTTGCGAAGTCAACTGCCTGATTATCAAGAGAGAGATTCACTGAATAGTTTAGCACGGAAATGGGTCATGGACACTGTAAAATATGATGTACAGTCTGTCATGGAAGTCTTCCACCAATGGGAAGCAGCTACACAGAGATATGTTTTCGAACAGATGTGTGTTTTCCTTTGCGAGGATTTAGAAGACAATGATCAGGATTGCCTACCACAAGAGATGTGTCGTGTGCGGTTTAAGTTTGGACAGGGTATGATTGTAGGTCCAGATGTGGAGAAAGCAGTTGAAATGTTGTTATCATATCGGAGTAAGGGGAGCAGTTCTGAGTCACAATATGAGCCTAGTACATCTAGTAGGAAAAAGGCGCGACAATACCCTATGAGAGAAGTTCCCCCACAATGGAGAGAGGGCGACACAACTGTCAACCCCCCTATTTTGCCACACTTTCAGCGTGTATGGGTACATGTCCCATGGAAGCGAGCTGAAGTTTTAGCACTCAAACAAACATTACCTGATCCGCATAAAAATCCTGCAGGGTACTATAAAGAGTTGTCGCAAACTGCTGGGTCATGTATAATGAATTTAGCCGATATAGATATGCTATTTGGGAATGTTGTTTCACAGCCTTAATGGGGTAAAATTCGTCATATAGATCATGACCAGGAATTAGGTGACTCATGGGCTAATATCACTGCTGCAGATGCCCGACAAGTTGGTGGTGCCAAACCTGAGCTTTTGATAGCAGAGCTCCCTGGTAAAATAGTAGAGTACATGAAAACGATAATGCCTGCAATACGCGTTAATTGGGATAAGTTGTCTGCATGCAAGCAGAAGAAAGAAGAAACAGTCTCGGATTTCTTCACCAGATTTGAAGAAACATTCGTTGACCACAGCGGTCAAGATATGACCACAGAAGGTGGTCAGAGATTGTTTGTCGATAAATTCGTGCACAATCTGCTTCCAGAATTGTGTAAAAAATTAAAAGATTCGGAAAGTTCTTGGGCAGTCTCATCTTCAGCCCAGATATTGGCTACTGCACAATATTACGAGAATAGAGACAAGGATGAGAAAGATAGAGTAGAAAAGAAAACTAGAGAACTAAAAACGAAGGTTTTGCTACAGGAAGCCTACCCGCCACGTGGTGGTGGTAATCAGAATAATAACGGCCAGAATAACTATCAGAGTAACTTTCAGCACCCTCAACAGTATCAAAGGAACTCACAAAGGGTCGAGTATATTCAGCCACGTGTCACTGTGGGCCCCAATCAGTGTTTATATTGCAAAGAAGAAGGTCATTTTAAGAATAATTGTCCAATTCTGTTACAGCGTGTAAATGGTGGTTCAAACACAAGAGGTCGAGGCGTTCAACAAGCCTTTAGAGGTAGAGGACGTGGAAACGTTCCCCCAAACGCACGTCCACTTCCACCGCAAAATTCTATGAATAGGTTTGATCAGCAGAACAACACATCTGACAGAACAGCTCAATACTATGTTGATGATTACTATACAGAAAGTGAGAATTGGGAAACTAATGATTGCTAGGACAGCCATAGACAAAGAGAGGGAATTGTTTCAGTTCCAGTAGATCAGAGTGGACCATACGTCGAGGTGATTACATCAGGTGTGTCAGAACCTTTTCTTTTGGATACTGGTGCTATGAAGAGTTCTATTATGCACTCCAAACTCCCTGGCGCACCTTTGTCTGGCGAAATGAACGTTTCCGTAGGTTTTTCTGGCGCCCCAGTTAGGAATCCAATTTCTGACCCTTTGTCTCTTTCTGTTGGTCCCTGCGAATTCGAAGCACCCCTCATTCTGACAACAGGTTGTGGTGAAAATTTGCTAGGATTGGATTTGTTAAAAAGATTGTATGCAACTTTATACTGTTCTCCTTCAGGAGTACAACTTACTTTAGGTAAGAAAGTAGTTTCTCCCATGTATTTGTCGAGAGATGCACTTCCAGCAGAATTGTCACTCCTCTCAGATATTCTTTGGGCCACTGGTCCTAATGATGTAGGTCTTTTAGAAATTCCACCATATGTTGTAACATTGAAAGCCAACGTGAAAATGCCACGAATTCCCCAATACCGAATTTCTAGTGAAGGTGAAAAAGCGTTGCTAGCGATCGTCTACGAATTGATTGAAAAGGATGTGATTGAGGAAACACGAGGCAACGTTTGCAATAGTCCTGTTCTGCCTGTTTTAAAACGAACTGACCCTTCTCAGCCACCTGTGTACAGATTCGTGATTGATCTTAGGGAAGTAAATAAGATAGTTGTGCCACAATTCCCAGTTGTCCCCGACATTACCACATTATTGACTATGATTCCAGCTTCTGCTTCGTGGTTCTCGGTGATTGACCTAAAGAATGCTTTCTTCAGCATCCCAATTGCTGAGGAGAGCAGGGATATTTTTTCCTTCAGTTTAGGAGGTCGTAGCTTCCGCTTTAAACGCGCTCCTCAGGGCTACTGTGAGAGTCCATCCATATACAGTCAAGCTCTGAAAACACAGCTTGATACGATTATTTTGCCTACAGGTGCTACTCTTGTATAGTATGTGGACGATTTGCTCATTGCTGCAGACACTGAGGAAATTTGTAAAAAGGCCACGCTGGTATTATTGCATCATCTGTGTGCTTTACATCACAAGGTGTCACTTTCCAAGCTCCAATATTGCCGACAAGAAGTGACCTACTTAGGTCACCTCTTATCGAAGGAGGGAAGGAAACTGGCCCCAGAAAGAATCCAGGCAATAGCGAAATTGAATGTGCCAAGAACACAGAGAGAAATGCGTGCTTTCTTGGGCATTACATCATACTGTAGACAGTGGATTCCCAATTTTTCGTTATTGGCCAAACCCCTGGTGGCATTAACGTGTAAAAATACACCCAATCCCATTCCTTGGGCTGAAGAGTGTCAGAAAAGTTTTCTCGAATTACGCACAGCATTATGTTCGGCTCCTGTGTTGGGTACCCCCGACTACAGTAAGCCTTTCACATTGTATGCCCACGAGAAGGAGGGCTGTGCATTGTCTGTGTTGACTCAGTTATTTGGAGGGAGACAGCGGCCATGCGCCTATTTTTCGTCGACTTTGGATCTGGTAGCTAAAGCATTGCCAAGTTGTTCAAGGGCCACAGCAGCAGCAGCTGTTTCTATTCGACAGTCTGCTGGTCTAGTAATGAATAATACACTAATCGTGATGGTCCTGCATGCAGTGGACACATTGTTAAATAGGACCAAGACACAGCACTTAACTAGTGCTCGACTGTCCAGTTACGAATTGACACTGCTAGCGAGCCATGTGCACATAAAAAGGTGCAGTACCTTAAATCTAGCCACATTGTTACCAATTGCAGAGGAATCAGATGCTTTAGAACAGCACGATTGTTTTCTCACAACAGAGGAAGAAACAAAAGGGAGAATAGATTTACTTGACACTCCTCTTGCTGAATGTGATGGTACATTATGGGTGGATGGTTCATGCTTCAAGCTCCCAAATGGCAACATGACTGCAGCATATGCTGTCACGACTTTGCACACAGTTGTTGAAACTGCACGAATACCACATGGTTCAGCTCAAGCTGCAGAATTAATTGCGCTCACGAGAGCATGTGTGTTGTCTAAAGGAATGAAAGTGACTGTCTATACCGACAGCCAGTATGCATTTGGAGTGGCTCATAGTTTTGGACGATTGTGGAGAGAACGTGGATTCCTGACTTCGCATGGAGCTAAGATTCAGCATGGTCAGTTGGTGAATGAGCTTCTTGAATCACTGACCTTACCCCTGCAAATGGCGATTGTGAAATGTAGTGCTCACAAGAAGGTGACCGATGATGTTGGTCGTGGAAATGCATTTGCGGATGAAATCGCGAAGGAAACGGCAAAGAATGTGATGCGCCGAATGTATGTTGTAGGTCCTGCAAGATGGGCTGGTGATGTTGGATTGTGCGAAGACACGATGGAAAGTGTGAAATCCATCCAAGCTGAGGCTACAGAGAAAGAGTTGAGCGTGTGGAAAGAAAGTACGGGTAGGATGGTTGCAAATGGTTGTTGGGTTGAATTGTCTGAGCATCAGAGATGGTTGTTACCCGATGCATACGTGCTTGCAGTGGTTACAATGGCTCATGGAATGGCTCATATCAGCGTGAAAGGGATTTGCGAGTTGTTGGCTCCAGTATGGAAGAATTCAGGGATTCCCAAGTGTGCAGAGAATGTTGTCAAGAATTGCATGGTATGTTTGAAACACAACCCTGGTAGGGGAACCCCAACTCCAGCTGGTCACTTTGCACCTCCTACGTATCCGTTCGAGGTTTTGCAGCTAGATTTCATCCACATGGAAAGGTGCAACAATTTAAAATACGTGCTAGTTGTTGTTTGTGCCTTCTCAAAATGGGTAGAAGCATATCCCCTAAAAGACAATACTGCCTTGTCCACAGCGAAAGCCCTTGTGAAAGAGTATTTCCCTAGATTTGGAATGCCTAGAATGGTCTGGTCTGATAATGGAAGTGAATTTGTGGGTCGTGTGATGAAAAGAGTGTGTGAAGGGCTAGGCATTAGGCAGAAGTTTCACGCTGCAAATCACCCCCAATCAGCTGGATTAGTAGAATGTTACAATGGCACTTTAAAACTTAAATTGGCCAAAATCCAAGCGAGCACAGGTCTTAAATGGCCTGACGCTCTACCCTTAGCACTCCTATCCACCAGAATGACTGTGCATTCGCGAGTGAAACTCAACCCTTATGAAATTGTCTTTGGCCGGCCAGCCAATATATGGGGAGTGCCTAGACCCAGAAAATTCAGTGAGCTGGAACACCCTGTTTTGCTCGATTATTTGTATGAATTGACGGCTAAATTGCGTGTTTTGCATCAACAGGTTCACAACACCCTACCTCCGGTCTCTGAGACTCCCGGTCATTCCATTGACCCCGGTTCCTGGGTTCTCGTTAAAAACTTTCAAAGAACAAAGAACGACCAGCCCAGGTGGACCGGGCCTCACCTCGTCCTTCTTTCCACAAGATCTGCAGTTCGGGTGGAGGGGAAGGCCAACTGGGTCCACGAGATCCATTGTAAGAAAGTAACATTTCCTCCGCCCCATGACCAATGGGTCCAGAAGGGTGTCACTGATCCAGAACCTAACATATTGTTACATACCGCCCCTTTTAAAGATTTGCACGTAAAAAGAACTGACTCTGAACCAGAAAATGAGAACATTTCGCACAAGGCTGTGCCACCGTCCAAGCTATTGAACTCTGCAGAATCCGACCTGTTGTTTCCGGACCAGACAATACCTGGGAAGCAACGGTACAACCTGAGACCGAGAAAAACGGACTAATAAAAGTGATTCCCTTTTTGCAGTTTGAGACAAAAAGATCCATAGACTAATAAATCGATATTTTCCTTTTCCCCAAGTACTATTTTTGAAAGTGCAGCTCTCCCATCCAGGAAACTTGCTCATTTTTGTTTTTCGAACCGCCATCCGGGTTCCGCTGCTAGGGCCGCAGTTGCCCAAAAAGTCTTTTGGGTGCAGCTAACGACGTTAGGTCGGTAGTTCTGGTTGGTCTAAGGGAGTTGCCCTGGATTGACGGAAGCATCCTTTAGCAGAATCAACCTACCACCGCAGGCAGCACTCTAGAGAGGATGGAGTTTCCCGATGTGGAGAGACCTGCCAAACGAGCGAATGTTAAGAACCAAATGTGCACCATAATGACAAAGAAAAGTTTTATAACATTGTGCATTTTTGTGTTATTAAGTATGATGACATTTTTAATAAGGTACGCTTTATTCTCTTTTCGTGTAACATTTGCACCCACTGCATCACCTCCCCCTACTGTTCCCTCTCATTCCTTTCACCCCCTTCCCGACCATGAGTCCAATAGACGGTTAGAGTTCATTAATAACTCCTTTGTTCAGCTTTTACACCAACACCAACTGGTAATGAACACAACTAACTGTTGGGTTTGTGGCCTCATGCCTCACACGACGGATAAAGGTATTCCCTATTTGGTCCTGCCATTTAGTCACAATGGTTCTGTATGGGCATACAGGACCATGTTCATATATGCGCGAGAAATCCAACGCCTACGTTCTGTAAAAGACAACCCCAAGACTAGCGCCCTAGTAAAAGGTATAGTCGACATGATCAAGGAAGTAATTTCTTATGAAGATACTTCGGATGATGAGATACTGGCATATGTAGGTTGGAACGTGATCGGATATGGAGCTACCTTAAGTGAGAAACAGCAAGCAAAAAGGTCTTCCCCGATCTGGATTGTACCCCATCAGGGTAACCTGTGTCTGCAAGGTATTGGCAGGAATCCCGGAGCACAGTTAGGGAAAAGTGTCTGTACAAAAACGTATGTTTTTGGGTCTCAGACTTCCCCTGCATTTTTAGCAGCTAAGGGTACCTATTTCATCTGCCATGATAGAGCCTATACATGGTTGCCCCCTGACTTCTCGGGCTCATGTTTTGTTTCATTCCTGTTGCCTCCCACTTACACAGCAGCGGCAGACTACCACCGGACAAGGATAGTTAGAGGTGTTTTGAGTAAAGAAGACACTGCAGGTCAAGAATTTGGGGACTTTGCAAAGGGTTTTCTGCCGTTCTGGGGATCTATGGCTAACAGTAGGAACATAAGGCAATTGACAAGGGTAGTTGAGTCCACCGCGACCAAAACTGCTGGTGCCCTTAGTAACCTGACTGCTGAGCTCCAGTCGGATCGACTTATGACCCTTCAGAACCGGGTCGCCTTAGATGTTGTACTCGCAGACCGAGGTGGGGTATGCAGATTGATCCAATCTAGCTGCTGCATTTTCATCCCAGATAACGCTCCAACGGTGTACCAGGCCATCTCCAAACTACATAAGATTTCCGAATCTATTCATGTGGATAAAGGAGATTGGTCGTTAATGGGATGGTTCTGGGAACTGATATCTGCCTGGGGATGGAAAATTCTAATGGTCATTGGGATGGTCTTGGCCATTCTTTTCCTGTTCTGTCTGTGCATACAGTGCGCTCCTGCAATATGTGGCCTCTGTGCTACATCATGTGTAAGGAAGCCTGTGTCAAGAGATGAACTAAGTACTAGAATGATGTTACAGCAACATCTCAATGACTTTAGGAATATAGATCTGGACTCAGACTAACATGAGGATAGATTAATTGCCTATGTAAGGGCAAAAGGAGGGTTTGTGGTTCTGAAAATTCTGAATTCATATAATCGTTCTGAACTCGACAATTAAAACTTCATCGAAGTTTTACGAATTTGGTATCAAAGGACCGAGAATGACGAGCACAACATGTACATGTATTTTCAGCACATTTGGGTGACGATTTCGCCTCGAAATCGTCATTTGCGTTCTGAACCCTTGGCTTCCATTTATGTGTTGCCCCTTACATAGGCCTTAATCCAGCTGAATTGTCTTCCACAAGGACACATACTCCTTAATTGACTTTTCTTTGACCTATACAAGTTAGAACCATTGCCCCAGGCCGAACTCGTTAGGTCAGTTCCCCGCCCAGTGGCCGAACAAGATATCATCAGGGCTCAACAAGCCATAAAACCATTCCAGCGCGCACACCTGCCCTATCTCTCCCACATCTTTCTCTGCTCCTTTGCTTCACTTACTTTATGGTGGGGAGGTGCCCGTTTTTATTGGGGGTCCAGCGATATCTGATGAAATGTTGGGCCTTGCGAATGATTTGTTATGGGCAGCACGACGTAAAATATGTACATGTCATCATGACTCTGCTTTTCTTTTGTAACCAAAACCTGTAAATAATATATATTGCGAATTCGAAGAATGTTTGCCTAAAGCCGAATATTCTGTATAAAGAGAGAAGCCCGATTTTGTGAAGGGCGGCAGTCTCCTGAGAACATACTTCCTGTGTGTTGTACTTCTAGGACACTTGTTACCTTGGTTGCAACCAATAAAGCGATCTTTGACTTCACCTAGAAGACTCTGAGTTTCTGTAGGTCTGAATCAGGAAGAACTCGAGGTCTCAGGGTGTGTCCCCTGGCACCGCTGGGTTACCGGTTCTGTACCGGTTCTTATGATAACCCAGTACCTCACCGTGTTGGTTGATGGGGAGGCGTAATTTGAGGTTCAGGCCATTTTAGACTCCAGACGTAGGAGGGGTCGCCTATTCTATCTTGTTGATTGGAAGGGTTATGCCCCTGAGGATCGGACATGGGAGCCGGCTGGAGGGGTACATGCGCCTCGGTTGGTCCGTGTGTTCCATAGACAGCATCCCTCTAAGCCCCGCCCTGTGGGGAGGATTGTAAGGGGGGGGTACTGTTAGGAAGCTGGTCTAGTCCGCTTTCTATGGCCATGCTTTGCCATCACATGACCTGCTTGCTGGATATTTAAGATTGGCCCTGCCCATGAACCAGTGCTTGGTATCTTGTAGTATTGGGTTCCAGGTTTCTGGGCTGTTGTTTCTGAATCCCGCTTTGTTGGGTTCATGGGCTCGTGTTCCCTTTCTAGTTTTTTCCCTCTTTTTTGGTTCTAAGCTCATGGTGCTTTCATCCGATCCCTGCCCCCTTTATTTTTGTATCTCCTTTACTTAACTTTGGACCTTGTACTTGGAACTCGTTTTGCTGTTCGTTTTGGATCGTCGTGGGACTGCTGGGGCTCCAGCCCCCTCGGACACTTAGCTGGGAAAGAAGCGCGGCGCATTGGGACGTCTCCGGAGGCACAACAGGATCATCTCGGAAGACGCTGCATGGAGACCGAGTAGCGCGCTTGGCTTCCGCATCTAGTGTATCCAGTCCTCATCGTTATGGGCTGCTTGGTCGTTTTCCGACGCGCTGAAGACACAGACGAGCGCGCTTAGTGCCGGAAGCGTTGTTTTGTTTTGTTTGTGTCCTACTCGTCCCTGGCCCCTATATTTAGCATAAGTATTGTCTCTAGGGTTTTTTTTATGCCTTTAGCAAGGCTAGCGATGCTGAACTCTTAAAGCTGAGACAGGGCAGACAGGATTTGTTAACGTATGTATCTACCTTTAACAGATTGGTGTCAGAGACTCACTGGCCAATGGCCAAGAGGACATCCTTGTTTTATCAGGGTCTTTGTGAAGAACTTAAAGACGTGGTATCGCAGGTAGTAGATCCTCCAGACGACTGTGCCGCTTTTATCGATCCAGTGGTAAAATTAAATCATAGGTTGTCTGAGAGGCGAGGGGAACGAAATCGTTTTCAAGTGTCCAGGGGGAGTTATGTGAAATCTGAAGTAAAACCCCCTGTCGACCATAGGGTTGCTCCTGAACCTATGGAGATAGGCGGAGTGAGAGGCCCATTAACCGTGGAAGAGAAGAAAAGAAGGAGGGATCAGAATTTATGCTTGTACTGTGGGAAAGGTGGTCACTTTGCAAGAGAGTGCCCAGTAAAACCTTCTGGTGCGGCGTTGAACAAAAGGGTAGCATGTATACATGTGGACAGTCGTCCAGCCTCTAGGGAAGGAGTTGGGGGAACGTATGATGTCCTGGGTGTGGTGGATCGGGTGCCTAGGCATTTTTTTATTCCTGCTCATCTTTTGCTCTCCGTAGGTAACCGAGTTCCTGTGTCAGTCTTGCTGGATTCCGGTGCGACCGGGAACTTTATCGATATGTCTTTGGCTGAAAAGTTAGAGATACCATGTTGTTATAAGAACCAGCCAGAACCTGTGAGAGCTATCGATGGAATGGAATTAACTTCGGGGTCTATTACCCGTTAGACTGAGCCGTTGAGGTTGTTGTGTGAGAATGGTCATTCAGAATCAGTGGTGTTTGATCTCATTGATGCCCCTTCCTTTGGTCTAGTATTGGGGGTTCCATGGCTTCAGGAACATAATCCTAAGATCGATTGGGTGCAACGTTTGGTGACCTTGGATTCCACACATTGTCTCAAGCATTGCTATAAGGAGGCCAGTGAACGGGTTTCCCCATTGTCATGTGCAGTGGCTGAGGTTGGGGCTGTGCCTTTGCAGTATTCTGCCTTTCAGGGTGTTTTTGATAAGGTTCAGGCTCAGGGTCTTCCTCCACACCGGTCTTTTGATTGTAAGATCGACCTGGTACCGGGTGTTCCTTTACCTTGCTGTCGCATATATGCGCTCTCAGAACCTGAGGAGTTACATCTTAAGGGATACCTGGAGGATATGTTGCGGATGGGCTACATCCACCCCTCCAGTTCGCCTGTGTCATCGGCGATCTTCTTCATTCCGAAGAAGGAGGGAACGTTGAGAGCATGTGTGGATTACAGAGCTCTTAACAAGGCTACGGTGAAGAACAAGTACCCTCTTCCACTCATCCCCGTGTTGCTGGACCAGCTCCGCAAAGCAACGGTGTTTACCAAATTGGATTTGCGGGGCGCTTACCATCTTATACGTGTACGCCCCGGGGATGAGTGGAAGACGGCATTTAAGACCAAATATGGCTTGTTCGAGTATTGCGTAATGCCGTTTGGCTTATGCAATGCGCCGGCGGCCTTCCAGTACTTCTCTAATGAAGTCCTTCATGATTATCTAGATAGAAGTGTCATCGTCTATCTAGATGACATCTTGATCTTTTTGGAGACGGTGGCTGAACACAAAGAACATGTGACACAAGTGCTACAGAAGTTACAAGATCATCATCTGTATGCCAAATTAGAAAAGTGCCAGTTCAGCACCCCTACAGTGGAGTTCTTGGGGTTTATCATTTCAGCGGAAGGTATCCAAATGGACCCCAGGAAGATACAGGCTATTGTCACCTGGCCTGTACCATCCTCTGTCAAACACATCCAGGTCCTTTTGGGTTTTGACAATTTTTATCGGCGTTTTATTTCTCACTTTTCTGATATTGTGTCTCCCATGACCAGGTTGTTGAGGAAGGGGGTTCCCTTTGTTTGGTCTGTTGAGGCTCAGGCTGCCTTCCACCTCTTGCTAGAGAAGTTCACATCAGCGCCTGTATTGGTGCATCCCGATCCTGCCCTACCGTTTTTTGTGGAAACGGATGCTTCACTGTGCGCCGTGGGTGGGGTATTGTCCCAAAGGGATGCTGCGACTGGTCATATGCACCCCATTGCCTTTTTTTCTAAGACCCTGTTACCAGCAGAGCGTAACTACATGGTAGCGGAGAGGGAGTTGTTGGCGGTGAAACTATCTTTCGAGGAATGGCGGCATTATTTGTGGGGCGCTCGGCATACCATCACGATCTATACAGACCATAAAAATCTGGAGTTCTTCCGGTCTGCCCGTGTGTTAACACCTCGCCAAATGCGGTGGGTCTTATTTTTCAACGAGTATGACTTTGTCATAACATATCGACCCGCTGCACAGCAGGAGAAGTCCGATGCTCTTTCTCGGATACATGTTGTCATTACGGATGAGGGACTAGAGAAGGAGGATAGACCTATGATCAGTGGTGAGAGGATTATAGGGAGTACGTGTACTGAGGACTTCCCTACTATAGTGAAAGATCAATTGTGTCAATTGGATTTGGCCCCTTGGTTAGCATTGCCCCAGGTTGTGGTTCATGATGGATTATTGTACCATGAGGATCGATTGTTTGTTCCCCCCGTCGTGAGGGAGATGGTTTTGCAATGGTGTCATTACTCTGCATTGGTAGCACATCCAGGGTTTCGAAAAACAAAGGAGATGTGCTTGCGATGGTTTTGGTGGGACACATTGGCTAAGGACATTCAGAGTTATGTGGCAACTTGCCCTGTTTGTGCCACTAGTAAGCCCACCCATTGTAAACCAGCTGGCCTGTTGCAGCCCTCAGAGGTCCCTCCTGCTCCTTGGCACACTGTTAGCATGGATTTTGTGACCGATCTTCCCTCTGTGTCAGGATATACTGCCATCCTGGTGGTGGTGGATCTATTTACTAAAATGGCGCATTTCATCCCGCTCTTCAAGATCCCTACTGCTAGAGAAATGGCCTTGGTGTTTATGTCCTCAGTAGTCAGGATCCATGGGTTACCTTCTGCGATCATATCTGACCGGGGGGCGCAGTTTGTGTCCCATTTCTGGACTGAGCTCTGCTCTGTGCTTAAGATGGAAATACGATTAACATCGGCGTATCATCCGCAGTCCGATGGTCAGACTGAGCGGACCAATCAAACCATGGAGCAGTATTTGAGGTGCCTTGTGTCATCCTTGTCTTGTGATTGGGTGGCTGCTCTTCCTATAGCGGAGTTTGCCTATAACAACAGTCTGCATTCCGCTTTGGGCATGACTCCTTTTTACTGCTCAATGGGGTACCATCCTAGGGCGTTAGCCATCCAACCCACTGGGCATGTGCCAGCGATAGATGATACATGTAGGAGGTTGAGCGATATATGGGGTGTAGCACGGGAACATTTGCAGGAGGCAAAGGTCAACATGAAGGCCCAGGCTGACAAACATTGAGTCCCTGCACCATCTTATCAGGTGGGAGATCAGGTGTGGTTGGCCTCACGTAATCTTAGGCAGCAGGGGTCTCGTAAGTTACAACCTCGGTATGTGGGCCCGTTCTCTATTGTGCAGGTGATTAACCCCGTGGCTATGAAGCTTGAGTTGCCTGATGATTATAAGGTCCATCCTGTGTTTCATACGTCTCTGTTGAAACCATACGTTCCTTCTGCTCAGGTTTTGCCACCACCTCCACCCGTGTTGGTTGATGGGGAGGCGGAATTTGAGGTTCAGGCCATTTTAGACTCCAGACGTAGGAGGGGTTGCCTTTTCTATCTTGTTGATTGGAAGGGTTAAGCCCCTGAGGATCGGACATGGGAGCCGGCTGGAGGGGTACATGCGCCTCGGTTGGTCCGTGTGTTCCATAGACAGCATCCCTCTAAGCCCCGCCCTGTGGGGAGGATTGTAAGGGGGGGTACTGTTAGGAAGCTGGTCTAGTCCGCTTTCTATGGCCATGCTTTGCCATCACATGACCTGCTTGCTGGATATTTAAGATTGGCCCTGCCCATGAACCAGTGCTTGGTATCTTGTAGTATTGGGTTCCAGGTTCTGGGCTGTTGTTTCTGAATCCCGCTTTGTTGGGTTCACGGGCTCGTGTTCCCTTCCTAGTTTTTCCCCTCTTTTTTGGTTCTAAGCTCATGGTGCTTTCATCCGATCCCTGCCCCCTTTATTTTTGTATCTCCTTTACTTAACTTTGGACCTTGTACTTGGAACTCGTTTTGCTGTTCGTTTTGGATCGTCGAGGGACTGCTGGGGCTCCAGCCCCCTCGGACACTTACCTGGGAAAGAAGCGCGGCGCATTGGGACGTCTCCGGAGACACAACAGGATCATCTCGGAAGACGCTGCATGGAGACCGAGTAGCGCTCTCGGCTTCCGCATCTAGTGTATCCAGTCCTCATCGTTATGGGCTGCTTGGTCGTTTTCCGACGCGCTGAAGACAGAGACGAGCGCGCTTAGTGCCGGAAGCGGTGTTTTATTTTGTTCGTGTCCTACTCGTCCCTTGCCCCTATATTTAGCATAAGTATTGTCTCTAGGGGTTTTTTATGCCTTTATCAAGGCTTTTTCCCCCTAGAAGCCCGTTTTGTAAGTCCCTGGGAAAGGAGTGCTTTATCGGAAACTCCCCTGGACCAAGAAGCACCTTTTGCAGAAACTTTGTTCTTCCTGCTACCAGGACCTCCCGAAGCCGATCCTGTCTTGCAAACAAGTAAGGATGTCATGTATTATATATGGCAGAGTGTGGTTATGGAAAAGGAGGGAGGCTGTTAAGTAGGAATTGGGGATCCTGAAGTAATTGTGTGTATTACTCCTTAGGTACAGAAGCGTGGAGGTGGTGGCAAGTTTTGGTCTGCAGTCCAGGTTGGGGTGAAGTCTTCTGACGTCTCTTTCCATTGTTTTTTTTTCCCACCCCCTGTCCTGGGCTCCGGTGTTGTCTCATGGTTATATATCTTATGAGTGACATTTGAGTCAGGGTAGTGGATTGGGCCATACTACGTTCCTGCAGTGTTTGGGCCGGTGGAATCCAACACCCTCCACCCAGGAATCAAAGACGTCCAGGCCTTCCCAGTAATGGTCGCCCTCCCCCGCGTCTATCAATATTGGGGAGACCCAACCGCTCCCACTCAGCTCTTCCCTCCAACCCCCCGCCCCCCCAAATCTCCTACCCTCTGCCCCTTTGACATCCCCCCTCCAATGCCTTGCCTCACTCCCCCCTGTGCCCCCCTTCTACTCTCCGGCCGTGTCTCCTGCCGGCCCCTCCCCCTCCAAGTTGTCCCCCTGTCTGGCTGGTCAGGGGCTCCTCTTCCTACCCCCCCGCCCTGTACCCCCTACCTGCCCCCTTTCAGGGGGCCCTGCTCTCTTTTGAGCTTTCTTGCCCCCCGGCACCGAGCCTTTGGCGCCCAAACCGCCCTCCTCCGTGCCCCGCCCCCCTACCACCTTCTGCCCCGGTCGCTGCCTAACCGCTACCTTCCTGCCTTTTTGGGGGATCTCCCCGCCGTCAGCTGACGTGCTGGGGAGATCCCGCGCATCACCGCGCTGTCCCGTCTCTGTGCCCGGGGCCTTCCCCACACGCGGCCTGTCCTCTCGCAGAGAGGCGCCTTTTCCAGCGTGCTTCCCCCCCGGCGGCTGCCCCGCCCCCTCAGCTAAACCGCGGGCCGCGCCCCTGGCCTCAGCGCGGCCCCCAGCACCCACCTGCAGCTTCTGTGCCTTCCGCGGCGGCGAGCGGGCGAGGATCGCCGCCGCCACGCGCCTCGGCGGGCACGTCGCCGCCACCGGACCCACTAAGAGGTCCATCCGCCCCGCCTCTCTCAGCAGGCGGATGGCCTCTAACACACGAAAATCTCCATTGTCAGCCATCGTAACCTCGCTTGCCTCAACTGCCCAGAAAACGCGCCGACAACCTTAAAGATGCCGACAACCACGCTAGACCACAAAAACCTCTTGCTCCGCTCCCAGCCACCAGGTTTCAATACCTAAAATGATGGCTGGGTAACGCGGGAAGCCCCTTTATCGTTGGGCTTGAAAAACACGTAATTTGGGCTGCTTTTGGGCTATACCCAAAAGCAGCCCAAAACGGCAAAATGGCCGCGCCCATGGCTCGCTCCCTCCCCCTCCCAAAACAGCCCGGGGGCAGACCTCGTGGCTCGGCTGCCCCCCAAACCCCTCATCGTGAATGTATCAATACATTTTCAGGATTGTTTCGGACAATGAGTGAAACGGAGCAATACCGAACATTTTTCCAGATGTCAACAGCAGTGTAAACATGAAACAGTAGCAGGGTCCTCCTGAATAGAGTCTCTGATCTTTTTTAGACTTATATTTTCTTCACATTTATTTTCGCAACGATATTCTCTGGTACTCACTGCCAGGGTGTATTTAAGGCAAGGCAGTATTGTTTAACCATATCTGTGAAAACACGAGATGAAATTGCACGGGTGCAAATTTGTAGATAGAATACTGTTTTAAGGTCAGAAATGTCAATACTATTGGACTTTTATCACCAAGAGTAATACTTTTACATGCATACATATTTTCAGATTTTGGTAAACAAAAAAAACGGTTAGGGGACTTCATTGTAGACCCCGGTAAACACAGAGAAAATAGGCAACTGCCTTTCTGAAATATTAAACATTGTTTTCAGTAATTAAGCGAAACAAGCACTGGCAACGGCAATAGGTCTCGCCTATGCAAAAGCTATTGGCTTTTCATGTATTTTAGCCATGTTGTCCATAAGCGTGGCTGCTGTTCAACATGGCTATAAGTTAGTGGCATGGAGGAGAGCAGTGTCGAGTGGAGTAGAGAGAAGTGACGTGACGTGTAGTTGCATAGAATGTTGTAGAATGGGGTAGAACGTTGTGGAATAGCATAGAGTGGAGTACAGTGGAGTGTTGCTGAGCGGCATAAAGTGGTTTGGAATGTTGAGTGGCGTAGAGTGTTGTGGCGTGAGTGTTGTGGAGGGAGTAGAGTGTTGCAGAGTCAAGTAGAGTGAAAGGGCATAGAGTGGAGGGGCGTAGAGTGGAGTTGATCTTGCCGTAGAGTGGCATAGAGTGGAGTAGAGTGTTGTGGAGTGGAGTGGCATGGTGAAGAGTAGAGTGTCATTGAGTGGAGGGACCTAGAGTGGAGAGACATAGAGTGGAGTGGCGTAGGGTGGAGTAAAGTGACCTAGCGTAGAGTAGAGTGGAGTGGACAAGAGTGGAGTGCCACAGAGTAGAGTGGAGTGATGTAGCAAGAGTGGAGTGTTGTAGAGTGGAGTAGAATAGAGTGTTTTGCCATAGAGTGTCATGGCGTAGGGTGTCATGACATAGAGTGTTGTGGAGTAGAGTGTCATGAATTTGAGTGAACCTGCATAGAGTGGATTGTCGTAGAGTAGAGGGATGTAGAGTTGAGGGGCATAGAGTGGAGTGGCGTGTTGTGGAGGAGAGTGGAGTGGTGTAAAGTGGAAGGGCATTGAGTGGACGTGCACAGAATGGTGGGGCGTAGAGTGGAGTGGCATGTTGTAGATTAGAGTGGAGTGGCATAGAGTTGACTGGTGCGGAGTGGTGTGTCGTAAAGACGAGTCGAGTGGCGTGTCACAGAGTGGTGTTTCATAGAGTCTCTTAGAGTGGGGGGCATAGATTTGAGTGGCCCAGAGTGGAGTGTCATAGAGTTGAGTGGCATAGAGTTGAGTGGCCTTGAGTGGAGTGGTGTGTCATAGAGTGAAGTGGTATGTCGTAAAGTAGAGTGGTGTGCCAAAGAGTGTTGTGGAGCTGTGTAGAGGTAAGTGGCTTTGACTGGTATAGAGCAGAGTGGCGTGGAGTGGCATAGAGTGGCGTGGAGTGGCGTGCCATGTCATATAATGGAGGGTCGTAGAGTGGAGTGGCATAGAATGGAGTGGCATGGAGTAGAATGGAGTGGCATGTCTTAGAGTGGAGTGGTGTATCGTAGAGTGAGTTAAGTCTTGTAGAGTTGAGTGGCATGATGTGGCGTAGAGTGGAGTAGAGTGGCATAGAGTGGCATTGAATGGAAGGGAGAGGCGGGGCATAGAGTGGCACAGAGTGGAGTAGAGTGCTGTAGAGTTGAGTGGTGTAGAGCGGAGTAGAGTAGTGTGGAGAATGTATGGTATGGTAGCGCACTGCCATTACAGACAACACATTTTTTAATGAAATGACCATTACATTTGCACAGACACACAGTTTTAATGATAAAACTACACAGTGCACAAACTATAATGTGTAGAAAATTGCATCAAGCAGTATATTGATTTTTTTGATTGTATTTAAAAATTTGTTTCCACCACACTTCAGAATTACAAAAGAAATGCTTTGTTTGTGCTTTCCTAATTCAGATATGTTCTGAAATAATTGCACAGTTCATTTAGAGGCATTTACATTTTGTTGTGTGCTAGAAAAAAAGCCTTTCCTTTCACAACCCCAGTAGCCAGCAAGATTGTCAAATAAATCCTCTCACTTTGAAGTCAGAGAAGGAAATGTATTCTCCAAGCTCCCTTGGAGGATAGAGCCTGACATTTGACCTCTATCTTTGAATATGCAAAAAATGCGACAAGATAAGAACAAAATTTAAACTCCTGTTTACAGGAAGTAAGCACTACTGGAAGAATACGAGAAGTGATGTTAAACGGGCAATGCTTCACAGGAGGGACTACCACAAGCTGCATTGCCTAACATAAATAAAGCGAGCAAATAGAAAGCAAGTAACTGTGAATTACAAAACACAAAGCCAATGGTCAGTGGCATAGCTAGACATTATACAGCCCCTGGCGGACCCTGCTTTTACCACCCGTGGCAGCCGAATGTTAAGAGGGGGATGCTGGTGTTTCCTGCATTTTGTTAGCTGCATGGCTGCCCCAGGTAAGAGCGGGGGGGATTCCGGCCACCCATAAAAGTCAGGCCACCCGGGACAGGCCACACCCCCTCCCTGCCCTGCTACGCCACTGCCAAGGGTAAGCAATTGACAGAATGCCTCTGTAGGGAATCTTTCAGAATCTCCCCAAAAAGTCTTTAGCAAACCAGGCAGCTGCCCTGTCTGGTAGGCTTCGACCTAAAAAGAGTGATGTGACCTTTTCCAAATATTATGTTTACTGTTTTTAATTACCACTGTTGCAGCTCACAGCTTGCCACTAGTGTGACATTGTAACACCTTTTCTAAGTCTGCGGTATGACCTCTAAACATTTCCATCGCAAACCTGGTTGGTTCTGTGGAGGGTTGTGGTCTGCAGTCAGAGCTGTCTGAACACCTTACCAGAGGAAATTTGAGACAGCGAAGTGACCACCTTCTCCACACACTACAAAGCTTGAGTTTAGTGGGTTAACATGCACTTTAAAAGTAATGTAAAATAAAATACATACCAATAAAAATGAAGCAGTGGAAAAAGTCTAAGAGAGGAGAAGACAAGAACTGCTGGAAATAAACCGCGTAAACGTTTGCTTTGCAAAAAGGTCCCTATTATACAGGAATAATGAAAGCAAACAACCATATGAGCAAGCCATTAAAAATGCATTGCAAAATCACACAACCCGAGGGCCTCAAAAACTCCTCTTGCTCCAGCGCATAAAGCTGCAAGGATCAATTCACATTATTTGAGTAAAAAATTAATAGAAACTCTCCCAATCAGGATGCTCCTGTGAAATGAGTGTTCAGAGCTGTCACCCCCAACACTGGTCAATACACCTTGCAGGTTATACCTGTGAGTTTCCATGGTCATGGAATACGTTTTCCAATCTTCTATTTTAATTATGCTCTACATTGTTCAAAATAAACACATGACTTCCAGCAAATATCATAGTTATAGTGAATATTATGGACTTGAAAAGTTTAGTATCGATCATTGTAAATCAAAACAAAATCTTTGATGGGTCAGAAAGATGCTGTCTCCCTTTGCCAAGCAAGATCATAAAAGCATAGAATTGGGGGGTCAGGTTAGAACTTCAGGCCATTATGGAGAGCCTCAAATCTTCCACCACCAGTGAGCAGGTATCAGGTTTTCCAGGAGAGTATGATTGGCCTTTGCATTCATATAGGGCATCCTCACATATGACACTTTACTCACAGCATCCAGGAGTCTTGATGCATCTCAGCATGGCGACACTTGAAAAAGTGAACTTGGGTAACAGCAGCAGCTGTAACATGAAATCAATCCCTCTTCTTCGACTGCAGTCAAAAGGTTAAGATTGGCTCTTCTGCTTTATGAGCTAGGAAATGTAGAGTCAGGGTCTCCTAAGGTTTAGAACTATTACTACTTCTGGAAAACAGACCCATGCTCCTTTAGCATGTGTAAACTCATAGCCAGCCTGCATTACCAGATATACACAGCTGACAGATCAGTTCACCTTTGCCTAGACAGCATTATTAAACATTAAATAGATCACTATATTACTAACTAGCAGCCCGTCCCGACGTTGTCCGGGTATGAAATAGAATGTGTGTAATGTGTCTATTTGGCAAGGACAATTTATTTTAAAATCTCGCGGTAGGCAAAATGTTTTGTTTCATTAGAATAGGGACGGGGAAGGCCCAGCTGTAGCCCTGGTTGATGTTAGCAGGCGCGTGTAATTGGTGTAGTGATCCGCCGCCTGAGCCCAGCTACAGCCCTGGTTGATGTTAGCAGGCGCGTGTAATGTCGTTGAATGAGAGAGTTATCAGCCGCGGGTAAATCCGTTTAATGAGAGAGTTGAGTGACAGCGAGTAGGAGAGGCTACAGTAATTGTCCCCGCAGACATGCTCATTTGCGTGTTCCCCCGCTTGAGGCCCAGCTGCAGCCCTGGTTGATGTTATCAGGCACGTGTAATTAGTGTTCTGATCCACCGCTTGAGCCCGGCGACTGGCTGCAACTGCACTTTCCAAGGCTGTATTGGGTGTTGTGATTGGTGCTGTGGTTACTGAGATTACCCGCCTCAAAGGTTTGGGCTCTCTCTTTATAATATTAGTATGGATAGCCTGTTTTATGTCTACTGTTGGGTAAAGGGGCTTGGGGATTCCTCTGTTTAAATGGGGTTAAAACAAAGATTCTAGTGACAAGAGGCACAGATGCTCAGTAGCTCCAAGTTGCTATTGTAAGATCAGACAGTTGTAAGTAAAGAAAGAACTCAACATATGCTTCAGTATTTGTTGAAAAATATAAATATGTTCATATAAATTCATGTGTATGCACTTCAAAGATATCATGCTTAGATATATCACACTAAAATGAGGCTTGGAGCTCCAAAGGGCTTCCTTTCTGACCTTACCTGGACAAGCTTCAACAGCTATTCTGACCCCCCTTAGAGGTCACTTTGCTTGTCCTGACTTCATGATAGTTTCCTTATCTGGTTGTGCAAGTTGCTTACACAGTACCGAGCCAGCCTTTCTGGTCTGCCCATATCTAGCTGTTTATAATTGGCATGGTGCAGATTTTGCACATCCCTGTTAGCCATATTTGGCAGGGTGCCTTATTCTAGTTCCGCTGACATGGCATTACTAAATGTATATAGCACCCAGAAACCAGTCACTCTGGGAAGAAGCAGTCTTAGAGCCCCTGAGGCAGGAGACCTGACTTCTTCCTTGTTGATCAACAACGATGCATGCATTTGGTTCCAATAAATACATTTTACTCTCTTTCTGATCAACCTGCTATGTCTGGTGAGTTTCATTCATTTGTTCTTGGGAGGGTGCCAGTATTTCCCCATCAGTATTGACCTGACCTTCACCCAACACATTCTAGCCATTGTTAAAAACACCAGCCACAGTCCTATCATGCTTAAGAGACTCTATGATGCAAACAAGCCATTAAGTGCACATCACAAAAATTAAGGTTCTATACTGACTAGAGAATTGCAAACTAGTCTATTCCAAAGCCCATAAAATGAACTGCAAAACCTCCAGGGCAGTCAAAAGCAGGTTGTGTCTGAACAAGAGAAATATGATCCATTGAGAGAGGAAGTCAAAAAATTCAATACTATGGGCCAAATCACAAAGCAATGTTAGACTGTGTCAAAAGGTCCTCTTGCAGTACAACCCCATGTACTCTTACCTACCCTTCTGAATTAGACCCAAAACATAAAAAGGCAGTAAATCTGGACTATTTAGTACTCCAACATGCCTTTGTGAACAGACACCTTACTATTTTGGAAGTCATTCGCTTTTGGCAGTTTAAATACTTTATTGCCTAAAGTTCTGGAAACATATTATTTCCATGCTACAAAAATAGAATCGTACTGCCATGTGTTTTTCATTATGAGAGAGTAACACAAAGTAGAGCCTCCAATGGGATCTGTAAGAGTCATAAAATGGGGAAGCAGGGAACCGGAAATAAGTTGAAAGAAACAAACAGAAGGTCTTCCACTTTTAGAATACTATGAATGCTCCAAATCTGGGATTTCTGTTTTAAATGCAGTGGAATCTATGGAAGATTTTGTGTTTCTGCTTCATATTTTGCCTTTTGAGAAGTTAAAAATTCAGACTGGACTGAAGGGAAATAATGCTCTATTGGCTTCCAGCTGGACAAGCACTGATGCTTAAAACCAAGTGTACCGTACATAAGCTGTAGGACATCACAAGTGCCAACTTCCTGCACAAGTGTCACCAGATACACCCTGTGTTGAAAAACAAGGTTGGCAGTGCCAGGCGCATCACTGAAGTCAACAACAGGCGAAAGCACCATGATACAAAACTATCAATTCTCATGGCCACTGACCATCGAATGCCCTGGGTGCCTACGCAGGGCTCAGCCCCACACTCATGCACCTACCTCAACACGCAACAACCTACCCCAAGCACCTACATTGAAGACCGTTAACAGCCCGAAAACTGTTGAGACAATCGGAGGAGGAGACTTGACTAGAACATAATGTATCCTTCCTATAGTCCCGGGTCCTTGAAGTGGCAGGGGATAATCCGTAACGATCATGCAAGAGAGATTTAAGAGACTAAAACCTCGGGGGAAGGGGGAGTGGGGGATCTTTGGTTTCGCACGCTCCACAGACGAAGTTTAGGGGGAGGGGGTTTGAAGGGGGGGGGTGCTTCTCTTTTCTTCCTTCCTTTCTTTTCTTTCTTTCTTTCTCTCTTCTTTCCTACTACCTACCAGCTGGCTGTCTTCGCATTCACTCCTAACGAGAGTCCAAAGATACCAAATCACGAATAGTCCAATGCAGAGGAGAGATCAAAGGGAAGAGATAAGCGTACAAATAGAATAGGACGAGGGATAGACAACAAGATGCAACTACCAGGCGATCTAAGGAAAAAACATGACGCATGCTCACCAAACTTCCCTAACCTTGAACCTAAAAATTGTCTCCTTCAACGTCAAAGGGCTTAACCACCCAGTTAAAAAAATAGAAAACCCTAGACTACCTTGCCAAGACTAAAGGGGATGTAATCCTGATCCAGGAGACAAAACTAGCAGCTGAAGACGCTCAAAGATTAAAAGTCAACTGGATAGGGCAGGTACACTATTCGCCAGCGGTAGGCAAGAAGAGGGGGGGTGATAACCCTGGTGCACAAAAACTCTAAGCTTATAGTAGAAGGCAGCCAAAATGATGAATCAGGAAGGTTCCTCATAACAAGTCTCAAAAGAGGGGAGGAGAGGATACACATAGCCAACATTTACGGCTCCAATGCGGAATACGCTACATTCTGGTAGGGAATGGAGAACAGGCTGAACACACTACCGTCTGAAGACCTACTGATCATAGCAGGGGATTTTAACCAGGTTCCTGATCACGCGATAGATAGACAAAGTCAACGAGGCAGCCAACACACGCACCCCAATCCACCCTAAAAAACGTCTGCTCTAAACTGAACCTCAGAGACCCATGGAGGCTCCAACACCCAGACACCAGAGTTTACACCTTCTACTCACACCCACATGACTCCTACAGCAGAATAGACTACATTCTCATTTCGGCCACACACACGCACCTAACTGACCAAACTGAAATTGCGGCGAGAACAATTTCAGACCACTTTTGTATCAGTCTACTACTAAGTGGACGGTACAATGAGAACATTACCCGTAGATGGAGATTTAACAGTGATGTACTGAACGATAAAGCAAATTGAAGGGTCCATAAAAAAAATCTCATAAATAACGACATACCTGACACCGACCCCGGGCTTCTATGGAATACCATGAAGGCGACGATTAGAGGCACAATCATTGACATAAAGGCAAGATTGAACAAGCAAACCACCCAACACCTACTCCAGCTAGAAAACGAAATCAAGAACCTAGAATTCTCCCACAGCTCTAATCTAACAGACAGGCAGGCACTTACAGAATTAACAACAAAAAAATACGAATTTAAAAAGATCCTAAGCGAAAGGGCCAGTCTCTGGATAAACAAATACAAAGCCATCAACCGTTGCGAAGCAAATAGGGAGGGGAGGCATCTACCACACACGATCCTACACTGCCCCAGGGTCACAAGCTTTTGGGAACAGGTCAAGGACTGCATACACAACATAGTAGGATACTCACCACCCCCGGACCTATTCAGTAATATATCAACATTCATGGCACCTGAACTCCAAACACAAGGAGACAGAGACCTTACAGATCTCCTCCTAACCGTAGCTGTGAAATTAAACCTCTCAAACTGGAAAGACACTAGGAAGCTCAACTTCAAGAGCTGGCTAAATTGGATAACTTACCTTAGGGGCGCAGACAGCACAACCCTAGGGAACTATCCAGGGAGGCACCCCAAAAGAGAGATATGGCACTCACTAGATGTCTTTCTGGGATCTTACAAGCCACCGTAGATAACAAAACACACGATCAACCACAAACCCCTGAACAGTGATCTCCCCACTGGAGTACAGGAACAGTGACTTCTTACTCACCCAGACAGCCACCCCTCTCAATCTCCCATTTCATCTCCTTCTTGCTTCCTTCCACCTCTTTCTTACTTACCTTTCTGTAAGACAATGTAGGGTAACATAACGATTAAAAGAGAAAATGTTCCAACAACAAGCGAGAACAAAGAGCCATTGTGTAACAGAGGGCCATTGGGAAAAACCCGCACTGTTCTTATGATATCTGTATTTTGTATAAAAATCTCAATAAAAATCTTCTGAAATAAAAAAAAAAAAAGCATGCACCACTGCTTAGAAGTGCAGAACAAAAGAATAGGACATCATGCAGGACTTTAAGTTGGCCGGATCTCACTGGGGCTGAGCACCGGCAGTTTTTTTAAGGAGGCCTTGAAACGGGTCTCTATCGGGCTCTGTTTTGTGCCCTGGCACAGGCGGCCCGTTTTTTCCAAGTGATATAGGGGAAGGGAAATCCTTTAAAGAGGGCAGTTTCTCTCTGGATTTCCCTTCTCTTTTTGAAACTCAGGAGCAGCAAAATTGTTGTGGTGTCACCAGGGCTTTAAGTGTAAGCTTTTTCAATATTCTATACAAGCCATAGTTGCTGCTCATTTATCTTATGCAACTAACAACCATTGACAAAGCCAAGAGTCCTGACTTGTTGTAGGTATGATATTACTTGTTGTATCATATATCTGGATGCAATGACAGAAACAACAAAATACCAGTCGGGCGGCACACTATGCTAAGCACAAATTTTTAGCTTACGTGTTTTTAAGCCACGCTCTTAATTACATTGGCCACACCTCCTTGAGAGACCCCCCAGTTTTTTCCTCCCACTTAAAGCCCTGATACCATGTATGAAAGTGGTGGTATAAATCTCCCTACAAATAAGCATTGGCATCTCTATAACAGTGTGTTCGTGAACTGGACATGAAACCAGCACTTGTTGTCTAAGCCTTGTGTACTTTATTAATAATAATAATAATAATAATAATTACAATATTAACTAGGAGTATTGATAGTAATAATACATTAGATTAAATTTTATTGTAGGTATTTGACATAGCGCCACCCCAACACTAAAGACCATCAGAGCGCTCCCAACTCTAAAAAGCATCAGGGCGCTTTACAAACAACATTTTTATTGCAACAGGAGCATCTCAAGATGAAATGCGGCTCATAAAAGCTTTCAAAATCGAGCATGAATAAGGGGGCGGGAGGAAACATGTCTTGGGGAGAGTATTGGACTCCAGCATGGCAAACCCTTTTTTAAAACATTAAACAAGCTTATGTCTCATTAGACATATTTAAATAATCGGGTACTGAAAGATAAAGTGTTTGTGACAAGAATAGCACAACTTTATGGAGCTGGGATCGTTATAAATAGTGTTATTAATGTTATGGTGATCCACTGATGGCTTAGGTATTCTTGACACAGATGCTCGGCTCTGGCTCAGCTCCGGCTCAGCTCCAAGCCTACTTGGACCCTCAAGCCCAAAACGAGACGAACTTTCACATGGGTTCTCCCTGGCACCCACCTCATGCACAAAGAATCGAGGACAAAGCATTAACCTTTGATGTAAAAGGAGAGAGAAGAAGAGACCTCTCAGTAGACGATCTGCACAATGTGAACCCAGGAAACTTTGGATCAATTACGGCTTCCCTGCTTGCCCAAATTGTGTGCGGTACAAAAGGGGGTGGTGATGGACGGAGCATCTGAATCAATCAAACACTCACACCCAGTCAAAAGATCTGGGTTTAATCCATCACCGTTCTTTAGCCCACTCTGCCACCCCAGTTCAGACATGGCTATATGCAAATCAGTCTGACCCTGCACCTCATGGGAACAGTCCAGCCCGAACTGCCAAGCCATGTCTTCCCTGGACTGGAAACAAGCTTCCGAGGACCGGTTTCTGGCATTCCAGCCGTCTTCACCCCGGCTTGCTTGAATCCAGTGGCAAAGTGAGCAAGGGACTCACGTCTGAGCATACCCTGCCACACTTATGGCGGCCGAAAGCGGTACAAAAGGGGGTGGTGATGGACGGAGCATCTGAATCAATCAAACACTCACACCCAGTCAAAAGATCTGGGTTTAATCCATCACCGTTCTTTAGCCCACTCTGCCAACCCAGTTCAGACATGGCTATATGCAAATCAGTCTGACCCTGTGCCTCATGGGAACAGTCCAGCCCGAACTGCCAAGCCATGGCACCCACCTCATGCACAAAGAATCGAGGACAAAGCATTAACCTTTGATGTAAAAGGAGAGAGAAGAAGAGACCTCTCAGTAGACGATCTGCACAATGTGAACCCAGGAAACTTTGGATCAATCACGGCTTCCCTGCTTGCCCAAATTGTGTGACACTAGGCCCTTATCTCTCGTGTGCTTGATTTAATATACTACGACATTGCTCCTTGTATAATTTTAAATCTAGGCCACATATAAGGTGCACATGACAACTGACGTACCCCCTCATTTGTTCACTAATGACATTGACGACAGGGCGTGGTCATGAATGTTTCTAACTTCTAAGGTCAAACTATCACTTTTAATATGTCTCTCAAAGCAGTGATATCATATAGTGTGCTATGGTGACAAGCTTCTGCATGGTACAGCAATACACTTTTTGGAATTCTGAAATCAAGCATTTCCATGGCCCGGTCCGTGCAAGGGCTCTTAGAGCCAAGGCCAATTCAGAACCTTGGCTCTATTCTGGCTCGTCTTTATTTTACTTTTATTTTATTTTATGTAATGCGATTTTATATAGCGCGAACATTACCTGAAGGTGTCAGAGCGATTTGCATAAGAACCAGTTGCGATACATAAGGATTTAGGATTACATGAGTTACAAAAAGATACAAACGGAAAAAAATTGCAAATGTACAAGTTGTAAAGTCACACAGGGAAGAGATAGAAACAGAAAACAAAATTGCAAATGTTTTGTAGAGTCACACAAGGAGGAGATACAAACAGAAAAAAAATAAAAATACATTGGAAATGTACAAGTTGTAAAGTCACTCAAGGAAGAGATACAAATGGATAAACTCTAAGAGTCACATAGGAATGGTAGCGAGTATAAAGGGTCTACTACATATTAGGGTGACCAACCGTCCGTAAATTTCACGGACAGTCCGTAATTTCAGCCGTCTGTCCGTTGTCCGTGAAGGATTCTTTAACGGATGCCATTTGTCCGTCATTTTAACCCCGTGCACCGGTCGCACTAACCTAAAGCCGGCACAGCTTCCACCCTCCTCCCTTCTTGACTCTGATGCAAAGCTCAGATACCCCGCAGTATTGGAGAGGCACAGCGGGATGGCAACCCTCACACCTCCAGCCCTTGATGAGCTGTCAAGAGGTGCTTGAAGGTGACAGAGGGGGGGGCGGCAGCTTCAGGAGCAGGGGCGTCTATTCAGATGCAAACAGACCTGAATGCGCCATGTCTCTGTGATTTAGTAGGGCTTCACACATTCCATTTCTGCCCAGGGCCCCAAACATCCTAGAACCGGCCCTGATTGCACGTGGTTCTCTTCACAGAGCGTAATTACTGTCACTAAATTATAAGCAAACCACGGTTCTTCTAACATGCCGTCTTAATGTAATAAAATTAAGAAATGGCACAATCGCACGCATACTGATTAACAAAGTATGGAGGACAGTCAGTTAAATCAGTTCTCTTGGAGCATCTCCTTTCAGTACTGTACATCACAGTGGGGGATGGCAAAACTAACATTTTGAAAAGAGCCTGTCTTCTCGTTGTCTTGTCCAGGAGGGGGTGAGGAGCCCTACCCCACCCTGGAAGAGACCAAGATTATACTAGAATACTGCATGCCCACCCCTGTGCCCACCCTGGTGGATCCTATTCCCCCTCCTGTGATGGCTCCTGTCCCCCCCGCCTGTGATGGCTCCGGTCCCCCCCCTAGTGATGGCTCCTGTCCCCCCCCCCCCGGCCTGTGATGGCTCCTGTGTCCCCCCCCCCGTGTTTTGGATCCCGTCTCTGCCCTGGGTGGCTTCTGTCCCAGTCCTGGAATGGCTCATGCAGCGAGGGTGATGTTCTTGATGGGCCTCTTGTCAAAAAGGGTCTGCTCAAAATTAATATGAAAAGGTGGGCGAGTAAGTAAGTGAAGGGATGAGTGGATGGCTAGATGAATTAGTGAAAGGGTGAATGGATGAATGAAAGATTGAATAGATGGCTAATGAGAGAGGATGGATGGATTGATGAGTGAGTGGAAGGATGAAAGATAGAAAAGGTAAATGGCTGGATGTATGGGTGGAAGGGTAGCTGGATGGGTTAAAGGGTGGCTGGATGAGTGAAAGGATAGATGAGTGAAAAGTTGGATGATGAGTGAGTGAGTGGGTGGATGGATAAGTGAAATGATGGATGGATTGATGAATTGATAAATGCAAGGGTGAATGGATGGACGGATGAGTGAAAAGGTGGATGTAAGGATGGAAGAGTGAGTGAAAGGGAGGGTAGATGGACAAAAGGATGAATAGATGAGTGAAGGAGTGAAAGGATAAATGGATGAGAGAAAGGATGGATGAGTGATAGGGTCAATGGATGGATTCATGAGTGGATTAGTAGATGGATGGGTGGGTGGATGGATGGATGGAAGGAAGGGTTGCTAAGTGAAAGGGTCGATGGAGAGAGAAAGGGAGGATGGATGGATGACTGATAGAGTGGAAGGGTGGAAGGATGAGTAATTGGGTGGGTGGATGAGTAAGTGAAAGGATGGCTGGATGGGTGAAAGGGTAAATGGCTGGATGGATGAGTGAATGAATGGATGGGTAGAAGAGTGGATGGATGAGTGTACAGATGGATAGGGTGAAAGGGTGGATTGATGGATAAAGGATGGATGAGTGAAAGGATGGATGACGGGCTGGATGAGTGAAATGATAGATGATGGATACATGATGGATAGGTTTGCAAATTGTTGAATATGTTTGGATATGGCTGGGCTTACTTCTATACTATTGCGTGACCTCTGATGTGTCTGTAAAACGTATTCAATTGTCCTGAAGTTTTGTCCTGAATTTTGGCCTCCTGTCCTGAATTTGTGTCCTGAATTTCGACCCTTTGTCCTGAATTTTTACACTCACCGTCCTGAATTTGCACCAATGCCAGTTGGTCACCCTACTACATATACTAGTGGTTTCCCTATTAATGTTTTGATTTGCCGACCTCTAACTATTACAAGCTATTACTGCGTGCTCAGGAGCACTTCGCATGTTATCCTAAGCAGTGTATCTGTGTGGCACGCGCCGGCGGAAGCCCCACATGTTAAATGATGCTGTATTTGCGTGGCCCGATAGCTCCTCCTCCGAGAGTGAGCGCTGTGAGGTCGCAGGGTCCGCCGGCGGTCCCACCAGCGCCACCTATGATCTGAGGCAGGCACAGCAGAGAACTGCAGGCGCAGGGAGGTCTGCAGTGCTCCGTGGCTTGGCGTTGACAGCTCAGCATGAAACCCGAGGCGGGGCGGGCGGGGCAGTGGGCCGACGGGGCTCCGCCTCCTCTGTCACGGCCCACTCGCCGCCATGGGAGGGATCCGCGCCGGGCTCTTACACTAGGAAGTGTCCGATGCTGGAAGCTTTCTGCAGACAAAAGTCCTCCGCGGGCTTTCGGGACCCCCAGACAGCGCGTGCCACCCGCCATGCCAGGTCAGTGAAACTCACAGGGCAGGGAGGGGCTGGGAGCGCAGAGAAGGGAAGTGCAAAGAGGGAGAGTCGGGAAAGCAGGCAGCCTTCATCTCGGACTGACGTCCTGGCAAAGCTTTGTCCGAGCCGTCGGGCAGTGCCATCTGCCCTTGGCCCACCCTTGCCAAGTCTGCACTAGCAACCTTCCAGGCGCTGGCACGGGGGCTGCATGTGCCTCAGCTAGGCGCTGGCAGTGCAAGTCACACACAGCCTCACTCAACAACACCTACCACACTCCCACTGGACTCAGTAAGTGCGGTGCCAGGTTCACTCCAGCCAGGCTCAGAGGAGACGAGAGCAGATTTTACGGTGTAATGCAGGGTTGCAGACAGTGGCAGGCATCTGCCCCAACCAATCCAGACTCTGGAAGTGGAGTTTCCCCCTGTCCCGGGCAACTTTCAGCCTACGCTGAGTGTCATGCCCCTGTCTCAGCTGTGCAAGGTGGCATGTGAGCCAGCGCCCCAGCTTCAGGCAAGAGCTACTTTGCTATGTCTGGCTCATTGGCAAGCATACTCTTCCCAGACATGCTCGGGCGGTGCCACCTTCACAGCCAAGCGCTGTTGGTGTCAACTGCACCCGTCCACGCCCTGGATCTGGCAATAATCGCTGCCTGTGTCAAGGTCATGCCGTGTCTTGCTTCCAGCACGACCCGCGCAGTGCAGACTTTCACTCCAAGCTCAGGCGGCTTCTGTCCTGTCACTCACGCTCCGGCAGTGCCTGCTTCCTGCATCCAAGCCAAGCTCAACCAGTGCCAGGATGTGACAGGGTCAGTTTCCACCCAGGCTAAGCTCGGGCAGTGCCTGCCTCGTCCACAGAAACCAGCCTTCTCTCAAGTTAGACAGAGGTAGTCCACCATCCACCCCACTCCCATCATGTCACCCGCCTTCCACTTTTGAAACCGGTTCTTCTGGCCGTCCTGTGTCCTCCTGTCCCTAACAGGGCCAGCTTCGTCTCCCGGTCAGTTGTGGCGCCCACCTGCTCCCACCACCTATCCAGACCAGAATAGTGCCGGCTCCCTCCCGTTGCCAGGTTACTGCTCTCTAACAAACCTCCAAGGGATGTGTCATCAGTTTGCAGACTGAAGAAGAAACCACGGGGCGTCCCCGAGTTCTCTGGTCCTGAGTATCCGAGCACTCGAGATTTTCAGCCAGGAATACAAGACTCGAACATTCCGCAAAATATGGAAACATTTTCCAAATATCTCGCCCACGTGGCCTTTCTTGTGTGTCGATTTTTTTTTTATTGAAATCACTTGTAATGAATACATATATATAAAGATATATCATTGCAATTAACATTTTAAGCACATGGAATATAATTATCACATTAAACGTATAAAATTAGAAATTTACATAAAGCATCTTATATGATATAAAGAGTAAGTTAATAAGTAAACTTATTTCAATATGCAAGTATCATTGAGATATTTATAAAGATATAGAAAAAAGGGTAAAGTGGAGAGGCCTTTCTTTTGTTGCTTGTATTTTTTTTTCTGTTGGGATTTGGAGTGGGGAGGTGGCTTTTATTCTGTTTGCCGCTCCCCCCCACCCCCCCCTTGACGTTTGGCTTCCTCGTTTCTTCAGACACCCAGTTTGCCCAGAGGTGAGACCCACTTGGGAGCCCGGTGCCAATTGGTTGAGACCATCTATGTAAAGTGCATCACTTGCCCATGCGTGTCTGGAAAGCGGCTGTGAGGGAGAGTACATACGAGGGCCGAAAGTACCCTCAGATGAGGGAGGTGGTGTGAGGAAGACTGCTGGGCTCACCATTAATTCACATGTTTTATATGGTAAACGGCCTTCATGCGTGCATATGTAACATGCCAGTAGTCTAGCCATGTTTTATACATGTATTTTTCAGTGTACAAAGGGCATGTTTTATTGTACAATCATGGTCACTTAATATCCAATGGGAGATCGGTACACCCAGGCTCATCCAATCGCAGAAGTTCTGCAAGTTCCTTATAGACTGGCCCATAAACGGCCTTTTTAAATATAATGCAGCAATGTGTTCATGATCAAACTATATACTGATAAACACTAAACCAACAATAACAGACCCAAGCGCTTTGAGACCGAGGTGCTACAAGAATATCCTCTTGTTCCAGCTACCCTGGAGTATAGCCACTTTCTAAATTTAGATTTTGAGTGAAAAGGGTTCCCAGGGATTTGGAGATGCAGTGTTTGCCCGATAAAACCCAATGCCCTCAAATGGGGGCACTCATTCTCCTGTTGCCACAGCCGTGTATATTTTGGTCTCTAGTTGCTGTGTGTGGTGTATGTACATAGTGTGTTGAAGCACATTAGTGAAGAGGTGTTGGGCCGCGGCCAGGGTGACTGACTCCGGAATCTGGAAATCACGGTTCGATCCCCGGCACCGGCGGCAGATTAGCCCAGCACCATGTGACTCTGGGCAATAGCTTGCTTAATCTTCCTGACAGCCCCCAGCGCCTAGAGACCCTTACGGGTGATTGTGCGCTTTACAAATATGGATTATTATTATTATTTTATTATGTATTACGTGTATGTAGGATTCATTTATTTGTATAAATTATGTTTTAGCGAGCAGTAAACATCAGGGACCTTTCCACTTCTGGCCTCTTGCCTTCAAACTACAGAAAATACACACCTCAGAAGTTCAGGAATTCAATCTATTCTAAAGCGCAGCACTATCACCCCTAGGGGTATCTAGGCGCTGTAATGTAGTAGGACATGTGAGGTAATAGGAAGCTCTTCAAAGTTGCTCTTGTGAGATATGTAGAATGTAATTTTTATAATTTCCTGGCAGGGCCCCCTAATTTTTATTGTGTTGTGAGGTATTAGGAAGGAGGGGGGAAAAGAACTTCACTTCCTGAGATGTCTGACCTGACCCCAGGCTGCTTGGGTTTTGGTGTTGACTTGTTGACTCTGGAGTCTTGAGTGAGTCAATGGGGCGGCTCAGGGACTTGGCACAAGGAGATGGTGAAACATCTGTGAGCGCCATGTTGGTGGCCATGTCTTAATCCTTGGTCTATGGTTGCGGTTGCTCAGGAGACAGCTAGCACCTGAAAGTGGATTGTATGTGAAGGTGTCTTCAGTAGAGGACATCTCTAAATTGCATGCGTGCAGTGGTGCATTAATTTCCTCGATTGCCTAGCTGGAAGGCTGGAGCACGAGGCAAAGATTGGGTGTATATCTCTGCAGGTAGCAATGTGGTGTAAATGTGCTTTTACATCATTTTCGAGTTTTCTATTAGCTCTTGAAGGAAGCCCTTCCACTCGCCCAAAAGTTTTAGGGAGCTCTCTCCATATTGCAACTTTGAAACTTAAATAACTGCGCTCTGTTCAGGAGAATATTTCTATGTGTTGCTAGGGTCAAGCACTGGTAAATTGTTAGTGAATACCACAAACGTATGAATTTGTGACCGTGCATCAGCATTTACACGTGGATCCACCAAAAAAACAAGCATTGGCAAAGCTAATAGGTCCCGTGTTGACCACAAGTTTTTGGGCTTTGAGCTTTGTTTGTTTTATCATGGTTTTTGCAAAACTTTATTCTTGGAAAACCTGCCTAGCATCAGCATCAGCATCATCAATCTAATAAAAAAAAATGGCTTCAAGCAAAAATATTTTTGGTCTCAAAAAGCACACATTGCCATACCAGTGCCTGGCACTTGGGGAAATGCTTTGTGTGGGTAGATGTCCCTTGTAAAAGGACAGAATGTCATCACTCACAGTGAGTTTAGCCAATGGCTGAGGTAGGCTGACCTATTGCTTTATGCTGTATGCTGTGTGCTGTGGTGAGTGGAAGAAAAACGGGAATGACACAATAACAAGTCAATGGATGAAGATGGCTGGTTGAAAGCCCCTACATGCATGTACACTTGACATATAATTGTAGCAAAATCCAAAGTTTTGAACTAACTCCAAACCTAGAAAGCAAACATTTGCAAAGAGAGTTGGTCTTGCCTTTGGGACTTGTTGACTTTGGCAATGGTTTTGGGCCTGCTACACCTGTGCAGCATCCTTTTTTTCTTTTTTTTGCTTGCAGATCTGAGTTGGATTGGTTAGAAAAAAAAGTAGTTCTAGTTGAGGGAAGCAACATGGGGTGGGACAAGCAATGTGGGAAAACCAACACGGAGAGGGGAAGAAATGAGAGGGGATGTGTGAAGCAACGTGGGGAAAAGGGGAGCAACAAATCAGGCGACACCACAGAGAGGGAGTGACACAGAGGGGATAGCAACAGAAGGGGCTTGCGGTTGGGGGTAAGCAACATGAAGGGTGCAGGAAATGAACTAGAGGAGGGTGCAAACGGAGTGACAGAGGAATGTGGGGGTGGCAAAGGAATAAGAGAATGTGCTCTGAGAAGGTGGGGGGAAAGAAAACAACAGTAGGGGGCAGCACCCAGGGAGTGAGCAAGATGTGTTCGTGGGCAAGAGTAAGAAAACACACAACAATCATAGTGTGCTTAAACAAAAAGAAAAAGGTAACACCTTAAAAAGAGCTGTGGAAGGACACAAGTAATGGGTCCATGCTTCTGGGGGGTGGGGTTATCCAAGAAGAGAAAGTGAAGCCCACACATGCCAAAGATATAGAAGTAAGCGAATAAAAACGACAATGAAGCCGAGAACTAGTAAGTAATGGGTGGGTACTAAACCCACTGTAAGGTAACAAAATGTTTCGCAACAGACAGCGCGTACGCTGTCTGAGACGAAACCCAAAAATGACCACAGATCCACCACTAAAAATGGATTTGTGAAAGGGGAAATTCTACTAGCCTGATTGAATTTCTGGATTAGAAAATATATTTTTTGCAAAGGATAAAAGCACACGTGCAAAGTTTTTTTTCCCACCAAATTTCTTCATGGGTGGCCAAAAAGCTTTAAGAATTGTCCCACTATTGTTTGTCTGAGAGGACTGAAGGAAGCAGTTTGCAGACAGTTTGGTCACTATCCTTGTTTGTTCAGTGGACCAGTAACAGTGCCACAGGTCATGGATAACTCCAAGAGGAAGAGGAGGCACTGGTCGCCTTTGTTGAGGCACTTGGGGGATTTGTCAGTGACCTGGTTGGTTGCAATCGTGATACCTTACATGTGGTAGAAGTCAGCGAGACTGTGTATGAGTCAAATTGTAAACCCAGCTGTATTTGTGTACAATAACATATACGTTCTATATGCATAGGCGATGTACATTGAATATCTGTCTGTGTATGGGTTGCTAAAGGTGCATTTGTAGTGGTGCATTAGTATACAATTGTTTACCAGTGCGTGTTCATGAATATGTTGTGAGTCTTATTTCACGTGAGTGTTGTGCAGTGATTGTGTTGTGCCTGCACAGGATCCTGCTTTGTGTATTCGGAACGCCTTCTATCACCAGATAGTAAGTCTTTGTATGCAGCATGTTGTGTAAGTTTGCGATTATCTGTCTTCTCTAATGTAAAGGGGTTGTTTAGCACACCTATAGTCACACGGTACATGAGGATCACAACTCCATACACAATGGTCTCCTATATGCTAAAAGAAAATTATAGCTAAATCCATCAAAGTACTGGGTGAAGTAAATTCAATAGATCAGTTCTGTTGCTTTGGAAACTAGGAAGACAAGAAAAAAAGGTTTTAAAGCAACTTTTGTTTGCAAAGTTTGGATGCAAACCTCGATACACGTATGTCAACACGGACCCCCAACGCAGTCAATCAGGATAAAGGGCCTTTACTAGTCTCACAAGTGAAGTGGCCCTGACCCCACATTGTGGACATTCCATTCTTAAATTCCAACTCGTTAAGCGACAGACCCTCCCCTGCGACCCATCAGACTCCCAGCAAATGCAGAAGCAATACATGTCTGGGGGGAACATGAGATTCTGAGAAAACTACCAAATTGCCTACAAACCAGACTCGCACTGGAGATCTGCCAACACACCACTTGCAAAAGTCTTGCTTTTATGTGTACCGCAAATGTGCTTTTTGGTTTGGGAGTTGTCTCGAGTCTATTTTTTAATGTAAACCTTTTAGCTTAACATCACGTTTTTTTTTTTAAACAAGCAAAATATAGACACGCAACATTGTCAGGATGACATCTCTGCACGGTTTACATGTAGGTTATGTCAACAAATGGGAGGGGATACACTCTGTGTATGGACATCTGTAGATTTGGCTGTATGAATTTTAATGTATGTAGCTTAATAAGGCACAAGGGCATTAAAGGACCTTAATTGAGCCCCAGATTCAATTACACAAATTCGATTTTTTTTAAAGCATGCGGAGATTAAGCCATTTTCCCAGAATCAGAGGATGCTGAGCCGGCACAGGGACTCGAGCCTGTTTTCCCAGTCCCAGAGTCGACATCTTTTGCGGTATGCCACTCCTTCGGTAGGCGGAGGTGCTCTTCAGTGTGTCTACATACACAGACGGCTTGTTTATAGTTTAGAGGCTGTTTTTCTTTATTAATTGAAGTATCCTGATCACTCTAATATGTTTCTGTCCCTCCCGAGCACGTTTGGCCCATTCCTTTCGAAGGGGCTCTGCTCGGCTCTGGCTCGGAATGGAGGTCCGGAGGGCAGAACTTAATGAGAGATTGTAGCCCCTGTCTGGAAGGTGGGGTGTGTGATCGCGTCTTGTCATGATTTGTCTAATTTTATGTACACTGCTAATAATATCTGTCCTTGTCTTCTTGGCGAATGAAGGGCCCCCTGTCGCACACTCTGATGGTTGGGTGTGAGTGATGGGGTTGGGTGCTGATCCTATAAAGCATAGTTTTGGTTAAAATATTGCCTGTAAGGTTTTTGTCGTTCTCATATTTTGATGTTAGTTTGGTTGTCCCCTTATTGGAAGATCTCTGTGCTTTGCTGGGAGCAGGTGAGGTGCTGTATTTACTGGTAGTTGCAAAGTGTATTAATTGTACTTGTACCGAGGACAACTTTAATGTGTTGCAGTCACTGGAAAAAAATTTGATTTGAACAGTCAGTAAATGTATATTTGCCACACTTAATCTGTCATCTCTTGCACAATTTGCCGATTTTAACGAACATCTTTCTAACGCGAACGGATCAAAAGTTTTTTTTATTTTTTTATTTCACTGTTAACACAGTTTCATGTTCACTGACACATACATCACTTATTGGGTCACCTGGTGAGTGGTCTAATGTTTGTCTGCATCTCTGTGAGCGTAAAACGATACCTCAAAAGCAACATACTTTGTGGGGGTTAAGATAATTTATTCATAACCATATTTCATATTTTATCTGTGTGAACACTTAACATTCGTATTTTCTGCCTGTATCAAACTCTGGACGTAAGTGTAATTGATTTGTGGGTCACATGTTATTCGTTTTTTGTTGAGAGTGTTCAGTGACCATGTTTCTGTATTATGTTGTCTGATGTGTATGTCTGTGAGGGCTTTATGTTTGATATTCCACAATCGAGGCGTCACTTTTTGTGTATGGATTCGGTCTATTCTTGTGACAAGATTTGATAATCAAGGGGATTGTTGTTTATGGAAATTGTGCTCTGAGTGCGTTCATTTGTGTTTGTGGGATGTGATATTGATATGCTTTGTACCTTGTAATCTCTATTTTGTGACCCATTACCAAACATGGCTCCTGGAGAACAGCAGATCCCTCACCGGCATAGGCTTGTGTTGGCTCACGCTGGCAGATGTCTAGAATAAAGGGATGGTCACTGCCATCATGGCCGCCGGGAGCAATGTGTGTGAATCCATTCATGAGAACTCCAAACTCAGGAACTCTTGGCCAAGTTGTGGAAGGATGCCTAGTGTCTCAAGTATGTTTGGACACACAAGGAGAGTGGCTTTGAGGAACAGACACTAACGCAACATGGTGACAGCTTGTGGAAACCCAAGTTCTTGAACTCTGCAGCGACACCATGTAGAAACACAAGTTTTTGAACTCTGCAGCGACAGCTTATCGAAACACAAGTTCTTGAACTCTGCAGCAACAGCTTGTCGAAACAGAAGTTCTTGAACTCTGCAGCGCCAGCTTGTAGAAACACAAGTTCTTGAACTCTGCAGCAACAGCTTGTAGAAACATAAGTTCTTGAACTCTGCAGCGACAGCTTGTAGAAACACAAGTTCTTGAACTCTGCAGTGACAGCTTGTAGAAACAAGTTCTTGAACTCTGCAGCGACAGCTTGTAGAAACACAGGTTCTTGAACTCTGCAGCGACAGCTTGTAGAAACACAAGTTCTTGAACTATGCAGCGACAGCTTGTAGAAACACAAGTTCTTGAACTCTGCAGCGACAGCTTGTTGAAACACAAGTTCTTGAACTCTGCAGCGACAGCTTGTTGAAACACAAGTTCTTGAACTTGTGTTCTTGAACTTCAAGATGGAAGTAGTATGGATCACATTGTGTTGGCCATGATAGCTAATAAAATATTGACTGCCTCCATCGCTACTAAAGCCTGCTTTAGATCCTGGTGCTAGCAATGTTCTATTAGAGGAAATTGCTTCCTTTGAGGCTGAAATGCAGCATCTCACTTTAGAACGGTAGTGTTACTTTCTCATGGAATGAAGCTCATTTAACCTCTTGTCCTGCACTCTGTATGTTGGACTCTGATTCTCAAGATGGATTGTTGTTAAGGATAATCTCTGTTTTTGTATCTCCATCCCACTTTCAAAAAGGCCCCAGTGCTTTGAGTGGTTGAGAGTACATTACCATTCCCCCTCCTACTTGCCTTGCAGTCATGAATACAGATAGTAACCTACTGCATGACTTCTGATATCTCATCCTCCTGTGTGGTCAGCTTCCACAAGGAGAATTGGTCCACTGGTGCTCTGACATTATAAAGCTAAAGCAAGATGTTATCTGACATGAGGACCACTCTGTTGCCTAACAAGCAGTAGGATACATTTATTTTGGTAATTGTATGTGTGTGATGCATGTATTTTTGGTATAAGATTTGTTTTTGTTTTTATTATCTGTTTAAAAATTGTAGTATTTATTAAATGTTTTTGTACTAATTTTGCATTTTTAGTTCCATAGTGGGAAATGGGTTTATAGGGGAATAGGGTGGGAAGTTATTTAATTGCCTCAAATTGTAAAGCACTCCGATACCCTTCGGGATCAAGTTTGCGCTATATAAAACTTTATGAATAAAAAAAATAAATAAATAAACTCTGCAGCGACAGCTTGTCGAAACACAAGTTCGTGAACTCTGCAGCGACAGCTTGTAGAAACACAGGTTCATGAACTCTGCAGCGACACCATATAGCAACACAAGTTCTTGAACTCTGGATGTTTATTTTACAAGCACAATAAACTTTATGTTGGTAGTTGTGTTTGTGATTTGATGGACCCGTCCTTCCTTGTAGGTGCTTCAGTAAGAATGCTCTGTCAGTTATTTTAGGAGATGTTTCTGTAGATGGGCTGTAGTACTCCACTCACGTCAGCGGCTTGAAGTCTGTTGGAATGGGTCACTAGTCCTGTTCAATACTCAAGGGGGACTTCAAGCAGGTAAGGGCTAATTACTGTCTACTGGGTCAATCAAATCATTTTGGAATGACCTGAAAGCTTCGGTTCTTAAGCTTGTGCTTCTTACATCTTTGGGATGCATTCTAGGGAATGTCTCTTATAGGTGCGTGCCCTTTAGTCAATCTTTTACAACGACACCCTGGAGAATCTGGGAACACTTGCCCCTTGTGCAAATAAGAAAAACAGGCTTACTTGTCCACGTGTGGGTAGTAAACAACAGCCGTGCATGAATGGCGTCAAGTGCACCCCTCATACCTTACCCTCTGGACCACTGCACCAGCTGTACTATTGATATCTATGGCCCTGTTCAGAGGACAGAAGGGCCACATTTATTGTTTGGCAAAGCATCCCTAAATTATCTATGGTCAAGTGGGGGGATCTGCGGGGTTTCCAATGTTGAAGGCTAAGCTGGGTCCAGCATCAGAAACCCTTGACTTAGGAGTGGTGGGAGCCTCAACCTGTTTGGGCAGGGCTACCACTGCTGACTTTTAATTCTGGGGCCATCATGCACAGTTTCTAAAAATGTCCCTGATGAGCAACGAGAACTGTGAGTGATGGATATATTTTTTGTTTTTCATCAAGAAATCTCTACCCTGGGGGGTTGTTGAAAAGCAAAAGAGAAAGTCAAATGGGACACAAAACTAGAGTGACTGGCTCATCGTGTGTGAAATTCCATTTGCTGCAACAGTTTTTGTACATAATATGGGCGGTCTTCTGCTGGGGCACAAATGCAAGGCAGTGGCGTAAAACAGGCCCCTGCAAACCCCGTGGTGCGGGGCATAGGGCAGGCTCCGGTGGCTCCCTCAGCACAGTACTCTGTCTGGAAAGCTCCTAAGTGAGTCCGGAGGCGGCTCCTCCATGTGCCTTTCAGGGGGCCCCCTCAAGTTTCGTTACGCCACTGATGCAAGAGCCCCATACACCTCTGTCTTTTAGTAGAATCGACTTGCTATCCTGCCAGAAATATCTAATTGTACTTCCTTAACCGACTAGTCACTCAACGACCGCCTCAGTGAAGAACATTCACCAACTCCACCTCTGTTTCGGGTGTACTGTATATTTGCATATAAAACTCGTGCAAGATTGGGTCTCATCCAGAAAAAGGCATGCTGTTGTTCTACAACTCAATGCCACTCACTTTATCTGACTTGAAAAGGTGAAAGCCAAGCTGGTCCAGCTGCATTTAGAACTTTAAAATGTCTTTTTTACATACAAATCTCTACTGAGGATATGAGTTATGTAAAAAAGTTTCTTGAAGGACAAGTAAACACTCTAAGGGGTTTCTTTGTGGTGTTGTGTCATTGTCATGCTAGACAATGGGCTTGTACTGAACATTTTGTCGAATAGCACATTCATTCCACAGGTCCTGGTTTCAAACATGTTTTTGGTCCTGGAGAGAAGAAATCCAACTTTTAAGTTGGCTGTGATCTGGTTGGTCTCACCGCCATCTACTTTACTACTAGGAACTGAAAGATCCCCTCAGCTGTGGCATCAATCAGTCCTGTGCCCCTCCTATTAAAAGTATGTTTCATGCTCAGAAGCAGGAAGCGGGGCCAGTGACGTTATTGGCTGCGCCCATTCTTCACTACTGCATAAGTATATTATACTCTGAAGATAATTCTGGACAAGTGGCAGGAAAAGTTTGCCATTCATGAACTGTAAACCAGGCCATAATATAAAAATAAAAGTGGAGCAATGTATTTGTTCCTACAGATATAAACAAAAGAAGAGAACATTCCACAATCTCTACACAGTTAATGATACTTTGAGCATCCCACTTCCTATTTCAGGATCCCATATATCCAAGTATTGGTTTCTGTTCCTAACGGAATAGCACATGCAAATGACTTTGTGGAAGGACAATTCACTGCTCACTAAACTATTAAAAGTATTCATTCAACTTAGCACCATCCCATGCTTAATATTTAAGTAATAAAAACATCTATGATTACTAATTGGAACAACCTGGCCTGGGTTGGTATTAGTATAGTCATGTCTTCTTGAACTCCAATTCGTCTTAGTTCATAATGTATGACCTACATTAAAAATAATACTCTGAACAAGTGAGAAATCACTAATCCAACTTCTTAAGTGTCTCTTCCTCATCGCTGCTGTGAATACATCAATGTTACGTAACTACATAGTTGTATGTGAGTTAGAATCTCTTCATGTCCTGTCATTTCAATGGGCAAGGAAATGCACTTACTGGGACGACCCTCATTCACACCGGTTTCCAAAGCCAAAAACCTGGGTATTATTTTGGACAAAAAACTGAAATTTGATAAAAACATAAATGTAGTGACTTCCTCATCTTTTCTTGTTCTCAAAATATTGAGGAAGATTTTTCCATTCATTCCACAAGATCTGCAGAAGCCGGTGTTTACCGCACTTGTGCTATCGAAACTTGATTACTGTAGTGCAGCAAATGTTAATCTGCAGCAGACTCCTCAATAAATTATGTCTTGCAGAATGCCCCAGCGCGCATGAGACTTAAGATCCGAAGGCATCTTCCAGCTCTCAAGCCTTGGCTCAGCTCCACTGGTTACCTATTCTCAAGCAAGTTTATTTCAAGGCACTTTACATCGCTTTTAACCCCTTAGCTGCGGCGGCTATTCCGCTGCAGCGCTAAGGGGGAGGCGGGGCCGCGCGGCGCTCTTGTATTCGTGATGGAACCGCTCCGTCACGGCCCTCAGGTGAGCTGTTCTTATGACGGAACGGTTCCGTCACAGCCCCGCCCGCTCATCAGAACGCTCAGCACAGGCGCGGAATTCGCGCCGCGCAGGCACGGCGAGCGGGCCGTGACGGAACCGCTCCATCACCAGCACAGCCCACCCGAGGCTCGTGATGGAATGGTTCTGTCACGAGCACGCAACGGGTTGAAGCTCTGAATGGCCTTGGCCCTGAATGTCTGAAACAGAAATTCAGTTGGTACTGCCCATCCAGAGTCTTCCGATCCTCCTCAGCCCTCGATGAGCTGGTCCCCACAGCCAAGAGAACTCACTGGGGTGGTAGGAGTTTCATCTACTGTACAACCAAGAGATGGAACTCCCTTCCTCTTTATCTGAAGAAATGTACAGATTTACGTTCTTTTAGGAATGCGCTGAAAACATGGCTTTTTAATCAATAATTTTTTTCCTTCTTCTCCCCATGTCGGAACCTCCTGTCAGCAATCTTTCACTCTTCTTTCTTTTTTTCCGTCCATATAAAAAGTGCCTAGATGCCTTCGGGCAGTAATGCGCTATACAAAAACAATTTTCATTTAATTAATTTCACCTCCCCATTCAGTTTAGTAATTTCCCATTTCCACTTCCTATCATTCCTACCGGAGTGTCATCTGTCCAAACGTAAAACTCCGTTTTCTCCAATGCTGCTAAAACACGGAGTCTTGATGGTCCATCTGGGCGTGTGTTATCTCCGGTTCCACCGCTTAACCAGTAGTGCTCTCACTGAGCAAGGCAGTGTGGTTCAGCGAACTACAAGTTTATGGTTTAAGGAACCTGGACCTCTTTCTGGATAAGCCTGAGCGAGGTTCCTTTCAGCTCACCAAATTGCAAACCATGAAGGGGCTACCAGGACAAATACATCCTCAGGGTTCAATACCGAACAAGATCCAGCTTCAGCGTTGGTCCTTTTCTTCTGCACCAGCTCCAGAATTCCAGTGATGACATCATATCACATCACATCTCATCACTTCATCTGGCTGGGACTGGAATGTTAGGCTAACTTCTAATCCACAAAAAGATAAGTGTTGTTTTGCATCCTATGCAGTGGCAAAGCATCAATTCCACTGAACAGTGTCTCTTAAGCAAGCATTTAAATTACCATTATTATAGGCACTAAGGCCCAGATGCATCAAAGGAAAATCTGGTTGCAAAGGGGCAGATTCTCAGAATCTGCCCCTTTGCGACCGGTATTTTTGCATTTGGGATAATCGCAATTTAAGGAATGTCTAAATTGAGATTCCTTAAATTGCGATTGCATTTAAGGAATCCCAAATTGAGATTCCTTAAATGCAATGCAACAAAGTCAAAAAATTAGCCATTTCGCTAATAGGGGGAGCAAATTACCATGAAGTTGAACTTCATGGTAATTTGCAAAAACTTTGAAAAATGCACTTTTGTGCATTTTTCAAAGTTTCATGTTGCGCACACACATGCCCTTAGGGCATGGGTGTGCACAACATATGTGCACAGATTAATTTCAGGGGTGCAACAGGGTGTCCTTTGGACATCCCTGCACCCTTGAAATTGCATTCTCAATTTGCAATTCGCTAATTGCAAATCGCAAATTGAGAATGTCTTCCCATTCATTCCTATGGGTCTCTAGGCCCATAGGAATGAATGGGGAGGTATTCCTTATTTGCGATTCGCAAATTGTGAGTCGCAATTAAGGAATTTTAAGAAATCACTATTTTTAAAGTGATTTCTTCATGCATAGCCTTTTGCTACTCCTTATTAGCGAATCCTTATTTTTCGCTAATAAGGAATAGCAAAATGGGTGCTTGGTGCATCTGGGGGTTAGGGCTTTATTTGCAAGTCAATGGCGGTGCAGCCAGTGGGTCACTTTTTTGAACGCACCAGTGGTGCAATGGGATTGCCCATATTTACAAGGCCACGTAAAGTCACCCTATGTGACTTTTCATGGCCTTGTAAATATGGGTCCCTTTCTTGCATTCCATGGGTGTTCCCACGCAACATCCATGGAACCAGACATGTTCCCAGATTTACAACATTTTGTAAAGCTGGGAATGCGTCGGAGTCTCTTACGCCTCCCAGAGTGGTGAAACACGGAGAAATACTTATATTCTCCGGTACGCACAGAAAGAGCAAAATGCCATCAGTGATTGTTTTTGTGCAGGATGGTATCACTCCCTGCACAAAAACAATCATCCCCTTAACACAGGCACCCTTACAACATAAAGCAAGGGTGCCTGTGGCGCATGGTAGCCAATTGTGCGCCAGCGCAGGGGAAAACACACGGATGTATCGTATTATTGTTAATATGACGCATCCCTGTGGTTTCAAAATTACGCAGCTCGGCGTGGCTAATGGCGTGCGGCGCCACTCAGTGTCATTTTGTAATAACTGAACCCCTACACGTGCAGTAATCTTAGCACATGTGATCCTTTGCGTTGCAGAAGTACAATGGTGCAGTCCAGAATTTCGCATTCCAACATTTAATTTGTTGGGTTGAGTGTGTTGTGTTTTGAGCTAGATATCTGTACTAGGTTTGAAATAACTAGCCAGCATTTAGGTACACCATCTATGGGTGAAAACAACAGCTATACTTGTAAGAGTGGATCACAACTAATTCGAGTGATTTTTTCCGAAAACGAATTATTTCAGATCTTTTGTGAATTGTGCAAGATCAAGGCACTTACAACTGGCCAGTTTAACCATGGGAGATCAGCTTTTCAAATTTGAGGGACAATGATCAGCTCAAGTGTTTGTTAATTTCCAAATTTGGAAAACTCCAGGTAAAGTGTGTCCTTGTACACAGAGTGTGCATAAGGCCAAGCATAATGTTAGTAATGGTTTTGTGGGTCAGACAAGGTGCTTCTATGTGGTCAAGTGAAGTGATGTCATACTGGAGTGATGTGGTCATTGAGGTAAACGACAAGCGTACAGACGAATAGATTTGAGAAAAGAGGTTGAGGGCACGTAATGTAATTTTCTAGGTGTACAATATTTGTTTTTCAGTGCAGGCAGGCAAGAAGAGAATATGATCAGTAGCTTTGTCAGATAAGTAACAGGCATTGGCTAAGCCAATAGGCTTCATCTATGCAAGACCTATTTCCGTTGTCAGTGGTTTTTAAAAAGTTGCACATCAGTTCGGGCAGCTGTGCAACATGTCTCAAAGCAAATAAAAATATTAACAAAGCCAAATAGCTCTGTGGGAGCAATTTAGTTTTGTTAATGTTTTTTAAAGATGTTGTCGAGCAGCGCGAGCTGCTGTACAACACGACTATAAGTAAATAAGAACAAAATGCTTAGATGCGGACAGGGTTGACCTCTTCATAGTGCTTTGTTTTTATTTACTCAAGACATGTTGCACAGCAGCGCATACCGCCCTGCAGTGTGCCTTAAAATAGCACTTGGGTTGCAGGTGGCTAGCAACCCTCTCCTCTGGGGAGAGGATGTGGCTTTATGGCCAGAACTGCTGAATGTGGAACTAGGTAGCCAATTCCGAATCTGAGTGTCTGCTCAACGTCCTGTGATTGTGGGAAAATCACTTAAACTCCCCCTGCATGAATGTGTAATGTAACTGGTGCTCATGTAAAGCTTTCCAGTACCTTTGGGTGAAGATTGCTCTATATAAACGCGTAAAAAAAACAAAAAACAAGAGAGAGGCGGGTGGGAAACAAAGATCGTGGGGTGAGTGGGTATGAAGAATAGGGGGGGCGGGTGTTTGGGTCTGAATAGTAAAAAAGAGTACCCGAAGGAGCCTGGAGCCAGTGGAAGGACACAGGCCACTCAGGGCAGTACTTGGTCCATGCTTCTTGGCAAGGAGGAAGACTGAAGCACAGGAAGAAGCCGGAGGCACCGACCAATAGGTAGCAAGGGAACGAGAGTGACCCTCGAGTCTACCAATGGTCAGTACAGGTAAGTAATCGGCAGGCTTAATCCCCTTGTAAGCTATTTTTATTTTTTCAACAACCATAGTTTTCGCTGACCGTACACGCGTAGCTAAACCTAAAAATAGGGGTTGGAGATGCTATAAAGGCTGGGAGGTTATCATTATGTGGACTGCGTGGTAAAAAGAAGGTGAAGATGGTTGTGTCTAACAGTATGGCATTTTGGAGGCAGGGAAGTAGTTAAGAATATTCTTGTAGTAGTTTGCCTTCATGTTAGTTTCGAAACGTAAGGTGACGTGTCTGGTGTACCAATGTTTGTGCTTGTCACAACACGCTGACCTTTGGTTATTTTACATAACACTTGCATAACACTTAGTCTGCCAGAAGTATGGCATTGCAGTCATTTTTGGTCATCCATAGTGGCTCTTTCCATTTGTTTTCATTGCAGACGGAAGTCTGATTTGGTTTTGTGGACGTGTGCAATCAGTATTAGGAGTATGTCAGTTTTAAAAACTATTATTTGATGGGTGAAACTGTAGGACTGTACAAAATTGCTTACATAGTTCCGTAGTTGGCATGGGTACCCTCTGCCAGGCAGATGTGCAGAAAGTAGCTGCTTAGCTGCTGATACTAAATTGTTTTAATAGCAAGTTAACTGCATGTTCATTCTACTTTGATATTTCTGGTAGATTGTAGAGTTTTGTTTCATCCAAAGCACAATATTTCAAGTTAGAGAGGCTGTAAGAGGGGATTTTGTTTGAGGTGGCATGCTTCCGGCATTCACCCAAATACTAGTTGTTATTCTGCTGTAAGAGAGCTCAAACAGTGTTGCAGTGACTCGACAGGATTTACAGCCAGACCTGGTTATCTTGGGTCAACATTGCCTTAGCTGAGTTATGACTTCACTTGCTGTTCGATCTTTGGTGACATCAACTTCTTAGCAAGGTATGCAGGTATATTTTCGTTTACAATTTTCTGTGAAAAATATATAGTTTTTGTAATTTAATACTATGCTTACATGAAAATCACATATATTGATGCAATGTTTGTAGGCCGCATGATCCCAATATCTCCTGCTAGCTACTAATTTGAGTCTGTGTAGGTCAGTCACATTATTGCCTTGCCCTTTTACCTTCGGTTTGACATTGCATCTGTCTGTAAGAGTTACAGTCAGTTCTTTAAAATATGCTTAGAGGGGGCTTTGCCTCCATCCAGAGGAATATTCCTTTCTCACTTCATGCTATTGGCTATTTGGTGTGTCATTCTGCCTTCCAAGAAGTGCTCCTATTGGAATGCATTAGGGACTATTTTACATCTGAAAATACACTTATTTATCATGTTGCTTGTCACATTAAATTATTTATCTCCTATTTTCACTCTATTAAGAACTAAATCATGTTTGGTTATTTTTTCCACAATCCTTGTCAAAGCCAAGTCAGCAGACTTTAATAATATAAACAACATTAGAACACGCAACACATGTACACAGCATTTGTGAATAATTGTTTTTCATGGGCTGGCATATTAAATCCAGAGCTATTGGCTTTGTCAGTGTTTATTTAAATAAGGGACTAACTGATGAGATCTCACCTCTTTGTTGTTTCTTCTGTCTTCACCTGGCGTGCGTGGTTGAGGTCTATTTTAGTTCTTCTGCACACTGTTGCTCACTACAGGTGTCCCTGTATTTAGGGCTATAAAGCAATCGGAGCGTGTAAACATGTCTTATCTGATTTGGTGAGAGTTTAACTCTGTTGCACTATGTATGTATACTAAAAAACAAGAAGAGTCGACTCAAATTTACGGTATTGCTTTCCCATGCTAGTAACCATTCACTTGGGTTTAGTCACTTTTTGGAAGGTTAGCACTTTATTTTGTAAATTCTGAGTGGTCTCTTTTTGTTTTTTCATAACTTACAGAGGAGATTGAGTCCATGTCTGATATATGTCTTCACTCCCTTCTTTGTTTTTTGATACTATGTATGTATACAACATTCCTGAATGCCAATTCATTCTCCTTGGCACTCACCCTTACTGGGCGGATTTGCTTTTGACTTTGCGCCTGGAGATAGAAATTTGCAGTGCCAAGTCGCATATTTTATTTTACGTTGTGGTTTTGCTTGTGACAATAATGACATATTTGTCACACTTCTCATTGTAAACTTTAAAAAACAGCGCAAAAGTCCCCAGGCTTTTCACCTTCTCCAACCGTGTTCATCCTGCAAACAGCTTCTTGTAATAGCGTCTTGTGTCTAGTACTTGAACTATAACCTTTCGGATAACTCAATATTTGTTTGCTTACTACACAAATTTGGTGCACTTTTGGGTCAGTTTAGCTACTCATGCCAAACCAATGGTAATACTGCGAAGCAGTCATAATGTTACTACATTGTATTGTATTGTAATTGCATTTATATAGCGCTTACTACCCCAAACGAGGCGCCAAAGCGCTTTTTTGGCGAGTAGTAGGCTACTCCGGAACCCATAAAGGATTAGTGTTGAATTAGTATAGTGAAATATGAAAGTAATTTGAGTGGTGGATAGGTTAGGGAGTTATTTGGATTCAGAAGGATAGAGGAGGGAAAAAAAGGTTTGTATGGTTTGTATGGCATTACCTCTGTCTTTAGAATTCTACATTGTATCCAATAAGCTTCTGGCATTTACAAATACCGTAATGTATAATCTTGTACAGTGGAAATACAAACAATTCAAAGAGTAGATGAATTGTTCGCTTGATCGATGAATTTTAATGATGTAGGGTATGGTTGTCTCATTCTAGATTTTATATCTTGATGAGTTTAAAATAAATATAATCTTTGATCACCCACAAAGTAGGTTGATGTTGTGAACTAGCACAGGCCGAAAATGGACTACTGATAAACTCAGATTGAAGAGTACATCAAAGAAGCCAGAGTGGAGCAACTAATAATATTCCCATGGAAACTGAGACATTAAAGATAAATCCTGCTTACATCTGGCAGAAAGTGAAAGGGCCAGGCCTCTTGTCTTCCTCAGGAAGCACCGAAAAGGTGTTTTTAGTTATTGGTCATACTTGTCCAAATCCACCCTGAAGAGCACGCAAGGTGCAGAGGATGGGGAACTGCACATGCAGACTCTGGAAGGCTACACAAGAGATGTCACTTAGTGAGGTTGTGACCAGTTTCAATGTCATTCCAGGTTGCCTGATGCTTACCTGAGATGCAATTTTATATGGTACGGTGGTGCCTTACTGGACATTGAATTCTAGCATTGAGTAAGTTGGTACAAGCTAGATTGACAGCCTGATTTGGGGTTCCAAGCCGGATAAGAATTATTTTTTAGTGTAGATAAAGGACTGATTATGTGTTGCATGGTCCTGGCAGGTGATAAATCCACATGGAAATAAACATTACCGTGCGATAAAGCCGCACCAGTACCATGCAGTTGCAGGTTTAACCTACAGAAATGGGGAATTCCTGTGTGGGACCAGATTTAGCAGCTGAAAAATCAAAAGCAATTCCTAGTTCTGTGTGGTTTAATGCACACATATACCACCTGGTCGGAGGTCTTTCCAATGCAACCTCATATTATTTATATTTTCTCTGCATAAAAGATCGTTTATAATCAACATAGATTATAGAGTACGATTGTTAAAAAGAAACATCTATTGAGTTGCTGGGTCATAGTTGAGGACGTCCTCGTAGCTCATGCTCACTGAGTAGGCATTTTCACAATATCACCTTTTACACATGCTACTACTGTGATGCTTTCCTGTGGGGATGAGTGCACTGCCTCTGTCTCTGGAAACCATCCTCTCATTGGAACGCCCTCTGGCCAAATAGGCAGCTTATTATGTACTGGTTATGATTTAACTATATGCCTGTACCAGTAGGTAACACTACCAAACAACAAACTGTGTCTGATGCACTTTTAAGGCAGTATCAAGGAAAAGGGACATGAATGTATGGGATGTATGACATTACAACGCATGCTTTTACATCGCATGCTTTTACATCGCAGTTTTTACAACGCATACCATTACAACGCATAGCGCTTTGGGGTGCTGGATAGTGAATAGTTTAATTTACTATTCCAACTCCAGTCCCCGTGGATAGTAGGGAAGGTGTTGGATAGTAAATTAAATCTATTCCCTATCCTAGAGCGCCCCCAGCGCAATGCGTTGTAATGGTTTGCGTTGTAAAAGTTGCAATGTAAAAGCACTGCGTGGTAAAAGTTGCGTTGTAAATGATGTTTCCCGAATGTATGTGATCAGTACTACAAAGCACAGCACAACATAGGCAGTGAAGTTGCCTCTAACTAACCTATGGGAATTCATCAACATAAACGTGCTCTAGACAAACATTTGTTGCACTATTCACCATCACACTGGGGTCTTTCTTCCCAAAGGACAAATAATCAACTCTCATTTTAGGAAGCGTTTGCCATACTTGTTAAGTATCAACTTCACCACTAGCATTCCAACTTTTTAAAATGTACACCCTCCTAAACCTTTAATGGCCCTGATTATGGGTAATTAAGCAACAATGGGGTAACCCTAGTAACCTCAGGATCTGGGTAGCATATGGTATTAAGAATAACAGTCCTGTTGGTGCATGCCAGTAGCAAACAATAGAGTTGATTTAGTAAATAAGTATTCAGGATATAAATCCCCTTAAATACAAGAACATTCAAAGAGGCACATATGAAGCAACTTCAAAGCAAGAACACAGAAATACTGGACAAGTTATAATTTGTCTTGCATTAGAAACGTTTGAAAATCAAAAGTATTGCATGAAACATAAAGGAGGCTGATCAAAAAGTGCAAAGTGTGAGTGTTCGTGCAGTGCAATAAGGGAAATAGTGTGACTAAAAACAATATCTAGATTCAGTACAACAATTTTCTCTGATAAGCCTGTCTAATTGCGTTCCTTTGTTTTGTCCCGTGAGAGTAGGGCAAGACGTAGTTATGCTTGATCGCACTTAAGTGATTTACAGTCAGTACTGGCAACCAATAGATAAGTAGTGGACGTTTCAACCCAAATACTCATGGTTAATCAGAAATATCTGTGTGACTGTTCATCAGAACTAGTGAAAGAGCAAAGAATTATGGTTGTCAACGTTTCGACCCAAAGTCTTGCAGTTAATAGGAAACAGCTGTGCAAGTCTTCATCAGGACAAATAAAAGAGCAACCTGGAGTCACATAAAGTCTCAACAACCCTAAGGAGATGCCTGGATTTTTTGCCTCCAAAAACGCTATGAGGGTGTCTGAATAATCTTCCTCCATTGAGTGGTGGATGGCTGGAGCACTCGTCATGAGGCAAAAGTCCTCCACATACACATCTGTCCTTCTCATGTGTAAAAAGAATTACGGTCACTGGGGCCTCCAATTCAATTCAGAATTTCGCTCAGATGGGCCGGTAGGCTCACAAGGGTGCGAGCAGTGATCCGACCGGCCCGTCTGAGTAGAATTCTGATGCGAATGGAAAGCCCAAGTGATTGCTCTTTCACTGGTCCTGATGAAGACCCACACAGATGTTTCTGATTAACCGTGAGACTTTGGGTTGAAACATTAACGACTAACTATGTCTTGCTCTACTCTCACAGGATAAAACAAAGGAAAGCAATTAGACAGGCTTTTCAGAGAAAATTGTTGTACTGAATTTGGATATTGTTTTTTAGTGTAACTATTTAATTTTTGCACTTCACGAGCACTCACACTTTGCACTTTTTGAGCAGCCCCCTTTAAGTTTCATGCAATAGTTTTGATTTGCAAACTTTTCTAATACAAAAAAAAATGGTAACTTATACAGTCTTTCTGGGTTCTTGCTTTGAAGTTGCTTTATATGTTTCTCTATGAATGTTATTTCATCTACGGGGATTTATAACCTGAATATATAGTTACTAATCAACTGCATTTTTCACAACTGTCTTGCACCAACAGGACTATTGTTCTTTATACCGGATTATGAGTCAGGCAGAGCATAATAGGCTGTATGGAATTCTACTGCATCTGATTTTGAGTGGGCAAGAGTTCCCACCCTAGATGTACTTACAAAATAGTTTGTTTTACATGAATGTGAGTAAAATTATTTAACTTTAGTAAAATTGCAAACGCAGGCCCAATAATCATTTGTTTGTTCTGCATCTGATGCCAATTAATTTGAAATAAACTTGGTTTAACAGAGTATTTCAGTGCACAGTCTTTACACTAAATTGCAGCCAAGTGGTACTGAGTTTGTACTTTTCATAAATAAACTTATCATTGCGATACAAATGTCATTCTTATCATATTCCATATAATTAAACCAAGGGGCCGATTACGATGCGGTCTGAAACATCTCCGACCATCAGTCTGAGCCATTCAAACCCCATCGCAACAGGCTGTTGGATTCCTTTCAGACAACCCATTTTGATGGGGCTGGTCGGAAGGGAATCTGAATTTGATTTCCGAATGACCTCCGACTGGCTTGGAGAGCCCATCCACCATTCGGAAAGCCTTCAGAGAGATTGGGATGGCAGTATTTCACAACATTTCTGTGCAGGCCTTTCTTACACAGAAGGGCTGTGGAAATCTGACTTTGGGGGCCCCCAGTAGGGCCCCCATGGGTGCAAGGCTGCCAAATGGCGGCCTAGGGGGCACCTCTGGGGTCCCCCTGTTGATCCCTGCACCCGGTGGCAGGCACCTTGAGGTGCCTGCCACCAGGTGCAGGGATGAACTGCACCTCTGCTCTGTACAATGAGAGCATGCATTTCGTTCGGAATGCATGCTCCCATTGTAAAGTATAGAAATGCTACCGAACAGTGTGCTTTTGTATTATTTGTTTATTTGGTGCCCTATAGGCAGGTCTTCCTGTTTTTCTCATTTTATTCAGGGCCATTTCCTGTTTGTACCCTTATTCTTTTGACACTACAATAAGTGCATCACGGTCCAGCCATTGCTATGCCTTCTACACCAAACCTTTTCTATCTGCTGCATCCAGTATGTTTTTGATTGAAACAGCCAGCCTTTGACCGAACTCACGTCTTGTAAGGTTCAAGCCACAGTTCATAGTCTTCCTCTGAATCTTTGTCTTCGACTCTGGTTTCATTACCTGGATCTGTCTCCAACTGATGCTGCTGCGTCCACCACCAGACCATAATCTTGAAACTTTCTTTCATCATGGATGAGTTTGAGGTTTTCTACCCCATCTGGCTCTGAGGTATTCCGCCCCATCTGGCTCTGTTTGCGGTAAACCATTAGACAGGGTTAAATATGTTTGACAGGCAGAAATGCTCAATCATGAGAGAATGGATAGGCATCATTTAAAGGAACCTAAGAAAATCAAGGCACGAGGACTTAACGTGATTATTTTGTGGCTCATTTGCCATTGACTTGCTCTCATTGCTGTGTCTATCATGCATTAAAATCATTCAATAATAAGATCTATAGTTTATCTTTTTAAACTTGTATCCAAATTCAGGTGTCTCTTATAATTGTGGGTTTCTAACGCGCTAGAATCAACTCCCGAAGGATTATCTCTGCGCTATAGACCGGTGGGGAACCGGTCCTGGTTTTCCTTGTGAGATGGTCACTACTGGGTATCTCCAGGGTGAAACCAGGCATCCCCGGCGTATGTTTGGGGCTGTTGTGGAGATGAGGCAAGCTAATGCCCAGAGTTGCCGAGTGTGATCCCTAGTTAGAGTAGGCACCGAGGCGAGAATTATCGAGTCCGCTGACCCTGGTCCAAGACACTGCCGCGTCGGGAATTGAACCCTGGTCCCCGGCCGTCCTCTGCTCCCGGGTCTGCCGCCTTTAATCAGTGAGCCACACCACTCCACTCATACCCATAAAGCCCGTACTTGAGAAAAGACCTAGATTAAGACATAAATATAATATCTTCACCCTCACTTCTGATACCTTTTCCTTCCTACAATGAGCCTCAGTGTGCAACCTCAGTTTGATAACTCGAGGAATCCACTGACTATAAATTAAACATTGTGTAGCATTGTCGTTGGCACTATGTTGGATGTGGTAGTCCTAAATACTGTAAAACAGTGTTTTAGTTATTATATTTTTCTTATATCCATTTATTTTACGGCCTCAAGGCTGCTTCACAAACTTTGCATCCAAAAAGTACAAGCACGACCTTATTAACATAGATGATGATATAAATTCCCAGGAAGTTCTTAAGAAATATTTTATAAGTAAATAGCAGAGATCAGATTATATATGCATAGCTGCATAGTTTGTACAGGTTTAAAAAATGTATGAGAGAAGACCATACAATGAGTATCTTCATGACCTTTAAAATATTAGCCAGTGCCTGTATTATCCAGATATCTGCTGAAAGCAGCCACTTGTAGATACATCGATATCATGTTTGTTCTTTTGAGATTAAATTAATTTGTTTCTGAACTGTAAAGCCATGTTCCCACTCCTTTAAAAACACTGAGGAATTTTATCTAAATGTGTTTTGAATAGTGTTGGGGCGGCAGACTGATGCGGTTTCCTTTTCTCTTGAGAAAAATAAATGTAAGGTTTGCTCAAGAATGAACTTATCTTTATCTTTTCCGTGAATTACTCTTTACCTAGCTATCGTCCCCAGATACGTACTGCATAGAAATTAGTGTCACTATAGAAAAAGTACCATCTACCAATTTTCTATCAGGTACAGCTAAAAGAGGTTAATGTCTCTTATACCAAGGATCATTTTCAATATAATAATTAAAAACACACATTGTGACTGTTCTGGGTTTATCCGGGTTGGTTTCCCTACACGTGGGATGTGTCATGACTTGGTAATTGACGTGTATCTCTTTTAGAAAGCTGTGAAGGCAGTAGAAGGGAGGTTGTGAAGACCACAGATGTGGTTACAGTCTATGTATTGAATATTTAATTTATTTATAACTTTCAAAACAAATATAACCAATACAGATGATGAACAATTTGGAAGAAAGCAGATGTCTATATTGCAGTTCTAAATAAACCTTGAAGCCAGTCTAAGCCCACTTGATGCACTTAACTAGCACACTCCCCTGCTTGTTGTTACTCGTACTACAGACACTAATACTTCTTTTTTTAATTTTTTGAAGGAAGTTCAAATCCTGTCTTTTCTATAAATAAATGAGGACAATCTCTATTTTTGAGAAAATACTACCCTCATTGGAATTCTAAAATGGCCTTTGCACTACTATAAGCAGGACACTTGTTCCCATCCCTTCTTTGTTGCGCAACAGCCTCGGTTACAGTACTGTTCTTTTGAGATAACTACCTCAAACAGTCATAACCATTAAAACATAAAGCACGTTTTGTGTTCAGCAAACTCATTAACTCTTTTTACTGTAAACACAATGCCAAACCTGTGGTTTTATCCAGCCATTTTTTCTTTGGTATTGATTTTTAGGGTCCTCAAAACAAATGTCCTGGTGCAAGGGGTGTTAATTCTGCACTCCAGCGTTAAATCTGAGGGTGTGGAATTAACAGGACTTTTATGTTGAACCCTAGAGTTTTCTGAATAATGAGGAATTACCAGATGAATTTATTTTAGGAGTCATTCACCTGGTAATTCCGCATTCTCGCCCTGCAGTTTGCACCCTGCAATTTTCAACTTCTTTCATCTGCAGGGTAATATGAGAGGTCTGAGTTTACTTTACCGACCTCTTAACGCACAACAGGGCTCTTAAACAAGTCCCTGACCACTTCAGCAGTTAAGGCCCTCTCAGAAAGAGGGCTAAGAGCAGAAAAACACTCAAACATGTATTTGAAACAAGCATTGGCAAAACCATGAACCAGTGTTCACTGCCAGCCTCTTGGCTTTGTCATTGCTTGTTTTTTTAATGCTTTTTGTAAAACTATTTTTCGAGATAAACATTGGATAAAAGCAAAAATATTTTTAGGGCTTCACAAACCAATCTATGTCATAGCAGTTCCTGTTAGTGAAGGGAACTACTTTGTTTGGATGTGCTGTAGTGAGAGAGCAGAGTGCTGGCACTCACAATGAAGTTAGCCAATGGCTGAAGTGTTCTGACCCATTGCTGTATACTGTATGCGTAGTGGGTGGAAAGAACATGTGAATGACACAATATTCGACCAATAGAGGAGGGCTTCTTGAAAACCCCTGTATATATGTATATATATATATATATATATATATATATATATATATATATATATAAATTTATATATATATGTATATATGTATATATATATATATATAAATATATATATATATATATATATATATATATATATATATATATATATATATATATTACATGTACATGTTAAATGTACATGAGGACTTGGCAGTCCATTTGATCTGATGGAATTGAGATATGGGTTGACTGATCAGTTGTAAATATTGCTTATTCTGTTTGTAATTGCTTCAATACGCTTTTCTTCTTTTTTTTAACAGTATTGCCTTTTGTAATTTTCATCATCACGTAACTTAATTTATACTAGAACTTGCTTGAGCCCATCTAGGGCGTGATATCGTGGTATATGAGTGGGGATATTTATGAACATAAACTGTACATAGCCCATCTGTGGGGATTATGACAATGGCTATTTTGAATGATCGATTTCGATTCATGATAGTATTGCTATTCATTGATGTATGTACAGCTGCACATTGCTCGATTTGGGGAGCGGATTGCAAATATATAATATTCTCTACCCATTCAAAGATGGCGACCGCGTTTTCATCTAGTGGTCCTATCTTTATGTCATGTAAAATTAACACGTGATGAGTTTAAATGCAATGAGGCTTTGCGGCACTGCGTTGTTTTGAACACTGACGAAGGCCGAGTGCCGAAAGCGCGTTGTGAACGAATAAAAACTAAACTGTGGATTTACCCCTGAGTGCTGCTACCTGATTCCCGTAATTGACGGGGAGGGACTTTTTGAGGCGATATATATATATATATATATATATATATATATATATATATATAATTTAATAAAATCAAAAGGCCTTCGCTCACAACAGACGTAGATATATAATTGTAGTAAAATACAAAAGGTAATGTCAAATACCAGACCTAAAAACACTTTTATAAATTGCTCGATTCCTATTTCGCGTCATTCTTTAGCGGTTTGACTCTGAATTGAAGGATCTGTAAAGGATTAAGAGGATTACAGTGCGGCTACTGTGCTTCTAAGGAGGGACAAAACGAGGCTGCAGCCTGCTAATAGCTCAGGGATTAACTCTGAAACGGGTCTTGTTTACCATAATGGATGAGCAATGCAGCAGAGTAGAAATTCTCATTTTAAAAATGGGGCTTCGTTTGGTTTTGCTCTGCTGTTGCTTTTGTGCATCAGTTAAAGCTTCCTGGTGAGTGAAGACGTTCCAGGTCTCCGAATGAAGGGAGCTTAAATGTGAGTCTTGATTATTCAGTAAGGAATGCTCCTTACAAAGGTAGGTACACACCAGTGCCTCTGTCTACTATCTATTTCTGGAAACAACTAGATGCATTCACAACATTTTTTTTAACTTGTGCATGCACTTTTCTAAAGTAAATTGAAAAAATCTGCAATGCACCAAGCCATGACCCAGTAAGGACGAGTGCAAATTCACGGTGCAGTTGGGGGTGTGAGAAAATGTATGGCCAGTGCACAGGGGCGTAGCTTGATCAGTAAGACTGGGGGGGTGTGAGCTTCAGATTTTCCGTCAATCTCGCTGGCATATCATGTTAATGATTGTATGAGATGCAGCGCGTGAGGGGGGCTTAAGGACCAATGGAAATGGAAAGGAGTGCAGATTTTGAGCGGTACTTAATACACAGTATTTTGTAAAATAACCATGTTTTAAGACCTTCAAAACAGAAGAGTGTTGGTGTGTTTTTGTCTGAGTGAGTATTTAAAATCCCAGGTGAAATTTGACAGACACCCTGCCATCCCCGACTGAAAGCTCCTGTGGCCAACTATTTACTAAATAATACATTTATTAGGGGGGTGGAACATCCCAAACTCCCCCCTCCGAAGATACGCCCCGGCCAGTGCATTTGTTTGCATATCCAGAATTCACAAGGAAATGTACATGAAGATGTGCTAAACTAAAGTCTGTCTTCTGCCAGTGGCAGATGAACAAGAAGGCAGGCGTTTTAGGTCTAAACCCTGCTTCTTTGCAAGGCCCTGTGTACAGCAACGCTCGTGACTGTATCATTTCCTGAATGGTACTTAGGGTGACAGAAGAAACACACCATATGTGGATGTAACATAACTTCATTGCATTGCATCATCCATAATAAGGAGCATGTCTCTGTTTAACCCCTTCCAGGCTGATGACGAGCTCAGCTCGTCATGAGCGTAACCTGCCGTGCGCTCATGACGAGCTGAGCTCATCATGTAACGCGGGATTTTTAAAATCGCCGCGCACAGCGGGAAAAGCCGCCACAGCGATGCGGTTAAGGATAGTCCCACTTCATTCTTCCCATTTATTTTCAATATTAAAATTGATATATGATAACCATGACGTATAGTTCTTACAACAATATATCATCCCTAAGCAATCCGACGACCCCTTCCTCCCTCTTAACTCCTCCTTCTCCCCGTCTCCTTCTCCTCTGTTTGGAAACGCAGGCCAGGGTCCGGTCAGCAGCATCATAGGGTGACACGATAAACTGCTAATGATGCCGCGTGGCCAGGCGTCCTAGATTTGCCAGGACTGCCCTAGTTTTCACCTGCTGACCTTGCTATTTTCAGCAGATTCAGCTCATGTCCTGGTTTTTAAAAAAGGTCAACCGAACACAGAGGGAGGTAAGTTCTCATATTTTCTAGTTCAGAGTTAGTTAGCAGCCCTTTATGGAAAGCAAATTAAATATCACAGATTATACTGTAAAATGTGCATTTAATGTTGTTGTCATATCATGTTGAGGAGGCGGGGGGGGGCAGGGGCTACTAGTCCACAACCGTGGGGGTCGAGGGATTTTCCCACATCTGTCCCAGGACTTGTCCTCCTGTGGCTCTACAAACTGGGCCAAGTACTCCCCTGTATGCACTTCGCTCTCCGTGGTAGCGAGGGCAAGCAGTCATAGGCTTCACAGGGAGAATAGTGTGGGGACACTCAGGCTCAATACTCAACACCACCTCCGAGCAGTGCAATACGATCAATATTCAGCCCAGTACTCTCCTTTGTATAGGACACAAGTACTTTATTACACAGAAAACATAATTCTACTACACAGACAATGATGCAAGGCTACCCGATATACGAGTGTGAGCCTTTATGCTTCCAGGTGCCTTGTCCAGCTAGCTACGCTACCCCTCCACATGCCTCTCGACTGTTCACCGCCTTTCACTGGGTGCCCCTCTGCCCCCTACCCCACTCCCTCAGGTCCAGAGCTTGAGGTACTGCCTAACTATTTGGTCTGAGCACTCAATCTTTTGGGCCTAGACCCTTTTAGTCTCTCACCCAGTGCTAGGAGCATTTCTAGGCCTAATTCAGCATCCCACAGCAGCAGCATCTCTCTGGTGGCATGGGGCTTCCAAGTGACACATTTCAGTCTTCAAGGGAGCTGTCGGCAGCCAGCTGTGCAGCACAACACTCGGAGAGTTGCAGTGGGATCAAAGGTTTCTGTCGTTGACCCTCTTCTGAGTGGCTGGTGATAGATCTCTGCTAAAAGAATGACTTATTCCAGCACTCCAGGGATTACTTGGTGCTTCTTGACCACAGCAACAAGAGGCAAGCAGGTCATTGTTCTTCGGTGCAGCGGTCACTGGCATGCAGTGCTTTGAGGGAATGGCACTTATTCTTCAGAAGGCACCTAAAGGGCGCACCTGAGATCACTTGGTCTTCAGGACTGGTACTAATCCAAAGACACACGTAGCAATGCTGCAGTCTCGCAGTCAACTTGTGTGGCACACAGGCCAACAGCAGGCTATTCTCCCAGCTAAGGCCGGGCCCCTGAGGCATGCAGCTCCAGGTGCCATGGCAGCTACAACAGAGATAAATGATGAAGATTGTAGTGCCCGTCCAGGAGTGCCCCGGCTCCTTTAGCGTGTCTTAGTGGAGTCTGGCAGACAGACCCTATGCCAGGGTCAGTTATGTCATGCTCTCCTACAATCTGCTCCTCATGCTGGGTTGCCACTTCCTTCCCTCGCTCACTAGTAGTTTATCTTGGCACGAGGTCCAGTCCAGTAATTTCTCCTTCAGATCGGACCACAGGCAATGTTCCCTCACCTAAGGGAAGTTGGTTGTCAGTATAACACCAACACTTGTCTCCTTAATATTCCCTGACTGCTATATACATTAAACTCCCTCTGTAGAAGAGACCACAACATCAAACCCCAATAGGACTTGGCCTCCCATCTTTATACAGATTTGGCAGACAGAAGATGCATATTCCAAGTCGTCTTCCTAAGAACCATTTAAGATTAGTTCCCCTTTCATATGTCCTGGCCAGGACACCTTCCAGACAGGGTCCGATTTGTCAGCCTGTGTAGCATATTGATATTTTTCTGGGGTTTGCACAAACATACTAAGGGCATGGTGCAGCTGCCCCTTCTTAAAGGGCAAAACCCTGGGGCATGGCAGGGTTTCATTTCTAGCCTAAATATTGAATCATGGTGGTCTCTGAAGAGCCAGTCCCTTTTCGGAACCATGAGGCTAAGGGTTCTCCTCTGGATGTGACCTCTTAGAGGTCACATCCAGTACAACTCCCTGTAAAAATCTACAAACATTGCTGCTATTTCCCCTGAGAAGGTAACCACCTGACCCGCCACCAAGGGAAGTTCAGGGATTATTTTAGCCTCAATCGTGGAGTACAAATGTGCAGATGGAACAAAAATATGGTCCCCACAGGAGGGACAGTTATGTGGTGCTGAATAATATGTGCACTGTCCCATAAAGGGAGGCCACTCTCGCCTGACATTGTCCAGAAGCTGAGAGTCCACCCATTTGGCCAGCGCTTACAACCTGGTTGGCTGAGCTGGAGAGTCGACATCCTGCTCCTAACAGTGGATTGTGTTTATAATTCCCCATATATAACTAACATCCCAGCTGATGCATTCAAGAGAATGTCAGTTTTCCTTTTCCAGCATTATGGTCTCCTAGGAATGGGTTGCTAGACCCAACAGAGCAACCATGGGTCCCTTGATTCGAACTCTCCAACAGCACAAACCTGTCCAACCCATCCAAATGTACCTTTGACACCACTAGAGGGAGGGATTTGTGTAAAAGGGTAGCTGTGCCTCGGGAACTTCTGGTAAACACTGCATGATACACCCATAACATCCAAGGAACCTACGGTTAGTTCCCAGTAATTCAACATTTTGCAAAAACAGGATATCCGGTGAGTGGCTAACATGAGGAGCCTAACCTAGGACAAAACAGCCCCCCTTTTAATTTTATCTAACAGCCCGTTGACATTCTAGGGTATGAGTTTACATAATGCTGTGTGCCCATCTCTGGTGTGACTTAAAAGAAGGACTGAAGACAGTGAAGTAAGATTCACCCTGTTGGTTGCATGAAGCTGTCCTAACAGAACACCGCCCCCCAGATTCCGTCCCACAATTATTACCCACAAGCAACTGTCACTCTACACATTTAAAATCATAAAACATCCCCCCAAAACCCCCAACTAAATATTAATGTTGTGTACATAAAGGAAGTCCTTTCACTGTTAAAGAATAGTGCCAGAAAAACATTAAGTAGAGTCAGCCGATCCTACAATCCAAACCCTCGAAGCAGAGCCCCCCTCCGTGTCAGTGGACACCAGTCCGGTATCCCCAGCCCCCACATTTCGAAAGCAGGGCATACTTTGTGCACGTCTCCTCCTGTATGGCCGCCGCCTCACCTTCGACCACGCAGTTGCCTGAGCAGCAGTCACAGTGGGTGGCCATTACATCTCCAGGAATTGGTGGCCTAACCTCAACTCATTCTGAAACACAGATTGGATGATCAATAATCAGTGTCTTTCCTTAAAATATGATTCTTAATTTTAATTTTGCAGGGTACAATAGCATCTAGTGGATTCCTATAGCTCCGAGTTTATGTTTTAAGTTATCTTTTGCTGCTTACCATTCATGTGTAGTCGGACAATGTGTTGGGAATCAAGTCGAACATTGCCCAGTCGTCTGTCCATACTCAACAATATGTCTCTATCTCTATAGTTGCGTAAGCGGGCTATCACTGGACTGGACTGGGGTGGGGGCGGGTGCAGGGGTGGTGGATACTTGAGGTGGCCCCCTAAAGAGAGCATGGTGCGCCTGTTTGATTAAAAAGCAGTAAGAGAATTGATTCTCTGAGAGAAAAGTCTGCAACCAGTTCTCTAGAAATGTTTCAGGGATGTTGGCCCTCTGATCCCTCAGGGTTACCCAAAAAATGTGCTATTTCTCCATGTGTGGCCTTCTGCATCTTCCACTCTGGGTGCTGTCTTACAAGAAGTGCTCTGCAGTTTTGGCACTGTTTGACTCAGGTATTTTACTGTGTCCTTGAGCGTGACTATGCAGGACTTCGCCTCAATCACTTTGCTGGTGGTGTTACTGAGTTTCTGGCAGAGGACCACAACATTTTTCTCCACCACTTCAATCTTGAGCTCTATATCCTGGCAGGAGGACGTTATCGCCTGTATAACATTGGTACGTGAGAGAAGAGTCCTCTCCCTCCTCTGTATGCCTGATCAATCATTTGTCCATTCTCCCATGCTTGAGGAGTTCTGTGTCGTTCACCATTGCCCCTGATGGATGAGTGGTGAGTTGATCCACCAAACCTCAATCCTGGATGAAATGAGCAGCCAATGCAATGGAGACGAAAAAATCCAAAGAGCTTATATCTGACCTCTCCAAGTGGCCTCTTTCCTCAGTGTAGGATATAAATGGGCTCCAAAAGGCAACAGACAGGTCTCTGAGAACTGGAATCCGGCCGTAAATCCGAGGAGAATTACCACAAGGGTCTTTATTGATCATCCCAATAGCTCTGCTTGGATCAAGCATCCATTAGAGCCACACCTGGCCCACATCCCACAAATATCGATGTTCAACCCTACCAGGGGACCCCAAGTCTGGGTGTTGGGAATTCCTCCTTGGTACAGCATTTCCCACCTTCAGAGAGGAACTTCCTCCTGGTACTTGCCTGCGAGATGGTCAGCTGCTCAAGACGTCTGGATGCACCTCACTGCCCCACCCATCTATGCCGGGCTCAATAAGTGCCAAGCTGTAGAGACCAGAGTGGGGTCAGAGCTCCGCCAATGCCTAATGTCTCAAGGGGAACCTACAAGCAGTGACAGATCAATAAGCCCCCGCAGACGGGGATGCCAGGCCTCCTAGCGCTTGGCAGCTAATGCAAGGGGGAATTACTGGGCCCCAGTGCAAGGCCATCCAACATTAATTGTCTAGGGGCATGCACACCCGACACACCAGCTTGTGGCGCCCATGTGAGGTACACCCCTCTGACTTGGGGAAGATTACAGGTCCCCCAAACTGCAAGTAAGTCTATAGGAAGGGGGACAGGTGAGCAAGAAAACCACTGCCATCACCGTCCCAGGCCGCACTTCTCCCATCCACAAGAGAGCAAGTCTTCAGGGAGACGTTCCTAACTCAGATCCGGGTCTCTACATCAAATAAGGCAGGATTTTGATTGATTGCAGGGCACAGGGCTCAAGAGCTCTAAGAAATAGTGGCCGCCATCTTGCCTTTCAGGCGGGACACCCACCAATGGGATTTTCTGTTGATGCAGAATTACAGACCTACCTCTAGGTTTATAGAATGTTCGGATATTGGTTTCCAAAACTGGTCAACCTCCTTAGATGTCACCTAGCTTTTTATTTCTTCTTCATTAAAGGTAGCCAGCCTTAATCAGGAAGGATGCGTACGTCATGGTATCTGCATCTCTTCACCTGTAACACTAGATTTGTACTTGTCACCGCCAAGTGATGTTCCCAGAAAATAATATATAATAATATATGTGTGTTTTGGTGCATTTATTGATGTGTTATATTCACTTAGAGTTCCAAAGGAGAGACTCAAGCTACACAAAGGATTCCATTCTTGAAGATACAAATTGCACTTCTTGCCCAGAGCACATTTCAAGATGGAAATCATGACTCACTGCTTGGCTGCACAGCATATAATTAGATTTTGAGCTGCAGTTTTTGTAATTGCTGTGGTTTTGCTAGAGCTTAACCACAAAACCGGATGAACAACAAGCCCAACATCATGATGCACTATTACAGAAAACTAGCACTGACAATGCCACTGGATGTGACTTTGTTTTACAGCGCATGCGCACTGAGAGACATATGGCGTATATGCATGCACAGGACACCTATGCACTCGTACAGACAGAGCACTGCGCTTTCTATGCACAAAAGACGAAAAGACTTGCAGGTACTCACAAGCCAGCTAAAATAGAGAAACACGTGAGCAAAACAACACAAATGCAGACATTCTCAGGCAGCATTCACAGGGGCCCATGTGTTCAAAGGTATACATAAGCACACATACGGCACGTATTCAGACATGCACAGTTACAGACACCACATATAGACAAGCAGGGTTGCAGACAATTGACCTACAGACTTGCATAGTCATGAACAATAAATATGGACGAGTGAACTGATGTATGAATAGATTGTTTACAGTTCAACTTTTTAGGTCCCATCTGGCGATGCAGCGCAAAGCGCTGTCGCCAGCGAGATCTATTGTTATCGACTTGCCTGCCAAGTGGTACAGACCAGGGCACGCGCCGATTGTGGTCTGTGGACGCGCTCCTGAGAAGCGCTTGCTTAAGTGTAAGTGTGTACAGCTGGTGCGCGTTAATTAGGCTTGCATGCAGTAAGTGCGCGTGCGCACACATACACACAGCCATCCCCCCTTGCTTTCGCTTCGCGTTAATTAGGCCCCACACACAGCCCCCCTGCCTTCGCTTTCCCTCGGTGCGCATTAATTAGGCTCGCATGCAGTAAGTGCGCGTGCCTACACACACAGCCAGCCCCTCCTGCTTTCGCTTCAATTAGGCGTGCGCGCACACACACACACACACACACACACACACACACACCACTCACCCCCTCCTCCCCCCTGCTTTCGCTATCCCTCTGGCGTTTCAGCCCACGCTCTCCGACTCGGCCTGCTCTCACCTGCTGTGCTCCATCAGCGCCATTGGGTGACACAGCCTGTCCGTTTTGCTGCGTTACTCGGTGGCAGGCGGACGGGGGCAGCGGAACGGCAGAGGCGGTGACAGGGTATAATGGGGAGAGTCGAGTCCGCCTCTGCAGGAGCAGGTGCAGCGCATCCGGCGCGAAACCTACCCGGGACGTGTGTGCGTCACTTCCTGCAGTGCTTTCTACCAGTACAGTGGGCGCTGAACGTGGCACTTGAGCGCCGGGGCTGCTGCGAGGGCGGTGAGTAGGACTCTCCGGGGGTCTGCATCCTCCGCAGAGGTGGGGCTGGTTCCTCCCCTTGTCTCCGGCTCCATTTGCCTGCATTGCACAGAGCAGTGCATGCTGGGAGTTGTAGTCTTTTTTTAAACAGCAGACTGGGCACATTCATTTTTTTTATATAGCTACGCTGGGGATTCGTAATTTTCTACTAACTTTTAAAAGCTAAGTGAAATCTGCTAGCTTCCTTAAAAACATCCGTAAAATGAACGTGTTACTGAGTATGTATCAGTAAAATGATGTGCCTTTATAATACAAAGAAAGTAAATAGTAACTTTGGGTCGTTGATGAAATGTGTATTGCTGCAATCTCTTGCTTCACAGCATAAAAAAGTGACATTTTTATTTTCAAATGGTATGTCTCAAACAGTATTTTCTTTGAGGACTTTTTGTTCACCTCTAATCTCCCGTATACATGCCCAGTTCTGTTTCTCGTCTTCCGCCTCCTCTCTCTGCACAGTTCTCACTGCTTCCCTCCGTTCCACAATCTCTCTCTGCAGACTTTCTGATGTTTACTTTCTCATCTTTCCATACATGCACAATTCTCTGCGTATTCTTTATCTTGCTTCAATGTATTCGCTGCTCCCTCTCTTTGCACACTTTTCTGTACTTACCCTCTGTTTAAACCCAACTCTCTGTGCAGTTTGTTTTCTTTCTTTCGCCCCGCCCTCCATCTTCACACTCACACAGCTGTTAACTGGTCCCAACTAGGGAATTGTTACAGTACTTAGCTGCAACCCTCCAAATAGTGGTGTCCTGAAGGCAGTTAAATACAGCTTTGTTATTCTGCCCATTCAAATAGTGGCCTCTCAGCTGATGCTCCTATTCTGCTGGAGTCAAGCAGAACGGAATGTGTAAATTCGCCTCTAATGCATCTGGACTAGCTTGTTTTATGTATTGCTGATTTAAAGTGGTTGAATTTGTTTCCCAATTTGAAAGTTTGCTACAGTTTATGTTGCAACCTGACAGATGAAACAACAAAACTAGGGAAGGTACGTTGTGAACTCCAGGTAAATAAACTGTTCTAGAATCTTCTCTAAATTGTGTGCGAAAAAGTGTAAGACCACACAGTGGTCGTGTCAAGAAGGTCACACTTAAAATCAAAAATGCAAATTCTTGTAGTCTGCTTATTGCTCAGCCATTTTCATTGTCTCTTGAAAAGTCTAGCGAAGCAACTTCTGTTGACATTCTTCTATAAAGACAGGACTTCTTCCTCTAACAAATAATTTTAAAGAGAAATGGGAAGGAGGAAAATGCCTCTAGATATAGCATATGAAGTGAGGGCTTTTTTTGTATTCGAAACGAAGCTTGCAATAGAACATGTTTGTTGCACTTTGTAAAGACACTGTTTACAGTACTTACTTGCTTGATTTCTACACAAGCATTTACAAGAAATCTCTAGCCTACCATGAAGACGTCATTTACTATCATCCTCTAATAACGTTAGGAAACCCCATACTTATGGTGCACAAGCTAAACTCCATTTCTGCCTGACCCTTGTATTCCTTTCCACTACTGGCCCCAATCACAAACGCTACTTGTTTAATTCCAGACCACCTTTCTATTTATAATAGAAATATATAAGCAGATGTGCAGAGTGACGTATGCTATTTCTTGCCATTTTTGAGTGTGGCGAGCTGCCCTGACTCCTGAGAGGTGAAGCCTGGAGTGAGTCCTGATGCTCCTCTCCTAAATTAAAAATGGCAGTACATAGCATATCATACTCTGTGCGTCTGCCTATATGGTTTATGCGGTCATTTTTCATATCTATTTTTCATGTGTATTTGTTTCAACATTTAGAATTATAGATGGGTAACTGTGAGTTACTGGGATGTTTTTCAATAAGTGACACAAAATAGATAAAGAGAACAAAGCTTGAGTTGTCTATGACGTCACTCAGAACCCCCAATATCCACTATGCAGCCCCTTCGCTGTCTGTACGTAGTTCACAGAGCCCTATAATGAGACTGCACGGTCATCAGAAATAACCTCAGGACAAATCTGGGGATTGCAAACATTTCATTACCAGAAAACCAACATGAGTTTGAAATGTTTCCATCTCTCTGCATGCTGGTGGTTTGTTCTTGCTGAAAAGGGAAGGAAGCTAAAAGGAATAAAGTCTAGCCTTCTCTCTCTTCCTTATCTGAAAGGTGTTTACACCACTTTAATTTCATATGATTAAAAACCAGTGTTTGGGAATTCTTACATATCAAGGGTGTCCTTCCCTGACTGAAGAAGGGTGAACCTACGCCAGTACTTATATATTCCACTGTAGACACCTTCTATATTTAAGCCTACATTCAGTGGTGTACAATTACATTCTAATGTTGTATTCCCCTGCCCCATATTTCTGCACAAAGGGATGACCTTACAATGAATGTTTTGGATGTATGCGGATTGGAGCAACCATTTCTTGTATGATTATGTTCATGTATACCAGATCCCCCTTTACTTGTTTGATTTGTATCTCCTTTAAAAATAGAAAATATTATAGGTCACAGAAGCCTAGTCAGTATCCCAAGTGTAAATTGTGTCATTAGCTCTGGGTAGAGTATTGAAGAAAAAGCTTAATTTGTGTGGCTAGGCTAAAGGGTGTACAATGTTCTTAACTCTCTGACTTGAAGGCCTCCAAGAACTGAATAAACCAGTCTAAGAAGCAAACACCAGCACACATGTTGAGTGCAGTTTATGAATTGAATTTCTGAGTATCAGACCACGGCAATAATACAATATGCTATTATGGTATTGGCAGCTTTGAAAACCTTTGCCTACTAGGATATGCTTAGCCACACACTAATGGTCGCCAATGTGGGAGAAGCACCAAGCCTCATCAGCTGCAGAGGTCCATAAGTGTTAGTCATCATTCAGAACCTTTTCAATATCTACATGCCCCCAGAGCGCATATGAGCAAAGCTTATAACAGCGGGCTCCGCACCTGTGCAGGTGACACCCAGATCTACCTCAAGCTGGACACAGTGTCACCAGGCTTTAGTGGAAGGCACATTTCTGCAAAACTGCATGTGCCACAAGCCTTGTAGCCACGCTTGACTTTGCCAAAATTGCGATTTGCTTCTTATTGCATTAGGAGTATTTTGCACAATCTTGTATTCGTGACAGGCTGGCGATTTCTCCTCGTTCTCTTCGAACTTCTTTATTCCCTCCACCATGACACCTTTGTTTATGAATACACTCTCGCATAGTGCTAGATTTTGCTAATTCTTTTTATGTTCAAGACAACAAAAAGGCCTTTTAAGCAACAGTTTTGGTCTTGTACACTTCCCCAATACCAATGTCTTGATTAGTACCAGTACCGTTGTTCATTGCTTGTGAACATGGCATGTCTTGCTTTTATAGCACCATCGGCCTGATTCTGATTACAAGTTGCGTGGTGCGGTGGCGCTGAAATTACCAGTTCTGGAATTTGCAAATGTGGCTGGTAATTTCACCACTTCATTGGGCAATTATGAGTTATATCTGCCAGAATGGGGAATAACATATGAGCCATGGGTTTACGTGGTCAAAAATTGCATGCACATTCCTATTCCAGTCCAAATATTGCTTGCATTCACCGCCTGCTTTGAGCATGTGGTAAATGGAAGTGGCGGGATCTTTGCAGGTCAGATGATGGTAGTGGTGATGTTGAGGGCATCTGGGGCAGGGGAGGCTGGTGGCAGGCCATCCTCCTTGTAACAAAGGAGAGTTGAGCGTGGGCCAAACTGCTCTTACCATCTAGAATTTCCAGTGTTCATGCACCTGGTTATTCAGATGTGGTAACACTAGGGCACTTGTCATTTTCTGGAGTGGATCACACCCAGGGATACTGCTTCTCTCAACACCCACTCAGGGCCCGCATGCATTACTTTCGAAGCCATAATGTGAGCACACTCTATCTACCTGCCCCAGGGAAAAAATATGAAAAATATTACTCTATAAAAAAATATCTATTAATCTATCAAATGCAATGAACAGTACATGACTGACACTAGTCTCCTGGACTCATTATGTAGACCATGTTGTGTGGACTGAATGCTTTCATGGAATATTTTTACAAAGGAGAGCTTTCTGTTTCTTTGTAGGGCTGGTGGGCAGCATGTAATGCCGTAGTTCACAGTATCATGTTGAAGCGTTTTTGGAGAGAAGCCCGGATCAAAGGTAAGGCGCTTGACTGATAAGAATCTCCTTTGTAAAGTACTGGAAGTATGCAGACTTGCCAATTGCTAACCATGGGTGTTACTTTTGCCCTATGGTGTCCCACAGTAAGGCTGTTGGGCATTTAAGAAAGACTATACAAATCTATGGTGGAATGTTGGGTCGGATGCCAAACGACTGGTTGCACAAAGTGCTCACAAAGTGCGCTCTGACTTTATGCGACCAGCCTTTCATTTTTCGACCTATGTACTAATAAGTCACATCGTAAAAATTGTCATTCTTTTGCAGAACATCAGAAATATTGGAAGCAAGCAGCAGCAAACCTCCATTCCTATGTTGCATTCCCAAATGTGATTTTTTTTTTTAGCAGCCCGTGTTTCTGAAAGCCACCATTTCTGGTTTAAATAAAAAACAAAATTCCTTTTCACTGCCTATTTGCTGTGAGAGTCCAACATGATTCCCAAAGAGAAAGTTGTTCAACTGGGGCTGCTTCCCCTTTCTAAATCTGTTACTACCTCCTTTAAGGAGTTCGTACAATCAGAATGGTTTGCAACTCCAATTGGGTGAAAAACTAACCCTGGGCATAGTTCGCGTAGTGTCGCTATGCATAGCTACGCGAAGTGCACTTCGCACTACGAGAGCTACGCGTAGCACTACGCGAGCTGCGTAGTGCGGTGGTAAATGTTGTTCGCAATGATTGCACAGTGTCGGTGGCTTGTCCGCACTGTGCAATCATTGCAAACTGCATCTTGCACAGTGCACGCGGTCGTTTTCTGCCGCTCGAGTAGATTTGTACTCGAGCTGCAGTTTTCTCAACGCGGACTGGTAGTTTCTCATCGCGAACGGTCACAAGCTTACGTGATCACTCGCAATGAGAATCCTGACTTCCCCGCGTTGAGGATCTCACCGGGAGGTTTATTTTCCACGTTCGCGATTGGCAACTTGTTGTTGCTGATCGCCAACGAGGAAAAAGTCTCGCCCGTATGTCATTTTGCTTGCTCGCGGTCGCCAACTTGACATTGAGGACTGTGAGCAAGCAAAAAATGCCTGCTACGCCTTTTTGCACTGTGCTACATGCAATTTGCGTAGCACGTAGTTGCGCAAACTACGCAAGCGTAGTGTAGTTTTCCGCCCAGGCCTATGAAAAACAATTAACACATCTCATTGAGATTCGCACCAGGGTACCCACTTAAAAAAATTGCCTGCCCCTGCCGTCGCTTAGCAAGGGTGATGACTGGGGAGCTGGGAGGGGCCGCGGTGGCCTTGGGACTCCCCTCTCGCACCCCAACATTTGGATATGTTGTGGGCGCCGTGGGTGGGCACCAGGGCACCTACTTAAAAAAATATGACTGGCAGAAGCCTTTCATTTAATATTTACTGCAGTGTCTAAGGAGCATCCCATAATGCCCCAGGACTTTCTGAAGTTCTATTTTTTCTTTCTGTTGGAATAGGCAGTGGCACCACCAACCATTTTTAAAATGTTTTGAGGGCTACAGGGAGTGTAGCTTCCCCTCAGCAATTTTGAAAAAAAACAGTACGTCTCTTGGGCCAGTAAATCCATGCCCCCAGGAGAACTTACCATATTATTTTAAAGCACTCTAAGTTGGACCTATATGCTCTTCAGCTGGCAAGAAAAACTTCTGATGGTGGTTTCTTGTATAGCACTTTGTGGCCTGAAAAATGTTGAAAAAGACTCAAAGTGATGTTGATTTTTTTTTTTGTAAGCATGTATTGAAACTATTTTATCACAATCACTTTTATTAAACTTTGCAATGTGTGAATTTATAGAATATATATTTGACTATAGTAATTGTTGATTTTTTGACACAGACAATAGGTCTGCTTTATATACATCTTCAACAGAGCCGCCAACACCATCGCACCCATGCTCCGCCAAACCATCAACCGCTCCCTGGCGACCGCCTCGTTCCCCGACGACTGGAAACACGCCGAGGTCAACCCCCTCCTAAAGAAACCCTCAGCGGACCCCACCGACCTCAAAAACTACAGACTGATCTCCCTGCTCCCGTTCCCAGCGAAAGTCATCGAGAAAGCCATCAACAGCCAACTCGCCACATTCATTGAAGAACACAACATCCTCGACTCCTCCCAATCCGGCTTCAGAAAAAACCACAGTACGGAAACCGCCCTCCTCGCCGCAACAGACGACATCCGCACCTTACTGGACAAAGGAGAAACAGTAGCCCTCATCCTCCTGGACCTATCAGCGGCGTTTCGACACAGTCTCCCACCGCACCCTAATACGCAGACTCTATGATGCAGGAATCCAGGACAAGGCCCTCGACTGGATCTGCTCCTTCCTCTCCGGCAGGACGCAGCGGGTCAGACTCCTCCCTTTCCTCTCGGACCCCACACCTATCACCTGCGGAGTCCCCCAGGGCTCCTCCCTCAGCCCGACGCTCTTCAACGTCTACATGGCTCCACTTGCCCCCATCGTCAGAACCTACGGACTCAACATCGTGTCATATGCAGACGACACCCAGCTCATCCTCTCCCTATCCAACGAGCCCAACACCGCCAGACACAACTTTCGAGAAGGCATGGAAGCCGTCGCCAAATGGATGAAAAACAGCTGCCTACAACTAAACACCAACAAAACAGAAGTACTCATCATGGGCCCAAACCCCGATGCCTGGAGTGACACCTGGTGGCCCACCGCCCTCGGAAGCCCGCCAACCCCCACAGACCACGCACGCAACCTGGGAATCATCCTGGACTCCGAGCTCAAAATGGACCGCCAGATCAACTCTGTCTCATCTTCCTGCTTCCACACCCTCCGCCTCCTTCGTAAGACCTTCAAATGGATCCCCCTCGAACACCGAAAGACAGTCACTCACGCCCTGGTCACCAGCAGACTCGACTACGGCAACGCACTCTACGCCGGAATAAACAAAAACCTCATCCGCAAGCTACAGAACATCCAGAACGCCGCCGCAAGACTGGTCCTCAACCTGCCAAAACACTGCCACATCTCCCAGCACCTGCGCACACTCCACTGGCTCCCCGTCGAGGCGAGAATCACCTTTAAGATGCTCACCCACGCACACAAGGCCCTCCACGGCACCGGACCAGCATACCTGAACAGCCGACTCAAATTCCACGCACCCCAAAGGACTCTACGATCAGCCCAGCTTTCCTACGCCGTGGTCCCCCGCACCAGAAAGACCAGATCGGGAGGCCGCTCCTTCTCCTTCCTCGCGGCCAAAGCATGGAACGCCCTTCCGCTCCACCTCAGACAGACAACATCGCTCCCCATCTTCGCAAGAAACCTCAAAACCTGGCTCTTCGACAGACCCCCTCCTTGATGGAATGGAACCTGCACCCCCCCTACCCCCCCCACCCCTAGCGCCTTGAGACCCTTACGGGTGAGTAGTCGCGCTTTAACAAACTCCTGATTGATCCTGATTGATTGATGTGCTGAACCCCTGATAAATGCAATAGTCCTTTTTGTATATTTTGGTGTTCTGACCCTTTGACAACGTTAGTAGTTCTGCCTTTCTTATATGACTCCCTTTATATTGCTACATAACATAACCTTTTGCACCGCCGGTGGTTAAGCACCAGTGGGGGATTGGAAGCAGGGCCTAACCACAGGCCAGGCCTTGAGCCCAACCCCATGCCGCACATGGCCAAAAGCCTTGCGGAGTCAGGGAGAGGTAGGGCGCCTATGGGCTTTGGGTGCACGGCCTGGTTCACACTACTCACTGACGAAGGCCGTGTGCATCAGGGGGTGTGTGCCTAATCCCATGACACACACAGTGATAAACAGCTTACTTTACTTTAAAAAACATAAACGTTCTCAAAAAAACCCCAAAATTAAAGTGACGTTCTAGTTAGAAATTGTAGTAATATCTTAATTTAAATAAAAAAAAATACATAGAAATTCACAGAATAAATCAAAGGATAAGAGGTCATTATAGTTAGGTCAAAATGTCAGTTAAAACATACTATTTCAAAGTAACAAAACCACTGAAATTCACCTGTTATACTCATCTCAAGTAACTATAACCATATTGTTCTGTACTTTATCACTGTTTGCCTAATAAACTTACTTTTTTAACCTACAGTAACTATAGCTTGTGCCCTAAAGTAAAGGAAATGATGGAGGGGCTTCCAAAACAGTTTCTTCTCTTTTAGGTATTTCTGTTCCTAATGTGGATCCTTTTCTAGGTCATCATAGGAGAGTTCATGGGACACTTGTCCATCGTCTTTTCAGATGCTAAGTTGGTATATCTGTGCTGCTTGTGGGTCAGGAGAAATCTACTAGGTGGGGCACAATTGCTTGGAACATAACACATTGATAAGGCTAAAACTGAGCAGGAGGAGTGTATGTTAGAGAGTGAGGTTGCTGAATTAGGGCCTAATAGCCTTATGGTCCATTCCTTTGGTTGCTAATGCCTGTTAATTGCGCTGTTCATTAGATATTGTCCCATGATTGCAGTATGGAAAATTAAAATCTGTTAACGCCTTCAGCAGAAGGGAATTGCACTTAAATAGAACAATGTAATGTTATCAACTCATTGGAGATAACGGTGTGCAATAAGGCTTCTTTTGCTTTGTTTTTAAAGAATTTCTTTGTTAAAATCACAAGAAAACAAACATAAAATAGTTTATAGTCAAAGGAGTATTTTGCATGTTTGTCTGTGGTTCTTCAGTACAGATTCTCTATTACTTCCCTGACGCAACCATTTTTAAGACTCATCCACGCCATTGTTCATGTAGGAGTGCGCCTGACGGGCCAGTTGAGACCTGTTAGCTTTGCCAAAACGTATTATTAATTGTGAGTGCAAGGTTTCCGATTCACATTAACCATGAGATATATTTGATTTATGCTAAGATATATTTTTCTGGCTTCAGTGCCAAAAATATAGTTGTACCCCTCTGTAGTAGTAGTTTCATAATCAGTCAATCAATCAATCATAGCATTTAGAGAGCTCACTACATACCCGTGAGGGTCTCAAGGTGCTGGGGGGGGGGGGAGGGGGTGGGGAGGAGAGCTGCTACTGTTCGGAGAGCCAGGTCTTGAAGTCTCCTGAAGGTTAGAAGGTCTTCGGTCTGCCGCAGGTGGATGGGGAGGGTGTTCCATGTTTTGGCGACGAGGTGGGAGAATGATCTGCCGCGGCCAGTCACTCTTCAGATGTGGGGGCGGTGGTGAGGGCGGGGTCTGCGGAGCGGAGCTGGCGAGTGGGGGTGTAGAGGCTGAGTTGGCTGTTGAGATAAGCTGGTCCGGTGTTGTGGAGTGCCTTGTGTGCGTGGGTGAGGAGTTTGAAGGTTATCCTCTTGTTGATAGGGAGCCAGTGCAGGTCTCTCAGGTGGGGGTGTGGTGTGGCTGCAGTGATGATGTCAAGGATCAGGCGTGCGGAGGCGTTCTGGGTGCATTGGAGCCATTTCAGGAGTTTGGCCGGGGCTCCTGCGTAGAGTGCATTTCCGTAGTCCAGTCTACTGCTGAGGAGGGCCTGGTTGACCGTCCTTCTTGTTTCGGTGGGGATCCACTTGAAGATCCTGCGAAGCATTCGGAGGGTGTTGAAGCAGGAGGAAGAGATGGCGTTGACCTGCTTTGTCATGGAAAGGGTGGAGTCGAGGATGACCCCTAGGTTGCGTGTGTGGTCGGTGGGTGTGGGAGGTTCTCCTAGTGCAGTCGGCCACCAGAAGTCGTCCCAGGCCAAGGGGGTGGATCCGAGGATGAGGACCTCCGTCTTGTCTGAGTTCAGCTTCAGTCGGCTGTTTCTCATCCAGTCGGCGACAGCCTTTATTCCTTCGTGGAGGTTGGTTTTGGCAGTGTGGGAGTCTCTGATGAGGGAGAGGATCAGCTGGGTGTCGTCGGTGTAAGAGATGATGTTGAGGTCATGCCATCGTGCGACGTGGGCTAGTGGTGCCATGTAGACGTTGAACAACGTTGAGCTGAGGGATGAGCCTTGGGGTACGCCGCAGATGATCCCGGTGGCTTCGGAGCAGAAGGGGGGAGGCGAACGCTCTGTGTTCTGCCGGAGAGGAAGGAGGTGGTCCAGTCCAGGGCCTTCTCTTGGATTCCGGCGTCGTAGAGGCATGTTCGTAGTGTGCGGTGGCAGACTGTGTCGAAGGCGGCTGACAGGTCCAGGAGGATGAGGGCCACGGTTTCTCCATTGTCCAGCATGTGGTCATTTTGCAAATATTGTCGATATTCCTGCCAGAATGGTGCCCAGCTGTTGTGTTCTTATTGCACTGAGATAAGATTGGTAATTCCTGGCATTTATTACTATTATAACTACAGTTGTCTGATACCCTAGCCTGTAAAATTGTTTTAATCTGTCTACATCCACACCAGCACTCATTCAATCAGTCATGCCATCTACCATTTATCCAATCATTGTTCGCTTATCCACTCAACTCAATTATGTAGTCTTCCATTTATACAGTCATCATTCTGTCTATCCACTCCAATCAGTCATGCAGTCTTCTTTCTGTCTATCAACTTATTTTTAGCAATTATGCTCACATTTACTCACTATGCCATCAACGTGAACTCATAGCTTTTGAAGTACCACTTTCACATATAAAATATCCAGCCCTATTGCTTTCCCAAAGCATGTGTTTCATTGTGAATAGTTGTACATTGTGTCAGAGTTGTGTCTTCCTACACTATTGCCCAATGGTTCTCTTTTCTTCACAAGAAAGAGTTGACATTGCTATATGTAACTCTAACTTCAACCAAAGGAGACACTGCAAAAACATAAAAGCATTACTGCTCTAGACCCCTGCATAAGAAAGGAAGCCTTTAAAAGAAGCTGACAGTCATCTCGCCATAGGGCCCTAGTCGTTGTAAATTGACATTCTAAATGTGACCCTTGAAATTACTCCTATGTGTGGAGTGAATGGAGCATTCTGTGCAGGGTTTATGAGCCTATTGTCACAGTGGCGATCCCTACTTCAGTGCGTGGTGCAACTGACAACCCGGAAATAAAGAGAGGGACTGAGGCAGGGGACGCCGTCCAGTCTTTTCGCACTTCCCTACGTCAGTGTGTCCCCCGGAAGCCGCACTAGTCATGGCCTGGTTTCAGTGTGCATATGCATAAAAGTAGGGTGACCAAGCGTCCCGGATTTGCCCGGATGGTCTCAGTTTTTTACCTTCTGTCCGGGCAGATTTCAAGAAATTTAGCTCCTGTCCCGGTTTTTAGAGAGGGGCAACTGAAAACTGTGGGAGGTGCTTTTTATGTTTTACAAAGCAGGGATACTTAGCAGTTGTTTAAAGAAAGCAATTTAATTAATAAACAGGCTTCTGGGTTTAAAAACTTGCATTTTATGTATGTTCTAGCTGCCTGTTCTGTAATTCTCTGCTGAGGAGCGCTGTCCTTCTGTGCGCCCGCTTGAAATAAAACTGTAGTCCTTCTTCTATTTTCGTGAAATATCCAGATTTGTGGCTTTAAAATTCTGGTCACCCTACATAAAAGTCACAGTCTGGAACCCATTGGTGCCTCTAATTGTTTTTCTGACACCACACTACCTTGCCTCTTTGACGGCCTTTCTTCTGCTTACTTCCTTTCTTCTTTGGTCACGTTGCTGTCTGTCCTGCGACCCTTGGAGGGGTTCATTTGTTATATTTGCTACCTTTTGCTGTGCTGTTGTGTGGGACTGGGTGTTTGCTATGCTTGGGAAGTTTTTGTTTCTAAATATGCCTGTGGAGTCAAGGACATAAAAGCATTTAACAACAGCTGACTGATCTTCCAATTTGGTAAAATGCATGCATACAAATAATTTTGGATATTCACTCACCATCCTGCATTGGGATCCCACGACTTTAATGGATGTGGACATTTCGATTCTACCACAGACTGCTAATTGATATTGACTTTTACAGTCAGCAAAAGAAGGAAAAGACAGCTAATGGATATTTTTTCTGCTGAATACCATGATTGAGTGAAAGTTAATTATTTGTTTTCTAGGACTTTTTCTTTGAGCCATTTCTGAGACCATTCTTAATCACTGAAGTTATTAAGGATTTTTTTGAGAGGCTTTGAACTAATAAAGTCATTCCAGTCCTATGTCACTCCATTAAAAATCCCTAATTTGCGTTCTTGGTTATTACCCGACAAAATTATGGGCTCATAGAATTACAATATTTGGTATTCGTATTAATTTAATATCCTGTATTACTTCCTTCTCTTAGGTTTACACTGCATTTATTGGGTTCCTGCTGCTAGATACAAGTGAGAAAGTGAGAGGTTTTAGGTAAAACACACACATACTACCAGTCATTATGCTATTCTGAGTTATTCATGCATTAGAGGTGAAGGCTATAAACATTTGTTATACTTTGTTTTTAGACACATGATGCACATAGAACACTAAAGGGACCTCTAGTGTCGTCGACTGATGCAGTAATCTTGAAGGGTCCCTGGACCGCCATCCTTGTGTTTTCTCCACTTCCCCTTTCCCCTGGGGGTTGTTGTCACTTGGAGGTTTTTTCCTTTTTCGCTGGTGGTTGCAGGGCTCTACTTGGTATAGAGAATCCGCTTCTGGAATTCACGTCTCGCTCCCATAAGATGGCGCAGCCAGTGTTTGCACTGGTTGTGGTCAGACATTACACCTACTGTGGTCCTTAGTCACACAATGTTGTACAGATGACTGCAAACAGTTGGGGTCATAATTCTGAAACCCTGTTTTGAGTAGAGTTGATTTTCGGCAGGCATATTTACAGTTAGGTGTAGGCACATTAGTGTTTCTAGGAAGAGGTACGAGGTGGTAATTGCGATTGTGATGAGCATCCACGAAATCACACATTTACACACGCACCTTTATGTCTGAAAAAGTTTATAAAGTGTAAAAATAGGATGAAAAAAGGTCCCTGAACTCTCATATTTGTAGTTGCAATTTAAGAAGAAAAATTATGTTAAATAAATGAGGAAATTAACGTTTCCTGTATACTTTCTGTAGTATCCTCCTTGGAATTCTGTACAACCTGGAAAATGATGAAATGTTTGCAAGTCAAAGGCAGAAATCTATGATGTAATTTTTTTTGAAAAACTGTGAATTGGGCATTTTATTCTCGTGTTTCTTGGTATTTTTGAAGTTTATTCTCAGATGTTCACTTTGCTGTTTATGAGAGGTGGGGCTCACAAAATATGCAGAAGAAAAATGCATGAAATGTTATGTAACTGAAATTGTTTGTGTGTGTGGAAAGAGATCGGTAAACTTTATTGCAGAGATTGAGGTGCTGAAAAAACATCATATAACCTTGGGCTAGCAACATAATTACGCGGTGTATCTATTTTACGGGTAAGTTGTGTAAGGTAATATGGAACTATGAGGAAACTGAGCTACTCTACAAGGGTTCAGATTTGTTTTGGATATCTGTGTAAGGTATTTATATGTATTTTATATACACCTTTATTCCATCTGCTGTTGAAAAAATAATTTTATGCACTGGTTATGTCTGGCACATGGATTCAGTGCGCACCTGACAGGGCTACTTGGCATGGAGTTTCAATATTTATTTAACTGCCTTAAAGATCTCTGTCAATCTGTTTAAGATTGAAAAAAACAGATATTTTAGTTAGGCACTACCCCATCATGCATAAAGGGGGCGGAGGTGGTTGCAGAGTTGTGCAGAAAAGCCAACCGCTGATAGGTCGCGGGCGACTGAGTGTACCTACTCCCCTCCCATGAGACCAGATGGTTGATGTTTGTACATACATAATGCATGCTTGGCACAATAAATGTCCTGTGATGCCGTAATCCCCCTTCCAGCCCATCTCATTTCAGAATCCTTGGTTCTTGGCTGCTCTGCTCGTATTGATCTATCTGTCCTGCTATAGTGCTTTGGCACCTGCAGGTTTTAGTGTGCTATATACATTTTATCCTATCATATCTATGGGTCAACCATTGGTTGCAGAGGTGGATCAGTAAGTAGCAGGAGTGGCTGGTGCAGCAACTCGCTGGCATAATTTCCTCTCCTTCTTTTCACAGGCTTGATTGTTTTGATTCATGTTTTCCTCTTGCATTGAAATGGGGGGAGAGAATACGAAATGATCTGGTCCCAACAGCACAGGTCCTGCCTGGTCTTATTTACCCATCCCAAATTGTTCTCTTGTCCCTGAACAAGATTGGACCCCACAGTAGACATTACCCAATGTCAACAAGCATGCAAAACAAACCCTTGGGTGCAAACGTTCTGCAGCAGTTGTCTGTCTTAAGTGACATGGCCAAGGTAAATGGGGGCGGAAAGGAGGGGATTTTTTTAATAGTAAATATGCAAGTATTCTTAATTTTTGCAATTTAGATACAATTGATTTACATGTGCTGACACGGGGAAGGATCTGCCACTCCTTCCCGACATGATTGCAAGCATATCATAGCAATTAGTGCTGCATGGCTGAGAGCTCGGGTGCCTTAATTCTTTGCCTTTCCTTTAATCCACCTTTCCACCCATTCTTGAGTGAGCAGTGGGTGGGAATTTTTATTCCACCATGAGGCCTGTCAGCATTTGTGGCCAATGTAGCTGCTCTTTGGATTTATTTGCTCCACTTCAAATCCCATGTTTTGCTGCTTTATTGCCTGTTATCCTCTTGCTTCATTCATTGAAGGTGAAGGAGAGTTTGTCCAGAATCACCTGTACTCAGCAGTGGCACTGCTAGCATTGCAGCCCATCCTCCATGCCCTGATATTCTCCCCTATTATAGAGTGTGAATTTACAACCCCAGTGGATTATAACTAGCATTGTCTACCTGGTGGAAGGGCAGTTCTCAAGCACTTATAGAACTTGACCTGGGGCTGTGAGGATCGGGTCTCCACCCCAAATACTGTAGTTTGTTGCCCTATTGTGAGTATGCAAATGAATTACAGGATATTAGGTGAATTGCGGTCTGTCGGAGGTGAGGAAATGGGCTTTAGCGGAGACGGCAGTGAAAACTGCGCAACAGCGTGGTCATGGGAGGCACACAGTAGTCACTGCATGGGACACTATTTGTTGGAATTAGCAGAGAGGTCTGATATCTTGATCCCCTTAGATGGGCGACTTATATGTAAGAATTGAGACTCCTCTTCCCCGCTCACTTGGAGCCGCTCGCAGAGCAAATACATTTGCAGAAGTAAGATGCCTGATAGGGAATATGCAGCTCTTAGATGCTTGGGTTGATTTGTATGGCAGGGGGCAGGCAAGCAAACCAATTTTGAAACACTGCCCTAATCAGAGCTTTAATGAGGCAGGTACAGTCAGGCTCTGCACTTCTTCGTTAATTTGAAAGTGAGAGAACCAGCACTTCTCAGCTGGGGTGTAATACTTTTAATGAGAGAGTAGCAGCACTTCACAGTAGCCAACAGGCACTTGAGATAATGACTACATGCACTTTTGCATTACCATTCAAAACTGCCCATAACATTGTGTGTGGATATGCCAATGTAGTTGAACGTACTGTCACTATAAAACCAAATGTTGAAGCAACACAGCACACAAAATAAGGGCACAGACAAAGAAGACCCAAGTTACAGTTCAATGGTTGTTTATTGTGATATGTATGTACTATTAATACGATTTTTTTGTAAAACAAGTTCAGTGACTTCAGTGTACATTTCTTGTGAAATATGGAAAAATGAACAACCAATGAAGATATATTTGGGAAAAAACAAGAATTAGCAAAACGTCTGGCTTTAATGCTCCAACCAATGTAAACCAAGGCAGTCACAAATGATGTTTGGATACATTTTATGCACAAATTGTGTTTATCACATAAAAGCCTGTCATACTGCCTCTGTCAATTATGGGAAAAAGTAGCAAAAATCAGTGCATGCTGTGTAGAGTGCATATTTGTGTAAAAGAAGTTAGTGTGACATAGTTGAATTATTTTTCAGATTTATTGCCTGTTAGTACCAGACCATATACAAACTGCTGGTACTAATTTTACACCAATAACTGTGAGAAAAGAGACAGAAACAGTGCTTGCATATTTATCTCTAAATCAGCAGCTATGTCATGATTACTGTTTGTGGTAACCGTATTACCGAATTGTAGTGGGAAACATCATTTACCTCGCATGTGAAACAAAGCATGCCATTACAATGCAGTCATTACAACGACCGCATTCTTACATCGCATGCCATTACAACGCAAGTTGTTACAACGACTTGCTGTAGAGAGCAGAATGTGTTGGATTTTTAATCCAACACCTTCCCTACTGTTGCACAGACTGGAGTTGGAATAGTAAATTATACTATTCCAACATCCAGCGCCCCCCTACAGCAAGCCGTTGTAATGGCTTGCATTGTAATGCTATGCGATGTAACAACGTGGTCATTGTAATGACCATGTTGTAATGGCATGCGTTATAAACGCATGCGTTATAACATGTCCTATTCAATTGTAGCATAACAGCAAAACATCCAGCATTCTGTAGATTGCTCCATTAGTGGAGCAGTGCTAATTTTTACGCAGTACAGCTCCACTGTACCTAAACACAGAATGTAGTTCTGAATGTACTTTCACTGATGACCTAAAACATTCTAACTCTAGGCAAGTGGCAAGCTTCTCCATGCTGCCCGACTCCACTAAACGCTATTTGCTTGGAGAAAGGAGCACATTCCCAGAGCAAAGTAACTTTTATGCTGGAAAGCTGATACACTTGCAAGATTTTGCGTGGCTTTTTGCCACTTTGTGGCAATCCAAATCTTTAAGAAATATTTAGTGCCATTTAGTCGTGGACTGCCTCTGCCCTTAAATCTCCTGCATTCTCAGTATTGCTCACCCCATAGATATTCCATTGCTTTCCATGCCCCTTTCTGGCTCTTTAAAAAAACATGTTAAAATCCTCTCACCCACTCCTCCATGTTAGTATTGACTTAGTCCCTCTTCCCAACTTGCTCTTCTTTTGTTACCCGACTCCTTGCCTATCACGTTTTTTCTTTAAAAAAAGCTTTTTTGGAAGCCCAGCATCTAGAATTTGCTACTGGGATCTTCTTTCTTCTTCATGCACTTGCATGCCAATTTTGTTAATCATTTACCATTGCGCCTGCCATCTTGGAACAGTAAATTAAGAAAAAAATAGTTGGTGTGTCTGGACCTATGCGTTTGCATGCACGATGGCACATACATTCACGTACGTCATCGGGCGGTGGCCGCTGGAGTGTCATGAGGCATACGTGGGCATACCCCATTACAACTTTTTTTGCCTATGCTGTTCAGCATCAGCAAGAAGTATTTTCTTTTTATGTTTTACAGATGCTGAACATCATTGGCAAGAAACATTGCAGAATCAGTAGGTCTGCATTGACAAAGCCAAAGGCGAGACTGATTGACTTTGCTAGTGGTTGTGAACATAGGTGATTTGCACAATTGAAAAAAGTCTGATGCTGCTTAGAATGACACAGGGTCATGGTAACTGACTTGGACTTCTTCTTTCCTAGATCAGCCTTACTATGATAGACTGGTACAAGATGCCCCCTTTTTAACAAGCAACGGCAGGCTGGACGAGCAGCTGGTGGATAAAATCATCCTGCAGCTGAACAGAGTGTACCCCCAGATTCTCTCCAACAAGGAAGCAGAGAAGGTATTGCACTATTTGTGTTTATAATGCATGCAAGCTATTGTTGTAAAGGCTGCTTGATTATGTCATAGTAACTTTTAATTCCTAGTAATCCTGCATTCATTTACCTCACTAACAGTATGGAGCATAGCGCCTTCTGTTTCATTCTGGTTACCGTACACCACTGCTATTAGTTTATATCCAGGTTTCTTCCCAAAGTTTTTTTTTAAAGCATTTATTGTTCCAAACTGATTTGTCACATTGATTGTAGGCCAACATAAAGGTATGGAAAGTAAATCCGAACTCTAGTATCCTGATCTACTTCATTAAAGACAAGGGAGGAGCACCGGACTATACACATTGGTATAGGCCTGCTGCTGTCAGTGTTCTAATGTCCTAATACACTCCCTCGGACTCTCCGTCTCCGCTGCCTCTCCACGCGCTTCGTGGATTGGTCAGGGGAATGAGAGCGCTAGTGGTGGTAGCGGAGGGCACAAAGCGAGCCTAACTCTTTCCTTACTCCCATTGCGTTCAGTGTCACAGGAGTCTCAGAATCAGGGAGGTGGTATTCTCAGCTCCTGTTTCCTTGGTGCAGCCAAATAAAGAAAGATAGTTTGGAGGTGGCCAAGGAGAATCAGGGGCTGTTGACCACGTTCATAGCTCCTACTATGCACATATGTTACCAACTGTCGGCCACACACAGCAAGAGCTGTGAAAGATACTCAGGCTTCGGAGGCGTGATAGGTTCGAAACCCCCTGCTTCTCCCGGGAGGGTGCTGTTTGTAATTAGGACATTCTGACCTGATAGGGCGGAATGCTCTACCAGCCATATAGCTCATCATAGCGGGCTGTACCAGCCATAAATGCTTGATCCCTTCTAATAAACACCGAGGAAGGCTTTTAATCGCTGTTAAGGAAGTAAGCGGAGTTATTTAGAATTTTCTTCACTGAGCAATTCAGTGGTGAAAACAAACTTATCTAGGTGCCTACTGAAGTTCAAAAATACACTCTGGTTTATTGTCAAATGGCATGGTGTTACATTCTCAAAGGGAAGGAATGTGGTATCAGAGATGGTGCACCTTGCTGTGAGGGCATCAAAATAAAGTGTTTCACTGATAGGGGAATTCAGAGGTAAGGAATCTGTAGCTAGATCCTGTCGAGTCGCAGATAAGGCGTTACCGAAGGTAAGTAACTTGTTTTTCTGCATGAGTGACTGGAGAGTAATCCAATGGAAACTTTCCAGTCAGCAGTAGTGGCTGGTGTGCCGGTGGAGTGACGGGAGGCAGGACGGTGGGGTAGGCAGGGAGGGACGGACGGACGAAGAAAACACAAAAGGTAAAAAATAAAAACCAGAACTTACTTGCCGCCCGCCGATACGCCGCTCTTCAGCTTCTTTCTCGCTGCAGCATAGGCTTCCAGCCTCCCCTACGGCCAATGATGACACTGCCTTCATGCATGAGAGCAGTGTCAGGATGGGCCTGAGCACCTTCAGTTTGCACTCCCAGGGAGGCTGAGAGCCTGTGATTTGCTGTATCCCACCCAGCAATGCAGCTGGGTTAGAAACGGCTCAGTGTTCATTTCGGTTTGGCCGGCCTGAGATGGTTGGCCAAACCCACAGGTGCGCTGAGAGCAGTGCTGCCCACCACTCCCTCTCCTGACTGCTCCCGTGATGACCCCGCCCCTAAGAAGTATTAAAAGGAAGAAAAATAAAACGCAAATAAACACGTTTTATTAACGTTTTACTTTTCAAATGGTGAGGCTGGCGGGGGGGGGAGGGTTTGACGCTCCTCCGCCATAGCGGAGGAGCCACCGCTGCCATTAGGTAATCCAAATTACAGTCCTAGGTGTGGGAGGTAGGGTTTGGAGAGATAAAAAGGTGTGATTAACATCAGTGGGGAGGTGGTTTCTTTAGTGGTGTTTAGATGATTATAGTTTTGAAACATGAGGGGTGCATGCAGAGAGAATGGAATTATTAAACAGAGTGGAGGCAAAAATTTGAAATGTCTGATGCTGCCTTTATTAGGAGCGGAAAAGGGCCTTTTGGGATAGTGGATTGGACTATAATGCCATTGAGTGCCAATGTAGTGTTGCTTTCGTCTAGGGTCTTGCAATCTTATATCCACATCTTTGGAGGCTGAATCAAAGTAAACATATTTAGGTAAAGTAATACGAAGATCAAAATTCAAAGGGCGTATGCCATTGTTTGCAACTGCATCTCATTTTAGCGTTACTACGTGGTAGCCATCCACAAAACGATTCAGACAAGTTGTGTGGCCAAATGCCAATTATAAAACAACCAACCAACAAGACAATACTTTGAATACAGTTAATAATTTAAAAGACCACTGTTGTTCACTGAGCTTAATGGCACTGAGACCCCCTGGGTTTAAAATCCATTATCACCTCCCACTGCCAAAGAATACTGTCCCATCATCTGGGTGGCTTACATCAGTGTCATTTGAGAATATAGGGCTAAAGGGAATAGGATAAAAAACATTGTAATTGGTAGGGCCCGCAAATGTTCCATTTCCAGAAAATTAATCCATCAGCAAAAAGACATCTGTGCGTGATTACTTTAGACTACATACAAATGGTTGTCGGCAGTCAGTCACTGTGCTCTCTGTTAGACGCCTTCAGTGCTGTGGCAAGGAAAGATGTTTGAATTCAGGTTGGTACAGTGTACAAGTGGCATCACACTCTACACTGACCCTGCACCCGAGAAACGTATGTTCTTATTAATATATCTGATATAATACAATTTGTATTGATTAATAGGAGCAAATGTCACAAACAGATAAAACTTCCCAAACAAAAGTATTAAGCAGTCATATGTCTTGATTGTATTGTATCAAATTCTTTATTGAAACTCAATTATCCTCCTTTTTCTTGATTTTAAAAACACCACACAATTGCTTAGCCGCCAACGTGTTTCATCCCTCTTGGGACTTCTTCAGGGCTTGTCACAGTGCTGTTTCTTATGTTGTTGATAAGTATGGCTCCAAGCCAACCTTAGCAGCAACGATGGTAAACAAGGTATATTTATTTCATTATAGTGGTCCTGATTATGGTGTGAAATCAGTCTATTGTGAAGGTAAGGCGTGGATTGTGTTCACACAGAGGAGGCCACATTGCTTTACTTACCTTAAAAAGAGAATTGAACATTCATGAGGACTGGGCGAATTTACTAATGGGCACAATCCACCTATTGTGAAGAACGATCACAAGTATCGAGCATCTACTTTTTCAGGCGACATTAACATTTGAGACATTTCACTCAGAATAGGGAATCCTCACGAATAACGGGGATTGTTTTTATCATTCCTTTAAAACCAAGATAGAACAATACTGATTTGACACCAATTTGGTGTAGCAGTGGAGCCATGAGTTCAATAAGCCGCCATATTAACCATTGTAACTACACCCTGCTCTCTGCAAGAAATCTTGTCACCAATTCGTTTGAAGATACATAGATGGGGCGTCCTCTTCATTCAGAGGAGTATTACTTTCTCACATAATGCTTTTGGCTATTTGCTGTAACATTACGCCTTCCAGAAAGTACTTCCTTTGGAATGTATGAGAGACTCTTTTAAATCTGCACAGTACACTTCTGTCACATTCAACTGTTTCCCTCCTATATGCATTATATTAAAAACATTCTTATTTCTATTATTTCTGCATTTGGCAAAGGCAATAGGGCAGGCTTTAACGTGATAAACTGCATTTGTGCAAGCAACATGTGTAAACAGCATTTGTGAATAGCTATGTTTTATACATTGCTGTGTGTGTGTGAGAGAGATATATATGCATCATGGTAGACTTTTGTCAATGTTGTGTAAATTGCAAAGTTTTTTATTCAGAAGTTTATTTTACTAGATTACTCCTGGGGAAAGCATCTTGAATTGTCTCATTGTTACTCCAACCCTGGGCCAATTGGTGCGTTACTGCAAGAAAATCTGCCCATATAAGCCATTTTTAACTTTATGGATTCCCAACGCAGGTGAATTGCTAGTAAGAGCTGAGGTGGAAGGTGTGCTTTGTGTACATATTTTATTATTCTGAATTCCATGCTCCCTTACAAGCTTGTTTCGTGTGTTAATATGACAACATTATAGGACACCATTTTGTAATGTCGGCCAAAGCCGAATTAAAAAAAACGTGTCCTGAGTTTATTTCCTGTCTAAGCGATAAAACAATGCATGCATAAACCCTATTAAATTTAGAGCTTATCTAGGAGCACATAGATCATTTCTAGTATCCATTTGCTCTTCAAATGTTACTACCGTGCACAGATTTTGAATTCCAATACCTTAGCAATTATCCATATAAGTGTGAGCTATGCAGGCGTTATTACTGTCAGTGGTATTAATTGTAGGCCCCATTTATGTATGTGTGTATGTATGTTTTGGTGATTTATGAAGCGTGTGCTTAGCTATGAATCGAGGGAGCACTTAATGTTAAGTGGGGGTAGATGGAGAGTATGAAGATAGTGTACATCAAGTGAGAGTTACTTTACGCACATTTACATTTCAGTAAATAACACAGAATGAAAACCTCTTTGTAATAACCTTTAGAAAGTTAACCAGGAAACCAAAAATAGATTTTTTTTTTACATATTGGTTTGTTTTATTATAGCCTTATAGCTCGCGGCTATACCGGTTGTTCAAACGCCATGAACCTGAGTTATAGGTCCAAACCGCAAGCTATTAGAACATTCCACCCACTAAGGTTAGAATTTTCTAAATTAAAAAGTGAGACACATGAAGACAAACATTGGAAGGTTGGGGATCTGGGCTTATAGCAGCTATTTTAAGCCCTGAGCTACTCCATTGACTTCAATGGAGCTCTCAACATTCCACTGTTCTAATTACAATTTCAGTATCTCCTAAGTGTTCGTGTTCGTGAACTCGCACTAGAAAGTAAATATTTTTCCCTCAGCAGTTTGCCCTTGTTACAATGCACAGCAAGCTTATGTTATCCCCCCGGTAATACTCAACTCTGATCAGATAGGAGAAAAGCAGAACTTTTTGTGTCTGGTCCAGAAAGGGAAAGCCTGTTCCCGAGAGGTCTGGCATACACAAAATAGTAGTTATTTAATTGAAATTACAACATGAGTTATTCACTCATCATTCACAAGGCCAAATCATCCTTTCATTGTTGTCTTAGTGATAAATGAGAACAAATAAAGTGGGTAATGGTAATTCCTAATATTTACAGTGCTAAGAAATGGAAAAACTCCAATATTATGAGTAGGGCTCCCGGTTTTCCGTTTTTACGGATAAATACATATAAATACAGACGGAAATCTATATTTCCTTTGTCTGTATTTATATATATAAACGGCAAAACACTGGCAAATGTTGCCGCGCTGCCGCTGCCTGCATTCATTTTTAAATCCCTTCAAATCAGTCTTTTGGCGCCCTCGTGTGGACAAATCGGCACATTGGCACAGGGTCTTTAAAGGGCAGCCGTTTGTGCTGAATGCCACAGGGTGCCTTAGTTTATCGCGGTGGTGGAGGGACAGGACCCGCGCGCCATTACACGATTGATGGCCTACTTAGCATTACCATGCTAAGTTGGCCATCAATCGTGGAATGGCGCGCGGGCCCTGTCCCTCCACCACCGCGATATACTAAGGCACCCTGTGGCAATGAGCACACACAACAGACGGAGCATTGTGGCTATGCAGATCGCACAATTGTCTGGGGCTGGGGGGGGGGGGGGACGACAAAGAGCAATCCATGTGTGTGTTCACTTGATTTTGTCAAAGCAGTTTCATATGCGCGATATTTACTCGGACTGAGCACACGAGTCACCGCAAAGGTACAAACCGAAAGATGGCAAGATCATAGATGTGCACTAATTGTATTCTTGCAATAGCGTGGGGGCCTTGGATAAATGAAACTTAGCAGCGCTGGCGATGTTTGCCTTCTTGTGTGCACATGCCACAGGGTGCCTTAATTTATCGCGGTGGTGGAGGGAAAGGCCCGCCGAGGCGCCATTCCACGATTGATGGCCTATTTAGGATTAACCTCATGCTAAGTAGGCCATCAATCGTGGAATGGCGCGGGCCCTGTCCCTCCACCACCGCGATAAACTAAGGCACCCTGTGGAATTCAGCACACGCACAACAAAAAGACAGCTGGGGTGACAGAAAGAGCAGCTGAAATTATTAGCCTGATAATTCGGTCATAACATTCTTACAAGATGACGTCAGCAGCACTGGCGATGTTTGCCTTCTTGTGTGTACAATGCAATTGCTTTTTTGTGAATCGACTGTATAGTTAAGTGTTTGAACATGTGCTCAATCCTCACCCTTCAGCAGGTCTCGCATTCATACTGTGTTTGTCACTGTGAATTGATTGATGGAGATAGGCCCCCTGCGAATGGCGCGATTAGAACGTAATTGCAGTTTTCATGCTGCAGTGTGTCACATACCGGCCCCCTAATAGAGCCTCATTGAAACAATTTTCTTTTACTGGGGGCTGCTGAAGCGATCCCACGCTCGCCTGTAATGACCTGCCCTCCGCCCAGAGTGCCAATGCCACAAGAAAGGAAGAGCTAAGGAAGGGAATCAACAGTACCTACTCTCTCAAACTCGGGATGGGAGAGGTCAGACTGACTCGAGAGCCATGATTCTGTCCCCCACCTGCCTTAACACAGCTACGGCCTCGCCCTCATAACTTTTTCCCTTTATTTGGGGGCTCACCTGACTCTATTTCTTCTTTCCCTGCCCGGTATGAAGACACCTTCCTGCCACCGTCAGGTTTTGCATCTCTTGGCCATTCCAGTATCCTCAGCAAATATTGAACGGGTTTTCAGTGGTCTTCATTTAATTAACAAACCAGAAAGAGCCTCAATGTCTGCAAAGTCTCTTGAAATGCACATGTGCTTGTACTACAATGGCAAAGTTTTCAAATGAATGTATTGTGTTGACCAATAACAACTGGGCGCAGGTGTGCATTGTCAATTTAAATAAATGTGGAAAAATACTAGCCGTAGCTTCGACTTTTGCTTGTGGCAAAAATAAATGTGGATAAATACAGAAAAAATGCCCAAAAAATAAATATGGATAAATACAGACGGAAATGGCAAAAAAATAGATACCATAAAACCGGGAGCCCTAATTATGAGCTATAAAAATAAAAGCTACAATCATAAGTAAATTGTACCCGATTCTCAAAAGTATTTAAAAGAGAATTACATAAGGAAATGTAAATTAAACACGCATAGCTTATACTTAAATTACAAACAAGTAGGTGATCCAAGAAGCACAGGCAGGAAGTAGGCAAAATCTGTTAATAAAATTATTGGCCTATGCCCATGATATACGAAATTACAAAGCAGTTTTATGATTTACAAAACAGAAGCTCAAGATTTACTCTTGTTTATCTTTTTTAGAAAAGTACTTATGTCTCCAAATGGTTACACCAGGACTTGGGATGGTGAAGTCAGAAACAACAGTTATGTTTATTTAGAGTGTGTTTCCATAGAGTTGAAATCTCTGTTAATTTATAGCACTTGCACGAAAAATTAAAACTGCTTTTCACATTGGCGTAACTGCTCATGGCTTGGCCAGGGGGCAAAACGCCTCATTTGTTTCCTTAAATCATTTGAGTAAGTAAACATGTATGTATTAATGTCGAGGAAAGAAATATTTGTGACTTAGCAAAAATGAGTTATATATTCTTAGATTTAACCATAAATTTAATCTGGACTAAATTAGTAATATTTTCATGAATCTTTGTAACTGGATGGTCCGCCACTCAAATAGTCATCAAGGCCATATGGTAATCTAGAAATTTCTATTCCAGCATCAAGATATTGAATTTTAATTTGCAAACCAATTAAACTTACCAAATTCATGGCCAGAATGGTGGATCAGTCGTTTCCCGTAGAAGGCTTGAGTGGTGGGGCCCGCTTTTCTTACTAGGGGCAGGTTTTGTAGGAGTGCGTCAGTTTTACGAGTACTGAATAGTTCATGTATATCCAACTGTTTTTAGGTAGCAATAAAAGTGCAAAAATAACTCTGGACATTAATGTACCTGTTGGAGAGAGATCGTAGTTTTGGAGTTTTGTCTAGTGGCAGTTTTGACTCATCTAAGGTAGTGCCGGGGGTTCATATGCCTGTTGCAAAGAGCATGTACTATGCATATCACAGAATGCTATATTTATGTCAGTTGCTTAGTGTTTTACCGCGTTTGTCACAGAGATCCATTTGTTGCTGTGCAGATCATAAGTTACAATAGTAATCTAGGTTAGAAAGTTACATTTTTTGCCCAGTCTTTCATTTTCCTATTTTTGCTAAAAATGATTTGTTTGGGTAGACATAAATTCTTATTACTAAAGTCAACCCTAACCACTGTGTTATATTCTAAATCCTGAGCTTGTTCTTTTCCAGATCAAGCACTCGTAGAAAATGCCTACCAGTATGATTGACATGTGAATCCTTCAACTTGTAGTTCCTCTGTTTTATGTAACATTTTCTATACACTGATTTACACATCTATGATTCATTGTCTATGTATGTATGAGTGATGTCAAATGCTCCAACACCCTACACTGGTATGAATGGTGCTATAAAGCAAATGAAATACATGTGAGAGAGGGGCTACAGAGAGATGAAAGGAACTGTTGGATGGTGATAGTGAGGGAATCATTGAACAGCCCCAATAAAGATTGCCATATCCTGATGCACTGTAAGACCACAATGTACTGCTTTAAAAACAAACACAATTAAAAATATAATGAAAAATGTTTTGTAGAATGCACAATTTTCACAATTTTTCCCCAAAATTTTCTTGCGGGAGAACCCCCCAAACTCCCTTGCAGTGGTCAGGCTTGCTGCACTCTCCTGCGGCGGTTTATTCATGAGGGCGTCGGGCCCCGGCTCGCTGCAGCTGCGCTGACAAAGAAACATAAAATGACATTGAAATGATTTCATTGGTATTTTATTTTTCACATTTGTCACGCAGCAGCCTCCAGCCGGGATAAGTGGGGGTGGGGGGTGGGGGGATTGTGTCCAACGCTGCTGCTAATTGGCAGCAGAGAGGACTGGAGGAGCAAGATGGACCCTCCAAAGTACGCATGGCAGTTTGGCCAGCTCTCTTAAGCCGGCCAAATTGACATGCACACTTTGCATCTCTCCACTCAGCTGTATAAGACAGCTGGGTGGAGTCCAAACACAGACCTAAAGGGCCCGAAGAAGTGTCCAGCCAGGAGTAGATGGATTGCCCTACTCCTGGCGCTGCTCTCATACTGGTGAGAGTAGCACCAGGAATTGGTTAGTGGAATTTCCTAGAGGCTGGAGCCCGCGAAGCCCACACAGGAGGGATTGAGGAAGAAGGCCGAAGTGTAGCAGGCAAGGTAAGTGACTTTTAAAAAAATATTTGTTACTTGCTTTGGCTGCATGCATGGACCCACCCACCCACCACTTAGTTGCCCGTCCGCCCCCCCCCCCCATCTGTGCATATATGTGCCAGCCACCCCTGGCGCTTGCTCACATGCACCATATAAGGGCTAGTCTGAAAACATTTGCCAGGGCTGCTTTAGGTTCCCTGTCTGGCCCTGACCAAATTCACAAATGTGATATTGCTCTTATTAGTAAATCTAAAAAGTTATTCTTTTTTAGCCAATTTAGGTGCACCTTGTCAATGCGATTGGAATGAAATCACTTCTTATATATGGCTCAAATATATTCAGAATCTTAAATAAACTTTTCTAAGTGTGGTGATTCACTGCTTGGACGTTATATCAGTAATCAGCTGAGATGTTTTTACTGCTGTGTTGTCTCAGTAGCCCCAAGTCCTTGGCTCCATGTTGCCTCACTGCTCTTCAGTTCCCCCAGTCTGTAGAGCAAGGAATTATCAGAGAACACCCCACTTCAAAGAAGTGAATAGCTGATCAACTCTGTTCCGAAGAACCCCAATGTTCATTGAGGCGACACTCAGACGGACAGTCATCTCACAGCATTCATGACCTGTCACATATTTCCTGCTGCTTGTGACAAACTCTTAATGAGATCCCAGTGAAGCTTAGAAAATATGGGCTAACAAAAAACAAGCATTGGCAAAGCCATTTAGTCTCGCTTTGCCAATGGTTAGTCGCTGCAGGTATTGCCTTTTCTAGTTCTTATAGAATTGTGGTGCAGGCAGTTTCTAATCCAGTAATGGCACATAGCCGGCCATCTTGAAATGTTATTTTGTGTATTTCCTAGTTGGACGTTTTTTGGGGTGTTCATGTCATTTGAAAAAATATTGTTATAGCATTTAAAGATGGCTGTCACTTTGCACCTAGACACAATGTGACAGCCATCTTAGAAACATGCTAAATACATGTTTAAATTGCTTCCTGTTACTAGTGTCTTTCACAGTGATTGCAGCACAATTCTGCAAGAACTAGAAAAGCAGCAACGGAAGAAGAGGTTCAGCAGGAACGTCAGAGAGAGAGAGAGAGAGAGAGAAAGAGAGAGAAGTGCCATGCACCAGCAGTACTTGCTGTTGCTATACTAGGAGGAAGAGACCGAGTGAGGGGGAGAGTGATAGATAGGCTGAGTGGGCACGACTACAGAAGGCTGGAGTGAGGAGACAAAGAGAGAGAGAGAGAAAGAGAAAGAAAGCAGGACATGCACTCCCAACCAAGCTCAAAGGCAGCTGTAATCTGCAAAAAAGACATAAGTCATTGGCGACTGCGCTGTTCAAAAGCAGGGAGAATCTTAAATGGCCATAGGGTGTACAAATAAAAGACTAGGGAGGAAGGTCATTGAATAAGGAGCAAGGAATTGAAGATGACAAGAAAGCCAGTGTTAGACTGGCCTGTCGGGCACTCTGTCACTGCCAGATGAGCAGGACTGAAAGAGCTAGTCCATAGTTTGCGTTTTTGGTCTAAGGGCTGTGACAGAACTTTAGAGAAAATAGCTCACACTGGATTTGCCCTTTCAAGCCAGCTCATCTGGCAGTATAAGAGTGACACAGCGCTCTTCAGGCCAGTCCAACAGAGAAGAAATGTATCCAGTCATAAGCAAGGGGCAGACCCAAAGCCCACTCTTAAAATATGTTACATTATTACTTACAATGACTACGACAGACAAGGCCGGACTGGCCGTACCAGCATTCAGGCATTTCCCCGTGAGGCTGGATGGGTGGGGGGTGGGAGGGGTTGTGGGGGCCAGTTTTGTAACACTGCAAAATTCCTTGTATATCCAGCAGTTTTTGGGCAACCATAAAAGTGCCAAGAGAACTCTGGTGATTAATGTACCTGCTGGAGAGAGATGGAAGTTTTGTATAGGGGCAGATTTGACTCATCTAAGGTAGCAAAGATAGTTAATATGTGTGCTACAAAGAACGTTCATGTCAAAGAACAGTATGTTATGTGCATAGCTCAATGGGTTACTGCTTTTGTCACAGAGTTCATAAGTCACAATGTTAATCTAGCACATTGATCTATGAATTGCCATCAAAGAGCTGCATGCAAACTGCATGGTACAGGTTAGAAAGTTATGTTCTTTTCCCAGTCTTTCATTATTCTGATGTTGCTAAAAAGGGTTTATTTGGGTAGAAATACATTATTTTTATTAAAAATCAACCCTAATCCCTGTGTTATGTTCAGACTCCTGAGTTTGGGCTTCTCCAGACCCAAAAAATGCCTACTAGTGTGGATGACATGTGAATCCTACACCTGGTAGTCCCCTTTGCCTAATGTAACATTTTCTATACACTGATTTACACACATATGATTTATTGTCCCTGTATGTGTGTGTATGTGATGTAAAGTGTTCTGACACACTACACTGGTATGAGAGGTGCTATGAAACAGATGAAATACATGTGAGAGAGGGGTTATGGTTATGGAGCGATGAGAGACACTGTTGGAGGGTGATAGTGAAGGAATCATTTGAGAGCCCCAAATAAGATTGCAAATCCCAGTGCACGGTAATGTCAACATTTACTATGCTTTAAAAGCTAATACAATTGAATATATAATGACAAATGTGTTGTAGAATGCACCATTTTCTCCACATTTTCTCGGGGAGACAATTCCCCAAAGGCTTCCTTTGTAGTGGTCAGACTCGCTGGCTGCACTCGCTATGCACCGTTCGGGGATAAATAAAAACTGTTACAACATCAATTGTTCTGGTCCGAAACGATGTGAACAATGTAAAGTGCAGTATAACTGGCAACAACAGTATGTAATCTGTTGATCTCCCTATGGATATGTAACTGCGTTGAGTGTTATTTTTCTGGAGCGTCATATAAATGCTAATAAAAAAGATTTTTCTTAAAAAATGCACCGTACAGGGCTGGTCTGACAAAATTTGCCATTGCTGCTTTGTGTTCCCACTCCGGCCCCGATGACAGACAGCTTTAGCTTTCTATAGCTAGATCACACACATTTGGGGGAAACAATGCACTGGCAGCCTCACACATCATGCATAAATCCATTGCAGTTCAAAACAGATCAAGCTTTAACATGCAAGGAAAGGGCCAAACCAATAAGTGGAAAATGTTTTCCCACATAAAACTCCAGAAAAAAAAAATACCCTGGTGTGTGGATCAAAAACATATAGAGATAGCATATGGTTGTGGAACACGTACACAAGATAGCATAATAGATGGGGAGCTGTGACCAAGGTGAATGTTTTCCAAAATCTGGTTTCCTAGTGACATGACAGATAATTGCATCTACAATTATCTTTTCTGGGAAGTCTAGTAGAATCTCAGTGAATGATATCCCTTTTGTTTGTGGCTAATGCATAGATTCACTTTTGGGCAGATACTAACTTCGAAAACTAACTGGCAGAGGGTCATCGGGTTGCACAGGTATGCACAGATGTGTGTACTGTTTCTTGTGATACTTTATCAACGCAGATGTATAGCGCTTCAAACTAACGAGTTAGATCATATGTAAATAAATAGCTCACACATGGCAGTAGTGAGGATGCAGAGATTTGGTCAAGGAAATCAGGACCTCCAGAGCCAATACATGGCTCCACACAACTACACCTCCGTAGAGGCTGCCATTAATTGACTATTAGCACTGCACTGTTGCAAATATTTTTGTGCACCAGCAGAATATGTATTGTTTTCTCCAAAGTAATGCTTACATGTCAAAGCGAATACCAGTGGTTGAAACATTTCAGCAAAAAGTTATGAATGTTGCCTTCAAGTTTCCTGTAAGGTCTTTAGTTTTGAATGCGTTTTATGTTATGTATATTTGTAAACGCACTATGAGCAGCAAGGGTATCCTGGTGCTGTGCCGGTGTGTGCCTAGCCCTGCCTACGGTAGGTTGGTTAATTGAAAAGTCAGGTTTTCAGCTTCTTGCAGAATTCAAGGAGAGGATGAGGCTCTGAAATAGAGAGGCAGGTTGGGCCACACTTTAGGAGCGATGTAAGACAATGTTTGTCCTTCTGAACTGGTTCTGCATTAATATTTGAAGCATTCAACTTAACCTATATATTCTGCCTGCTCACACGAATAAAGCTGATTTGCTAGAGTTAAGATCCAACACATGTTTACTACAACTGGGACGTGTGGAAGCTCGAGTCTTGCATCACACAATATATTGTAAAGTTGCTCTTTGACACAATGCACGCCTAAAAGGTTCGGTAATTTGTCACTGCTGTGGATGACAGAGCCTTGGACTGTTGTAACATATGAAGAGAAACTGTACTGTATGTTGGCGGGCTGTTGGTATATTGATAGTTGTTCAATATTCTTGAGCGATGTGGAGTTTAAGTATTTAATAATTGACCATAATAATTTTTTTTCTCATGGTTCTGGAATTTAAAGATCTGAGAAGACACTATAATACTGTTTCCTCCTACAGAGAAACCACAAAGCACTAACTGAAGGTGTCCATGTTTTTACAGATATTTCGAATTTCATTTAGTGACTACAGTTCTTAAGGTGAAACATAGTGGTATGATTTATTTTACTGTCGATACAGTTTATTTGATTATTGTTAACCACTAATGATCTAATCTAATGATTTTTGGGTTCCAGAGTAGCGTGTTACTCACCGAAAAGCACCTTGACGCCTCGTCAGGGTTAGTAAGAGCTATATAAATGCAATTACAATTAGGGCTCCCGGTTTTCCGTTTTTACAGATTTATACTCATAAATACAGACAGAAAACTATTTTTCCATTGTCTGTATTTATGTGTAGAAACGGAAAAATACTAGTAAAACGGTATATGGATGAGGTCACCTTTTGGCATGTGCTAATCAGCAGTGAGGAAGCCCACCTCGGGCGCACATTAAACTCCTGCTACAATCTTCTGGCGCCAAGCGAGTCACTCGCCTTAAAGACACTTGCAGTGCACGTTATGTTAAAGGCAGGCGGCGGCCCATTGTCATTCTAAATGTGGTAATCATCTGCAGTCAGAATGACAATGGGCTGTCCACAGCCTGTGGAAGGGTGGGGAGCGGCGTTTGAATCCCGTGGAGTTCCAAAGAAGTGCGAAATGCGATTCTAGCTCCAAAAAGCCAGCATGATGGTTTCTGTTTCAGATGCTCACTTCTATGAAATGCAGTCATTTGAAGGTCAGGAGTTCGAATCCCGGCGCTGCTGACTCGGCCTTCCTTTATTCTGAGGCTCGAACGTTTATATTGAGCACTAATGCCATCTGTTATTTTTCACCCTTGGTTACGGTAGAAGCACTATACATAAAAAAATTGTTATTGTTATTAGATTTCTGTAACGTAGCTCATTAAGGTAAGGTTACTGCTAATAAATGTGGGTACTTAAATTCTGGATTGCACAGACCCGGCCATACGAGTTTTACTGAACTGAACAAAAGAAAGTAATATATGTTTTTACAGAGCAACAAAAGTCTCCGAGCGGCTGGCGACGAGAGAACTGAGCATTTCTAAAGCATATGAATTGAAAAGAATTACCGCCCCCACCCATGAGACCAAAGACCAGTTTTGCAAGACGTTGGCTGGTGCTTTGCTTCTAGGCATGCAGGCCCCGTGCCCTCATGCCCCAGACGGGCGATGTGCCTCGAAGACCCCCATGCTGCATTAGGAATGCATCGATAATTTTTGCCACTAACGCCCAACTATATCTTACTCATTTTATTGCACTCAGAAGGATGAAAGCCTGAGTCTGCTGAGCCGGGATTCAAACAGAGCTCTGTAGATTTTAGCACTTGCTCGGTGTGCTTCGGCCTGTTTGATTTGATTTTTAATCCAATGAAAGCAGATTAAAGGGAACAGGGGCCCTGAATGAACTATGGCTACAAAAGCACTGGTAAGGAAACATTGAAAAATGCAGCTAATGTATGTAGCATGGCACTCGAAATTTGGATCAATTAATACTGTGATACTAACAAATGCAATGCATTTCTTGTATATTATAGAAGTAGTGCAGCACTAAGTTTACTCAATGCCTTCAACTTCAAGTGTAGAAAGGAATTTTATTGTAGCTGTGTTTTCAATTTAAATAAATGTGGAAAAATACTAGCTGTAGCGTCGTCTTTTGCGTGTGGCAAAAATAAATGTGGATACATACAGAAAAAATGCCCAAAAAATAAATACAGATAAATACAGACGAAAAAGGCAAAAAAATAAATACCATAAAACCGGGAGCCCTAATTACAATACATACAAATGAATAAGGCAAGTGTGTGTGTACAGTGCAGCTCAAAGATTTACCGGAGGTTCTATTTTTAGTTCAGGAACCCCAAAACCCGACTGAAGACCAGATTGTCGGACCTGCTGAAGCACCTGCAGAAGAAGGGGGACAAGGACTGCCAGGAGTTCTACCGAGCACTACAGAACAACGCCGACTGGCTGTACGTCATCCTACCGAGCAGGAGCACCATGAGTAAGTGCAAGCATCTCCCTGTTTCCAGCAGTTCTCCGATTGTCCTCTAGATGGCACCATGACTATGTGCCTGAAAGGGTTCTCTACAAGCAAAGCAAAGCATAGCCAGCATTAAGTATTCGTTTTCAGAAAAAGGACACATAACATTACCTCTGGCACTGCAAAAATAGAAGTAAAACACTTCGTCGTGTATCCTCACTTACCTTTTGCGTTTATTTTTCAGAATTACACTTTGCCATGTGAATATGCAGTTGTAAAGTGGCCTAAGTTAGGTTTTGAGTGTACATACTTATTGAAAATCTCGGTTTTTCTGCAGCATTTTAGCAGGAAATCTGTATACATCGAATACGTCGTCGAACCCTGCTATGGCGGCCTTTCACGTTCAGATTAATTACAGCAACATCTTCAAAGTTAAATGGCTTGTACTTGAAGTCTATTGCAGTCATCGACAGGAGACATTAAACTGTGCAAACACCATTCTGTGATTCTTGAAATGGCTTGACAAAGGTCTCTGTATTCACCTAAGACTTCAGACTGCACCCATCCTCATTTAGGGGTAGCTGCGACCCCTAGTACAGCCTTTGCGACCCCTGGTCTAAGAGCTGGTAAATTCAGTGCCAGGAGCACAGGGGCAGCTGGGTCTCCACCCCCTTTATTTTCTGTCAATTTTTTATTACACTAATAGTGAATACATAATTACATTATTCACTAATAGTTTAATAAAAATAGAGCACAAAAAGCTGGAATATGCCCTTCCATGGCAGCTGAGGTTAGTAAAAAATGCTTGTAGGTGTATCTTGCGTGCATGCTTGCGGGTGAGTGTGTGATTATGTGTGAGAGAGTGTATATCTATGAATTTGTGTGCAGTGTCAGTATGTGTGTGTGAGTCGAAGTGGAGGTCAAAAGGTGTGTGATGTCACTTCCGCGACCCATGGCATTTCAGTGTATTGACGTCCATGACTGCACCTCATAGCATGGCAGCAGGGCTCTTAATAAACGCATGGATGGCCTTGATAGGGGGCCTAGATGTCCTACTCAGCCGGTCAAGTGTAACCCTTGCCCCATGAAGGAGAACAGGGGCAGCTGCTGTAAAAAGGTCCATCGTGCCCATGTTGCATCTATTACATCTTCCTCTTCCAAACCAGATGCTTTTAAAACATGACTTCATGTTTCTCATCTCCCTTTGCAGCGACTTTATGTAAGGCTTAAAACAGAGCTGGAGGGGACAGTGAACAAGATCTGAAACCATTTTCAACAGGGCTGGGAGTTACTTGGTAAAAATACAAACTGTGCTTAAGTCAGTTATTCTGATTTTGTTGTTGTGATATTTCTAGAAGTGTATCATGATAAGCCATAGCCAATTAAGTTAAGGTTGTCAGAAGTAATATCTGTAAGATTCTCTTTTTTGGATGGACTAATTAACATGTGCCCTTTTACATAAGTGGAAATGTGTCTGTGAAATATAATGAATACAGGGATCCCAGATTGCAGTGGCATTTTGCTCTACTGAGGTCTTCGCTCACAGACTAAAACCACCCCTCGGTATTGTTTGAGTGTGAGGGAAAAGAAAATAATAATAACTCTGGGATTGTATTTCCTTTGGTGGGATATTATATTTGAATTATTGTAATAGCTATTTTGAAGTTTACTCTTGTTTTAGACATGACATTGTCTTAATTTGTCTTGACTTGAAGTTGGGAAAGATTTAGAGGTGTGATTTAAAACCCAAAACCTAATCACACTTTATTTGTCCTTGGGGTGGTTATTTTTTCGAATGTTGTATGTAAGGCAGTAAAGGCAGATATATTGTAACTAGGTGCCCTATCAAATTTTAATTAAATTGCCCATCAAAATATGTTTCAGTGACTAACCAGCTCCTATTTTGCCAATTGCATGGACTTCGTTTTATTTTTAAAATTTCATCTTTACTTCCAATTTTAGGTTTTGTGGGCAGTGCATACTGTGCTTCTTTAAATTCACCCTACTGCTTCTTGTCTCTCACCTCTATTCTTCCAATATAGCCATGCCTAGTTTTGTATTATGTCTCAACATCGCCGTTTTCCTTTCATCACCAGTCCTGTCTCTAAGCTGTTACTCTTTTTCTTACCAACACCACTCATTCCCCCAATTCTCAGCTTTTTACCTTGCAGCCTTCAACCACGTGCCTTTAACTACCAACACTCCACACTCCTTCTGGTTTTCCCCTCTACCCATTTGCTTTACATCTCTCTCTTCCAGCTTTTACTTCACTCTAACTCGCTCTTCCCCACACTCCTGCCTCTGACGTCTCCTCAGACTAATGAATCTTACTCTCAAACATATTGCTTGCTTGTAATTCCCATCCCAAAATCTATCTTGTAGTTCTCAATTACACCCTTTACATGTTTATGTTTATGTTTATGGGATTAATAAAGCGCGTGACTACCCTTGGGCATCTCCGCGCTCCCACGGACAGAGTCGAGCAAAACTAAGAGAAAAAGAACATTTACCAAACATTCAGATACAATAAAAAATTCTGAAAAAGTTATGAAAATAACAATAAAAGAAAAGAGATGGGAAGATTGGGAGCAAGATGAAGAAAATAGAAAGGTACAAGAAAAAGGAAAGAAAAGAAAATATGAATCAGGGAATTCTTAATGAAAAGGACTTGGTGGAAGAAAAAGAGTAAAGCAATTGCGACCCCAAGTTTGCCCAGGTTGAAAAACGAATGCCCATTAGGGTTCCTCCTAGGCTTACAATGACGTTGAGAATTAAACAGACAAAAGCCCGAATTCTTCTATATGTTACATGAATTGCCCATTATCACACAGTATAGCTGCAACACATTAGAATGGCCCTTGGTCCAGAATTCTACCACAGGAAATGGCAAGCAGCCAGATCCAATTGTTATTTAGCTTTTATTCTCATAGTCTGCAATAGTGACATTGCAATTAGGGATAAGTCAGCATTTCCATTAAAAAGGCAATTGTTGTTTTCTTAATAAGTTTGAACTGTTCAACGAATTTCGATGGCATTTTCCCAAAAAAGGTTCATCCAATTTGGGTTCACCATGGCAAGTTTTGTGTAGATCTGTCAAGGGAGAGGAAGGGTCCAAAAGGTAATTTTCCCATTTTAACTCCCATTGGATTTTTTATTTTCCTCTACAGAAAAAACAGCAGAATGGAATTACACCAGATTTGACAAGAAAGTAAAACTTTGCTCACAGAAGTGCCCAGTATGATATAAAGCCAGTCAGAACTTTTAGAGAAATTATCCTAGAGAAAAAAGGCTTCATGGTGGGCTTGAATGGCTTAACATTTTAGAGCTTTCTATTTGTTTTTTAAAAACATTGTTTTTGTAAATAACATCAAACAAGAAATTACATGAATCAACACTAGTATATCGTGGCATCCTCTGGTTCAAAAATGTCCCATTCAGAGCAGGCAACAATCACAATGCTGACCCAGCCCCTCCCCCATCCACCCTGGCCGCATCTCACTGCGGTATTTCCATGGAGATTTTCTCCTCCTATCCGGTCAACTTGTTCTCCTTATTCTATTCTTGGATCACCACTGCCATGGAGGCCATACTCTCCTGCCTCGCTGTGTGGCTGTCAGCGCCCTCAGAGAGCCCTGCCGAGATAGAGCCCTTCTGTCCACCATAAAGGCTGGATCATGCTGGTCTGCAAATGTAGTGGAGCTTCAGATTGGGCAAAGCAGTACCCCTATCATAAGCTCTCTTATAAAGGTATCCAGCACTATCTTAGGGCAGCCCCATCCCATAGCAATGTCCTAGTAATCGATTACACTGCCCAAAAAAACCCTCACGAGAAAGTGCATGGTGTATTCTGTTGTACATAGAGGAATTTAGGTAAATATATCATTTTGTAGAGCGTCGCTCTAACCATCAGGGACAGCAGCAGCTTTCTCCATCGGTCCACATCCTCTCTGTAGGGACCAAGTAAGCTCCCCAGATTCCGTGCTTAAAAGTCGCAAGGGTCAATAGTAATATAGATGCCCAGGTATTGAAAACAGGACTCGGACCACTGCAGGGGGCAATCCCAATTCTCTGGCAGATGCCAACCCGAAGGCGAGAACACCACCGACTTGTGCCAATTTAGATTAATCTCAGAGTCCCTCACAAAGACATTGAAGATTCCCAACACCCGGGGAATGGACGGCACAAACCAGCCAGGTACAACTTGCGTCAGCCACACCAGGAATACTTCTGCCGTATTACCAACCTCCTATAGTCTATGTTACGTGGTCCTAAGCAGTTTCAGTGCCTCTTCCTCCTCAATCTGCCAGTTCTTCTCCCGCAGGATTTCACAGCGATGCACCAGTGTTGTAGTCGGACTGGCCGGATAGTCCTCCTCTGCTAGCAAAAGTCCTTGCTCCATGTCACCCAGTTTTTGAGTCACCTTCTTCCTAATCCCTGAGATCCTAGAGATCAGGTACTCTCTGCCACTAGTTTATATGCCTCTCACACTGTTACCGCCAACGTCATGGAGCCCCTGTTATCAGTAAAATAGTTCTCCGCAGCCGTCCCTAGGCCCTCCCTCATATCCTGATCCTTGAGTTATGAGGAATCCAAGCACCAGGGAGGATGGTAGAACCTGGTCTACATCATGAGCTGGTTGTAGAGCGGTGCATGATCTGAAACCCTGTTGGCAAGAAAGTGGTGTCTCGATATCTGTGTGCCTGAATCTGTGGGACCAGGAAGTAGTCTAACCGAGAGCCTGCCCAAGACGTGGAGGAATCTTAGGAAAACTGCCTTTAGATAGGATACCTAGCTCTCCAGAGGTCCTGTAGCCTCTGTACCCGGGTAAAATTACTTAGTCTCTGATTGTCCCTCCCCATAGTACACGCAGCAGTTTGTCTATCTAGTTCTGAAAGCATAGTCAGATTAAGGTCACCCCCAATAATCAGCAATGCTGTTGGGGCCTGAAAGATCCACAGCTCCAGAGCTCAGGACTGTCAACCCCGGGGGGACATACCAGGACACCAGCACAACCGTCTCCTCGTTCCATTTCCCCAGAATTGCTGCATAGCAGCCCTCCGAGTCCACCCATACCTATGTCACCATCTGGGGATTAGACCTATGTACCAGGATACCCACCTCCTTGTGCCAGATGTCAATCCATAGTTTGCCACCGTCCTGTATCGAGCCTGATCCAGTAAAGCGCAATTGTTACCTTTCTGGTGTGTTTTCTGTAGGAGCAGTATATACAGGTTATGTCTATCTACAAATCTACACACCGTGCCTCGTTTGACCTTGTGGCCCAACCCATTCACTCTCCAGAATATAAAGGACAAATCAGGTGGTCCAGTCTCACTCTTTGGCCTTTCACGCCTACCTGTCATGTCTGTCATCCCACTTGAGCCAACCTGCCTGCACCATCCCAGCCTTCGATCATCCCCTAGATACCATTACAAGCCCCTAACCCCACCCAACTCCCCCCTCCCTTCTACCTCATGTGGTGGGGTCCAAACTAATCACCCCCAATGCTCGAGATGTCTGTCGCCACGTCTCCATGAACTACTACTCAAAGAACAATAAAAAGTGCACAAACTGAGCCCTTGCCTGTGTTAGTGTGCTGGGTCTGTGTGTCACCCATAGAGATTTCCCTACATCTGCTGAACCCCCAATGCCTGTCGCCTACCTTGAGAGGAGTTTTGCGTGCCTGCCTCCAGGGCATTGGTCTGGGTCTCTCCATTCTCTGGCTGCATCTGCCAGTCCTCACAGTTCAAGGTTGAGGACTGGATCCAGTTGATCTGGTCTCAACTGCATGTCTCAGTGCCTCTCTGTCCCCTGACTACTGGTCTCCAGCCCACCAGCCAGTCCCACACTTTTCTTGGAGTATGGAAAAAACAGGCTTTCCCTTTCACCAGGACTACAGCTTTACGGGGAAGAGCATAATGTATTGTAGACTCCGTGTCCACAGCTCCTCCTTATCCTTGTCAAATGTGTGTAAAATCTGGAAAGATCATGACCATGTTGTTCTCAACCCCCATGGAGTCGGGAAGCACACAGTACCACCTCCCGGTCCCTATAGATCAAAAGTCTTGCAATGATCAGTCAAGGCCGCACCTCTGGCTGAAGGGGCACCTTTAGAACTACTGCAAACTGGGAAGAGAGCTGTTGTGGCTGTGGAAAGGACCAAAGCAAGTTTTCAAC